>NC_045618.1:10000000-11260927 GCF_009829155.1 Mustela erminea
TCTCTTGTACGTATCATTTTCATTTAAACATGGGATCTATTATCATACTCCATTTTTTCAGAAAAGAAGAGTGTGAGCTAGAGTCTGAAATAAGGATATACCTTGCTTTACAACTCATGGTCTTTCCAATACTCTGCTGTAAAGCAGGGTCAACAAACACAGTCTTGTGGCCCCCCCCCACTGGTTTTTATAAATAAAATTTTATTAAAATACAACTATAATAATTTGTTTATGTAGTATCTCTGGCTTTTGCAATACAGTGAGAGCTGGTTAGTTGTGAGAGAGCCCATATGTCCCACAGAGACTGAATTATATATTGTCTGTCCCTTTACAGAAAAAATTTGTTAACCTCTGCTCCAAGGAACTCTAATATGTTCCAGAATATACAATGATAAATAAACATGGCTTCTACTTTCCAGTAACTCAAATTCTCACTGAAGAAAACAGCAAATGCCTAGATGACTCTGGAACGGATATATTCTACCTTAACAAAGTTTGGGCTTCAAAATAAGGAAACATTTGTTATTTCTGTGATGAAATGGCTCAAGCCTCATATCGCTTTGGCAAGAATATCATTTTTCAACCTTTACAATTCCCTCTCCTTGAAAATCCCAAGACTCCCAGGGCCTCCAGAATGCAGTGCATCAATCCTAGATACAATTACACTTTGCAGAAAGAAAATTGGGGCCGTTGGTCAGTGTCTCATACCATTGTGACAGTTGGAATCTGACCATGTCATGCCGTTGTGTGGTCTGGATGACCAATGTGAAGGGGGTCCTTTCCCCTACAAAGTCTGGTGCCTTCTTTTGTACTAATTATTATTCAGTGACCGGAGAGAGCTTTCCTTTGCATTCATTGTAATTCCCCTAGCACAGCATCTCTTCTTTCTTTGACCCTTGACACTTTCCAAAGACACCCAGTGCTGCATCAGCTGGCTCCAAGGCCACTTGTCACAGTTTAAGCCCCAAGTCATTGGGCTCCTGGGCTTCTCAGTCTGGGGTGTCATAAGTTCAGGCTTCAAAACTTAGAGGCACCAACTATCCTGTTCTACGCTGCTCCCAGTGAGGCTTAACATTGTGTAATTCTGTTTCTTCCCCAAAAGCTTTAAGTGCCCTGATTTCCATTTTCTGGGCTTAGTGGCAGAAAGCTAGCCTCTCTGTCCAGTCTCCTGACAACAGTAAGTCATTTCTTTGAAATTTTTGATT
Source organism: Mustela erminea (assembly GCF_009829155.1). NCBI lineage: Eukaryota > Metazoa > Chordata > Mammalia > Carnivora > Mustelidae > Mustela > Mustela erminea. The sequence continues at coordinate 10,001,206 of NC_045618.1, forward strand.
TGGCCAAACTCAAGGGATTCTCAGCCAACCCATTCTAGCATCCTCTGTTGTTCTACCATTGAATGGATATAGTTTTCAGCCAGTCAGGGACTTTTTGCTCACCAGGGATGTTCAGATTAAACTCATTACTTGATACCTTTAAAAAAAAAAATTAAACACACACACACACACACACACACACACACACACACACACACACACACACACATACATAATTTTAGAGCAGTTTTAGGTTCATAGCGAATTGAGCTGAAGGTACAGAGATTTCCATATACCCTATGCCCACCCTTGCGTCGTCTGCCCCCACCACTATCAACATCCCCCAGCAGAGTGGAATATTTGTTCCAGCTGGCAAACTATGTTCAAACATCGTTACCACACAAAGTCCATAGTGTACATTAGGGTTCAGTCTTGATAGAGTACATTCTATGGGTTTAGATAAATGCATAATGACATGTATTCGTTATTATGATATCACACAGAGTATTTTCATTTTCCTAAAATCCTCTGTGCTCTACCTGTTCATCCCTATCTCCTCCCGAACCTCTGACAACTGCTGATCCTTTTACTGTCTCCATAGTTTTGCCTTTTCCAGAGCGTCATAGAGTTAGAATCCTGCATTAGGTAGGCTTTTCCATATTGGCTTCTGTCACTCAGTAATGTACATTTAAGTTTCCTCCATGTCTTTTCATGGCTTCGATAGTTCATTTCTTTTCGGTGCTGAATAACATTCCATTGCCTAGATGTGCCAGAGTTTATTTATCCATTCACCTACCAAAGGGCATCTTGGTTGTGTCCAGATTTGGGCAATTATGAGTTAAACAGCTGAAAACATTTGTGTGTGGGTTCTTATATCCATACCACTTTCTACCTCTGTTAGGGAAATGCCAAGGAGTGTGATTCCTGGATTGGATGGTGGCAGTTAGTTTAATTTTGTTTTGGGAAGCTCTTGTCTGCAGATGCAGACGTAACCCCTTTGTGTTACTCCTAAAGAGAGCTAAGAGGTAGGTAACTTTCTTGGATTTGCCTGTTCGCTTGGCTTTACACTAAGACAGCTTTCCCAGGCCTACAGTTCCCTCTTGTACCTCAAAGCAGAGATCCATGGATAATTCCATTCCTGCTTTTATGTGGAGCGGATAACTATTTTGAGTCATGGAGTGAACGCTACCCGTTCATCGTTACCCTTATTTTTAAAATAGTTTTCTATGGTAGCTAATGCCCTCCGCTAAATATTGTTTGGTTAAATACTTCACTTGAAGGTCCCTTGGAGGGGAACAGGGTATATATGGTCCAGGACATCTTTATCCTAGCCAACTGGAATACTTCACACAGCAGTAGACTCTCAAAGTCTTTCCAGAATCAGAGTGGGTGCCAAAGGAAACTGATTTACAGAGGAACATTTATCTCAGTAGGACTTGGATTTTTATTTTTTACTTCTCATCCCTGCATAGCAATTGAGGTGATAAATCACCACAAATGTGTTCCCAAGGTTTCAGCTCACAGGTTAAAAAAAAAAGGTTTCCGCACTTAACTAGAGTTATCTGTTTGTGTTATTTCCGCATGAACTTCCGATGTTAGAACATTATTTTGCTATATGATTTGAGACTTATTCTCACAGTTGAAATGATGTCCTCAGATCTCATGGTACCCCACCTTCCATCCCAATCCCAGAAATGTTGCCTTCATTACTGGTTCTTTCTCTCCTCAGATGACCAACATAATCGGGGAATTGTCCTTGGGGCTTGAGATGATTTTCCTGTGTCATCCATCCCCCTCAGCTTCGGTAGAGGGTGGGCGAGGGAGCGGGTGGTAGTGGGGTCTAGAGTGAGAGAGGACTCCAGCCCTGGTAGAGAGTTTTAAGTCAAGTGAGTGAATTTAAAGCCTGAACCAATTAAATAACGATTCTAAGGAGACAGTTTGAAACTGGGAGGGATTGAGTCACCTTCAGTGGAGATCCTAGAATTACTACTGAGAAAGTCTAGAGAGACAGCTACTTTATTGGAAGGGGGAGTGGGGAAGTATGAAGTCTGACATGCATAGAACTTCTAGTGACCCCTTTTAAGTGCCAAGATTAAGAAATGCTCAGGGGAAGTGGAGCAGTAAACACTGCTAGTGCTTACAACAGTGTCTGGGTATTCTCTCCTTTGGGACACATATTCCCATAAAGTTTGTGGTCTGTGTGCATTGTGGCCATCTGACTTGCTTTAAAATATGAATGGAAACAGTGTCTATCACGGCTGTGTGGAAGCATTTATGGGCTGTGCTGTGTACAGTTCTCCACATCTCCTTCTACGCTGGCAAACCTCGAAGACTTCCATTAAGCAGATTTTATCACCCTGGTGTTGTGAGTGACTATGATAGACTCACATTGGACATGTATCATGAGTGAGAAACAAGCCTTTATTAATTTAAGGCATTGAGATTTGGGGGTCGTTTTTACTACTGTTGGCATATCCTGATGAATAAAGGAGTTCAGCCGTAGAAAAATATAGTTGTATACTTGCACGTATAACTTTGTTTGTAAATTTCAAACCTGCTACGCACTCATTTAATTTATATGAACTTGACTGTAGCAGCTCAGCGAGGAAAATAACAAGGATGGAAAGTGTGGCTGATTCATCCCGATATCTTTCAAAGAACACATGTTCTAACATGTGATATAAACCTGCTGCTCCTCCTGGGGGTCTGGGTCCCCTGCTCTGCACGTAGCAAAAAATCTTCACATTGAGGGATGCTAGCCTTTAAAGATATAAATTTTTTCATACAAGATAACCCAAACATAAATGAATTACTTCGTCTGGAGTTTTATTTTAAAAATAGAAAAAGAAAAAAACTTCTTCCTACATTGAAGCAAAATACAGGTTGTGCAGCTGTTTCCACATGCTAGAGCAAGGGAATGCAGTTTGTGAATGAGAGAACAAGTTTTCCTATCTGGCAGACTTCTGCTGGTGGAAATTAGGGGCTTCCTGAACCTACTACAGATGAAGCTGTATGTTCTCAGACCAGTTGTTCCAATGCAGAGAAAGGGTTGGTGGAATCAGCAAATGGTGCATCAGACTGCTGGGGAACCTGAGCACCTGCCCATGAGTGGTGCCTGCAAACCACCAAAGGGCTGCAGGTTGGGAGAATGGGCTTTCTTCTGGTCCTGGACCTCCCCCCTTTCTTGCTGGTATTCCCGGTAGAAACTGAAGGTTCAAGGTTATGTCAATTAAAGGGTTTTGGGGAAATGGCATACTTTCCTGCAAACCTCCTAAAATATTCACTGAACCTTAGAAGGTCTTTAATTCATTTTAATAGGGCCAACCAATCATTGTAATGGTTTGGGGCATGGATGTCCATCCATTTTTTTTTTTTTTTTTTTTTTGTGATACCATATGCCTTTCAAAAGGTATCCTTTCAAACGGCTAGAACTCTAAATGAAAGAAAGATACTTCGTCCTTTTTTGCAATAGCCATTTGATAGTATATACTTCTTAATCCTTTACTGAATAGTTTACTCCCTAGCAGGAAGTCCAGAACATTTTACTTTAAAGTGTCTAATAGATTTTGATAATCCAAGCATGTCTCGCTTTCACCTGGTTTTGTTTCTTTTGTTTTCTTGCTTGTTCCAAGCATTTGGACCACGGAACACCAACACGGTCCTGTTATTTGGTAGAGTCCAAGGAGGTCTCGTAAATGACCACTCCCACACTTCCCAATGTACCTAGGTTTTGTGACCCTATTTGTCGCCATTGGCCCTGAAGACACACATTGTTTTCCTCCTGGTGCCAGGAATTCACAAAATAAAAACTCTCTGGATTAAATTTAAGAGCCCAGTTGGGAAAGCTTCAAGATGCGAAGCTTCAAGAGGCAGCCCTTGGCTGTAGTCTCTGAACACAGGTGGTGCAGGGGAGGATCACCCAGAAAATCTGGCTCTGGGTCAGCATGTTAAAAAATCCTGGAATGAGTGCCTAGCAATGCAAACATCTTTTGCATACTTTCTGGATCAAAGCATCTAATTGCTCACCCCACCTCTCTATTTAAAGTTTTCCATCTTGGCAATCAGATAATGAAGAGAGACTAAAATCCCAATTTAGCACATTTTTGTAATGAGAATGGCTTTATGGGATTCTACTAAAATGTACCTGAAAGCAAGGAATGAGTTCAAGAAAGGGTAGAAAGGACCCAATTAACTGTGTGTGTTAACTGAACACCTTCTGTGTGCTGAGAATGGGGCTAGATGTTTTACACACTCCTACAGTAAGCACCCTGTCCCTGTGGTAGTGTCTATGATAGAACCTGAGGTTTTGACGTCCTAGGAAAGTGTTTGGAGCTGACTCTGAAAACTGGAGCAGTGGTTTCTTTGTGTTCCTAGCTAGGACATTTGGGATTCTTCTTCCTAACTCAGATCAGTTCTGCTCCTATCAACCTACCCCCTCCCCCACTCCAAAGCTAGCTATATTTATTTCTAGTGCACAAAGGGAGGCTATGTAACCACCCTGTGACTATTTTTAACAAACAAATCAGAACATATACTTCAAAATGAATGGTGTTGCCTATGACATAGTTCTTATCAGATACTAGATATTTATGCTAGTGTTGATTTCAGGGCTCAAGGTGGTCATGGCACCTGGGATGACCTCTTGGGGATTGTCTCCAGAGTTTTTGTGTCCTTTTAGGATATTCTCAGGATCTGTGCATTGTCTACTAAGAAGGAGCCATGAGGCAAGTAGCCAGAAGTCAAATAAACTCTGTTACTGTGAATTGAAGGGATGAGGTGAAACCCCCTCTGAGAGACCGGCCAGGGCTTGACCAAGAAGGACATTTGCCATTGGAAGGTACAGTCTCTGGATGCTGACTGTGCCAGTTACAGAGGGAGAGCTAACGACACTTGAGAGCTGGGGATCAGAAGGAGGTAAAACTGAGGATGTAGCGAAGACTGTTAGCCCGAGTCCTGGGAGAAGCAGGTGTTGAGATGAAGTGAGAAGAAATGCCTATGGGAGAGAAAATGGGAGGTGCGGGGAGGCTGAGAAGGTCATCAGACCGCAATACCCTAGCCTGGTTCCTAGGGGTGGAGAAATGGACGGAAGGTTGGGGAGAAGTTTCCTGGATGACAGGTAGTCGAAGGCAGGTTTGAAAGTTTATTAGGGAGTCCTCAAGCCAAAGCCCACGCATCACTGGCAATCAGAGGAGTCCCATAGCTCCCTGGTGTCCCCTCCTTGCTCTGTGATTGGCTGGGAGTAGCCAGGGGAGGAGGCTTTACCTTCATGCAGAGCACAGCCTCTGGAGCAGTGACCCTGCTGATGGAAGCCTTCGAGGTGCATTTCCATGGTGTCCAAAATAACCAAGATTAACTCTGCGACATAAGAACCGCAGCCCAAAACTGTGATGCCTGAGGAGCCTACTGAGTCAGAACTGAGTTTAGAAGCCAGGATGATGACTGGTTCACTGATGAGGTGAGAGGTGGGGGACCCCAGGTGTGGGAGTAACATGGACTCTGCAAGTAAAAGGGAAGACGCTGCGGGTGACACACTTCTCTGCCGCCGCCTCCCATCTGAGCCCAACCCCAGGCCAGTGCCTTCCTGCTTCCCAAGGGAGCTCTGGAAACTTCTGATAGATGCTCAAGCTGTGCAGAGTTGGTTCTGATTATGAAAAATGACATGAAATCATCAAATGGGGCTCTTTTCTAGTGTGACTAGTAAACTGGCTTGAAAGATAATGTTCCAATTCCAGAAATAGTTTGATCAATGGCAGCATTGCTGGAATAACGGTTTATGTTCCCGAAGGGGCTCCTTTGAAGGAAACAGTGCTCATTTGTACACAGAGGGTCTAGCGGCTTTGTTCCAAAATGGTACTTATTAATACTTAATTAGCAACTGATGACTTTTAAGGGATGGTTCACAACTCTTTTTTTTATCTGCCTGTCCATTTACCACTTTATCATCAATAACCTCTTTTATTACTTCTGGTTATTTTGGGGAGGTGGTTAGGGGAGCAGAAAAAAGCAGCCTCCCCTCCCCACCTCCACACCCGATCCAATTACCAGCACCAAGGAGAGACCCCACATTAACTATTAGGAGGTCTGGGATGACAAACACACTTCATTCCTCCTCAGGGCAGAATGGTGCCGGAAGAGAGGAGATTTTTCTCAGCGACTCCTTTGTTCCTTTCATGCTGCTTAATTATATAAAAATTCTCCCATTTTGCTCACCCTCCTACAGGTATTGCCCTAACTTACAGCACGTCTTCTGTAAGGTCTCTGCAAGTGTGTCTTGGGGAAGGATGAAGAATGCATACTTATCTTCTTGGTATATAAAATCTGGAATTTACAATGTTGAGGTGCTTGAGGGCACCTGGGTGGCTCAGTCAGGTAAGCATCTGACTCCAGATTTCATCTCGGGTCCTGATCTCAGGGTTGTGAAATCCAGCTTCATGTTGGGCTCCGAGCTCAGCAAAGAGTCTGCTTTCCCTCACCCTCTGCCCCTTCCCACTTCTGGCACACTCTGTCTCTTTCTCTCTCAAATAAATACGTACATCTTTTTTAAAATATGTATTTTATATTATTATATTTTATATATTATATTTCTATATTACATATAAACATGCATATCATATATATTATTTATATATTATATTTATGTGTTATATTTTATTATTTTATAAAAAATAAAATAAATAAAATGTTGAGGTATTTGACGTAAGGCACCATGGCTGGCCTATTTAGAATATCAATGGATGAGGCAGACTCTCTGGAGAAACAGTAGATGTCCCCAACTCTCCAAACCACATCCTCCCTTTGTCGCAGAGATGGTAGGGCTGTGCGGGGATGGGGCCAAACTAGGGAGATGGGATTTGGGAAATCCAGTTTACAAAATATAGAATTATGGATGCCCCTCTATGTGTCTGATGTTTGTGCTTGCATATGATTTGGAGTGAGGAGGTTAGAGTTATCGCACATCCTAGTGTGTGTGTGTGTGTGTGTGTGTGTGTGTGTGTGTGGTGGTGGTGGTGGGGGAGGGGAGATTCGCTTTTCAAAAAGCCCCCTCCCCTTCACTCTATTACTTTGAGAATAACTTCTGACATATCAGATTGTAAATCACTCAAAGTCAGATCTCGTTACAGTGTCTCATTTAGCATATGGTAGAAACTCAATTAATATTGCCTTTCGGTACATTTCTGGGTTGACTTTGTTACTGATAGGTGATTTCTTATACTCATGAAAAGCAGAATTCAGGATTCTGTATCTGGGAGAGAACGGGATGCTCCATGTAACGTTATAGAGTCATTAGCCATCTCTCCGCAGTAGAAAGTTCTAGGCCAAGAATGCATTTTTCCTTCCCTTGGGAGAGAACTAGTTTGGGTGCTGTAAGCTCAGAAAACTTTTAAGAGATCGGTAAGAGGTGGGTATTTGGGAGGAGGTAAGAAACAGAGCCTAGGGACCTCACTGCCCTCCCCCAGAAGATCACACTTCCTTCCTGGTCATATCACAGGCACCTAGAATTTTGGACTGGGTGAGTACAAGCAACATGACCAGAGTCATTTGTCCAGTCCTTTTCAGAGTCAGGACCTTAACCCAGCTTAGTTCTTTCCCTTCAGAGCATCTGGACAGGAGGGAGTATTTGTCAATATTCAACATATTTGTACCATGGTCGCTTTTCTGACCTGCCAGTCCCTGAGCCACCAATGATAAACCACCAAGATTCAAGAAACAAACCACTGCCCAAAGCTTCCATCACTAAGACTTTGGCAGGGACAGGGGCCAAAGCAGGAGCTCAGTTGAGATGGGGGAAGAGTCAGGGAAGTGAGCAAAAAACAAATTCCTCATCCTCTGTCCTTTTGTCCCCAAAAAGGTCTTCTTATTAAACAAGTCCCTGCGCTTGGTTCCCAGAGGTCTTCTGGTCTTCACCATGTGAAGACTAGCTAGAGTTTCTCTCTCTCAACCTCTTATGCTGCCTCCGTATTTCTCACATTCTCTGTCACTACCAGAAGCTATCCTCTTAACTTCTTTGCTTATTTATTGTCTGTCTTCCTCCTGTAGAATACATGAACTCGAAGAAAAACAAGGACCAGATCTGTCTTTTCACTGCTGTGGTTGGCATCACACATTAGGCAGTCATCATGCATTCAGTGCACATCGAACTTCAAGAACACAGTATTTATCTTGTTGTTAGATGAGCACTTCAGGTCCCTCTGAATTTTGAAATCCAATGACCCAGGGCATTAATATAGTCACATCTACATTTTTTCTTATAAATCCTCCTTATCTTTCAAAAACAATTGTTTGGGGAAACCTAGCAGCAGCCTCCCAACACCGGTCCTTTCAAAGATCACAGACTCAAGGGCCACAGGGATAAAGCATGGACTATGTGTGCCACACACTTATTTTGTGGTGTGTTATTAATGTTTCAAACGTCAGACAACAGAATTCCCACCCCCACCTCCCCACCCCGACCCAACTGGCGAACCATTCTGGTCTGTAAACTATCAGACTCTCGACTCTCCCTCTCTCGCAGGTAAGGTATGGGGCTTCTGGCTGCAGGCCTCCAGCACCGAAAGATTCAATATGCCAGTTTCTAGGTGTCTTAGAAAAATTACAAAGCTAAGAGAGGTCTGCTCAGATTGAGGCAGGGACGTCACACGTGCTCCTTTCATGCACACTGCCAAACTGAAGGCCTCTGACTTCCTGAGAAGATTTTTTTATTAGGCTCTCAGGGCAGCAGACAGGAGTCACTTGTCTTTTCGACCCCCATGGTGGAGACTATGGCTTCAAAATCGCTAACGGTGAGTGTACAAGAAAGTAGCTGACATTCCTGCCCAGCACTCCACGCAGTTATCAACAGGGCAAGTTATTGACAGATGATGCGTGAAGTCTAATGATTTTACAGGTATTAGTGTAGAGAATGGTCAACTATGAATACGGTGTCTTGGAAAATATTTTTGACTTTTTGGAATAGGACTCTCCCTTAAATGTGCTATGAGAAGAAAAAACTAGCATATACATAAAGGAAGCAATCTGTCTATTGAAGCCATTGAAGGTGTGGTGATAGACATTGAGTTTTGCTTCCCAGCCTGTCCTCTACGAAGATGGCACTGTCTGATTCTGAAACCCACCGTGGGCTAACAACAGAAAGTAATCTACACGATTTTCCATGTACCTAAGCATTGTGATGGACTGACCGTGTTAGCTGTGTATCTTGAAAATTCAGTGTGGACTTTGGGAACTCAAAACCAATGTGTGTATTTTGAGTCGTTGGGTGCCACCTGTCTTACACATTAGCTTCCTATTTGTAACAAGACCATTCATCTAAACACCACTGAAATGCTCATCCGACAAAGAGTTTTTTTTTTAAATGAGTTTTCTTGTATACCATTAGGGCAGAGCAACTGATATCCTTTGAGGCAGTCGTTCTGGGCAGAATGTTTTGCTTCTAGACTCCCTCTCACCTTTCCAAAGAAGTAGCTGTGTCGGTCCAGGATCTACCGTGGACGAACTAGTGCCCATCCTCTTCCAGGATGTGAAGGCACTGTGTGCTTGACCCAGTAGCTTCTCCAATATGCATGAAGATGGTTTGTTTCACCATCACCTACGCATGGTATGATTTTAGATCTTCTCACCAAGCTGGTCATACGTTTGTGGGTATATTCCAGACATTTAGTGTCCTTCTCCAATCAAATGCTGGGAGCAAACTCAGCTTGAATGCAAAGCAGAAGGGAAACCCAACTAGTAGCCTTTTTGACAACTAGCTGTATCTACTTCTTTCTCCTTTTTTTTTTTTTTTTAATTATAGTAAAAAAGACTTACATGAGATCTACTCTCTTAAAAGGCTTTTAAGTGCACACGACAGTATTTTTATGTGCAGGCACAATGTTGGGTTGGTCTCTAGAACTTACTCATCTTGCATAACTGGAATTTTATTCCTCCCCCGCCCAGCCCTTGGCAACCACCATTCTATTCTTTGCATCTATGAGTTTGACTGTTATATTTTATTCTCTTCTTCTTTTATACAGTCATTGTTGGTTTGGATTAAATTCCATATATAAGTACATTTCTTTGCTCCTTATATTTTCCTCCAGTTCAGATGTTTATTCTGGGAATTTCTCCTTCCTGAAATACAGGCTTTAGAAGTTCTTCTAGTGTAAGAGTGAGTTGTTGGTAAATCTTGTTTTTTTCTTTTGCTGAACATGTCTTTATTTCATCTCCATTCTTATATAATTACTTCAGTTGGTTGCTTCTCTCATTGCATTGAAGATATTGTCCCACTGAAACCTCATCTACGTGGAATCATGCAGTATTTGTCCTTCTGTGACTGGTTTGTTTCACTTAGCATAATGATCTCAAGTTCATCCCTGTTGTCACATTTTGGAGGATTTCCTTCTTTTTTTTAAGCCCAGTAAATGGCAAGGAAAGAAAGAAAAAAATCTACTTTTAGGTGAGAAGCAGAATAAAGGAACATGCTATGTGGATCTTTGATGAGAATGTGAGCTTAGAATCTTATTAAAAGAAAATGTTTTCTTTTTCCAATACATCATCAGCATAATCATTGTGATGATCATTTACTGAATTCTCTGTATGAGTTAGGCACTGCAGTAACTGATTTACTTATACAGTCTCATTATATGTAAAATGCTCTGTGTCTGGTGCAGTTACCCCATTATAAATGGTAGGTAACTAAGGCTAAGAAAAATTAGGTATTTCCTGGAAAGTCATGCTAGTAGTGAAAAGTAGATTTAGAATTCACACTGTTTGATTTCAGAACCTTTGGGACCTTAAATATTACAGAGTACAATCTAGAAATGAACTGTAATGAACTAGTTCAGATTCAGTTACTAGTTCAATTTAAGCATAGGGTCATGGCTAGATAGAGAATCTGACATAGTCTTTGTTTATAGGCAGAATGGGACAGTTTAGTCTTATGGAAAAAATAGACTCAGAAGTGCCGGATAAAACTAGGTTCACACTTACTAGATTTGGGGTCTCAGCCAAGTGGTGTGCTAGATTATGTGCCCTTACCCCTCTACATCCACTCTGTGTCCTTTTCTACCCTGCTCTGCATCCCAGGAGGCTAAGCTATACTAAGTGTGTCAGAAGTTCTGTCTGCTGTAACAAATTACCATACGCTGGGTGCCTTACACAGCACATGTATTTCTTACAGTTCTGGAAGCTGAAAGCCCAAGATCAAGGTGCCAGCCTGGTCTGTTGCTGGTGAGAACTTTCTCTCACCAGCTTGTTGGGTTGTAGTTGGCTGCTTTCTTACTGGATCCACACATGGTGGAAAGAAAGAGAAAGTCTCTGGAATCCTATGTATAAAGGGTACAAATATTCAGGAGGGCTCCACCCTCATGACCTAATTATCCCCCAAATGTACCACCTTGTACTATCATCACATTGAGGGTTGGGATTTCAACATATCAACTTTAGGGGGACGCAGATATTGAGATCATAGTGTGAGTTTCCTTACCCCTGGGCCTGCAGTAGTTTAGGCCAATGGGTAGATGGGGAGCACCTTGGAGGTGGGGAGGAGAGTGAGGCCAGCACACTTTCTCCCCTGGTCCTCTTCGTGTCTGGTCACTGTGGGTGTCACTAAAGGCTGTCACCATTGACCAACGACCCTCTCAGTATAACAACGCACAGGGGAGTGTGACCACTCTCTCCTTGTATCTTCAGATGTAGAGGTAAAAACAGCTCCCCACTGTTGTTTTCCCAAGGGTATGATACCATGTTTTGTTGAGTTCTCCAAATCTTGCTTCTTGTCCACTCTTTTGTAGTTAGCCCCTTTATTAAAAGTCCCTAAATTTCCAGGTTTGAGTGTCTCTTCTCTTTCTTGCCTAGAGTCTGATAGAAGGCACCTTGGCTCAGTCTTCTCACTTATAAAATTGACATAGTGATGCCCTTGTCCTATACTACGAGGCTGAATGAGATGATGAAGGGCCTGGTGCATTGCAAGACTGAACAAACTGAGGGTTTTGGAGGGGCAGCTTGGATGAGTCTGGTGGTGGGCCCTAAGGAGAGCATGTATTGCATAGAGCACTGGGTGTGGTGCATAAACAATGAATTTTGGAACACACATACACACAAATTAAATTAAGTTAAATTTTTAAAAAAGAAGTTATTAATCTTGAGTGGGAGATAGAAATACAATGGAAGTCATATGTAAAGGGCAAATAATAAACACCATGGTGACTTCTGTAAAAAAAAAAAAAAAAAGAAAAGAAGAGAAGTCAGAATGATGCTCATGATGACCCCCTCCCTTTTTGTTAGCCTCTCCAGGATGGGAAGCCAACCTGTTCTGAAACGTGGGTTATGAATTGGTGGCCCATAGACTGGAATCAAAGTGTGCAAGTGTTTTACTGGCTAACATACCATTTAAAAATACTGGCGAGTGTCACATGCAATCCAGACCCTAGCTTCTCTCACACCATCAGAAGCTCTGGCGACCCTGGGCTCACACAGCCACAGTGACCACTCGGCCAGAGCTGAATGGAGGTGGCCTCCTTTAGAGAGGACAGGGCTCTCTAGTTTGCACAGTCTCCACCAGTGCCTTCGATATATCAACCAGTGGCACATATTTATATGCCCTGTCCAGTCCTGTAAGTATAGGATTTTGAGTCCTGATCTAAATTATGAATTCCTAGAGGGCAAGTACCTAAGCTTATTCTTCTCTATGCATAACTAACTCAGTGATGCATTTTAACGGAATAAACAAATCTGCCTTCTCTCCTTGGTCCCCAGATATTCCCACTGCTGCCACAGCCCACAGATACTCTAGCCACCTGCTGTTCTAACAAACATGGCGTCCATTTGTCCGAGTGAGTATGGAGAAGGAGCCCAGTGGGACGGGGCAGAGGGAAGGAGACTGGGCCGGGAGGGAGATGCAGCTGAGAATACGGGCTACAGGGAGGGGGTACGCGAATGCCCTCCTGGCATGGGGGAAATCATCTTTTCTTCATCCTTATATGATGTCTCCCTAATTAGCTTAATAAGAAATGCCCTGATTCCCCCTCATTCCTGTAGCTAAATATTCAGAACTGAATGACTTTCCAGGTTTGAGTGGTTAACTCTCTTAAAGCTGGGAGCCCAGTGCCGCTGGTCTGCTACCCGGAGTTAATTACCCTTCCCACATCCCCAGGCAGCGCCGGCCTGGGTAGAGTCTCTAGACAGCTCCGGCAGTGCTGGAGGGCCCCGGCGCATGATTCTGTTAGCTAATGGGAAGGTAATGACCCAACAGCTGTAGATCACTCTCACCCTTTTGGCCTGTTTTAAAAATAAATAAATAAATAAATAAATAAATAAATAAATACAAACCACCAAAAAAAATTCAGGCCTGGCATTCTATTATCCCCTTTCTAATAAGGGCCTGGAAATGTCAGCCTCAGTGATTAGGCCAGCAGGTGCCCAGACTTCAAAGTGGGCACCTGTCACTGGAAAGATAATTGACTTTATTCAACCAATTGTCTCCCCGTTGTAATCAAGCCATTCCATTCAAATGGATCTTTCAAACTGTTCCTTTGAGGAGGTGGGGAAGGCAGCAGTTGCGGGGGGGGGGGGGGGGGGGGGTTATCACATGACCTCCAGGGAGGGGGAAGTCGAGCAAGCTCAGAAGGAGGCAGTGGCGAAGTGCTGTCAGGCTTTCTGCAAGTGGTGGCTGGCCCCAGGACCTTTTGTGGGTGGAAAAACACGAAAGAGCGGTTAGGGAGGGGTAGGGGAGCCTCCCACTATTCAGCTATTCAAGCCAGACACTCCCTGGTTGTTTTTAGCAGCAGGTGCCCTGAGGGGACAGCAGGGAGGTAGACCTCCCTTTCCTCCTCCAGGGATCAACATTCACTGTAAACTTCAAAAGAGGAGAGAAAGGGCCTGTGGACAGAAACAGGGGAAGGGTCTCTGCTCTTAACAAGGAGCTAAATCCTTCTTAGTCCTAAGGTGTCTCTCTGGATTCCACCGATGTGGTCTTCCAGGGCCCAGAAGGCTAGGATTCGAACCAAGGTAGCCTCAGGCACCTATGAATTCAAGGGTTCTCCCTTGCCCTGCAGTGTAGACAAAACAAACGCTGGATTTTGATGGTCCTGGGAGGTGGGAGCCCTGAGTTGCCGCTGTGCGTTTAGTGGCTGTGCAGGGAGCACTCGGAGGGGTACAGGGCTCTTGGGGAATTTTAGGGTAGCTGGTGAAAGACCCCTGCCCTGGAGAGTCCCCTACCTTAAGAGATAAATAGGATGGCTTTAGATGTCCTGACAGCAGCCCAGGGTGGCACATGTGCAATTATCAAGACAGAATGTTGTGTGTACATCCCAGACTATCACAAAAATGTCTCAGGACTAATAAAAGATATGAATACCCAAATTAAGGCCCTAGCACTGAGGTCTGTTCAGGCCGTAAGCTCTGTCCACAAGGAGAAACCTTACCTTATGCAGCTGAACTTGGTTCTTGGTGCCGCCTTCGAACTGCTCTCTGACTCTGAGCCAGTCGCTAAGTCCCTGAGCCTCAACTTTCCCAAGTGTGCAACGGGGCAATAGCTCATGGTGAGACAGAATGACTCAAGCTCCATGATTCCAATGCTGGATGCCAATTTGGGCGCTCAGGGAAACCGATGTCTCTTCTCTCAAACAGAATAGGGCAGCAAAAACCCCCAGCTCTGCATTTCTGCAGTCCCCACTTTGGTCTCACAGTCTTGTGTGTGCACAGACAGGGACGCAGGACTCCAGGGCACCGGGAGGGTCTGTTCCCGTGCCTGAGAGCGTGCAACACCGAAGACCAGGCTTTTCCTCATCTCACCAATACCATCACTCTTCTGTCTTCTACAGCCATCATTTACATCCCAAACCTCATCTCCCCAGAGCGTCCAAGTCCAAGCATAAGACCCAGTGGGGTGCTTTTTATATAGTAAATGTATCCGTGAACGTCTTGCTAAGCCTGGGCCGCCTGTCGTATGTAAATATGCTCGGAGAGCCAGCAGTATCACCCTTCACTATCAGGGCTGATTAACTTTTACTGAGAAAACCATCCAATAAATTAGGATCGATGCAACCAAGCCATAGGCAGGTAGGCTGTCTTCCATTACGAAGCCATTAGTCCTGCCGGGTGGAATGCTCAGAAGAAGCTTTTGGGGGCGCCTGGGTGGCTCAGTGGGTTAAGCCGCTGCCTTTGGCTCAGGTCATGATCTCAGGGTCCTGGGATCGAGTCCCGCATCGGGCTCTCTGCTCGGCAGGGAGCCTGCTTCCCTCTCTCTCTCTCTGCCTGCTTCTCTATCTACTTGTGATTTCTCTCTGTCAAATAAATAAATAAAATCTAAAAAAAAAAAAAAAGAAGAAGCTTTTGTACAAGAAGAGAAACGGCTTCGGCTTCGGGTAAGCTAGTGTTCAGAGCTGAGTTGTAACTGTAGGTGGGTGAGCCAGACCTGAGGGAGAGGGGAAGAGAAAGCAAGGAGAAGGTACACCAGAGTGGTCTGCGTGGGCTCAGCCACAAAGGGGAGGGTGGTTGCAAACACAAGGGGAACCTGAAGAACTCTGCCCAAGGCCAAAGGTCACCCCTGAATTCCAGGTCTCCCTCACAGCTGCCCTGGACTCTCACCTCTCCTGGCTGCTGTGGCAATGACCCTCCCCTAGTGGACATGGCATCATCATGAGGAAAGTCCCCATACACATGACCGCAACAGCTAAGGGGACGCACTGTGTGGTTTAATCAATGACATCTTGTGTGAAGGGTTGGGGAGGCGTTTGAGAAAAGTTTATACAACAGGAAAAGAATGACGTCCACAGGGGATGAAAGTGGCACGTTCAGCTGAACCCTGACCTTCACTGTAGATCTGCTGTTTGAGTTGGGGAAAACAAAAGCAGTTGAATGTTGAGAATTTCACAGGGTTCAACTCTCCATGGGTAAGGGTTAAAAACTTGAGCCTCACCCCCAGATTTCTAGGTGCTGACCTCTGGACTGTCCGAATAATAACACGTGAAGTCTTATAAATAGGGAATACTCTAGAATTTTCAGCTGTTGTTAGTACTGCTATGAAGATAGCTGTGTTTTCCTCCCTGACTCTGCGAAATGTACTAGAAAGAATCTTGGATGTTTTTTCTCAAAGGCGTCACTGCTGAAAGAGCCCCTAGAAACCAGAGCCCTGGACAAAGGCACATACCAATCAGGGCCAAGGTCACGAGCATGCGGCCAGTACTATTACAAGGCTCTGCTCCCAGAACTCCTGCACTTAGGGATGGTGGTCCACGGATGCCGTCTGGAAATTCTTAATACTTGTATCGTTGAATTTGTGTTACATAGGTGCAGTCCAATGGGACAATGGAACATGTACCAGAGGCGTAAAGCCTTGCCCCCTCCCTCACGTGGGGCTCTGCTGCCTGCTGCCCAGAATCCCCACTCCTTCACCCCCCAGCCCAGGAACAGCTGCTGGCCTGGGGACAGGCTCAGGGAGGGATGGTTTCTGCAGATATGCACCGAGGCACAGGGCAGGGCCAAGCACCTGTGAAGGTCAGCTCTCACTCCTCAGGTATCCAAGGGACAAAGGGGGCACAGAATTTAATAGCCAATAATAATAATAATAATAATAATAATAATAATAATAATAAAAAAAACAACCCACTAGGCGCAGTTGAGGAAAAAAGAACAGAAGGGATAGAAAAGGTTTCTTCTGCTTTTTTGAAGACAGGAGTCTCCCCATTTTCTTTTCTTTTTTTTTAAAAAAGTTATCATTTATTTATTTGACAGAGAGACAGAGCACAAGCAGGGGGAGAGGCAGTCAGAGGGAGAGGGAGACGCTGGCTTCCTGCTGAGCAGAGAGCCTGATGTGGGGCTCGATCCCAGGACCTGAGATCACGACCTGAGCCGAAGGCAGACGCTTAACCGGCTGAGCCACCCCGAGGGACCCCGAGGCTCCTCATTTGCATTTTTCACTGGACCCTGAGAATTACGTAACTGGCTTCCAAGTTCAGTCTTTGGGTACCATGTGTAAAAAAAGTTCAGGGCAGGGCTGCCTGGGTGGCTCAGTGGGTTAAGCCTCTGCCTTCAGCTCAGGTCATGATCTCAGGGTCCTGGGATTGAGTCCCGCATCGGGCTCTCTGCTGGGTGGGGAGCCTGTTTCCTCCTCCCCCCCACCCTCTCTCTCTCTCTGCTTGCCTCTCTGCCTACTTGTGATCTCTCTCTGTCAAATAAATTAAATCTTTTAAAAAAAAAAAAAGTTCGGGGCAATTCTTCTCATATACTTTGATACATGAGCTCCCAACGATGGGCTCACGGAGAGAGAAAAGCAGAGCATGGAGGTCAGAGTTTGCCTCCGACCTATTTATTATGACATATATATTATGTTCCAGGTAATGGGTAACTACTCATCCTTTTTAGGGACTGGATAGTGCTCCAAATAAAGAGAAGACATCTGAAACCACTGCTTGAGCTATGACTAAACAATCAGACTTGGGATTACATCCTTGTAATCCCCTAGATTAGTTTTGGTGTATAATTCCATTAATTCAGGTGTCCGTGAGATTTCTGGAGGTAGGTTTTCTTATGGCTTGTTTTACATTGACTATCAACCGTTATAATACAATATTGTGCCATGTATTAGATTATAATCTTCTTTTTAATATGACTATTTCCTCTGCGAGCCTTTCCATCAGCCCTAGGTGACAGGGCAGGATAAATTTAATGCTGACTGTTTCATCTGTGCACACTCACACCATATGATATTCTGTGTACAGAATATAATATTGTTTTATTCATCCTTTAGCGACAGGTAGAGAACAGTCGAGGTACTCCCGTCAGGATACACACTCCAGAGGTAGTTAGCATTTTAATGAATTTAACCAGAATCTCCCCTTCTAGGGAAGCTGTTTCAAGCCATCAACTATCTTTAGAGAATTTGCTGATTAGCATGAATTATGTTAGAAATTACTTTTTTTACTGGTGAAATGAGCTATATTGAGTCTTGTAGACTGACTAGAAATAATTCTAGAAAAACAACCTTCCTCCTACATATGGGTTGTGAGTCTAGGTTCCCAGTCAATAATTATTAAGTGGTACCTTGATCAAAGGGCTCCATTAAATCCTGTGCCCCGGTCTCCTTAGGACATAATTTCTTATTCTTTTTAGATCACAGTGATAAATACTTTTTACATCTTAACCTAATACACACACACACACACAGGCACATTGAAAGGACGAGTGTCCAGAGAAAGCGTTTCTTACCCTCACTTTATGTGATGCATTTTCTTCTACTCTATTTCATTTTGTTAGTTGCCGGCTACAATGCACTCAATTTATTTCAGAACACCTTAGCGGGCTGCAAACAACCATTCTGAAAATCCTAGCCTAGAGAGTGAGCAGAATCCCGTCACTAGAATGTTGTTGCATATGCCACACGCCTGTGCTGCAAGGTACTGACATTAGCCCGACGTGGCCAGGAGTGAGGGAGTCGTGGAGTTACAGGAAAGATGGGCACATGAATTTGTGTGAAGGAGCTAATGAATGTTCTTGTGTCCACCAGAATGTGGTCTGCAATTTGTCTGCCTTGTAACCTTCAACCAGGTAGTGAACAGCTGGGGGAGGAGACCTCTGTTCAACCTCTGTTCTCTCACCTGCGTTCAGCCACTGGACATTCCCAACAGCTGCCAGCAAGAACCTAGTAATGATGGATAACTACACTGGTTTAAGTCAATTTGCAAGTACTACTTAAAAAAAAAAATGATGGATTATCGGGCACTGTAGTGAGGTGCCTGGGGACACCCCAAGAGATAGGTCTGCCCAGAACCTGGGAATGCGATCTCATTTGGGAAAAAGGGTCTTTGCAAATGTCATTAAGTTAAGGATCTGGAAACAAGATCACCCCCAAATTATCCAGGTGGACCCTAAACCCAATGATGTGTCCTTAGAAGGGAAAGACAGAGGGAGACTGGAGGCAGAAGACAAGAGGGGGCCACGTGAAGATAGAAGCAGAGATCGGCGGTTCACAGCCGCACAGCCACATGCCAAGGATTTCCTGGAGCCACCAGAAGCTTGAAGACACAAAGAAGGGATCCTACCCTAGGGCCTTCAAAGGAAATGCGGCCCCACTGACACCTTGACTTTGGGTCCCTGGGCTTCACAATTGTGAGAAAATAAATTTCTGTTGTTTTAAGCTACAAGCATGGCAGGGATTTGTCAAGGCAGCCCTAGGAAACCAATACGGATGTTACACAGACCAAGACGACAGAGCTCTCTTTGAAAATCTTGCTGCTGTGCAGGCCCAACCAGAATCGCCTCATCCTGAACAAAGGAGCAAAGATCTGTTCTGTATTTTTTTGCTAGCTTATGTAGAATCAGCTCTCAAGAAAATACATCTTGTTTGATTCAAAATATTTCAAAACATCGCATCTGATGGCATTTATGGCTTCACATTCTTAACTGCAACCATATAAAACTTATTTCAAAACATGTGATGGGCATTCTCAACTATCTAAAAACAGGGTGAACAAACTTTTTTGAGAAAGAAGAAATAGATGTGTATGATCAGAGTATTGCTTCTAGGAGATTTTATTTCCTCAAGCAAAGCTGACCTCATGGGGCATCGTTGAAAGTGGAATTGCTATCTCCACGTTAGTAAGGAAAAAGAGGCAGCCTATACATCAGGGTGTAGAATTTCAGAGCTGGTCCTTGATGAAACAGCCAACGTCCTATTACAAACAGCATGAAGAAGAGAATGGGGAAAACAAAACATTGGGGAGCTCGTATTCACTTGAGAACATCAGGATACATCAGAAAATCTGACCCCGATAGAGATCCTCTTAACTTTTTAAAATCGTTTATCACCACTAATAGTCCTAGAAAATAAATATTTAGAAAAAAAATTTTCTGAGGAAACTGTTTCACATCCATAAACCACCTACAGGGCAAGCTTTTTTGTTTTAGCTTCCAATACAATGTGAAAAAGGTGTCTGTTCCAAGGGCAAACGAGAGTGGAAACAGAGATCATTGTATTTCTCTTCAACGGTTACTAGGAGGGGCTATGTGGATCCTTTCCACTGAATCATTAAGTCGGAAGGGTTGCAAAATATCCTGAAAATTGTATATACAAATGATCATTGAGAACACCACCATGCAATTCCCTCTAGAATCTAATAAAGCAAATATGCTAGACCTGTCCAGCAGCATTGTTTACCAGGGTCAGCATGAAACATGAACATTATGTTTAGGAAGAATTTACATGACACAAAAGTCGTTAGGATATGCTAGCATTATTATTACCTTATTGTCAAGTGCTGTGGACTTTTTTTCTTTTCACCACTCTGTTTATTAGACAATTTCATTTCATTTCATTTCTCTTTTAAACCTTTTTAAAGGTTTAGGGGCTCCTGGGTGGCTCAGGGCGTTGAGCATCTGGCTCTTGGTTCCAGCTCAGGTCGTGATCTCAGGGTCCTTGGATTGAGCCCTACATCAGGCTCCACCGTAGGCAAGGAACCTGCTTAAGAGTGTCTTTCTCCCTCTTTTTCTTTCCTTCTCCCCTCTAAAATAAGCAAACAAATAAGTCTGTCTAATCTTTTAAAACAACTTAATTTATTATTAGGGTCTAAAATGAACGTGAGCTAACATGTCTCCATCTCAGCAACGAAGGTGGAAAATAAACTTTCTCTATTACAGGCGCTTACTCAGTTCCTGGGGACAGACTGCCCACGCGGGTCACATAACAACCACACCGGAGGCTGGGGAGGCTGGGGTTTTCTGACTAGCAGCCCTCTCCACATCTGTGTGATGGGAGTGGGGAATTGCTACTTCTCCAAAGCAGAGGGAGCTGGGCTATCAGCAGGGGGAGCAAAGGGCGAGGCTATTCAGAAAAGCAGAAAAGCAGGTGTTCACACATACACTCAGGTGTATCCACAGGTGTGTCTAGACAAACCGACAAAATACCGGAAGCAAGTGTAGCCCTGTGTGTGTTAGCCCCAGGTCTGGCTGATGGCATTATGGGAGTTTATAAACATCTTTTGCTTACTACCGTTGCCCAGCCCCTTACCACCTCGTCTTTTTAAAAAACAAAAGTATTTAAGCTTCACTGACACTGGTTTGTGACTATACACGAATGTTTTTGGCAATTTAGAGGTTTGGTTGAGGGGTTGGGGGGTAAGAAGAGTTGCACGCAGAGAACTGTGGGTACTCTGTGACTCTCCAAGAAGTCCACCAGGTAGCCCGGGGAATGGAGTCCTTTGATTTTTGAGTTGGCCATATGTTTCTTAAAAAATTGTTTGAAACTTCTGCTGGCTTAATAAAAAGTAATATGCTAAGGGGGGAAAAAAAAGAAAAAAAGAAAAGTGTGAATGGCATAAATGGTTGACCAGCGATGGGGAGTAACAACAGGGGGCGCCATGCAGGGAAAAGCTCCAGGACTGGGTTTTCAAATTCACTCTCTCTTCTCTCCATCTCCTAGCTTACCCTGAGAATGGGCCAGTCTCTTTCCCCTTTGGTACTCTCATTCTCCATCCTGGGTTACACACCATCGTGTTCTGACTAATTCACCCATTTGAGCTCCTTTGGGAAGATTTAAACCTCTTCCTCTGACAAGAAATCCTTTAATTCAAATGGCCCTCCCACCCATGAGAAACAACACATTATTCAACGACAAATGATCCCAAAAGGTATCATTTTCCAAGCATTTATCATATACACACGTGGCTTCATTCACTTCAATAAGTTTTGGGCTACTGGCCCAAATTTCAGATGAGTAAGTGGAGTGACAGGAAGGTTATACAACCTGTGCAACATCACATTGCTTGTAAATGGCTGTCCTGGGATTTGAATGTGAGCCAGATTCTAAAGCCATGATCTTGAAAAAGGAAGGGCTAACGTTGCCTGTTGGGGAAGGTCATTGAGAGGACATGACTGCCAGTTGATCCACGAGCTGGACCCAGCAACAGGAGGCTCCTCCTTCCTCCCTGTCCTTGGAATGTGCTCTTTGCTTGGCTTTCCCACTCTCAGAAGCTGCCCCAAAAGTGATGTGGTGTTGAGACCATCAGGGCTGTGTACACAGCTGAACACAATTAACTTAGTAACAGTATAAATTTTTAGGATTTAGTAAGCAAGTAAAGAAAATCTACTTACTCATCTCGAGGCCACCCAAGACATGCCTTGTATGCAAGTTCCCTTGCTTGTTAAACCCACCACCCTACAAGCTAAAGTGGACTGCCTCTTTCTTTGGTCTCTTTCTGACCTCTGAGAATGGGGGCCAGGTTTAGGTTCTACCTGGGCAGTAGTTCCAGAGGAGGTTGTAAACCACCATTGTCATACCCTGACTTATCTTCAGTAAGCCATTTCTACCTGAACAATTATTATATTATCTATAAAGTCAGGATATTTCTAAATACTGCCCAGCCTATTCCGTGGGCTTTTGGAAAGTTCTATGAGACGACACATGGAAAGAGCTTTGCGCATTATAAGTCACAGGTGTACATGTGCTGTTTCTTTCATAGATTGAACCTCTAGGAGACTGGATGAGGGAGGCACATCTACTGAGGTTCAATGACAAAGACCTTTAGGGGTTGCATACCTGGTGGAGAGGCATACAGTGATGAAACATATATACTAAGTCTCCAGCTGTAGGTTCACAAGAGACCCTATGGGATCCAAGTAAAATAAGGTGATTACAAGTCTTGGTTTTTCCATGACTGAGGGGTTTCCTGCAGCATAGGACTTTCTGTGCTAAAACTGGATGGATCCTGAGCAAACCAAGGTGAAGTGGTTGCCCTGGTTAAGGTAAAAAATGACTGGTCATCTTAATAAGAAGTGATGTGTGAATTGGTCATTTAAAAGCAGAGTGGGAAATCATACCATGGTGGTTAGTCTTTGAGGACATGGCAGCCCTGTTGCTCCAAAGATGCCACTACCCTAACCTCTCAGAAGAAGAGAGGCATGGAGTACATTTTCCATAACCATGAAAGATCAGTGAACCAGCCATTCTTCCACAGAGTGGTAGTGCTCTGGAAGTGAACTCTTGCCTTTCCCAGGGCTAACAGGCACACGGTCATCCACTCCTGGCCATAACACCCAGCCTCCTCCAGGGAGATAGGCAGAACCCTGGCAGGAGTTAAGAGCCCAGAATACGGGCGTTTCATAGCTTACACACAGCCTTGCATTCAAATGGCGCCCCTGTAACTTGCTCTTTCCTTAGAAGGCTGTCTTTCCAGAGTGTTCCTCGGTCTTCCAACTAGTGAGGTCCTGAGTTCTCCCCACATTATGTACAGTCGGAATTGAATGCCCCCAGTGGACCTGCCTTCAGAAAGAACCTGGCTCTTGTCTCCTCCCCACCCCTCCCCACCCCCACCAAGAGCATTACTATTGGAAAACCCTACAACCTTGTGACTCCCCAGTACCTCTCACTTCTCAGCACTTTGCCAAACCACTTGGGTTCACAACCTCATGCCACAAATCCCTATCACTTGTGTCATTTTAAGTAGGGTACTGTATATCCTTTTTCCTCATTAGTAAAGTGAGGATGATAATTATGTCACCTAATTTAACAAACAGTGAAAGGAATAAATAATTTAATACATGGGAGTTGCTTTGAAGTATCTGGAAGCTAGTATGTGATCAATGAGTATTAGAGCTTTTGTTTTTATCCAACCAAACTACTTGTTGCCCTAGGGTGGTATTCTAATCTCTTTCTGTAGAAAAAGAGATATAAAGTTTCCCTTCCTTGGTATAGTAGAAGAAGCCTAAGCTTTGGCAGTGTGTGATAATCTCCAATATTTTGGTTTCCTACTCTGCTAAAATGGGATAAGAATCAACTAAGAAGGGTTCAAAGATATAATGCATGACATCTCTGTCCTTTTGGACCGCCCCCCCCAACCATACCTTACACTCTATGTACAGTATAGCATTGACCCCCCTGACTGATTTAATGTTTGTCACTAGACCGAAAGTGTCTTGAAAGAAAGGGTTTTGTCTTTTTCATCTCCAGAGTTTACCTGGGCCTGGTAAAATAAAAGGAGAATCAGAGCATGTCTGCTGAAGTGATGGCATCTAGCACAATACTGGCTTATATCTGGTGACCAGTGGATTACAATTTCTCTTCTAAGGTTGTGGAGCTGGTTAGTAGCACATGGGGCTTAATCTTGATATTTTTTTTTTCCTTTAAGCTGATTAGTAAAGTTGCCTTCGAGGGAAGATTATTGAGAAAATGATTATAAAATGCCTTTAGTTCATAAGCAAAAATAGCACTTACATGACACATTTAAACTACCTTTCTATTTGTCTTCCATATTAAGCCTGCTATAGAGCATGCACTGTATCTCCTCTTTAGTTTTCAGTTCCAATACATTTCAGACGAGGTGCAAACTTTCAGGACAGAGCCATCAATATTTCTCAGTAAGAATCCTGCCTCCTTTGTAATTAAATTGCCCTCTCTTGCTAATTTGTGTGCATCCATGTAATATCCCTTTCTTCCAATTAAACACATGACTCAGGGACAATGCTTCAAGTCTGAAGCCGAGAGAAGCAAAGGGGACAGGGCATAGAAGCATCCAAATTGGTTGCTTCCCCTGAGTTAAGGCATTTTTTCTTCCTTTATATCTTGGCAAGTGGTCACTTTCGTGGTGATACCAGCTGTACTATGGGAACAGATATGATGGATAGTGTTTTACATTTGCACATATCACCAATGCATCATGGAAACATTTCTAAAACTAAGGAAGGGACATGAACAGTCCATTTTTCTCATCACAAGTCTGTATTCTGGAGCTGTTCATCTCAGACAAAACCAACTTTCTATAGCAACTTCAAATGGAGGCAAGTAATGTTTGGTCTGTGACTTTATACTCCACTGATGTGGAATTAGAAGAAGAAATTGAGTCAAGTAGGCTAGCATTCATTTCTGCAACATGAAATATACAATTCATGTTCTCATACAATTTTAGAAATTCAGACACTCCACTCCAAAACAATGAACCGTTGGATCACAGTCACAACTGGAGATGGAATGTGTATGGAAGCGGAAACATCTTCCAGAACTTGCAGCAAACTATGGCATGCCTTTAATTAAATTCTAAATGTTTGAAATCTAGGCAATGGATTCTCATTGGCCTCCCCACACTGTAGTTTATTTTTCCATCTTGACTCTCTCAGTTATTCTGTTTTTTACTTAATGAAGACAGATCTCCCAATCCTTGTTTCATTAATACTGGCCTCTTGAGACTGATTTAGCTAGAATGGTGGTGATAATATGGAGAGTTTAATAGGGGAGGGAAATAGCTAATTACATATGTTATCAAAGCAAGCCAGGAAGGGCCTGGAGAAAAGATACATCTATAAATCTCAGAGTCACACATCATCTGCATGACGTTTCGAGTCTACAAGGACAAACTGTGTGGTGGATGTCAAGGTCTCAGCTAGAAAACCTTTCACGGATAGCCCCTAAACTTTTACCTGCATTGTTCTCTTCTAGTCTGAGTAAATTGTCATATGACTTTTGAAAAAGATTCATGACACAAATGTACTCCAGATAGAAGGACTGTGCAATCAGTGAACAGGTCGGAACTCTTAACAATACCATGTTATCAGCCAAAGGAAGAGCCAACCCTAGGCAGGCATTCTGTAAGAACTGTATTATGGCACCTCGAGTGGCCTCTTCCCTACACTGGGCTCCCACCCACTATGCACCTCCTATCATGTTTTTCTCTCATATCCTCCAGTCACACTCAAGTCTAAATCTGCTCACTGGACATTAGGCAGCCTCAGAGATCTACATCAATGACCTCATTTCGCAGGGAGAAAAGTGAGGCCAGAGTGGGTGAGTTTGGAACAGAACATACAACTAGTAAGTGCCAGGATTACATCGTTGATGTTTTCTCTGTAATCAATGTCAACAGTTTTAATAATTATTATAATTTTTCAACATTAGTGAAAATGTTGTAAGAAGCTAGAATAGCAGCTAATGGGTCAGCCAGAAATACAGTCATGCCACATCAAAGGGGAATTCACGCTAACAGGAGGAGAGGCAGGAACCCAGAAACAATTTAGGGGGAGACCACCGCAATGGAGTAGAAGGGGCAACAGATTTACCTTCTTGTTTTCAGCAGACATGACAAACATACATCTCTGTTTTCAGCTGCTTCACACTCCTGCAAAAATAAACCAGGGGCTGGTGACCACAAGTACAGAAGCATGCAAACCGCTAGGTTTGTTAAACAATGTAGAGTACTTCCAGTGGAACATATTTTCCAGAAAGATCCAGGTGCACTTTCCTTTTACCACAGCCTCATGCAATGTATAGCTGTCCTCTGTCCAAGACTCTATTTTCCATTTATTCCATTATTTCTAAATCTACCAGTGGTGGAACCAAGGGGGTGGGGCAAAGTAATGCACCAGTGACCTCTATCCTGAAGCCAAGGTCATCGGCATCCTCCATAAACTGATCTCTCTCTGACAACTGCTTAGTGGCCAGTCCTATTTGTGGTGGTTGATATTTTACCATAAGCTCCACTGTTCAAGCTCGGAAATCAAAAGGCTTTTGTTGTGATGCAGTGGGTAAGAGAAAAATATGGGTGCTAAGAAGTCACAGAGGGACCTTGCCCACCCCATTTAAGCATTACCCCATTGGTAAAGCCCACCTCTGGGGCCAGAATATTCAGGCATGGAGTCATGTTTTGGCTTCACCAAGCACTAGCTGTGAGACTAAGAGTTCACTTAACCTATTGGCTCTTTGTTAATCTTATTTGTAAAATAAGGATAGCAAGAGATTAAATTAGAACACTTGGTATGGAAGAAAGGTTCAGAAAGTTCCAACTGTTGTTATCATACGTGCAAAATGGGAGTCATGACACCGACTGTTCTGGTTGTTGTCAATAATGTTATCTACACAACACAGCACCCGTAAGTCTCAGTGGCTTCGCACAACATGAGTTTATTTCTCATGTCTGGTGCAATGTGAGTTGTGGGTGAGGGGCTCAGCACCATGTGGTCATTCGAGGCTCCAGACAACTGTCATTATTTGTTTCCATTATCTTCTAGAGCCATATTATCCTCTGAATTCAGACTGCGGTGGTAAAAGGCAGCCAGGAAAAGAGGGAGTGTGGAGAAGTTACACCACTCTCAACCACACTTTGTTCCTGTGGCTATTTCATTATGAAAAACTCATCACATGGCCACATTTGGATGCAAAGGGATGGAAAAGTTTGTCTAGCTATATGCCTAGGAAGACAAAGAAAGCACAGATTCTGGAAGGCTCTTGCAGTCTCATCCAGTCCCAGCGTAGCTATTGTTTCTATTAAGCTCACATCTCCAGGTCAAGTTTCTGAGGATCCTATAGCACACTTGGCAAGAAGAACAGTCTCAATTTCCCTTCCAGTTTGTTTTTGCTACAGGAAGTCTTCACAGACCTGAAGGTGAGGCGGCCCTAGGTTAGTCTTGGTTACAATGGCCATCTAGGGACAGATGACCCAGAAAAACAGTGCTAAGGCCACCCCAGAGTGGCTAGTCTCTGAGAGCAGAGAAAAGAACAAACAAAGCAAAGAAAAACTTAATTCTGGCATGTTTGTATTAAGGTCTAAGGGATTTCAAAATATTGCCACCTTTTAAATTTTAAATTTTTTATTTTTTTGTCTTATGAAAATATTTCTTCCTGGTCCCCTGCTTTCTAGCTGTGAGACTTTGGCAAGTTATTTGAGCTCCATAAGTCTCTATGGTCCCCTCTATAAAATGAAGATAAGACTTGTTCTACCTCTGAGGGTTGTTTTGAGAATGAAATGAGATGATGCATGGATGTGTTAGTTGCAAGGTGCTACCTTCCTCCTCCTCCTTTTCTTTATCTTAATGGGATTACTATTCCTATTATCATCTATGATCAAATCTAGCAATGTTTGTCTCTTTGGGTTTCCCTTCAGCCAAGGAAAGCAGGATGATATATTTGGAGGAGCCTGGACTTCGGAATCCAGGAAGGCAGGATTCCTCCCTGACTGTAATACTTGCTTGTGAGTGTGGGTCCTTGGGCAACTCATTTGACTTCTCCGTGTGTAATTCTTCATCTATAAAATAAGGTGATGGTCCTAATGGTAAAAGGTTGCAAAGATTTTGATAAAACATTCATTGATATGCTTGGCATAAAACAAAAGCTCATTTCCTTGTCCTTCATGGGAATTCTCAGGGGACCAAGAATTTAACAAATGATAGCACCCTTGGGCCTCTGAAGAACTGACATATATTCAAATGATAATTTTTTTTAAAAGATTTTATTTAAACAGCATGAGTAGGAGGGACAAAGGGAGAGGGAGAGAGAGAATCTCAGGCAGACTCCATGCGGACCATGGAACCCAATGAGATTTGATCCCAGGACCCTGAGATCACCACCTGAGCTGAAACCAAGAGTCCCTCTGGGCCAGCCATTTGCCCCTCCCGTGAGTATTTTTATTGACAGATCCAGTTCTGTGGTGTTTTCTTTTCTTCTTCTTTTTTTTTTTTGCCTTTATTAATAAGTCCAATAATTAAGTGTGAAAGGTACAGGATCCAGAACATATGAAATACTTGTAAGACACTGTCATCCAAGAATGAACAAATAAAGAGTGAGTAAAGGAGTGAGTTAAGAAAAATGTACCTCTTGATCCTGGGGAAATGCATTTATGGCACATGATGGCAAATTTTGAGTTAATATTAAAATCAAGCGATTCCATTGTTTTCTTTACTCTTTATTTCTAATCTTTTTTTCAAAAAATAATTGATCTCTTACAAAAGGACAAATTTACTTTTTAAAAATATTTCTTATTGTGGTAAAATATAGAATATGAAATTTGCTGTGTTAACTGAAAAAGTCAGCAGCATTAAGTAATTGACAATGTTGTGCAACCATCAACACTGTTCTCAAAGCTTTTTCAGGACCACAGACAGAAACTCTGGATCCATTAGCAATAACTCCCCATTGACTCCTCCTCCCTTCAGTGTACTTTCTGTGGCTATGATTTTGCTTCTGCCAGATATTTCCATTTTTAATTTAATTAATTTATTTATTCAAAGATTTTATTTGTTTATTTGAGAGAGAGAGAGAGAGAGCATGTGAGAGAGCACAATGAGGAGAAGCAGCAGAGGGAGAGGGAAAAGCAGGCTCCACTCACCCAAGCAGGGAACCCCATCTGCAGGACCCAGTGATCATGACCTGAGCCAAAGGCAGACACAACCAACTAAGCCACCCAGGCGCCCCTCTGCTAGGTATTTTATGTAAATAGAATCATTTTCTTCATCTATTCAACTTCCAACAGTCACTAGGATTGTTTCCACCTTTAGGATATTGTGAACAATGAACACGGCCGAACAAATATCTGTGGGAGTCCTTGTTTTTAATTCTTTGGGGGATATACCTAGGAGTAGGATGGCTAGATCATACGATTATTCTGTTTAGCTTTTGGAGGAACTGCGAAATTGCTTTCCATTGTGGTTGTGCCATTTTACATTCCCACTAACCATCAGGAGCATTCTAGTTTCTCCACATCTGCAGCAACACATTATTCACAGATTACTTTTATTATAATTATTTTAGTATACTGTCGTGACATGGTATCTTGTGGTTTTGATTTGCATTTCTTTTCTTTTTCTTTTTTTTTTTTAGAGAGAGAAAGAGATAAAGCATGAGCCAGGTTGGGTGGGGGTGTAGGGGCAGAGGAAGAGGGAGAGAGGCTGGTTCCATACCCAGGGCAGAGCCAGCATGAGTCTCAATCTCATGACCTTGAGCTAATGACCTGAGCCAAAATCAAGAGTGGGGTGTGTAAATGATTGGGCCACCAAGCCACTCCTCAGTTTGCATTTCTCAGATGGCTAATGGTGTTGAGCATTTCTCACATGCTTGTTAGCTATTTGTGTATCTTCTTTGGAAGAATGTCTATTCAAGTTCCTTGCTCATTTTCAAATTTTTTTCTCTTTGTTTCTGAGGACAAATTAATTTTAAATAAGCTTTCAATTCATAGTAATTGGGTCGAAATAAAGTATATCTTTAAAGTTACTTAATTTTGTTTACTTGATCTGTCAGATTTAGAGAAAGAGGTTTAAAATTCTCCCACCTTAATTACAGCTTTGTCGAGTGCTTGTATCTCTAAGAGTTTTGCTTTACACGCTTTGATGTGAGGTTGTTTGATGCTTCGGGGTTCATTGTGGTTTTGAGATCTTGCTGAAATATACCTTTGATGAATTTAAAATGTTTCTCTTTTCTTTTAGTCCCTGGTTTCCTTGAATTTTACCTTACCTAATATTGCATTGCCTACATCTAAGATCTGCTTATATTTGTTTAGAGTTTTTTGGCCAACCAACTTTGTATCCAGCTTGGCATTTTATGTACCATTCCATGAACAGCTTATGGTAGGAGTTTTATTTTTACCCAGGCCAAGAGAATTTGTTTTATAAACTCTGCTATCATCACTGTCTTGTTGCGTATAATTCTTGCATTCTTTTAGGGTTTTTTCCTGAAGTCTGACGTCTCATCCTTTTTCTACGTATCAACATTCTAAATATTCAAGTTCCCTTTGTTTTAATTTTTCTCTTATTTACGGTTTTTAAGGTTTATATCCTAATACTTTTTATTCTACTCATGGGCACCCTTCATTTTTTTACAAACACAAGATGAGGAACAGACTTGGGGAGCGATGATTTCTGCTTAGGAAGGAGTTGGAGATGGTACAACATCACAGACATAGGGATGGCTGATGCCGGTCATTTCAAAGTTCAAAGGCCTGAGCAAGGTGCCCTCCAAAGTGCTCCAGAGTGATCGTTTCTTGGCTGTCACAGCATTGTGTTGTTGTCTTATAACTGATCCTCCTTATCTACACTTGTCGAGGTGGACGCTGTTATCTTGTACCTCTCCTCGACACCTGGCTAGGGCATAACAGAGGCCCAGGAATCTGCAATTTTGTTTTAAAGATTTTATTTATTTATTTGACAGACAGACATCACAAGTAGGCAGAGAGGCAGGCAGAGAGAGAGGAGGAAGCAGGCTCCCTGCCAAGCAGAGAGCCCGATGCAGGGCTCCATCCCAGGACCCTGGGATCATGACCTGAGCCAAAAGCAGAGGCTTAACCCACTGAGCCACCCAGATGCCCCAGGAATCTGCAGTTTAAATCTGTTCCCTGTAACATGGATAGAAATACTGTTTCTAGGGCCAGAGACAAGAGAATTGATGTGTGAGCAAGATGAATTTTAGTAGAGACAACTGGGGGTCAGCGCTGGGAGAATCTTCCCACATTTCAGGGCAAGAACAGTTTCAGTGAAGGGATTATATCCCAGCTCTTGGGAGGCTTGTCGTGCCCTGAGAGGTCTCATGCTGTTGGACAATTGCTAGAGCACACTGAGAAAACAGTGAGCTTCTAGGCCTCCCTGAGTCACAGAGAGCACGGCAGTGTCCTGAGGGAGAAAATCTGTCTTCTTACTTGGACTAAGTGCAGCAGCCCATGTTCAGGGAATGCACTGAAGCCTCCAGAAGGCACATCTGAGGAGTCACATTGCTTTTCAGTTCATTCTCAACCATCGCTGACAGTGAGGAAGCATATTTACATGCATTAGTTCTCATTCCCTATCCTTGGTCATCTCAAATGCTGAAAGGTCGAGCCGGACACCTGACTGGACACCCCCTGGAGACCTTCCAATGGTGGGAGCACCTGGAAACCTGTTTCACAAAGCTGTGCACGCTCTGGAGTTGTCCGAGGCTCACGCCCAGTTACTTAACCACAGTGACAAAGATGATCTGTGACAAGGATCATTGAAATCAAGATCTCCTGTGGCTTATTTCCCACCCTGGGAGTTTTGTTTACTCCTAAAATGGGCCATAAGGACTGAGGCTATGGAGGTGGATGCAGAAGGGGGTGCCGTGGACAGGAGGAGGCGGTAAGATGGCAGAGGGCCATGCGGAGCCCACCTGGTCCCTCCTTAAAGACAGTCTCACCTGCTTGGTGAAGTCTGTGTTACACGGACAGATTTTGCTTCTTCCCCTGGTTGGAAAGCCTGTTGTTATCTCTGCGCTCTCTTTTAGAATGGTGATTAACACAGTGCATGGATCTCAAGTGATTGAAATCGTGGTATTTACATTCGCGACTCCTGCCTGTTTCAATATTAGGTTTGGAGCTTGTTGGGTATAATTAGATATCAGCGTGGTGCAATACTTTTGTGTTTGCTTTCACTTCAAAACCCTGGAATCAGCCTCATGCCCCCTCTTAGGAAACTGTATCTGTTACAGGAAATGCATGTGTTAGTTGCCTCCTTTTCACCCCGATGGTGAGGAGGATTTGTGCTCTGGGGCCATGGGGATGATCGCTTCTTGGTTCCTAAAGGGGGATAGGATTGGCTTCAGTGGTTCTATGGGATCCTAGGGAACTAAAGCCCATACTTAAGAATAAGCAGGCGCTGTGCCTGGTCCCTTGGAAAAGGAGGGATGTTGGCTCTAAGACCGTATCCATGGAAAGAGAGTGGGAAGGAGAATTTGCTCTTAGAGCACTCAAGGTCTTCTTGATTTTACCAGATGTCAATATCAAGCCTTAACTCGGGCCAGACATCACAGGAGAGCACCACCGTGCAACCCCAAGGAAGGGCACCTGTTCATCTTGAAAACAGAACCAGGCACTCCCGGGCATCCTGATGATAGGATATATACAGTTCAGTTAATGGTAGCATTCTTAGCTGTGATAAACCTCCCAATCTTTTTAATGTTGCTCTGGTACATAATTTTTTAATTATGTAAAATTAGCATATAACGCCGTGCAAGTTTAAGGTATACAATGTGTGGATTTAATGCATTTATATATTGAATATGATTACCACTGTGGCATTAGCTAATACCTCACATAATTGTAATTTCTCTTTTGTGATGATTAATCATTACGATCTAGTCTCTTAGCAACTGTGAAGTTTATTATATAGTGCTGTTGAGTATAATTACTATGCTATGCATTAGTTCTCCAGAATTTATCTACTAGCTGCAACTTTGTATTCTTAAACATCTCCCCTGTTTCCCTCCCACACATCCTGAATCCCACAACCCAGCCACAGATAACCACCATTCTATTCTGTATGACTTTGGCTTTGTAGGTTCCATGTATAAATGATATCATAGAGTATCTGTCTTGCTCTATCTGACTTATCTCACTCAGCACCATGCTCTCCAGGTCCATCCCTGTTGTTGCAAATGGCAGGATATCCTTTCCTGTGCTGAATAATAGTCCACTGTATACACATACCACATTTTCTTTGTCCATTCATGTATTCATGGACACTTAGGTTGTTTCCATGTTTTGGCTATTGTGAGTAATGCTGCAGTATCATTTTTTTTTAAGATTTTATGCATTTATTTATTTATTTATTTGACAGAGAGAGAGAGAGAGAGAGAGCGAGCGAGCACAAGCAGGGGGAGCAGGGAAAGGAAAAGCAGGTTCCCGCCTGAGCTGAGAACCCGATGCAGGGCTCAATCCCAGGACACTGGGATTATGACCTGAGCTTAAAGGCAGACCCTTAACCATCTGAGCAACCAAGGTGCCCTGTTTACTGCAGTATCTTAATGCAATTACATACTGCTTTATTTCAGAGGAAGAACGACCGGATAATATCTGCTGCTTTACTTACTTGGAGAGGTAGGGCTACTCAAGGTGTGGTCCCCATTCCTGCAGCATCAGCATGACCTGGAACCTCAGTTAGAAATGTAAATTCATGGGGCGCCTGGTGGGCTCAGTTGGTCACCTCTTCCTGTGCCCCTCCCTCCAGTCAGATGCACGCACGCACTCTCTCTCTCTCTCAACTGAATAATTAAAATCTTAAAAAAAAAAAAAGAAATGCAAATTTGTAGGCTCTACCCTAGAAATACCACCATCCAAATCTTGGGAAAAGGCCTGGGAATGGAGGCTTTAATAAACCCTTCCAGTGATTGTCCTGTTCTAGAAGAGTCATGACAATTGCTCTCAGTCTCAGTTCGTGGAAAAGAGAAAGTCATGAAGAGAAAAAAAATGGTGACTAAAGTCCAGATAGTTCTGCACTTCCCCTACCTCAGCCACTGGTACATCATCAGCCTCTTCTTTGAAATAAAACCCTTCACCGGCCCTGGAAAAGGATAAAGATGAAAGAAAACTGTTAATCTTATGATTGATATTGCAAAGTGGCAGGAAAAGTAGTGAGAGTAATTTTCAGAGAAAAAAAATTTTTTTTCCCTCAGTAAAGGTGAATTTATTTATTTATTTATTTGTTTGTAATTATTTAAATTAAATTGGCCAATGCATAGTACATCATTAGTTTCAGAGGTAGCACTCAACAATTCATCAGTTGTGGAGAGAAAACATTTTTCACAAGAGAAATTGAAACACAGAGGTAGAACTGATGGTTGATAGAACAGAGGTAGAACTGATGGTTGATGATAAATGAAGAAAGACACACTCAGTACAAAAAAATCAGGGTGCATTTGATTAAAACTGACCAGACAATTTGAAATTGTAAAGTTGAGTTTATTAGACCTTCTGCAGAGAGGGAGAATACCACCGCCACAGAGTCTTCGTCATTTCTCAAAATGGGGAAATTAGAGAAAGATACTTACTAGGCTTTAGGGTCTGAGCTGGAGAGTTTTAAGGTCTGAAGACAGAGAACCAGTTGGGACTGGACACAGTTCACAGCATAAGCAGTTTGGATGGGTGGGCACAGCTTGGCAATCTGAAGGGGACTTGATGAGCAAGTTGTAAGTCTTGGTAAGTAACACAAACAAAATTAAGGAACTCATTTACAAAAATGCTTCATAACATTTTAGATCACCTCATTTGATTAAAGAGAAATCTCCCAACAGTGAAACATTTCTAAAATAGGACATGATCCACATCAAAGAAAACATGACCGCCACGTTAAAATATATATTTTTTAATTTTTTAAATTTATTTTCAGCATAACAGTATTCATTGTTTTTGCACCACACCCAGTGCTCCATGCAATCCGTGCCCTCTCTAATACGCACCACCTGGTTCCTCCAACCTCCCGCCTCCCGCCTCTTCAAACCCCTCAGATTGTTAAAATACATTTTAATTCAACATCAGCCCCCATCCTTGGAATTATGTGGCTTATCTAAACCCTGAATATATGTAAAAATATTTATAAATTTTGTGAACTCCAGCTTAGTTCTGATTGAGAGAGTGTCACTGCTTATCTGGAAGCAATTATGAACTATTTTCACTGCAACCAATTCATGAGGACTTCTGTTCCATTGGTTTCTTAATTTAGAACAATATATTTTTCATGATGCTGTCCTCCATCAAAACTTGTGTGTAATACCATCCCCCAAACAACTTTTCCTTTGATGTTGAATTTTTATAATTGAATTTATAGTTCATTTACAATAATTTCAGAGGTGTTTCACTTTTGCAACAGGATGACCTCCAAAAAGCTTTGTTAGAATTTTGTAAACTTCATGAAAAAATTACACCATTTAGGGAATCAACCTCATTTTCTACTTGAAGCATCTCATGCTTGCAAAGTTCTTGTTCTTCTAATTGCACTGGCACATCAACAGCTGTTGCTTTGCTTTCTTATAAGCAGAAGAAAACTTAGAAGAACAGCAAGAAAATTATTTTAGAAGTGCCCAAATGACCTAAATTTTATAATTTTCATTTGATCTAAATCACAACTCATGTTTCAGAGGGATATGTAAAATATGCCTGGGATATGTAAAATATTTCCTGCAGAATTGCATATGTGAACTTGTCTTCAGGTGTGATCTTCTTTAAATAACTCTGAAATAATGGGATATATACATCTCTGACTCCTGCTCATGCTGATTTTTCATTTTTTGACCCCAGTTCCTGACAGAGCACTCATAAAATCCTTGTAATTCCCTGAGTAATAGGGACACCCTTTGTTCTGCTGAGGGGACCCTTGGTGGGGCTCCTGGATAGGCACTGGGTGATTTTTATCACCCATGATAAAAATTGTGGAATTTCCAGGCCTACCCCTCATTCTCGAGGACAGATGGGCTGGAAAATGAATTAATAATCAATCATGATCTCATGATTAAGACTCTATAAAAATCCCCAGAGTATGGGGTTTGGAGAGCTCCTGGGTTGAACCCATCTAAATGCCAGGAGAATGGCACAGTCCACCTCCATGAGGAAAGAAGCTTTTGCACATGGAACCCTTCTAGACCTCGCCCTAGGCATCTCTTTCTCTGGCTGTTCATGTGTTTACAAAAATGTAATCACATCCTTTATAATAAACTGATAAATATGAGTGTTTCCCTGAGTTCCATGAACAATTTTAGCACATTAACTCATGAGGGGGTCCTGGGAACTCTGATTCATAGCTGGTTGCTTAGAAGGACAAGCGACCAACTGGGGCTTGTGATTGTGTCTGAAATGTGGGACATCTTATGGGACCGAGCCCTTAACCTGTGAGATCTGATGCTGTCTCCAAGTAGATGGTGTTGGAACTGAAGAGAATTATAGGACACTGAGCAGGTGTTGGAGAACTGGTCAGCTTGGAAAAAAAAAGAGAATTATAGGACACTGAGTGGGTGTTGGAGAACTGGCCAGCTTGGAACTGGTCACAACACCTCTCACACAACTCGTTTGAGAGGTGTTGTGATGTGAGTAAAGGAAAATTGAAGTTTTTCCTGAACAACTGGTAACTTTGACACACATACTTAACCTCCTCCCACATCTGCCATTGGTCTGGCCAATGTCAGCCCAAAGACTTTATGCATCTTTCAGACTGTGACCCAGACCATGGGGTTGGCTGGGGATAGCAGCACAAAATCCTCCTCCTATCTCCTCCTAAAATCAACAGAATTCGCTGTTCCCAAACATTCATGTCCAAGCCCAGTTCATTTTATCCTCAGGTAACTTGCTTGCTGTCCTTTGAGAGAGAATGGTTAAGTTTGTTTCATCTGGAAACAGTTGGGGGTGGCATGTAGGTTCAGCCATTTGCACATGCATCTTATGTATTGCTAGAGGTTGTAAGAAAAGCTGGAACTGCAAAGCGAAACCTCTATCAAACTCAACTTGCCTTATTTTGATATGATCATTGGTCATGATATCTGATTAGAAAATGGAACATCTGGGCAAATGCATAAGTTGACAAGACCTGAGGACAACAGAGATACACTGGTACTGAGCTGGGCAAACCTGGTTGTATGGTCGTCCTACCTCCACCTTGACTGGCATCTATTTTCCCTATAAATGTCTCCTTGGCCTCTTAAGACCAAGTAAGACCCCAGTAAGATAGGCTCATCCTCTTGGCTTGTAAATGCCCAGTACCCTGCCTAAAATGTCTGTGGCCACAAGAAGGGCCTTGCCTTTTCATGGTTAGCTTTGGTCCTAACTTTCTGATTCTTCTGAATTATTGTTCACACCTCTATTTTCTATTTTAATTTACACTTTGACATAAAAGATTATTCAACTCCTTTCTTGATTTCTACAAAACAACAACTTATGTGGAAGACGTCATTGGACATTGGATATTGGATGACAAATCTGGATGTTGAAAGAGAGCCAACAACTTATTTCCCAAGTGACTTAAAATGGAACATTTTATATTATATTTTGTTTCTCAGATTTCTTGGGTTTCTCTTTCATGCTCTCATCCATCTTTTACCTGCTGTCACCTCTTTCACAGGACTTCCCTCCATCCATCCAATTTAGACCATGTTTGTTATGTAATGTGATTATCACTCGCTAGATTTGTACTCAAACTCAGCTTCAAGAGTCCCTGTGAATGGAGACAAAGTTTGAAATTAGGATTCATAAGTTAGTACCAAATTAAATACTGCTTTTTTTTCTTAATCTATGGGTGGCCAGTGGGCATAATTTTGTTCTTCCATATAGATATAGATATAGATATAGATATAGATATAGATATAGATAGATAGATACACACATATATATGTATATATATTCACACACATATATAAATATATGTCTATGTGCGTATGTATTTATATATTTCCTCTAAAACATTTCCCTCATCTGTGGGTTTGGGTGAGATCACATGAATACTAACACTCAAATTTCATTCGCTCACATTGTCTATTTCTTTGTAGGACCTCAGGCTCAATCATTGCAGTTATAATGGTCCGCTGGGGTCTTACCACACAGATAAGTCTGCTTTATTGGGTGCAGATCTGATTCTACCAGAGATGCTCCATCTTCTTTGAGCTCCCACTAATGGTCAGCATGTTTTCTGGCCACAATAGTCCTTTCTGGTGTGTCGCTACAGTTCCTGAGATCATCACCAAAACAGTGGTGATGGGCTCAGCACAGCAATGATATGTTCTTCCTAAAGGTGGGGCAAGAGCTTCTCTCCCAAACTTCATGTGACAGCTCTTCATCTGGAGACCCAAGCGGTAGGGCTCATGGCTCACCCATCTCTCTCTTGACCCTGTTCACAGGTGTCTGTCCAACAAATTTCTCTTGGCAGTCTTCTTCCCTCACCCCCATTCCAAAGTAAATCAACTGCCATAGACCCTTGTGTGCTCCTGGCCCCACACAGATATGTATACATGTCAGCTTGGGTTCATGTGGGAAATTGACCCTGTTTTTTGTTGATTTGTTTGTCTTTTCCTAGACGTTTAGAACCACTGGTATAAAAAGAAATGTTTTCTTTTCTTTCTTTCCTTTTTATTCAGTTGCTGTTTTGATGGTGGTTGTAGGGGAGGGCTGGGAGGAAGAACTACCATATCATAGATATATTTCCTTCTAAGACACACCTCAGTTTCAGAAACTTCCAAATGTGAAAAATGTGTAATGTGAAAAAAATCAACCTTAAAACTGAAGAAAGAGATATTACTTAGTGGGTTTGGGGCGGTGAATTGGAATTTTGCTTTTGAATTTCCTTCATTCAAAAAAACAAAACAAAACACCTAACTTATGCTTTGCCATAGACTTATTACATATTCAATGTATATCTATGAGAAATAGAATCTTAGAGCTAGGAGCATCTGGGTGGCTCAGTTGGCTAAGCATTTGCCTTCAGCTCAGGTCATGATCCCAGCGTCCTGGGATGTAGCTTCACCCTCTTCCTCTACAATTCCCCCTGCTTTGGGATCTCTTGCTCTCTCTGTCAAATAAACAAATAAAATTTTTAAAAAATTTCTTAGAGTTAGAAATGGTGAAGTTCCTTATTAACACATTGCATCCCAAAGATGTTGGTTGTGTTGCAAAGAAACTGAATTGGTATGATGCAATAGGCAAGGTGTAGATTTTCTACCTTCCTGTTCATTACATTTTGTCGAAAGGAAGGTGATGTACACTTAAAGTAGTCATTTTATCATGAAAACTTTCTTTACAATCAGTTTTGTTTTTATTTTGTTGACTGAAAAAACACAGCATATGCACTTCATTCTTTGGAAGGTGAACCATCTGTAATTCAGCAAGAGAAGTTGAATATTTTTGTCTTACTAATGTAGAAAGACAGCTGTAACCAAAAGCAATAGTTTGTAATATTCCATGTGTCTTACTGACAATGTGAAATTTTTTAATGAAATAAGCACAAAAACATCTGGACATGGTTTACATAATAAATTAAATATGAAATTCTCTAAAAATCAAAGACTTGTTTCAGCTGAATTTATATGAGAAATTAAAAATACTGTGTTCTACAATCATCTTGGGGCTTACCTTTCCCTTTCAACATTCCTGATGGCTTGGAACAGAAATGCAACCCACGAGAATTCACCATGAAATTACTCTTAGGAGTAGGAGAGCTCTGTAATGTAGATGGATACAACAATAAAGACTAGTAATTTTTCTTTCTCTTGTTAATAAGCAGTTATGAAAACAGTAGAGGGGTGCCCTGGTGGCTCAGTTCATTGAATGTCTGGCCCTTGATCTCAGCTCAGGTAGGTCTTGATCTCAGGATCATGAGTTTGAGACCTGCGTTGGACTCCACGCTGGGCGTGGAACCTATTTTTAAAAAAAGAAAGATAGTAGAAAAAAGATCTGATTAATAATATCAATAGAAAAATAAATAATTGCATGAATGTTGTACAAAAAGGAGTTCATTTGGCTGCAAAAATCAGAGACCTGAAATAAAGGTTGCCTGTTAAAAAAATAATAATAATAACAAAAAAAACTATGTTCCAAGATAGGCAGCAAAGGGCTAACTAAAGTGGTGGGTCCCAAGGTACCGAGGTACCTTTTCCCCTTCTAGTGCACCATCCTTAGCTACAATTTCCAACGCCACAGTGGTATTATGGTTCAGGATAACTGCTCCACTTTTCCCCTTCACATCACATTTGCATTAATCGGTTTCTAATTGACAAGAACTGAATCGACTTTAGCTACTTCACACACAAATGACTATGTTTCAGCATACGAAAGGCTTGTAGAATCAGAGGCAAGGCTGAAAACAAAGCCTCTAGGCTAAGATTTCAAGAGTAACTCCCCAAGTCCCATGAAAAGACCCGGCCACCAAGGGTCCTACTGTCCGTCCCTTCTGCAATCAAGAAGCTGCTTGCCCAGACTGAAGGCTGTCACTTCACTTGCCAGATCCAGAAGCACCCGGCTACCACGGAGTAAGAGCTACCCAGTCCCTAGAAGTCACATAACTCCAAAGCTGCAATGATTGGAAAGTTTGAATCACTGTTGGTGTTTTCAAAAGCAAGTTGTTTCTGCTATAATCTGCACCCATGACTTCCATGACCAAAAATGGGGTCCTCAGCTAGTGCTTCCCCAGGATCACTGGATCCCACACAACAAGGCTTGCCAGCAAAAACACTAGAAGCATCACTTCTGCATTCTGCTTACTTCTGCCCTCCAGATCTTTCATGCACGCTTCGAATGGGTTGAACGTTTACTGTGTTCAGAACCACAGTTGCAAGGAAATCTGGGGAAAGTCATTTTTAGCTTTTCCAGGCTTTGAAATATAGGAAGGTACACTTGAAGGGAGTTGCAGTAGACAGTAAGCCAATCTGCCATTCTGCTGAAACATTCCAAGCCAAAGGAAGGGGAAGGAAGGGGAGGATAAAAGGATCGCCCCTCTCACTAGATCAGCCTCCTTTAAAAAAGCTTTTCCCAAGCTCTCACCCAACGATTTCCATCTGCCATTTATTCTGCACTCCTAGCTGCAAGGGAGACTGGAAAAGTACTATTTTAGCTGTGCATATTACTCTCTGTAATAAAACCAGAATTTTATTAATAAGAAAGAAGTAAATGAAGGAGACCCTGGATACTTGGCAAGTAATTAACAGCTTCAGCTGCAGCCTACCCTTTTTATTTCTCAGCACAGATGCTCATTTTCTTTTCTTACATAGAATGCATCCCCTCTTTCCTAAGGAGACGTCTCAAGGTCTCATCCAGGTAATTCACCCTGCTCAAGACCAAGAGAGAAACGTGGCCCTCTGTAACAGGTCTGAGTGTGCTTTCTTATGATACAGTAACGTATAAAAATAGAAAAAAATTATTTGCTGCCAATTATGTGGAGAAACAGTAGGATTGTGATGACCGAGCTCTTTTTTCAGAGAGGGATCACAGGAGGATGCCTCTGTCACTATTTCATAGCAATTATGAGATCCTGCTGGGCAGGATTAGCAAGGCCTCCTGCTCTGGTAGAGCAGTTAGCTTATCTGGAAGTTCTGTGCTCCAGGAGGCCCCTTCCCCACTGGTTCCATTCTGAGTTTGTCTCTTTTGTAGAACTCTATTAAATACAGCGATTAGCTAACATACGCCAACAGCTACACTTTGCTTCTATTTTCCCTGATGTGACAGTTTTACACATTCTGACTTTCATGGTCCAACAGGTAATAGTTCGATCATGTGTTTACCACTGCATCACAAAGGTCAACAGCCTTTCAGATAATGGGTAGATTTTTACTGCCCAGAGCATGCTGCCTTCACAAAACAAATGTAACTGTGTTTATAAGAATATGCACCTAGATGAAAACAGTCTGCTAAATTTTAGTGTGAGATTAACAGACTTAAGTAAATAGAATACAAATAATTGCTTAGGAGGGAAAGCAACAATTCTTAAACATCGATTTTCTTCAACACACAGGTTTACCACAATTCAAATTCCAGTCTTAACAGTCCTGCATGATTCTTGGAGACTTAGCAAGTGTTTCTAAGAACATGGAAAAATGCTCAACACCACTCGTCATTGGGGAAATGCAAATCAGGAATCATGCCCAACAGGATAGCTTCTCCCACCTGTCAGAATGGCAAGAATCAAAAGGTAAGAAGTAAGGTATGTTGGTGAGGATGTGAAGAAAAAGGAGTCCTCATGCACTGTTGGTGGGAATGCAAACTGGTGCAGCCACCGCAGAAAACAGTGTGGAGGTTCCTTAAAAAATTAAAAATAGAATTACTATATGATCCAGTAATCCCACTACTGGGGTATTTACCCAAAGAAAATGAATTTGAGGGGCACCTGGGTGGCTCAGTGGGTTAAGCCTCTGCCTTCAGCTCAGGTCATGATCTCAGGGTCCTGGGATGGAGCCCCGCATCGGGCTCTCTGCTCAGCAGGGAGCCTGCTTCCTCTTCTCTCTCTGCCTGCCTCTCTGCCTACTTGTGATTTCTGTCTGTCAAATAAATAATAAAATTTTAAAAAAAAGAAAAAAAATGAATTTGAAAAGACATTTGCATCCCCATGTTTATTGCAGCTTTGTTTATGATAGCCAAGATATAGGAGCAACCCAAGTGTCCATCA
The DNA here is from genome assembly GCF_009829155.1 of Mustela erminea. NCBI lineage: Eukaryota > Metazoa > Chordata > Mammalia > Carnivora > Mustelidae > Mustela > Mustela erminea. Next base: position 10,043,758 of record NC_045618.1, read on the forward strand.
ATAGAAGAATGGATAAAGAATATACAGTATATAGAGAGACTATTACCAAGCCATAAAGAATGAGATCTTGCCATTTGCAACAACATAGATGGACTTAGAGGGTATAATCCTAAGTGAAGTATTCAGAGAAAGATTCCACTCATAGGTGGAATTTAAGAAATAAAACAAGGAAACAAACAAAGAAAAAAAGAGACAAACAGATTCTTAAACACAGAACAAACTGGTAGTCACCCGAGGGGAGGTAGATGAGCGGATGGGGGAAATAGATAACAGAGATTAAGAGTACAATTATCGGGGCGCCTGGGTGACTCAGTTGTTAGGCGTCTGTCTTCGGCTCGGGTCCTGATCCCAGGGTCCTGGGATTGACCCCCGCATTGGGCTCTCTGCTCGGCAGGAAGCCTGCTTCTCCTTCTCCCACTCCCCTTGTTTGTGTTCCCTCTCTCCCTGTGTCTTTAACAGATAAATAAATAAAATCTTAAAAAAAAAAAAAAAAGAAGAGTACAATTATCATGAGCACTGACTTTGTATAGAACCGCTGAAGCATTGTATGGTACACCTGAAACTGACGTAACACTGGATGGCAATTATACTTTGATAAAAATAAAATAAGAGGAAAATAAAGTGGCTAATTACGTTACATAAATTTCACTGCAATAAGATAAAATAAAGGAATATGAAGGATGACAACATGAGTTTTAAGAACATGAAACAGAGTTCACAGCGTTCACTTAATGTTTTTATATCATTGGCCAAAACCTAGCGAAATGCCCATACCTACATTTAAGAGAAATTGGGGAAATGTGGTTCCATAGCTGAGTGGTAGGTCACCTGTGCAACTGTCACATCTTGCCAGAGTACTGTGGTATAAAGTTACTAAAAGCAAGAAGGGAAAATGGATGCAAGAAGACAATAGCCCATCGCTTGTCTTTGTAATAACTTGCTGAAAGCCATAAGAAGCAATGAGCACACACTCAACGTGCTATCTCCAACCCTTTTCTTGAATTTGAAAACTTCATAGGCATATGGTCTGTTTTTCAGAGGAATGCTGATGGGTGTTTTACCAGACATTTTTCCACAGCAAACAAGAGTCATCAGGTTTTTTGCCTTCAGATCTGTTTCCCTGCTTCTTATTACTTGACTCAACACCAGATACCTTAGTTTGTGTATGACAGCACCCCAATTCTGATATTTCTCTGCCAATGGGTATAGAGGCCAAGATCCTGTATGAAAGAAACCCAAATTTAATGACTAAGTGGGGTAACTTCTCTCTTTCTCTCATGGGACTGACCAGGTCTGTGGGGAGAGCTTACAAGGTCATCTAATGACCTATGGTAGAAGTTCACATGTGTCTTCCATTGTTGGGTCTAAGAGAACTGCTCCAGGTTTCCTGACTCACGGGATTGAATTCACCTCTCCCACATCTGCATTTTAGTCAGTGACAACACAGGAAGAGTGCTTGAAGATGAAGCAGCTTTGTGTTCAAGGGCACAAAATAAAAGTTACACATGTTCCTTCTGCTTATATCTTGGTGACCAAAGCCAAGTCACATGACCAATTTAATTAGCAGAGACAGAATCTAAGAAATGTCTATCATGGGGTGGCCATATGACTACAACAATTGTGGAGAAAAAAGACATAATGGATACTGGAAGATAGAAGCAGTCTTAAACATGGTGTGCACAAAACATTTCCAGGAAAAGAATTTTTAAAATATGAAGTATATTATCTCCAAGAAGTAAAGGAAAAGCATGGCATGAGAGAAAATATCCATCAGTCTAACTGAAATCCAGAAAGAAAAAGAAAATAACTCTCAAGAGTTGGGACAAGTGAAAAGCACAAAATGAGATGGTTGAAAAATAAATCCAAATTTGTCAGTCATTATAATTGATATAACTATAACAAATCTCTAGTTAAAAAAGATCGAGAAAGCGCCTGGGTAACTCCATCAGTTAAGTGTCTGATTCTTGGACTACTTGGCTACCCTCTCAGTAATGGACAGATCAAGCAAATAAAAGTCAGTGAAGACTAAGTTTTGATCAACACAATTAACATGCTCAATTAATGGGCTTATAGAAGATTTTGTTGTTCAGTTAAAAGGTTAAGCAACTGAAGAATAATATTGTACCATAACACACATAACTACAGGAAGTTAAAAAAAAAACTTGCAAAATTAACAAAAGCATTATTTGGGGAATCAAGCATATCTGGTAAAACTATAAAGAGAAGCAAAAAAATTGAAAGACACAACGTTTTAGTTTAGATTCTATCTACTTACTCCCTATAATGAAAGATGGGATAATTTGCACCTGTACACTTAACTTCCTTTTTTTTTTTTACCATGCATTTTCAAGCTTCCAAACATCAATGTTCTATTCTGTAAGGACATATGTGAGAACTGCATCTCCCTGTCTTGTAGAGCAGTTGGCTTCCCCTAGTCTTAATAAGATGAATATTCCAAGACTGGTCTCAGGTGGCTGTTGCTTGTACCTCCTTAAGGATCTCAAAGTGATGGCAATGTGTCAAGGGGCGTCACTACTGTAGAATTCTGGATTCCTGCACTGGAGAGTGCCTCTTTCTACTCCTTATGCAAGAAAAACAAGGAAAATTTTACCTCCAAAATTTTTTGAACTATTTAAAAGGAGAAATTGGGGTAAGATTAGCTATTCTGGCATGTATGTGGTATAAGTTTACTGGTTTGAATGAGAATGCAAATATATAAAGAATACTGGTTTGCATTGTAGAGATGCTCTAATCCCAAGTGAACTTGAATCTACTGGCAGCTGTAGGTTTCGTGGCACTTGAAACCCAAGAAAACTATGGTGCCTCAAGATGGGGTACAACTCATTACTTTCCCTGATAGTAAGGGAAAAAAATAAACCAAACCCACCGTAATTGCTTTTTATAAACCATACAGATAAACTGTGTCTGTGTGAGGCTCTAACGTGAAAAGTCTCTTTGTCATGTACAGTCTCACCTTTATAAAATCCAAATGTCATTTTAAAAAATCTGATACATGTTTGCATTAAAGAACACCATAAGCAAAATCAAAAGACTGATGGCAAATTAGGGGAAATATCTACAATTCGTGTCAAAGATAAAAGCCTGTGCTTCCCCATGAAAAGATGGACAGAGGATGTGCCCAGATAATTCACAGAAAAAGAGAAACAAACGATCCCTAAACACATAAAAAGATGTTCGCGATACCTGTTCACAAGGAAAAAGCAAATAAGAGACACTATTTTTTAACCTGTTAGACCAGCAAAATCCAATAATTTGATGACACGTTCTGTTAATTGACTGTGGGTAAACAGGCTCCACTATACAATAAAGGATAGAATCAAAAAATGGTATTACTCTGATGGAAAAAAAAGGTTCAGCATTATCTACCAAAATGAATAAATTCATGCAATCTTTGGCTCAAAAATTTCAGTTCTGGAAATTTGTTCCATGCACACACAATGTGGTTTATTCCATACACATTTTTTTGTTGCTGTGGTTACAGCAAAAAATTAGCAAGAGCCCAAGTCTTATCAAATGTTTGCTAAGTGTTATCCCAAAAAATATGAGTCAATTTGTAATTCTTAGTTTTCTAGTACCCACATCTAAAACTGTAAAAATAATCAGGTATAATGGTTTAAATAATATAGCTGCAATATAGATAAAATATTTTCACTTCAACATGTAACCAATATAAAAATTATCAATGAGATAATTTACTTTTTTTTTTTCATACTAAGTTCTCAAAACCCAATGTCTATTATACTCAAAGGGCATCTCCATCCAGACTAGTCAAGCATCAAGCATTGAATAGCCACATGTGGCCAGGGACAGCACAGTTAAATGATTAAATAAATTATTAGTTAAGTAAATTATTAATCTTAGGCTAGACTTCCCAGAGAGTGAAATCTATGACAAAAATTTGAAGTGAGGCAAAGAAGACGGGAGAACCCAAATGAAAGAGCTTAATGAAACTAGCAACACTTTGTGTCAAGAGAGTTTTCTGGAGGCTGGATCTGTAAGATTCTTCCAACTGTAATGCGGGCAGCTCAGGTCAGTTCCAGTGGAATAAACAAGGGAGGAAGTAAGAGGAATCTATTCACCAGCTCCTGCTGCCACTGGGCAAAGTCTTGTACCATAGAGCTTCCTCGGTACCCACTCCTCCTGTAGCATCCCAGTCTCAGCTAACAAGTAAGTCTGGGATAGGAAGCATCAGAGGAAGTGATAGGCAAGGCACTGCTAGGTCATGCACTTGTAAATTTGACTGGAGCACAGATGATTTTCAAAATAGTGAGCCTGGAAAAAGTGGGTAACAGCCCCAGAGACAAGTGAGGCTAAGAGCATCTGGAGTGATTCTTAAGACATGTCTGAAGTTCATCTTGAACTTTCTCTAAGATAGATGGCATGGTAGGTCGCGAAACAAATCTCAACAAATTTAAGATTATAACCATTCCATACTTCCCAAAGTGATCTACAGATTCAATGCAATCCCTATTAAAATCTCAATGGCATTTTTTACAGAAGTGGGAAAAACAATCCTAAAATTTATTTTAATCTATAAATCCCTAAATAGCCAAAGAAATTTTGAGTAAGAGGAACAAAGCTGAATACACCACATTCTGATTTGAAAACATATTACAAAACTTAAATAATCAAAACAGTATGGTACTGGCATTAAAAAGAGACATACAGACCAATGGAATAAAATAGAGAGTCCAGTAATAATCCCACACATATATGGTTAACCAATACTCAACAAGGTTGCAAAAAGTACTCAGTGGCCAAAGGACAGTCTCTTCAATAAACTGTGTTGAGAAGATCAGACATTCACATGCAAATGAATGAAGCAGCACTCTTACCTCACACCACATACAAAAATCAATATGAAATGGATAAAAGATTTGAATGTAAAAACTGCAACAATAAAACTCCTAGAGGAAAACATAGGGGAAAAGCTTGTAGACATTGGAATGGATGATGATTTCTTAGACGTGACACAGAAAGCACAGGAAACAGAGCCAAAAATAAATGAGGGACTACATCAAACTAGAAAGCTTCTACAGCAAAGAAAACAATTAATGAAATGAAAAGGTAAGCTATGGGATGGAGAAAATATTTGTAGCCTATATGGCTTATAAGGAGTTAATATCCAAAATATATAAGGAACTACTACAACTCAAAAACAAAAAAACTAAATAACCAGATTTAAAAAGGGGCAAAAGATCTGATAGACATTTCTCCAAAGAGATACAAATCCCCAATAGGATATGAAAAGGTGCTCAACATCACTAATCAACAGGGAAATGCAAATCAAAGCGACAATGAGAGATCATCTCATACTTTTTAGAATGACAATTACTAAAAAAAATAACAACAAAACAAAAAGACAACAACTGTTGGGAGGTGGAGAAAAATGTTGATGGGAAGGTAAGTTGGTACAGCTATTGTGGAAAACAATAGGAAGATTCTTCTGAAAAAATTAAAAACAGAACTACAGTTTGATACAGAAATTCTACTTCTGGATACATATTGAAATCTGAAATCTGGATTGAATTGAAATCTGAATCTTAGATATCTGCACTCTCTGGCTCATTGCAGCATTATTCATAATAGTCAAGGTACAGAAATAATCTAAAATGTTCATAGTTGGAGGAAAGGTTTTTTAAAATGTGGTATACATCTACAGTGAGATATCATTCAGCCTTAAAAAAGAAAGAAACCCCACCATTTGCAATAGCATTGCTGGGCCCAGAAGACATCATGCTAAATGAAATGAAAGACAAATGCTACATGATCTCATTTGCATGAAGAATTGAAAAAAGTCAAACTAAGAGAAGCAGAGAGTAGAATGGTGGTTGCCCAGGGCTGGGAGGAAGGAGAGTTGGGGAGGTTAATGTCAAAGGGTAGAAAGTTTCAGTTATGCATGATAAATAAGTCTACCATACAACACAACGCCTGTGATTAACAATATTGTTTGGAATACCTAAAAATTTGCTGAGACAATAGATCTTATGAGAAGTGCTCTTACCACAAAAAGAAACACAAATGTAGATGTAAAAATATACAAAAACCCAAGGGGTCAGGAAGAAACTTTTAGAGATGATGGATAAACCAATGACATGGACTATGGTGATGGTTCCACAAGTATACCCTTATCTCATGGCTGAAAATGGTAAAATAAATGTATCGTTGTATTTATGAATTATTATACAAGATATGCTAGAAAGATTTAAAAAAAATAAGCGATTTTCTAAATGAATCAGGATAGGATGGTTGGAGAAAGTGATGGAAGCAAAACATAATAGATACCTTTTATAGAATTTTTATTTTTATCCCTTGTGACTTTTTTCTGTTAATACAATAAAAATTTAAATAAAATTAGAAGTCTATATAAGGTAGTCAGATTAGTTGTTCTAAAGCACCATTTTTTTAAATTTCTTTTAGTTTCATATTGTAATGTAGTCAAAGTTTCCATCAATTGTACCATTTCCTCTCCTTTATTGAGATTTTATTTTCCATCCATGTTCTGATTTATCATAGCTAACTAGATCAAATCAGTTTAAGAGCTCAGGGATCCAGAAAGCAGTAAGTTCTTTTTTGCTCAGGAATGTCTGTATTGTTAATTTTGCTGGACTATGTTAAACATCACTGCACTGTTATCTAGCATTGGCTGTTTTGGTGAAGAAGTATGAGGTCAACTTCATTTTTTTTCTCCTTAATGTGACAGGATTTTTCCTACCCAGTTGACCGTAAGATTTATTTTTTTATCCTTGACGTTCAGCAATTCAAGAGGCTATGTCTTGGTACTTATTTTTTTGTATCAGTTCTTCTTGGGAAAGATTTGCCCTTTTGATCTGCAGATTAAATCATGTTTCAGACTTGTGGTTTGTGGTTGTACTTTTTCCTTGTTTTATTGATGTCAAAAATACTCATTTTCTCCTTCTTGTTCTGTATTATTTTCAGTGATGTTTTCTTCCAGCATTTTATTAGGAAAATTTTTGTGCATGGAGAAAAGCTAGAAGAATTTTACAGTGAAGAATCTTGTATCTCCTGCCTGGATTCTATAATTGACACTTTACAAAACACACTTTATTACATATCTGTCCTTTCATCCATCTTCAATAGATTTTATTTTACTGATGCATTTCCAAGTCATTTTCAGACACCAGCGCACCTCCCAATGAGTTCTTCAACATATACTGGATTAACTAGAATTCAATATTTGCTTTCTTTCACAGTAATCAAAAAAATTAACAACCACCTGAATATGCAGATTTTAATTCCATGATTTTGGCAAAGGGATATATCTGTGTACCCTAAGCCCTCACCAAGATACAAAATATTACAATTACTCCACGCCCATTCTCCGTCAACACCCACCCCTAGTCCTTACTCCCAAGAGGTAAATCTATTCTCATTCTTTCCACCATAGATGAATTTTGCCTGTTTTCAAACTCCATATACATAAAAACACAAAGTGCATATATATTTTTGTGTGTAAAATTTTTCTTGCTCAACATACTGTTTTGGAGGTTCATCCCTGACATATATGTATCAATAGTTTTCTCATTTTTATTGCTGTGTTCATTGCATGAACATACAAGTTTTTCTCTTATCTGTGCCCCAGAGGATGGACACCTGATTCTAGTTTGATTCTAGTTTTATGAATAAAGCTGCCATAAACAGTTTTTTTTAAAAACTTTACCTATTTATTTGACAAAGAGAATGCAAGAGGGAACACAGGCAGGGGGAGCGGAAGAGGGAGAAGCAGGCTTCCCACTGAGCAGGGAGCCCAATGTGGGGTTTGATCTAAGGACCCTAAGATCATGACCTGAGCAGTAGGCAGACACCTTACAACTGAGCCACCCAGGTGCTCCTGCCACGAACAGTTTTTTGTACCTATATTTTTGTAGATAATATTTTGTAGATATATGTTTCCAATTCTTTTGAGTAAATATGTGGAATGGTAGGTTGAATGGAGATAAATATTTCATTTTAAGAGGAAACTCAAATCTTTTCCTAAAACAATTAAATCATTTTACACGTCCACCAACAATGTATGAAAGTTACATTTATAAATTTTACATTTAGATTTTTATTTTACCTACTATTTAGTTAAATGTGTGGTAAGGAAAGGGGATTGGCATTACGTCAATCTAATAATTGGTATAATATAAATTGTTTTAATGTCATTTACTCAATAAGTTATCCATCTTTGCACTGAAACTGAATTGTCATCTTTGCTCATAACTGGCATTTGTTTTAATTTTAGCCATTCCGAAGAATGTAGAGTGGTAGTCAAGGTTGGTTTGGGTTTGCATTTTCCTGATGAATAATCATGAAAAAACTGTCTCAGATGCTTATTGGCCATTTGTATATCTCCCTTTGTGAAGTGTTGGTTAAAATCTTAAGCCAACTTTTAGAGAATTGTTTGACATTTTATTATCTTGAATTATAGTTCTTTGTAAGACATATGTTTTGCAAATTATTTTCCTTTGGTTGATGCATTCTGATAATTTTAATCAAATCTTTAATCAAGTTTTAGATTTACATTGATTTTGGTGCATAGCATGAGAGAGGGGTTGAAATTTCATTTATTTTACACGTTGATATTAATTACTTTACCACCATCTACTCAAAACACTTTCCTTTCCATATCAGATTGCTTTGATGCATTTGTCCAAAGTCAAATGGCTGTATAAGTGCTGGTCTATTTCTGGGTTAAATATCCTATTTTATTCATTTATTTGTCAAACTTGATCACTGTCTTAATTTCTAAAGCTTTAGAGTAAGTCTTAAAGTTAGGTAATTTAGATCCTCCAAATTTGTTCTGCAAATAGACAGCATAACCATATTCAGTTTCCCAATCCATGAACATAGTATGTCTCTCCACTTTGTGGTCTTTCATTTCTTTCAGCAATGTTATCTGGTTTACAGTATAGAGGTCTTGCTCTTTCATTAAATTTCCTGATGTATTTTATGTTTCTTGTATTGTAAATGAATTTGCTGCAATTTCATTTTCTAATTGTTTGCTACAAGTATGTAGGCATATTTTTATTATTATTATTATTTGAGAGAAAGATAGTGAAAGAGAGCACGAGAGGGGAGAGGGTCATAGGGAGAAACAGACTCCCCATGGAGCTGGGATCCCAATGTGGGACTTGATCCCGGGACTCGGGGATCATGACCTAAGCTGAAGGCAGTCGCTCAACCAACAGAGCCACCCAGACACCCTATAGATATATTTTAGATTCAGTGTATTCACCTTGTATCCTATAACCTTGCTAAATTAAGGAATTACTTCTGAAGCTTTTTCTTTATTAATGTAACAATATGTCAGTCTTTTTCTCGGCTATTTCTCAAGTTTAGGTATTGTTTACAAGAGGTCTTTGTTATTCCAAGATTAGGAAAATAATTTCCCATTATTCTAGTACATTTATGAATATTACATTTAGATTTTCATTCTACCTACTGTTTAGTTAAAGGTATGGTAAGGTAAGGAAATTGGCCTTATGCCAATCTAATAATTAGTATAGTAAATTGTTTTAATGCCCTTTATTCAATAAGTTATCCATCTTTGCACTGAAACTGAATTGTCATATTTCTTTCATACTAAGTTTCTAAGGAGGCATGGGTCTCTTTCTGAAATCTGTAGCTAGGTCAATTTGTTTGTCTGTATTTTTTAAGTAATTAGGGTGGTTTTATTAATTATCAAAGCTTATTTTTAAAAAAATCTTGGTTGATTTTATGCACTGACTTCTTCAGATAAATATAGAATTAACTTAAGTTTTATGTAATATCCCATTGGAATTCTTTTAGACTTGAACTGAATTTACAGATCAATTTGAGGTAACCATGTATCTTTGAATATGGAGTATTCCCATGCAGAAATATAATTTGGATCATCTTTTATTTTAGATGTTCTTTTATGACTGCAGTTGGTAGGACTTTTGTCATTTTCTTCACATAGATCTAGGTTATTTTCCTCAGGCTTTTTGTAAGTATTTTATAATTTGCTATTGTCATGGGATCTTTCTACCTTACATTTTCTGACTGATTTTGGGGAAGCAATTGATTCTCCAATTTATGTCTCTGTTGAGTTTACAATACCATTGAATATAATTGAATTCAAATCAATAAAATATAATAGGATTCTTAAATAGCTACTCGGATAATTGCCACTTCTGTAGAGAAGAAGGGAGCCTACAAGATACCAATGGGTTGCCTTGTACTCTGAAAGCCTTCTGCATGAAGCAGCCAGAGACTCAGTTGCATTTTGTATCTGAGGTTGAGTACCATCATAATATATACCAAGAGTTTTGAATTTAAAGGATTCCTTTCACATTAAAAGCACAAGGATCACAGAAATGAACAATTGTGCTTTCCCTGCTAACTGTATTTTTCTTTGATTAAGGAGAACAGCATGAAAGAATGAGTCTCCCAATTGTTCCGTTTTTACTGATATATTCTTACTATTAGATCATGTTTGTGAATCTGGCCTAAATATTTTAAGTTGAATTCAACAATTTACCAGACTTGAGGGATAACAAGCCTAGCCCCAAACTCCCCTCCCATTTCTAGAAAATGGCAGCTTTTTATGAAAGAGTGAGCAACCTGAGTTTAGAAAAATCCCAAGGAGTATGCTTATCAGAACTCTTCTTGGGCACAAAGAAACCTTGCTAATTTTTAAATGCTGCCTGTTCCCCAAATTGCAGAGTGGTCACCTTTTTCCATTACATGATTTTATAATATGTAAGCCAAATACATTTTTCTGGGGTTAACAGAGGGATGAATAGGCAGGAATATATCCCCACCTGTGCCTCTTAAAAAAAAAAAAAGCCCACACATTTGAATCCAGAAATGTCACCCACTTTTCTAAAGTGTCTCGCCAGCCTTTTATCCTCATAAAACTCAATATAATGAGGCTAAATGCAATGCAGATGTCAGGGAGAAATGCACTAACCACTTCCTGTCAGCCATACAGGTTTTCAACAAGCCCTCTCCCCAAACCTTCCTACGGTGTCCCGGGCATTTATCTTCTCTGTAGGAAGCACTTGAATCTGACAGCCCAAAGTGTTTTGTTTCATTTTTAGTATCTCATGAAGCTTTTCTGAGGTAGAGAAAGGAGATAATGTGGCTAACAATGATTACCACTCTTTATTTTCTTTATTCTTGGGGTGAAGGCTGCCCTAATTTCAAATCTCATTGTCAAAATCAGACAGAAGCTGAAACATTCCCTTGACTTAATGTCCTGTAAAAACTCTAAACTGGCCAATCAGTCTCTTTCCTATGCTGTTCAGTACTTATTAATATCATCTTAAATGATTATCAGTCATTATGGCTCTGATTCTTTGAAAACTTTTAATTTTTTAGTACATTTCCTTACATTCCTACTTACTAATGACCCTTGGATTAGCCCAACTTTGTATTAAACGACCTGCGGTCATGGTCCCATGTATTGTGGACTGTGCTGTCTTCCTTTCCATATTTAACTGGTGAAACCTAAAGGAAATCATCCAGTATATGAGTATTTAGTTCTTACTGTGTGCAAGGCAGTGACTCTGCCTTCATGGGCTAAGTCCAAGGGGGATGTGATCAAGTCAAAGATGAATTATAGTACAGGGAGAAAAGGGTGAAGTTGAAGGATGGGTATTCTTAGAAGCTGAGGGTTTAAGGAAGGATTTCTGGAGGGCATCATTCATTTCAGACTGATTCCTGAAGATTAATATTAAGAACCTGGAGGGGGAGGAGTTGAGGGCAGTAGAGAAGAAGAAATGTGAACAGACTTTGGGGGCAGGAGATAACTTGGTGTATAAAAGGATGATCAATCATGAAGGCTCTAGAGTGGAGTAATTAAACATGAATCTGGAGAAGTATACTGAGCTGCAAGTGCCTGGACATGCTACAGAATTTCAGGTTAAGGAATAGCCTACATTAGCGCTCACTTTTTGCCTTGTACATTCTGTGGGTTTTGACAGATGTATAACAACACATATTAACCATTATAGTATCATATAGAATAGTTTCAATGCCCTAAAAATTCTCCTGTTCTCCAACCTATTCACTATTCATCTCTACCTCCCCACAACCTCTGGAAACCCTTAATTCTTTTTTTTTTTTTTTTTTTTTTTACTCTACCTGTAACTTTGCCTTTTCAAGACTATCTTATAGTTGGAATCATACAGCCTTTCCAAATTGGTTTCTTTTACTTAGCAATATGAAGTTTAATGTTCTTCCATGTCTTTTCATGACTTAACTCTTTTTTTCTTTCTTTCTTTGTTTCTTTCTCTCTTTCTCTCTTTCTCTCTCTTTCTTTCTCTAAATAATATTCTATTGTATAAATATGCAATAGTTTGTTTAACCACTCACCTATTGAAGGATATCTTGTTTAGGTCCAATTTAGAGCAATTACAAATATAGCTGCTGTAGACATTCAGTTACAGGTTTTTATGTGGACGTGTTTTAGCCCATTTGGGTAAGTACCAAGGAACGCAATTGCTGGGTTGTATAGCAAGAGTACTTTCCCATCTGTAAAAAAAAAAAAACAAAAAACACTTAACTATTTTCCAAAGTGGTTGCACCATTTTGCATTCCCAGCAGCAATTTATGAGAGTTCATGTTGCTCCACATCCCGGTCAATATTTGGTATGGTCAGTGTTTTGAATTTTGGCCATTCTAAAACTGTTTTAATTTACAATTCCTTAATGACATGTGGTGTGGACCCTCTTTTCATATGCTTATGTGCCATCTCTACGTCTCCTTGGTGAAGTGTCTGGTCTGTTCAGATGTTTTGCCCACTTTTAAAATCAGGTTGTTTCTTTTCTTATTATTGAGTTTTAATACTTATTCATTTATTTGACACCAGTCCTTTATCAGACATGTGTTTCGCAAAAACTTTCTTCTTTGGCTCCTCTTTTCATTTTTCGAACAGTGTCTTTTGTAGAGCACAATTTTTTAGTTTTAATGGAGTCCCACTTAGCTTTTTTTTTTTTCTTTTGTGGATCATGCTTTTGGTGTTTTATCTAAAAAGTCACTCCCAAATGCAGCTCACCTAGATTTTCTCCTATGTGATCTTCTGGGAGTACTATCTAAGTATTGTGTATCTTTTATTATGATTCCTTCTCTGACTTACATGTTATTTAGAAATGCATTCCTAAGCTTTTAAATACATGAATTTTTAAAAAATTACATTTTTAAAAAGTAACTTCTACTTTATTTCAGTATATTTAGAAAATGTGTTCTATTTATGTTGCTTATCCTTTGATATTTGCTAAGCCTTCCTTTATGGCCTGGTAAAGAAAAAATTTTTGTAAATGTTCTATTTGTACTTGAGAAAAATGTGCCTCTGAATCTTTGGCCAAATCCTACTTGATGTAAAAGTTGGCATATCAACTGTCTTTTTGAAGTTTCTTGTGTTTTCTTTGATTTTTTTTAGTGCTTATTTTACCTATTGATATTGGGAGAGCTGTGTTGAAACCTCCCACTTGGATGGAAGATAGATTACTTTCTCTCTATCAATTTTTCTTTGCATGTTTTGAGCCTATGCTCCTAGGTGCATACGTATATATTTCTTCAGTGAATTAAGCATATTACATAAAGATTGTATTGCTCTAAAGATGCTCTTTAAAAATTTAAGTCAACTTTTTCTCATTTTATACAGCTTGCTCAAGGTCACCTAATTTGCATGTGGCAGAGCAGAATCCATACCCTCACACCCAGGAAGTCTGGTGCTGGAGCTCATGTTCCTAACCATTGCTCAATCCCTCTCTCTCCAACTATCATCACCTGAGCAACACTTTCATGGGTCTTGCTGCCTTCCACAACATCTGTGGCAAGTACCAGCTGTACCTGTCAGGTGAAATGGGAACAGGGGTGCAGGGGGGTTCCAGATGTGACCTTTGCACTTAGAAGAAGAGCTTCTAAAAAATTTTGGCTCCCTCTTTACCCAAAGCTAAACCTAGCCTACAGATTTCCTATCAAAGTCATCAGTGGCTTTGTTCCTGCAGCTCAATTTTTTTCTAGTTCTGCCTCTAATCCCAATATGTATACTTTGTCATTTCACTCAAGTCACTTTTTTGCTTCCCTTCCATTGTCCCTACTATGTCCCCTTGTCTTCTTTATGCCAGCCTCCTTTAGGCAATGGACAACTGAACAGTTAGCCAGGATGGAGTTTGGATTCTCCCCTGAATGAGACTTGGCTAATCATTATATGGGCAAGACTGTTTCCTACCTAATGCTCGGTCCAGGCTCAGGAAACATAGAACCTAAGCCATCTGGCCTTTTAACCTCTCTTATTGGATGGAAAGATGGGCAAGTTTTTAACAAAAGAATAAATCTATTCTTGCATTGGAAGTTCTTTTTCTCATTCCTCCTACACACAAAATTTTGTACAAATTGTTGTGGACATAATGCAAAAAAAAAAAAAAAATCCTCACTCAAAATTTGGCTTAGCTATCCAGCCCAATGACTCCACACACTCACTAAGACAGCATGAAAAAGTTTTTAGTTACATAATGTAGTCTTCTGGAAAGTGTAGGGAATGTCTCTCACGCTGATCTATAAATGGCTTGAGAGAGCAAGAAAAGGAAACTGGTTTGGGGTTTTCACTGCAGGTAGGAATTGAGGCCAGGAACAGGGCTCTTACATATAGGAACAGCCTTATATGGATTTTCAGATTCCCACCAGTGCCAAGAAGGGAGCACTCAGTCTTTCTTATCAGCTTTCAAGGATGTGGAGCAGAAGAGGAAGAGGGAAAAATGAGGTTTCAAAGTTGTCATACATCGAAAAAACAAAGTCAAACTTGGTATACAAATTTATACTTCTGAGTTGTAATCTCTTGTTTATTTACCAATTGCAATAGTTCCACTTAAAAAAAAAAAAGTTCCCAAAAGCCATGAAATAATTCTGGTTTCCAGAACCAAAGTAAAAGAAAAAGTTGTTCTCCAAGCTGCTTCAATGTCCTGGCATCAAGTTGTTATATCTCTGTGTCTATCTGAGACTCTCAAACAAGACTGCAAAGATAACAACCAATCATAGGCATGTGGGTAGTGCCTGAAGTAGTATCCCTAGCTGACTCTAATATCCCCTTCCTGACCTTTGGTGAGAAAGGAGCAGATCAGACAGGGAATAAATGCCAGCCCCTCAATGTGGCAAAAAATGAGTCATAGAAAGTCATTGAGGGACACATCATGTCAGGGACCAAGTTCATGTATCACCTCACCATTAAATAACTAATCTGATCTGTTTCCATGATGATAGTCAGAGGGCAAATGATGAACCAGGAAGGAAGACTATGCCACCATGTTGAGAAGAAGGCATGTTGAGAGAAAGAGGGCAGTAGGGAGGGAAGTGAGACCACATCAATCCATTAACCATGCAAAGCATCATGACCAAACTTCCTCCTGGCTGACACATCAAATATTCCAATTGTAACAAGTATCCTTGGGACCAAATGTAATCAATCTGCTCTTGTTTAAGTGGCAGGTGGTTGGGGTTGCTGCTTTTGCTTTTGGCAAATCAATAAAGAGGAAAGCTCCCCTTTCATAGAGGAGAGAATCTCCAATTCTAGGACAGGGATTCCATTCCTAAGAAGCTGGGCACCAACTTGCTGTGCCCCTTCCCTCAATCCCCTTACTGCAAGGGCAAGTGGAGGAGGGGAGGCAGAAGTGTGGAGGAGAGCAGACTCCAGACTCTAGCCTAGCCCTGAAACAGCACTCTGAAGGCTGTCCTACTTCATAGGTCATTGGCAAGGCTCTTGACCTAAGTCCGACTTCTGATAATGGACGAAGATGGCAGGCAGAACAAAGGCAGCTCGATGGCTACTTGCAGGTGATTTCTCTTAGGGCAGGAGGGATTCTTTTCAAAGGAAAAGGTTGGAAGGCTGTTACCATGGTAACTCTCCAAGTTCTGAAGTGATGTAATCAGCTAATGCTCTGGAGAGCAGAGGGAAGTTGGTGGATTTAGCACACAGAAATAGCTAAATTCTACAAGTTGGGCTTTTTCTTTCTTTTTTTAATGGTAAGTGCCAATATTGAAGGAAGGAAGGAAGGAAAGAAAGAAGAAAGAAAGGAAGAGAAAGGTAACAAAAAAAAAGTAAAATAGAACGGAAGAAAGGATAGAAGAAAGAAAAGTCAAAAATAATTTATTCTAAACAAATATCCTTAGTAGCAAGAAAGAGCTGCCTACAGAGTGGAAACTGGAGAGGGATGTTTGATTCTCTATGATTTTGCCCCTTGCATTTTATGAACTCTTCTATCAGAAGAGTTTATTCTGTTACTCTGGATTTCTTCTATTAATACATCTGGATGAGCATTATTACAAGATACTTACCTTGGTACAATTGGGTTATTATCAGTTTAACATTAAGATTTCTGCCATTTTGTCCTCAATGGCTGCTACTAATGGCATTCTGAAATATGATTGTACATGAGCTTTATATTAAGAATGAAACTAATCATAAGCTATTTCTACTTCTAAGACAGTAGAACCCACTCTATTTTCAATAATAAAAAAAATTGTCCTTGAGACAAGACTTTTTTAAATGCTTAGATATTGTTCAATGAATTCTGAGACATCATAGTCCTGTCAAGTGAATTGTACACTCATCATCCTTGGCCCCTCTCCCTTTGTCATCTTGCTTGGTAAAACTCCATTTAAGTTCAGCCCCACTCCCTTCCTTGGTTGTGCAAGCTCAGTGTGGTTTAAGAAACACACACCCAGCCCCATTGGCAGACTCTCATTCATGACCTCACTGAGCGCCCACCACTGCCGAGGGGCCCTACATGCTGTTCTTGTCATAGTCTTCTATCCTCCTGGGTGACTTCCTAACCCTCTTTTTCCTTAAGTCTCCAATACGAAGATGAACATTCTTCATCCTCAGCAGCAGTCGGCTGTTGACTCACCCTCATTTTGCTGAGAAAACAGAACCTATAAGAAGAGTGTTTCCTCATCCTCCCACCCAACTTTTTAACCTGCATTTATCTTTAATAATATATTGCTTGACTCCTCTCCTGATACACGAATTATATCCACACTGTGACCCAGGACCAACTCCTCCATATGTAAGTGGATCTGATGGCCCCGGAACACTCATCACCTTTAGCTCCACCATCAATCCTGTCCTCTCTCTCCTATGTCATCGAGTATTTCCTCTCTTCCAGATCAATTACAGTAGCACAAAAATATGTTATTTTGTCTCTCATGTTTCAAATGAAAAAAATAAACACACACTTCTCCGGACTCCTCTAACCCCCAGCCTGCTTTGCACCCTTGTTGCAAAATTCATGAGTTCCCTATTCTCCCCATGTCTCTTTCACATGTTCCCCCTCTCTCTTGGACCAACTCCATTAATGCTCGTTCCTCTCATAACTCCAGAGAAAAAGCTTCTGTAGCTGTCATCAATAAAATTACATTGCTTAATCCACAACCTGTGCATGGCCTCCTCATATTTGACTAGCACAAGTTGAGGCCAGTCACTCCCTCCTTTTGAAATGCTTTCTCCCCTTGGCCTCTGGAACATCCATCTCCTGCTTTACCTTCAACATTCCGTGGCTTCCCTTTCAGTCTCCTTTGTTGACTCCTCTTCTATCAGCCTCTAAATGTTGCACTCACTTGTTCCCCTGATGAGTACTCTGATGATGCTCAAATTTCTAGCTCTAGCCAACACCTCTTCCCTGAACTCCAGACTTGTGTATTCAATTCTCCATGTAACATTTCCGCTTGCATGTCTAATTGGCATCTCAAAATAGAGTCCCTGAGTTCTCTCCTGCCCACGCTAACCATACCCTCTTCCCATGCTGTGGGTGATGAAAGTTTGTGTCGTGTCCCCTTAAAATTTGCTATGTTGAAACCCTAAACCGCAGTGTAGTGGTATTTGGAGGTGGTGTCTTTGGGATGTGATTATGTTTAGATGAGATCATGAGGGAAGAGCTCCCATAATGGGATTAATGTCCTTAAGACAAGAGGAAAAGATCAGAGCCCTCTTCCCACCCGTAATTTCAGAATATATCCAAACTCCAACCACTCCTCATTTGCTACACTGCTGTCAGGCTCTTTCAAACAACTACCTCTATGCCTTGCCTTAATTATTACGTAATTTCGTATCTGGCTTCTCTACTTCTACTTTTACCATGTCATCATCTCTTGACACAGTAGTCAGAGGAGTTCTTTAAACATGAAGTCAGATAGTGGCATCTGATCTTACCAGAATAAAATCCAAATTCCAACAAGGTCCAATAAGGCCCTGCATAATCTGGCTCCGATCTACGTCTCAGACCTCACCTTGTACCACTGTGATTCCTATTCACAGTTCCTCCCACACACTGGCCTCGTTGACCACATCAAGCAAATACTCGCAATTCCGTTGTAGTGGCCAGAACACTTACCCCCTAGATATTCCGATGGTTTGTGCCTCATTTTACTGAGGTCTTTGTTCAGATGTCTCTAAGAGAGGCTTTATCTTGCCACTCTATATGAATTATTCCATTCCATCCTCTTAACTCTCTTTACTTTTTTTCACAGTGCTAACTTATATTCTATATTTATCTCTTTCTCATCTGTCACTTCAGAATGTAAGATCTGTAAGAGACTTTGTTTCTTTTGTTCATTGCTGTGTTCCTGGAGAAAAAACAATGTTTTTCACATCGTAGGTTCTTAGTAAATATTTGTCAGATAAACGAATGAACAAGCGAATGAATGAATAGTATGTTAGGAATCTCCACGCAAACTGTCTCACTGATTTTTGTGATTCAAATCCCACCATGGGATTACAAAATCCCCAACCTTATGCAGAGCCAGAAAATGAACAATCAGGTCCTTGGAGGTTGATATACTTACATATCTTTTGTTACATGACGCTATTGTTAAACATTGATTCCAGCTCCCATTGATCAGCTCCCAGGGCCTCACAAAAGTCATCAACCCTAGGCTCAACATTTACAGACAAGTGCCACCTCTTTTGGATGTTGCCTTGTAGCTGATCTCCAATCTCTCCTACTCATTGCCTACCTCCTTCTCATTCTCAGAGAAAGATCAAACCCCTTAGAAGATACCATGTCTGGCTCACCATTCAAAGAAACTCCATCCTTTGTCTCTTTGGAAATATGAAGAGAATCCCCTCAATGAGACTGTGGAGGTGAATTGGCCCTTTCCCCAGTGTTTTCACTGAGTCTTACTGATGACAGAGTCTGGAGGAAAGGAGGTGAGGGAATCAGAGAAATAAGATGTAACCAAGGCTTAAGCAGAGAATATCCCTCCTTTTTAAATAATTATGGGAATACAATAAGGCAAACACTTATAAAGACAAAAGAACTTTGAAGGAGCTAATTCAGAACAAGTTGTTCTTTACTGGAAATGAGAATCTGTTGTTGAATTGCTTTCTCACCACCCTCACAGTTGGAATAATTCATACAGTAATGGAGCCCATGGCTCTAGAGGGCTTAAGAGATGATACTGAAGGTGTGAAGATTGAAAGGGCTTTATCACTCATTTTTGTCATGTCTCTTCCATATAAAGTATCATGTCATCTGTGAAGAGAGGGAGTTTGACTTCTTCTTTGCCAGCTTGAATACCTTTTATTTTTCTTTGTGTCTGATTGCTGTTGCTAGAACTTCTAGTACTATGTTGAACAAGAGTGGTGAGAGTGGACACTCTTGTCATGTTCCTGATCTCCAAGGGAAGGCTGTCAGCTTTTCCCCATTGAGGATGATATTCGCTGTGGGTTTTTCATGGATAGATTTGATGAAGTTGAGGGACATTCTCTCTATCCCATATTTTGAATCGTTTTAATCAGGAATGGATGCTATATCTTTTCAAACGTTTTTCTGCATCAATCAAGAGGACCATGTGGTTCTTCTCTCTTCTCTTATTGATTTGTTCTATCACATTGATTGATTTGCAAGTGTTGAACCACCCATGCATCCCATGGATAAATCCGACCTGGTCATGGTAGATAATCTTTTTAATGTACTGTTGGATCCTATTAGCTAGGATCTTGTTGAAAATCTTGGTGTCCATATTAATCAGGAATATAGGTCTGAAATTCTCCTTGTTGGTGGGGTCTTTGCCTGGTTTGGGAATCAGGGTAATGCTGGCTTCATAAAACGAGTCTGGAAGTTTTCCTTCTGCTTCTGTTTTTTGAAACAGCTTCAGGAGAATAGGTATTATTTCTTCTTGGAATATTTGGTAGAATTCCCCAGGGAATCTGTCAGGTCCTGGGCCCCTGTCTTGGGAGGTTTTTGATCACTGCTTCAATCTCGTTACTAGATATTGGTCTATTCGGGTTGTCAATGGCTCCAAAATGCATCTCTTAGGCTTGATGACATTTTGCTGTGGAAGTTATCTGGGAGATTATCAGTCTGTTTCCCTCAGAGAACCCTGTTAATTGCTCCATAAAGTGAACTCCTAAGAGCTGCATCAGCCCAAGTATTGGCAACAGTTGAAATGGAAACCTTATGAACTCATTTTGTGATGACGACTGAAATGAAACAGAAGAGCTGAGGAGCACTTTTTTGGTTCCATACCCACAACATCACCACCCTAGTAAGTACCAAACACAGCTTTCATTTCCCCATTTCAAGTGGGAAAAAAAAACAAAAACAGTTAAAGCATAACAAAGATGTTGGAATCAGAAAAAAATCATTGATTGAAATCATGTTCCAGTTCCTTGTTATGACATCTCCTTAGGTAAGTTCCCTAACCCTTCTGAAGTCCATGCCCTTCTTTGAAATACAAGGTTAAATAAATATGTCACCTACCTCACAGTGTTATTCTCAGATTGAAGTGAAATTAATAAAAAGTGCTGAGCATAGTGTCTGTCATATAGTTCACATGCAAAGCTTAGTTGTATAGATTATTGTTACAATGATACTGCATAAAAATCTACCCAAAACGCAGTAGCTTACAATGATTCACGTTTATTTCTTTTCTTCAAGAGTCTGCAGGTTGCACACAGGTTGGGTTTGACTGGGCAGTTGTGCTTGAGCTGTGGTTCAGCCAGCCTTGGCCCCAGGATGCTGGTGGAGGTCAGTTCTGTTTCACTTGTGTTTATTCCATTGCCAAGGCTAAGAACCAATAGCTACCTGAACTGTGCTCCTCTCGTGACGGGTCACTGGAACACCGTGCTAGGCCAAAAGACATAAGTGCATTTAAGCCTTCTGCTTAGATCACATCTGCTAACATTCCATTGGTCCAAACAAGTCACAGGGCAACCTCAACATAATGGGGCAAGGTAGATTTCACCCACTGTAGGATAGGGAAGGAAGTGACTATTATTGATAAGCAATAACCTTAACTATCACCCTATAATAATAATGCTCTATTAATTTATTATTGTGGTTAGTAGTAGTAGTAATAGTAAAAAAAAATAATCATTGATTCTTTCCACTGATTTTGTTTGGTTGCCAATCTGTGCCAGGGACTGCCTAGCCCCTCTCTCAAGTAATATTAAGCTTTTCCCAATCATATAGTGGCTTGGAGGTGTGGTTTAAAGATGACTTCAAAGACAATGGCCTGAGTTTTGCCAATTATTTCCATGAGCTTGGAAATAGACAAACAGAAATTAACTGAGGGACCAAATATAGCTCATTCCTTGCTGTATATTGACTAACTCATTTACAGTTTTCATGATCCCTTGGACATCTCTGAGCACTCTTTTTTCTAATCTAAAAAATGAGAAAATCTTTTATTAAGTTCCTCCAAATTTACTGAGTCTTTTCCACCCATGAAAAGACTTTTGTTGGCACCGGCCCGTCTCATGCATTTTAGGCAAAACAGAAAAGCACTGAATATAGTCAACTGGCATTCATTGGAGGGAAGACTGGCGTCAAAAGCCAGCTTCAGTTCAGCCCCAAAATAACTCATGGACAATGCAAATGATTCACAAAATGCATTGCTCGGTCCTTGCTGTGATGAGATAAACAGCTTGAAGAGACTATTCCAACACAAAACCAGGTGTCCTGTTTTAGGAATTCCTTACTAGACACAGTGGAGTACATGGGGTAGAGGTAGGGGAGCTGGAGATGAAATATGAAGGAAAAAAGAAGATCTTTGTCAGATGTTGTTTGGCAATACAACCATCTTGTTGTCTCTCATTCATTTCTCAAGCCTAAGAGAAGAAGAAGAAAAAGAAGACCTATCAGCTATCCCTGGATGACAGCTACCAACCCTACAGACCATCAGATAGATCACCTTCCCAGGTGTGAGCATCTCTGCTCCACATTTCCATTGGCTAAAAAGACAAAAACAAAAGAGCAAAAGCTAGAACCTGAAAAATTTAAGTTGAGCATGCAGGGAGGTTTCCCATATTAGAAGGCTGATAAATATTGAAATATCTTAAGGTTTAGTTGACAGCTTGTCTCGCCCACTCTCTTGGTATGGAGAATGAAGGAGAGAAAAATGACTAGTGTTTATTGTTAATAAGGAACTGCTATCCCATTAAACACCACAAGAACCCAGCCAGGTAAGTATAATAACCTTATACTTTCCAAATAGAATCCAGGATTATTTGGGTTAAATGCATTATTACCTCCCAAAAATGTTATTACAGAGTGATGAGATTGACCTCAAACCTAGCCTCTGATTTTTCCACCATATTACGTTTTGTTCTTTAAGATATGCACAGAGATTTCAAAAATGTTATTGCTTTTAGCAAAAAGCAGGGAGATAGACTAAATTAATGCTCACAAAGTCCCTTTCAGTCCCAGACATCTGGGAGTCTATGATATACAGCGAATTATTTCCTCCATGAGCCTAAACCATAGGCTACACTGAACATATTTTTCCCTTGTTTTCTTCTGTCAGCTCCTTGACTGCCCCTCACAGCCACTTTGCAAGTCTTGATTGGCAAGCATTTATTTTCTTTTTCCAGTTTGTCTGGAGGACAGAAAGCCCCAGGAAGGGATTCTTGGGCTTTTGATAGAAGGCACATGAAATATCTGTAATTATGTATCACTTTTTGTACCCAATAAATGGCTGAAAGAAGTCCTATGATAAAAACTTTTAGAAGATAATTGAATATGTCAACTGTATCAAAAAATTATGTACTTGCCCCACCTCTGCAAACTGTGATAAATAGTCTATTGTCTGGAGAGTTAGCTTGGCATTTTCTTTTGCATTGTAAAATTATTGTAGCTCTTGTCACTGAATTTTTGGTTAACAACTCAAAGAAACCCTTTAGACTAGAATTAATCTTGTAGATGGCAGATACTGCACAGTTACCTGGAAAACAATGGATTTTAATAATTGAAGACCAATTTATTTCTACCATCATCCCAGACAAAAGCAATGTATATATATTTAGCAAATTTATTGGTGAAAAATGGGGTGTGTCTCATGCTTGAATAAAAATTTGCATTTCCCTATCTGAATAATGAATTGAGAGAAAAAGCATTTTTTCTTCATTATTTATGTATCCAATTGTGTCCTTTGCATAATTGCCTTGAAACAGAAGCACCTTATTAAAATGGACAATCAATAGTAGCAACTGATTTCCCAAGCAGAAGAACAAAACAAAATACGATTTAAAATTTTCTATTAAACCTCAGCAGTATACAGTGTGGCCTGACTAAGAAGAATCAAGCCTCGTTTAAATATTTATAAATCATAAAGAGCGGTAAGAGTAAATGGAAATAAAGAGTGACCAAATCTGAAAAGGAGTGAGAATTTTCTAAGCTCAAAAGGAGAGGCAGAAATAACAAAGGGGGAAATCAGTAAGCACTTCACCTACAGATTACAATTTCTCCAAAACTGCTTGACAGGCAAATAAACCAGGGGAAATACTTGTTCTAAACAGGACAAAGGGTGATATCCTTAATAAGAAAAGAGCTCATGCCAAAAGTTAATAATAAAAGCATTAAGTTCCCCATAAATAAAAGGGGAAGAGAACAAAGACCATTTAAAACACAGACATATCAATGGCTAATAAACATTTGATCATTTTTCAGCTCTGTTCGCTATCAAAGAAATAGAATTTGGAATAACAATGAGATGCTATTTTTAACCAATCAGATGAACAACTAAAAAAATGAGAGTATTTGATTCTGGGGATTGAGCTCCGCGGCACAGACACAACCCACACAGCCGGAAGGAAGGCAAAGTGCTTCTAGCCCTGGGGAAGGAACGTGGCGGACAGTGTGAGAGCCTTGAAAACATCCACACCCCTCACTGCCAAAATTCTGTTTTTGGAAGTCTAAAGAGTGCAGTGCTCTGAAATGAAGAAAGGGTTGTCGGCCGAAGACATTCATCGCACTGCTGTCTGTAATATTAAAATTTGGAGAATAAACAAAGTTTCCAAAAGTGAGGGTGATATTAAACAAATTAGAATAAAAAATGCAGCCACGCAAATATCTGTAAAATATTTTAAATAATCTCATAGAATGCCTAGATTTTCAGGTAAAATATCAAATTAGAGTGTAAAATGTTACATGTAGAATAAAATCAAAGGTATGAAATAATGGATTAAAAATGACCAGAGTGGATGATAATAAAATTTTAATAAAGTTTTTATCTGGCTGGTAAGATTATGGGTAGAGTGATAATAAAGAAATAAATATAATAATAAATAAACATAATTTTATATATTATATAATAATACATAATAATAATATGATATATAATAATATATAATAAATAAATAAATAAAATTTATTTTCCAAGAGGGGACACACTGAAGTGTCTGTGAGAAGGGACATATCAGGGAACATTGTTCTGCCAATAAAACCAAATAGGAATGTTATTTTTTATTAAGGTCCCTACCTTAAATATTTATCAGGCAAGGACTACTTTTATAAAAGAATTCTTTCTAATTATCAAAGTGACGCATGCTCCATGTAGAAAATTTAGAGAACACAGGAGAATATGAAATTTGAGAAATTATACTGATGTAACTGGTGGATAAGTAGTGGCTCATTTGTAGGTGGTTTGGGAGAAGTGTGGCTGAGAAACACTTGGGATGAGAAACACAGGAGGGCAGTGGGCAGATTTAATGATGAAGAAGCATGCACTAGGCCAGAAGGAAATTTTTGCAAAGGAGTGAGTTCCTGCCTCCGGAGTCATTGGAGTTAAGGCTGGTTGACTCCTTCAGGGGTGTTCTTAAAGAGAACAGAAGGCTCCCTAGGAGAAACCAACCCTGAGACCTGGGGTTCTTTGGAAGACCAGTCACGGACCAAACTCAGCCGCTAGCTTTTCTGCAGGTTGGGGTCTAAGCCAGAGACCCACAGATGTGGGGGCGGGTCATTGGGCAGCAACCACATCCCACACCAGAGATGTGTTTGGGCAGGGAGGGAGTGGGCAGAGCCGAAACCATACTCAGAACACTACCTTATATTTTAGTAGACTCTTTTCAAAGTCATTTTACGTACCTATATAATTTTCTTAATGTGTTGTTCTTTTTAATATGGAACATTCTCAAGATTCCAGAAATCCCTCATTCTCCCTAAATTGTAACCTCCTTTTCCCCCTGAAGGAAACCAATATCCTTACCTCTTCTTATTCCTCTGGCCTATTCCTAAATCCTTCTAAATGGAATCACACAGTATACACTCTCTTAGGTGTGGTTTCCTTCCTCCACTTGGGAAATTTCTCCATATTGTTACTTTATAGCATTTAATTCTCACAGGGACACCAAATGGTAGACAAAAAGTGATCAGCAGTTTGCCATGGAGGAAAGGAAGTAACCACAAAGAGATTATGTGACTTGCCCAAGGTCACATAAGGAGGGACTGACCAGTAAGTGGTACCTAGATCTCTAGGCTCTAGGTTCACACCCCCAAAGAAGTATGGTTTTGTGCAAACAGTGTGGGAACTGAATTTACTCATATCTTGGCTCTCCTTCTCATCATTTTGGTGAGGTTGGGCAAGTCACTTACCCTTCCTAAAACTTGCATGTCTCCCTTATAAAATGGAACCCTGACATCAATGCCTAGTGGGCACTTAATTCATATTTGTTAAGTGGATGGACAAATGAGTCTGGTTGTTAGGAGAAAATGAGATCATGTGTATAAAATCTAGTATGGTGCTTGTCACTTTTCCGGCACTCAACTAAGAACAGCTCTAGGTGGCCTTGAAAAGGCAGTCTCATACCAGGGGAAGCTCCCAGTGCAGGACTAATTCTGATGCATCAGTTAGAATGCATTAAAATATAGAAACAATCATCTGGGAATTTGCAATGTCTGAGTACTAGATGTTATGCAGATGACCTGGATGGCCCACTCCACAGTCATTGTCACCTAGAAGGTTCAGTCTAGTGACAGCTCCTCTCATTAACCCTCTTAAAGGCTTTCAAAGTGTTTCTCAGCCCCCTGCCCCCCTTGCTCCTGGCTTTGGTGCTATGGATGCAAATGCCAGCTTTTCAAAGCTAATCTCTTCCTGAGTTTTTGACATGCGTATAGTGCTAGTGAATTTGCAGCAACCTCTGGGACAGCGTAGCTTTGCTCAAGCGGAATGGAAGAGTCTTCCAGCTGGCAGACCAAGCTGAGAAATCCGTGTTCATCTAAGTTACTTTGTACCTAAATGCTCTCTGGGGCATTACTTATTTTTCAACTTGCTCTTGCTGGGAAAGTTCCATCTTCAAAATGTTAAGTCACCGAGCCATAAAAAGATGTGACATGACCATAGTCAGAAGGCAGTGTCAGTCAGTATGCGTGATGCTAGTTGTGGAGAGTTTGGGGATGGATTTCTAAATATTGTGGCATCCTATCCTTTATTATATAATAGCTGTTATGACATTTTATTGAGCACTTAGTATGCGTCAGACTCTGGAGGCTACGCTTTCAGTTAAGCTTTACAATAACTCCCATGAGATAGAATTATCATCATCATTTTATAGAGAAGGAAACAGACCCAGAAATGTTAAATAACCTTTTCAAGGTCAAACAACTCCTAAGGGGCAGAGCTAGGAGAGGAGCCTAGTGCTGCCTGATTTTAATGCTAGTTCTTCCCTCTGTGACTTGAAGCAGGAATGAGGAGACTCTAATGAGAAAGGTCTAGAATGTGAGCGCCAGGACACAATCTGACCTACTAATACGCATGGGTCTATGAGAGTGGGCACCATGTTTCTCCAGAGTCCAAATGACTAAATCATTAAAGAATACGTCTGCCCTGGCTAGAGGGGAGCAGATGTTAGCATACCTGCCAAGAAGGAGGTCAAGTGCCCCAACCTTGACCCCAGCCAATGAATAAAATCAAGTGTGTCAGCATGTGATAATATAGAAGGGACTTGGATGGAATGTGTCAGCTAGCCATGCAGCTATCCATGGAAGAGTGTCCAGGCTGCCTTCAGGCTCTCTGGAGAAATGCACACAGTTTTCCAGATTTTTCTTCCACCACCAAGGGGAGATGCACTCTGTCGGTCTATCTTGGTTCTTTATTTAGTATACCACTTCTGCCAAAACAACCATTCCAAATATGAGTGCTTAAAATAATGATCATGATAAACAAAACAACAAATGTACCCTTAGGTAACCTCCAATAGTGAGAAAGGAAATAGAAACGTCTTGCTCTCTGTGAAGCCCAGGCCCTGCTGCACCTTTGAGGTAAAAGATGTGTCTCTGTGCACACCCTCCTTGCCCCTTCTCCCTTACAGCCACTTAAGTGTTTAAACTGTCCAAACTGGCACTTAATCCCCAAATTCATTCTTCCTTTTTATATCCACTCCCCCACCATCTGTCCCTAGCCATCTCTCCCCAGGACCACTTGTCCCACCAGCCCAGGCTCCATTCCCACCGTCACCCCCTATAATTACTCTCCTCAAAGCATCCAGTGTTGTCATTTCTAACACACAAATCACATTCTGTCTGGGGCGAATTCTGCTTTCCAAATGAGCTACACCACTACATCTCCTTCCACATGTTCTTATAAAATGATGTTGAGGCTCCTCTGTCAATAGCAGAATTTATATTCTCTCCCCTTGATGCTGGACAAGTTTGGAAGATGGCCACCATGAGTAGAACACAGCAGACGTCCAATACCAAATTAGACAAGGCATACAAGCTACCCCTGGGCTCCCTTCTGGGATGTTGCTCTGGTAATCCAGCCACCCTATTTTGAGGAAACCAAGCAGGAACACAGAAGGGCCAGGTGCAGTCCACCTGAGGTCCCAGGGGAAATCCAGCATCACCTACCCAGGCATGAGAGAGCAAGCCTTCAGATGACTCCAGATCCCAGCCTTGGAGCTGCTGCCTAGCTGTACCAAATGGTGCAGAGATGAGCTCCAACACTCCTTTGCTTGAAAAACTCTAAGTCTTCCTTGTGCCATGTAAAGAAACTCCAATGTCCTCACTTTGGTCTATAAAACTGTGAGGGATCTAGTCCCTGACAGCCCCTCCCATTTCTTCAGCCCTGTGGTCACTGCACTGCAAACCACATGCTTCTTCCTCCAAGTTGAATCCAGAAAGCTTGTACTGACCTCCAGGCCTCTGTTCTTGTGGTTCTTTCTGCCTGAATGCTATTCCCTGGATAATAGCATACATAGATTCTGCTCATAATTCAGGTTCCATTTCAAATATTCCTTCCTTCACTGTTTACTGAGGACTCACCTCTGGGCCTCTTCAGATAGGGGTCACATATATAATATCAGATGGTCATTGTGACATTTTTTTCACCAGCCGTGTTCAGCTGCAGAGAGGCAGGCATGTAACAGGTGCAGAGTAGAATTTAAACAGCTTTGGAGCCTTATCAGGTGAGTTCACTGTTCATGACCACTTTGAAAGTGACTCTGTATCAGTAATCATCCCCCTGCCGCCCCAGAATCCCTAAGGGTGCTTTTCACCAAGACAATATGCTAATGTTGAAAGAACCAGTCTCAAAGATGTGTTTATCAGGCTTTTGGACTATTTTTTGGCTCACCTACAGTCATCGAGAGAGAACAGAAATTCCTTGACTCTCTTCGATCATCTTCAATTCTTTATTCTTCCAAAATATATTTATTGAGTGCCCACTATAAGCAAGGAGGCTATATTCTAAGGGAAGAGACACATACTAAACAAAGAATAAAATCAAGTGTGTCAGCATGTGATAATATAGAAGGGACTTGGATGGAATGTGTCAGCTAGCCATGCAGCTATCCATGGAAGAGTGTCCCAGGAAGAAGAAACAGCAGGTGCAAAGTGCTTGGTTTGTGAGTATGAAGGACATGTTCAGGGATTATCAAAAAAGGACAGTTTGACTGGACTGCTGTGAGGAAGGAGGTAGGGTTTTAGAAACACCATGGCTACATCTTATATGAATTATACATTAAGAGCTTTTGCTCATGCTCTGGGGGCAATGGGAAACATCGTTTGGTTTCAAATAGGATATGACATATAATCCGACTGCTGGCTAAGGAAAGACATCAGAAGGACAGAGAAGAAGCAGAGAGACCCACTTGGAACCTCTTTCAATATCCAGGAATGGGGTGACAGAGGCTTGCATGAAGGTGTTAGAAGCTGGAATAGTGTTTAAGTGGTTGTATTTTGGATATATTTTAAGCATAGAGCCAACATTTGCTGATGGGTTAAATATTCATGTTGAGAAAAATGGTGTCAACAGTGACTCCAAGTTTTCAGCCTGAGTGATTGTAAGAATGGAATTGCCTTATACTGCCGTGATTGAGATAGGAAGAGAAGTAGGTTTGGAGAAGATAATCGGAAGTGTCAGGGATCCTATTTCATACAGGCTATGGTTGAAATGCCTCCATATCTATTAGACATCCAGGCAAATATATCGTACAGGCAGCTGGATACATGAATATGGCTTTCAGAGAAGATTAGTTTAGAGATATAAATTTGGTGTCATCAGAGCATAAATGGTATTTACAATCACAAGTCTAGAAGGATCTCACTATGAAATTGATATAGAAAAAGGGAAGAAATCCAAGAAGTGAGATGTGGAGATTTCCAACATGTATAGGGATGATTGGCCAATGAGGTGGGAGATCAGAGTGCCACGTGGAAAGCTAAGACTGTGCTTGAAAGAGCGCCAGGTGTCTCAGTTGGTTAAGCATCTGACTCTTAATTTCGGCTCAAGTCACAGTCTCAGGGTCCTGGGATCCAGCCTGCGTTGGGCTCCACACAGTGTGGAGTCTGCTTGAGGATTCTCTATCCCTCTCCTCCTGCCCCTCCCCTTGCTTGCTCTCTCTCAAATAAATAAAGAAAATAAATATATCTTAAAAAAAAATTAAAAACCATGCTTGGAGAGGGAGGGAGCAATCAACTGGTTGAAACACTGGTGGATAACAGAGTAAGATGCATGTTGAGAGTTGACTTTGTTGCATATGGAGATGAGAGAGTTGTTGGCGTCTTTGACAGGATCTATCTCAGGGGTGGAGAGAGGATGAAAACCTCAATGACACTGGCGTTAGGAGAAGATAGGCGCAAAGGAGATGAAGACAAAGGCTTTATTCTGAGGTATTTTTCCTGGAAAAATGAGTACAGATCTCTAAGAGGGATGTGGGGACAAGGTTTTTTTAAATATAAAAAACTTTAGCATGTCTGTACACTACCAAAGAAGAGTGAGGAAAGTTGATGATACAAGGTAGAGAGGGAACAACAGGTACATTCCCCAAGGGAGGAGCTGGCCAGAGAAAGAAGAAAGAAAGTCAAGCAACAGAAGCAAGAGAATATGAGATGTCATTATAGGTTGGCAGATGGATATAGTGATGGGAACTCATGAAATTTACTTTCTGGTTCCTTCTATGGTATAGAAAGAAATAGGAAGTAAGGTAACTATTTGGGAGTGAAAATGAGAGAAGAGATAACACGGATTTAGGAAAAAGAAACAAGTCAAACAGGAGAGTGGATGAGTAAATTGATTAAGGAAATGCAGTGGAATTAGTGACAACACGAAAAGTCCACTTCAGGTTAGTGGTTACGTATTTAAGGTTAGGTCAGTCAGTATAACATTTGCCATGTTCAGCTGCATACATGGTATAGGTATAAAGTTGGATTTAAACAAGTATAAGTTTCGTTGAGTGATATGAACTGAATTGTGTCCTCCCACAGTTGGGGACCCAATCTCCAAAGTGACTGTATTTAGACAAAGCACTTCTAGGAGGTAATTATGGTTAAATAAGATCGTAAGTGTGGGGTCCAAATCTGATAGGATAGGTGGTCTTATAAAAAGAAAAATTGTGATAGAGAGATTTCTTTCTTCCTGCTCGTGTACTAGAGAAGGCCAGATGAGCACACACTGAGATGACGCTACCTGCAAGCCAGGAAACAAAGCTCTCACCAGAAATCAAATGGACTGGTACCTTGATCTTGGACTCCCCAGCCTCTAGAACTGTGAGAAATAGATTTCTGTTGCTTAAGTCCCCCAGGCTATGGTATTTGTTATTGTAACCTGATCTAAGAAATCAGGTGAGTATGACAAAGGAAAGAGAGCCAAGGTTGTTGAGGATGTGTACAAGAGAATAGTTATGATCACAGCCCATGGAAACTAGATTAGGTGAGAAGGGAAGGGATGATGTTGTGGGGTGACGGGTAGTACAACTGTTGAATATGATAAAATCAATGAATTATGGATCTAAGAGCCCATAGAGTCTGGTACTTGATGGGGATGAAGTGGAAAGATAGGAGGCAATGGTCAGGAAGTGGGATGTGTTCTGTAAGATCCCAGAAGGGGTAGAGTAACTGATGATGACAAAGTCTAGGGTGTGATTAAGGAAGTGGGAAGCTGGTTTTTGAGGATAAAAGTTTGAGAAACTGAAACTCCAGAGTGTTAGATTGTCTTTGTGAATATTGGAATAATCAAGGATGACAGTAACTGTTGGAATTATTGTAACTGTTGAAGTGAGTGACCATAAGCACAGTGTTTACATCTTCAGAGAATGAAGAGCCATACCCAAGAAGAGCAGTTTAAGTGATTTCAAGGAGGCAGGTATGAATAGTGGAGCCTGAAGTGTAATCTTCAAAACTGTGGGTTGTTAGGGAGAGAAAAGAACGTAGATTGTCAATGAGGACTAAGGATATGTATTATATCTTCCTTAGAGATATCTCTATCTGTCTATCTATCATCCATTTATCTATAATTTATCTACCTGTCATCTATTTCTCTGCATCTACCTGTCTCTCAACTCATCTATCTATCTATCTATCTATCTATCTATCTATCTATCTACCTATTTCACCTATCTATCTGCCATCTATCAAGGAACTTATATAGATATCCTTAGATTTATCAAAGGATGGATATAGGAGATAGGTAGATAGATACATAGATACATAGCTTCATAGATAGATGGATAGATAGATCAATCTCCCATCACAGAGGTAGAAGGAAGGGGCGGGAAAGCAGCTGCTTCTTGAGAGATCTGCAGAGAAATTTGAGTCTATGGAAAGCTAAGTTTCAGTTGGGCAAACATGAAGGACACATTAGAAGCACACACACTGCTGATGAGGAAGATGTTGCTAATGGCTGCCCAGAGTTGAAGCACAAAGGAAGGGGAAAGGATTTGGATGTGGCAATGGGGTTGGATTAGAGCATGTGTTGAGCCTTATAGGCATTAGTGTCCAGGTAACAGGAACTAAGAGGCTGGACTTCTGAAAACTGACTTAGAATGAGGAAAGGGTTTTCTGGAATTGGTCACAAAATACTGTGTGTTTGTGTGTTGAGAAGTTATCAAGTGGTTTGCAACCTTGGACAAGTTAAGTTATGGTATCTGTGTTTGATCCTGCTCCCAAACCCATTCCCCGCCCTTCCTTGCCCCTTCTCTGTGTCTTGAAGCCTACTTTCCTTGCAGGTTGTACCATCCAGCCTACCTTTTCTCTTGACTCCCAGTTGGCTCTGGTTAGTGGGAAGCTCTGGGAGGAGATCAGAAGAAGGCTGGAGGAGACAGAGGTCCGTATTTTTCTTCTGCTTCCTCCTTGCCTCCTAACAATTCTGGCAATGGCTGCCATCCTCTGAGTGCCAGCTCTGTGGCAGCCTCTCTTCTATGGCCCAGCTCGTGCTAGTTAAGAGCTGGTGATTCTTCTGCCTGTGCTGGTCCCTTGGTAAGCACCATCCTTGTTGATGCTCACATCTCTGCCCATACCTCATCCAACAAACCCCTTGTGAACTCCACAGCTGACTGACGCATTGGTTCATGCCTGGACTCTGGTGGTCTTACTTTGGCTACTAAAAGGTGTGCCTACTTCCATATGTCCAGGTGGTGTGTCCAGGAAAGTTCTGGCTTACATGATTGGTGCCAGTGTAATTATTAATAGCGTTCCCTTTCACTCCCAAAAGTATTCCAGTTTTTGGTTAATTATATAGTCACCCTACCTCTGGTTCCCTGGTTCTATGATTCCAAGTACCTATAAATCTGAATCTCCAGATGACCCTCTCTCTGGCTGGGACCTTCTTAATCTCTTACAGTCTTTCCTATGAGCAGAGAGGCTAGATAGCTCAGAAAGGGAGGAGGGAGAGGAAGAGACCAGCCTGGCCTTTATTTTCATTCTTGTAGTACAGCAGGCTAAAAGCAAATGAGAAACCAGAGCTCATCTTGTTTATGATTTACATTTTTCCATGCTTAATCATGTATAATGAAGAAACACTTCCCCTAGGGTCATTGGCTCAGTAGCTCCTTATCCTCCCTTATTTTAGATATATAATGTCAACCCAAAAAGCGTGGCACAGGTGAATTGAGAAGTTATCAAGTGGCTTTGCAACCTTGAACAAGTGAAGCTAAGCTCTCTTGGCCTTGAATTCCTTCTTTGTAGATGGGAGGGTTCATTGCTCCCGTTCAACAGGGTAACGAGGATTCAATGAGTTTATACATAAAGAGATGAAATAGTGCTGACACATAGTAAGCACTACGCAATTGTAACTTTACCACGCACACACAAACACACAGTGATGGGGAAAGGGGTGAGAGAGATGGAGATGAACACTTGTATTAGCAAGAGAACGTGACTCTATCTTGCTAATGAACACAGCACTGGGGCTCTGATGAAATATAACGTTACAGATCACGTTAATTTGTTGAAATGAGGGGCTATTTCCTGTCTGGACAGGGTATGCATTTCTAGAAGGGAGAAGGAGAAACTTGTGCTTGCTTCAACTCAAATCTCTTCAGAGAAATCCAACTTTGATCTCCCAGAGACCAGCCACACCAGAAAATGTGGAACAGCTTCCAACAGCCTGGACACAATTTTAGTTTTTGTCCATGTTAACAAGATGAATGAAATCAGCATTTATTTTTATGATCTGACAAAAATTCTAGGCAGGGGCAGAGGTTGGAGGAGAAGGGTTTATCAACTGGGTCTAACCAGAAGACAGACGTCATGTAATCATTTAGACAGAGGGAGTATAATAGAAGTAATTGTTAAGTCGGGTGCCTGGGTGGCTCAGTGGGTTGAGCCGCTGTCTTCGGCTCAGGTCATGATCCCAGGGTCCTGGGATGGAGTCCTGCATTGGACTCTCTGCTCAGCGGGGAGCCTGCTTCCTCCTCTCTCTCTCTGCCTGCCTCTCTGCCTGCTTGTGATCTCTCTCTGTCAAATAAATAAATGAAATCTTTAAAAAACAACAACAGCAACAACAAAAACAAACCCACAACTGTAAAAAAATAAAAAATATATTTAAAAAAAAAAAGAAGAAGTAATTGCTAAGCTATGATAAGTGAGAACTATAGGGATAGGGGGAAAATTCTAAAGGGAACCCTGGAGCTGAGGGAGAATACTCCTAGAAGGATAAACATGGGAGAGCTTCTGATCTCATTGAAGAAGCTGTGGCTGGAGACCAGGGGGTGGCAGAAAAGCTCACTGGCTTGCAGGAGATCAGGCTGAGCCACAGTCACTGGGTGAGCGGGAACAACTCTCAAGTCAAGGCTGGGGGGTGGGAGGCATGCAGAGTGTGGTCACAGGCCCTGTGGGGGTGCATGGTCCAGAGTACAGGGTGTCTACATCAGGAGGGAAGGAAACAACAACCCCCGCCCTCCCCAGCAGGGCTAGTGCATGTGTATGCAAAAGGAATCCACAGGAGCGCTGCTGTGAATGGGAGCTGGAAAGCCCTCTCTCTACAGGAACCTTATACACCACTGTGAATGGCTTAGGCTGGTCCAGATCCAGATAAGGCCATGCGCAACCTAGAAAGTCAATTCTGGAGGCATTAGGACACAGCTCTTATTTACCTATTTCTCTATTAGAGGAACTACCCCAATTTCTGACAATTTCTGACAACTCTTCCTTCTATAGCATTATGGTCCCGGCCACGTTGACTGAAAATTCTCCTTAGCTAAATCTGTTGCAATATGCCAGGGGTATCATACCAAAAACAAACAAACCAGCTTCCTGCGCCTAGATGGGAGAGTTTTAGGAAATTTTTGTTAGCTTTTCTAGCGGCTATACAAAGGCTGTGTTTAAGTTAATGCATTCTGCCCCAAACACTAATCACTTCCATGCAGATAAAACTCACCTTACCTCTAGTTATTATTATGGATATTACAGGTTTTCAAAGTATCAGAAAATAGACTTTGTGTTTTTATAATCACAATATTCAAGACTTGGAAATGTATTATGAGGTAACCATTTCTTTGAGTGACATCCATTTTCTGACTCATTACCAGGAGGGGTCATTAGATAATCTTCTGATGGCATCGGGTAAATCTATTTCTCGAAACTGTTCTCCTGGGATAAACAGATACTCGTCATTTTGTTCTCTGTGGTGTCTCTAACTCTCAACATGACTGATGGGCCATCAGGTTCTTCCATAGGGATGAAGTGCATTGGCCCTGGGGTTGGCTTTTGGTTTCCTTAGCAACTCCCTCCTGGGGACCCACGGCAGCCACGTTTATTCAAAGTTGGGATTCTAGCAACAACAAAAAATGACAGTATTTCAATGGAGATTTTTATACACCTAAATTACCTTTGCTCAAGAGAGATGCATTTTGCATTGCTGTCATTTTTTTTTTTAGTTTGTGTGCTACTTCTCATTAGAATAGCAAATTCTACCCTCTGAAAAGAGTTGGCTGGGAGGAGAGAGAGCTGGGGGTAGAGATTAGAGTGGCTTAATAACGTGAGTCCCAAAGAGGAAGTGGTTTTCTCTTAGCTCCAGTTTCCTATATAGCCCTGGGGGGAACTAATTTAGAATCTAAGCCAGCCCGTCAAATACATGGTCTCCTTAGGACCGTGTTATTCAATCCAAGGAGAAATAACTGAGTCTTTCCCATTGTTTTTACAGAAAAGCTGGTCTCTGTGTGAGATTTATTACCATTTCCTTCCAGGGTTTCTGAAACTTGGCACCACTGGTAATTTGGATTAGATAATTGTTTGGGATGGGGGGGAGTGGTTGAAGGAGGGGTTGCCTTGTGTACTGACGGGTGTTCAGCAGTATCCCTAGTCTCTACCCAGTGGATGCTGGTAAATCCCCTCCCCAACTGGGACAACCCAAAGTCTCCAGACATTGCCAAATATCCCCTGTGGGGGCAAAATGACTCCGGTTGAGATCTATTGTCCAAAGGAAAAGTATCATGTGATCCCACGAATAACTCATGGTCATTTTTCCTGCATCAGTCCTTTTTTTCAGCTTCCAAAACTAGATAACCCGTGCTCCAAGCGCTCGAGAACCCATGCCCAGCATGCACCCTAAAGAGAGCAATATTCTATTTGCACACAATTTTGCAATTACTGTCACATCGATGTCCTTGTTAGAGGTGATCTGACCTGTCATTTCCCATCTCTGCCGTAGCTACCCACTATCACACCCCATATTTTTTATGAGAGTATGCATGTCACATGGAAGGCATTAACGGCTCCCAGCCCCAAGACATGAAAGCTAATGGCATAATAAAATTAACTAAAATGAGAGAGGGAGTCATGCAGAGCCTAGCATGGATCCCATAGGACACAGCTTTACAGAATATTTTTTCTACTTGTGCCGACAATTAACCACAGAATTAGACACATTCCAGGGGGGAATTTATGTAACACTTGTCAGCCCTAGAAGACCACTAGTGTTTTTTCCAACAAGATCTACCTATAAGAAAATTTCTAAATCAATAAAAAACATATGTGCTGCTCCTGCACTTCCAAGTGACCAAAACGAACTTTCTAGAATGAAGGTATCACTCTGTAAATCCTGTATATGGAGGACCAGTGTTGTCTGATCTCAAAAAGTTGATAGGGTTATCCAAGTTTTTTCGAGAGACTCCAAAATGCAGTTAGAACTGACCTGATCTGGAACTGAGATGGCGCTTGAAAAATTCGATGTGAATTAGTGCCAGGCATGACGCCCCCCAGCACAGATTCCACAGTGGTTTGCTGGTTGTGTTGGAACCAGTTTTCATCTTAGGACAAAGCCTAAGTGACAAGGGAGGTGGAAAGACTGTGGGTTTTTACATCTGATGGACTTGAGCTTTCAAGCCAGCACTGACTGTATGATTTCCGCACCTTATTTTACTCTTCTGTGCTTCCTCATCTGTGAAGAGTCTAATACGCCCATCCCAGGGTCGTCTTGGGGATTGGCAAGGAGGCAGATAAAGCTCTGAACAGAATGTCCAGCCTGGGAATGAGCAGCTTCTCTGTGGTCTCGTTATGCCATGCCGACCACGCTTCTGACACACACGGCCTCAGGTTAACAAAGCTAATGCCGTGTCCAGAGTCCCTTTGCACAAAAATGATCAGACCCTTTGTGTTTATCTGAACAAGGAATTCCTACGAGTTCCTGTCTACCTCGGAGGTATCCAAATGATACTGTCCGCCTGGCTGGGTCACATATGCGTGGGAGCCTGTTAAAAACAGTGATGCCTGGTTCATACCCTAGAGCTTCTGACTCAGGGAGCCACTCTAGGAGCTGGAAACATGGGCTTTAGAAAAGTCCCAAGAGTGGCCAGTGGGCTATTTCTCAATGCAGCCAGTTCTATGGGGGTCTTCACTTTGTGAAGACTTACCAACAGCTACGCTATTCTGTGTGTGATAGTTTGAAAAAAACCTCCATAAAAGTTTAATTAAAAGTAAAATATCTCCCCAGGTGATTCTGATGCACAATTGGTTTTGAGAGCCACTTTTTAATACCTTATCCAAACCACATTTAAAAGCCTAAAGTGACAAATACGATTTTTTTTTCATCATTGATGACAGAGTTACTGAACCAACATTTGTTGGCCAGCAGAAGAGTTGCTTCCCAGAGCTGCGGGAGAATGAATCTTGACGACACCTACAGAGGGAGTAGTTTGAGCCTTTCATGCTATAGTTGGGGAAACTGAGCCAGCAGAGGGAGAGAATTGCCATGGGCAGCCCAGGGAGGAACTGGCAAAGTAGACAGATGTCCAGGAGACCATTTCCGTCCTGTCTCTGTGAAATGTAAGTCACAGGTGAAAACATACCCGTGAAGCATACGTTTCAAACACAGTGCTGTCAGGGGACAGAGAACCAGTTCCAAACTGAGGTTCAGCTGTTTTGCTGCTGGGAAATCAATACTTGAGGGACAAGTGATGGTGGGAAAAGAAAGGTTGCTTTATTCAGGAAGCCACGACCTGGGGACGCAAGGGACTAACCTCTTAAAGACAATCTTCCCCATCTAATGGAAGGTGGAGTATTTTAAAGGGGAAGGCACAGGGAAAAGGGAAGTGGGCTGTGTGTGCTGGAGAAGCACGTGCCTGGGGGGTGGGGGTTGAGGGTAGTTGTATGTCGACTGGACCCTGAACAGCCTTGCTGGCACTGGTGTCCACTATTTTCAAATATGGTCAGGCCTTATCTTCTGCAAAGTCTGTTCCTTCACTCCTCAAGGCCAGTGATCTGCAAATCTCCAGGAAGTTCAATGAGTTCTGCAGAAGACCATGGGACTTAGGTCGGCAAGCAAAGAGTGCGTACGACTGAAGCCAGTTGAGCCTTCAGACCAGCTGGAGGGCTGTTCAAGGTCTAGATGTGCAAAAATGTTGGCCCTGGTTCCCTGATATCTCACCACTAATCAGAACTTTGACCAGGACTCAGTGCCTGGATGGAAACTGAGAAATCTTGCCTGCTTTTCAGCAGCTGATGGCTGACCCACACCTTTCACTTCCCTTAAAACTTCAAGGAATAAAAAGCCACAAGAGTAAAGTGCTTTCAAGCTTGTACTAAAGAGTTCTCCTTTACGGCAACAGTGTTTCTGAAATCAGAGTGCACTTCTCAGTCGCTGAAACTCCAACCTTGAGAATGGGGAAAATGGTTTGCTAATTGCTCGTGTTTCTACCGCAGCTCAACTAGGAATTAAAGGCTTTAATACTGTTGAGGCAAAGATTGTAGATTGTGTACAAAGTGGCATACTTCTACTTTTCTTGTCAAAAGTGGTTAATTTTCTCCTGAGGAGAACTCTAGCTGCACACTGTTTTATCCAGCATTGAATAAGAGAAAGAAATTGCATTTTTAAGCTCAGAAAGTATGGTATTTATTTGTACTTTCACTTAAGAGATGAACCGCTTAAGTCTTATACAAAATGTCAACATGTCTAAGCGCAGGATGTTCAGAGGAAATTGCTGTGATTTTGACTAGGAGTTTCGTGTCCAATTTCCTACTTTATTTACTTATTTCAGTTCTGGATAAATAGGATGAGTTAAATTCACAAAACTATGAGAATGTTTTCTCTGCGGTGATTAATAAAAGAAGCAGAGAGAAATACACTGTCTATGTCTTAACCAAACATTTAATGGAGAAAATATTGGTTTTGACCTAGGAAAATCCCAGGATTTTTTTTTTTTCCAACAAAGTAAAATGCTGGGAAAACTAATGATTATCATTCTGGAACAGTATATTTAAAAATCTACATACTGGATAAGCAGACTGAGAGTAATTTGACTGATACTGGAATGACACAGTAAATAACTTCAATTTGGTCCTCACAGTCATCCTTCAAGTTTAGGATAATGTGCCCATTTTCAGATGAGGAGACTAAGTCACAGAGGGGGTTCAGAACTGGAATTCACGCAGGTCTGCTTGGACACACTTTCTTGCCCTGCTTCCCTGGTGATGTTTGTCAATGAACAGCATTCGTGCATTCAAAAATATTAGGAGAGGGTCTGGGGATGCAGTCATGACTGACAGAAGGCACATATGAGGAAGTTAAGCACCATGAGGAACAACTAGAAAGTGAGGTTGGTATTGTGAGGGGGGAAGAAAGCCAAGCAACAGTGGAAACCATCAGCCAACATAGTCTACCAACAATGCCTAGAAAAGTGCCTATCTTTTAAAGAGACAGCAGGGCTCCTGGAGGAGCACACACCATGACCTGTATCTGTTAGTGTGTCGATGCAAAATGAACAAACCTTTTTTAAGATTTTAAAGAGAAAGGAACACGGTTTTATTTGAGCCCAGGTTAAAACAGCTGCCCATGTTACACAATCTTCACAAAGAAGAGGGGGAAGGAAAGCTTGGTGCATGGTTAAATGTGGTTTTTTATAGAAAGAGTTACAAATCGTTGTGAGGAAGGACATTCCAGAAAGCCACAGGCTTTATCTTGTGTTTTTAGTATGTGCAAGGTTGTGTGACTTTACTCTTATGGGAACCAGGGTTTTTGTTTTGTTTTTGTTTTGTTTTTTCTTATCTTTATGTTTGGAATGCTCTTTTTGGGTTATTTTTTTCTTTTAATGAAGCAGACATGCAATGAAATCAGGGCAGAAATAAAACTCATGCTTTGAGGTCTTGTCGAGTCATTTTGACCTTGACAAATGTTAAGCTATAGCTTCTCTGGGAGCCCAGGAGCTGGACCCACAAACATTAAAAGTTGGAAATTTCTTTTACAAAGTGGAACAGCTGATGGTCTCCTAAGCACATGGACATCACTGAAACTTCACAAGTATTTTCACACACTTTTTGTGATGGGTTGAATGATGGCTCCTCAAAAAAGATATGTCTACCTCCCAGAATCTATGAATGTGACCTGAAAAAGGATCTTCACAGATGTCATGAAATTAAAGATCTGGAGATGAGGTCATCCCGATTTCCCCCTGGAAGCCCTAAATCTTGCAAGTATCTTCAGAGAGAAGAGAAGACCCAAACACAGAGGAGAAACCACGTGAGGGACAGAGGCAGAGGTTGGAGTCAGGCAGCCACAAGCCAGGGGATGGTTAAGAGTCACCTGGAAGATTCAGGGAAGGATTCTCCTCCAGAGCATCTCAGAGGAACGTGATTCTACCAACGCTTTGATTTTAGATTTCTGGCCTCCCTGACTGTGAGAAAATGAATTTGTTGTTTAAGTCACTAAGTTTGTGATAATTTGTCAGGGCAGCCCTAGGAACCCAGTACACTTTTCCTATCTCCATTTTATAGATAAAGAAACTGAGGCTTCAGAGATGCCTGGCTGGCTCAGTGGGTTAAACCTCTGCCTTCAACTCAGGTCATCTTCTCAGGATCCTGGGATCGAGTCCCACACTGGGCTCTCTGATCAGCGGGGAGCCTGCTTCCCCTCTCAGTTTGCCTGCCTCTCTGCATACTTGTGATCTCTCTCTCTCTGTCAAATGAATAAATAAAACCCTTAAAAAAAAGAAAAGAAAAAGAAACTGAGGCTTCGAATGGCAAATAGATTGCTCAGTTCACATAGCTATCAAGAGGTCAAACCAGAGCTGGAACCTAACCACAGAGACTATGCTCAGAACCTCACAGGGGTGCCCTGAGCCTGTCTCCAGAAATAAGGCCA
Source organism: Mustela erminea (assembly GCF_009829155.1). Classification (NCBI taxonomy): domain Eukaryota; kingdom Metazoa; phylum Chordata; class Mammalia; order Carnivora; family Mustelidae; genus Mustela; species Mustela erminea. The sequence continues at coordinate 10,085,311 of NC_045618.1, forward strand.
AATTTCTTGGGTTGGCCAGGTGACCTCTCTCAGGAGGCCTCAAGGCACTTTTCCAGACCTCATGTTCACCACTTCCCACCTCCACCACTCAGCACATCCTGTATTATATTGAGTACTTTGTAACGTGTGCTTTTCTAACAAAACAGCAGCCGTGGATCCTAGCTCCTGTATGCACCAGGCTCTGTCCTCAATTCTTACATTCATATTGTATTAACTCCTCCAGAACCTATGATCCCCATTTTAGAAATAAAGTATCAAGGCTGGGGCACCTGGGTGCCTCAGTCGGTTCAGTATCTGCCTTTAGCTCAGGTCGTGATCCCCAGGGTCGTGGGATTGAGTCCCACATCAGGGAGCCAGCTTCTCCCTCTCTCTCTTCCCCTCCCTGCTTCTTGCTCTCTGTCTCTCTCTCTAATATAAACAAATAAAATCTTTTAAGAAAAAAAGAAAGGATCAAGGCTTATAAGATCAGCTAGTAAATATTGGAGGTACTGGGCCAGCTCAAAAGTCACTTCCTCTATGGAAATCTTCCTGGATTTTTCTTACCACAGCAGGAAATTTCCACCTCCCCTATGCTTCTTATCACTTGGACCCACTTTTAACTCTATCAGCCTTTCATTCCTTCAACACCTAGCTATGAAGCAAGTGTTTTTCACCAGGTACTGAATTTGAAAATGATGACATGGAAAGGAAAAAAATAACCCCGATGGGAGCTCATAGCCAGGTGGGAAAAAGGGACACAGAGAACAATGTAATACTAGAGTACACTGAGTGTTAAGAACAGTTAGACTCAGGATGGTGTCTAAGCACCAATGAGGAGGATCCCCCTAAATCCACCCTTAGCTGAGAAAATGATAGAGGCACTCAACATTCAAGCCCCAGGACCTTTGCACAGGACCCTTTTTATTCCTGCAAAAGCCATCTCTCTTTATTTCTGCTGCTCAATGAGTTTTCACAAGCTGAGGATGAGTGGATTTTAGAGGAGAAGGAAGAACATCTGGGGATAGACCCTCCAGGAAACAGCGTATGCACACTCCTGAAACTGGTTAGACTTAAGAAGCAGTTTAACAATAAGCTCTGCAGAATTAAAAATGTACAAAAATTTCAAGGCAACTGCTGGTTGGTTTCTTGCCTCCCCTTGAGGGTCAGAACTAGGCCCCTCAGTCCTGGGCAAAAGGCCTAGGGTTTGAGAGTTGAGTACCTCCTACCACCACTCTCTCAGCTAAGGTGATACAAGAGGAGGGAGCCAGTACCAAAAGGAGATGAGGAAAGCTTCCCCACACAGTGAGACTTTTCCCATTACATCATCATGACTTGAGAAGGCGTCGATCTCAAGCAATAGAAAGTCAATTGCTTGAAGGGAAGGCATTATTCATGTTTGAGCACTCGGGGTGGGCCTCCAGTCCAGAGCACAGCAGCTGTGGGTCCAGCAGAGGGAAGGAGCTGGAGGCCCCTGCCCCTGCTGCCCCACTTCCTTCTCCCCCTGTATTGGGCACAAAGTCCGTAGTTCTGGCGTCCACGTGTCCAGCACATTGTCGAGTGACCTCCCGGTGGCCTGAGACTTCCTTCCCCATCTTACCCTTGTTCGGTTACCTTAGTTGGCTGGAGCAGGACGCGGGTCCCTGGACACATCCCCCAGCTTTCTCCCCTCTTCCAGGACACACATGCTCAAGCATTCTCGCCTCTGAATGAGCTTGCCATGCAATCGCTGAATCCCAAATTCTTGATTTGGGCCCAGGAAGCGAGAAGCTCCCTTTCCCATTAGCCTAGGGCCACCTGCTCAGGCCCAGCTTCCCAGAGAGCTCGTCGGCAGTGTTTGGGCCACAATCCCAGCTCACATCCTAGGAAGAGGGCACTTAGGTTCTCCATCCACCTCTGGTCCCGTGCATGTCATTCGTCGGAAGTCAGGTTTGGTCCCGGATGCAACCTGATGACGTCACAACTCTGCTCCCAACCACGGCCGCCAGCCTTTGCACATTCTTGTCAAAGAAAGCAAGCTGCGTCTCCTCCCTCCACGTGCAGCTATAGATGCTCCAGGACCTCACTCTGGAGGGTGGGGGGCTCGGGGCAGCCTTGCCTTTCACAGAAGAGGAGACACAGGAAGGGTCACGAGCCCCAGGCCCAGCAGCGGGGCTCCACAGAGAGGGGCAAGCAAAGGGGAAGGGCTGCAGAGCTTGGCTGTCCTCCCAACCCCTCATCTCACAGAACCACAGTGATTTTAATTAAATACTCCCCCTACTGACTCAGCAATGGCTGACAAAGCCAAATGCAGAGCCAGAAGCCTGATAAACAGTGTTGCTGAAGGTAGTCAATCTTGAAGGCCGTGGCTGGAGCCCATTAGCCCTTCCTTCTTGCCTGCCAGGCCCTAGAGCAGGTGACCACCCCCATCCTTTCCCTCGGTGGGAAACCCTGCTGGCTTGTCAGAGGCAGGCAAGACCCCTTGCATTCTCAAAACCCCCTGGAAGGGACACTTTCCTGGACCCCACTGGTCTTGATGGTGAGTCCTTTACCAAACTCCTACTGGGAAAGCTGCTTAATTTACCCCATAAATCTCTCCTCCTGGGTTTTGCATAGCTGTGCCTAGAAGCTGACCTCTAAGTCTTTTCAGCAGCCCCTGAATGAAGACAGAAGAGGACAACTCTGAAACAGAGGACATTGGAACTCACAGCCCACCATGCAGGGCAGCGGAAAGGCCCGGGCCTTGTAGCCAAACCCACAGGGGTTCTGATGCCAGCTCTTTCCAGGATTCCTGGGCTAATGGCTCAGCCTACCAGCCTCAGGCTTCTTCTATACAAACCAGAAAGAATACTATCTATTTTGTTGGATGATTGGAAGGATTGAGACAAAAAAAATAGCACCTAGGGGTGCCTGGATGGCTCAGTGGGTTAAAGCCTCTGCCTTTGGCTCAGGTCATGATCCCAGAGTCCTGGGATCAAGTCCCGCATCGGGCTCTCTGCTCAGCAGGGAGCCTGCTTCCTCCTCTCTCTCTGCCTGCCTCTCTGCCTGCTTGTGATCTCTGTCTGTCAAATAAATAAATAAAATCTTAAAAAAAAAAATAGCACCTAGCAAGCCTTCAGCAACTGGGTAAACAATAGCCTTCAGTAGGGGTTCCAAGACGCTCCCACCATTTGCGAGCACTTAAAATAATACTACAATATTTCAGACATTGTGCTCCACACTCTCCGTATCAGCTGGGCTCCTTCTACTCAGGAGCGGATTCAAGGTCTCAGCGAGGCTGCTCTAGACCCTTCCGTTCCAACGCCCGACCCAACTGTCTCATCAAATATACAATCTAAGGAGGATACCGCCCATCAGTGATGTTGAATTTTGCCTTGGACTGTTCTGGCCAAATGGCATGTCGACAGAAGTGACAGTGTCCGAGTTCTGAGTCCAGGCCTGGAGGGGCACTTTGTGCTTCTGTTCATCACCCTGGGGGTTTCCTACCTCCCCCAGCGGTCGCTGTCCCCCAGCCAGGGCCCCTGAATGGGATCCATGAAGGAAGCCCACACCCTCTCTTCTTGGATCCCTGATCTATGTAGGAATTCTACTGTTCCTCTGTACCCAGGAGTCAACTAGGTCAGAAGACAAGCACTTTTTTAGGATCAGCTCTTGGACTCCCTCCTGACCCCTCTGCCACATTCCAGGCTACACAAAGGAGAAAACCCTGGTTTAGAAGGGACTCTTCCCCAGCGTTGCCATCTTACACCTGAACCTTTACATTTTATGTTCTCTGGCTCCATCAGAATGACTTTCCTTTCAAGTACAGGTGGTCATCTCTAGCAGCTGCAGAGAGAAAAGGCTGGTACTTCAATCTGTTATGTAGCTATAGAAAAGTTCAAAGAGATGATAAGGGCATCGTTAGTCCTAGGCAAATCTCATTATTTCTTTCATTTATTTGTTCATGAATGTGACCAAATTTATTGAGAACCTACTCTTAAGGTTGCCAGATACAATATCGGATGTCCAGCTAAATTTGAATTTCAGACAAATAACACATTTTTTAGTATAAAGATGTCCGAAATAACACATGGGTTGTAGTCATATTAAAAATAATTTATTGTTGGGGTGCCCGGGTGGCTCAGTCAGTTAAGCCTCTGCCGTTGGCTCAGGTCATGATCCCAGGGTCCTGGGATCGAGTCCCACATTGGGCTCCGTGCTCAGCGGGGAGTTTGCTTCTCTCTCTCCCTCTGCCCCTCCTCCACTGCTCGTACAGTCTGTCTCTATCTCTTTCTCTCAAATTTATAAATAAAAGCTTTAAAAAAAGATTCTGGATAATACAGGCACCCATGCAAGAATTACATACATACATGCATACGAAATGAGCACATGGACACACATACCAATTAGGTATCGTATGCAGCCTTTATTTGAGAAACCCAGGAACATAACAGAATACGGCCTGCCTTTCGCTCAACCAGCACCTGTGTCTTCACAGATTGCTCCCTGTGCCAGCTGACTAAAAAGGAAAAAAAATTAAGCCTGTGTTTTGGATGGCTCTGTGTGATATTCTGGAAATCGCCAACATTGATGGATGCGATGCTATAGCTGACTCAGGAATGGTCCAGAAAGAGAAAAGAGAGGGAAAACTGGCTCAACAAACAAAATTTCCTCGGCCATTTTATTTGTAAGAAAAGTGAGCCTGACTTCAGTGTTCATACTTATTCATGGGCAGTGGCTAATGGTTTGGCCAGTTGGTCAGGGACTTGAAAGGAGCAGTACTAGAGCAGCAGTGACAAAGACTTTCAGGGAAGAGGAATGTGGAACTTCTGGAATGGCCTCAGAATGCAAAACTATCTGTATCTTGTATGTAAGGCCAATAAAGCACTTCTACCACACAGTGACTTCTTACTAATCAGCAGGGAAAACTGACTCAGTTTGGGAATATCCATCAGCCTCCTTCGCAAGTTCTCCCACTGCCCATTCGATGGGCAGGCAGCTTGTGGCAGGAATCAGGGCCACGTGTGTACCTAACAACATGGATCCTTCTTTGCTAAGGCTTATCTGGCTATCCCATTGCTAAGTGGCCAACTTTCAGCAGCAACTATCTGCAACCCTTTAGGATGGTATCTTGAAGGACCACCTTGGTACCTGGTAGCTGGTTGATTCCCTAAGCCCCTTCCATCATGGAGAGACATCAATTCCTTCTCAGCGAAAGAGATACATTCTGAATTTTTATTTATTTTTTTCTGCGAGTCACTCTTCTGTGTTGTTACTTGTATATGTCATTGTGTATTATAGTGTGTGTGTGTGTGTGTGTGAGACCAGTCTCCTAGTCCAACTAAAGAATAATACCTTCCTTGGAAGGGATGCAGCCTTGCAGAACAAAGGATATGCTTAGAACAAATATCTAATACATCATTTCGTGACTCTCATAGTCATATTACAAGGGTCCATTATCAGGTCTAGAACTGGAGGACATGTCACATAATTAAATCTAATGATTCACAAGCAAAAATTTTGCTTTGTGATCATGAGCTCCCCATACTATTCAATTAATTAGCCAAAAAGGGCACTAGGTTGTTGACTGGGAATCTTAATCCCACCAAGGGGAAATAGTGTTGATTTAAGCAACGGAATGGTAAGAGTTATAAAAAGAACACAAGTGTTCTCCTGGGTGTGTCCTATTCCAGCCACCCCCACAGTGCTAATGAACAAGACCACCAAGGGCTCATTTCCTCCAGGAAGAAAGTTTGAGATTATGCTAGGCAAGGATTCCCAATCACCTCTGTCAACTGTAAGTTCTCTTTATTTAAGAGTCTGGGTTTTAGTTTGTCTCTTTCTTCCTTTGTTCATTTGTTTTGTTTCTTCGGTTCCATAGATGAGTGAAATCATATGGTGGTTGTCTTCCTCTGACTGACTGACTTCCCTTAGCATCATACCCTCTGGGTCCATCCATGTAGTTGCCAATGGCAAACTCCCATTCTTTTTTATGGCTGAGTAATATTCCCCTGTATACATACCACATCTTCTCTATCCCTTAACTCATGGATGGACATGTGGGTTGCATCCATATCTTGGCTATTATAAATAATGCTGCAATAAACATAGGGGTGCATATATCTTTTTGAATTAACATTTTTTTTTGGATAAACACCCAGTAGTGGAATTAATGGATCATATGCTAATTTTATTTTTAATTTTTGGAGGAACCTCCATACTGTACTCCACAGTGACTGCCCCACTTTGCATTCCCACCAGCAGTGTGTGAGGGTTCCTTTTTCTTCACATCCTCACCAACATCCGTTGTTTCTTTCTTTTTGATTTTAGCCATTCTGACAGGTGTGAGGTGATATCTCATTGTGGTTTTGATTTGTATTTCTCTGATAATGAGTGATGTTGATTTAAAAAAATACCTTTTAAAAAATGAACAGAGCAACAGAAGTTTAAGGCATAACACTTAGAAAATATGAACACAAAGGAAAAACCCACCCTTAGTAAGCTGAGACCTCCAACCAGTTAGGTTGGCCGCATCCCACCACCCTAGTATCCTTAGTGAGCTCCCTAAATCAAAACCCCACCTGTCTTTTCTCTCCGCTCCTCTTGGCTTCTTTGCCCTTAAAGAAAACCTCACACTACTCTTTCCACAGCATGTGCGTGCGTGTGTGTGTGTGTGTGTGTGTGTGTGTGTAATTCTGTGAATGTGCTTCTCAAACCACAAAGTCCCATATCAGTCTAAAGTACTCTTAGCTAAATGATTGAGCTAGAAAACGGGATTGTGTTAAATGCTTTTCCCTGCTGCCTCTTTGCTCATTTCTCCCACTGCCTCTCCTTTGCGTATTTCTTTACCCACTCCTGTTCTTTCTGCATATCGGGGACTCTTTTCTCTGAGTCCCCAGAGCGCTGTAATTGTGCCTTATTGAAACACACTGCCATTATCTGTGTATGGGTCTGAAGCTCTCACCAGGCTGAGATGCTGTAAGTGCTAGGACTATGTCCTAGATCTCATTCTGTCTTTAGTGCCCAGTTAATCCCCGGCACATAGTAGGCAGTTACAGGGCGGTACAGAATGCAGACATGAGTGAATGAATTTGAATCTATTTAAATACATTTCTGATATATTGCCATCTAATGCCATATTATATTGGAAATTACTCAATCTTGGCAATGAGGGCAACTATTGAGACTTAGCATCTGTATTACTAGGGAAAACATTGGTTTTATTGACGATATCACACCTGTTCTGTTGTCTACAAATTATTAAACGCATTTACGATCATGGCCAACACAATGATATCTAAGTGAAAACAGAGTAATTAATGAAATAAAATAAGGTGTAGGGAAAAAATTCAATCTTGTTTAAATTAAGACAGATGAAAAAACTGGTATAAAATTGGAGCACCAGATGGTATCAATACATTACACTAATTTTCTATTCACATATTCAATTATAGTTTAAATAAAAACTAATATGGGTGATTTATCTCATGGTGTTTGTATGAGCCATCTGATTATAAATTCTCACAATGTCCAATTTACCCACCAATCTCACACTGCACAATTTCTGAGCAAGCAGGATATGATCTGCAGCCCTTTCCGAGGGGTTGCTGGCTTCCCTGAGTGCTAGGAGGGAGGTGTCAGAGGACAGGAGATCAGTACTGACCCCAAGAGTGTCGGTGCCTGATAAAATGCAGGATTCCCAGTTAAATTTGAATTTCAGATAAATAAGGGATAATAACATTTTAGCACAAATAAGGCAGGAGACAAAGACTTTAAAAATTCACATACTTTCCCATGTGCTTTCTTGTGCATTCCTTTATTTTCTGCCACTGACCCATGATCCAGAACCTCAGATTCAGTGGAAAAGGATAGAGCCCCAGGGGACGGTGCATCCAGACAAATCCTAGCAGCATCAGAGGACAGGTCTGTGTTCAGCAGCAACCAGAGCCTCCTGAAGGAGCCAAGAGGGACTGGAGTGAGGTGGACCAGCCCTGTCTGATGCTGGCCCTGTCTGACGCTGGATACTGATCAGCTTTGCTTTGGGCCAGGGCTCTGCACAGGTCAACATCAGGCCTGGGGATGACCCCCACTTTGTTGACACTCCATGCAAGATAAATCTTTGCATCTACTTTGGGATATCAGAAATTTGTCTAAAATAGAGGAGGCAAGTACAACTCTTCCAAATCTTAAAAGATGTATAGCTTTAACATAATTGTACATAAATGCAACAAATGTGTATCTATTATCTCAATAAAGAGCAATTTGTCCTTTCTTTTTTTTTTTTAAGATTTTATTTATTATTTATTTGACAGAGAGAGATCACAAGTAGGCAGAGAGAGAGAGGAGGAAGCAGGCTCCCTGCTGAGCAGAGACCCTAATGTGGGACTCGATCCCAGGACCCCGAGATCATGACCTGAGCCGAAGGCAGCGGCCTAACTCACTGAGCCACCCAGGCGCCCCAATTTGTCCTTTCTTGATCATCTTTTCTATCTCTTCTGCATCTTCCCAGAGAACTCAAAGACTACCCTCATAGCCTGCAGGGATTGTCCCCTTTTCTGCATGCTACCTCATCTCACAGTTGAACCTCTTTGTAATGTATCACTTTATCTTCTGTGCGGATTTGTGTGTTTGACTTATCTCTCCTTTAGTATAGAGACTCTTTGGGGTAAAAAACCACATCTTTAGTTTCCAGGGAACACATCCAGTGCCCTAAATATAATAGATGATCAATTATAACCAAAAAAAGGAAAAGAATAAACCATCCTTTAGAGTTAACCAAAACACTGTTTTCCAACAAAAGGAACCAGAGCTCCTTAGCGAAACGTTGATTCCAGGGCTGGGGAAAATACAATACAAAATGCAGATCTTGTTAAAGGGACACAACGCTAACTTGAAGGTGCTTCCACTAATCAAATATGGAATAATTTGAGCAACAAAATAAGTAAGTATAGTAACCCATAGAACAAAATGGGAACCCAGTCTTCAGTAAGACAAACACGAAAATGAATAATTAAGTTAATGTTGCAGAAAGAAAGCTCTCCCTTCCAGAAAAATTCGTATAAAATGTAGCAGTAATAACAGAATTAGAATATTAGAATATTGCCATTTGGCAGCAACTATAGTTATAATTGTGTTGTATAAGAATCAGCAAGGCTGCCAAAACCTGTGGGGAAAAATGTAATGAGAAATGGCACATATGTACGTATTTTCAATGTAATCTCCCCACCCCCGTAAGATACGTTTGAATTACAAAGGGAAAAAGTAACTTTTCAGTGGAGAAACTTGGCAGGTGTCACCTTAACCAGGTGTCACCTTAACCTTAGTATCATTACTAATGAGAGAACTCATCACCGTGATATGATGTAGAACTCATCACCAAGATACAATGTAGAACTCATCACCATGATACAATGTAGAACTCATCACCATGATGTGATGTACTGATACACTGTACTGAGAACAAACACTTCTGAGTATTCCTGACAAAAATGTGTACCATGAATCTAAACACAAGGAAACAGTCTAAAAAAGCCAGATTGAGGGACATTCTAGGAAGGTTTGTCCTAGAATGTCCAAAATGCGAATCATTCATTAAAGAAAATATATATCCCCTTGGGACACCTGATTGGCTCAGTCGGTTAAGGGTCCACTCTTGGTTTCAGCTTATATCATGACCTCAGGGTCCTGAGATTGAGCCCCGCATCAGACTCTGTGCTTAGTTAGGAGTCTTTGGGGGATCCTCTGCTTCTCCCTCTTGCCCCTACTCTGCTCACTCTCTCTCTCAAATAAATAAATCTTAAAAATACATCTTAAAAAAATAAAAATGTCCCTTTAACTTTCCACATCTTAATAGAGCTCTCTCACAGAGCTCTTCCCTGTGCAAAGTGTATTAGCATTTATTGAACCTGTGCATATCCATCATCTCCTGCAGTCCCTGATATTCCCATAGGACACAGGTACTGTGATGCCCATTTGGCAGATGAGAACATTGAGGTTCAGAGATTTTTTTTTTTTTTTAAGTTGCTGAAGCTCACATGGTAAGTAAGTTTCAGAATCAGTATTTGAACTCAGGTGAGTTCAAATGCCAAAGTCTACACATTCCCCTTCTACTATCCTCAGTAACCCTCTATTTCAATCAATTTTTTAAAATCTGAAATGTAAACAAACAGTTCCATTGAATAGACATCTGCTGTACAGCTAACCCTTACAGATGCTTCTTCCTGCCTCTCTGTCCTTCTGGGGTTGGTAGGGGAAGAGAAAATAAAAATGTGGATATGGGAAATTAAATTGAAGGTCAAGTTCACAGCCACGTGGAACTAGGGAAAAAAGCAATTGCTTCCTGAGATGCTCTCTGGGGCGTCTGCACTGGAAATTAATTTATAGCGGTATGGCTTAGCACATTTCTTTTTCTAAGATTTTATTTATTTATCAGAGAGAGAGAGGGAGAGCGAGCGAGCACAGGCAGACAGAATGGCAGGCAGAGGCAGAGGGAGAAGCAGGCTCCCTGCCGAGCAAGGAGCCCGATGTGGGACTCGATCCCAGGACTCTGGGCTCATGACCTGAGCCGAAGGCAGCTGCTTAACCAACTGAGCCACCCAGGCGTCCCAGCACATTTTATTTTTGAAAAGAAGCGAGCAGAAGATGTCCAGAAGGACCAAGAGGCACCCAGTCCCAGATTCCTATCATGTACCCTTGCTCAGAATGGCTGGATACACTGGGCAGCTGCATTTCTGCAACACCTGGGACCCTTTCCACTACTGAGCAGAAAACAGAATCTGCAATATTGGGAACCACACACATCAAAAATGTTAGCTGGAGTGGCAGAGCGACAGCTCACTCAGACCCCAAGTCCCTTACTTCCTTCTCACATGAGCACAGGCTGAGCAAGACAGATGCTCTTGGGTCCCCAGCAAGTTAGGCTCCTCCTCCACCAGGAAGGGGAGAAGGTGAGCCTACAAAGGAAGTGTGGGAAAACAGCAAATCGCTAACAAGGCTCACCTGCTTTAGAAAAGCTTGAAGCAAGACCTGCTAGAATATAGAACTGAAGGCAAGAAAATGTCCCTTGTCACCTCTCTGTCACATACCCCATGCGTGACCCAGCCTGGTCATTAGTGAACATGTTTAGGGAGCAGTTTGGCATTCTTTAAGTGATCCACTCCTCTTGGGGGAGATGCTCTGTGACTCACTGTGCATGGTCTAGTTTGAAGTCCAGGGAAAGGGAAGAATCCTCCACCAGACGAATATCACCCAGCGGTCCCAGCCAGAGTTGCCACACGGAGCAGAAGAATCACCCAGCTGATCCCTGCCCGAATGCGTGCCTCACAACATTATAGGCTATCACAAAATTGTTCTTTTAAGCCACTAAATTTGGAGGCAGTTTGCTATGCAGCAACAGGTAGCTGGAAGGCTAGTCCTCAGTATCATCATCTGTGAAATAAAAAGATGGAACTCCACTGGACTCCGTGACCTCCAGGATTCCTTACAATCCTCAGATAATCCCTTTATTTTAGCTGAACGGTAAATAAAGCTGTGCCAATATGATATCCCGCTATTCCTTCTAGCACTGAGATTGCAGCTGGAAATCGTATTTTAAGACATTACTTGAGCTTTGAAGTAAAAAGCTGTAGAATCAGAATGTTTGGCCCTATGAGAGTCTCAGAGCACACCGAGTAAAGAGGGAGGGGGTTCTGCTCTGGCAATGCACAGAGCCCCCACTGATCACAGTAAAACCAGGAGGCCCAAAGAGTCCCCTTGCTCATTAAGAAATTGGTATGAGACAAAGAAGAGCCATTTCAGCCCGATGAGCTGAGAAAATGTACAAACTACAGAAAATCCCATAAATAGAAGAGGAATGTATTTCTCCTACATACCAATTTTCCTTAATAACATCTTTGAGGGCTGTCATTTACAAATTTATCTCAGCCATCCTCAAACCTATTCACATTTTCACCATCTTGGGATAACAACCTCCATATCATCTTTATATTTATTTGGCCTAAATTTACCTCCTCTAAGCTAGTTTTAGTAATCTACCACCTCCTTCCCTCTGTGTGACTAGGCTTTGCAAATCCAAAAATCTAAGTTGTGAAATAAAATATACTGAAAACTAACCATGTTGAATTCTTTGTAAAGTAAACCTAGATATAAATATAAAAATGCATAAAAATGGAATATAGAGTTTTCCCATCAGACAGGGTCCCATGAAAATCTGTCAGAAAAATTCAACATTAAGATGAAAGAATCAGGGGGCACCTGGGTGGCTCAATGGGTTAAAGCCTCTGCCTTCAGCTCAGGTCATGATCCCAGGGTCCTGGGATTGAGCCCCACATCGAGCTCTCTTCTCAGTGGGAAGCCTGCTTCCTCCTCTCTCTCTGCCTGCTTGTGATCTCTGTCTGTCAAATAAATAAATAAAATCTTAAAAAAAAAAAATGAAGGAAGCAAACATTTTTATAACCTAAGGAGGCACCTGGTTATTGGTTTGGGGGGCAGAGTGGAAAGAGTTTATAGAGGAATAGAATTGGTGGTCCCAACATTTACTATCTCCATATCCTTGAAGAGTTCCCTGACCACCCAATTGTACAAGAAGAGGAAAGACTCCCTAGGGGTTAAGACAGTGGCCCAGGGAGCCAGCCTGCTTGAGCTACACCTGGCTCTACCACATACAGCTGTGTGACTCTGGGAAAGCTACTTAACCTCTCTGTGCCTCAGTCCCTTTATATATAAAATACAGAACAATAATACGTATTGCCTTGTGTTTTCACAAGATTTCATGAGGCTTAAGTATATAAGCTCCCTGAACTTGTCTGAGGCTTGGTCAATAGCATAAAAATTCAGCTATACTGATTATCCTAAGGTGTTAAACAAATATGCACTGCCTTTCTCTCTTTCTTCTGCAACTTTTGTAATAAAAATGAGGCTCTGCCATTCTTTGGTTCCGAGGAGGCAGATTATTGGACGATGTAAATAAAAACTGCTGTCATACATATAAACCAGCTTGTAAAATGAAGAGCTTCCAGACTGCTAAGCTCACTAATACAAGTGATGGGAGGGGGGCTCTGATGCCATCTTTCCCATGAGTCTTTAAGAAAAGAATGAATAATTATGTATCCTGATCACTGGTTAAGAAGCTCACCTAGCAAATATCTTTTTTTTTAATTTTTTATTTTTTATAAACTATATAATATATTTTTATCCCCTGGGGTACAGGTCTGTGAATCACCAGGTTTACACACTTCACAGCACTCACCATAGCACATACCCTCCCCAATGTCCATAACCCCACCCCCCTTCTCTCAACCCCCCTCCCCACAGCAACCCTCAGTTTGTTTTGTGAGATTAAGAGTCACTTATGGTTTGTCTCCCTCCCAATCCCATCTTATTTCATTTATTATTCTCCTACCCCCTTAACCCCCCATGTTGCATCACCACTTCCTCATATCAGGGAGATCATATGATAGTTGTCTTTCTCTGCTTGACTTATTTCGCTAAGCATGATACGCTCTAGTTTCCATCCATGTCGCAAATGGCAAGGTTTCATTTCTTTTGATGGCTGCATAGTAATGGATAAAGAAGATGTGGTATATATACACAATGGAGTACTATGCAAACATCTTTTTATCCTGAAATAAGGGAGAAGGAAAAGAAGTTCACCTGAAAAGCATGTAGCAGTCACTTCACAGGTATCTGGAGACAAAATGATGCTCAATGGCAGCTGGAAAACGTGTTTTGTGGGTTGTCCCTCCAATTCATTAATTATTAAAAGGACCTTAAAATGGAAGGGAGTGGCATATTTCATCTTTGGAGATTGAAAGACTCATTTCCTTTAGGGTTTCCCTGGTTTCCCTCTGTCCTTGGTGCATTGCTGCAGAGGCAACCAGAGGCAGCCACTCCTGAAATACTGGGAGGATCCAGGCAAGATTATCCAGGGCTGTGTCTGGGGGGTCCAGGTCCTGGTGCTGGTTACTGAGCCTGTGTCTTCTCAGCCCATTTTGGAGTTCACCTGGTGAAGGTTCCTCTGCTTTTCACGTTGAGTGTGCTCTGGCTGCGTGTGGGGACCTCACCTAACATAGGACAAGGATAAATAGAAATATACTGCACTAATAATGTCCCTTTGTTTGGACTGAATCTTGGGAATCCCTACCCCAGTTCCTGTATTGAAGTCCTAACCCCGGTGTGGTTATTTGGAGATCCAATGGAATGAGTGTCCTTGTAAGAAGGGGCACCAGAGAGCTTGTGTACTCTCTCTCTCTCTCCATAGTCATGCACCAAGGAAATGTCATATAAGGATGTGGCAAGAAGGCAGCCATCTCCAAGCCGGGAAGGGAGTCCTCAGCAGAAATGCACTTTGCCAGCACCTTGATCTCAGAATTTACAGCCTCCAGAATTGTGAAAAATAAACTCTGTTGTTTAAACTGCTCATCTATGATCTTTTGTTATAGCAGCCCAAATCAACTAATATATCCTATATTCTACGTCTCTCAGAGGGTCTTTCAGGGAATTGGGCCTCAGGCAACTGCTGAGATAATTTATCATTTTTACAACCTTTTTTGGTTTTCCTTACCCATTTGAGGTCACTTCTTAAATAACCTATATTCAAATCCAGCCCTCGGGCTCTGCTTCCAGAGGAATGCAAACTAGGGAATATGGGATCAGGCTCCATGGGCATAAGAGGAAGTCTTATGCCAGGGTATCCTTAAAGGGTATCCTTAAAGGCATAACGTGTAAGACTAAGTGTGCTTGAGAAAAGGTGGAGGTCCCATAGGTGGGCCTCATTTCCTGCACCATAAACCGAGGACGCACCTCCTTCTTTCCACCTCTTGCCCTTCTTGGGGTAAGAAAGGGTCATGTAGAACCATCTTCCTCCCACATGGGAACACTCAGTCCAAGTCTGGCAGGCAGAGTAACTGCCACAATTCATTACGTACCAGGGAAGTGCTCTTGAGAGTGTCTCAGACTCAGAGCTTCTAAGATTCTCCCTCCATCCTGCCCCTGGAGGGAAGAACCAACGGGCTTACTGGTGACTGCTGAAGGTGATTGGTCCAACGTGAAATGAAGCCTGGACTCCAGCGTGGAAGGGTATATCAGTTGGTCCTCATGGAAGGTGGCCTCACCTGCCTTGAACTTGGCCTATTCTCCTGTGCCCCACTATTGGCCCTGAATTTCCTGCGCTGACCACTCCAACGTAATTTCGTAATAAAGTCAGTGGGGTTGACATTACTTAACAGCATGTATAGTGCCCCAGCTGCTTGGCACAGAAATGTGACATTCTGCAATAAATATATTCGCCAAAAGAAGGGGTGATTTTGGGTCTCCATCGCGTGAGAAGCCTGGGCCAATTTCCCTGCCAAGCATATTTTTCCAGAACATTAATCTGCTATAAATCACTTAAGTCAATCTCTGGAACCACTTTGATCCCCATAATTTTCATTTACATAATTCATCAATTAAAAATATTGGAAGAGAAATAAATCTGTTACTGCAGAACATATTCTCTTGACTCTCCATCCATAAAATTATATCCTATAAACTTTCGGCTCTGAACTGGGCTCTGAATGAATTTGCTAGTCCCCTAGATCAACTGCAAGGGAGAGTTCTCATTTTTTAGGAGTCCCTTTTTAATATCTACTCTGTCATCTGATAGACCTAGGTTTGCATTCTCCCTAAACATTCATTTTCTCCTCTACATATTGGTAATAATAATGATGAATAATTCCTGTCATAATGAGTTGCTACAAGAATTCCTAAGAAAATATATGTGAAGTGTCTAACAAAAGCCCATTTTATAATTGGCACCTACAGTACATATTTGACATTCTTTGCCCATTCAGCACCCAAACCCCATCCCTGTATCTGAGTAATTCCCTATCTTTTGTATCTCGGTAGGAGATAGACACTGAAAATTCCAGAGGCCGATTTTTCGCATTGGCAGGTCCAAGGTGATTATTGACCTGGCTCTGACTGAGGTGCTCATGCTTTTCTGCTCTTGAGAATTGCCTTTCTGATTTAGGTGTTAACACCTCCTGTGAGAAGTCTCTCCTCACTTGTTTGTCCTGGTTCCAGGATATCGTGAGCCCTAGTGGGGTCAAGCCATGATGATTGGATTTAGGGCAGTGGAAATGAAAGAGAAGAAAAAAGGTTCAAACCTTCAAGAGACTTCTGAAAACATGGATTTAAGATATGCTTCTTGTCATTAAAGTAGTGTCAAATCTCTAGATCATTTCTGGCCAAATCTTTCCATTTTAGTGACAGATATTAAGTATAAAATTGATGAAAACCATAGAAGAGTGAGGTTACCTCAGGCAACCAACTACACCAAATTTTAAATTGGAAAACTAATTATTTCTTCAAGTGATTTTATTCTGAGTTCACTTGAAACCAACATCTACAGAGCACCCAATCAGTTCCAAATAACAGGGTTTGAGATTTTACTGGCGTTAAGACATCGTGTTTGTCATTTATTATTTATGGTGTGTTTGTTTTTCAGAGGAATCAACCAGCGTGGACTCAAATATTTATATTTATTTTTCAGATATGTCCTTGTTTAACTATCACCCATGTCTACACTGAGGCAGAGAATTAAACTTTTTTTTTTTAACTCTAGTCTGAGAATATTCTCTCTTTTCGGGGTACTAACACTAACAAGGGTACGGGTCATGGGATGAGGAATGAGAATCTACCCAGATCCTATCAGGAAAATCTGCTTTATAATTCCCTGAAGCCATATGCAGCACATGCTACATCACACATAACCTGGATTCTTTGAAATAAAACATGACTGAATTCAAAGAACATCTATGTGAAACCAAAAAACCTGATTACATTGTTTTAATGCTCTATAACTAAGGTCAAGGGCTGCCAATGGTTTTATCATAAATTAGGCAAACATTTGAGGGAAATTCTTAAAAAATGTCACGTCCTGACGTATAGATCGACAACTGAGCAATTTTTCTGCTGCGCTTTAGAAAGAGATGCCAGCTTGGTGAAATGCTGTCAGAGTGACGGAGAACCACCTGCTGCCAATTTCTCCTTCCCAGTATGAACACCAGTCTTCTCGCGGATTATCACAGCTGGGAGGAGACAGAAAACTGCCTCTGCCCTTGCCGACTGCCATTAATTGGTTGGGGAAGCTTCGTATCCCGGGTCTTGGAACATTCATAGGGGTACAAAGATGCAAAGTGACAGGAAAGAGCCAGGACACCCTGTGACAAAGGACGCAGCCACTTACTCCACAATAAGAGTCAGGGAGGGGACACCAGGCTGGAGCACTCATTAGGCTTGAAAGGCCCTTTTAGAAAAGCACATTGTAGTCACAAGAATAATGCTCTGACTCTTAAAAGCACCAAATGTTAATTTTCTAGGAGTCATAGCTTTTTTTTTTTTTTTTTGCTTGTTTGTATTTAAAAAAAAATTGTGTGTCACTCTAAACTTGGGAATACTTTACAAAAAAGATTAAAAATCCATCATTATTTTTATTTCTTAATGTGTCCTAATTTGATCTACTTGTAAGGATATTGATATAAAAAGTTATAATCAGAATGAATATAATAATTTATAATTCTTACTATAATAATGTAGTTCAGAGGCTGCCTGGGTGGCTCAGTCAGTGGAGCGTCCCACTCTCGATTTTAGCTCAGGTCATAATCTCAGGGTCGTGAGATGGAACCACAAGTCAGGCTCCACACTGGACACGGAGTCTGCTTAAGATTCTCTCTCTCCCTCCTCTGTTCCTTCCCCCCATGCTCACTCATGCTCTCTCTTTTTAAAATGAACAAACAAACAAAACAAAGTAAATTAATAAATAAAAATAACGCAGTTCAGATATTGTTGGCTTTTTTTTTCATAATTATCATTAGTAATAAATGCGTACGAACTCATGTAGTTGAGATACATGATATCTGAGTCTATGAAATGTATGATCATTTCTAATTGTGGATACTAAAAACTAAAATATGATAGATCTTTCTAATTTTTCACCATCATGGGTAAGAGTTAATGCATTCCTTTTTCTTCTGCACAATTACTTCTCAAGATGACATTCTGGGACGGGAACTACTGACACAAAAACCTCGAGCCTGTCCATTATGTTCTTAAACACCTTGCAGATGGCACACAGCACAAGCCCAAGGGCACTCTCCATAGAGCTTCCCTCCTGCCAAAAGTTGTACGTGGTGAGTGGTCCCCTCTGCAGGTGTGCAGAGCTTCACCCGTGGTAACCTTGGATGCATCTTGAATACCAAGCTATTGCTAGTCGCTTCCTGAAGGATTCACCCAAAAGAATCTCAAGGAGAAAAAAAGAAAAAGAAAAGGCAATCCCATATAACTTGTTGTTTAGGATTTAATTAAAGATATAAGGATAGAAGGGTCAACGATAAAAGTACATTTGCCACCTTCCTCTTTGGGACTCATGACTTGTGGACAGTATGGTACTTGAGATCAGTTTTTAAAGAAAATTAAAAATCTGTGAATTTAGCTTGATTTAAAAATTTTTTTTTTTTTTTTTTATTTGACAGACAGAGACCACAAGTCGGCAGAGAGGCAGGCAGAGAGAGAGGGGGAAGCAGACTCCCTGCTGAGCAAAGAGCCCGATTCGGGGCTCTATCCCAGAACCCTGGGATCATGACCTGAGCCAAAGGCAGAGGCTTTAACCCACTGAGCCACCCAGGCGCCACTTTAGTTTGAATTTTTAAAGAAAAAAAGAATTAACATGTCAAGAAAAAGTAAAGAAAGGACATACAGATCTCAGAAGAAAGAAATTTAGGCAAATATACAAAGCAGTAGAAATTGTAAATATCATGACTACATCTTTGAAAACCTTAATATAATAAATGAATTGTTGGCTGGAAAGGAAAAAGTGAAAAACACTTTCACTTTCATAAGTAATAAATGGATCATTTAAAAATAAGAAAGGGTAAACAACCTGTATCAAAGATGTTAACTTCATACAAATACCACATTACTATATATTAAATTTGAAAAGGGCAATGAATTATATGTCCTACTAAAAAACCATAAATACTGTAATGTATAAACTTGTCATATCACTGAGTTATAGCCTACTTGTGATCTCTGTCTGTAAAATAAATAAATAAAATCTTAAAAAAAAAAAAAAAACCTAAACAGATATATGACCAAAAAGAAGGAAAAAAAATGATCAAGATAGCACAGTTTATCAGTTTAGGAAAAATCAGAGTGCCATTCTTAAATTGTTTCAGACATTCAGTGAAGAAATAATCTCTTGTTTTGTTTTGTTTTAAGATTATTTAGTTAGTTAGTTAGTTACTGGTCACAGAGTGAGAGAGCAACCATTTAATGAATAAATGAATTGCTGGCTGAAAGCAGGGGGAGCGGCAGGTAGAGGGAGAAATAGACTTTCCCCTGAGCAAGGAGCCCAATGTGGGGCTCAATCCCAGGACCCCAGGATCACGACCTGAGCCTAAGGCAGACACTTAAATGTCTGAACCATCCAGGTGCCCAAAATAATCTCTTGTTATATAAAAATCCTGATGGCAAAAATAGGATCAGATGACTTTTATAAGGCCAAGTTCACTGAGATTTTCAAACTTAGAGAAAATGGCATACAACTTTAAATGTGTGGCATCTGTAAACTGTTTGTTTTAGAATATTAACTGATGAAATCAAGAATCAAAATTGTGTATACAGTATGATTTCCATCATATAAGAAAAACAAAATTATGTATTACCAAAAATGAAACCAGGAAGAAAAAAATGTCTGAATATGGATAGTGGTTCACTTGATTTGAATGAGTGATTTCTTTTCCTTTAACTCTTCAAAGATTTCCTAGTTCTCACTATGAACTATGAACTAGTGAGGGTGGTGAGGATGGGGTGGGGAGACTCTTATGGGGTGACTTATGTTCCCCCCGCTAAGATTCATATGTTGAAATACTAAGGTCTATTAGCTTCCTTAGAATATTACAGTATTTGGAGATACGGTCTTTAAAACGGTCATTGAAAGAGTCATTAGAGTGGGCCCTAATCCAATATGGTGTCCTGACAAGAAGAGGTGATTCATTCAGACATGCAGAGGAAAGATCATGTGAAGGTACAGGAAGGTGACAGCCAAGTACGAGCCAAGGAAAGGTCTGGAATTTTCTCACTGATCTCAAAAAGAACCAACCCTGCGGATACCTTGATCTCGGACTTCTAGCCTCCAGAAATGTGAGAAGATGGATTTTCCGTAGTTTTAGCCATTCAGTCTGTGGTACTTTGTGAAGATAACCCTAGCAAAGAGATTCAAGGTCTTTCTTTTATTTCTTTTCTCCCTCTTCCTCCCTCCCTCCCTTCTTTCTTTCTCTCTCTTTCTCTTTCTTTCTTTCTTTCTTTCTTTCTTTCTTTCTTTCTTCCTTTCTTCCTTTCTTTTTTCTCTTTCATCTCCCTTTGTCAATTAAACAACCTCATTGTTTGGAGGACATGGAGAATATTTTAAAAAGCATGTATTATTGGGCACCTGGCTCAGTCACTAGAGCATGTGACTCTTGATCTCAGGGTCGTGAGTTCAAACCCTACATTGGGCATGGAGCCTACTTAAATAAATAAATAAATAAATAGCATATATTACTTTTATATGTGGGTTTTCATAACACTACTTATCAATAACTTGATAGATTGTTTGGGGGGGTGATTTGAATTACTGGGAGTTGCACTGGTAATGTTAAAATCAGCACTTAGAACCAGCAACTCAGACTGGGAGGAAGCCACTGGACTAGCTATAAGACAATTCTGTTTGAGTGGCTCTGAGTTTTGTTCATTGGGTAATAAGGATGGGAAGAATGAGCGAGAGTCTCTGTGCCAATAATAGTGTCAGGAAGAATAGGAAAGGAAAAGTCGTTAACTCTACGTATCAGCTCCATTTGATCAAATCTGTATCGCTCAGTGATGTTGAGTTTTTATACCTATTCTTTTATAGCTATAACAATACCTTTGCTCTTGACATTCTTGAAGGAAAAATAGTATGGTTATTGCCAAGGTGAAACTCTAAAGTACAAAGCATCTTTATCCCCATTGAATCAATTGCCTTATCATTGAAGTCTTGGCAACACAAACACTTTATAAACCACTATAATGGAAGTTAAAATTTGGTTATGCAAAGAGGGAGAATCCTACAAGGATCAAGTAAGCTGCTCATATCCTGCAGCATTTCTAAACCCATCAGAGGACTGGGTAGGTAACTTTCATACTGCTTGCATCCCTATAAACTTTGCTTCTACAAAGAAATATGCCCTGTTCCACCAACCCCCTAAGTCTGCATATTTGCTGAGAAAAGCTTCTCCACTCTAAAGGAAACACCAGTGTGAGCATGTGACAAGTGGCCATTGACCCAGTCCTCCTTGAGTAGAGGGTGGCGGAGCCTGTAGAGACGTGGGGGCAGGTGCTCCATCCAAAGGGGTATTGCTACCCTTTAAGAGCTGACTATGCAGAAAACCCACCAACTGCCAAGAAGGGAACACATTTTGGATGGCTATGCAAATTCTGCAAGTTTTTAAATGTTAGCTCAAAATTATTTAAAGCAAATTCATCAAGTCAATCACTTCTATGTGTGGGCATGCAACTGCCTGCCACTAGTAAAATAAAAAACAGTTACTCTGCAAGTCACAAGAAAGGAATCCTGGCTCCACCCACTACTGCCGGTGACCTGGGGCACTGATGGATTACCTGGCTCCCCGTGTCCCCACCCACAAAATGCACCAGCTGTTTTCAGGGTAAACAAAGCTTCCAGCAGAGGGTCCGGCATGTACGAGGTCTTTAAAAAAGGTTATGTAGTTGCAAATTCACCTAAGGGAAGTTATTATCACAATATGATTTATCAATCAGAGAATGCAGAAAAGGGCAGTGGACAAAATACAGTGCCCATTCCAAACAAAAAGCTTCTATCGGAATAGAGAGACTCTCATAATCAGGTTAGTATTTTCAACCCAAAGTGGTACGAAACTCAACATGGATCCAAGGCAGTATTTCCTTAAAATGAGTAAGAAAAAGAGAGCAACTATCACCATTATTGTACAATTTCTTAAATTTATTTTAAATTGTGGCAAAATATACATAATTCACTGTTTCAGTGAATTTCAATGAAATTCACTGTTTAAACATCTTGAAGTGTGCGGTTCAGCGGCATTAAATGCATTCATATTGTTGCGTACCCATCACCAACATCTAGCTCCAGAACTTTCTTCACATTGCAAAAGGGAAATTCTGTACCTATTAAACCATAATAATAATCATTGAACAATAACTCCCCATTGAGAAAGAAAGCAAAAGGATGAATATTCGTGGACAGCATGATTACACCCATGAAAAATAAACAACACGCTAGAATTATAAATAAGCATTTATTGAAATGCTTACACAGAAAAGAAATGCTCAAAAATTGATCGCATTAGAATATATGTATCAGGGGCGCCTGGGCGGTTCAGCGGGTTAAAGCCTCTGCCTTCAGCTCGGGTCATGATCTCAGGGTCCTCGGATAGAGCCCCGCACCTGGCTCTCTGCTCGGCAGGGGGCCTGCTTCCTCCTCTCTCTCTGCCTGCCTCTCTGCCTGCTTGTGATCTCTGTCTGTCAAATAAATAAATAAAATCTTTTTTAAAAAAAGAATATATGTATCAAATTCACCTAAAAAAATGGCAAAACAGATTACATTCATAAAATCAAAACCATAAAAGACTTACGAGGAAATCTAAGGAAAGAGGACATGTGTATTTTACATATTTTTGTTAATCGTTTCCAAAAGTGAAGATTCTTATTTTCTTTAATAGGCAGACCATGTTAATTCATACATTTAAAACAATTCTAATCAAAACTCCAACCAAACTTACTTTACACTGGTGAGACAGGAAGTGCAAAAGACAGTTCCAAGTAAGATCACTGTGGAAAGAGGGCACAGGGAGGACCCTAGGCAATTAAATATCAAAATACATTATAAAGCATAGTCGATTAAGTAGTGTGGCACTGGCACCAAAATGAAAATGTAAGTCCTCAGGAATGGATCAATATATGAAACATTGCATAAATGCTTAACATGTTAAAATCAAGAAAATAAGAAAGAACCATTAATTAACAATGAGATAGCAAATTGAAGGAGGGGAGAGTAATTTTTTAGGTTTGTATATTACAATATATGCCTAAATTTATTAAAGTTACATTTTAACTTTACCTTAAAGTGCTGAATTAGATTTTAAATTTTAGTTTTAAAAGCATACTCACAATGACGCCTGAGAGGCTCAGTGGATTAAGCATCTGGCTCTTGATCTGGGCTCAGGTCATGATCTCAGGGTCATGGAATCCAGCCCCATTCAGGCTCTGTGCTGGGTATGGAGCCTACTGAAGATTCTCTCTCCTTCTCCCTCCCACCCGCCTCCCTAGCCCCCATTCTGGTCTTTGCTTTCTCTCTAAAAATAAATAAAAAATGTAAATGAAAACATACAGTACAATTTAAAATATTAACCGAGTAATTTGTGAAATGATCAAGACCTTTTCAACTTGATCGTGAAGGAAAAACATCACTGAATAAAAGACCACTTTATGTATTTTAAATACATAAAATATTTTAAAAATACATTAATCTGATAATAAAAATAAAACTTAATATGTAAAAGTACACAATACTAAAAAATTCTCACTAAATTTGACAAAACAAGAAATAATATTTGCAGGACTATAAAATCTCATTCAATTTTATAAAGTAAGCAGGAAGACTCCATAGATAAATGGCCCCAGATAAAAGGAGGTAATATTTGTTGAGTGTTTTCACTGAGCCAAGCACTTATTTATATTAGCTCATGTAATCCTTGCCATAACTCTATGAGACAATAGATATTAATATCTCCATTTTATAGATCTTAACCCACTTGGTCCGATAGGCATAAAAAGCAGAGTCAAAGTTTTGCTTTAACTAATACTGCTTTATCTACTCTTTTAGCTAGTCTAAAAAATTAAATTACACAGCATAGATGGTCAAAAATGTCTTGCAATTCATTGACTTAATATTCATTAAGTATCAACTACATACCATGCCCTATGCTGGATACCAGGAATTGGAAACAGAGTAAGATGCTCTTCAGACATCCAGTGGGGGAAACAGGCACATAAAATAACTATGAACAATATGAGGTAATGTATATTCCAGGATGCAAATTAAATAAAGTAGAGGCACCATTTTGATAACCAAGCCAAGATTTGAAATAGTAATAATTGCAAAAGCTTTAAGGAATTGATACAACTCTTTGAAAAAGCAACATTCAAGTATGTATTAAGAATTTCAGAATGTTTATTTCCTTTGACCCAGTGATCTCTCTTATTCTTGGAAATTCATCCTAAAGAAATAGTTCATTAGAAGGAACAAAACTACCATTCATTTATTAACATTTCAAGTATTTATATTATATTTATAATATTTATTTGTGCTCATTGTCTACCCTATTCCATGCTAGGGGAAGTGAAGATGAAGAAGAAACTCTCATTCCAAGGACGTCTTCATTTCAGCCCTCATTATAACAGTGGAAATGGGAAAAAACGATAATGTTCAATTATGAAGAGTTATTGTGTGTATTATGATACATTGGTTTGCATAAATATAGCCAGCTTAAAATGATATGTCAAAATTACATAGGAAAAACATCATTTTCCTGATACAATGCTAACTTAAAAATATTGAATTTTATATAGAGTTCAATTGCAGCATTTACTCATAAAGGCAAAAGCTAGACAAGTATATGCAAATAAGAAAAGTTGTATTAGGGTTTAAAAGTTATGCTTGACTTTTATTTTATAAAATTAATATTATTGCTCTATAGTTTTTTTGACTAAATAAAAAAATGCAGAAAGAAGAGAAGGAATTCTTATAACTGAAGAGTGATCCTGGAAGAGATTAATAATTGATTACAAAGAGGTTTGCAAACACAAAATTCTGAGTAACATCTCACAGAATAACAAACCAGAACTTCAGCATTTGAAGGGAATGGTTCCCTGCTTTACACAGACAGCAAAAAGAAATTAGAAGACGGGATAAAGGTTGCCCTAAAATCTCATTCCATGTAACATCATAATTACTCTGAAATCACTGGCTTCCAAAATCCCACAATACAGCACTTGCTAAGTGCTGTCAAATATAATTTTATTCAGGATTCCCAGGGTCAAGTATTCAGCATACAGAATGTATCTTAACATACTTATAAAAAGATAAAAGACTTCAGTGATTCTTGGTCCCTTTGAATCTTATATCTACCTCCAGTTATTCAGCCCAATTATGTGCTCTTAAGTCAACTGACCTTCCACCTAGAAAGCAGGCACCCTGGTCCCTCTGACTTTTTTCTTGAACCCTCCATTGCCTTTCTGGTTCCTCATGCCTTGGTACTTTTGAGTCTGACCTTCAGTCAATAAGAAGGAAGCAGTGGGAAAAATAAGATAGATGTTCCCCAATACAAGGCCTAACATGGGTTTCTCTGCAGAAAATGAACGCCCATTGTGAGAGGAAATAAAAATGGAAGGACGCAGTTCTTCAGGGACAAGACATTTTTTTAAAGATTTTATTTATTTATTTGACAGATAGAGATCACAAGTAGGCAGAGAGGCAGACAGAGAGAGAGAGAGGAGGAAGCAGGCTCCCTGTGGAGCAGAGAGCCCAATGCAGGGCTCTATCCCAGAATCCTGGGATCATGACCTGAGCCAAAGGCAGAGGCTTTAACCCACTGAGCCACCCTGGCACCCCAGGGACAAGTTTTTGTTCAACCTTAGTGGTGAGGAGTCCGTTCAACAAAGGAGAACAGAATGTCTTAGTGAGGCAGGCAATACAGTGTCTATGATGCTAGGGGTCGTGTGGTGGCTTTGCTAGATGTAAAGGCAAGTGTGGACTTGGATACAGGTCTCATGACGAGCACTTGGCTGCTCTAAACAGGGCAACAGACTGGAGTCTGACCAAGCCACAGCCCTTATGACAGTGCTGGCAAAATTAAGCCATCATATCCAGTGGAAAAATGCCACACTCCAGTTCAATTTATGCCATGTATTGTTTTTGCAGTTGGAATGATGCTTCGTTCTATAATTCCAAATTACTGTTGACCCTTGAACGATGCGGTTGTTAGGAGCATTGACCTTCTGTGCAGCTAAAATTCTAACTTTTGAGTCCCCCTAAATGTACCTGCTAGTAGCCTACTACTATTTGACTGGAATCTTTATCAGTAACATAAACGGTCAATTAATACATAGTTTGTGTGTGATATACATTATATACTATATTCTTACAATAAGTTAAGATAGAGAAAAGAAAATGTCAAGAAAATCATAAAGAAGAGAAAATACATTTACAAAACTATACTGTAAAAAATTGCCTTTAAGTGTACCCTTCATAGTTCAATCCTATAGACCTGTGCTATTCAAGGTTAACTGTGTATCTGTATCTTCCCCAAATCCATCTATTTTTATATCAGTTCAGAAATTTGATTTTTCTCCCCTTTGATCAACATTGCATTTGCAATAGACATCTCACTCCTGCCTTGGATGAGAACTGGTGGATCCTTTACAGACCACAAAGGATACTACGTGGCTTCAGCAGATCTTCTGTCTGCTGCCTCCGGTCTCATATTTCCCCTGCTGGAAATGATGATTGGTATTGCTTCTTTGGTATTATTTCATGGTTCTTTCAAGCTAAGACTGGCTATTGCCTCCGAGAATGCACTTGCCTTTCATGGTAGAATTCACATGGCCAGTATCCTAGTGAAGCTGGCCATCAAGGAGACTTTCATGAAATTCTATTTTATATTTGCTAATATAATCAATTCTCCAGTTAACCTACATGTCAGAAAAGACTTGAGAAGATAACCACTGCCCCGGTGACTAAATCAAGGCTGCTTGATTTCCCCAGGATTCCACCATGAATCAGGTGACACAGGCAGAATTAGAACTCAGTTTCTAACTGCCAATCTGGTGCACATACTTAATGCAAGGAAATTTTAGTCCACTAGATATGTCAGCAAAGATATTTCAAATACAGTTTCTAAAGTTTTCTTCTTTGGGTGCTTGATTATTCCATTGAGTCCAAGATAATCTGGTAATATCAGAGCATCCAAAATGTCTTGCTAAACTCAATTAAGAGGATGTCTTTTATTTTTGCATTAAAGGCAGAAATGAGATACATATGAAGCAAGGGAGATTGGAATAAGAAAGAAGCTCAAGATGGTGATGGTGGGAGACAGAGCCTTTGTTGGTTTCCATGATATGAAAACTCCCACCATGGCCAATTTCAAGTCGCTACCACTGTGAAGTCAACCAGCTTGCCAAGTTCCTGAAAGTTTAATAATTAACTCTCTCAAGCCACTTTGAGCAGACTTTAGCACAGCCCTGGCTCTGCCCATCCTCCCTGCTGTGAACTACCACTTGAAGCTATGGTTTTGGTGTTCATATACTTCCATTAATACTGTTTTGCTGTTCTATTTATTTTTGATTGTCCATAATTATTTTTCCCAGTCTCACTGATATGTAAAATGTAAGTAAATTACTTTTTGGCTGAAGTGCAGTTATAAATTCTGCCATATGAAAGAAGAGAAATTCATGTTGCTATACCCTTTCAAGCATTTTTCCTCCAACTCTTTCTGGCATCTGGCCTGATGGAAGGGAACAGTTCACAAACAGAGACTGGGAAATATGGTAATATTTTAATTACAAATGTTTGTGAAAGCTTCTCTCTGTGTCAGGCTTGAACCCATAAAATGTCCTAGATTCTTCCAGCCAGGAAGTTGTTGTATTGAGGTACCTTGTTGTCTCAGTCATTAAACGTCTGCCTTCGGCTCAGGTGATGATCCCAGGGTCCTGGGATCGAGCCCCACAACAGGCTCCTTGATCAGTGAGAAGACTGCTTCCCCTCTCCCACTCCCCCTGCTTGTGCCCCCTCTCTCACTGTCTTTTTCTCTGTCAAATAAATAAATATAATCTCTCTCTTTTTTTTTTAAGTGGTTGTATTACTTTAGGATATAGAAGAATCTCAAAACACCATGTCAACTAACATAAGACATGAAGAGGAGAGGGGAAGCCCTAGCAACCATAACAATAAGAGCACAACCAAGACCCCATACACTTTACAGCCCTTCGGTTTATGAAGCACTTGTGTACACACCTTCACCGTTCTGGATATTGCATTTTAAGATGACATTTGTAAATGGGAGCATGTCCAGGGGAGACCAATAACAATAAGGTGCTCATACTTTTACAATGTTTACAATGGGCCATACACTCAACGAATGGTATACATGTTCAGACCTATTTAATTCTTTCAGCTCTCCTATGCTCTTACAGATGAGGGAAATCACAAATGGAATTATGATTGCTAATGCATCCTCTGTTGTGTATGTGGTAAATAATAAAGCTAAAATATAGAACCCAGGCAGTCTAATCCCAGAAGATGTGCTCTTAAGCACTAGATAGTATTCAAACCATGTTTTGTCTAGAATAGAGACTAACCAGTGACGTAGTAAATGTTTCCAAGTTCTCAAAAGCTCCCTCCTCCCACTGCATTGCAGCTAGATTGAGGAATTAGCTCTATGGGTGTCCCATAAGGAAGGACTGGGATGACGGGTGAGAGATGTCAAAAGCCTGACTTGGAGGCAATGGTAAGTTTACCTTTCTCTTCACAGGAGCCCGGAGGGAAGGGACCGTCTTGGGAAACCATGATCTTCTCATCATTGGAGGTGTCCAGACAAATACTGGATTATAGGTGTGAGACACTTATACAAAGAATGTGGCTTAAGAAGGGTAGTTTGGATTGGATAACTTCTCCGTGTTATTCCATGAAGTAGCTACTATGCACGTGTGGCTGTTTGAATTAAAATTAAAGTTACAAATTCAGGTCATCAGTCACACTAACCACAGTGCACATACTTAATAGCAACGTGGGACCAATGGCCACCATGTGAGATGGTGGAGATATGTAGAACATTTCCACCGTCACTGAAAGTTCTACTGGACAGTGTTCTTCTGAAATATAAAAATCTGCCTTCTAGCATTCTTTCTGCCTTTGGAAAAGCATGGTAATTATCCTGATTTCATAGATGAGGAAATTAAGGATGAAAGCTTTTAGTCTAGGTTAACACCTCAGGATCCTCTGATGTCCACACATACCTCGCTCCTTGCCACCGTATGCCTCTCCCTACCGCTGCAGCCGCTGGGGCTGTGGGGTGTGCACCCTGGCTCCCTCCATCATTTTGAATGCTTCCTCTTTGTGACCACAAGAGAACTTGGCAACGTGCTCTTTGGTGCACAGATAATTGTCAGTTATTTCTGCCTTCCCTTTAATTTGCTCACAGAGCATTTCCTGAGAAGATCTTTGAAAGCAATTGGGCCACAAGACTCTGTGGGCAACGAGAGGAATTACAGTGGTTGGGAGCAAGATAAATTGTGATGTCAGCTTGATTACAGTGCCGGTTACTGCTCAGTAGAAACTTTGGAAGAAAGAGCCCTTGGACATGAAATCCATTTATAGACTATCTAGCATGGCGCCACCTGTTGAATGCCAATGGTATAATGAAGGAAGCCCTGCCAGACCACCTGTGGTTACCTTCTTGCTGGGTATGGGGCTGGTAGGTTTCTGTGGAAGGTGTTAGCCCCACAGGACTTCCTCAGTTCAGAACAGTTGAAGTCTATTCACTTCAAAAATCAAATAACCGATTTAGGAAGAAAGGTATTCAAGACCTAAGATGTGATGTGATTTCTGGCTACTCAGTACGCCCACGCATTTCTTCCTGGCTGACTTTCTAATGGGTCCTAACCTTTATTTATAGTGTCTTAACAAGAAGTAAGTCAGTAATAAACATGTTTGGGTTGTGCATGCTTTAATTCTGGATAACTTGCAAGAAGGAACACATGGAACTTTCTCCGTGTCAAGTACTAAGCTAGATATACCTGCATAACTTATCCCACTTAATTTGCATAGTGACAACGCAGGTTAGAAATTCTCTTCATCCCAGTATTACAGATAAAGAGGCAGTAATGGAATAAATGGTCAACTCAAGGTCTTCAGATTCAAACCCCAAGTTTCTTTCCACTGATACAGTGATACCTCTCAGGTAAAAGCCTGAATAACATTTTAATTTGAGTGGCCTATTCCTGGATCTCCTGGACACATCCCCATATCTCTTCAGTATCTCACCAACTTCCTTCCTCTTTCTGTCTCCAAATATTATCTTCAGTAACAATCGTACTCAAATGCTACCAATATGTAAGTTGCTCATTCTTTCTTCCTGTGTTTGTATATAAACTATCTCTCACTTAAAAATGTGTTTTGCCTTCCTTCATAATTGTTTATGAATCCCTTACTTACAAGATGGTTTCAGTGGTCTTGTCACATCAGAAGACACCTGGAGAAAGTCCACAAATCATGAGTTGCAAGAAACTACTGAACAGGTTCACATCTCCTTCAAACTTATTTATAATCCTGCTACAATATCACTAACTGGCTTTTGTCCTGTGTACATATTGCATATCTTTAATTGTGCATCTTTTTATGAGGAAGAAAGATATCTTCCACTGCTGGTTCTTCTTTCTACAGTATCACTATATTTCTGACCTAGGGAATTTCCAGGATTCAAATTTAGGATGAGAGATCAAGTTGTCTAACAGGTTGATTCTTTTTTTTTTTTTTAAGAGTTTATTTATTTGACAGAGAGAGAGGTCACAAGTAGGCAGAGAGGCAGGCAGAGGGACAGGGGGAAGCAGGGTCCCCGCTCTGCTGAGAGCCCAATGCGGGGCTCAATCCCAGAACCCTGGGATCATGACCTGAGCCAAAGGCAGAGGCTTAACCCACTGAGCCACCCAGGTTGGTTCTTTTAAAAAAACGTGGACTCTATAAAGCTTTTTTCCTGCCTTTTTCTTTTTAAAGCCACCCATCTATTTTAGTGCCCTCATACAGTTATAGATTAAAATTCATACCACTTATTATATTCAGTATCTCTTTCTTCAATAACCATAATGACTCTTGACCATTAAGAGGCACATCAAGTCAACTGCTTGGTTGTATAATGTATACATTATATCAACTATACTCTACTTCAGTCATCTGAATTATTATCAGAGTAAGTGAGGGAGCACTAAAAATAAATCATCATCATTATATGCCATTATAATAGGTTACTCAATTTGATGAATAATGTTACTTTGGCCTCACATCACATTTATCTTGCAAGGAGCTGACGTCCTTCATGGTACTTATGAAATATCTAAAATTCACTAACACCCAGTATATGGGGACTCTGAAGACTTCACAGAATGACAGATTTGGGCTGGGCGTCACCACCAGTAACATCTAGGGAATCCTGTAGGATGAAGAGGAATCCCTTTTAAATGAGCGGATCTTAAGAAATTGGAGTTTATCCTTTTAAGTCCTGAAGTGCTTTTAAAAAATCCATTTCTGAAATTGCTGATATGTATCTCTTTTGCTTAAGAAAATAAGGTGGTGTGTATGATACCATTTACCTTTGCTTTCATGAGCCGGGGTAGTTGTTGGGAACATCAGCAGGCAAAGCATGTGTGATTATAAAGATCAAAGAGTTTGGAGTATAAAAGACCTGGATTTAAATCCTTGCTTTATCAGTTAACATTCGTTAGGGTGCAAGGAACTCGAAACCCCAACTCATGCACCTCACACAGTAAAGAAATTAAAGAAGTCGGGGGGGAGAGTGGTTTCAGAGTGAGTTAATTTGTCACTTCAGAAAGTCATCACACACCTAGATCCTTTGTCTTATTTTATTTTTTTAAAGATTTTGTTTATTTGAGAGAGAGAGAGAGCACATGCACAAACAGGGAGGAGGGACAGAGGGAGAAGCAGGCTCCTCACTGAGCAGGGAGCCCAATGTGAGACTTGATCCCAGGACCCCAGGATCATGATCTGAGCAGAATACAGATGCCTTAAATGACTGAGCCACCCACACACCCCATCTTTGTCTTAATTAATTAATTAAGTAATTATTTGTTTATTTGCTTTTAGCATTCCTTAGTGTTTTGGATTTGTCCTCAGGGGACAGCTGGAAATTATAACCCATGTCCCAGTCAGCCCCGGTAGCATCCAGTTAAAGGAAAGACTGTCTCTTCTTTGGATCTCTTTTTGAGTGGGGCGAATCCTTTTCTGGAAGCCTCAGAGCCTCCTTCTCCTTGGACAATCTCAGATAGAATTGGGTCATGTGCACACTCCTTACCCAAACACTTGGGGGGATTATCAGCATTCTGAGTCTTAGACCAATCCAGATTCATCCCCTGGGACTGAAGCTCCTGGCATCATGAAGGATAAACAAAATGCCTGGTTTTACAAAAAGGAGGGATGGTAGGTGAAGAAGAACCCTAGCTGTGAGATCTTGGGTGCCTTACGTAGCATCTTCAAGTCTTAATTTCTAACTCTGAAAAATGGAAATACTACCTACACCTCACAGAAGGGTAAAAATTAGGAAAGGTGATCTTTTTGCAGTGTCTGGTACATGAGGAATGTGAGTGGTTTGTTTGGACGTTGTAGTCGGCACAATATTTCCTTGCTAAGGCGTCTTCTGCCCACTCCTTTGCAAAATGGGCTGTTCCCAGTCATTGTTTTTTGGTACTCTCAGTGAGTTGGCTACTTACCACTGTTCCTATGCTTTTGGGTTTGGGTTGTCTGTCATTCATTTTCCTCTTGTCTTTTTGTTTGTTTCTCTCTCTTAAGTCAATTTTATCTTTACTGTGCTTTTCTCCTTCTAAGCATTATTATTTGTGTATGTGTGTGTTTAAGATATATTCATGGCTCCTAAGGGAGATAAACTTCTTCTGCTTAGCGAACACCTTCAGACCCTGTGAGTACTCCACATTTATTTGAAGGTAACCAGAAAATTTTCTCTCTAGGTGCCTGTGTAATTATGTCTTTACTACTACACTTAAAATCAGAATTGGTTGATTAAGATAAGTGGAAATAAGCTGAAAGAACATTCAACAAACATTTCAGGTTCCCATCAATATGCTAAATACCAGGTAGAGGCAAAGGTGAAACCCAGAAAAAAAAGCTGAGGAATGGTGAATTTGTACAAAAAAATGGTGATCAGTAATATAGAAAATACAGTGTGAAAACATATTTGGAGAATATTGAGCTCTATGCCAAAAAAGTGGGGACTTTTTATTTTTGTCATGAGGCAAAGGAACAGAGTGGGGCCACTAAATATTTTAATTAGATATGAAATACAAAAAAATTTGGGAATAGTATAAAAAAAATAATTAGTAAGAGTACAAAGTACTCCAATCAAGCCAGCTAGACATCAGACAGGTTAGGCTAGGTTATGCGAAAGAGACAAACAGCCCCCAAACTCTTGTGACTCAAAACAAAGAAACAAAAATAGGTTTATTTTTTATTCATATGAACTGTTCATTGCCAGGAAGCAGGGTACTTGGCTCTTTATGTTCACACAGGGATGTAGCATGAGAGAACAATGGTGGTACCACTATCTTGAACTTTGACAAAGCAAGAGAAAGCCCTGGAGGATCTCACACCAACAATTGAATGCTTTGACACTCAAGTGAATCATACACTGGTGTGCTAAAACCAGCTTGTACACAATTGGCTAGACCAATCATGGGCATCTTTTCCCAACTTCACATTCAGCAATGTCAAGTTGGTAGCTTGAGATAAGCCATAGTAGGAGTATTTGCATCACAGAATTTGGCAAACACTGCAAATCTTGCCTCTTTCCTTGTTCCAAAGAACCAGTTGTTAAACATTTACCAACACACTTCTGGACTCACTTCACCTTCACTCCCCACTCATTGGCCAACCCAAACCCAAAGGGATCAAGAAGTCCAACCCTACCCTTGTCTTATAGGCAGAGAGTCAGAAATATTTTGTGAACAACATTAATGACAACCACAGGATAATGCAAGGGCCCAAGTGTTTGGTTATCTACATGTTCATGTACAGGACACTTCAGACTTGAACCAAGGAGCAATAAAAATAGGAAGCAGAAGAGTTTAAGCATAGGTGCTATGACGGTTGTTAATTCATTAGCTCTCAGCTCCTAATCCACACTTCATGTCCCTGCTTAGTTACTGGAGATGGATTTTGTAAACATTTCTCCTTTGCTAGGAGAGGTTGCAGACAGATACTGCAGAAGGAAAGGGTCTCTGGTACTGGTGTGATTTCTGTATTGATTCTGCAGTACTCCTCTGGCAAGAGAACTACTAGCGGAATTCATGTCCTGAACATTTCAGAGGGACCTTCAAATGTAGCTTACTAGCAAGTTCCAAGGATGCCTCAGGCAATTTTCCAACACATACAGCATTATCCTCTGCAGGTGGGTTTCTGGTGGCTTTCCAGTGAGTCCTGATGCCACAGCCAATTCCCCCTGAGTTCAACAGCATTCACCATGAACAGCCTCCCAGTAAGTTTTTCTAGCATATGAATAGATGGTTTCGTGCCCACCAGCCTCAGTCTGGCAGTGCCCCAATGGGAGGCTTTCAGCTTGCCAGCCTCAACCCACAGTTTTCTGCCTGTCAACCTCAACCCACCAACTGTGAACCAGCTCTGGGCAAGGAAACCTAGTGAACTTCCTTGCCATCTAGTGGGCTGCAACCACATCCTGCCCACAAGAGGATGGATTCCTGACTTTATGTAGGAGGGCGGTCTCCCAAGTTTGGGTTCTCCCCTGTAGCCTTAGGGTATTCTGTAGTATTTATCCTCCCTTAGTAGCTAATTACCTATAAATGGTTAACAATTGTTTGTTTCAAATCTTCCCTGTTCTAATCATTGTGTGGTTTCCTCTTCCTGACTGGACCCTAGTATGGGTGGGAAAACTAGATTTACTAAAGATGATTTAGGCTTCGGTGCTGAAAACAGCCTGGGGCTGGTCAAGAGTCAGAAGCCAGTTAAGTAGCAGATGGTGGTTGGTCAGATGAGCTCAGATGACAGCAATACCAATCAAGAGATGTGGAAATATTATGAATGTTTTTAGGAAATAAAATAAGTAGGTCTTTATAATAAGCTTGAGTGGATGAAAGAAAGTTGAATTGTGGTGTTATCCACCAAGTTAGAAGACACTGAGAGAAGAGGAGATTTAGAAAACCAGATTATGAATGGTATTGGCCTTTTAGAATTGGAGATACTTTGAGTAACCTAAATGGAAAAGTCAGGTTATCAGATGGATTGATGAATCTTCTCAGAGGAGAGTTGAAGAGTTATGGGCCAGAGATATAAATGTGTGGGTCATATGGGTATGGTACTATAGATTGGGTAAATGTTTTTGCCTGGTCAACATTCCTTCTTCCATATTATTCACTCCAATCTTTCTCTCTTTCTTTTTTTTTTTTTAAGATTTTATTTATCTGGAAGAGAGAGAGAGAACAGAGGGAGAACGAGGAGACTCCCCAACAAGCATAGTGCCCAATGTGGGGTTCAGTCCCAGGACCCTGAGATCATGACCTGAGCTGAAGGCAGACACTTCATTGACTGAGCCTCCCAAGTACCCTGCTCCAATTTTTCTTTACAGAACTATTCTTTTATTAAGTGGAAGTTTCTGGTGATACATCATGAAGCAATAAATAGTATATATTCTAAAGAGGTTGTTAGACCATATACAGAATGTGTGAAGGAGGTCATCAAAAACTGTTATACAGGGATATATACCTGGATGACTCAGTGGGTTAAGCCTCTGCCTTCAGCTTGGGTCATGATCTCAGGGTCCTGGGATGGAGCCCCACATCGAGCCCCACATAGGGCTCTCTGCTCAGCAGGGAGCCTGCTTCTCCCTCTCTCTCTGCCTTCCTTTCTGCCTACCTGTGATCTCTCTCTATCAAATAAATGAATAAAATCTTTGAAAAAAAAAAACTGTTATACAACTGAGCTCTTCACCTCCTACAAAGGCATAAAAGAGTTTTAGGCACGAGGGTACTATCTCTTAGATGCAAGACTGGTGATAAGGAATCCAAATAGAAGATTCAGAAAGATATTTAAAGATAGATTTGGAATGCTGGGAATCCCAGCTCTTCCAAAAGAGATGGGTGGAGTGATGCCTCCTCTTCACCCTAAGAGAGAGAGTTTAAAAAGTGTCCACTTAATTTGGGTAGGGAGTTTAACAGTTGCCTTAGATTTGATTCATGACTTATGAATCTAAAGAATGCGAGACTGGTGAAAGGAGTCTGTGAGAGTTACATGAAAGAAAGGGAAGAGGCTGTATTGGGATCAACCTGTGCTTGTAGCATTTCTCAAGGCAAAAAGGAGAGTCAGTGTTGCCCAGAGATTAGAGGTGGATTACATACAAGGCAGAGCGGGAGAAAGTCATCTTGGGGCCTGTCTGTGAGGGCTATTTGCACATATGAATAGACCTTGGCATAATGATGTTGAAAATACCATCAGGGGGTGCCTGGGTGGCTCAGTCAGTTGGGCATCTGCCTTCAGCTCGGGTCAGGCTCCATGCTCAGTGGGGAGTCTGCTTCTCTCTCTCCTTCTGCTCCTCACCCCACTTCTTGTGCTCTCTCGTGTCTCTCTCAAATAAATTAAAAAATATATTTTTAAAAAGAAAATGACATCTGCAAAGAGAGAGAGTTTGACTTCTTCATTGCCAATTTGGATACCTTTTATTTCTCTTTGTTGTCTGATTGCTGTTGCTAGGACTTCTAATACTATGTTGAACAAGAGTGGTGAGAGTGGGCATCCTTGTCGTGTGGCTGATCTCAGTGGGAAGGCTGCAAGCTTTTTCCCATTGAGGATGATATTTGCTGTGGGTCTTTCATAGATAGATTTTATGAAGTTCAGGAATGTTCCCTCTATCCCTATACTTTGAAGCATTTTAATCAGGAACGGATGCTGGATTTTGTCAAATGCTTTTTCTGCATCAACTGAGAGGACCATGTGGTTCTTCTCTCTTCTCTTATTAATTTGATTGATTTGCAAATGTTGAACCATCCTTGTAGCCCAGGGATGAATCCCACCTGGTGTTGGTGGATAATCTTTTTAATGTGCTGTTGGATCCTGTTTGCTAGGATCTTGTTGAGAATCTTAGCATCCATGTTCATCAGTGATATTGGTCTGAAATTCTTCTTTTTCGTAGGGTCTTTGCCTGGTTTGGGGATCAGGGTAATGCTGGCTTCATAGAA
The DNA here is from genome assembly GCF_009829155.1 of Mustela erminea. Classification (NCBI taxonomy): domain Eukaryota; kingdom Metazoa; phylum Chordata; class Mammalia; order Carnivora; family Mustelidae; genus Mustela; species Mustela erminea. The sequence continues at coordinate 10,122,337 of NC_045618.1, forward strand.
AGTGTCTGGAAGTTTTGCTTCTGCTTCAATTTTTTGACACAGCTTCAGGAGAATAGCCACAGCAACTTCATTCAAGATATGTCTCCAAAGGCAAAGGAAACAAAAGCGAAAATGAATTTTTGGGACTTCATCAAGATCAAAACCTTCTGCACAGCAAAGGAAACAGTCAACAAAACAAAGAGGCAACCCACAGAATGGGAGAAGATATTTGCAAATGACAGTACAGACAAAAGGCTGATATCCAAGATCTATTAAGAACACCTCAAACTCAACACACACAAAACAGACATTCATATAAAAAAATGGGCAGAAGATATGAACAGACACTTCACCAATGAAGACGTACAAATGGCTATCAGACACATGAAAAAATGTTCATCATCACTAGCCATCAGGGAGATTCAAATTAAAACCACATTGAGATACCACCTTACACTAGTTAGAATGGCCAAAATTAGCAAGACAGGAAAAAACATGTGTTGGAGAGGATGTGGAGAAAGGGGAACCCTCTTACACTGTTGGTGGGAATGCAAGTTGGTGCAGCCACTTTGGAAAACAGTGTGGAGATTCCTCAAGAAATTAAAAATAGAGCTTCCCTATGACCCTGCCATTGCACTACTGGGTATTTACCCTGAAGATACAGATGTAGTGAAAAGAAGGGCCATCTGTACCCCAATGTTTATAGCAGCAATGGTCACTAAACTGTGGAAAGAACCAAGATGCCCTTCAACGGATGAATGGATAAGGAAGATGTGGTCCATATACACTATGGAGTATTATGCCTCCATCAGAAAGGATGAATACCCAACTTTTGTAGCAACATGGATGGGACTGGAAGAGATTATGCTGAGTGAAATAAGTCAAGCAGAGAGAGTCAATTATCATATGATTTCATTTATTTGTGGAGCATAACAAATAGCATGGAGGACAAGGGGAGATGGAGAGGAGAAGGGAGTTGAGGGAAATTGGAAGGGGAGGTGAACCATGAGAGACTATGGATGCTGAAAAACAATGTGAGGGTTTTGAAGTGGGACAGGGGGGAGGTTGGGGGAACCAGGTGGTGGGTATTAAAGAGGGCACGGATTGCATGGAGCCCTGGGTGCGGTGCAAAAACAATGAATACAGTTATGCTGAAAAGAAATAAAAAATTTAAAAGAAAAGAAAAGAACATCAGATGTCTGGGTGCTGAAGAAATAAGGAACAACCCAGAGATGTGGGAATACATCTGACCTGAAAGTTAGAGATCCCACTAATGAGTGGTCTCCAAGAACTTAAGAAATGGAGATGAGGAGGATAAGTGTAACCCAAACACAGGTGGAGTAATGGAGCATAGATAAGAGGCCATACAGCACCTCTGTTGTAGATGATGGGAAGGAAAATAGCTAGGTAAAGCTAGAATGAGGGTTGTAGGCATATAGTAAGAGATTTAGGGCATTACTATCTGATGGCCAATTTTCTCTAGAAGGTAGGGGACAGACAAACCATATGCTAAGAAGAAAGAGTTGGTGTGTACCGGTGGAGAGGATATGGGGTGGAGGGGAATGTGGGTGTCACAGTTTTGAGAAGAGTGAAGATGGCTGGAAATATCGGTGTAGAGAAGATAAAAGAGTTACCTAGAGGACTCTGATAAGATTATCAGGTGGTACCCAGTACCCATCTGAAACTGGACTCGAATTTATGGTGGAATAGTCTTTCCCTAGAGCCCATAGATATGAAGAAAAAGACAGAGGGAAACAGGTAGGGGGATTTATCAAAGTTTGAGTTTTTACCATAAGGAAAAAGATTAAGAGAAATATATGTTTAGAGCATTTATAAGAGCTTTATTGTAAAGATGGGCTAGATAAGGATAAAATTAAAGAGAGGGCTGATGAATTTGGAGACAGCAGAGTATTCCACTGCCTGGAAAGCTTCATTAGGTTTCTGTAGGTACCCGTAAAGCAAGCTGAAATGAGCATAGGAATGAGAATGCTTTAATTAATGATACTGGAGGTGTAGCACTTTTAGAAGACCATGGAAGTTACAGACAAAGTTGAGAGGCAAAGAAAGCCTTTGGAGGTCAAGAAACTGAGATGCCAGGACTTTAGACGGGTCTTCCATGTGCACCCTCAAGTTGTTCTCTTTTTTTTTTTTTTTTTGGATGATGTCAGGCTTGATGTGGAGAGGAATATGTTGAGCCAGGAGAGAATGTTTGCAACAAGGGGGAATAATAGGCTATTTAGTTGATAGAAGAATGAGGGGGAGAGGTGCCGCAGTCATATAGAGTGAGGCGAAGAGAAGCAAAGCTCTTTAAAGGAGGTTGGGTAGGGGTGTGGAAGCAGAAATCAGGGGACGCGAAACCCACTTTATTACTGTGAGTTGCATGGAATGTGAGAGAATAAAGAGCCACCACTGGGAAGAGCAGAGCAGAGGGAAGTAATGCCTTCCAGTTGAGCTGGCTCTCAGTCAAGTCAGAACTTGAAGGTGTAGATGAGTTTGTTGATAATGGAACAGTAGTCAGGATTCAACAGGGTAGGGATGTGGGTGAGTCAATGAAACAGAGCCCTGCTTGGGCAGGATCTGAATGTTTTTACAAATGGATGTTAAGGATATAGCAAGATAACAGTAACAGAACATGGTGAACACGGTGATTTTTTTCTATTGGTGGGGGGACCAGTGAAGGGACAACTAAAGATGGCCACCCAAGAGGGAAGACACAATAATACATGTAGCAAGAGAATAAAAGGCTTAAAAGTTATTGTAAGGACTAATAAGGACTTGTTGCTTATTTTGGTGAGGGATGGAGGAGAGATTGTGTGAAAAGGCAAATGACAGAGAGGATCCAAAAGTGACTAGTTATGGACTGAGGGTATGAGGAGAGCAGGGGGGTGCATTCAGTAGTGATAAGAATGTTTACAGGAGATCAGTCGTATTGAGCTTGAAGGAATTGTTTTTTTGTTGTTGTTTTTTTGCAGTATAGGCATGGTACTTGTTGGGGTTGAGGCTGGAGGTGTGGGTAGCTTCCACAAGTTGCTGGTGAGTGGTCACTGAGGTGGCAGAGATCTCTGATGGCCATGGAAGAGCAGGTAAGGAAATGCTCAGTGGCACATGATCCTTCCTAAAGCCCCCCACTCTGGGCACCAGCCTCTCAACAGCAGGTCCAGGCTCCAACTCTACCACACCTGGCTTCTAAAGGCTCCGATTTCTCCTTGCACCAAGACCCAGTGTGAACACTGTCTTCCCTTCTTTTTCACCCAAAAGAATTTAGGTGTTTTCTGAAAGCAACTTTTACTGGAGAAAACTACTAATGATGAAAATTCTAAAAGTCTAACAATAGATGTTTCCGGACTATGATCTGCTCATTGAAATTGAAATGTAAGTAGAGCCTGAATGCAAATAAGATCAGTCTGCAGGCATGGCCCACTGAGGCTCCGATTCACCTTCCTTGACATGCATACACCCGTTTCTCTGGCCTCCTAGCTTCATTTTAGTCATATTTATTAACAGATTGGTAAGGCTGTTTCTACTGGTTGATGAAGTGATGGTTCCTCTCAAATTGTTCTAAAATAGCATCTTAAGGTCCTGGGTGGCACACTCAGAGATGTAGTGTAAAAGGAAATCATTGCTATTCTACCAATGCAGTAAAAATCTTGGTTAAAATGTTTCAGAAATCTACAAAAGAGAGTATTCATATGGGCCTTTCCCCCGGTGTGTATTTTTCTACAATAAGTATGCATTACATTTTCAATAGGTAAAAATAAATTGCATCTACATTAATTGGAAAAAAGCACAATGCTTAAAGATTTATCTAACACAAAAGATAATAGCTAGGTTATCATGCGTAGAAAATTGCACTCTTGAATCTGGAGATTTGTTCATTTTCTATAGGTAGTCCAGGATACATTTGAGAGAAGTCTATTATTTCTTCTATTATTTGGGACATACACCATTAGAGAGATTTAAAGAAGGCTTGTACTGATTAAATATTTACCAGTAAAGACTTGATAACAACCCAACCACCTTTTAAGCATTCAAATGAGTGGCAAAAGTGTCCCACAGGGGAGAAACACAGGAAAATTATAAGAGATAGCATTTCTAGCAACTCCCTTAATGCATCCTTTATGACCCCTGGAAAACTAAAAGGATATCTGGTCTGTAATGTATTTCATACTTTTGTCTTTCAAAGCTTCTACTAAGAAAATCCTTGACACTCATTGACATAGAGCAATTGATTCCCTATTTTTGGAAAACTAAGATAAAGAGTTGTCCCCAAATACAAAATAAAGTCAGGAGCTGTAGGAAGATCCCACAAAGAAGTTCTTGGCATGCATTCATCCTTCACACATCCATATAGTGAGGATGTAGTGACATACTCTAATAAGCAATGTATCTACCACTGTGGAGACCAAGACAGCAAATAGCATCCTGAAGGTGACTGACATTTTAATAGGAAAGATAAAATATGCCCACAAACAGGAAAAACAATATAAAGGAGTCAGTGACCAGTGGCCTAGAAGATCTTCAAAGAAGGTGTCCGTGGGTAGGGAGTAATCACATTCTACTGAGGCTGGAGATCGTTTCAATCCAAAAGTGGTGCTAAGTATTGAATGTGCGGAAATTGTTTCCCAAAGCAGGCTGTTCTGGAAATAGAAAAGGCAATCAGGTATGACAAGGGAGATAAGCAGGAATCAAATCCACGTTCGGTGGAGACTGGAAGCTTGTCCAGGTATCACAGCACTACTTGAGAAAAGGGATTATTTTTTTTTTTAAGTGATAGGGCCCTTCCATGTACATGAAGAGAGCCTGAAGCTTGAACTTGCTTCAGCCTCACGAATCTCCCACTCTGGAGGGCAGGTTGTTGAGTTAAGCAGACTGAGGGCAGACTGAGTCTGTCTCTGGCACTTAACTACCTATACGATTTTAGGCAAAGTATTTTCTGAACACCAGTTTCTTCAAATAACACTTACTTCAAACAATACTTCCTTGTAGAATTGGAAATAACAACCTAATTGTCCTTTTGGCAGTACCCCTCCCTTATTCCCAGCCAATGAGTCAGAGCCCACCTCGCACTTCTTGGGTTGGTTCTATGGCTTGGTCCATGAAATGACCATATCCCATGGGGTCTGGGGCCCAAGTCAGGCCAATCTGGATCAACCCTTCCCCACCCCCCACCCCCACCCCCAGGATATTGCTGCAGCCAAGAGGAATTCTTTTCCCACTTGGGCTGACAAGTTATTAGAACATAAACCCAGAGCAGCTGGTGGCCAACTGACCTCTACTATGAGAATTTGGAGCCAACAAAGCAGACTGCAGAGCAAAGAGACAGACATCATGGCCTAAGGGCACATCAGAACTGTGCTTGCTTCCGTCTGAGAAGGTTTCTGTCATCTCCAGTCTCCAGGTCCCTGAGCAATATGCTATAATCTAGGCAAGACTGTGATATTGGATGACCCAGAAATGCTGCCATTCAGTTCAACACTAATAAACACTTGTGGGCCAAAAATAAATAAATAAATAAAATAAAGGAAAGAAAAGAAATATGTAAAATAAAATAAAATACGGATGCCTGGGTGGCTGGATGGGTTAAAGCCTCTGCCTTCAGCTCAGGTGATGATCCCAGGGTCTTGGGTCCGAGCCCCCCATCGGGCTCTCTGCTCGGTGGGGAGCCTGCTTCCTCCTCTCTCTCTCTACCTGACGCTCTGCCTACTTGTGATCTCTGTCTGTCAAATAAATAAATAAAATCTTTAAAAAACAAAAAAATAGAAAACCTGGCGATTCACAGACCTATACCCCTGGGGATAAAAATATATGTTTATAAAAAATAAAAAAAGTATAAAATAAAAAAATAAATAAAATAAAAAATAAAAATTAAATAAATTAAATTAAATTAAAAAATACATTTGTGGTCCACCCATTATGTGCCAGGCAGGGCCTTCTATGCTGGAATCTGCCAGTAGCACAGAGATGAGGACTCTGGTTACATGGCGCTTTTGGTGCCTCTTAACTATGTGGAATCACTGGCTTTTTCCATTCTGTCCATGCATATGTTTCCCAATTCCATCGTACCATGCAGATATCCCCTCACATGTATTACGGTTGTGCCTGAGACAAATCGATTCACCATTTTGACTGAATAAGCTGAATTGACTGATAAAATTGGTGCACAACAGGTGTAACTGGGTTGTCCATAGACAATTTAAGGTTGTGTAGGCTATTTTGTGAGAGTCGTGAACAATTCCCAGCTTCCCATCTGTAACTGTCTCTAATTCTCTTTGAACGCTGGAATCTAAGTGGACGAGTGACATTATTTGGGAGGTAGCTATACATGTACCATAATTTATTTATCCAGAGAAAATTCTCCAGAGATTTGGGGATTTGAGCTATGGTCGGTAACATGACTCACAGCACGACAACAACGGGTGGATCTCACCAGTGCACTGGAACACCAAAACTGAGAATCATGGATGTGTAAACAACACAAAATCCCAGAGCACGTGTATGCCTGATTCCTGCCCTAAAGCAGGAGCTGAGCACAAGTCATTTTTTTGGTTCTGTATCCCCAGCACCTAGCAGATTGACACAGGAAGCTCCCGTAATGTTTGTCAAACTTAACTGAACCTCATCTCCTCCTGTAAACAGATGCGACCTCTTCGATTTACCAAAGCAAGCTGCGTACCAGTTCTAACTCCCACCTGCTATTTGCTCTGCCTGGAAAACTCACCTAGAGCAAATCACATCCCTTAATCACCTTCAAGATACGTAGATCTCACAGCCTTGATGATAGATTTTTAGTCTACCGCTTCTCAAATTTAGCTGCACATGAGAATCACCTGGAGATTTAAAAAAAAAAAAAAAAAATCCTGATGCCCAGCTCACACTCTGGGTCAACTGAATCAGAGTTATTGGGGTGACACCCAGGGGTTGGGATTTTTTTTTTTAAACTTGCCCAGGTGATTCCAATATGCAGCCAAGGTTAAGGACCACTCTAGTAATGTGTCTCTTACCCAGTTCCTGTACTATCTCTGTAACTATCCCAAGTTCTTCCTTGTGGTCTCTGCTGCCCTCGTTCAGACGAGCCCTGGAATATGATGGTTTCATAAGAGCAGTAACAAAATATGAGATCTCTGACACCATCCCCACCGTGGAATTGCTAGAATCTCAGATGCCTTTCTTAAGATTCAGGAGGAAAAGAACAAAAGGCATTTTTGAGGATTCCTTTCCATTTCCAGGTTCCTTTCCCTAAAAACAATCAAGCCCTACCCACTCACAGAAATGGGCCCCCAAAGTCATGGACATATTCCATAAACCTGATTCTCACTCTCTTATAGCCCACCCTTCCTTCCTCTGGCCATAGCTCAAAGGATGTGTCTGAGGGTCAGAATCACCAGGACAACTTGGGATAGCAGATTCCCGGGCCCCACCTCTAGAACTTCTCATTTGGTAAGACGGGGGTAGGGCTTGAGAATGTGTTTCTAACAATCTCCCAGGCATTGGTGGTGCTACAGGTCTAGGGACCTTTCTGGGAGAATCACTGCCAAGGCTGATTAGATCTGACCCAGACTGAAGCAATGGAATTCTCTCCTTGACTCAGAGATAAAAAGTCTGAAGACTGCTGAGCACAGCTGTAACACAGGACCACACAGTGGCCCTCCTGCAATTCACACCCTCAGTTTCTGAGGAAGCTGTAGGAGCTGTTAGACAGTTCCTTATATTTAAAAAGCATGCCTTTTGGAATTTTTTTTTTTTTTTAGTATTTTAGTTATTCATTTGAGAGAGACAGAGAGAGCAAGAGCACACAGGCAAGAGGAGGGGCAGAGGGAAGAGAGAGAAGACTCACTGCGAGTGGGGAGCCTGATATGGGACCCCAGGACCCTGGGACCATGACCTTCACCAAAGGCAAATGCTTAACCACCTGAGCCACCCACGTTCCTCTGATGAACTTCTGTGTTCTGGCTGGACTCCTGTTATTTGAACCAAGAGAGTCGTATCTAAGAGAAGGTGTGCCTGCACTGGTACTCTAACTCTAAGTCATGACTACTTCCCTTCCTGGTCTTTGGCATTTTTGTGGCTATTGTTAATGCCTGGTCCTTGAGGCCACCTGCTATTTCTGTTCTTGTTGCCTTTTTTGTTTTGTTTTTGTTTTTTGTGGGTTTGTTTTTTTTTAAGATTTTTTTTATTATTATTTATTTGACAGAGTTCACAAGTATGCAGAGAGGCAGGCAGAGAGAGAAAAGGAAGCAGGCTCCCCGACAAGCAGAGAGCCCGATGCGGGGCTTAATCCCAGGACCCTGAGATCATGACCTAAGCTGAAGGCAGAGGCTTAACCCACTGAGCCTCCCAGGTGCCTCTGTTTTTGGTTTTTTTTTTTTTTTTTGAAATGGAGAAATGGTTTTCCTTTGGCCATTTTAGACTCTGAGGAGTCTACAGAGCAAAATTGCTTGGCATGCCATCTTTTGAAGGATGTCTGGTGACACATCCTTTGTTTTCAGCTGCCTTTGAAAAATTACAGCCTTTTCCTTCAGCATAGGCTCCCTGGAGCAGAGCTACAGGGACATCCGAGGATGAACACACCAGGCTACTTTCTGAATATTCTCTCTGTTACATCTACCGTGCAGTGTTTGGAGATTAATGATGTGTACTCAACTTTCTCTCTCAGTTTGAGTATTTTTAGTAGCCTAGATCATCCCTGGAGGTGAGAGAGTGGCCATTGTCCCTGACTGGGGGACTCTCAGTTCTGGCTCTTAGAAAGGACCCGTACTGGATATTTTCCTTTTGTCCCTCAGGTCTCCTTTCCACACAGTGCCGAGTCCCAGGAGGCTGCCCTAGGTGGCCTGCATGCATGAGCTCCCTTCCTCTCTGGCTTCTGAGTAGGTTTGGAGAGCTGACAGAGGGAGAAAGCAACACCAAGTGTTTATTTCCCCAGCTCCCTCCCTAGGGTTGTCATTGGCTGGAGGCTTCCTCCCTGAAGGCAACAGCTCCTGTCAGGTGGCTCTCATCACAAGATCCTCTCTCACACCTGCTCTCTGCTTGCCCCTTCACGTCAAGGTATGGTAAGAAAACCCAACCATCATGATCCCCAGATACCACACCATCTCTTAAAGACTCCCTATACCTTTAAACTTATTTTTAAGTTTAAACTCTTAAAGACTCCCTATACCTTTAAACTCACTCATACCTTTAAACTTACAAGCTTACCTAATTTGAATGTGAACTTACTCTTTCCAGGTGGGACTCTAATGGAGAGACTTGGCCTTACCTGACCAGCCACAGTCCCCACAAAAGATCCCTCAATCCCAGGGAAATTCCTGATTCTCGCCTCACTAATCCTCAGGAAATATTGAAATTGATTACATTTTTTAGTATTTGCTTAGACCCACATGCGGGGGTCCTTGCTAGCTGCCTGCCATTCATCCCTGTCTCTTCCCTCTTTGGCCCAGCCCAGTGGTTCTCAGCCTTGGATGCAAACTAGAATCACCTGGGTGCTTGGAAGGTGGGGTTGGGTGGGTGGGTCGGGGGGTGTCAAGTTCCTGATGCCCAGGTTGCTGAGGGTGGATTGTGAGAGAGAAAAACAGTACATAGTTTATACTTGGAGAAACCAAGAGCCAGAAACTCAGTGGTTTTATAAAGGCAGCAGAAACTGCGATAAATCCAATTTTCCTAATTCTCATGCCCCACACCCCATACCCTTAACAAGGCAAATACTCCATCTTCTTCCTGTTCATTTGGAGCTTTTCTGTCTCTTTTATTATAAAATAACTCCTCCAGCTCAGAAACAATCCCTTCTTTTGATCCATACCTTCCCACAAAGTCTAGTAAAAGGTCAAGTACACAATGGGTATTTAATAAACATGACCATGAGTTTAGAATAGATGGATAACAATTGAAGAAAATGTTGAAAAAGATGATCGGGATGATAGTGTGACTGTCCTTGAGTGTTAGCCTCTATCACCTTGTACTACATCATCATGTGCTATAACCTCATTTATGGGAGACTAGTGAAAACAAGACTGCCAACAGCCTTATCAAACACCTACTTTGTGTCCGGTGATATCCTAGGCTCTTTCCGTGTTTTACCTCATTTAAATCTTTTTTTAAAAATCCTACTTATGAAATAGATAAAACCACGATCAGATGAAGGAACTGGGGCTTAAGAAAGTTAAATCATTTTCCTGAGGTTTAAAACCTGGGAAATAGCTCACTATATAAAATCCAGTCTTACCCCACTTGGAGCAAATGCCCGTTGAAAAGAGCCCGAGGACTGATGACATCTCCTTATGCTCTGGGACCCACAGGTCCACTCCATCCCTTGATGATTTACCCTTTGCCCTGGCTTTAGACTTCCTGTATTCTTATTTATTTATTTATTTATTTATTTTGCCTGACCTTTAGAATTGAACTTGACCCCTGACATCAGGTTGGCCTTCTGAATCACTGGGTCTATCCCACTGCTCCGAAGGTGCCTGGCTTTCCCTCTTTGAGCTGCATCGTCTTTGCATTGAGACTTAAGCTGCTGCCCACACACCTCCAGCATTCACGGGGAGCTCTAGGTAGGTGTCGGTTGTGTGTTGGTGACTTCAGAATTGCCTGCAGTACTTGTTCTGTGGACAAATCAATATGTGAAATAATTTCCTCCCTATCCCACTTTCCTAATCTCAAGGGCAGACTTACTGTATTACAGCTGCATAGAAAATCTGTAGATTAGATTTGTGTCTTTCATTCTTGTCTTTATCAACAAATGGTGAATGTCTATTTTGGACAGGTGTTGAGGCTATCCTGATAGAGGAAAGTGAGTCCCATCTCTGCTGCCGTGGGCTTTCTCACTGAGTACGAGAGGAGAAGATCATGAACCAGTAAATAAGTAATACTCTACGGATAACAAGTGTATGAAGAAAGCCATTTTTAACCTAATGCTTAATTTATTTAACGCATAGTTGCCATCCATACTCAGGGCTTTTGTCCAGGAACAATGTTGGGCAATAAAACCCAACAATAACTTGCACAGGCTTTTCAAGAATGTGTGTTCTTTTTAAAACTCCCTTGCGAGCAATCCATCTAACCTTAAAATCCATGTTCCTGTTCCAGTTATCTACGTCCACAGTAATACTTGTGGCCGATGTTACTGGGCATTTGAAATATACCAGGCACTCTGCTAAGAGTTTAATATGTATAATCTCGGTCCTTCATGCAACAAACATGTGCAGAAAACAGTATTTTTATCTCCATAGTACAGATGAGAAACTGAGGTCTAGAGCCCATGCACATTCCCAGTCAGAGAGACTGGGCGTAGATTCATACAAATTCAGGGACCGGGTGTGTGTCCTCTCCCTGACCAGAAGGCAGGCTCAGAAAGGCAGAGACCAGGGTGCCCGGTGGCTCAGCCAGTTGAGCATCAGGCTCTTGATTTTGGCCCAGGTCAGAGTCTCCAGGTTGTTAGACTGAGCCCGTATTGGCTCTGTGGAGAGTCTGCTTGAGATGCTCTCTCTCCCTCTGGCCCTCCTCCTCTTCACACTCTCTCTTCAATAAATAAAATCTTTAAAAAAAAAAAAAAAAAAAGAAAGAAAGATAGGCAGAGACCATGGTCCCTACTTTCTTAGCTTTACGGTGTTGAACTTACAGCAAGGACTCTACAATAATGATGAGGGAGCAGGAGGCTGGCTGAAGACAAAGCAAAAGCTGGCACCTTGCACCCCCTCTCCACCCGCTCCCCTCAGGCATATGTGTGTGACATTCCTCAGGCACCCCTGACTGCCATAAACGAGAAACAAATAGTTAACTTGCAGAAATCACAGTCCTACAAAAGAGGAGTCTCCCTTGGTTTACAAATGTCCTAGAGATCTACAAACAAAGACGTTGCCTTTTCAATAGCACAATTTCCAGAGGCAAATAACTCAAGCCCTAATGTCTCCCTCCCCACCATAAACAAAACTGAAGGAGGCTGAGGTAGAAGGAAATGTAAATATAGTTAAATCTCTCCTACACCTAAATCTCACTAACAAAGACGCTTGATAGCAGAAATGTTAATGGCTGGCCAAAAGACAACATTGATCAAGCTGCAAGGCCTCTGGTATCCTGGAACCTTGTAGGCCCTCTTTAGCATATGAAAGTTCCATTGAAACCTCCCTTCCCCTCATCTTCCCCCAAGGGCAAGGTACATAACCTGCCATCTCACAACCCAGGGCAGCAGCTCTTCCTGCTCACAGGTCCTGTCCCCGTGCTTTAATAAACCACCATTTTGCACCAAAGATGTCTCAAGAATTATTTCTTGGTCATCGGCTCTGGACCTCAGCCCACCGAACCTCACCTAGATTCTAGAACTTCATCAACAACACTCACTGTTATACACAAAAACAACATTTATTGAATGCGAGGTGTTGCACTACAGTCCAGTGAGCAACGAAGTTCTTGCACTTTCAAATGAGGAAACTGAGGCACAGAGAATTTGAGAAACTTGCTGTGCATCATGTAGGTGCTAAACGGATGGGCCAGAGTTGAAACCCAGGCAGTCTGGATCAATGTTAGGAGGGCTTGGTGATAAAGTCCAGAGGGCTGGGCCTCGATGGCAGGTTCCTGATTCAGCCCGTCCACAGAGACCTGAGATCCTACATGCCTAGGATGATGGAGGAAAGCCGACTCTGCTGCTGGTCCTTGGGGACCTCACTTTGCCTGAGAGCAGGGTCTAGACTGAGAATCTGTGCTCTCAAAGACTAAATCATGGTGTTTCCGCAGTAGATTAATACTTGCAGATTGACTGAGTAACAGGCAATACATTTGTATAATAATAAAGCAGCAATCAGCATATCCCATATCCATTGATCATGTTAATCAAAAATTTGCATTTCTATTCCAGTACTCACTCAGCTTTTACCCAAATCATTCATTGGAGAATAGGAGCCTCTGCCAACCTCTTTGGAAGAACACTGTGTTAATCAGCATAGGTCTGAGAGCTTGGGAGAGGACTGGTGGCTCAGGGCCCCAGGCCAAGAGGTAAGAAATCCTGCCTTGCCTCTCTACCGCCAAAGGTTCTAAGGAGTCCCACTGAATTTGAATAAACTAAACTCCTTATCAGGGCCCAGAAAGCCCAGGTGATCTGGTCCCTTTCTGCCTACCCCAGTCACACTGGCCTTCCAACCCTTTCTAGAACAAGATAAGCCTTTTTGCAGACACAGGGCCTTTGTACTTGCTGTGTTCCCTACCCCTTCCCACTCATTGTTACTTCTGATGTCAAAAAAAATCCCAGAGCCAGACAAGGCATTTTTTTAAAAAAGATTTTATTTATTTATTTGACAGAGAGAGAGATGACAAGCAGGCAGAGAGGCAGGCGGAGAGAGAGGGGGAAGCAGGCTCCCCGCTGAGCAGAGAGCCTGATGCAGGGCTCGATCCCAGGACCCTGAGATCATGACCTGAGCTGAAGGCAGTGGCTTAATCCACTGAGCCACCCAGGCGCCCCCAGACAAGGGCATTATATTTAGAAACTAGTACAGTAGAGGGAGAAAGACCTCAGAAGAGAACCCGATCCCATTTCTAAGGCAGCAGAGATAAGAGGGGATCCAGAGCCAAGAAGCAGAAAGAGGCAGGTACCAGAAGGAAAAAGACAAGGAAGAAACCTCAGGAATTGGGGGGTGGTTTGTGGGAGGTGGTAAGCGCTGGCTAATCTGACTTGGTAGGCTTCTTGCCCTGGCAGGCCTGGGAGATAAGTATCCGAAGAAGAGGTGGTATTATGTGTAAGGAATTTGATCAGATATGAAGGGTGGGGGTTTTCTCTAAAGGGACCTCGCGGGACTAACCAGCCCAAGGACACAACCCAAGGGCAAAGCCTAACAGAAAGAAGACTCAGAAGGGCCTTTGGGTAAAGTGTGTTCTCTCCTCTGTGGAATTTAAGAAACAACACAGATGAAGATGGGGGAGGGGAAGGAAAAATGAAATAAGATAAAAACAGAGGGAGGCAACCATTAAAAGACTCTTAACTCTAGGAAACAAATTGAGGGTGGCTGGAGGGGAGGTGGGTAGGGGCTTGCCTAAATGGTTGGTGGGCTTTAAGGAGGGCAGTTGTGATGAGCACGGAGTGTTGGCTGTTAGTGATGAATCACTAAATTCTACTCAGGGAAATCCAATACTACACTATACGTTAACTCACCAGAATTTAAATAAAAAATGGAAGAAAAAAAAAAAAAGAAGAAGAGCCTTCGATTAAAGACAGAGTCTGTCCCTGATAATCCATTGCACTATTTTCTGTATTATGTATTTTGACACTTCATTAACCTCCATGGAGTCTTTCCTGTTTTGTTTTTGGATTTCGTTTCTTTCTTTCTTTTTCCATATTTATAAATATTTTCTCATCTTGAGACCATAAGCACCGTTAGGAACTTTTGTTTTCCTCACATTTCCAAAACCATAGCAGATGCCCGTTACCATCCTTGTCTTCACAAGTTTGCAATGTTCCAGGGAAGTCTAGACATGCTGGCAGAAGAGCCCCAGTGGAGATCACAACAAAGTTCTAGGCGATCGCAGAGATGATGGCTATCCCAGCCAGGTCTAGCTTGGAAATGGGAGTGGACTTGCAAGGGGGTGGTTCTAGCGTTAGGTGGATGTAAAAAGGCAGAAAGAGAGAAGGGGAGAGAGAGAGAGACAGAGAAGGGAGAAGAGCATACTTGGCAAAGGAGATACTACAAACATAAGCCACAGTTTTGTTTGTTCCCTTCTTTTGTTATTTTTGGTTTTGTTTAAATGTTTCATGTAAATGTTTCATTGAAGTGTGAGACACAAACAGAACAGTGCACAAATCTCAGTGGTCTTGGAAGTAAATGTATCCTGTTCACCACAGTCCAAACCAAAACAGAGCATGTTTCAAGTCCCCAGAGCCCCTCTACACCTTCTCCAGTTGTTGCCACTACAAGTAACCTCTGTCCCGACATGGGTCACCCAAGATGAGTTTTGCTTGCTGGTCAACTTTCTATTGATAGAACCATGTTTTGTCTTCTGTGTCTGATTTCTTTTTTTCCACCTGTGCCCTGGCTTGACCCAGAGCCATTCGATTTCATTTTGTGTGGTATTCCGTCGTAAGAGGAGTTCACATTCATTTATCTGTTTTCGTACTGATAGACACTGAGACCGTTTACAGGTTCTGCCTGTTGCAATCATGTCATGAATTTGTTGTACGTGATTTCTGGTAAGCCTACAGAAGTACATTTCTGTTGGATATGTCTGAGTGTGGAATTACTAGATCAGAGAATACAACTGTGTTCGGTTATCCAATGTGGGCACATCAGTTAACATAGCAGCGATGTAGGAGAGTTCCAGAGACCTCAAATCCTTGTCAATACTAATTTTCACGTGTTTATTAAAGTGACCATGCAATTGTTCATCTTTTTTTCTGTTAGTGTTAAAACTAACCTTGCATTCCTGAATTTCAACTTGGCTGTGGTTTGTTACCATTTTTGTATGCCACTGGACTCAACTTAATATTCTGGATAGGATTTTTGCAGCTATGTTTGTGAGAGATATTGGCAAATAATTTTCCTCTCTTGTAATGTCCTCCTCAGGTTTGTTTTCAAAGTTTTGCTGGTTTCAGAAACCATGTTGTGATGCCCTTCTTCTTTTTTCTATTCTCTGGAAGATTTGGGGTGACATCGGGGTTCTCTATTCCTTACATGTCTTGAAGAATTGATCTATGCATTTCTCTTCTTTCTTGGATTTTGACCTCTACAGGCCAGCTGTCTTGGCTACTTTGTGATACTTTCACATAGCTTTTTTGTTTTATTTTTAAACAGATTTTGTATTGATTCTCAGCAAGATGTCGTCCTGATACAACCGAGTCTTACAAAGTTCTTTCTGAAGGGCTGTGTATGAATGAACAATAGATTATGAAAAATGAATGGTTGGAAACAGATACCCATTGGTTTTCAGTCATGAAGAGCCTTGGATTCCAGAGAACACTAAACAGTGGGGTTCCCTGACAGTTTTTGAGTACTGATCCAATGTGATCAGACCTGGAATTCAAAAAGTAAATATGGCAAATATTATAAATATAAATAAATAAATATGATAAATATAAATAAATAAATAGGAATATAAAGAAATAAAAAATATGCCACGAAAGGAAGGAAAAACAGGGAAGAGGTTATGGCAGGAGTTCAGTGAAAGCACATAAGGATCGGCTCAGGAGAGCCCCAGTACAAATGCCAAAAGTCTTCCATTAAACCAGTGGTTCTCAAAGTGGGTCCCTGGAGTAGCAGCAGAAGCTTACCTGGGAATTTTGCTGGCAAAGCTGATTCTCAGCCCTGCCCCCACGGATCACAATGTCTAGGGATGAAGCCCAACAATCTGTGTTCTAAGAAACCCTCCAGGTGATCCCCCTGATGCTTCAATTTTGCAAATCACCACTTTAGACCAAATTTTAGCCTTTCTCACAGCTAGGGTTGACTTCTAGTTCTGGCCAATGAAACAGGAGGGAGTATGTTCTAACAAAAAGGACCGATGAAGCTGGGTTGCCCATTTTCTTTCTTCCTGCCATGAACGCTGATTGACAGAGGCAATCAGCGTTCAACAGCAAGGCAGGGATATATAAGAGTCAAGGTACTGGGAACATTTTTGTGCCTCATACCAGCACCTTACTGTCTCCCTTTACATAATTAAATGTATTTATCATGCAATTCACTGGTGACTGGGTATTCTGCTGCATATAGCTAAATGAATTCCTAGCTGAGATCTGTGTTACATTCATACCTGGCATCCAGTAGGAGATCATAAGTGATAGCTCCCCTTGATAAAGTCAGAAAGAAAAAAAGAAAAAGTTTATAGCCTGTTCACTTAGCCTACTTCTGGGGAAGAGATACCTGCTAAGTGTTTTTCTCCCCCAGAGAGATCACAGCTTTGAGTAACATTCTATTTCTTAATACCTTGGGCAGAGAAGGCAGTTTTGAATGTTGCAAAGGCATTTCTTCACTGGATGAAGTCCCTTCTGTATGTGAGCCCAGGAAGCAAGGAATCACAGTGCTATCTCCTTGGCAAAACCATTTGCCTTACTCCCATCAGAAGGGGAAATCCAATGGGAATCAGAGCCCCACTGAGAAATTCACACCAGAGGCAAGTCTGTTCATCTCTAATTCCTACTGTCAGAATACTTCTCTGAATCCTGTTTCCTGCTTTCCCAGAACTTTGTGGAACGAGAATGGTGATTTCTGGCACAGGAATAAATCCCACAGTGCGGTGGGTGGTGCCTGGCAGGGCTGACTCCATTATTTGGAGCACCCTTTCCGAGAACGTTCCAGATGGCAGCAGGGACCTCTCCAAGTCTCAAACCTGCTTGTGTGGCAGTTGTGACTTGTGTGTGACAGTCCTGCTCTAAAGGCACGGACCCATGGTGCATGACACAAAACTCGAGTAGAAAACATCAGCTGAGTGCCCGACAAGGAATCTGCCCTGGGGTGTCCCCCACATCCCCACCCCCTTCAGGCTCCTAGTTTCTGCTTTGAGTTGCAGGTACCATTTAGGGTCCCAGGAGGATGTTCCATCAGTGGATACAAATCCTGACTCACCTCTACAGGGAACTCTTTGGCACTGACCGCCCTGTTGAAAGCTACAAACCCTCTTCCAAACAAGCAAGCGTGTTCCCGTCTTTGCTTTATTTTTCAGCATATAGTACTTACCACCATCTGGCATACTATATGCTTTACTTACTCAAGTGTTTATTGTATCTCCTCCTCCCCGGATCGTAGGGTTTATGAGAGCGGTAATTTTCGCTTGTTTGTTCATTGCTACATCCATCCACAATATTTAGGAAGTAGCTGCCAAGTGGTAGGTGTTCGGTAAATGTTCAAAAAAATATGCCTCTGAGAGGATTGGCTGATGGGTCCCGACACGTGGCACATCCTTTCCTGCCCTTGGCCATTGTTGCTCTCCAGTACGAGCCTTAGGAGACAGTAGGCTCCAAATCCTGCTATGGTTTACTCCTTGTCACCAGAGACTGGTTGTATGTTAATATTGATCTATAATAACTAGTATTAGTGGAAGGGCTCACTATGTGGCAGACACACTGGGTGTTTTACATGCACTATATTAACTCTCAAAAAAAACCCCAACAGCTTTGGTCATTTATCAATGACAAGGAGGGTCAGAGATCTCAGAGGACGCAGTCAGGCTCTCAGAGTTGGGGTTGAACTTGGGGCTGTCGGACTCCAGAGCGTGCTTCACCCACCACCTCCCTGGAGAGCAAACACAGCTTTAGCTGACAAATCTGTTGCCCTGATTTCTCTTCCTCTCTTGTGAAAAAACAGGTATTTTTATGCAAGCCCAGGAATCAAGTGATTACTCAGAGACACATTCTTCCAGACCTCCCTCCTGCCTAGATACATAGATAAAAATACTTGGCAGAAGTGACAGAAGGGAAGTTCTGATTGAAGGTTGACTATTTAGGTGTTTATGTACCTTCCCAAAGAAGGAAATAAAAGCATTTTATGTAGCATGAACTTGTTTTGGCAAAGGGTTTTCTTTTTTTTTTAAGATTTTATTTATTTATTTTAAAGAGAGAGGGAGCACAAGCAGGGGGAGGCAGAGGGGCAAAAGGAGAAGGAAAGCAGAACCCCCCTGCTGAGCAGGTACCCTGATGCGGGACTGGATCCCAGGACCCTGGGGTCATGACCTGAGCTGAAGACAGATGCTTAACTGACTAAGCCCCCCCGCAAAGTTTGTTTGTCTTTTGATAGCATCAAAGCAAAAAATTTCAGAAGTCTTATTTCTCAGAGAAATGTCTAATACTATTAGACACTAGCATAAGTCTTAAAATTAATGATAATAATAGTGACAAATAAGGAGTGCTTATTATCGGTTGGGCTTAAATCTGCAACAGGTGTGGGGCACCTGGGGGTCTCAGTGGGTTAAACCTCTGCCTTTGGCTCAGGTCATGATCCCAGGGTCCTGGGATCCAGCACCGCCTCGGGCTCTCTGCTCAGCAGAAAGCCTGCTCCCCCCTATCTTTCTGCCTGCCTCTCTGCCTGCTTGTGATCTCTCCCTCTCTCTGTCAAATAAATAAATAAAAATCTTAAAAAAAAATCTGCAACAGGCGTGCAACCAAATATAGGGGCAAAGTCATCCTAACCAGTTGCTTTTGAGGAATGGCCACCACTGGCCCCCCACAAGCTTTCTTTATGACTGAACCTCCCCCAGATCCAGATAACACAGAGGTCAATGCTGCCCCATGTTGCTCCATGTCAGTAAGCCTTTGCTCGCACAGTTGGCTCTTCCTAAAATGCCTTTCCCCTCCTATTGGCATTGGGAACTCCTATCTGACCCTCTGGACTCTTTCTGGGGCTTATGTCACTTCCCTTAAGAAACCTCTAAATCTTCGTTGTCTGTTTCTGCTTTGAGCACTCAGATGCCCTGTACGTACTTTGTAATACACAACATTTCATCATTTTTCCTTCATTAAGCTGTAAGCCTCATGAGGGATGGACACCCATCTGTGCAGTCAGCAAAGCCTAGGAATGTTCTGGAACCAGAAGGCTAAAGAGCTCGGCTGAAATCAAAGAGGGCTAAAACGAAGTACCATATAGCATGACTAGTCATGGAGCTAAGGAAGCCTACTGATCAATAATATAATCAAAGTTTTAGACATCCAGATGTCCCCTACTGGCAGCTCTCAAACATCTTCTTTGCAGCCTCCAATTCTGTAACTTTAGAGCATGCCCAATGACTATAACAGTGTTAAGCGTAATTGGGAGAAAGGGAGGTATAAAAGACATAGTCCTTGAATGACTCTGAATCAAAGGAAAAAAATGACAAAAAGAAAGGCCCAGTGGGCTGCAGTCTGTTTATTCCCTGGCCTAAATCTCTAGCAGGTGGTGGTGCAACACCACATATAATAAGGAAAGAAACTCCTTTAACTGCCCCCATCCCCCACCCCCGCAGGAAACGCTTCAAACTCAATGCTTTATTTTAGATCTAGATTAAAGAATTCCTCCTCTGGATCTCGGACCCACCACGTTGGAACACTTCTGCCAAGAGAAAAGCTGACGGCATCTCAAAGGATTTCTCTGCAACAGGATTGTTGGAGAGCACCTACCCCCCAGTTTGTTAAACCAACTACGGGAGGCAAAAGGCTTGGCTCAAGGCCCCATACCTTTCCAGACTGTCTAGGAACTGCCTCTACAAAGACGATGGTAAAACTCTGTTCGAGTATCTGAGACCCCGTGGCTCTGTGCGGGGAGGGGATGGTTGTTTACTAAATAAAGGAAAGTTTGTTTTAGGATTATTGGAAGGCAGCCGACCACCCACAGAATCTTCATGGCTTGACTTCTATGGGAAAACTATTAAAATGAAATTAACTTTTTGTGTGACAAAGGGGCTTACCTCCCCTCTACGCATTTCCATCTCTACAGTCTGCTTTGACTCTGCTATCTCCAACATGTCTCTACCCTCAGGACACACAAGGGGCTCTTCTTCCTGCACCAGACATAACATGGGTAGAAAATGCTGAATTTGGATGCCTGGGTGGCTCAGTTAGTTAAGCGTCTGCCTTTGGCTCAGGTCATGATCCTGGGGTCCCAGGATCAAGTCCCACATAGGGCTCCCTGCTCACTGGGGATTCTGCTTCTCCCTCTGACCCTACCTCCTCTTGTGTACTCTTTCTCGGTTTCAAATAAATAAATGAAATCTTTAAAAAATATATCAATAATTAAAAGAAAAGAGAAGAAAATGCTGAATTCAACAAAGCTGAATGGGTTTCTTTGCAGCAGGACTTCTCAGAGCCTTTAGTCTCCATGATACGCACAGGGAATGTAGCATTTCCCAAGAGTATCTGACCATGGAACCATGGTCCTCCTCTGCAGAGGAGCAAGTAGTTCACGGAGTGTGTGAGCTCCAAGTCCCACACTTGGGGATAATCAGAAATATTGATCTCGTGTTCAAAAACATGCTAAGTGAAAGAAGCCAGTCGCCAAAGATCACACCCTGTATGATTGCATTCATATGAAGTATCCGGAACAGGCATATGTATAGAGACAGAAAGCAAATTAACGTTTGCCCAGGGACAGGGACGAACGAGATGGGGAGAGAGGTAGGACCACTGATCGGTTAGGAGTTTCCTTGCGAGGTGGTGAAATGTTCTAAAATTAAATGATGGTGATGCTTGCATAATTCTATCAATATGTTTCAAAACCATGGAACTCTACACTTCAAATGGTATGGAATTTTATGGTATGTAAATTATATATCAACAAAGCTGTTAAAATACTTTTTTTGCAAAGATCCTCTAAAGATCATTTCACTCTTGCTATTAAACTAGTTCTTTATCTTTCTTTCCCGTTCTTCTTTTACCTCTTTTCTGTCCCCAAGTCTTTGTTGGTCTGCTCCCCCAGTTCAAATCCCTTCCAGTATTTTCCAATAAGCTAATTTTTCCTAATAAGGGACACGTGCACAGTGTTAAAATGGCACTGAGCATGAAAAGCGCACAATGAGATGTAAATGCTTCTGCTCTTCTCTGAACCCCCGTCCCATTCTCAGATGTAACTGCAATCAACAGTTTCTTACGAGTCCCTTTGGAAATTGTTTACACATTCATAGCCCATGGCCATATGGTGCCTATATTTTTACACAGATTGGCCCACACTCTATTCTGCATCTCATTGGTCCCATTTTGTGGCGTATCTCAGAGATCTTTCTGTGTTTGCACATACAGACGGATCACATCTGTGTTAACAGCAGCATAGGGTTTGTTGAATTTTTATGACATATTTATATCATCAGTTCCTTATTAAGATATTTAGGTTGTCTCCAGATGTGGGTGATTCTTATGTTTGGCTATTACAAACGACACTCTCATAAACATCTTTGTGTGTTGGTGTAGGATAATTACTGCGAAGTGTTCATGGAGTCAAAGCCATGTGCCTTTTTGGATGTGAATAAATGTGAATAGATAGTGCCCCCCCCCCCAACACACAGCCACACCCTCAGGGAATCTGGGAGCAGCGTGAGTTCTGAAAGCTGTCTGGGCCTGGGACCCTTAGTCACACCCTCTCTCAGTCCCCAACCCTGACCAGCACCGGACACCGCCCTGGTTGAAATCCTGAACAAATGCCAGGGTTTATTCTCAGCATTCTACATTTTTTTTTTCCTTTTAAAGATTTTTATTTATTTATTTGTCAGCGAGAGAGAGAAAGTAAGAGAAAGCACAAGCAGGAGGAGAGGCAGACCAAGGTTGAAGCAGGCTCCCCACCAAGCAAGGAGCCCGATGTGGAACTTGGTCCCAGGATGCTGGGATCATGACCTGAGCTGAAGGCAGCTGCTTAACCCACTGAGCCACCGAGGCTCCCATCAGCATTTCACTTCTTCCAGGAAGATGCTGGCCCTCCTTCGTCCCCTGCAGGGCCTCCATGACTTGCACTAGAGACTCAATGAATATGCGGATGGCCTATTACAGCCCCATCCGAGGAAGGGCCCTGTCAGCGCGTATTCTAATTTCAGGCTTCTCTCACATACGGTCCTGGTTCTTCCTTGTGTTCCTGCTTCACCTAGAGGAAAGTCACTGAACCTCTGGCAGCTTCTGCTGCTGCATGGACATATGCAGCTGGTGGGGATGACAGTGGCAGAACCTGGTGTTAGCCATGTGTGAGGCTCTGAGTATCTCTGTATGTGGAGGGGCAGGGAGGGCCGTGGAGGTGGGCATAAAACTAAATGGCTCCTTTTGAGTGTGTAATAAAAATTGGGGTAGGTTACTACTGTGAACATTTTCGGGTCTCCTACAAAGACTCTGATACAACTAAAAGGGTTGTGGTTTCAGCTCTGATAGAGGTTTGTCCCTCATCAGAAGGACGACTGCGGAACAGAATGACCCAGCCTGCCAAAGACCGACCTCACTTACATCCCAGAATCAGATCCAGTTGTAACACACTCTTAGGCAATTGGAAGGGACCCTGATTCCACACCCTTCGTCACCTTATCTTCTTCTGGGGTCAAATTTCTAGCCCCTGCTAGAAGATGGGTTTGATCACTTGTTAACATAAATGGCCTGGAAGTGACATCAGATGAAGAGAAAATACTTTCTGTTCATAAGCTATTTTTTTTTAAGATTTTATTTATTTATTTGACACAGAAGAGATCGTGCATACAAACAGGGGGAACATCAGAGGGAGAGGGAGAAGCAGGCTCCCCACAGAGCAGGGAGTCTGATGCAGGACTCCGTCTCAGGGTCCCAGGATCATAACCTGAGCCAAAGGTAGACGCTTAACTGACTGAGCCACCCAGGCGCCCCCGTCCATAAGCTTTTGATCCAATGAATCCAATGATCCAATGAATCCAATATGCAGGTGGGAGACTCCGCTCTGACCCTGGTAAGCAGAGATGGGATAGGGTGGGGGAGATCCTTGGTAGAGAGGCAGCATAACTTTTCTGGATATGCTCTTCTTCAGCTATAAGAGGACATTGGTTTAGGGTCAAAACCTCAGAAGCCTCTAGGGGCCTGACACTTACCTGCACGTGTGTAGCAGACCAGGGAGACTAGACTCTCAGGGGACCTCAAACCTAACCATGTTGGGGAGGGGTAGCCACGCACCAGTTACAGCTGATCTCTGCCCTGCCCACCTGACCAAACAAAACGACAGGTCCGAAAGCTTGTGGGGGTGTTTTCTCTATCACCCTGTTCTGGCTCTGACAGTGTACTCTTCTGAAGAGTATGAAGTAAGAATCATACAGGCTAGAGCCGTATTAAGTATTTCGTAGGCTTACACACCCTGCCAAGCACTTAATAATAGTAATGATAAGATTCAGAATTAGCTTCTTAGCAAGAATTAGCTTCTTTCATCCACCAAGCAAACCAGTGATGTAGAAACAGTGATTACCCCCATTTTTCAGAGAAGAAAACAGAGACAGAGAAATGTAGCAACTGGCCTGACATGACATTTCTAGCAGGTGGTGGAACTAGACAGCAATCTCAGGTGAGTCTGACCAGCTTCCAGGCCCCACACCATGGGGATGTGTGGGACCCAGTGAGCCCATTCTTCAGCCCAGCCCCTGTGGATGCCTTCTTCCCACAGCCGGGCTTCTCCAACTCTTCTCCCCACCCCCAACCCCTGTATGCCACACCACCCTACGGTCACCCTCCGCCAGCTACTTACTCACCCTGGCTCCTGTGCTAGACTTTCTCTTAGTGCATGCAAGGAGGGTCTGGCCCGAGTCCCTGCTAAGCCAAAGGCGTGGAGTGGTTTTAAGGCTGCCCCATCTCCATATGCCCAGTTCTGCCATACCCATTCTAGAAAGTTCTGAGATGCTGTCATACTGATTCCACACCCCCATCCCCCCACTTCATAAATCATAGGCAAGAAGGGTCACGGGTCTTCCTAGCCCAGAGAACATGCTTCTCCAAGAAGAAGAGTCATTTGGGGAAGGACAGGGAGGTGAGAAAGGGTAGTAGGAGTCCATTCCTGAGGGATTCTGTAAGTGACGTTGTAAGAAACTGAATGAAGTCTTCCCTGGAGACCTAACAGGGATTCGGGTCAATAGACCAAAGAGATAGAGGGAAAAAACCATGGAAAATAAGTGAGAGCCACTTCATAGTAGTTTCCCATGTCCGGACATGGATCCTGACTCCTGCCCCTCTGTGCACATAAGCTTCATGTGAAGAACAAACCTGTTATTGGTGGTGGTGAAAGTGGCTTGTATATTCGAACACAGTGGCCAGCCATGAAGTATTACTGATTTCCTGAATCCTGATTTGCTTGGTGTTCAATTAACTGAAGTCCAGGGGTCACTTGCCCCTCCCCAAAATACCTGCTTTTTTAAAATCAGCATAATTTGGGTTTGGATTTGGTACTTAATGGACTCTTATACGGGTATGTTCGCCATCATCTGTTTGAGATTCTTTCTTTAGACTAAGCCGAATTTCCTTTTAACAAATAAAATAGAAAGACATTTTAAGAACAATGCTTTCGGTGCTGATCCTAGTCTGTCCATGTTTCTCCTTTACAAATTAAAAGAGAAAGTATCTGGGGAGTAATTAAATGTGTCTGGTGGGATATTTCCCCCCTGATGGGAAAGGAGATGGAATTGGGGGGATTTGATGCAGCCCTAAGAATATAATACCATGCTACCGAGCTACAAAAATCCTGCCTGATTTGTAAATTTGCGTTTCCATGGCAACTCAAGTATGTAGTTAAATAATCCTCACTGGTCTAGGACTGAATTCCAGCAACTCTTCCTAAACCTTCAGCCTATTCTAATCCCACAGCTGTTGCCATGGAAATGATCAGATAAGATTCAGTCCTGGAGGCAGATGGGCCTATAGTGGAAGCTACGTCCTGGCCTCCATAGAGCCCCCAAAATACGAGGGTTTGGTTTGGTTTTGCTGTGTTTTTGTTTTTGTATTTTTTCCCCCAGTCCTTGAACCACAGAAGGCAGCTGCCTCCTATGAGAACAGCATGTTGTCATGAAAATTTGTCTTGGGGTTTGGGCCTCTGGAGCAGATGAGGAAAAAGTCCACTCCAAAATACAGTGCAGATGGGAGAATCAGGGTGCTTTGTTTCGACTCGTCTTTGGACGCTTGCTCTAAGAGATCCTCACACAAGGGATTTCCTTGTACATGTTGGTGTCTCTGAAGTGATTTCCAGGCCACCGCCTGGCCCCTGCAAGGACGGTCACACTGGGCCATTGGGTGCTGCCTTGGCCTTGGCCGGCCCAGGAAGGGTCACCTGCTCATCATTGCTCTCTAGGAGTTTCATTGTCCACAGCTGAGGGGAGTGGATACATGCCCTGAGGACTCACCCAGGCCATGTTAGCCACGTCCTTAAAAAAAAAACCAGTGTCGGACTTTTTCTGGACCTTCACCAGTATTCTTTGGCGTATGCCCTCTTGCCAACAGATTGCTTGGAAAGACCTATAGCTCAATCATCGTTTCTAAGCCTCGAGGTCAATGAGGCTGTGCTTTGTTTGAAATAGAAAAAGCAATTCCTTGTCACTTTCCTTTGCACGGTGTGATTTCCTATGTTGTAAAGTCTTTGCCACATACTTCATGGAGGTGGAGGGGAGGTGCTGGCAGAGCAGGGAACCAGCCCCCAAAGCAACTGAGCCATTCAGTGAGGCACATCCCTGCCAGGCACAAGCCCCCCATGTGTCGGAGGAGAAGGAGACAAAACTCGCAGGAACATTTCCGGGATCCCAGACACGGAAGGGACCTGGCAGGGTCTCTGGCAATTCCTGTGAACAGTTTTCAGGGGCAGAACCCGAGGTCTCACTGTGCAGGATTCCTGCACGTTTCTTCCACACCTCTTGCCCCGCTGCCGCCATTCCCCGAAGGATCCAAGTGATGCAGCTCTGCCGGCCTTGGTCCTCCTCATCCCGGAGAGCCCCAGCTGAATTCCTCCGGGCTAGTTCTTACGGATTATTCCCTTGTAGAAGCTTTACTCCCACGTGCCATGCATCATTTCATAAACTTTCACTTACATACAATGTGTTCAATAAACATCTATTGCATTAATAATTAATTACTGTAATTAATAATTCATTGTTAACGTAATAATAATGTAAGTAATAATTAATGTACTACATAATTCGAGGCATCAGTGCAGTGTTTGGAATAAGAAGCTGCTGTGAAACTGTTAATATTTACCTTGCTCGACGTCACTCCGCTAACCATAGCTCCAGAGCGATACAGCGACAACTTTCAGAACCTGCTTAGCACGTTCTGAGCAAGTTGTACTTTGGAGAAGGTGAAGGGTCTGCTTCTCAATGACGCAGAGTAGCATTTCACTGTTGCCCTTGGTCTGTCCATTTTCATCAGGGTAAGTGATACTGAAAAGAGGCAAGAACCGAATCTTTTTTTTTTTTAAGATTTTATTTATTTATTTGACAGACAGAGATCACAAGCAGGCAGAGAGAGAGAAGGGGAAGCAGGCTCCCCGCTGAGCAGAGAGCCCGATATAGGGCTTGATCCCAGGACCCTGGGATCATGACCTGAGCCAAAGGCAGAGGCTTTAAATCACTGTGCCACCCAGGCACCCACCCTGAAGCATTTTTTAAAGGAGAATATCGAAAAACAGGGCCTGCAGGCGTGCCGGTCTCCAGCTGACTTTGCTGCCCCAGCTAAATGCCGTGAGGGTGCGTTGTCTTTCCTTGAGCAAAATGGTAGCTGTGTCCCCTACCATTCATGCCTCAATACCCAACAAGCCCGGGCTGGGACCCGTCCCGTGAGCCACATGCGGTTCTGATTTTTAGTCTAGAGGTTGTATTCATTCAAAACTTTGTGGACACCCTGTTCACCTGAAGCGAAGGTCTGTCTCCTTCGGAGAATACTCTTCGTGTGTATGGGTACGTGTACTTGCTACTGTGAGGTCAACCAGGTAACTCGCACAGGCAAGTTCTGCGTTGGAAGTTCACGGTCGTTTGGAGGAAGATGGCCCCAGATATGGCCGCGCTAGATGTCTGTCTTCAGAGCCTCTGTCTCAGATCCAGTCAGGTTTCAAATCCCCACCAATGCGTCTCTGACTGTCTCTAAAACTCTCCCTCTCTCATGCCACTATCTTCTCCCTCCTTAGACATCTCCCTCCTGTGATTCGTCTCCCGGATGCCCTCTTGGCCCTATTCAATGCAGGACCAAAGCACTGTTTTTAAAAAAAAAAAAAAACAAACTAAATCTGGTCATGTCATTGTCTTGTTTAAAACCTTTTTTTTTTTTTTTTTTAAGATTTTTTTTGTTTCTTTATGAGAGAGAGAGAGAGAGAGATGGATTCCCCCATTGAACTCAATCCCAGGACCCTGAGATCATGACGTGAGCTGAAGGCAGATCCTTAACCAAGTGAGCCACCCAGGCGCAACCTTGTTTAAAACCTGTCAATGACTCACCTCTGCCTTGGATTAAAATCCAAAACCCTTAGCATGGCTTTGCACACAGGTCCTCTTCCCACCACCCCAGTGCACCCTGCAGCCACCTTCTCTGTTATTTCTCAGGCTCCAGCCACACACCCAGGTCCCTGGTGTGTGCCCTGTGCCTGGGCCACCCCTGCCTCTGGCCCTGGCTCCAGGCTGACTTCTACTTACCCGGCAGCCTTAGCTGAGATGTCACTTCCTAAAAAAAGCCTTTGCTGAGCTCCCAGGTCAGCTCGGGTCTTACTCTTGTAAATTCTCCTTGCGTTGTCCACATGCATGTAGAGGTGTTTGCCACAGCTGTAACCACACAGCAGTGCGCATTATCTACAGTCCCTACAAGAAGGCAAGCTCCATCAGGACAAAGACTGTTTTTCTCGTGCATCTGGGTCTCCCAAACAGGTGGCACAGATAAGATGTTGAAAAGTAGCTTTTAAAATAACATCACTCTCTCTCTCTCCATCTATCTCTACAAGTGAATAAATAAAATCTTAAAAAAAATAAAATTAAATTAAGAATGAGGGGCCCCTGGGTGGCTCAGATGGTTGAATATCAGACTATTGATTTTGGCTCAGGTCATGATTTCAGGGTTATGAGATCAAGCCCTGTGTGGGGCTCCATGGGCTGGGTGTGGAGCCAATTTAAGATTTTCTCTCCTCCAGGTGCCTGGGTGGTTCAGTGGGTTAAGCCGCTGCCTTCAGCTCAGGTCATGATCTCAGGGTCCTGGGGTCGAGTCCCGCGTTGGGCTCTCTGCTCGGCAGGGAGCCTGCTTCCTCCTCTCTCTCTCTCTGCCTGCCTCTCTGCCTACTTGTGATCTCTCTCTGTCAAATAAATAAATAAAATCTTTAAAAAAATAAAATAAAATAAAATAAAATAAAAGATTTTCTCTCCTCCCTCTGTCCCATCCCCCACCCCCCTCTCTAAAAATTAAAATAAAATAAAATTTAATTTAATTTAAAAAAATGATTAAATGGCAGTGGGCAAACAGACTGAAATCAATCATTGGCATTGAAAGGGCTTTGTCAATTAAAAGCCGATTATTACAAAGGTCACTGATGCTTAAAAATGGACAGGGAACAGGGGACACCTTTGGGTCCAGTTGAAATATTGAGTATCTCTGTGTGTCAGACCCTGAACCAGACACATCTTTTCCTTCCAGTTGTCCACGGTCTAGTGAGGGAGGCACACACATAAGTGTAAATGTATCCCATATATACTTTTACGTTGCATGGATTCAATTATTTGTGCTTTACACCCCACACAAAGAAGACATTCCACAGGTCATATTTTATGCCGCAGGATGTCGGCATGACTTGGCAAATCTCAATGCTCTATGCCCTCAGTGAGGCTGGGTTCCTGCAAGCATCTTTCCCCAGTGAAGTATACCCTGGTACTTGCAGAAAGGTACTTGTCTTTGCAACATGGACTTGATCTCGAGTCAACTACTTCACCTGGTGCTCAACGGAAGCAAAGACGATCTACTTCCGGGCCAAAGGGCGAAAAAGCAGTGAGTAGAATTCAGTAGAAGGGGGAATTGAATGCAATGAAGTCTCAACAAAGGCCTTAGCTGATCCCACTGGGAGCCCTGGAGCTGGGATCGCCCACAGGAGCTGTCCTGATTCCATGCAACGGACTGGACTTTTGAATCCCCACACTGACCAGCCATCGGATACAGGATGCCCCAGTCATGGGAGCAACCTTAGATGAAAAGCCTCCTTTGGGGAGAAATTCAGCCACAAGCAACAGTAGGAAACCTTTGGGGAAGGGGGGCAGGGAATAAGTGCCTTCGCCCTGAAAGTGGGACCTGGCGGGGAAGAGAAGCAAAGGATTCTAGACCCCGGCTCGCTTCCCAATAATACAATCGTCTTCCGTCACCCACCGGGGCTGACTGGTGAGTAAAGGCATGTAGAGATGTTCTGTCCCTTCAAGAGAGAGTTAAACGTATTTCCCTAAGATGAAACTATATGGGTGATTTTGCCCTTAGAAATACGAGTGGTGAGTATAGATGAGTATCAGGGAGTTCTGTGGTTCTGGGCAGTGCTGTGGGCCAAAGCTCCTTGCTCCCTTCCTATCTTCTGGTTTTTAGAAGAGCTACTTGTCCTCAGCTTAAATGTAAGGATGACCACCAGGGAGGCTCCCACAGCTTCACGTGGCCACCAAGATTTCGCCTCAAGCCCGGCAGAGCTGCGGCTGGGTTGGCGCAAGAAGAGCAGATCAGATCGACATACCGCCTGTCTGTCCTGGCTCTTTGAAGAATCCAGGTGCTCCCAGAGTCAGGCTCAAACTATTCATCTAAGTGGCCAGGCCTGAAGCAGGGACAGGTTCTCCATCTTTGCCCACCGATGATACGTACAGTTGCGTACAAACACTCTGTTCTTAATACATTTCCCTTTCGGCAACACACTGCATGCTGTTTTCCCAGAGCTCCAGTCCGTCCACTTTCCTTCCCTCCTCCCTGCCTTCTCTCCCAATGGCCTCGCTGATGGAGTAACGGGACCACCACAATGGGAGCACCTATTGCCCTACAAGGGATGAGAAGGTCAGGTAGGTGTGGCTCTGCCACCTGCCGCCGCACCACCCTAACACAACCCCTCTCCAGGCCAAAAGCAATCAGATGGTCAGCTTCTTCTTTTCCGAGCTCATTCCAGAATCCCTCAAAGCTCTTACATCTCTCCAGAGACGCTGTAAAACCTTTGTCACATATCTGGAACTCCTTTCCCGTCCGGACCAGCCTGCCATGTTTTAAAGCCTAACAGTGCCGTATTGGGGTCTGGATGGAATCCAGAATCACAGAGGCACTGAAAAATTGGGCAAACTTTCTGGAAAGACACTTAGCTAAGAGATTTTTGTTCTTTTTCGGTCTCACTATATGCAGCTTCTTGTCACTCAGAAGAATTGGCAGCCTCTTTATGCTCACATGTCTTCACTGGAAATGAGTCCAACTTAAATCTATTTCTTTTGCCCTCACCACGAAGCCACACTCCCAGCTCTCTATTCAAACACATATTGGGCACCTGCTGTGTGCCAGACTCTATCCTGGGTTCTGGAGACGGAGACATCAGAGAGACACTGTTTATATTGTAAGTCTGTCCCATTCCAGGACAGAGCACTGTGAGGGGTGCCCCTTGAGCTAAAATGACAGGAGGGACCCCTTGCCCTGAGAAGCGACTGCCTGGGCCTACTGCTCCCCAATACCTAGCCCCTGGTCGCCTGTGGATGATGGGCATCAAAATGCAACTGAGGGACTGAATTTGTAATTTTCCTTAATTTCTATTAACTTTGATTTTAAAACGAAGACCTGCTTCCATTACTGGAAAACTTGTAAGTATACTTGGAACACCATGAGACTGTGGGTCTGCCTTTTGAACTCTAAATGTTGGGAAGTATAAGTAGCGATCGAGTCTTCCCAATAAAAATTGATCATCCACACTGAGATGTGCTATAAAGTGTAAAACACACATTGGATTTCTGAGACATAGTGTGAAAAGAAGACTATAAAATGTCCCATTAATAATGTATGTTTAATACGAAGACTATAAAATCTCCCATTAGTAATGTATGTTTAGTATGAAAAGAAGACTATAAAATGTCCCATTAGTAATGTATGTTTATTACATGTTGAAATAACAATACTTTGGATATATTGGGTTGTATTATATGTGTGTGTATACATATGTATATGTATACACATATGTATATACATATATTCATATGTGAATATATATATTTGAAGATTTTATTTTTCATTTCTTTGAGAGAGAGATAGAGCATGAGTAGCAGAGAAGGACAAAGGGAGACAGAGAAGCAGACCCCCTACCGAGCAGGGAGCCCGACACAGGGCTCGATCCCAGGATCTTGGGATCATGACCTGAGCAGAAGGCAGATGCTTCACCGACTGAGCCCCTCGGTGCCCAAATAAAACATATTTTTAAAATTAATTACCTGGGGTTTTATTTTCACTTTTGAAACTGGCTTCTAGAAAAAAAAATTGTTTTTGGATAAGTTAAAATTATATACATGGTCCATGTTATATTGGATAGTAGTATTCTAGAAGAAGAAAGAGATGAGGAAATTAAAAAAATTAAAATTCTGTGTGGTTATGTGTGCGATAGACAAGTGAGGAACCAAAGGGGTAGGGTATCTCCTCCTGGGGATATATAGGAGTTCGCTGGCCTATGGAATTAGAGAGGAGAGAAAAGGGTGTTCTGTCCAACAGCTTGACACGTGCAAGGATAAAGAAGCACAGATAAACCTCCTTGCTCGAGAACGTGAGTGAATTAGAATGTTTACTGTGATTGGCAGTCAAAGCAGGATCAGAAATTAAAGGACCTTGTGCACCCATGAAGGGAACTGAGCCTTTTCCTACAGACAATAAGGAGCCGTTGAGATTCTTCAAGGAGGGGCGCCTGGGTGGCTCAGTGAGTTAAAGCCTCTGCCTTCAGCTCAGGTCATGATCTCAGGGTCCATCGGGCTCTCTGCTCAGTGGGAAGCCTGCTTCCTCCTCTCTCTCTGCCTGTCTCTCTGTCTGCTTGTGATCTCTGTCTGTCAAATAAATAAATAAAATCTTTAAAAAAAAACAAAAAGAGAGAGAGATACTTTAAGGAAAGTGGTGGAGTGGGGATTGAAAACAAGCAGGGGTCTCCGAAGACCATCTTCCACCCGCAGCCCCGGGGCCAAAGGGAAGGTTAGTGAAGCGGGTGAGAGGTAGGAAGGAGTGATCCAGACTGCCGCCCCACCAGGGGAATAACAAAGTCAGGCACAGACAGGAGTTCTCAGAAAAAGAAGGAATTTTATATTCGTGGTCACGTGACTGCCTTTTCTGGAAAAAAGATCAAGTTCTTCTTAGAAAGTGTACACCAAACCTGGGAAAACAGACTTACGCATTTGGGAAGGCGAGTTGCAACCAGAGAACCCGGAAAATATGAGCTTCTGACAACCCAAATCAATTAATTTATACCCCGTGGCATGAAAAAGGCAATTACAGAAGGAAGAAGAACCTGGCCACATTGCGAAGACAGATTTTCCAGGATTACAGCCAACCTTGACTTTCTCCTGATCCTGTTTAATCGACTGCTCAGTGTGGTCAGGCCTCCCTCTCCTGTGCTTGGACTTGGGACCCTTTGGGCAAATGGCTTTTGAATACAAATATTCTAGTTCTTTTTCTCTCGTTAGCTGCAGACTTCATTATCAGTGCTAACCTCATTTCATGACCAATTTACATTTACTTTCCTTCCAGGAGGTCATAGGTTTGTGTTGTTTTGTTTTGTTTTACAAGGAAATGTAAGTCGCTGTGTATATCTGCTTTTCCATGAAGCACCTGCCGTTTGGGAATTACGTGTCATTCTCTATCTCCCAAGAAGGATCCAATGAGTCAGAATTTAAAATGTGTAAAATGCCTCAGGCTTCTTAGAAGAATAATGTTCTGGAGGTAAAAATAGAAATACAGATTTATAAGTATCACAGGAAATGCCCCGGGTTTGATCAACACAAATGGTGAGCAGGTATCCAGCAGCTTCTTGGCACACGTTCCAGAGCAGGAGTCAGGAGGCTGGGTCGCGGTCCTACTGTGCGCCCGGCCTCTGTGCCAAATGGGCCATTCACTTCATGGCCCCTGACTTGCACTTCCTAGAGTGGGAAATTAAAATACTATCTGTCCTCTATACCCCAGGGGCCTGTAAGGCGAATGGAATAAAATATCTCCTCTAAAACACTTTCCCCTGCGCATCACCAGAAGTGGCACATATTTGAGGACAATAATCATGATTCTGGAGGCTGGTGTCCCTGTTGTTTATACTTTCCACGCCCGGCACATACCTGGGCTGGATCAGTGTTTTGTTTTGTTTTGTTTTGTTTAAGGTTTTATTTATTTATTTGACAGAGAGAGACATAGCGAGAGAGGGAATACAAGCAGGGGGAGAGAGAGAGGGAGAAGTAGGCTGCCCCCGAGCAGGGAGCCCGATGTGGGGCTTGATCCCAGGACGCTGGTATCCTGCATGATCTGAGCCGAAGATAGATGGTTAATGGCTGAGTCACCCAGGTGCCCCTCTTTTATGAATTCTCAAAGCCCTCTTCTTTCATCTCCTATAGACGTATCTTAGTCTCTGATTTTTTTTTTCTTTTTCTTAAGGTTTTGTTTATTTATTTGAAGGTGGGGAGAGTGGGGAGGGGCAGACGGAAAGGGAGAAGCAGACTCCCGTCTGAGCAGGGAGCCCCACACGGGGCTCGATCCCAGGACCCTGAGATCATGACCTGAGCCAAAGTCAGACACCTAACAGACGGAGCCCCCCAGGTTCCCCAGTCCCTGAGCTTTCAAGACCGGCCCTCCAGGCTGATTGTTCACCCAGACTCACGTGTGAGTCAGGTGTCGCCTCAAGTTTAGTTCCATCTATGTGCTGTTTGCCTGACCTTTGTTTCTCGTTCCTCCCAGTCTGGGATCTAGAAAATCTGTGACCTCCCTCTTCTTTTATACACCCACATGCGACTAAAATTTCAGTTCGCACTTCAACACTTCTTGTGGTTTCCTTGTGCTTTTTTTTTTTTCCTACATATCAGCAAATTGTTTTCCTCATTGTCAGAAAACCTCTCTTTCTCTCTCCTTCTTTTCTACAGTCGGCTTCTGCCACCGCCCCCCATCTCTCTCATCATGCGGTTTCTCTTTTAGGTAAACCCTAAACCTTCTCTCCTTCCCCACCTTCAGCACCTCAGCGCCTGTATAACACGCGGCCGTGCACTGATTGTTTCCTTCTGGGTTGGGGCCAATATCCGTGCTATATCATGGTATGTGAGGATCACAGAGTTATTTGGTCTCTAACAAGTTCTGAAAATACAAAGCGTTTGGGAAAGGGCAAGAAGGAAAAGATGGGCCTCCATTTAGAAAGCACACTCAGGGGCGCCTGGGTGGCTCAGTGGGTTAAAGCCTCTGCCTTTGGCTCAGGTCATGATCCCAGAGTCCTGGGATCGAGCCCCGCATCGGGCTCTCTGTTCCACAGGGAGCCTGCTTCCTCCTCTCTCTCTCTGCCTGCCTCTCTGCCTATTTGTGATCTCTGTCTGTCAAATAAATAAATAAAACCTAAATAAATAAATAAATAAAAAGCCCACTCAGTGCTTCTGTAGCAAACAGGAATGCCGTCACAGGCTCTCAAGCACTGATGAGTGTTCCTCTCTCCATACAGAATGTATCTCAGGATGCCAGGAGTTCGTGGTCTTTTGTATCTTACTTACTTGCACAGTGCTCCTCTCGGTGTGGTTCCATTGTTCCAGGCCAGCCAGAAGACAGAAAAAGATGAGAAGGAGGATAGCTCTAACAGTAACAACGAATATTTCTAGAGATTTCACCAGATAAGCCAGGCATCCTTCTAAGCACGGTGGCCTCCTTTCAGCCTCTAGCGATCCTGGGACACGGGCACGACTCTGATCCTGACGTTATATCGAAGAATGTCGAGGCATCGAGTTTAAGTAACTTGTCCAAGTTATGTCGCTAGTAAGAGACGGAATATAAAGGACGTAAAAACCGCATTAAATTCACCGCTGTTTCTGCAAAAGAGGTTGATCCCCCGTACCAATGGGCTTACAGCATCTTCCAGTGTGTTTTGGGGAAGGAAGTCCCAGGCAACATGGCAATTGTATCAAACATGCACGGTAGCTCTAAGTGTTGGAGGTAAAATGCATCCGCGCAAAAGAACCGCTAATTGAAGAGAGAAAACTGGTTTCATGACCAGGTACTGGAAGTCAAAGTTTAGGGTTTTCTACCCCAAAGCCTGTGTCATCATAATGTGATAATAATGCTTTCTGATGGAGGTACTAGTAGTTCAAATCCGTGGACAACAGAGGTCACATGGTAGGTACCGTTTCACACTGGAAACCAAAGGGACAACAGATTGGGATTATGGTGCTAAGATGTTACGGTGCTAAAATGCATATGATCAGATCTGTGTTACTGAGTCCATTGTCATTTCACTGCCCAACATTTCCTTCTGTTTCCATGGGACACTTCAGATGCATAAGGAGGGAATGAAGAGGGAGAGTTGGTTTTCACATTGGAATGTAGAAACACACACCTTGGGGCTAAATCATCATAAAACTTCAAAAACATCCAAAGTCATGAATTGAATAAGCCCTCCTGCAAAGAAACCCACGGCCATTACTCAGACATTGACACACTTCCCAGCAGTGGTTTCCCATTCATGAACATAATGATGACCATTCCTGAAGCCTTCCCCAAATTTGCCCAACAGGTGAGCCCCTACTCATCCCTTAAGCTCCTGCTCATTTAATACCTCTTGGGAAAATCTTTCATCCCCCTAAGCAGTATGAGACATACCTTCCTCTAATATCCCAGCAGTGCTTTGGGCTTCTTTATTAGAGCAGTTACCATATTGCATTATAATCCTTTCTTTATTGCACTGCTGTGAATAGACTGCGAGTATTTCCAGGACAGCAGCCCCATTGTACAGAATCTATGTTATCGATCTCCAATATTCAGAGCAACAGGATTACTGTGTAGCAAACATTCAGTAAATACACGGAGAGATGAATGAAATCATGAATGAACACATATATTGGCCAACCGTCTTCCACCTTTCAATTACTTTAAAGCACCTGTTCTAACCATAGTTGTACCAGAGTTTGGTCAGCAAAACAGATCCACAATGAGTGACACAAGATAAGAGATTTATTACAGGCATGAGACCTCACCCAATTGTGAAAGCTGATTAAACAGTGTAAGGCTATCGCTTCATCTGATGCCAGGGCTGAAGTTTGCTGTGCAGGCAGTCGAGAAAGAAAAATGGATGTGAAGCAGGGGAAGAAAAGACAAACTGGAACCCACGAGAATGAACTGGTACACATGTCTGCTTCCAGCTTCAATAATGCAGATGATACTGGTGACTTTTACCATGAAGTCGCATGTGTACCTTGGCCAAGAGTCAGCGCAGCCGGCAGAAGAGATCTGACACCAGCTAAAGAAGCGGCAGGCATGGTTGCTGCTCCCTGCCAACAAGGCAAGCCAACAGATCATGAGCTACAGCCATGCCTGATAATCCAACACTGACCTTCCAAATCTGGCACTAATTTTTCCCAGCGTCAGCCTGAACCAGGAACCATGGGATGGGGGGTGGGAATTCTGGGAAATGTAGTTCTAGTTTAGCCAGGTTGACAAGACACAGTTACCACAATAGATATCCCCTCAACAGCTGACCCGCGTGAAACCTGAGCCCCACTTTGACAACTGAACTTCCATCCTAATTAGGACACAAGAACATGAGGAGGAGAGAATCAGAAGAACCAGAGAAGGCAATCACCAGGCAGCTATGGTGGTTTGCAATATTGGCTCCAATCTCTCACTCCTCCCTGTATCCTTGATTGCCTGATGGTGTGTACGTTGTACATTCCGGAGCCTTGACTTTGGGCATGGCCATGTAACTTCATTTGGCCAGTAACATATGAGTAGAAGGGAAAATGAGTTAGACTGGAGCCTAGGTTAGGAGGCTGCACATGTTTCCACTTGCCCTCCTGCTCTTTTGCTATTTCTGTGAGAAGATCGTTTTCAGGCTAGCCCACTGATCCTAGAAGGAGTATCCGAAACACAGGAAGCCACACAGCACCAACGCAGCTACAGGAGCACTAATGATTCATGGTTGTTTTAAGCTCTGTGCAGTGGCATTGTTTATTACAAAACAATAATGAATCAATGCAACTCAAAGCAGATGGGAGAGGGGGCCACTTGGAGGCCTCTGTCTGAGCAGCCAAAGCTCAGCTTTTGCGTGAGCATCAATGCCAGCCACGCAGTCCTCTGCTCACCTGCCGTTCTTCTGTCCAAACCTTTGCAACTGTCTCTGGGCAGGGAGCCATGTGGAGTAGGAAGTGTGGCTCTCAGGGGAAAGAGAGAAAAGAAGACATCTCTGATGCGGGCCAGCCATGGCACAGAAGGGAGATACATCAGTCTGCAAATTCGATGAAACCAGAGTTAGGGTGTGCACAGAGGAGGTCAGGACTTGGTAGGGCTCGGAGTTTTTCTAAAGCGATTTTATTTTCAGGTGTGATTTGGCGATGGACAGCTGAGGAGCTGGTATGTGCACAGCAGCTGCATAAACAGCTTCTTCTGATGGTTTCCCACCACCTGCAGGATAAGGGCCAATTGCCTCAACAGAGCAAACAAGGTGCTTTTCGGACCTGGCCTCCTTGCACTTTCAGAGACCTCTCCAGCCCCTCCTTGTTACTCCTTGTTACTTGTTACTCCTGTTTTCTCACACCTGTAAGTTCTCCTTGTCTAGAATGTTCTTCTCTCTTCTTTACCTGGCAAGCTCCTACTCGTTCTTCAGGGGCTACCAGAAATGTTCTATTTTCTTTGCGGTTTCCCCGTTTTCCACGACCAGCCTCCTAGCCCACTCAAGGCAGAATCATTGCTCCTCCAACTACTGTCTTGGGCATGGTGCTGCCTCCTCCACTAAATTGTGACTTCTCATAGGCAGGGAATGTTTCTCCCTCACCACTACAACCGTCTTCGGTGTCTAACTGAAAGCCTGGGCTGGGCAAGGTGAGCAGTAGATTATAGTCATTGAGATTCAGTTGCTAAGATACTTTCCGAGAGGACAAAACTTGTTCTCTGCTGAAGCTTGTGTAGTTATCCCAAAAGGTGACCTCCTACGGTTTTGTTGATAATCACCAGATGTCAAGGCAAAGACGTGGATATTTCAATTCTTTTTAGGAAGGAGGTCCGCTGGGAACAAGAGAAGAGCCTGAAACTTAAAACACACCAAAAAAAAAAAAAAAAAAAAATCTCAAACACATAAAGCAATTAAATTCCTGTCTAGTGCAAAATAGCTTAACAGAAACCCATTTTAAATGGGCCACTTAAATAAATGCTCAGAGGACATGTGCTTATCAGGGTTTCCACTTGGCTTCAGAGCCTGCCCTCTCAAACATCGACATTTTCTTTTTCCAGAATGCTGTCTCATTTCCCAAACACCGCTCCTTAAGCTTTCAACCCTTAAAAAAGCTGAAGCAATGTTTTTGCCTTTCTAAATTCACAATAGAGGAGTCAAAGCCCTATGCTGGGGAGAAGGCAGGGAGGCCTGCTCTTCTTTTGGTTTTAGATGCCACAGAAAGGAAGCTCTGTCTGTCACTGACCTTCACGCTTTGCCCACAGAGAGGCCTCATCACTTCCCATGTGTAGGAGAAGACTTGCACCCTATCCAGGGACGCCCGGTCTCAGAGCAATCTGCAAATTCCGCCATCCGCGGCCTTGTAGGCGCCGTCGATAGGGGGCGAGAGAGAGAGAGCACCTCTGTGGCCGCAGGAGCCACAGAAGGAACGTGCTCCTTTCTCCTAGCTTTCTGTTCCTTACAGGCTCTGGTAGCTTCTTCACCTCTGCAGCAGCAGATAAATATTTCAACATTTGCAATGGTTTTCAACATTTGCAGAAAAGAGCTTACTGTACCTTCCATCCCCATAGACCCAAGCCACATCCCCTAGAAAGGGTCTTGAGTATAAATTCCACAAGAATCTACATCGATGTTTAAAAAAATCCCAATCTCTTCACTTTGTTCCTCGAGCCCTAGAGGTGGTTGCTACTTCTGCAACACCCTGAAACCTTTGAATTATCTTTTTGCTCCTCTCGATTATAACTACATAATGACTTTATACCTAGCTAATCACTCTTGATATTAAATTCTGTTTAAGTAACTGGTGTGACTTCTGTCTCCTGAATGGACCCTGGCTGATAAGGGGCTGGCATCTGAAAATACTTCAGCTGCCTCTTCTCTCCTCTGCACCTACTAGAAGGCTTCCTATGGTGCAGATGTCCCTGTTAGGATGTCCTGGTTGGCAGGCCTGGTGCATACCCCTTCCTGCGATGGCTTCATGCTCCCCAGCCAGTCACCACTGCAGCATCCCTTCTGATTACGGGGGTCTCATGCTCATGTCCCCCGCACCCACCTTTGCACCATAGCTCACAGCCTGGGCTTCTGCTCTGGTCTTCCTAGGGTCTTCCCTAGCCTATCTTAAGTCCCCTGGTTGTTAACAACTGGCTCTGGTGGTGGGTGTGTGTGTGGAGGGGTCCCCTGTTTTATAGCTTTTGCTGATTTCGGTGGTGTGCAAACACTCCCACGATGGCCAGTTTCACGGAACGTGGAACTGGGGAGAGATGCACAGTAACACTTCATTATACAGCACTTTCACTCTATAGGTAAAACAGGCAATCTCAAGAGCATGCATAATAGGAACATGTAGTAAAATAATAGAAAGTGATGATGATGATTTATCTCCTTGTTCTTAACCTACTTTTTTAAATTGTAATTTCATCTGACTTTAATTATTAATGGCTCTGTTTACAACCAGGTCACAGATCTTCTGAAAACTTAACAATTAGCTTCCACCAACCAATAAGAGCTAGCTTTAGTACACCACGA
Organism: Mustela erminea; assembly: GCF_009829155.1. Lineage (NCBI taxonomy): Eukaryota > Metazoa > Chordata > Mammalia > Carnivora > Mustelidae > Mustela > Mustela erminea. The sequence continues at coordinate 10,162,563 of NC_045618.1, forward strand.
CCAGGAGCCATATCTGCAAAGAGTCCCCACCTCCCTGGGCATCCATGCAATCCTGGGTCCATGCAGAGCAAGCACAGCAGGGGAGCCACCTCCCTGGGGTTCAATCCAGGTTGCCATTCTATTTCATCCCATCGTCCCGGCTGCACACCCCAGATATAAATCAATGATGTGGGGGACCAACCTGCAAATTGTACAAATACAGATAACCCAGAATTCCAGGGATCGTGGGGCTTTCTGCACCTTTGCCCAGAACTGCTTTGAGGGTTTTCCTTTTGTAAAAAGTCATCAGTTGACTGGAGAAAGAAAATGTATAAGAGGACAAATCAGAAGAAGGGCAGGGGCAGGGGATGATTTGGAGCAGTGGAAATTTCTACTCTTGGGCCTGGATGCTAGACCTTGGTCAACCTTGAATAAGACCTACCAGCTCTTTTACTTCAGAGCCACAAAGTCCCCACAAGTCTCTGAAGGTCAACTTGTCTTTTCAGCAAACTTGGTATCTGAAACCTCCCCAAGGTTTTTACCCTTCCAGGACTCAAACTCAGGAAGCAGAGTTTAGGTTCAAGTTCATTTCCCTCTCCAGGACCCACTAATATCGTTATTTCTCTCACTTCCCATTTATTACCTTACCTCCCCCATTTCTCAGTAGCTCAGAAAATCTCTATTTTTTTTTTTTTTAAGCCTGGAAATTTTGCAAATAAATCCAAGGAAACTCTTCTTTTTGGCTTTCTGCTTACCTTATCTGAATCAATAAACAGTAGGGATTTAACTATTCAAAGCAAAGAAAGAGAACACAAAGATGAAACTAGTTAATATTTCTGTGATGGCTTCTGGGAGTCTCAAAGATGACAAATATTAACTATTGAGATTGTAAGGTGAAATCCTATTTTTTTTTTAAGATTTTATTTATTTATTTGACACAGAGAGATCACAAGTAGGCACAGAGGCAGGCAGAGAGAGAGAGAGGAGGAAGCAGGCTCCCCGCGGAGCAGAGAACCCGATGCGGGACTCGATCCCAGGACCCTGAGATCATGACCTGAGCCGAAGGCAGCGGCTTAACCCACTGAGCCACCCAGGCGCCCTGAAATCCTATTTAAATTTTTGATTCTTCTATAAAGAAGACCCTTGTGCTGGGTTCCCCACTGCATCAAATGTCTTTGGTGAAATGTTAATGTATACTGATTGTATCTCAGGGATCTCTTGATGCAAATGCTTGGCTTGATCAAAATCCAAATGGTAGAATGTGGACCAGAGTTAACACTTGAATAGTAAGATATCAAGTTGTAACCTTGAATTAAACCCAGTAACAAATTAGTTGCTTATTTTGCAAGTCAGTTCAGGCCTATTCATAGCTACTTTTTAAAAATTTTATTTATTTAGTTTAAGTGATCTCTCCACCCAACCTGGGGCACGAACTCATGACAAAGATCAAGAGTCGCATGGTCCTCCAGCTGAGCCAACTGGGCACCCCAAGAGCTAATGTTTTAAAATTCTTGCACGTGCTAGGTACGGGGCCAAGGGCAGCTAGCGAAGGAGGTAGGCACTATTTTATACCCATTGTACAGGTGGGGATATGGAAGCACTAAATGTAACCTGCCTAAGGTCACACAGTTAGTAATGGCAGAGACAGGAATTTAACCCATCCAGTCTGATGTAGGTATGCTGAGATTATTGTCATTTTTACCAATGAGGAGAGTGTGGCTCAGTAGAGGTGAAGTGACCTGAACATGTTCCACAGCTAGGAAGTGGCTGAACTGAGACCTGAACTCTAGCACTGTCCATCTCTGACATGCTACTTCTTAACCGCACTGCTCCGCATGGAGAAGCAATGATGGAGAGTCCCCAGGCACACATTACTGGGATTACACTTAACTACTGCAGAGGCTTATTATGCATTTTCATCTTCTTAGTGCTTTCTAATTAAAAAGGAAGGGAGTGGAGAGATCTTTTTGCTCTCTAACTTCTGTTTTCTCTGCATGGAAAGCAGAGGGCCCCCAACGAGAACCTTTGCATAATAGAGCTTATTGTATTGCAATCAGCTGTTTAAGTGCAGACTTCTCTGAGGTCCCTTTTTACTGGAGAGAGTTAATTAACAGCACAGCCACTAATGACTTACCCATGCTCAGCCTTGATTGCAAAGAATATATGAACGTACTAAGTCACCTTAAAGTCTCAAAGTGTGCCCCTACTGTAGCCAGATTTAATTAATGATAATCATAGTAATAATATTAATACTGTTTAACATCAATTGAGTGCTTACTGAGGACCAGATACTCTGCTAGGTGATTTTTATTTAATCCTCACAAGGATTTCAATGTGAAGCAGACACTACTACTATTTTCCCTCTGCACCTTGCTGAGGGAAAGCCAGAGGTGAAGGTTCAGCGAATGGGACAGAGCACACCGCAGGTGCCTGCCACCCTGGGCTAGTACCCTGAGCCTTGAGGGCCTCTATGCCTCCAGCAATGGGGATAATAAGTCAGTTCTTTTTATAGTGAACAGGACACCCACTGACTCACAAAATCATGAGTCATGAAATCTAAGAAATGGGGAAAAAAAAAAAAGACCCTTCCAGCAATAAACTGAAGTCACAGACCATTTGACTATAAGGAAAACTAAGCAAGACTCTTGAGTTTGGGAAAAGGGTGGCGAAGGCCAAAGCAAGTAGCAATCCACCCTCCCAGCGGGTGCCCCCATGACTGAGACTTGGACAAGGCAGAAGATGGGTGGTCTCTGAGGGGCCGAGCACAAACTCAGCTGAGAGGTTCAAACCACCAACTCTTTCAGCTAAGGCTGGTCCTTCCTGGCACAGGAAGGGCCTGGTACCACTCTCAGGTGGAGTGGTTGCTGGGGCGTGAAACACAGATCATGGAATTGGGAGACTGCACTCAGACCCCCTTCTTTTGGTCTTTTATGCATGACTTCACGACCTACTTCCTCTACCTAGAATATTCCTTTGGGTCCCTCACATCCTTCTCCCCAACTCCTGAGACACTTTTAGTGTCAGCTTTAAAGCTTCTTTTTTTTCATGGAAGCCTGACTCCCAGAGGAGGTGACACATGTCAGCTCCCCTGTGTCAGGGGAACCTCTCTGATGTATATAACAACGGGAATGTCTATTTGTGTAAGTGTTGATTAAATAAGTTTCCAATGCCTGATTGCAAATTCTACATGTTCTACCTCTAGTCTAGTACAGAGCCTGACACATAACGGACATTCATAAAAAGTGATTGTATTAGTTGCCTAGGGCTGCCTTCGTGAAGTACCAAAAATTGGGTGGCTTAAAAATGATAGGAATTGTCTCACGGCCCTGGGGGCCAGAATCTGAAGTCAAATTATGGGCAGAGCCATGATCTTTCTGATGGCTAGAGGGGAAGAGTCCCTCTGGCCAGTTCTGGCTTCTGTCATTTGTGGCAACTCTCTGTGTATGTTCCCTGGCTCATAGATACATCCCTCAGTCACTTCTCCCTGAGTGTCCTCACACTGACTTCCCTCTGCACATATCTGTTTCTGTGTTTAAATTTCCTTTCCCTACCCCCAAACAAAACGTCCCACATACTTATTACTGACCCAACAAATTGGTGCAAAGAGAGAGTAACAGAAAAATTCCCCCCAATAAAACAGATCTACTGCTCAGGTAGTAGGAGTTGACAGAAAGATAGGATAGGGACACGTGACTTTGATGCAGCATGAACACGTGCCATCTCATGTGCGATCCCTTAGACACCCAGCTTGATTCTTCTCCAACGCCGCCTCTTGGAGGTGTGTCTGATTTAACAACAAATTCCCATCCCAATCCAGTGGGGCATAGGATGATTCTGCTTTTGTTTTCTGGTCAAGAATTGCTTGACCCTTGGGGTGCCTGGGTGGCTCAGTGGGTTAAAGCCTCTGCTTTTGGCTCAGGTCATGATCCTAGGGTCCTGGGATCAAGCCCCACATCGGGCTCGCTGCTCAGCAGGGAGCCTGCTTCCCCCTCTCTGTGCCTGCCTCTCTGCCTACTTGTGATCTGTGTCTGTCAAATAAATAAATAAAATCTTAAAAAAAAAAAAAAAAGAATTGCTTGTCCCTGAGGTTCTCATGAGAAGACCTGGCAAGGGACAGTCACCTGCACCCACCAAGATGGCAGAGAAAAGGACACTCCCCCCCGCTTTTTTTTTTTTTAAATAAAGGTGTCACTCATGTTGGATTAGGGCCTACACAAAGGAATCTATTTCTTTATCAGGCCCCATATAGGTACTACGGCTTAAGACTTTAATACATCCTTTTCAGGAGACACAGTAAGATCCACAACAGTAAGGAAGGGAATAAACATTCTGTGCTCTCATTTTCCTCATTTGCAACATGATGATAATACTTGTTTTGATCCCACACACATTTTTGAGATGAAATAAGTTAATGGCAATAGAATACAGCATTCCTCTGCCCACCAGTAAATCTGATTTGATGGGCCAACATGTTTGGGGGGGTTGCTTTAAGTGTTATTAGACCAATGTCTGGGTGAAATCACAGTATGGTTCAACTACCAGGAGGACAAGAGTTGCAACGTATGCAGAGCTGAGGCTTCCTACACCCTAAATCAGGGCGTGGGGTGTGACACGTGCCATGTGCTATTGAGGTAAGTGGCTCTCAGAGGCACAGAGACAAAGAGAATGGCTTCAGGAGGGACACACTGGAACTGGGATCCTGGCTCTGTGCCTCTCTTTATAAGGCTTTCTCAGTGTTACTTTCCTAATCTGTAGAATGGGCTAATAGCCCTCTAATAACCCCACCTAAGGTTATAGGGAGATTGAATGGGGTCGTTTCACAGAGGCTTAGCGCAGTGACTAGCATAATAACCAGTCACTCAATGGAAAACTGTATATACAATACATATGTAATACACGTTTGGGTTCTGCTAAAGGCCCTGGCCATGCAGCTGACAGAACTGTGGCAAAAACGGAAAACTGAAGGGTGACCTATGAGGTTGACCTGGGAGAGTCCTCTCTGGTCTCCAGCAGTCTCTCTTGCTTAGCTGGGACCGAACTGTGGAATAGCATCCGCCTTGTCTACTTTTCTTCCCTTTATCGTCTACCGCCTGGCACCCAAGAAAGGACAAAGAACTGGTGAAGAGACAATCCCCTGTCAGCGGTCAGTGTCCTGAGTCTGTGGGGACGCATGTGCAGGCAGTATCATGTGTGATGCTTGAGGGTTCCGGCTTCTTTCCAGGAGAGTGGGAGAAAGAAGTTGAAAGCAGCCCCACTGATCTCAGATTGCTCTTTGCAGTCAAAGGGAATTGTGTGAAAGGCCAGGAAAGCCAGGACATCTTCAGGGATAAGAGAACTAGGGGCTCAGAGCACCAGCTGCCCTATGAATGGGGTGACAGCCAGTGTAGCCAAGAGTGTTGGTGCTAAAACTTTTAGTAATCAGCAACAGCCATTCATTGGCTCTTTGAGATATTGGCCTTTTGGTTGGGTTTGGTTTTTTTTTAAGATTTATTCATTTATTTGAGACAGAGAGCATGCACAATGCAGAGGGGTAGAGGGAAAAGGAGAGAATCTCAAGCAGACTCCTGCTGAGCATGAAGCCCCACGCAGGGCTCTCGATCTCATGACCCTGAGATCATGACCTGAACTGAAACCAAGAGTTAGACCCTTAACCAACTGCACCACCCAGGTACCCCTTGGACTTCTGTTTTTAAAGCCAAGTTGGTGTGGGCTCTGGAGTGCAGGAGGTCTTGATTCAAATGTTGGTGGAGCCACACCCTAGCCGGGGGATCAAGGAGAAGTGATTTAATCTGAGTCACAGCTACTACAGCAAAACGTGGAGATGATTCTTATTTCCTAAGGGGATGGAAAGGATTTAATGAAATGGGTAACCAAAAGGTCTAGCACAGGGCCTGGAGCAGAGTAAACACCTGATAACAGGTAGTCACTCCCCGCCCCAGGTTACAGGTGGAATCAAGTAGGGCAGACAGGCCAGGGCAGGTTCAAATGTCAGGACTCAAGGGGCGCCTGGGTGGCTCAGTGGGTTGAAGCCTCTGCCTTCAGCTCAAGTCATGATCCCAGGGTCCTGGGATCGAGCCCCACATCGGGCTTTCTGCTCAGCAGGGAATCTGCTTCCCCCTCTCTCTCTGCCTGCTTCTCTGCCTACTTGTGATTTCTATCTGTTAAATAAATAAATTTAAAAAAACAAAAAAACAAATGTCAGGACTCAAATCCTGGCTCGGCTACTTACTCACTATGGGATCGTGGGCTGGTTAATATCTCCATATCTCAGTGTCTTTACCTATAAAATGAGAGTCCTTATAGATGTCCACTATCCACAATTTCCAAATCCAAATGCTTCAGGGCACCAAAGATTTTTCTCCTATAACTCCATTGCTGGCAAACCCTGGCCTCCATTGACAGGAGGCTGTTTCTAATCTGTGTCTATCCTGCTTGGTATAAATATTCACATTGATTATGGAGGGCTGCCCCAGACCTCACCAGGGGGTGTTATATTATATATAGATTATAAATTGTGCTACCTTTCTAAAATTTGAAAACTCTGAATTCTGAAATTCATCAGGCCTCAAGGAGTCCTAGATGAGAGACTGTGGATCTGAGTGGAAAACTCAGTTCATGGGGCCAGAGGACTGATGGGAGCATCTGTGGAGAACCGTAGCCAGCACACAGAAAGGACTCAGTGAGTGTGAGCGGGTCCACAGGTCGCAGACTTGACACCAAACTCAAAGGTCATAATCATGTTCCACTGTTTTCCTGCATGACCTTTGATGAGCTACTAACTTTTCTCAGTTTCCCCACTGTGAAACAAGAATAATGACAATAATACTAACTAGACCAATTAATACATGTAAACTACTTGGTAAATTGCCTAGTATATAATAAATACTACCAAGTGTGAGCTCCGATTATCATTATTACATTTTTATATGTAAGTGAAAATCCCTTACTTATAAAGGACATGGCATTACAGCAAACAAGGCAGTTGAACTCGGATTGGTATTCCAAGAATTTTACAGGGACAAGAAAGGTTACTCAGTGTATTAATCTAAGCTGACCTTTTGTGCCTTCTTTAATCAGATGAAAGCACTTTTCATTAAAATCGTTTTATTTTATTTTCACATAATGTTCTTGATGGATTTCCCCCCCTAAGAGTTCTGATAAGACAAAAATAAGAGCAAAATAGTTATTTCTTGCCTTTAGCAATGCCAGTTATTTCAGATAGGTGAGGAGGATGCTGTTGAAGGAACGCCAGATGAGGATGCTGCCCTAGGGATTGTTGGACCCAGCACTTGTTTCTATTGCCTTCCATGGACTGTACCACTCAGATTTCCAAGAGGGCTTGCAGTGGAGTTGGGGGGAAGCATCACACAGCCCCATTTGTGTCTACTACTATTGTGCTGAGACCACACTCCCCAACGTGGACGACGGCTGGTGACTCGGTGCAGCTGGGGTACTGGTGCCAGCCCACAGCCAGATTAAGGAATCCAATTTAGGATTCCTTTAATGGGCAACTGTTGGCTTGGTCAAACTTCCTTAGAACTGCAGTGCAAGGCAACTGGGTACTTCCCCAAAGGTACAAATGTAGTGATCCAAAGGGGCACGTGCACCCCAATGTTTATAGCAGCAATGTCCACAATAGCCAAACTATGGAAAGAACCTAGATGTCCAATGACACATGAATGGATTAAACAAGATGTGGTATATATACAGTGGAATACTATGCAGCCATCAAAAAAAATGAGATCTTACCATTTACAATGGCTGCATGGAACTAGAGGGTATTATGCTGAGCAAAATAAGTCAAACAGAGAAAGACAATTATTATATGATCTCACTGATCTGAGGAATTTGATAAACAAGACAGGGGATCATAGGGGAAGGGAGGGAAAAATGAAACAAGATGAAACCAGAGAGGGAGATAAACCATAAGGGATTCTTCATCCCAGGAAACAAACTGAGGGTCGTTGGAGGGGAGGGGGAGGGGAGAGAGAGGGTGTCTGGGTGATGGACTTTGGGGAGGGTATGTGCTATGGTGAGTGCTATGCATTGTGTAAGACTGATGAATCACAGACCTGTACCCCTGAAACAAATAATACAAATGCAAATAAAAATACAAATATGTTAAAAATAATAATAATAATTCACCACTGAATCCCACTCCCCACGACAAGAAAAAAGAACTGCAGTGCAAGGTTTGTCCTATTCCGTCCATCCCCTCTCCTTGTACTACAGGTGCCCAGTGGACACTGAAGTCTGAGGACTCTCCCTGCCTCGTCGTGCTTTACCCCCTTTAGTGTTCAGAGACAGCTCCTCTAGTAAACATCTTGCACATCTAATCTCTAATCCCATCTCGGTGTTTGTTCCCTGACAGACCCTCACCTTCACCTTGAGGGTTCAGGATGGTATTTAAGTTCTGCCTCTGAGATGTGGAAAGGGGAAGAAAGGGAGACATTAGTTCCGCAGTAATGGGGGTAGCTGACAATCGGGCTGAAGCACATACGGGTCTTGCAGAGCCAGACTTTGCCTTCCATCCTCTGATCACCAGCTTCATGGACTCGGGCTGCTGTGACATTGCAGCAGCAGCAGGGAGCCCGGGGTCACAGCTGCTGTGGGGCCGAGTTTTAAAGCCAAGTAATAGCTCCTTAGCTCTCTGCTCTTACAGCTATTCCAATAATTTCATAAGCACTTGTTTCCCTGAACTGGGTTTCTCTCTGCTTAAAACACCTGAGGTGATTTCTGGAATTTTTTTTTTTTTTTTTTGCACTAAATGCTAACTGATACAGCAATGAATTTGCAGGGGGCAAAAGCTGACTTTTTTTTATGCTCAGGGGGGAAAAATGTCATGAAGCTGTTATCTTCTCTAACTCGGAAGTGAGACTGCAGATCTACCAAGCCAGTAACTCAAGAAGAAGGGATTATAAAAAAATAAAGGATTAGTTTGTGTTGGCTGCTCCTCGAAAGGAGTTCCAAGAAAAATTGAGCTCCATTAAGGATTAGCCAGTGTGCAAGCAGAGACGGAAGGGAATGGAGGTCTGGGGATTAACTGGTCTTCGCTGTAATGGAAAGGCAGATGCTTCTTTACCAGGTTTCCTAGAGACAGTCACTCCTGGAAATAGTCCTTCTCTACCAAAGATGTCTGTTTGGACAATGGATTAAATGGCCACCCAATCTGTGCCCCAGATAGTTGGAGAGAGGACAACCATTCAAAGACCTATTAAGTCCTTCTGGTCAAAGTCAAACAAAGGCATCCATCGCTGACCCAGGATGGTATTGCAGGTGTTGGCTTCCACTCCGACCCCTGTAGTCTTCACAATGTCTGGCTGCAGGCTTTCCTCTCTTCTGGACTCTCCTATGCCATATGCTCCCCAACCCTTCCTTTTCTCTTCGAGAGTTGTTATTGCCGTTGGCCTGGTCCTGCTTGTTTGTTGTAGTTGGAGCGGTGGGGGTGCCAGTAAATTGTCCGTTTATAGGTTATTGAACCATAAAGAGCCAAAGTCAGGTCTGAGATTCTTAACTTTGAGCTTACTTCAGAAACTGGCTGGTACTTCGGATTGTCTCCCTTGGGGAAAAATGATTCTGTTTGATGTGTGGGAAGAAGAATACACATGGATATTCGGTGGCCAGAGGGCTGGGCTGTGTTGGAGACAGATTGTTATGCGTAAAAATCCATTCCCCCCTTTTTCTCAGATGTTTCATCCGGGTCCAATCAAGAAAACACAAACCCTACCAGGTCTTTCATCGGGAGGGAGTTTAACATGGAACTGGTTTCACAAGGGATGGAAGAGCTGAGAAAAAGCAACAGGAAGATCAGATAACACAGAAATTAGAAGCATCAGAAAACCACCCTTACCTCTGGGGCTCAAGGGACAAAGAGAGGAGGCAAAAGCCAACAACATGGTGGCCGCGTCTTGGGAAAGCCAGGACCTTGGAGGGAGGCGGTGTCTGGCAGGAGGTGTAGTGATGGAGAAACACAGTAAAAGCCGATGGGGTTGGGGGGACTGCCCAGTTTTCTCTCCTGCTCCCGCGCTCCCCTCTTCCACCCACACCATCTTTACCCAAAGCCAGAGGTAAGAAAGAGTGGAAAGTGGGGTGTCCTGTGATGTATACCAGCCACTTGGGACATCAGGCTGGACTGCATTTCCTGACCTCCCTTACAATGAGCTGAGCCACGAGATTAAGTTCTCTCCTTTGAGGCGTGAGCAGAAATCCTGCGTGCCCTTGCAAAGCTTGGAGCTCCCATCACTGGGCATACCTCCTCCAATTGACCATTCTCCTACTCCTCGGCTGACATAGAAGGGTTGGAATTCACTAAGCAGACAGCCACATGCCCTAGCAGAAGGGAAGAACAATTTATGGGACAAACTGTGTTCCCTGCATGTCCAACTTGGAGCAGAGCCACCCAATGACGTGGACAATTCACCTGGAAAAAGGTACAAAAGAAAGAAATAAGCCATGTTCCTGGGTCTCTTGGCTGTTGCAGTCTAGGTCTTTATCGTAATAGAGCTGTTTCTGTTCCTCATTTATCTGCTTATTCATTTGTTCAAACTTCAGTCATCACCTGTGATGTAGGCACTCAGGTGCAGAAGATAAAAGTACACACAAGTCCTTGCTCTCAGAGAGATCACTACCCACTAGCGGAGACTGAAAAATACACAGAAAGGTATAGCCCAGGATCATAAGTATATATCAGTGCAACCCACTGAGGGTGAAAAGTGATATAGCTTCGGAATTGTTCTGAAAGGACAGAGTTGACAGACGGGGACCTGGAGGCGGAGAAATGAACAGCACTTTACTAGTCCCTCAAACATATGATCACTTGCTACTTACCATACCTCTTGAGACATGTGTTAAAACTTCCAATTTTACAGGTGGAGAAACAGAAATCCAGAGAGTTCAAACGATTTCTCTAGAGCCACACAATTGATTGTCAAGATTTAAACCCAGGCTGGCCTGACTTTAAAACCAATATTCTTTCCACCGTGGTAAGTCATCTCTCTCTCCAGTGAGCTTCAGTTTTGCGAGACGCCTCCGAGCGCACCTGCTGGAGAGATGCCGGCTTGTCTGACCTGCCCTGAACATTCATCGAACACGTCGCTCAGGCCCACGAGGAGAAGACGGGAAGAAAGCGGGGCCAGGAGAAGCCGCTCTCAGTACTTGATTTGTTTGCTTTCTTTCTGACCAGAGTAAGTACTCACCATCAGCATGACTGCTCTCCTTCTTTCGTATCAGATTTGTTCTAAAGGACTTCAGGCTGTTTCCCAAAAAAGCCAAAGATTTACCACCATGAAGGATATTCAAAGGAAACGCTTTAGGCTCTGGCCACATTTAATAGCTCTGTCTCTGAAAGTTCCCCGGCAATTGAAAGGACAAGAGAACCACTTTCCACTGGGTCTGAAGACCCCATTTTTAGCTATCTGAAAAAGAGACATTTTGGCTTGCATGAACTCTAGGAGACATCTTCTCATGACCAAGATGTGACAAAGCGGACACTTACCTGTATATAATAGTGGAACAGGGTCACAACACTCGGTGTAGCACCCTTCTTAAAAACTTAAATGAGACTGACAGATACTAACAGGGATTTTATCTAGGTATCTGTTTGACATTATAGGAGGCAATGAGACCTAGAGTTGCCTATCGGAAAGGAGCAGCGGAAGCATTTTCAAGATCCCAAAGCTAATCTTCTCCCACTGCAAATGATGTGAGCTGCCAGTCTCTGCCCCTTTTGCAAGTGATTTTTTTTTTTTAAATAAGAAAAGATATTTTGAAGGCAGCCACATTTTCTTCTTCTTCTTCTTTTTTTAAATTAACATATAATGTATTATTAGCCCCAGGGGTACAGGTCTGTGAATTGCCAGGTTTACACACTTCACAGCACTCACCATAACACATACCTTCCCCAATGTCCATAACCCCACTACCCTCTCCCTACCCCCCTCCCCCCGGCAACCCTCAGTTTGTTTTGTGACCTTAAGAGTCTCTTATGGTTTGATTCCCTCCAGATCCCAACTTGTTTCATTTATTCTTTTCCTACCCCCCACATTGCATCTCTACTTCCTCATATCAGGGAGATCATATGATAGTTGTCTTTCTCCCATTGACTTATTTCACTAAGCATAATACCCTCTAGTTCCATCCACGTCATTGCAAATGGCAGGACTTCATTTCTTTTGATGGCTGCATAGTATTCCATTGTTTATATATACCACATCTTCTTTATCCATTCATCTGTTGATGGACATCTAGGTTCTTTCCATAGTTTGGCTATTGTGGACATTGCTGCTATAAACATTTGGGTGCACTTGCCTCTTCGGATCACTACATTTGTATCTTTAGGGTAAATACCCAGTAGTGCAATTGGCAGCCACATTTTCAAAGCAGGAAAAGGTAATATGCTCTCAGAGCAACAGGGTCATAAATTATTTCCTGTGATAGTCTAGCCACGGCGTGCCTCTGAGTTCTTAGGAGAAGTCATCATTTTACATTAAATAACAAGTAGATCTTACAATGTTTTCTTCAAGGAAGTTCACAATGTTCAACTCGTTCTTTTGTCCACACGGCGTTCACAAAAAAGAAGTATATGAAAGGCACATTGAGGCCAATTTTGCAGGGACAGAGGCCAAGTCAAGAAGTGATTATGCAGGCGCCTGGGTGGCTCAGTGGGTTAAGCCGCTGCCTTCGGCTCAGGTCATGATCTCAGGGTCCTGGGATCGAGTCCCACATCGGGCTCTCAGCTCAGCAGGGGGCCTGCTTCCCTTCCTCTCTCTGCCTGCTTCTCTGCCTACTTGTAATCTCTGTCTGTCAAATAAATAAATAAAATCTTTAAAAAAAAAAAAAAAAAAAAAAAGAAGTGATTATGCCAAAGGTGACAGAGAAAGACACACTTGTGGGCCCAGATTCTAAATCTCCTGGGTCAAGAACCAGGACCATTTCTCTCCTTGCCTATTAGGCATTTTTGCTAAAATTCGATAATGATCAGAATGACAGATCTAGTCAAGATCCTACGCGAACCTGTTGGATATTGAGCTTGCTGATAAACATACAAGATAAACAGGCTCACAAAAAGACAAGAAGTCAGATCTCCCATCCTCTTCTGGAACACGCCATAAAACCAAACTAAATGACATCAAAACCATTCACCAGGCTTCGATTATTAGTCGGCACAGATATAACCTGATTAGTTTCATGGCTCCTTCAGATCCTAGGAATAAACTGAAAACTAAGAAGAAACTTTCTGTCTATGTGAACATGTTCATCTTTTTCTGGTGTTTTAAAAGAGGCTTCAAGCCTAGTTGAGAATTTGGGGAAAGAGATAAATCTGCCTAATTCTTTTTTTTTTTTAAAAGAATGAGGATACATTTAAGATATGAACTGCCAGAGGCCTGGAAGAATTCATTTTGTCTCTTCTCTGTGTCGCTGGTTCACTGCTTGGTTTTCAAGGCAATCCCAAGAATGCCAAGCACCGTGTTTGCAATGTCTCACTGTTAGGATCGTCCTCAGTAGCGTATCTGAGGACATCTATTATCCTGGGCAGTCCACATTTTCCTAAATGCATGCATTCCCAAAATGAGACCATAGGAAGAGACATAATAAACCATGTATGATATATTCTTGTGCTGAGATGCTCAAAATTTCCTAATTTTCACCAGGTGTCCTTCCTGTACATGTCTTCACTTCACACCCAGCCAGAGGAGGCAGAGAAGAGGGAAGGAAGCCTCGAGCTAATGTGGCAGGAGGCCTCCTCTGCTGGGCTACTGTCTGCCCCCAGCAGGCAGCCTTCTTACTGTCCACCCCTCCTTACTGTTGGCTGGTCCGTCTGGCGTGCTGCCACCAGGGGAGGAACTGTTCTATCCCATCGCCACGTCTCTAAGCCCCCTTCTTTCCTCCCTTCTCCTTCCTCATCTGCTTCTCTCCTTCCCTTTCTGCCTCATCAGCTCTTGCAACTCCCCAGATGTGGCCAACATGCTCTCACCCACCCCCTCCACTCACACGGTGGTCTGCTGAATGTCTCCCACTCCCTGGGTTGTTCTCTACTTCCTCCCCAGATGGTTTTTGTTTATCCACACCAGTGGCCATTTTTTTAAAATGAATTTTACTTAAGATTTTATTTATTTATTTGAGAGAGAGAGAGAGAACAAGCATGTGTGGGGAAAGGAACAGAGAGAAAAAGACAAGCAGATTCCCCACCAAGCAGGGAGCCCCACTCAGAGCTCCATCCCAGACAGAAGCTTAACCTACTGAGCCACCCAGGCACCCCACACTGGTGGCCATCTTATCAACAATGAAAAAATTGAGCCAGAGCAGCCAGAAGACTCTAGAGGTCTGAGCATAGCTGTGTCTGAGACATAAGGTCGTCACTGTAACTTGTGGATTCTTCTGGTGGTGGCAGCCAGGGCCAGCATCCATGCTGGCCAGAGTGTGGCTGAATGCAGCTACTAGCTGCCTTCTCAAGGTAGAGAAAGTGAGCGTATGGGGACTTTTCCATTTATTATTATTATTATTATTATTATTATTAATAGTTATTCAACCTGTTTTCTGACCTTCAGGAGGTAGGACAGAGCTGTCACGTGGGCTGAAGAAGGAGGGAGTCTTACAGCTCTAAGACTGCCTGCCACACGTTGGACCCATGGTCTCTTCTTCTTGATTCTAGACCTCTACTCAAGGACCTTGCAAGCCCTTGCTTCACCAAACCTCCTTTACTCAAAGAAGAACGGGAACAATTTTGGTCAAACCAAAAGCAAGCAGCCAAAGTTGTGGACCCCACATTAGACTTCACACTGAGTCCATTTTCACTAATTTGCTATGATTCCTAATGCCCTGTTGTGTACTAAGATGGTGAAAGTATGGGGTCCGTCAGGGATGAGTATTAACACCTGTCTCTTCTGGCATCTTCCTAAAGGGTGAGGAGACAGTTAAGAGAGAAAGGTCTGAGATTTCTAGCAGTTGGTCAACCATCAGGGCTCTAAGGAACCAAATAAAAAGAGGTGGGTCACAGAAGGGCTTGCGGCTCTGCAAACCAGAACAGAGGAGTTTGCAGTGATATTTTTAAACAGGGCTAAGTGTGGAGTAAATGTTTCAGGGCAAGAATAATCCAAATTTAAAATATGAATGAAGAGCTAGAGCTATTGGTTGGAAACGAGCTTTACGAAGACTGCTGAATTGAGACAGAATGTTTCCTAGTATCACTTAATAATCCTAATAGGTTACTTGTTTATTCAAGGGAGTTATCTGATACATTATCTACATATCTCATACCACCTGTAAACAAAAATCACCTTATTTCTCCCTTTTCAATTCCTATGCCACAATTTCCTTGCTTCATTGTACTGGATAATACCTTCAGCAAATTGGTGAATGGAAGTGGTGAGAGTTGGAGGCTAATGTCTGACTCCTGATCTCAGGAGGAACATTGTCAATATTTCATCATTAACTATGAGATTTTCTGTATGGTGTTTATATATAACCTTTATCACATTCAGGAAGATTTCCTCTATTTCTATCTCGCTTAGAGTTTCTGTCGTGAGTGGACGTGAATCATACTGCATACAGCAAGCACTTACTGAAATAATCACGGGGCTTGCCCTATTTTACCACTTTTTGGAGAAATCGTGTCATGTGATTTTCCATGTGAAACTAACCTTGCATTCCTGAAATAATCCCAACTTAGCTGGGATGTATGATCCTTTTTATACGTCACTAGATTCTAGTTGTTAACATTCTGTTTAGGACTTTTGCACCTAAGTTCATGAGAAAGAGGGAAAATAGGATTTTCTTCTGATGTCCTTGTTCAATGTGGCTATTAAAAGTAGGCTAACCTCATAAAATAGATTGGGAACAGGTTGGAAAGTTACCTTGTTTTTCTACGTTTCAGGCATGCAGGAAGTTAGCTCATTTCTCTGCAGTCCCTTTTTCTCTGGTTTATTGACTTTTCTAGTCCTGACTCCCTTCCCAGCCCTAAATTCTGATTTCATGTTTTCCCCTTCTGCAAGACTTTGATCTCTGTACTCGGTAGCACCATCATTTTATGGTCTGAGGGGAAAAGAGGTGGTGAACGTAGAGCTCGCATAATTTGTTCTTTTATTGTCTCACCCCTCAAAACCCAGCTGCCTGAGTTGCTCTACAATGCCTTCAACAGTTTTTTAAAATCCAGATTTTGTGATTTTTGGTGCCATTTATCATCACCAAAAGAGGACACGCAATCCTCATCTTTAGGGTTGATGTCAGACTGAGAGGTCAGATGAGGATGGTAACACAAAAGACTAGCTAACACTAACGCTGACTAATTATAACATTATTATTTGCACTGATTTCTGTGTCCTTTTTATTTCTCTTTCTTAGTGACTTTGGAGTCACTGTTTTACCCAAATGTAAAAAAGACTGATCTTCTGCTTTCTCTTGTACCTGCATATAACAGGGGCTCAGCTACTCAGTTAATATTTGCTGAATAGATTAATTGAAGGGATTGGATTCAACATGTCAAATTCAATGTGGTTTATTTAATTACCTTGATTCCAGAATAATGGTGATTTCCATCAGCAATATTAGGTCATGACCTCATCAGTCACTTTTCCATTAAGCCAGGAGTAATCTCAGTGAAACAATCTTGAGATGCCAACAACTCCACCCACTTCTATCCCAAACAAAGTAGAAAGAAACCTAGTACTTCTAAGGTAAATAATGAGTAGACTACTCCTCAGGGCAGAATCATAGCCTTGTTAAAAGAGAAATAATTTTCCCTTGCTGTGATTTTATATTGTAGAGCCTTTAAGAAAAAATAAATGTTGGGGCACCTGCGTGGCTCAGTGAGTTAAAGCCTCTGCCTTCGGCTCAGGTCATGATCTCAGGGTACTGGGATCAAGCCCCGCGTCGGGCTCTCTGCTCACCGGGGAGCCTGCTTCCTCCATTCTCTCTCTCTGCCTGCCTCTCTGCCTGCTCATGATCTCTGTCTGTCAAATAAATAAAATCTTTAAAAAAAAAAAAAAAAGAAAGAAAAAGAAATGCTTGTGCTTGGATGATAAGTTACATGGCCTGGACAAAGGGACCTATAGAGCATAACTGAAAAGGATACTCAGAAGAATCTAGTCTTACTCTTGCCCACACAACTGAGCCTATTCTCACTCCCAGTGCCTGTGAAGTATTATCACCCATCTGACTGGAGCCCAGGGAATGTCTCAGAACCTGGAAACTGAGACCAGAGTAATCTATGAGGGTGGAAGATGAGATCTCTTTTGTGGAAGGGGTGGGCTTTCCCAAACCTGGTGATGGGTTTGGCAGATGGAGGGGCATATAGCAGGTTATACACGGCTGTCCTAAGGGCAGAAGGAACGATCAGGTCCAACTTGAGGGGCAGTTCAAGATTTTAGAGCATTTCACACATACAATTTGAGTCATTGCTAGGAAAAAAATAATAACAGAAGGCACAAGAATTATAGTTTCAAAGGTGATCATTTTTATTTAGAATGTGGAGAGAAATTACAACAAGTTATAAATTTTAAAAGCATTACTACACATATGCAGTAAATAACATAGTATTTTGATTACTTGGCACCCCTCTTGCATAGTGTTTGCCCATAGCTTTTGGCTACATACCTGGGATGATTTTGAAATATTTCCTTTAGAGAAAAGAAGAAGGTAGTCCAGCCTTTCTTTTAGCATGTTAAAGGAAAAGTTATTTTTTGTTATTGAGAGTTTAGGAAATATCCTTTAGCTTCAAAATTACTTTTGGTAATGTCATGTGCTGTCAATTCCTGAAATACCAGTATCTACTTTCTTTCTTTTCTTCATGAGCTGGTACACTTGGAAGAATTTTCCAGGCTAGTATCTGACTCTGCATTTCATGTCTTTATGTCTTTCCCCCAGTTCCCTACATACTTGTGGTTCTGGACCCCATATGAGATCTTCTCATGATCTTGAGCCATACTCCCTTGGGTGACAGTGCTGAGTGAGTCAGCATATTCTGAAGAGCCATCCCAAGACAGAACAGCTACTAGTAACTATAGTATATAGTGAAAGCAAGCACATAAATATTTTACATGGAAACACAAATGTCTACAGGCACTCTAATGGCCCTGAATCTGAGGAAATATGTGACAGAGAATAAAATGGAATGCCAACAGCAGGTTGCTCTTAATTGCATGTAATTAAAATATCTTCCTTCTGCCATTTATACAAAAACCTATAAGCACTTGAACATATTGCTAGGCCTCCTCCCCCAGCCTTTCTGGGGCTCACATAGATGAGGGACCCAGGAACTAAAGTTTCAGTAGCTTCTTGCAAATACACCCCTGCCAAGACACACACTCTTTGCCTATATCTTCCTTCGTTTGAGGTAAAGCTATACGTTAGCTGGAACTTATTATATTTCCCTTCGGAAAATGTCCTCCATCATCCAACAAGGAACTATATATGGGCCCATGTACTAGCCTTGTGGAGATGGAGGGATAAGCTTAGGAAAGGAATGAGGGATTTTTTTTTTTTCCTCCCAGTGAGCTTTCAGCCCATCAGAACTACACTGCCAAATTGCCAGTAGAGGATGACTTTGTGGAGTCCTGCATCCTGTAGGAGGATCCCAGAGAGGGTATAGGTGGGTCACACCTTTCTACAAAGCAGGTTCCCATGAGAAGGTGGATTTGGAAGGTAATAAGTGTATCGTCAAGAGAACCCCTTCTTCATTCCCATCCTCACATCGTTGCCCCACATCTACCATTTGGACCTCACGGGGTAGCCAAGACAAGGAACTCGGATTCTGAATCATTTGACAAGGAAGAAAAAAAAAAAAATGGAACTGCAGTCACTGTTTGTAAAAATCTTCTAATTTTTTTTGTTTGGGTCATTTTTATAGTTAAAACATAAATTGAAGACTGCCCCCTCAAAATGGGTCCTGGCCAATGAGCCTTTGACCACCTCAATCTTGAATATAATTACTTCCATTACTAATCAGCATGGAGGGTTGAGGATATCCACTATTAACTGGACACCACCTGCCCAAAAGATGGAGTTGAGGTCAAGTGGACGTGGGCACTGAGGAGTTAAGATAACCCAGACACAAGAATCTAACAGAACAATGTGTCCCTGTTCTTGATCTTAGGCTGAGGAATTTACCAGTGCTGCATTGGATGAAGACCAGGTCCTTTCCCTGGTTACAAAGGCTCATTCTCACTAGGGGAAAAGGCAGCTTGCGTGTGCCCTCCTGGAATTCTATGAAAACAAATGCTAGGCTTTTGCAATTGTGTGTGTGTGTGTGTGTGTGTGTGTGTGTGTGTGTGTGTGTGTGTATACACGTGCTTGTACATGCACGTGTGTGCCCGTATATGTGTGCACATGCGTGTATATGACGAATGCTTGAAAAATGCTTTATGACCTCCTACTGGGTCACAGTTACTTAGATGTGTTGTCTGATTCTGAGGTTCATAGTTATTCTCCTCCACAGCTGGTGTCTCATTAAAGAGATTCTCTAGACTGGCAGAAAATAATAGCCTTCTAGAACTACTGAGCTATGCAGACTATGTGATGAGTTGAAATAAAATATACCATCAGAGGAATACTTAATAGTTATTGAAGGCTTATTGACACAAATGAATGATAGAACATCAGAGCTAGCAGACCTTATAATGAATCACAGAATCAACTAATATTTATTGACTACTATTGTTTGTTACGCATCCTTCCGTGCACAAGGAGTGTAAAAATGAATGAGCTACACAGATTATTTGCCCTCATGGAGTTTATATTCTAGTAGAGGAAATATATTAAAAACTAAGTAAATAAGATAAGTTATGCTGATTGTAAGTGTTATGATGGAAATAAACTAGGTGTATGGCAGAGAGACACTGAAGGTGGGAGATCTTTAGGTAAGGCAGTCAGGGGAATCTTCCAGGCTCAATAGCTTCCATTTGCATCTACAGATTCTACTGTCTGCCCTTCCTCACAAGCTCTGGGGCCCTGGAGGTTGATCACTCAGTTCTTTTTTTTTTTTTAAGATTTTATTTATTTGTCAGAGAGAAGCACAGGCAGGCAGAGTGAGAAGCAGACTTCCCGCCAAGCTACAAGCCCAACATGGGACTCTATCCCAGGACACTGGGATCATGGCCTGAGCAGAAGGCAGCCACTTAACCAACTGAGCCACCCAGGCACCCCTGATCACTCAGTTCTTATGATGCAGCAAATCCAATGATATCTGAAGTGTCTGGGGAAGACAGGGATGCATTAGGAAGGCCCTGGGGAACCCTAACAGGAAAATCACTCTGCAGATTCATACAGTTTGGGAGTGAGGCCAGCCACATGGTACTATTTTCTTGGGGAAACTGAAGTCAACTGGTAGAAGCATGTGAGATAATCATATCCTACCTAAGTGCCCCCAGGGGGTATGCACACTGGAGGAAGAAATCAACAATTAGATAGACAAAATTATCCATCTTGGAGATGTCAGCCAGGCTTTTTTCTAATCTATCCTAGTGTTTGCTTCAAGGGCCATGAACAGAGTGGCCCTGAGGGCAGAGATGGAGAAAACACATGGCTCAAAAGTCTGGATTTCCCCTGACTCAAACTCATTCACCTAGGATCCCTGCTGAGAGCCCAGCCTCCCAGTGGGAGAAGCCAACGCTGAGTCCCTGACATAGGACCATTCCTTTGGGGGACCTGCCAGGCAGTAAACTGATTGTGTAAGGGCTTTATATGATGGAGAGAATAACACTTTTTTTTCACAGTAATAGATACATACCCCAGATATGGCGTTGCCTTCCTTTCCTGCAACAATTCTGCTGGCACTGCCCTTCAGGGATTTCCAGAACTACTTTTCCCTCTTGTTGGTATCTCTCACACTGCCTATGCCAGCAAAGGAAGTGAGGCAGTGAGAACTTACAGTCAAGACATTGTGTTCGATCCTTTATACAGATCAGTCCACATCACAACCCCATGATCTAGGTACTTTTGTTATGCACTGAAATGAAGACTGGGGAGTTTAAGAAACTTGCCCTGGAGCACCTGGGTGGCTCAGTGGGTTAAAGCCTCTGCCTTTGGCTGAGGTCATGATCTCAGGGTCCTGGAATCGAGCCCTGCATCGGGCTCTCTGCTCAGCGGGGAGCCTGCTTCCTCCTCTCTCTCTGTCTGCTTCTCTGCCTACTTGTGATCTCCGTCTGTCAAATAAATAAATAAATAAAATCTTTAAAAAAAAAAAAAAGAATAAAGAAAGAAACTTACCCCGACTGCTCAGCTAGCTTGTGGCAGAGCTATGACTAAATCTAGGCTTTCTGGCCAAGTCTGTGTTTAAAAAACAATCAAACCCCCAAACACTGTACTTCTTTGGAGAAACGACTGCTTTCAAGGTTGGGGAAGGAAAAACACAAGATGAACCAGAAACTTCTTAGAGTGTCAGAAAATAAGGAAGTGCCTCTTCCCTCACCAGAAAACAAAAAATAAACAAAAAACAAAAAACAAAAAAGGAGAAGAGAAAGAAGGGAGGGAAGGAGAGAAGGAAAGGAACGAAAGGAAGGAGGGAGGGGGAAGACGAGGAGCTTGTCCAAAAACATGAGCCAACCGGACAAACGCTCTGTGGCCAAGGCTGGACCAATGTGAACAGCAAAATCAATAACAATAATGATGGACTGTAACTCACAAAATAAAACAAAATTCCATGAATCCATACTGGTATATCGTTGACGCCTGAACAACGTGCGTTTGAACTGTGTGGATCCGGATATACACGGATGTTTTCTCAACAAATACAGTATCGTACTATAAATGTATTTTCTTCTCCTTGTGATTTCCTTAAATTATGTCCTTTTCTCTAGCTTACTTTATTTTAAGGATAGAGTATGTAACACTTATACAAAATATGTCTTAATCGACTATGTTATTGGTAAGCCTTCTGGTCAACAGTAGGCTATTGGTTAAATTTTGAGGGAGTCAAAAGTTATGCATGGATTTTCAATTGTGCAGGTGGTCAACACCCCAACGCCTGTGTTGTTCAAGGGTCAACTGTATAAATAATTGGTTGAATAAATAAATACACGGAGGAAAAGGGATAAATCTTTCTTACAGAAGAATTACAAATAATGTGTGTTGATTCTCCCTCCCCTAAGAGGTGGGACTTCTTCCCTCTCCCCTTCAGTCCTAGCTGTAGTTAAAAAGTAGTTTACAGGAAGAGGAACACACTAACTTGACCAGTGGAGAAACCAAGGGTCCAAGGTTAACATCACCAGTAATAAGTCACATTGATATCTTGCATGGTCTGATATAGTGTAGTGAGAAGGGCACTGCCACTGTATATTTTTCCCAAAAACTCTCAACCTCAGTCTAATCATAAGAAAACATCAAACAAACCCAATCTGAGGGACATTCTGCAAAATATCTGACTGGCACTCTTCAAAAACTGTCAAGGTCATGGGGACACACAGAAGGATTGAGAAACTCTACTGACATATGGCTAAGTGCACTGTGATGTCCTGAATTGGACACCGTAACAGAAATAGGGCACTAAGTAGGAAAACTGGCAAAATAAAGTCTGCAGTTTAAAGTACCAATGTGAACTTCATAGTTTTGACAAATATAACCTGGTTATGAGTGTTATCAACTTTAGAAGAAGCTGAACAAAAGGTGTATGGTAATTCTCTGTACCAACTCTGCAGCTTTTTCTGTAAATGTAAAATTATTGCAAAGAAGAAAGTTTTTGCAAAAATTAAGAAAACACACAAAAAACAAGACCGCTATACTAGATCACCTCCGAGTCATACCATTTGACAGAATTTCTCTGGGTACTCTCCACTTAGGAATGTTTAGCCAGGAGCCAGAGAAAATTTACTTCTCTGTCCCACTAATAGACAAAATGAAGAAAGGATAAAAAAGAAACAGGAAACGTTGATTAAAACTCGCCAGTTTATAAAGGTTTCTCTAAAGAGCTTGGGCAATTAACAACTATGCACAATTTAGTAAATTCAGCAATACTACCGTCAGCTGCCAGTCCTATTACTGAATATTTCTCTAAGCGGTCATAAAAACCACAGGTCTTAAATCTTTTGCTAAATCACACACAACTTGACCAGGAAAATATAGTGTACCACCCCTGATGACTAGTCCCAGGGATAAATCATCTGAGATGATCAGAGGCTCCATTATGCATTTGCCGGAAAAATTGGCCTCTTCGGTCAGCGTTTTTGATGGATTTCTCAGGTCTGTTTCCACTGCAGCTCCTCATTCTGGTGAATCAGTAGAGACAACAAATGGAGACAGCAAACAAAGGAGGCGAAATATGACTACTGAGAAGGGAAACCAAGGGCAGTTTCTTCTCTGATGCCGGGAGACTTGCTTTCATCACGAATTGCCATGGGACCCACACCTCTTCAATGCATCTGGCATTTAATAACTGCTTATTTATTAAACACTTGCCTCTGTAATTCAAAGAAATAACCTGCCACATGCCAGCGCCAAATGATGGTTATTTTTCTTACCAACCCTACAAAATAGGCATGATTATCATCACTGCTAGGTGGGAAGAGATTAAGACTCAGAATCACGGAGCCACCTTGTTAACTGGACAATGAATCTAGAGTCCCCTGGCGTCAGACCTCATGCATGTTCCCTGAGATATCACTGCTTTGTCACAGGGAGTAGATCATGGCGAACACGAACAACACGGGACACAGCCTACACACGGCATCCCCACGCGACACGGGAGAGCCCGAAGGTCATTGTTCAAATAAATCGTTTTTTTAATTTTTTTAAAGATTTTATTTATTTATTTGACAGAGTGACATCACAAGTAGGCAGAGAGGCAGGCAGAGAAAGAGGGGAGGAAGCAGGCTCCCCGCTGAGCAGAGAGCCCGATGCGGGGCTCGATCCCAGGACCCTGGGATCATGACCTGAGCCAAAAGCATAGGCTTTAACCCACTGAGCCACCCAGGCGCCCCTAAATCATTTTTTTTTTTAATGGGAGATCAGTTAAACCAGATTTGGTTATTCCTAGGCTCCAATTTTCTCTCTTTTTCCTTGGAAGGTATGCTCTCCTTTCTACATAAACACCGGAAGGAAGGGAAGACTCTCAACGGCAGAGACACCTGTTCCAGATCGAGTCCGGGGAAATGGCTTTTTCACTTTTTCCTCCACTCCAGTCACAAGAATCTGCTTTCTTCTTTTTAAAAAGAGCAACAACAACAAAAAAGTATGTATGTTATGTGAGAGAATAGTCTCTTGAGCAGTAGCACAAACAGGAGGTTCAGTGCAAACCTATGGCAGCTTCTCCCAAAAGAAACATTAAACCCACTTACAAAGGTGTCGGGAGAAGCTTGGTAAACAGAAGGCTGCACAGCGGAAAGCCTCGGAGTCACAACCCTCTGAATACGTTCCAGAAATGAAAACAAAATTTGAACAGGCAGAGGGAGCACAGGGTGACTGAACTTCAACTCTATTTTATATACATATATATAGAAATTTGTAGATGATATATAAAAAAATACACACACACACACACACATATATATACATTTAAAAAAAGATTTTATTTATTTATTTGAGAGAGGGACACACAGAGAAAGAGAGAGAGAGCATGAGCAGGGGGAGTTGCCGAGGGAGAGGAAGAAGCAGACTCCCCACTGATCAGGGAGCCTGACCTCTGGCCCCATCCCAGGACCCTGGGATCGTGACCTGAGCAGAAGGCAGTTGCTTAGCTGACTGAACCATCCAGGCGCCCCTATATATACATTTTTATATTTTGGATTTGTATATGTTTATCTCTCTATATATACATAAATATGGAATTATATATAGATAGAAAGCATACAATTATATTTATATATCATATATAATACATTCAAACTAAAAAATAAGGCATGTTGTCTTAAGTAATAATTTTTTAAAATGAATCCACAATCTCACTTTTCTTTTTCAACTTGGAAGTCAGGGGTAGTTAACCAGATATAGGGGCAAATCCCTTGACTGGCTGAGGGTACCTCTTCAGGACATTGGTGTATAACTGGAGGGACATTCTCACTTCTTTGAGAGTATGATGGAAGCTATAAAGCATCTTCTGTGAAAATTAAAACATACCCATCCCTGTGACTTTTCTTTCTAAGATGTCCATGACACCTGGTGATCATCCCTATGGAGAGCCCAGGGGCCTCCCATACCTTCTGCGATGTTTGCTAATTACACTTAGAGAAAGAGACTGATAAGCCATCAGGATTTCTAAAAAACAGCACACAAATCCTTTGTTAAAGGAGTTTTAAGTTTTATCTACACACACATATGAGGTTGATTTCTCTGCCTTCCGGTTTCTAGGTAATGTTCCAAGACACACATGCCCCAGAATAATTGAAGTCAGGCAAACAATGAAAGACCACAGCAGGAGACCAAGCACTCTTAGGCTCTGGTGCATTTGCAAGAGGTTCCCAAAGCTTGGAATTTGATGAACACCAGCCAAACCTTGAAGGCCAAATAGTCTGGTCCACAGAAGCATGTCCAGTAGAGCCAGAATGTTGCCCCCTGGCCCTTTCCTGTTCCTCTCCAGGGCCGAATGGAAACAGGCGGGATATGGTGTTGAAGCTGAGATGTTGAAGTCAATGTGCTGAGCATGTCGGCTGATCCCAAATAACGGAATGGAGTTGTATTATGTGCACATTTCACTGTATTAACTCAACTGCTCCAACAAGGAAATTAGGAAGAAAAAGCAGAAGTAAAGCAGCAGAGAGAGTGAATAGCTTAAATAAAACGGGCTATGAGGCCAATCCACTCAGTAAACACATGCCAAAAAGCAGTGGATGCAAGGCTGTTGGCAAAACATAGGAGAATAAGAACCTGTGAAGGGTTTTAGGGATTTCTTGGCCACTGACAAAGAAGCAAGCCCATTGTTCATCTAAACAATACATGCTGAAGAAAGGCAAAGAGAAATTAGGGACCAAGGCCATAAAGAAACATTAGCCAGCACAAGATGAGATAAACCTATGAAATCATCTGCAAAAGACAGAAAAACCTAGATATTGTGTTTGGTGGTGGAGAGGGATAAGCAATGAGTACCCTCTCTCCTAGAAATGGACTATACAATAGTCAGTAATGGCAGGAAAATAAAAAGCAAAAACAAAAGTACGTGTCAACCAAGAAGTATGGCCAGAGCCCCGGAGTCAGTAGCTGCTGTATTCTTGTGCCAGGCTGGGGCATTGTTGGTCTACACATTTGTTGGATGTTCCCAAGTTTTATCACTGCGTGATATTTGAAGCACTGAATAAAAAGAGTGGGGATGATGTCACACCTGACCTTGAGCAAGAGAAACAGAGCAGGGAAGTCACCATCATGGGAAACACTAGACTGAGCCCTGTAAATGTCCATGAGTGTGTGAAAAGCCCTTCGTCCAAATGATATCCTGTCCATCACCATCACTGACTGAGCCCCACTGATGAAAGACTGGGGCCAGAGCCCATGGGGGAATATTCAGGCCTGAACTAATGCTTCCTTTCTTAACTCTCCCCAGTAGTTACTTACCAGAGTGTTCCATGGGCCTCTGCACTTGTCATCCAATTAAACTTCAAAAAAGTCCACCCCAGGAGAGTCACAGTGCATGAGGTGGTCATTTCATGGACTCCAAGAGCAAGTGGAAATTATGGCACCACAGATCAAATGCAATTCAGGGGCATTTTCCGATGGTGAGAAGGAGTAAAGAACCTCTTTATCATTGTGACCTACGTTAGAGTTGGCAGAAATGCAACATATCAGCAGGTACATTTGTCTAAAAAATTCTGTTATCACATCTGCAAAATTGCTAGAAGAAGTTATCACTTTCATTCACATGGTACTTTCCAGTCTACGATGTGCCTTAATACATATTGTCTCATGCCATGGTTGGGATGAGGGACAAGAGGCTCAGGAACATTTGGTGACTCGCCAAGGTTCAGACCTAGTATGGGGATGTCTGTTTGGTTGCAATGGTGAGGAACCCAACTGAGCCACAGATAACATCCTATACCAAGCTTCAAAGGAATAAAACAACAGTTTGGGTGTCTATTTTTTTGGGATAGCAACTTGCAAGGTTCTAAAAAACCACTGAGAGGGCACCTGGGTGGCTCACTGGGTTAAGCCTCTGCCTTCGGCTCAGGTCATGATCTCAGGGTCCTGGGATCAAGCCCCGCGTCGGGCTCTCTGCTCAGCAAGGAGCCTGCTTCCCCCTCTCTCTCTGCCTACCTCTCCACCTACTTGTGATCTCTGTCTGTCAAATAAATATTTAAAAAAAAAAATCTTAAAAAACCAATGAGGCTATTAGGGCACTGGCTTTTCAAATTCCATCACTAACCAGTCTAAGTGGATCCCAATTTTACAAGCTTCCCTGGAAATAACGCTGGCTCTCCACTCTTGCCTACACCCTCCCAATTCAGGGCTGTTGTTTTGTTATTCTGGATTCCTCTCCTCCATGTATTTATTATAAAGTCCTTCCAGTTCTCAAGAATCTAAACTATGGGTGAATACAAAAACAGGAGGCATATATTTGTCAGGCATATAACCTTCTGCATGGCTACAACTTCCTCTGGACCATGTCACAAATGTGTGTTAGTCTTCCAGTACCTTTGTAATGAGAATTATCTCATTATGGGAAACCAAACATGGCAGAAGATGGCTTATTTTGTATGTAATTTAGGCATCCTTTTATTTATTCTTGTATAATTGTGATAATGTCTCTGAAACTCAATATTATATCCAAACCTCCAGATCCCTAATGCAGTTGAAAATAAAACAGAAGGAATGACTTCAATTTTAAAGAGGAAAACAAGTGCTGAGCTCATAGAAGATAATTATAACTCCAGGAAAGTCTCAAGAAGTTCATGCACCACTGCTTCTCAAAATGGGCCCTCTTCTTCCTTCCAGATCAAACCTAAATCCAGTCTGCTCTCCAACAGCCAGAAAGAGAATAGATTTCTACCGATGAATCAGGCTATCGGGGTGAAATTTTTGAAATATTCCTTTTTTACATGATGGAACTTTAGGCATACATTCAAATAAAGTTTTCAAATCATGTGTAATGTCATGGGAAGCAAACGAAGATATTAGACTACATTCTGTAATCTCATTGATACAAAAATATGTAATATAAAATATATTTTAAGTGGCTGGGAAGAGCACATGAAAGGTTTATTACTGATGATCTCAGAGTTATGCAATGATGATCAACTCCTGTGTTCTTTTTTTTTCTTCTCTTGGGTTTTGACAGTGGTCATATATTGCTTTTTTTTTCTTAAAAAAAAATAAATAAAAGTACTTGTTCTTTAAGGAGTCCTTCCCCTTTTAGAGCAATGATGTGTCAGTTGGACCTCCTGTGATGAACTAATTCCATAGTAGGCTTATCCTATGCTCAGGACTTACTCTAGAAGTTCTGCCAGCCCTCTACCTTTCCCACCCTTTGTGCTTTTCCTCTGCAGGCTTGTCAACTCCCATTGCTTCTATTATAGTCTGTATACTAATGACTTCTAAAGCTAGGTCCACATTCCAGAACTTTCCTCTGAACTCTAAACCTGTGCATACAGTTGCCCATTTGGCATGTCCACCATGATCACTCACTGGCAACTTAAACTCAGTGTGTGCAAATCACATCTCAGGGTCCCTGCTCCATGCCCAGCCCCCTTCCACTTTCTCATGTCAGTGAGTGTCACCACCAGCTCCATCATTACATAAACCAGGAACCTTGCTTGCCATCTCTCTCCCCATCATATGGCATATATCTGATACATTAGCGAGTCTTACTGCTTCTTCTTATAAAATGTCTTTCAAACCTATCTGCTTTGCTCCATTTTTAGGGCCATTCCACTAGGTGAAGACGTCACCTCTCCCCGGAGCACTACAACATGTTCCAGTCGGTTTTTCTGTGTCTACTCTTGCCTTTTTCCAGTCAAATTTATCATTTGAAGACATGAATTTGATCATGTGTTGCCCCAAACTTTAAATCCTTCAATCCTTTCCTCTTCTTTTAAGATGAGATATAAAATGTTGGTCAAAACCTGAAAGACTCTCAAGAATATGGCCACTTCATTTTTCATCACCCTAATCTGGTTCTGCCCTTCCCTTTGATTACTGTGGTCTGAAGTTATGCAGGGAAAGCCCCACAGAATTTAAAAACAAGACTTCATCTTTTATAAAAACTGCATTGCAGGAAAGAAGAAGGAGAAGTCTTACCTGTTAAGGGTCAGGGACCTCAACCCAGTTCCTCAACACCTCAAAGTGACAGGCTTTCTTTTTGATCTGGGTACAACAAACAATCCCTCCAAGACTTGCCTGTAGTCAGCAAAGGAGAGGACCTTGGGATGCTCAGGTAGGGAAGAAGAGACAGTGATGCTCACCAGGGAGTGAAAAGTGATCCTTGACATAAGCTGTCAAACAGCAAAAGGCTGTTCATATAGGGGTTCCAAGAACATGTATTTGAAGAAAGTATTTGTCCAGTATAGTACTTAGGATGCTTAAGGGATTACAGTATTTGTCCAGGAGAGTGAGGCATTTAAGCTCTATACAAGTTTCAAGATGTTTGCTCAAGGCAGTCAGACATTAAGAATCACTTTGGCTGATATTTGCAAAGAATGAGTCAA
Organism: Mustela erminea; assembly: GCF_009829155.1. Taxonomy (NCBI): domain Eukaryota; kingdom Metazoa; phylum Chordata; class Mammalia; order Carnivora; family Mustelidae; genus Mustela; species Mustela erminea. Next base: position 10,192,091 of record NC_045618.1, read on the forward strand.
GAACATCTGTTCATCATGGAGGGACTGATTTCCTCATCTTCTCAGTGACTGTGACTTGAGAGGAAAGAAAAAAGTGTCCTTCTTGCTCAGCTGGATTTCACCTACTGTCCACTCTATTTGAAACACTCTTCTGCTTCCCTCCTCCCCATTTTCCAGGATAATTCCTATTCTTCCTGGGGATCAACATAACTTCCTTTGTGACAGCTGCCCTGCTTAGTTGATCACCAGCTGTGAAATGATTAACTACTTCCTTGATTAACTCTTCTAGAGCTCCTGACATGTTGTTCAAGTAATTAATTAATTGACTGATTCATGTGAGCATCTAAGCTCCAAAATATGACCATCAGACTCATCATCATCGCCCCCACTCTCATCACAGGATCTAACACCTTTTAGAAATGTTAGTTGAAAGAATAAATTAATTCTCTGTGTGATTTAATATTCGTTAACAAAATAACTCCCTTGACACAAGGATATTGTCATATATCTCTTTGTATCTTCTCAAATGTGATTTACTTGGCCCATAGTAAATCTTCAATCAATGTTTTTATACATACCTAAATAAATAAATAAAAAGGGAGACAAATACATAGTAGTTTCTTTTATCACACCCTATGAGATATAGCAACAATCTTAAATTTCTGGCTGCAGGATCCTTTCATTATTAAAATTTATTTAGGACTTCAAAGAGCTATTTATCTAACAGGCAGACACTAACACATTTACATATATAAATATATATTTTCATATGCATATCTTATATATACACATATGTATATTTATCAACTAAGAATTAAAACTGAAAAACTTTTAAAAATATCAACTTAATAATTTGCTAAAATAACAAACTTCTTACATGTTAATAAAAATACATTTTCATGAAAAATATTATATTTCCAAACCCAAAACAAATATTTAGTTAGAAGAATGGTATTATTTTGAAATTTTTTTTTAAGATTTTATTTATTATTTGACAGAGACACCAAGAGAGAGGGAACACAAGCAGGGGGAGTAGGAGAGGGAGCTTTCTGCTGAGCAGAGCACCAAATGCGAATGCGTTTCCCATGACTCTGGGATCATGACCTAAGTGGAAGGCAGACACTAAGGACTGAGTCACCCAGGCACCCCTTATTTTACATTTACAAAAAAACTCTTTGTCTATTTTAAAGAAGATAATTAGCAGAATTCTCATACCTGGAATCTGTTGCGATATGTTGGTTTGTTTGAAGTATATGAAGAAAATCTGGCACCATACAGCTGTGTAGTTGGGAGAGATTTTAATAGTTTTTTTTCAATAATTGTGGATATTCTTCTTTACTACTACACCAACACTCAACAAGTGGCAATTTCTTAAATATTAGTTGCAATATAGAATTTGAAACATTATTAATGAACTTTTTCATATACTGTTACATTAAAATCTATCAGTTTATTTTGTACTTTGAATACATATTCAGCTCATGCATATCTTTGTAACATGGTACAGCAATCATTTGGAAAATATTAATATTAATTCATTGAGTTATGTTGATCCTCTAAGTGTCCTATTTCATTATACAATATGCAAAATTACATAATTAATATCACCACCAATCTCATCAAAAGTCATTATTGGAAAGCTGTCAAGCTCACGATGGCAAATACAAATTTTCCAAAATTCTGATTTTCCTTTGAAACTTTAAATTTCATCATTGGCAACAAAAATTCAGTTATTTTACTTAACTTAAACTAAGCTTCATATATTTTCAGAAAAGTGTTTTCTAAATACCCAAGTCCAAACAACCAGTGACTCTCTATCAGTCATTGTTTCAAGCAAAATTGCCATTTTATTTTTTTTAAATGGCTACTTTAGCTCTTAGTTTTGATAATTATACAAGTGCTTTCCCTCTAGAAAAGCATCGTGCTCCACATGCAACAGAAGTGTTTTATGTATGCTTGCCTTTTTTACCGTGCCATACTCGAGGGGGGAATTCAATAGCTGGCTCTTAAGAGACATCCACTGGAAGTCAATAATCTATTCTGGAGTTCAGCCTTTATCCCCTGTTGACTCAGATGCAAAGTTATGCTTTCGAATACCTCCATCTCCCAGACAATGCCATCAAATTCTACATCTACAAATTATACCTTTAAACCTAGTTGATAGTATTATTATCATTATCCCTAGAGGTATGCCTTGTTGTTCACAAGGGGGACTAGGCAAGAGATGCCAATTAGGAAAGAACAAAACAAAACCAACTCAAATTCCAGGTCCTCTTGCTGGTGAGTGGGGCCATTCCTTCCATATTCATGGAAGTAGGAAAAAGAAAGCTGAACAACCACCTTTGGGGTGTGTCTGGGAATTGGAGAGGATGATGTTGGTGCAGAAAAGGAAGTAATCAGAGAGCAAGAGTCCAGAGAGGAGGCTTGAAGATGGCACTGAGACTGGGGACCATTTTCTTCCCCATTAAATAATTATAAGGGTTTCCAAAAACACTTACCTCACTGATGCAGTGATTTAGCCAAGAAGTGCAAAACCATGGTCATTAGGGAACAAATAAATGGTTCAGGAAATTAATAATAGAGCAACTACCAGGAGCCATCCCCAGAAAAGCAGAGTTCCTCCTCCTCACTCCTCCTCCACTGGTTGCCCTTTTCACTGTCAACAAGTGCTTGAAAAATTTCCTGAGCACTTTGAGATTAGACTTGGATTTTGGATTTAGATTTGGATTTTGAGATTAGGATTTGGAGAGATGGCTAGCCTTGAAATGTATTTTAGAAATTTGGTGTTTGCTGTATATCTTCTCTGTTCATTAAACTTCTGTTAAAAGTAGTTTCAAGGGAATAAACCATGAAAAGGGGCATGTCTTAATCTTGTGGACCTAATGAAAGATGCTGCTGAAGTAGAGATTCTTCCAAAAACAGCATTTCTATGATTTTCTTTGTTTTATTTTATTTTATTTATTTTTTTTAAAGATTTTATTTATTTATTTGACAGAGAGAGATCACAAGTAGACAGAGAGGTAGGCAGAGAGAGAGAGAGGGAAGCAGGCTCCCTGCTGCGCAGAGAGCCCGATGCGGGACTCGATCCCAGGACCCTGGATCATGACCTGAGCCGAAGGCAGCAGCTTAACCCATTGAGCCACCCAGGCGCCCCTTATTTTATTTTTTTAAAGATTTTATTTATTTATTTGACAGAGAGTGAGCACAAGTAGGCAGAGAGGCAGAGAGGGGAAAGTAGGCTCCCTGCTGAGCAAAGACCTGATGCGGGTCTTGATCCCAGGACCCTGAGATCATGACCTGAGCCGAACGCAGAAGCCTAACCCACTGAGCCACCAGGTGCCCCAATTTTCTTTGTTTTAGCAAGCAAAAGTAGACTTCTGTGCAGCTCTGCCTCCTTGGACAAGTTATTTAACCTCTCGAAGCCTCTATTTTCTCCTTTGTAAAATAAGGATAATAATTGTATTTATTTACAAAGACAGCTATGAGGGCTAAGTAAGATATTGCACATGAGGTATTTAACGTTATTTGGGACATACTGACACATAATAAATAATGGCAAGGGTTATGGTAGGGCAGTGGCCATGGTAGAAATGGTGGTGGTGGTGTTAGTGACTCCAGCAATAATGATGATCTGAGTGGTGGCAGGGGGGTGAGAGCGGTAGTGGAGGTGGTGGCAGCAATGGCAGCAGTAGTGATGGCCATAATTGTTGTAGCGATGATGGAGATGTTATGGTGATAGTGCTAATGGCGATGCTGGAAGTGGAGGAGGGTGAAGGTGGTGGTAGAAGTGATGGAAGTGGTGGTGGATATGGTGGTGGTGGAGTGATGGAAGTGGAAGTGTCAATGTTGATAGAGATGATGGAAGTGAAGTGATGGTGGGAAAGGTGGAGATGATGATAATGGTGACATGGAGGTAATGGAGCTGGTGAAAGTGGAGGTGATGGTATAGGTGGAGGTAATGGTAGCGGTAGAGGGAGAGGTGGTGGTAATAGAGGTGATGATGGTGGTGGAGATGATGGTGCAGGTGGAGGTGGTGGTAAAGGTGATGGAGGTTATGGTGTGGAAAGATGCTGGTGATGGTGGGGGAGGTGGAGGTGGCAGTAAGTTGACAGAAGTGATGGTGGGGAAAGATGGTGGCAGTGATGATGGAGGTGATGGTGGGGAAATATGGTGATGGTGGTGGAGGTGGTGATGGGTGTGATGGAGGTGATGGTGGGGAAAGATGGCGATGGTTCTGGTGAAGGTAATGATGAAGGAGGTGATGATGAAGGTAATGGAGATAATGGTGGGGAAATATGGTGATGGTGGTAGAGGTGGTGGTGGAGGTTGAGATAGTAGTAAAATGATGGAGGAGGTGGTGGAAACAGTGGTGGTGTCTGCACTGTATTTAATTCTTAAAGTCAGGATGGTTACCTCTGAGGGAATACAACCCTAACTAGCTTGATCATCAGAGTTGACCAGGTCTCTGTAAAGGCATTTTCTTAATACATGAGAAGCATGAAAAACACCTCTTCATGTAGGACTTCACTGGTTTTCTAGCCTTGCACCTGACATTATATCTTCCACTCATGACACGCTCTATGGCTGCAGAAAGTTGGTAAGAGGAATTAAGATCGTTGAAGATGAAACCCGTTTATTGGAGGAGCTTAACTTGATAGAGGCTTAAAAGATCAATTCAAATCCTTTTCCTTTTTCCTTCCTTCAAACCCAGCTTTTTCTCACATTCCTGGTTAAAATCTCAGATAGGATTTTCTATTTTTAAATTACTTTCTAGGGATGCCTGGGTGGTAAGTGGGTAAAGCACCTGACTCTTCCTTTTGGCTCAGGTCTGATCTCAGGTCCTGGGATCTAGCTCTGCATTAGGCTCCACACTCAGTGGGGGTCTGCTTGAGATGCTCTCCTTCTCAGCCCTACCCAGCCACTCTCTCTCAAATAAGTAAAAAATATGTTTATTTTTCAAAGATTTATTCATTTAGTGGGGAGGGGAAAAGGGACAGGGAAAAACAGACTTCTTACTGAGTGCAGAGCCCCATGCCCCATGAGATATGACCTGAGCCAAACCGAGAGTCAGACACTCAACTGGCAGAGTCAACCAGGTGCCCCATAAATTGTTTTTTTGGATAATAAATAATCTCTTGGTTTTGGCAACAAAATGTTGGGTCCAATGTAATCATCACCTAATTTAAGTGGAGTAAAGTACAGTAGTTAAAACAGTATAAATTCCTCACCTAATGCAAGTTTATTTCAGGTTGGATGCCAGGTCTCTGAGTTCCAGGCAGGGCCAAGAGGGTGAGCAGATAGGGGAAAAGGGAAGTGTCTTCCACACGAAGTTGTCATCTGGACTGGTGGTGGGTCTACACACACCACACATCATACACATCCCACACACCACATAGTCACCTAGCACACTGCACTCACACACACACACACACACACACACACACTCACCAGACCACTGAGAGCAGCTTTCTCAGCTCAGGCAAGATATCTTTCCACAGGCTCTAGACATCTGATCGCTCACCTCTCTCATAGGATCACATCGTGCCTCCAGAATGTCTTGGATCCCTTCACCATGTTCCCTTCCGGTCCCTAGAGAACATTTACAACTTTGCTCTTTGCAATAAGACAAATACATCCATCACAGCCTCTCCTCTTTGAGTCTCTCGAGGATGATTAAACACGTGTTTCTGTGGAACAAGAGGCCAGTGAGCTCATGTAGCCTCTCTGAGTGGGCCCATCACTGTGCACTCACTTGACTTAGAGTGATCAGAATCCTCCTCCACCCACCCAGGGGACAGAAAGTAGAGCACAGCCCGTCCCTCCTCCCTTGAGCCTGGAAGTGTCTGCTCAGGGCTGAGGCTTGCAGAACTGGTTTTCCAATCTCTCAGCAAGCCCTGCTAAAGATGTGGGGGGTACTTGGCACCTATTGTGCTGTTCTAAGGCTTTAGGCCCTGCTGAAAGCTTCAGACAGAGTGACATTTTAACATGCTCCCACAGTAGGGTTGAAGTGCTGGCAAATAAGGATGGAAAAACAACAAAAAAATTATGAGCATATTGGTCCAGGAAAACAAACACAAAGAGAAGACTATAATAATGAGAAAATGCCCTGCATTTGCTGAGCAAAGCTTTTCCATGTATTGTTACATAATTTTCAAAGAGTAGGCAATGGGTATGGGGATTGCAGTAATAACCTAACATTTGGATAACATGGCAGAGTTTACAAGAGCTTTCTCACGTACTGTCCCATGGGTTCTCATAAGAAGCCTGCCAGGTCGGTGATGTTCTTCACATTTTACAGAAGAGTCAGGGTCAGGAGTGGCAAAGAGAGTGAATTTCACAAGCTAACCCACATTAATTGAGACCTGATGCCTAGGACAGGGCTATCAAAGCACAGTCCAAGTGCGAGTAGAAAATAAGTATTCAGGCACTCGTCTAATAATTTAATGTTGCCCTAACATCTTAGCGTGTGATCAGTGGACTTGATTCATGGGGCGGGGTATGGACCACACCAGGAATTATCAAACTCACAGGGTGAGTCTCATGTGCTATGAGCTCTGTATCAGTCATGGGCAGTAGGACTGCATTCCTGTCTGCTATGAGTTAGAAATTAAAGAGAAAAAACAAAACAAAACAACCTGGCCCTTCACAATGGGTAATTTGAAAAAAATGTGCCCTACACAGAGCTGTGCATGCAGAAGCATCCAAAGCCCAGGCAATAGTACTGTGGTTGATCAATGACGTCTGTCGTGAGCAGGGAGGTGGGAGGCAGTCAGCACACCATACTCCACCCTCCCTGCTGGGTCGTGGGGTCCTAGAATAGTAGAACACGCCTAGATCTTAAAAAGAGAGAAATCTGGAGTAAAGGAAACTAAGCATGACACTGATATACCTGATCACAGAAAAACCTCCTGTTTTCAAGATGTTTTCCAAATTTCGAAGACCTTTCACACTTACTATCTCATGGACGCCTGGGATGAGCCTGATATGAAGACAAAGAAAGGAGTATCAATGCTTTGTTGCAGAGAGGAAAACTGTGAGCTAGGATTTCTAAGATCCTGCCCATGAGCACAGAGCTGGTCAGTGGCAGTGGGGGGATTACAGCCCAGGACCCCAGCATGTCTGCCATCACCACCTCAGGCTCCTACCCCGCCCATGTGATCATGAAATAAAGTGATGTATGGGAAAGCTCAGAGTACAACAAAAATGCTGTGTGATTGCAGTTTTGTTACAGAAAAGTTGAGGTCATTTCATGGATGACATTCCAAGATGGCTTTTAGATTGACATCACAGAAGACAGGCCGCCTTGGTAATAAAAAACAATTGCCACATTCAAACAAATGTCTTGGCTAGAGAAGAACATGGGTCCAAGCTCAGGATGACAATTTCTCCCTTCATTTGACTTGTTCCAGGTAGGGCCACTTGCATGTTATCGTAAATAGGTCAATGAAAATTTCCTTCTGTCCAACAAAGATCTATCGATCATTTGCTGTGTGTTAGAGACTATACTAGGCACTAGGGGTGCAGATAAGAACAGAAGTGAAAGATGCATGGGCAAATGCTTGCAATTAGCTGTCTTCCATGCAATGCTAATAAATATGTAGGAGATTCAGAACTGCTTCTGAGTGGGGGAGTGATTGATTCTACCGGTGGGAGAGAGTGAGGAAAACAGAATAGGAAAAGGATTCACAAATGAGATGCCCCCACTGGTGGCATGTTTGGGAGGGTAGACGAGCAGACAGTCCAAGAAAGGGCATTCAGACAAAAGGAACAGAATAGCAAAGGCACAGATGATGGGTTTAAAACCACATCACGGGTTTGGAGAAATACAGGTGATTTTACGTATTGTGTGCATTTACACAGGTGTTCCTCATGGTAAAATATGTACGAAATATATACAACATAAAATTTACTGTTTAAAATACACAGTTCAGTGACATTAAGTACATCCACACTGTTGGGCAGCCGTCTACAGATGGTGGAGTAAGAAATCAAGATTTGACCTTCACTATGCAGTTTTTAAGAGACACTCATCTGTTGTTTACATGAGAGGTAAACTCTTTGCCTTACTGAAACTAACCCAACACTTAACCTGACAAAGACTTCGTTTCTTCTTTGATAGTGTAAGGATGCTAACAGAACCTGCCTCACGGAGTTGTTGTAAAGGCTAACCATGTAGAATGGTTAGAACAGTGGTGGCACAGAGTAAATGGTTCCTGTTTCATTGTCGTTGATTGGTGGTGGTGATGGTGATGGTGACGGTGATTTCCACTTGACTTGGCCTCTCACTCCCCCCACTACTGCCACACCCTGGCTTCTCAGACCGAATATGGAATGAATACGCAATCATTTGATTATCATATAACATTGTGGAGTACAGAATATTTTGTGAATCTACTAATGATTGTTGTGCTTAGTATCTCGGGGACAGGAGTGGATGAACTGCTGGCCAGAGGCTGTGGACACATTGAGGTCAGTCTCTTTCCCCAGAAACCACACAGCCCCGCCAACCACTTCTGCAAATACGGTCGGTCCTCGTTGTTCACGGATTCCAATTTGGAATTCCAATTTTTCTACTTGCTAAAATGTATTTGTAACTCAGAGTCAGTGCTCATGGCACGTTCACGGTCATTGGCAGAGATGCATGGAACGGCAAAAAATTCGAGTTGCCTAACACGCGCCCTCCCAGCTGGGTTGAAACAAGGTGCCACTCTGCTTTCTCGTTTCAGCTCTCATTCTGTAAACAAGTGCCCTTTTCATGGTCTACTTAGTGCCACATTTTTCACATTTCTGTGCTCTTGGTTGGCGATGTTGCTGTTTAAAATGGCCTTCAGGCGTAGTGCTGAAACGCTGTCCTGTGCTCCTAAGTGCGAGAAGGTTGCGATGTGCCCAACGGAGAAAATAGGTGTGTTAAATAGGCTTTGTTCAGCCATGAGTGATAATGCTGTTGGCCGTGAGCTCCATGTTAACGAGTCAACCACATCTATTAAATAAGGTGTCTTTACACAGAAACACAAGGAAAGAAAGCTTCTGTGCTGATGGACTGATGAAAAGGTGACCAGGGGCTCGCAGGACCCTAACCCTGCTCTTCTCCTAGAAACAATGGCTCAGAATTTGCTATTTCCATGTTTGCAGAGACTTTTACGAACATAACTTCCGCGAGTAACAGAAATTGGCTGCACGAGGAAGAAAATGGCCCAGGGAGGCCCAAGGTATGTAAGCACACTGGTGAAGAGTATAGGGACAGTAAACCTCCTCCTGGGGACCACATCCTGGTGGAGGAGAGAAGGCCCCCTGCTCTCGTGTTTGTTGACTCAAGCAAGACAGGAGAGATTCCTACGGTGGCTTGGGCACTAGAAGTCTCCATAACTAGCAAAATAAAGTTTTCTGAGAATGGACTTTTGAGTTTGGAGTTGTGGTACACGAACTTGCCTTTCTAGAAAACTGCCTGTGTTGACTCAAAATTGCTTACATTCCAATTCCCTTTTTCCTCGAACTGTAATGTAACTGGGGAAACACGTCCACTCCTTTCCTGGCCAGACCACCCTGTGTCTTTCCTTCTGAGTAGTACTGAGAGAGATATGAAAATGTCCCAAAGAGGACTGCTTTGTATCTGTCCTGGCAGATGAGGACATCCACCTCTGGCACTTTACCAAGCCCTGCCCAGATCCAAAGTAAGGAGAGCCCGAGTTTGCACAATTTAAAAACGTGTTGCTCCTCTCACCTCTGTGGGTCACATCTAGAGGTGAGTAGGAGGTGTCTGGTACCATGGTGACATTCTGGAGGGGATGCCAGGAGCTGAAATGCCTGGTGGAGGTGGTGCACAGGGAGCCGAGGACAGACACCTCGTCACTCATCATCTATCTGCAACGCCACCATGCAGAGGTGATGTGGAGGTAATGAGATCTACCTGGTGCGTTGGAGGAGAGAGCCTTTGTACCGCTCTGGGCTGTACTTCCCTAGGGGTTCACCTGCTCGTCTCTCTCTTTCCCTCACTTCTTTCTTTCCTCCTCTTCTTTCTCTGCACCCTTCCTCCCTGTCATCTCTCCATCGGGATCAGCTCAAATATGCTTTCATACTGACAATATCACACCCTTGTTCGTGGTGAAAGCAACTTAGAGATAGATGTCTTAATTCTGAGTCTCTCTTCGTCACTCATTAATCATATACACTTGGTCAGCTCCTTCATCCACTATTGTATGTCTGCCCAGTTCCAGGCACCACTCTGGGCCCTGGAGCTAGTTCAGGAAATAAGCAGAATAGGCAGCTATCCTCATGAAGCTCAGATTCTAGCAGGCATAGGAAGACAATAAATGGAAAATGCAGTAATCAGGTACGTTAGGAAATGATAAATGCTAGGGGAGGGGAAAACGTGGAAAAGGATTAAGAAGATGCTCCCGGTATGGGTGGTATGGGGGAAGACCGTAAGTGGTTCCCCTCTCCACGACTCTGCGTGCTCACAGTAAATGTGGGCGACACCCCATAGCTCTCCTTCCCAGGAAGTAGTGAGGTGAGAGGGTCAATTGCAAACTGTGAGATGAACATTGACTGTTGGAAGAAGAATCGTCTCATCCGCACGACCCGAAGTTTTAAATAAACTCCTCCTTCGAACATGAAACTGATACGGGAGGGAAATTCACATGTACCATGTACCTGCCTTGTACCATTCACGGTGTCCGCTCTCTTCTCCAGAGACCTCCTCTCATCTCCAAGCTGAGCGTCATTATCCCAGTTTTGTGGCGGAGGAAAGCAAGGCTCAGAAGTGAAGTAACCTGCCCAAGGTCAAGAACTGGGGGAGATCCAGAGCTGGGCTAAGGATCCATTTCTGCCATTCTGAGACTCTTTCCCCAGGGGATCCAAAGCGTTAACCCGGCTAGATGACCTCTAAAATTCCTCCAATTCCAAGCGTGCTCAGTGTCTCGGTGATTACTCTTCTGGGTGAGGATAATTGGATGACCCAGAGAAAAACACGTCTCTGAAGGAAATGTGTCCCTTAGTTTCTAACAGGAAGGTCATTTCTCAGCAATCCTGGCAGCATCGACCTCAGGGGACGCTGCCATCAGCAAGCTGGCTGGGGAGGACGAATGGGGAGCTGCGGAAGCTTGACTCAAGGGGTTTCCTCCACCTTGTGGGGTCCTGGACCAAAGAAGAAAATAAAAGCATGAGGGATTTTGTTCGTACCGACAAGCCTTCTAATAACAAAATTATGAAGGATGGGCCCCAGCTGAAGAAGCAGCTTCTGACAGGGAGGTAATTATTAGAAAGGAGAAAGTTTCTTTCTTTAAAGACAGAGTACTGCATGCACAGTTGAAAGTACAAGGTGGCTTAGGAGAGGAAAAGAATTCATATGTATATATATTTTTTCAAGTTCCAAGCTTGTGCACAGAAAGCATTGACAAGCATATTAAACACTGCTCACCAAAAAGCTGACCAGGAAAAATGTTTTTTTCATGCCATTTTCCCCAGTGTTTGAGGTTTTGAGATATTAAATCACTTAATATTATAGATAACGTAGTGTTTTTTGGCTGTTATCTCACGTCTGATCCCTGCCAGTTTATGAATAAAGATAGTCTGATTTACATATTTATTAGCTACATTTTACAAGAAAATAGCAGCCCTGCGTCTCCCATGGTCCATAATCTACACTGACTGGCAAGGACATTTAAAATAAGCCCCTGTCACAAATTCTCATTTTATACTGGTCACAGTGATAGCTGTGCATAAAATTATAATAGGGAGACACTCAAACGTCTGTGCTGAATATCAGGTTTAAGTGTGATGAGGTCATCTGCTAATCTATGACCTTCTAATGAGGTAAGGGAGTTACTGATACCCCCGAATCCGCACCTTGAGAACACTGTGGCCTGGATCACAGAACAAAGGTGCAGATTATGACATGCTCTGTCTGGAGGTGGTGACACCAGTGTCCTTTGCAGAAAGGCCTCTCACCCAAAGAAGACATTAAATGGAGCGCCCTGTGTCTGGGACCCTAATATCTATGCTAGTTTGTCTAGAACCGCTCAAACCACTTGGACAGCCCTATAGACTTCCAGTCATTCTCCTGGGAACACCGGCTCCTTCAGCCAGAAAGCACTGACCGCAATTAGTCTCTCAGTCCAATTTCCCTTATCTTGTAGAAAAATACGTGTGTGTAAAATTTTAACGAGGATTTCTCTTCTCCAACATAGAAGCACCTGCCAAGTAGAAATGATTTGGCCAGGAAGTAGAGGCATCTTGATTGAAGAGGGGTCTGTGAAGGTAGAGCTGAGCTGGTCCCCTGTGATTTTTGGTATCTTTTTTATTTCCTACAGCAGAGATGCTCGTCCATGTTGGGGCGGGGTAGGTGCAGGTGGTCACAAGAGAATGAAATTGTACATGAATCCACATTTTTCTTTTCTTTTTTTTTTTTAAAGATTTTATTTATTTGACAGAGAGAGAGATCACAAGTAGGCAGAGAGGCAAGTAGAAAGAGGGGGGAAGCAGGATCCCCGCTGAGCTGAGAGCCCGATGTGGGGTTCGATCCCAGGACCCTGAGACCCTGACCTGAGCCGAAGGCAGAGGTTTAGCCCACTGAGACACCCAGGTGCCCTCCACATTTTTATTTTCTGACTACACCTTTGGTTCTCATAAAATTTGTAACTACCGACATCATCAAATGATGATACAGTGTTATGTTAGGGGCATCGTCTGCACTGGACCCACATTTAAGTATGAAAAAGGAAATCTTATTAAGACGTTGCTGCTTAACTCTTAATCCAACCTCTTGCCTCGTTCCTGGTCATGGGAAGGCTATAAAACAACATGGACATTTAGCACAGAGCTTCTTTAAAAGAGGCATTTATTGTCTCTTTTCTCAATAGCCTGGAAACAACTTTATACCCATTCTAAGGGCAGGCATCTCCTGAGAAGTCACACCAAATGTAATTTGCATCCTTATCAAAGGAGAGCATCACAAGGCTGCTTTAGAGATTGGCTGACCATTCAGAGATCTTGTTTCTGGGCCATCAGTCTTCTCTTAGCTGCTTCAGTCAAAGATTTATTCATTTGCTCAGAGATTCATTCATTTACGCACAGATTTATTCCCATAAACACAGAGAAATGATGAGATACATAATGTACATTTAAGGATCACTGGTTGATGCTCCGTGGGTAGAATGCTGATAGGTAGGAAAGTGCCTTCCTTCTGACAAGGACCCGGTTTTTCTTTGCTTCCAGTATCTTGAAACTGGAATCTTCCAAACTGAGCTTGACTGTCTAAGGTCAGGGATGTCCTACGGACATGTGGCTCTTGCAGAAAATAAGATGGATTCTTATCTATTCTTTCCAGGACCTTCTGGGAGCTGGTGCACTATTTAGACAACATGGCTTTCTCCTTGAGTAGGAGAAAGGTTGGCCACTCCTAATGGTAAGAATCAAACTTTGTCTCCAACACTTAACCTCCTAACCAGAATCAAGACACTTTCAGGAGGGACTGTTGTGCCCCACTTGACCCAACAGGGATTTCCGAGATGTTCCATTCTAGGCTTAGAGGGACGGAAGGGATGGAGACCAAGCGACAACTGAAGGGATAGTATAGGAAAAGGTGAAGGTGAGTCAGGGGTGGGAAAGCCAGTCCTGAGAAGAGGAGTGTCCCACTGCCTGGGTCTCCCATCACCATCTCCTCCCCACCTACGAAGGAGGATTCTTTCTGTACCAGTCCTCCCCATTTGCCCTTCAAAAACATTATCAAATAGGCAATTCGGAAATTGTGCATATGGGTGTGTGGGGGCGGAAGAGAGAAATAATGAATAAAGAAATGAAGGCAATCAAAAAAGCAAAAGATCAGGGCACCTAGGTAGCTCAGTGGGTTAAGCCTTTGCCTTCAGCTCAGGTCATGATCTCAGGGTCCTGGGATTGAGCCCCACATCGGGCTCTCTGCTCAGTGGGGAGCCTGCTTCCCCCTCTCTCTCTGCCTACTTGTGATCTCTGTCAAATAAATAAAATATTTTTTTTAAAGCAAAAGATAAGAGGCATTAGTGAGGATGTGAAGAAAAGGGAGCCCTTGTGCACACCGGTGCTGGGATGTAAATTGTTCAGCCACTATGGAAAACGGTATAGAGAGTCCTCAAAATATTAAAACTAGGACTGCTGTATAACCAGAATTCTATTTCTGAGTATTTATCCAAAAGAAACGACAAGAGTACCTCAAAGAGGTGTCTGCGTTCCCAGGTTCATTGCAGCATCATTCACAATGGCAAAGATATGGATAGATGATAAATGTCCATTGGTAGATGAATGGATAAAGAAAAGTGGCATCTATCTATCCATCTAGATAGATACACAGTGAAGTACCATTCAACCTTAAAAATAAAAAAAATTTAAAAAAAAAGGACATTCTGCCATTTTTAACAACATGTTAAAATGGCACGTTTTAACATGCTGGAGAATGTTTAACATGAAATGACAATTTAACATAAAACTGGAGGATATTTTGCTGAGTGAAATAAGCCAGGCACAGAAAGATACTGTATGATCTCACTTACATGAGGAATCTATAATAGTCAAACGGGTAGAATTACCGAGTAGAAAGGTGGTTGCCAGGGACTGGGGGAGGAGGGATCTGGGGAGATGGTGGCCAAATGAAACAAAGTTTCATTTGTACAAGATTAATGAGTTCTGGAGATCTGATGTATAGCATGGTAACTATAGTTATCAATACTGTGTTGTATATTTGAAATTTGCTAAGAGTGTAGAACGTAAGTGTTCCCGCTGAAGAGAAAGAGAGAGAGAGAAAGAAGAGAAAGAAGAGAAAGAAAGAAAGAAAGAAAGAAAGAAATAAAGAAAGAAAGAAAGAAAGGAAGGAAGAAAGGAAGGAAGGACGGAAGGAAGAAAGAAAGGAGAGAAAGCAGGAGGTAGGGAGGAAGGAAGAGAAAGAAAGTTCGGAAGGAAGGAAGGAAAGAAGGAAGGAAGGGGAGAGAGTGAAGAAGGAAGAGACCGAGATAATCATGTGAGGCGACAGATTTGGTAAATACTCTCATCATAGTGATGTTTTACAACATATACATATATCAAAACCACATTGCATACCTTACATACGTACAATTTTTATTTGTCAATTATACCTCAATAAAACTGGGAAAAAATGAAAGTAACAAATTCTGGTATACTTACTGAACTGCTCTACCAGGCTCCCTTGAACTTGACTTGCCCTTGAACTTGACTTGAACTTGACCTGCCCCTCTCTGATGACGAGCACCACACTCAATGTGGAAGGTAGCTTACCTCCAGCTAATAAAAGCCAGGTTCTTCAGGAATAAGGAAATTCCAGAATGACTGAAAATGTCTAGGCTGAAAGCTCTATATATCAACCCACCAGAAGAGAAGAATAATGAGTACATCCTCTTCCCATGTAAGTCTCCTCAGCATAAAATAAAGATACTAATAAAATCTGTCCCACGGGGTCATCATGTAGATTGAATTAACTCATTCATGGAAAGCTTTTAGAACATAAGTGGTCAATAAGTGCTAGCTAGCATTCCTGTTATAGCAACACAATTTGGAAAAGATAAAAATGAAGTCCTGCATCCAGAAACTTGACATCCAGGGGGAAGTCAGGGGTTAAAACAAACAGATGGAACAAACAGGACAATTCCTAAAGTGGAAGTGATGCATCTGGGAAGCTAGAGTTTTCCCACATTTTCTGGAAAGGAAAAAAAGAAAAACTGCCAGAGAGGATGACATTTGAGCTAGAATATCAAAGATAAATAATACAGGTGTTTTCCACACAATGTGGCTTTTTTTTTTCCCCCACCAAGCCAAGGACATAGAATGCAACAAGGCACACGGATACAAGACAATGATGGACTGGCAGGAAGTGCAAATACTTCAGACCTTGTACTCTAAAGTTGCTCATTATGAGTCAGGTGTAAAACAAACTAGTGATAGGATTTTTTTTTTTTTAATTGCCAAAGATTTGAAAACTCAGGCAGGCAAGAACCAATTCACACTTCTTAACTATAGGGAAGTTGATACTATCAAGCTTCTTGTTTAAAGGAAAGCATCAGATGTTTCTGCTCCTGGCTATTATTTAGTTTCAAAGCAGTGGAGTAACACTGTATATATTCTCTGGAAATTATCCTAATTAAGCAAACAACATACAATCTGAAACAGATCTGGTGGCAGTGTTACCAATGTGCAATTTAAACTTGAAAGTATGTTTTTTATTTTAAGTAGCCTGTTTGCATCAGGACCCTCCACCAGGTCATTTCCTGCTGTTATTAGTCAAGAGTTCTCCCCGAGAAACAAAACTGTAAGATTTCCATATCTCCATCTGTATCACATTCGTTTCCCTCTATCTATCTATTTAAGACATTTATTATAAGGAATAGGCAAATTGGCTCATACAATTATGGAGGCCGGAAAGTCCCCAGATCTGCAGTCAGCAAGCTGGAGACCCAGGAGAGTCAGTGAGTTAGCTCCAGTCTGAGTCAGAAGGCCTGAGGAACAGGAGAGCAGATGATGTCATTTTTAGATCAAAAGGCTACAGGCTAGAGTCCCAAGAAGAGCCAATGTTTCTGTTCCAATCTGAAAGCAGGAGAAAAACCAATGTTCCAGCTTGAGGGCAGTCAGGCAGAAGAAATTCTCTCTTACTCTAAGGAGGAGCACCCTTTTTGGGGCCCTTCTGGCCTTCAACTGATAGGACAGGGCCCACCCACATGCCCAGATTAATGTCTGAGCAAATATCTGGGCACCACGTGGTCCAGGCAGGCCAACACATAAAATTAATCCTCACACTTCATTGGTTTGATCACTACTGCTTGGCACTTGCCTTCCATATGATGGAGTTTTCCTTGGAAATTTTGTTCGTTGCAGTATCAAAGATAATTATTTGACCCCAAACTGAATGCATAAGATTTAAAATCAGGAGAGTCTTCTTCAGAGTTCAGAAGACCCGATTTACATTTCTGTAACTGCCTAAATTTCTTATAATTCTGCAGAGAAGTAAAATATGGCAAAGGACCAGCAGAAAGGGTCCAAATATTTATAATTTATAACAAGAAGCTCTGAGTACTCCCATAATGAGAGAGGGGGAAACACTCTGACATCAGAGGACTTGACTCGGCTAAGTTTCCAAGGCAGCGTGTGGCTCTTCCTTATAAAATATGTATCATTAAAATCCTGCTCCTGGATAGAGCAGACCTTTACAGCTGCCCACACAGCACAAACTGAAACAATGCTCTGGCAATCACTTCTCAGACCCGGTGTAAACAAGCAATTCTGTTAATTCAGAGCTGGGGTGATTTTTCTCTTGGCCTTCCTTACCAGTCTTCGCTCTGCACATCGATCACACTAATTGGTTAATGGTGAGCTTTGCGCTGGGCATCCTGCTGCTTGAAATCCCCAGGGAGTTTCATTTTAGGTAGAAAAATTTCTACTTCGCTATCCCCACACAAAACCCTTTTCCTAAAATTGGAAGAGAGTCAAGACTTAATTAAGATTTTTCTCCCCTTAAAGTGTGCACTTGACCACTCCCTTCTGTATCTCCCTTAACGCCTTAGGGACAAGAGTTCATTCTGGCAACATTTCTTCCTTGTGCTCGTGGCCAAGGTAAAACCTTGAGCCTAGAAACTGAATAGACCTTGGTTGAGTAACCCTGTTAAGTGTTCCCACACGATGAAGCCATCTGTTGAAATTTGTACCCTCGTTCCCTGCAGTAGTGTGAACAGTGTGATTTATAAGAAATAAGTGCATATACATACATACATATATATATGTATATATACATTTGGGCCCTCATATGGCCAAATTATACTTTTCATATGTATTTCGTCTTTGTGCACAGTTTCTGGCTCACAACTCCCCAAACTCTTGGAATTTCCTAAAACCAGAAGATGACATTCGTTATGTTAACAAAAGCAACTTTTGGACACTGCTCACCATCCCCAAGGTGAGGTCCCTTACCAGGATAACCGGCCATGTGACTAAAGAGTTGGAACTTTTAGTCCCACCCCCTGACCTCACAGGAGGGGAGAGGAGTGGGGCTGGAAGTTGAATCAGCCAACGACCCATGCCTTAGTCAATCAAGATTACCCCAAGAAGCCTCCCTTAAAACCCACCCCCCAAAAAGCTGAATTCGAGCTTCTGGGCTGGTGAACGCATGGAGTTTCAGGGAGAATGGTGTCCTGCCTGGATCGGGCATGGAAACTACATGCCCTTTCTCCATATTTTGCCCTATACATCTCTCATATCCGGGTGTTGGTTTATATCCTTCATCATAACCTTTCATAAACTGGGACATTAAGTGTTTATCTGAGTACTGTGAGCTGCTATAGAAAATTAGTCCAACCTGAGGAGCTCCAATGTGTAGCTGATGGGTCAGAAGCACAGGTCTTACCTGTGTCTTGCACCTGGCGTCTGAAGGGGGGTTAGGGGCAGTCTTGTAGGACTGAAGCTTCAGCCTGTAGAATCTGATGCTATCTCTGGGTAGAGTGTCAGAATTGAGTTGAGACAGCATGCTGGTGTCTGAGAATCATTTGGTATTGTGAGTAGGGGAATCCCCCCCCCTTCATGTTGGAATTGGATCTGAGGACCTTAAAAGACCTGCATATTGATCAAATTCTGTTTAAAATTATTTTTTAGAAGAGATGGTTTATTAACAGTGAAGAAGATTTTTATATTACAATTGTAAGAATAGCTTTAGGTGCTTTGATTTTTGTTTTCAATAACAAGAAAGATTAGGCCATCAATGGGATATTTTAGAACATTAGGGATATCAGAATGAAGTATCAGTTGTTAGATTCCTTTAACAAAAATGTCTTCATGGTTTTTGCTTCCGTATGTAGAAAAGGGTTCATTTTCTTATTTCAAATCAATGAAATATTTTGGGTGAAACAATTCACTCATTTGCCTATGACCATTTTAAAAAGTTATCTTTTTTATATAAAAGTTATTATATATATTATTACTCCAAATTTTCACTGACTTTGTTTTAGTGTATTAATAAATAGTGAACTCAGTTTCTGAAAGTAAACTTTCTATTTGCAATTTTTAAAAAAAGTAGGGACTGTTTCCCCACCTTCAAGCAGTCATTTTCTAAATTGGATTGGCCTCTCTAAGCACAGGACCCCTACCGGCATGCAAATGCTAATTGCTTATTTTCAGACTGATGGTTCCAGACCAGCGTCTTAGGGGTTTATGAAGAGGTTCCTTTTCCAGGGCTGCCACATGAAGGAAGAAGGCTCTCCAAGGCAACTCTCCTTCTGTTTTACATGTAGGCATGCAAGGCTCCCAAGAAAGACTATTAAACAGAAGGGCCCATGGTAACAAAAGTCTCTAAGCAATTATTAAGGAAACTTTCTCCCTTAATCCTCATGGCCTTTGTTGGAATTAATTATTTGATTTTATGTATTAATAACTAGACTACAATAACAAGCCAACCACAGACTCAGCGGCTTACCACAGCAATGGCTTATTGCTTACGCATACCACCTTATGTGATCAATGTAGGTTGCTGGAGAGTTCTCTTCCACTAGACACTGAGGGACCCAGGTCAACTGATGCTGTAACATCTCAACGTCACAGGGCAAGAGAAGGACTGAACACCATGTACGGGCCATTGAAAATCTACAACGCGGAAGTGATAAATACTCTTTCACTGTCACCATCGGCCAGAAGGGTCGCATGGCCCCATCCAGCTGAAAGGAACTGGGAAGTACAGAATTCCCAGTGCCCAGGAATTAGAGAAGAATTGAATGTCATGTCTTGCGATGTCTTTCAGTTTCTCCTTCCTATCATCTCGGGTTTCAGACTCTTCCAACTCCCTTCCAGGCTTTTTCTGATCTCCTGACATCTTAGACCTTTTTCTAGAATTCTTATCACCAGCATCTTGGTCCTTGTTCTCCCCAAATGAACCTCCATACAAGTCACACACACACACACACACACACAATGGGGAACGAGGTCTGACAATTAGTTGACAATGCTATTGCCAACACCGGTCTAGTCTCAGACATGCCTGTGTGCGTGTGTGTGTGTGTGTGTGTGTGTGTGTGTGAGTGCGCGTGCGTGCATGTTGAGGGATGGGGATTAGCAGGTTTATCCCCATCCAAAAGCAGAAATAGCAAATTCAACTAAAATGATCTGATAGAATTTTTTAAATTATAGTACTCTTTGCTGCCAGAGATACAAAAAGGCAGACATGCTCATACATTACAGGTGAGTGTGAACTCCGGTACAGAGTTTCTGAAAAACAATTTGGCAATACTTATCAAAAGATTTAAAATTGTGTGTATGCTTTGCTCCAGCACTTCCATTTCTAAATTTGTTCTTGTGGGTAAAGCCCAAAGATTTAGTTGTAAAGTGGTTCAGTAAAACATTATTTATTATTGGCTTAAAACATTCTGGATGTCCAACAATAGGGAATTAAATAAATCATTTCATATTATTGGACACCACCCAACAATTAAAATTACATTGTGGAAATATATTTGCTGACATGAAAAGCTATTCATAAGTTATTGTTAAATATTCCCATTTTGAAAACAAACACACACACACATTGTCTTTGCATAAGGGTCAACTTGGATGATTTTTTCAATCTTCTTTTTTTAAAGAAATATTTTATTTATTTATTTGACAGAAAGACAGAGATCACAAGTAGACAGAGAGGCAGGCAGGGAGAGAGGAAGAAGCAGGCTCCCCACTGAGCAGAGAGCCTGATGCGGGGCTCGATCCCAGAACCCTGAGATCACGACCTGAGCTGAAGGCAGGAGGCTTAACCCACTGAGCCACCAAGACAGCCCTCAATCTTCTTTTAGTTGATCTGAAATTGCCTTCTAGCTGAGACATTTGTATAAAAATATTATTTTGAAGACACTTGAAATGTGGCATTTTGAAGGAGAACTGTTGGTGTGGAGTCACCATGAAACATCTCTATTCCCCCTTAAACCCCCACTGGACAGACCTCATAACCACAACTCTCTGCTCTTTACATTGTATTCACCTAGCAAGCACTCTTGACACTTGATAAATTGTACCCATGGCTTTATGCTTTCATTAATATCATTCTTTAGTTATTTGGCAATGAGTCTCCACAAAAACCTCTCACAACTCTTCCCCCAAAACCTTGAATTTAGACCCCTTTCATCTTGCACATGCATGATTCGAAACCAGCTCCATGGTTTCGAGCACCATGAGCCACTCCATCCTTTAGAATCCTATCTCAGCCAATATTCTTTGTTATCGTCCAACCCTAAGGGTCAATTCTCCTCCCTTTGTACACTCCCATCATTCCAATCATGGGAACGGGACTAGATACAAAAGCAAAACTATTTATATTTATATAAACACAGAATTCATGAAACCTCTCACAGCCACGAAACACATCGATGATTCGGTACGGCGATAAAGATAGAAGAACACCATTAAACCAAATTCTTGGTACAGGCTTGTTTAGCCTAACAGCTGGAGTCTGACAATTTTAAAGGTTTTGAATAACCTTAAGTGTTCTTCCCATATTTGTCATGGGTATTTGGCTAATAGGCAGCTAGGCAAAATTGTATGCAAACAAGCTCTTCTGTTTCAGTGTTGAAGTCCATGACTACCCTCACAAAAATCCCCTCTTGCTAAGACTGTGCTAAGTATACCCATAAACGTTACTTATGTAGCAGGTGCAAATGGAGAAAATAGAGTCTATTCTATTGAATTGAAAACAAATGCCTACCTTTCCTTCAGATCAGCCTTTGTTCCTACGACTCGTGCTATTCAGACTCCTGTTTCATTTGGAAGCAGCACTGCATTCCGGCATGGTGGGGTAATTTGTCCTCTGCCATGTCAGAATCAATGAGCATTCTTTATTGGCCTTAAGAGTTGTAAGTGAGAGGCATTGCACTGGAAGAAAGAAAAACATGACGGCCAAGGATTTTTCAGCACTTTCCAAAGCTCATTCTACCCTCTGGTGGGGCAACAGTCCTGAGGAAGGAATCTGTGCAAACACACATGGAGCCCTCCCAGGCCAGGCACATACCAGTTATTTCTGGACCGTGTGTGTGTGCGTGCGCGCGTGTGTGTGTCTGACAAATTTTCCTGCTGGGTATGTTATCACACATCATGGTGAAACTGAGGAGTAATCCATCTGGATTGACTTTATACTCTGAAATATAAGGTTTCAGAATCGGATGCAGTGTACATTTATTTATTTATTTATTGAGGTCGCTCGTTAGGACGAATGGCTGCATTGGAGGTCAAAGCCAAAGAGACATCGGGTTGTTCAATATCTAAGGAGATAACAGGTGGTGACCTAAGAGGCTATGTTTCATTAGCTGGTATCTGCAAGCTCCCTCTAGAAGAGGTTTTTGGTTTTGTTTTTTAGATATAGATGCATATGCCCCACCCCGGTTCAAAATATACGATTTAGATGAGACCAAGAGGCTAAACTCGTAAGGATAAGATTACGAACCGTAATATGACTCGCAGTATAAACCCGGTGTCCTCTGGGCTGACTGAAGGCCCCTTTTCATAATATTACTATTTGTTGTGTATAATCTTGGTAGAGGCATCATAAAGTTTTCTGTGATGTTTTTCAACGAGATGGCTAATCACTATTGAAATAAAAGCCTTTGATTAAATCAGCAATAAATCAAATTCACTTACAGCTCCATATTGCACCCTTGGTGACAGAGCCAACACTGGGGAGAGCGTAAGCACCACGTCAGCTGTTCTGCTGTCAACAGCAGTCACCGAGTTAAAGTCTCGTCTTATTTCATCAGCCAGAGGGACTAAAGAAGAGGAAGCGTGTTTCGGAAGGGAGGGATCGGGTTGACAGTTATGGATGGTGATGTCCTCAATAGTGTGCCGTCAGCTCAAAGGCCACAGGCTCTTTCTGCTCCTTCTCTGAGCTTAGGACTCAACAGGGAAGGACAGAGACCCATCAAGACAGGCTTGATCTCCAGCAGCGGGAAGACGGCAGCAGCAAGAAGAACGAAGAGGCTGCTATAGCAGAGAGACACCTGGATTAGAACCAGGAGACCTGGTTTCCCTGTGGGGCTTTGACAAAGAACATGGCCTCTCTGAGCCTTGGTTTCTTCCCTTGAGCCACCGTGGTCATTCCATACAGCGTGCGCGAGTTTTCAAGGGCTGCCATAACACATTACCACAGACGGGGCAGCTGACACACCAGTTTTATTTTCTCACAGCTCTGGAGGCTAGGGTCCAAACTCAAGAGTTGGTTTCTCCTGAGGCCTCTCTCCTCAGCTGGCAGTTGGCCGCCTTATCGTTCCAGATGTGTCCTCATAGGGTCTTTCCTTCGTGCACACCCTGGCATCTCTCTGTGTTCAGATTTCCTTTTCTTATGAGGACAGTGGTCGGATTGGATTAGGACCTGTCCTAACAGTCACACTTTAACTTCATTACCTCTTTATTTTTTACTTTTTTAAAAAAGAGAGTGGACCATCTATGTGTGTACATGTATGAGCGGAGGAGGGGGAGAGGCCGAGGGGGAGGGAGAGAGAGAATCTTAAGCAGGCTCCAAACTCCGTGCCAAGGCAGATGCAGGGCTCCTTCTCATGACCCTCCGATCGTGACCTGAGACAAAATCAAGAATTGGGCATTCAACTGACTGAGCCACCCAGGCACCCCTTCATTACCTCTTTAAAGACTCTATCTCCAAATAGAGTCGTAGTCAGAGATATAAGGGGTTAGGGCTTAAACATGTGCATTTGGGGGAAGGGTCAGAGACACAATGTAGCCCATAGCGCAGAGCAGATATAAGTACGTGATGAGGTAATAGATATTCAAGTACTTGATAGATTGCAAGGTGCTATACAGTATAATGCGTTATCACGTGGAAGGAAATGTCAGAACACACTGCCTCAGACCTCCATCAGGAGTGATGCCTCATGAAAACCACTTCCAAGATATTCTGTTGTGAGGTAGTTGAAGAGGGTAGAGAGAAATGGGGGGAAAAGTATAGAGAATATTTTTTTAAAATATTTGGCCCACTGGGCATCCATTGTCCTTCATAACTGTACCTTGATTTCCTCTGGGAAGTGACCTCCCCAGACCCGTCTACTGGGTGTTGTGACAGTGCCCTTCATTCCCACCAGAGATTCCCACCCCAGAAGCCTAGACCTTCTTCTAGAACTCTTCCTGACTCAAACTCTATCTGTCCAAGGTAGCAGAGCACACACCTTGGTAGGCTTACGGGTTATACTCTCTCCCAGAGCTGCATTTCCTATCAGAGTGATAAGAGGACAAGGAAAAATTGCTGGATTTCTTTCATTTTACCTTAAAAGCTCTGATAGTCCCCTGTCTCGTGATGTCCTGCTCCCAAGTCTGGTTTGCGGACCTTATTGCTGGTTCTTAATGCTTCCCAATATCCTTTCCCAGAAGCCTCTGCTGCCCAAAGTCGCGAGGGTTTGTATTTTACTGTTTGCGAAGAGTTATCTACGGTAAAGAAGAATGAAAGGACGGAGAAAGGGAAGTTTACAAGAGAGAGGAAGGATGGCAGAAAAGGAGGGTGGACCATTGAAAGGAAAGCGGTGAGAATGGACAGAAGAAAGGGGCAGATGGAAGGGGCGGAAGAGAAGGAAAGAGGAAAGTATGGAAAGGTCATGAGGCACAGCTACTGACATGTTCCTTGAGTGAAATCAGCTCCCTGCCCAGAGAAGAGAAGATGGTCTCCCCCTCATTATTGACACACAGAATTACCACTCAGAAGATCTTTCTGTTCATGGAAACAAGTGCTGCCCTGGTCCTCTCAAGTCACGTAACACCAAAAGGTTTCACCTCCTCAGGCACCCTATGGTTATAAAGCCCTATATGAAGCTGAAATTTGCTCCCATACTTTCTAGAGGGACTCAAAACAGGTCTTCTGATAAACTTGCTGATATTTTAGGACTAGTAAAAAGAGACAAGGGGGAGACACCATGAAAAGAAGCTATCCTCAGTGAGGTCAGTACACCGCAGATGCCGGTGCCTAGTTTTGTAGGTCCAGAAACCCCAATTTAGCCAGGAGACCCAGAATGGACTGCTCAATTCAAACGAATTCACCATGTGATTCATGGTTAGAACAGGATCCAAATTTCTTGATTCAAAAGCCCTAGGATAGAATCAGATGTGAATCCCACCTTGGCCCCTGTATTCTTAAGTGTGGGATTTTGTGCCACTTTATGAACGTGGCCGAGCCTAAGTAAAACCCATAGTTGGTTCAAGAGTTGCATTAGGTATTACCTGAAAATATCCTGGAGCATTGTGGGAACCCAGTACATGTCACTTCTCTTCTTTCATCTTCTGTACCCAGACTCCTCCCCTGAGACCTTCAGACGCTCTTAGCCTCACCTGTTCGTGCTCCGCTACTGCAACAGCAGCTGGCTCTGCACGAGCTCTGACTAACTCCATGCAGGCACACCTTGGAAGTGTTTCCCTCCTGCCTATGCCTGTCCTTCTCCATCATGGCCCTCCCTGCTGATTTGGAGGTGTGGGAGACTGCAGAATGCTTCTTGGGGCCACCTGTGCAGAGCCTTGAAGGGTGGAGGAATTACCACCCTAGAGTGAGTCTTTGGCCAAGGAGAGACAGACTCAGGATAAATTCTTCCCTCTTTCTCCCCTCCACTGTCTTGAGACCATATATAATGCTTCTCAGAGGACCGTCCCTTCATCCCCAGGACCCTGGACCTCTCATAATTTGGCAACTAGTGGCACTTGGCCATGGCTAAATTAGTAAGTTATCCTTGTATTGGCTTTTCCTCCTTCTCTCCCTTATTCCCTGATACCTTCACTCCCTGCCTAGTAATAACACAAAAGCCTTTTCCTCAAACCCTGGCTAAAGTGAACTCTGACTCCCTTTCCCTTTCCAATCAGCAGAATATCCTCATTGATCTGTCCATTGTCTGGACCAAGCGACTTTCATGGTACCCAGGAGGTCAAATGAATAGTTAGCAGTTTGGTCCTAGTGGTATATCCATACACAGCAATATTATGCAGCCCCAAAAAGGAAGGAAATGTTGGTGTGCACTTCAGTCTGGGTGAACCTTGAGGCCATTATGCTAAGTAAATAAGCGAGTCACAGAATGACAAAAACTGTATGGTTCTAATGAGGTACCGAGAATAGTCAAATTCATAGAAACAGAAAGCAGAATGATGGTTACCAAGGGCTCGGGGTGGGGGGATAAATGGGGAGTTATTTTTAGTGGGTACAGAGTTTCATTTTTACAAGTTGAAGAGTTCTGGAGATTGCTTGCACAAAATCTGAATGTACTTTATGAGTCTGTTGGGACCATTCCTGCTGTAATTTGTGAAGCATACTTTAGTATAGTCAAGGATTCTGCTAGACTCAGTCTGTATTAATTAGATTATAAATATCAGCTAGCTATGGTTTAGATCTTGAAAGCCCCTTATTATGGGTTGGATTATGCCTTCTGTCCCAAATTGATACATTGAAGTCCTAACCCCCAGTACCTCAGAATGTCACCTTATTTGGCAATAGGCTCATTGCAAGATGTGATAGCTAAGATGTCATTAGGGTGTGTCCTAATCCAATATGAACAGTGTCTTTAGAAAAAAGGAGAAATTTGGAGATACAGGGAAAACCACACGCAAAGGTGAAGGCAGAGATTCAACAAGACAAGACATGCCAAAGATTACCGGCAAACCGGAGACAAATCTAAGAGAAAGACACATGATAGGTGCTTCTTTGTAGCCTTCAAAAGGAACTAACCTGGGGTGCCTGGGTGGCTCAGTCGGTTAAGGGTCTGCGTTCGGCTCAGGTCATGATGATCCCAGGTACTGGGATCGAGCCCCGCATCAGGCTCCCTGCTTGGCGAGGAGTCTGCTTCTCCCTCTCCCTCTCCTTCTGCCTCTGCTCCTGACTCGTTCTCCATTAATTAATTAATTAGTTAGTTAATTAATTAGCTAATGAAATCTTTTTTAAAAAAAAGAAGAAGAAGAAGGAACTAGTTCTACTGATAACTGACTTCAGACTTCTGGTCTCCAGAGCTGCAACACAATACATTTCTCTTGTTTAAGCCACTCGGCTTCTGGTTATTTTGTCACAGCTGCCCTACCAAATCAATCCAGGCTCCTCCAAGGTCTTTTCTACGAGTCAGGTCTCCCCTCTCACATACTGTGCAATATTTCTTTTTTTTTTTTTTTTATACCCAGGGACAAAACTGCATCTATATTTTGTAGAATTTTGGTTCAGAACGCATGCCATCAAAATCACTGTGACTCTTGATTCTGTAATACTGGATTGCATTTGCATCCCTTCCAGGTTTCTATTATCTGCAAGCTGAGCATTTCATCCCCCCAGGGCAAGGACTGTGTCCTTCTTCTTCTGGGATTCAGGGTGTGACTCAGGGGCAATGGGAACATTGCTGGCCTCACAAGAGGATACACATTTTGCCTGGCTGAATGAATAATGCTGTTTTTATTATTGATGCCACTGACATGTTTATGTGAATGGTGGATTTCCCAGAGGCCAACTAAAGTCAGCAAGATGGAAAATCCTATCTCTTTCTATTAAAATGTCTGGGTGGTAATATAATGAAAGATTCACAATTTTGTTATAATTTTGTTAAAAAAAAAAAATAGAAGCCACTAGGGGCGCCTGGGTGGCTCAGTGGGTTAAAGCCTCTGCCTTCGGCTCAGGTCATGATCCCAGGGTCCTGGAATCGAGCCCCGCATCGGGCTCTCTGCTCAGTGGGAAGCCTGCTTCCTCCTCTCTCTCTCTGCCTGCCTCTCTGCCTGCCTGTGATCTCTGTCTGTCAAATAAATAAATAAAATCTTAAAAAAAAAAAAATAGAAGCCGCTAAAAACCAACAATTTAGTCTGTGTCTCTGCTTTCTCTCTTTCTGTTTAGTGGTGGTTCGCCTGCCCCCCACCATATAGATAGATAGATAGATAGATAGATGGATGGAGACAGATAGATACAGATATCGGTCTAGTGATATTTCTCCCTCTCTCATCTCTAATGTATGTATATACAGCATTTATTCATATACACATGGAGCGAGAGAAATAACACTAGATCTATCTAGATCTAGATGTAAACATATTATATATATATCATACACACACTCATGCAGAAAATGGATGGCTTGGCTGAATTCAATACAGAGGAAGGGCAGGGTATGCCTTTTGTATTTGTTATTTTGAAATCATTTACCCCACATTCTCTATTTTGTTTGGCACCGTTTCCAGTTTTCATTATGGGTAAATCTTGCTGTTTGATACTGTGGCACATAAGGGAAGCAGCTTGGAAGTTCATTTTTCTCTCTCCAACCCATCACGCCAGCGGTCACACCACCTGTTGACATACTCCCTTGCTCCTTAGTTACCATTAAGTCTGAGTGATTGTGGATGCATCACGTCCCTTTTCTGGGCAGCTGGGAAATAAGAGCCTGGGGGCAGCTAACCTCTGAGGCCCCTTCGTGGGGAGGGGCTGATTCAGGGATGCTTTGGGGTGATGGAATTCCTAGTCATCCATATATGTTTTCAAAATGGCAATTCTCATCTCGAGAAAAGCAATTCCTGCTGGCAATTCAGAGTTGACAGAGACAGAATTGGAACAGGGTTAGTAATCATAATTTAAATCTCTCTCAAGATCCTTTTTCTAATGTCTGTAAATGAAATATGTCAAAAGCATTATATTCACTGGTGTGAATTTTTATTGAATATCAAGAGTAAATAATATATGAATTGGGAGGAAATTTCTATTCAATCTATTTGGGGCCTTTGGTAGATAAAGCTATTCAATTTGCGCTTTGTTTCAATATCAATGCAGCATTAATATTTATCTATAAATAATCCATGAATATTATTTTTACAGTTGCCTGAAACAATGTATGCCTTTGAAAGACAGGTGGGGAGTCAGGGGCTTTCCCAAACCTCCAGAGAGCAACCTAGATAATAATTCTTCTGTGATGTGACCAACCAGGCAATGCCAAGTCCTCCTCTGTGATCATCAGAGGCAGCTGCAGCCCTGGTGAGAAGAGAAGGCAAAGTATCTTAGGGGAGCATCAAAGGACCAGTGATGAAGGATCGGTGAGTTCCCATTAGTACAGCAGTAGAACGCTGGGCAAACGTGGGAAATAAACAAAGCCCATTTTTTGCTTTCTCCCTAAAACATAGTCCCCACTAAAACGTTCTTTGAGGAAGTAAGCATATATTGGCGATCAACTCTGCAGAGGAAAAGTTAACCAATGCAATCTCATGAAAGCCCACAACAGCCCAGGGAAATAGCCACGTCAGCCTTTGCTTCTAGATCTGTTAGGCGATGTTCAAGGGCTAAGGTAGGGCAGGAAAAAACAGCATGTATTCAGTCTTTATCACATTCCACATATCGTAATAGATTTAATGAACCCTTACATGAATCCTTTGGCAGATGAGTCCATATTAGTTAGTCTGAGACTAAGATAGGTTACGTCTCTCACCCAAATAAAAAGTGCCAGTGTTGGACTTGAAACCACGGACCCTTGAGTCTCAACGCTTTCCATTCTACTCTGCTGTATCATGGAGTGTAGCTGGAATTTTACATTAAATAATTTATATATTTATACTAATTATTTATATTATATATTTAAAAAGTTAACAATGCTGAAAACATGACATTGCACTAAAATCCCCACAGCTCTTTAGGGCAATGGGACATTTGCCCCACTGTCCCAAGTTTTGATGTTATTTCAGTAAGATCCTCAGATTTGCTTCAGGGGTCAACAAACCTTCTGGAATTGTACTGTGTGTGTGTGTGTGTGTGTGTGTGTGTGTGTGTCTAGCTTTCATTTTCAGAAAGGTCTGAATTCCAAAGAAAGTTAGGAATTAATGGAATAGATTCAAGGATTTATTATTAGCCTCCTGGCCACTGATGCTTTAATAGACCATCAAGGAAATGGATAATAAAAGCCACAGAGAAAGTGGTTGCTTAAAATGACCTATCTTAGAAGAAATTTACAGGCAAGATGGAAAGAGAATGTAAGCAAGCTTTGCATGGATCAGATCACAGGCAAGTGCATCCCACTCTGGCATGAGTGCCAAAGCTAGGAAAGACCTTGACCGACCAGCGAGGAACCAGAGAGGAAATAGCTAAGTATCCAAGAAGCCATATAATGCACAGGGCAGTTGGAAGAACAAGGGGTGAAAGTAAGTCTCGGACTTTGCGAATAGGTGTGGAGATTGTACAACTTTGCAGACCGGTATGGTGATATGGAATAATTTAAAAATATGGAAATTCTACAACTCAGCAATTCTAGCTGTTTGTAGAGGAACTCTTACCGTGTGTATAAGGAGCCACGTAGAAGGGCACCTGGGTGGCTCAGTGGGTTGAGCCACTGCCTTCGGCTCGGGTCATGATCTCAGGGTCCTGGGCTCTCTGCTCGGCGGGGAGCCTGCTTCCTCCTCTCTCTCTCTCTCTGCCTGCCTCTCTGCCTACTTGTGATGTCTCTCTGTCAAATAAATAAAATAAGAAAAATCTTAAAAAAAAAAAAAAAAAAAAAAAGGAGCCACGTAGAAGAATTGCATTCGGGTGTTGCGGATAATAGCAGAGATAAAAAATAAAGAACCCAAAGAAGAAGAAAGAGGAGGTAGGAGGATGTGGAAAAGAAGCAGGAGGAGGAGGACAAAAAGGAGAAGGAAAAGAAGGAGAAAAAGGAGAAGGGGAAGGAAAAAGGAGGGAGGAGGGACAGGAGGTAAAGGAGGGGGGGGAGGGGCGAGGGAGGAGGAAGAAGACGACTACCTAGCTGTTTATCGGCAGAAGAATGGGTTCCAAAAAAGCGTGAAATATTCCCGGAATGGGAAGTCAACAGCCGCTCGCATGAGTGAACTAGAAACACAGGCACCAATACAGACAAATCTCAATGCAAATTCTCAACGCAAACGTAATAAAGGTTGCCTACCCTATGATATTCTTCATATCAACTTTAAAATCACGCGGAGCCCCCTGGGTGGCTTGGTCAGTTACGAGTCCGACTCTCGGTTTGGGTTCGGGTCATGATCTCCCGGCTGTGAGATCTGTGAGATCGAGCCCCACGCAGGGTTGTGCGCTCAGCGTGGGGTCCGCTTCAGACTGCTCCTCCCTCTCCTTCCCACTCGCTCCGTCTCCCTCTCCCAAATAAACAGATAAATAAAATCTTGGGGGGGAAAAAACCTTTAAAATCATGCAAAATGTCTAATACGGTGTTTACATACACATACATACATGTGCAGTAAAAGTATAAAAACATGCTCGGAAATGATCCTACCGTCTTCAGCTGGTGGCTCTCTCAGGGGATGGGCTAAGGAATGGCATTAGAGCAGTTACACAGGGATCTTCGGTTTTACTTGAAATGTTTGCTTTTTAAAACTCTGAAGCGAATGTGGAAAAAATCATACAACTTGGGGCACCTGGGTGGCTCAGTGGGTTAAGCCTCTGCCTTTGGCTCAGGTCATGATCTCAGGTCCTAGGATCAAGCCCCACATGGGGCTCTCTGCTCAGCGGGGAGCCTGCTTCCCCCTCTCTCTCTGCCTGCCTCTCTGCCTACTTGTGATCTCTGCCTGTCAAATGAATAAATAAAAATATATTTTTTTAAATCGTACAACTTAACAAAGATGGTGGTGGGTACCTGTTACTATTTCTACTAGCATTATCATTTATGCATACATCTGTGTTTGAGATATTTTACTCTACTGGAGCACACACAGATGTGGGAGCTGCCCTCGCTGGAGGGGCCCAGCCTTAGAGGGCATAGGCAATTCCTAAACAACCTAAAACTGAATGAACCGTGGTTCTTTTCCAGGTAGAAGCCTGGCAGAGTCCAGTGCCCTCGCGGCATCCTGGCATGCCCATAAGAAGCCTGCGTTTATTTCTTGACCTGCTTTTATGAGCTACCCCAGAATCACAGCCGAATAGACACCTAGGAAGGTGAGCTGTCCTGAGTCTCCCTGGCCCCACCAGGAAGACCATGGCTGGGGACTGACTCCCAGCCCCGGCTTTGCCTCTGGTTCTCTCCAGAGCGGGAGGATGCAGTAGGCACTTCCTCCCGTGATCGGATGTGGTATCCTCACCCTGGTCCCCGCCATGCTGCTTAGCCATCAACTGGAGTCCTCCTTTAGTCAGGTTCTAACACATTCCAGGATAAATTCATGACCATACGGAACATCGCGAGCCCAGAACCAAAGTCTCTTTCTTCTTGTCTTTATGGCGCAGCTTTGTTCTCTATGAAAACATGTGGGCCTGGAAAGTGTCAGATGAGCAAATGTCAAGCAGCTTAGATTGTTGTGGTTTTGTCACTTCCTGCTTAGGTGGCCCTACTCTGCTCCTGCCTGTTCGCTCCCCACCCAGCTGCTGTCAGCTCAGCAGCACCCAGAAGAGCTGCCGGCCTGCACAGCTTCCCCTGGTGCTCTGGGCCTCCCGCTTCTGTGCAAGGTATACCCTGCATCTATAATGGCTTTTTCTGTGTGACTGTCCCTTCTTCCTCCTTTAGAACACAGCTCAGATGCTGGCCCCCGGAAGCTGGCATTAATTCCTAAGCCCTCAAGTAGTCCCTGTGCCACCGTATAGATATACCATAGCCCTTACTGTGTTCTATTGAAATGTCCTGTTTGGGGGCTCACCTCCACCATGGGGCTTTCTCCAAGGGGGCCCCAGTGTCGATGTTATTGGCTACAATTTATTATGCATTGCGGTGCCTGGGTGGCTCAGTCCGCTAAGTGTCGGATTCTTGATTTCCGCTCAGGTCACAATTCGTGAGATCAAGCCCCACGTGGAACTCCGAGCTGAGTGCAGAATCTGCTTGAAATTCTCTCCCTGCACCCCCCCCCCCCGATCATGGGTGCACTCTCCCTCTCTCTCAAGTAAATAAATCTTGAAAAAAAGTTATTGCCCATTATCTCTCACCAGCCACCCAAAAAGCCTAGGCATTTCTTCTTACCTCCACTTTGCAAATAAGGAAAGCAAGGTTTGGAAAGGTGAAGTGGTTGGCTCAAGGTCATGAGGTTAGAAACTTGCAAAAGGAAGTTTCAAATCCGGTCTGTCCGACCCCCCAAATCCATGCACTTCACCATTCAGCTAGATGGTCTTGTTGGTCTTCCTGCCCAGCTCCCTGCCTCCGCCCTCACTCTCACCAGCGTGCCTCGCACGGGGTTGGCGCTCAGTCGATGGTTGTCCAAAACAGCTGAACTGCACCCAGTTTGTAGATAAGGAAATTACATTTCTAATGCTTACATCCGAGCCAGGAGGAATGAACAGGTCTTTTTACATATATGGATTTTAAATACCTCATTTTTTTCCTAGGTGACCGGATAACCATCTTTCCCAACCATACATGCAAGTACAAGGCAAATTTCAGGTAAGAGGCCTGCGTATTTGCCAATGCTATGTGTTGTCGACGTGTACCCATCTTGCATTTACGCACCTCTGGACCCACATCAACCAGGCTAACAGGCATTCCTAAAAAAATTACGGAGAAAGACCTTTAACTACATTTGCAAAATGTACAGTAGTTTATAACGTGCCTGTTCACTGTTGCTAAGTCAAGGCTGGTCATGGATTGTGCGTCACTGTCCCTTTAAATACAACTCTCCTGCTCTTTGGGGAAAGGGGAATGATGTATACTTCTAATTATAACGGACCAGGCTCTTCCACACTCTGTTTCCTTCCCCGCAGGTTACGCTATTTGCCAATATCTATTTAACTGTAGTGGTAACAGGCAAAACTTCCCAGTCTAATCAACTGGAAATTCTCTGGCTCCCTCCCTCTGTAGAGGAATCATATTTCTGCACTTGAGGTCATCTTTATATAGGAGAGGGGGGCAAGGCTGGGAGAAAATTGGTGTTAAAAATAGAGCAAAGTTCCAGACTCTCTCTCTAGAGCTCATGGAAGATTCTGGCCTTTTATTATTCATGCTCAACGCTGACACTACCCTCCTTCCTCGAGAGTGTGCCAGGGATCTTTATGGCACCCTGGCTGCTTCTCACCAGCTGCCGGGGTTGGCATGCGTTGAAATGTTTCCTCTTCCTCCCGTCCGTCACATCTAGGGACCCATGGTAGCAGGATGAGTCAAGACAGATGGGGTTTCGTTTATCTCTAGGCCTGCTCCCCATTCTGAAACCCTGACCACCTTCCCCACTCTACCCACCTCAATCCCACGCCTAAGGCTGCCACAGCCCTGGACATCACCTGCCCCAAGGTTTACTCTTTAGTTTACCAACCAGTTAACTCCCTAAATTAGACACTGAAAATACGCTCCCCGTGAAGAATTCCTTTTAGGCAGAAAATCCAACTTTTATTGATAATGCCCCTGCTTGTAAATCTAACTCAAAAGTCACTGCAGTGGTAGCATTCCAGAATAGTTAAGAGTATATTTTAAGGCAGATGAAAGCTTTTTAGAAAAATCCTGGGTTTGACTACATCATATAACTGGGGCTGAGGGAAATAATTAGACAAGCAATCAAAGGGGAAGGAGACTTGGATAAAGAGTGTCTATGCCAAGCTCTGTGCTAGATTCTGAACTCAGAATATCTCGTTTATTTATTACCATCATCCTTTGGATAAATATAAAAATCCAGGAGCGCCTGGGTGGCTCCGTTGGTTAAACATCTGCCTTGGTCTCAAGTCATGATCTCAGGGTCCTGGGGTCGAGCCCCATGTTGGGCTCCACACTCAGCGGGGAGCCTGCTTCTCCCACTCTCTCTCCCTCCGTGCACACAGTTTCTCTCATAAATAAATAAACAAACAAATGAATGAAATCTTTAAAAATCCACATTCTTGCCATTGAGAATACTGAGCCTCAAGGAGGTCAAATACTCTTCCAAGGTCACACACCTGAGTGCAAATTTGAACCCTGGCCAGGTGACCTCCAAAGTGTTGATTCTCCCTCAATCTCACCCTGGGAGACCAAGTATGGGCCCAGGCCAGATGAAGGTGTAGAATGTGCACGCAGAATCAGGACAAGAGAAGGGTGCAGGGCCCTATGAGCCAAATCCAATGCTTAGATTAGGGGCTGTGCCCAAGCAAGGGCAAGCTGACCAACAGAGAAGAACCAAATGGCCAATAGATGCACCAGACACATTCGGTGAGGCACAGAGGAGCAGGAAAGAGGTTCCAGGGAGGTACAGGAGAGACCCGAGGAGAGTGATGTTCAGGACCAGGGCCTCTATGTGTTTGGAAGCTGGAGGGCATGACAGAGAATGGACGGAGGACCAAACACTCAGTCACTAGACCAGAGTGACTTGGGATTGGGAAGGGACCTATGCCAAGCTTGGCCTGAAGCTAAGTTCTAAGCAAAGAGCCCAGGACCCTCAGGGGGTTCTCTGTTTTCTTGGGTCACTGAGTTGAGAGACCTGCAAAGCTATGGAGATGTGAGACTCATTGACCCCATGAAGGCCTCTGGAAGAGCCCAAATATGATCACAATTCACTGAAATCAACAGGATTACTGGCTCCCTCCACATTCAGTCCGTCAGCAAGCACATCAGCCACTGAGCCTCCAAACACTCCCTTGGGTCCTTTGACGCTTTCATTCCTCTGTGAGTTGGTGCCACTGCACTACTGTGCCCAGGCCACATTCTGCTCAGGGTATAAAGAGATAAAAGCCAGTTGTGTGCTGGAAATCTCAGAAGCCAAGTCGGCAAGACCGATGGAGCGTAGAATCTGGTAGAGAAAATGAGACACGCCTGGGTCCTTATAGCATCGGGTCCCATGTGACGAGGACCCCAGTGGAGGAGTGGAGAAGCAGCTCTCACGTAATGAGAGAAGGGGGAGGACTTCCAGGGGCAGGAGGAAGAAGGGGGGTAGCTGGTGGGATTTCTGGGAACATGGGACCTTGGCTTTAAGGAGCATAAGAGAGGTACGGGGTCAGGAGGTTTAGGCTGCAGGACTGTTTCAGGATGGGGTGACCCTCCTCTACATGATGGAGTCAAAGCTCCTCGTTACCCACCCTGCCTACAGCCGACTTCAAAATGCCATACCCGACTCTCCCTATTCTTCCAGCGTTGGAAATCTGCTCTCTCCCTAAAGCGGACTGGCAATCTTTCCACCATGACGTGGTCCGAGATCAGATTCCTCAAATTTGACTTCATTGTTGAGTCCCCTTTCCTTGAACACAGAGGGTGGTATGCTAGACTTACAGATCTCTCTTCATCAAGGCACACCTCCTAAAAGACAAGGTAGAAAGCCAGGTGGTTCTCCAGATCGTATTTGAAATCTGCATAGAGCAGCTTGCTAGTATCCAGTAGGAAATCTTTATTAAGCAAAATGATCATCTGGAACACAAATAATCCCATTCTATGTGTCTATTTCCTAAGAGTGAATTCTCCAGAAGACAAGTGCTCTTGCCTCTGTATTTGTGGGTTCTTTGAGCATGTATTTTAACGGAAGCTTTCCATGACTTAAACTTGTCTTTCTTTTCAAATGGTATGAGAACCTTCAAAGAATTCATTTTTTAAACTCATTTTCCCAAAGGGTCTGGAACAGTGACACTGTATGGCTTGACTGCTGGCCTGGCTGGCGCCAAGGTGATCTCAGTGGGCTCAAGGACAGCCTTGGGGGTGGACAAGTAGCTTGCTCTGTGTGGACACTGTCCTCTGGCTGCAGGGAAGGAGGCTGCAAGGAAGTCAGCCCTTCTATGGGGGTAACGTGGTTCGGGTCTGTTCTGCAAGGCCTCCGTGATCTACTCATCTGAGGTACCAGAATCCTACAGCCTAGAGTGTTACGTCCTTCTGCCGAAGACCTCTCTCCTCAAAAGGAAGCAGCAGCATAAAGCAATGGGAATTAAAATGACATCCAAATCAGGCAAGCAGAGCTCAAATAGCACCTTGGGTAACTAATAGCTATGAGGGCAAAATACTAAACATAACCTCTTTTAAGGCTCTGTTTATTTTTATGAAGAGATCAATAGTACCTACTTCAGAAAGTTGTGAGCCAACGAGTCTGCATAGAGTAACCTCTTAGTGAATGATGGCTGTAGATAACATTCCTTTTTTGAATTTCAAAAGTTTAATTAGAATGATTTTTAAGAAAAACTGAATCCATGCACGTTTTTAAAAAATGATTTCAAGTGTACAAAATTATATTTGGTTTGCTGAAGGGCTGACAAGGCAAAACATATCTCCATAAAATAGGTTTAAGCCCATATACTTATTATGTGTACAGATATTATGTGCTTGAAGGTGTACAGATGGGGACACACACACACACACACACACCCCACACCTCAAATTAATTGCAGATGTAATGAGTATTTGGTTCCAGCATTAATTTCCAGTCCCTCCTCGCTAAGGAATTATCATTGCTAAACTGAATTAATATTGCTATCTTGTTATTGTAAACACACTTGCTGGCAAGAGTTTCCCCAGGATTCCTTAGTTACCAGTCCCTAAACTTGATGGTGGGGCTGGACCTGTTGCCCCAGTTCACCTGGTTGCCATGGAAAGAAACAGAGCACAGTCCTTTGACAGAGCTAACAAGCCCCTTTAGGATTTACGCCTGCCCTCAAACAAGAGATGGAATGCCACGCCCAGCTCTGGGATTCCGGTGGGGGTAAGAACCATCTGCCGCACCTCCTCATAACACCCACACCCTGCTCATCTGACGTATTTAGTTCTTAACCAGATCTTATCACTAATGGAGTTTCCAAGTAATTACTCAAGCAGCTGTCTTTGTTCTGTGTCGTTTTTTGTGTATGTGGGGTATGGGGTATTCCTTTGTGCCTCCCAGTGACTAGCTGGCTTGTGTAGTCCCTGGCATAGAGTTGATTAGTGGGATGGATGGATGGATGGATGCATATGAGCGGATGGGTGGGGAGGAGGCACATTTGTTATTATGGTTACCTATATCAACCTTGATCCAGAGACATAGGAGACGTTTTTTAAAATAATCATTTACCCTATATTTAAATATTGTCAATTATCATCTCCTTCATGACCAGAAGCTGAGTCTTTTGATGATCAGTAGCAGGTGGTTGTGCTGCCCTGTACCAGAGCCTGTCTATATCAGCTTCCACCTCAAGGCCATGCTTCAAATAATCTTCTGACCCTGGTCTTTCCCCTTGAAAGGGGTTAGACTATATGTCTCTTTGACATAAGTGTTATTCTGAGCCGAAGACAACTGAGAAAAAGCAGATGCAGGAAAAGCTCCCCTTGCTCCCACCATGTGCCTAGAAAGAGGGCATATGTTTCCCTTTTAGGAGGTTTCTTCTCTCCCATGTCAGGAAGGGAAGAACATCCTTTATCACCAGAAATGGAGATAGCACTGAGTCTGCACAAACAAAACTTTACTGAAAAAAACCCTCATCTTCCATTCATTTCCCCCCAAATATTTAGCTCTTCAAAATGTACCTATTGCACATAGAAGCCCAAGCCCCTTTTCCCTGCCTAGACCTATCTCCACAACTTGGCATCCTCTGTTAGACTGGTCCATAAGCTCCCAGGCCTAATGCCTTCAGGCATTTTCATTTCTTTTCCATGGATGCCTCCCTGGACATGTAAAAGTCAATATAAAATAAAATGTGACCCTGCCATTGCACTCCTGGGTATTTACCCCAAAGATACAAATGTAGTGAAAAGAAGGGACATCTGTACCCCAATTTTTATAGCAGCAATGGCCACGGTCGCCAAACTGTGGAAAGAACCAAGATGCCCTTCAACGGACGAATGGATAAGGAAGATGTGGTCCATATACACTATGGAGTATTATGCCTCCATCAGAAAGGATGAATACCCAACTTTTGTAGCAACATGGACAGGACTGGAAGAGATTATGCTGAGTGAAATAAGTCAAGCAGAGAGAGTCAATTATCATATGGTCTCACTTATTTGTGGAGCATAACAAATAGCATGGAGGACATGGGGAGATAGAGAGGAGAAGGGAGCTGGGGGAAATTGGAAGGGGAGGTGAACCATGAGAGACTATGGACTCTGAAAAACAATGTGAGGGTTTTGAAGGGGCGGGGGGGTGGGAGGTAGGGGTACCAGGTGGTGGGTTTTAGAGAGGGCACGGACTGCATGGAGCACTGGGTGTGGTGCAAAAAATAATGAATACTGTTATGCTGAAAGTAAAAAATAAATTTTTAAAATAATGTGTATGCCTCTTCCTCTGTTCACCTCTCTGTTGTCAATTTAATTCACAGATCCCAGGAGCAGAACATAAGAGGATAGAGGAAAAGGCTTTTCTCTCCTACAAAAGGTTTACCTCTCTGCTGGCCTGATTTTAGACCACTGGGGCTCAGAATAAACTAACTTTTGTGTCCCCAGAAGGCACTGGAAGGCTTACAAATGAGTACCTTATCTAATCAATATACAAATACCCAAGAGGTCTACCTGCTTGAAAACACTTCTCTCATGCTTGGAAGCAGTACTTCACAGCTGCCAGTTCATTGTCCTTGAGAAAAATGCTTCCCTGTCTCTCACATCTCCTCTCCTTCCCTCTCTCTCCTCCTTGACAGCGCTGCCAGCTCTGTTCCTTTCTTTCTCCTTCCCCTCTCTCTCCTCTTCATCACTCCTGAGGGTCTGTTAGAGACCTCAGCTCAGTTACTAGGATGTGTTAGTATGCTGGCTGTAAGATCCCCTGGCCCAGGTGGATTTCCTCCTCAAAAAGTCATCCTTCCAAATCAGTATGACTGCCAAAAGTCACAACCTTTGATTAGCCTTTTTAAAACACCTTAGTAGGTTAGGAAAAAAATAGGTAAGGAAGCTCCAGCATCTAACATCAGTTCCTGGGGGAGTGGTCCCTCATTGTCATATTAGCCACCTGCCAGTCCTTGAACGTTCTTCAGGAAACATCATTAGCTGTGGTTTATGAAGGACATTGGGCAGTAACTGGCAGCCCCTGCCATCCCCAACATCTGTGTGGCCACCAGCCCTGCCTGGGCAGAACCTCAGAGCTTGGAACAGAAGCTAGTGCTCTCAGAATATCCCTATGCTCTTGGACACCTCCTATCTGCCTTATTCTCAGATGAGCCTCAGTGTAGAAAATGAGATGGTGTTTTGGGTTCTCATTCTCCTCGGTAGTTCTGTTGATTTGTAGCAAGAAGGGGGAGTGAGGGCAGCATTGGAGGTGGGGAGGCAACTTTGCAGTATCCTCTTCAAACCAGATGTCTTCCTATGAGTATGAAAGAGACAACACAAAGAATTTAACCCTCACACCCATTTTCCAAGAGTTGGAGGAGGGGCTTTATTTCCATGCTGCTGGTCTTTTATCTTGATCCGTCTGTCTGTCTTCAGCAAGTGCCAGAGTTCCCATTCACCTGTTGCCCTTGGTGTCTTTCATTTTGTGAGATCAAGTCCGGATGCTTGGAGTGTCCAAGCCAAGGAATGTCTAGAGGAATGTCAGCCAAATGTATGTGGGATTCCTGGTAACCTTCCCCCCAGGACCCAGTTTCCTATTTAGGTGTACAATCTAAAAGGAGAGAGATTCTGGAGATTTTTACTCCCTTTTATTTATAAAGGGACAGTGCCCACAGTGAAGGAGATTGTCTAAGTCTGAGCCCCAGGTCTGCCACTGCCATGCTGAGGCTTATCAGGACCACCAGCTTCTGCCAACCCAAGTGTCACAGAGAGCTGTGGGGAGCCAGACTGAGTTCATCCAGGTTAAGCCTTCCCACACAATGTGAGCTCTCAGTGTCAGCAGCTAGACCTCACGTCCACTCCTGCCTCCTGCTGCTTCTCCCCAAGTTT
The DNA here is from genome assembly GCF_009829155.1 of Mustela erminea. Taxonomy (NCBI): domain Eukaryota; kingdom Metazoa; phylum Chordata; class Mammalia; order Carnivora; family Mustelidae; genus Mustela; species Mustela erminea. The sequence continues at coordinate 10,232,683 of NC_045618.1, forward strand.
TCTTTGCCTTCCTGACAAGGTCAAGGCAGGAGGTATTTTCTGGTGTCAAAAGTGAATCTCCCAAATGATGTTCCCTAACTCCCCAGCAAACTCAAGAACCCTTGGTCCCTCCATGTCTGATAATTTTATCATTTGTTTCCCCCACCTCTGAAAAGAGACAGAAGGGTAGAGGCAAAATTGTGTCTAGGTGGGTCATATTTGCTTTGCTTTTCCATGGCATAGAATGTCCTTATCTTTTTAAGTCCTTGGTGACCTCATACAGGAGGTGAGGGGGACTATGAAGCTGCCAATTTCCAGTCTACCAGAGACAGAGCTACAGGGATGGTTTTGGAGAAAGCCATCTCTAGGACATTTTATCCCAAGGCCATCAGCTTAAAAGGGATATAAAGAAAATAATCCTGAAAATCCTAGAACATTACTAATGAGTTATCAGATAGGAGGGAATTCTGTAAATCCTAGAAAGATAGGACAGTGTAGGGAAGGGCCTGAATAATGAGTCAGAAGACATGGATTTGAAGAGACCCCCTGACCTTGAGAATTGTGGCCTTGACCAAGACAGCTAACTTCTGGGACCATGACCTCTTTTACCTCAATCAGGGGTAATAACTTCTTTTTCTCATGTTTGGTGGAGAGACTTTTTAGGGATTTGTTGGAAGACATTTGAAAATGATGATGTTCCACACAATATTATTACTACAAATTATGAATAATAATGAAAGTAAGAAGAGGAAACTGAAGGTCAGAGTTCCTCAGTGTTTTTCAGAATTGTCAAAGAAAAGAGGACTTTTTCTAGGTCAGTGTTTTTTGAAATGTTATCTAACATGACCCTCAATAAGAAAAACATTTTACATTGTGAGCCAGCATCCCTATACATATGTCTGTGTGTATATATGTATTAGTCAAGGTTCTCCAGAGAAACTGAACCAACAGGAGATACATCTACAGAGATTTATTATAAGGTATTGGCTCATGTAATGTTGGAGGCTGAAAAACCCCATGATCTGTCATCACTTGGCTGGAGACCCAAGAGAGCCAATTGTGTAGATTTCAGTCTGAGTCTGAAGAACCAGGCACACCAAGGACAGGAGATTGACGTCCCAGCTCAACAGTCAGGCAGAGAGAAAATCCAACCTCCCTCTACCTTTCTGTTCTAAGCAGGCCCGCAACCAATGGGATCATGTTCACCTGTGTTGATGGGAGGGCGATCCGCTTTATTCAGTCCACCTATCTGAAGGTTAATTTCTTCAGGCAACCCTCTCACAGACACGTCTACAAATGTTGACCAGATATCTGGACATCCCTTGGCCCAGTGTGACAGACACCTAAAATGAACCATCGCAACATACAAAAACAAAGGTTTCACAAAATACTTACCTTCGGGGGAAAAAAAGGACTCTGATCTTTTCCATTCTTTTTTATTCTACTTGAAATTAAATGCTGGTCAGGGACACCTCAGTGGCTCAGTCAAGTTAAGCACCTGCCTTCAGCTCAGGTCATGGTCCCAGGGTCCCAGGGTGTCTCTCTGAAATAAATAAATAAAATCTTTTAAAAAAGGAAAAATAATATGTTGGTCATAATTCCTTAAATTGATTCAAAAACCACTCTTAGGTCACAACTGCTGCTTGGAAAACGCTAGGCTACTAGATCAGGAGTCAGGAGACCTCTGTAAAGGGCTGGATAGTAAGTCTTTTAGGCTTTGCAGGCCACAGAGTTTCCGTTGCAAAAAACAGCCTCAGCCAGTGCATAAATGAATGGGCATGACTCTGTTTCAATAAAACTCCATTTACAAACACAGGTGGCCAGCCCACTGCACACTGTTTACTAGATGAACTCAAGTCCTTTAGGTAAAAATGGACTAAAGGACGATAAGACTACAATGTAAATAGCCTTAAAAACCACGTGGCTCTCTGAGTTCATTACGGAACTGCTTAACAGCCTCCATTTGTCCTCCTGTATCAGTCCACCCTCTCATGGAAAGAGAGTTCTTCCAACAGAATAAACAGCCAGCCCTGGGTCTCATGACAAGTTCTTCTCCCAGTGCAAATTAACAAACTGGCATCTGGTTGTGAGTTGAATTACTGTGAGTCATTGCCCAAGAGCCTGATCAGACCTGAGTGCAAAGAAAAATCATGTTCCTACGCCTACAGTACTAAGGACCAGATTCTGAAATGTCACCTCTCACAATGAACTACCTTCTCTGCCCCTCTCCTTCCCCTCTGCTGCAGCCTAGAGAAGCAAGATTGGCAGAATATGAACTGTGGAAACCAAAGCAATCCCACACTGGAAGGTGCAGTTCCATTTTCATTAGGGTTTTTATTTGACATTGTGTGACTATGAGAGAGAAAACTGCCATGATCATTCTGGTGAAGGGTACATTTTTATCTGAAATTTCCTAATATACAGTTTAAAATCATTTTAAAAATTTGAATATTCCAGAAAAATCATCTTGTTTCTATTTCAAAATGAGCAAACCCATCCTGGACACCCCTGACACAGACAAGCTGTGGTTCTTGCAACTTGCAACATGGGGAACCAATGACCTTGAATTACTTCGTTTTTGCCCCTTGCTTAATGCCTAAAGGGCATAGGGTTCATTCTGAGACCACAAAGGGGTCAGTAAACTCTTTCATAAGGGACCAGATAATAAATAATTTAAGTTTTGCAGGGCAAGAAGCAAAAGCAAAGACATGATGTAGGTATTTATAGAACCATTTACAACTTAATCATTTTAAAATGTAAAGATCATTCTTAGCGAAAAGGCTTTATAAAAATGAGAGTAAGGCTACATTTAGCCCATAGACCATAGTTTGTGAACCGCTGGCTTAGAAGGATAGAGGGCAGGACAGGACCAAGGCAGCATTATTTAACTAGAAAAAAACACGACAGATTTGGCATTTGAAATATATGCTTTCAATGTCATTTCCCCTTTTGAAAGGTAGTATTAACCAAAGAGAATTTCTTAAATTGGAATAGAGATATTGACTAGGTTAAAAATTAAGTACATGAAATACATGTGGTTAGAAGACATCAAGGTACAATGATGTGGATAAATTTCCTTAAAAATATTCTTTATGATGTAATGTAGAAATATTGCATTTTAGTATTGTGGATTCAGGAAAACAAGTCTTCAACAATCCATTGAAGATACAAGTATGGAACTACAGAATAAAATTCCATAAAAATTCCATATTCTTGAGACCCATATAGTGAAGTGAGAAAGGGAAATGTTTAGAATCCGACCAGTAGAGCAGGAGTCACCATGAAGACCACATCTGGGTGTCCTGCTAGGGGACCTTGAGCACGTGCTAATGAGTTATAAAAGGCAAAACCGTATGAAGATAAGGTTCAAAGAAAATCAGGGAAGAAGAAGAATTATAGTAGAGGTGGATACAGAAGAAAGAGTGAAATAGTGGGGAATCCAACTGAAAAACACAAGAAACCCAAGTCCTCGTGAACATTTGGGATTATGAACTCTTCTACCAAACCATCCTCATAACCCCATGTTGCCGCATCTGTTCTGCCCATCATCATTGCTGAATAACCTGAGGCAGTGTAACTGGGAAGAGAATCAACTGAGAATTTTAGTCAAGGAGGTAAGCATGGTCTTGGCTGGGAAGACAGACCTAAACATCAGGGCCAAAGGATGAGGTGAGTCTCAGAGTAGGAGAATGTGTGCAAAGAGCTGAAGCCAGAAGGAGCAATGATGTGTAGGCATGCTGGACCTACGGTGTGCAGGCATGCAGATGGAAGGGCTGCCGTACAGAGATGAATACCGTGCACGAAAGTGATGAGCCTCAAAATTTAAATGACACAAGGAATACTGGGTCCAGATGGTTAAGATAACAAAAACATAGCCACAAAGTATAAGACCGTATTTCCTAGGGGATTATCTCAAGATAATTTTGATTATTTGCTGTTGTTATGCTCATAAATATATCTTTGTGTGTGTGACATCTCCATCTGAGATGGCGGACACTTAACAAAAAGTGGTCAATAAGACACAGTCACTAATTGATTGTAGTTCTCCTTTCCCCTGAGCTCAGATACAGTCTCAAAATTCTTCCCAACATGGTCCTTCAGTATTTCACTGAGAGTTCATTGTGGTTGTTACATGAAAGGAAACACGTATGCCATCCTAATACATAGCTTTAGCTTGAGTTTACATTTTTAGCACAGTATCCACCAAAATTTTATTTTGATCACCACCTTGATTGCTTATTACATTCAGTTCAAGAACTTTACTTGAGGTCTTGCTGCCTGGTTAACTTTTCAACAAACATTCACACTGAATTTGCCATATGCTGTCTCATTTGGATAAATGATAGGGAGTCTTCAGATACGGTTAATCATTATTAGTTTTATTTCCAGTGTAAAATTCCAAATGATATAGAGGGTTTAGGATTAAACTGCATTCATCTCTGAGGTCTGGAATGCTATTTGTATTAAGGTTAGTGGTTTTTTTTAAATTAACATATATTATTTGCTTCAGGGGTACAGGTCTATGAATTATCAGTCTTACATAATTCATAGCACTCACCATAGCACAAACCCTCCCTAATGTCCATCACCCAGCCACTTTATCCCTCCCTCCACCACCCAGCAACCCTCAGTTTCTTTCCTGAGATTACGAGCCTCTTCTGGTGTGTCTCCCTCCCCCATCCCATCTTGTTTCATTTTTTCCCTCCCTACCCCCATGACCCCATGCCCTGCCTCTCAGATTCCTCGTATCAGAGAGATCATATGATAATTGTCTTTCTCTGATTGACTTATTTCACTTAACATAACACCTTCTAGTTCCATCCACGTCATTGCAAATGGCAAGATTTCAGTTTTTTGATGGCTGCATAGTATTCATTGTATGTGTGTGTGTGTGTGTGTGTGTGTGCATGCATGTGTGTGTGTGTGTGTGTGTGTGTGTATACCACCTCTTCTTTATCCATTCATCTGTTGATGGACATTTAGGTTCTTTCCATAGTTTGACTATTGTGGACATTGCTGCTGTAAACATTCGGGTGTACATCCCCCTTTAGATCACTACATTTGTATCTTTAGGGTAAATACCTGGTGGTACGTTTCTTGGGTAGGAATTGTAGCTCTATTTTCAACTTTTTGAGGACGCTCCATACGGTTTTCCAGAGTGGCTGCATCAACTTCCATTCCCACCGACAGTGTAGGAGGGTTCCCCTTTCTCTGCATCCTTGCCAACATCTGTCGTTTCCTGACTTGTTAAGTTTAGCCATTCTGACTGGTGTGTGGTGGTATCTCACTGAGGTTTTGATTTATATTTCCCTAATGCCAAGTAATGTTGAGCACTTTTTCATGCATCTGTTGGCAATTGGGATGTCTTCTTTCCAGAAATGTCTGTTCATGTTTTTTGCCCATTTCTTGACTGGATTATTTGTTCTCTGGGTGTTGAGTTTGGTAAGTTCTTTACAGATTTTAGATACTAGCCCTTTATTGACATGTCATTTGCAAATATCTTCTCCCTTTATGTCAGTTGTCTTTTGGTTTTGTTGACTATTTCCTTTGCTGTGCAAAAGCTTTTGATCTTGATGAAGTCCCAATAGTTCATTTTTGCCCTTGCTTCCCTTGCCTTTGGAGATATTTCTAGGAAGAAGTTGCTGTAGCTGAGGTCAAAGAGGTTGTTGCCTGTGTTCTCCTCAAGGATTTGGATGGATTCCTGTCTCAAATTGAGGTCTTTCATCCATTTTGATCTATTTTTGTGTGTGATGTAAGGAAATGGTCCAGTTTCATTCTTCTGCATGCAGCTGTCCAATTTTCCCAAAACCATTTGTTGAAGAGACTTTCTTTTTTCCAATGGACATTTCTTCCTGCTTTGTTGAAGATTAGTTGATCATAGAGTTGAGGGTCCATTTCTGGGTTCGCTATTCTCCTCCATCAATCTATGTGTCTGTTTTAGTGACAGTACCATATTGTCTTGATGATTACAACTGTGTAATGGAGCTTGAAGTCTGGAATTGTGATGCCACCAACTTTGGTTTTCTTTTTCAACACTCCTCTGGCTATTCAGGATCTTTTCTGGTTCCATATAAATTTTAGGATTATTTGTTCCATTTCCTGGAAAAAAAATGATGGTATTTTGGTAGAGATTGCATTAAATGTGTAGATTGCTTTAGGTAGCATAGACATTTTTACAATATTTGTTCATCCAATCCATGAGCATGGAACATTTTTCCGTTTCTTTGTGTCTTCCTCAATTTCTTTTATGAGTACTTTATAGTTTTCTGAGTACAGAATCTTTGCCTCTTTGATTAGATTTATTCCTAAGTAACATGATTTTGGGTGCAATTGTAAATGAGATTGACTCTTTAATTTCTCTTTCTTCTATCTTGCTATTGGTGCATAGATATGCAACTGATTTCTGTGCATTGATTTTATATCCTGAGACTTTACTGAATTCCTGTATGAGTCCTAGCAGTTTCAGAGTGGAGTCTTTTGGGTTTTCCACATAAAGCATCATATCATCTGCAGAGTGAAAGTTTGACTTCTTCTTTGCCAATTTGGATAAATTTTATTTATTTTGTCTTCTGATTGCTGAGGCTAGGAGTTCTAGTACTATGTTGAATGGCGGTAGTGATAGAGGACAGCTCAGCTGTGTTCCTGACCTTAGTGGAAAAGCTCTATTTTTCCCCCATTGAGAATGGTATTCGTGGTGGGTTTTTCATAGGTGGCTTTTATGATATTGAGGTATGTACCCTCTATCCCTACACTGTGAAGAGCTTTGATCAAGAAAGGATGCTGTACTTTGTCAAATGCTTTTTCAGCATCTATTGAGAGTCTCATATGGTTCTTGTTCTTTCTTTTATTAATGTATTGTATGACATTGATTGATTTGCAGATGTGGAACCAACCTTACAGCCCTGGAATAATTCCCACTTGTTCATGGTGAAAAATAATCCTTTTAATGTACTGTTGGATCCTATTGACTAGTATTTTGGTGAGAAATTTTGCATCTGTGTTCATCAAGGATATTGGTCTGTAATTCTTTTTGATGGTACCCTTGTCTGGTTTGGGGATCAAGGTAATGTTGGCCTCATAAAATGAGTTTGGAAGTTTTCCTTCCATTTCTGTTTTTTGGAACAGCTTCAGGAGACCAGGTATTAATTCTTCTTTAAATGTTTGGTAGAATTCCCCTGGGAAGCCATCTGGCCCTGGGCTCTTGTTTTTTGGGAGATTTTTGATGACTGCTTCAATCTCCTTATTGTTTATGGGTCTGTTCAGGTTTTCTATTTTTTCCTTGTTCAGTTTGGTAGTTCTGATGTCTCTAGGAATGCATCCCTTTCTTCCAGATCATCAAATTTGCTGGTGTATAGTTGCTCATAATGTGTTCTTATAATTGTTTGTATTTCTTTGGTATTGGTTGTGATCTTTCCTCTTTCATTCATGATTTTATTAATTTGGATCCTTTCTCTTTTCTTTTTGATAGGGCTGGCCAGGGGTTTATCAATCTTATTAATTCTTTCAAAGAGCTAGCTCCTAGTTTCATTGATTTGGTCTACTGTTCTTCTAATTTCTATTTCATTGATTTCTGCTCTGATCTTTGTTGTTTCTCTTCCTCTGCTGGGTTTAGGCTTTCTTTGCTGTTCTTTCCCCAGCTCCTTCAGGTGTAGGGTTAGGCTGTGTACTTGAGACCTTTCTTGTTCCTTGAGAAAGGCTTGTATTGCTATATACTTTCTTCTCAGGACTGCCTTTGCTATGTTCCAAAGATTTTGAACAGTTGTATTTTCATTTTCATTTGTTTCCATGAATTTTTAAAATTCTTCATTAATTTCCTAGTTGACACATTCATTTTTTAGTAGGATGCTCTTTGCATCCATGTATTTGAGTTCTTTCCAAATTTCCTCTTGTGGTTGAGTTCTAGTTTCAAAGCATTGTGGTGTGAAAATTTGCAGGGAATTGCCCCAATCTTTTGGTACCAGTTGAGACCTGATTTGTGAACCAGAATGTGATCTATTCTGGGGACTGTTACATGTGCACCAAAGAAGAATGTATATTTTGTTGCTTTGGGATGGAGTGTTCTGAATATATCTGTGATGTCTATGTGGTCCAGTGTGTCATTTCAAGCCTTTATTTCCTTGTTGATCTTTTGCTTAGATGATCTGTCCATTTCAGTGAGGGGTATTAAAGTCCCCTACTGCTATTGTATTATTGTTGATGTGTTTCTTTAATTTTGTTATTAATTGGTTTATATAATTGGCTGCTTCCATGTTAGGGGCATAGATATTTATAATTCTTAGATCTCCTTGTTGGACAGACCCTTTAAGTATGATATAGGGCCCTTACTCATCTCTTACTATAGTCTTTGGCTTAAAATCTAATTTACCGGTAAGAGTTGCCACCCTAGCTTTCTTTTGATGTCCATTAGCATGGTAAATTGTTTTCCACCTCCTCACTTTAAATCCAGAGGTGTCTTTGGGTCTAAAATGAGTTGCTTACAGACAGCATAGTGATAGGTCTTTTTTTTCTTTTTAATCCATTCTGATATCCTGTGTCTTTTGATTGGGACATTTAGCCCATTTACATTCAGGGTAACTATTGAAAGATATGAATTTAGTGCCATTGTATTGTCTGCAAGGTGACTCTTACTGGGTATTACCTCTTTTCTTTTCTGGTCTATTACTTTTAGGCTCACTCTTTGCTTAGAGGACCCCTTTCAATATTTCCTGTAGGGCTGGTTTAGTGTTTCAAATTCTTTCAGTTTTTGTTTGTCCTGGAAGCTTTTTATCTCTCCTTCTATTTTCAATGAGGGCCTAGGTGGATATAGTATTCTTGGATGCATATTTTCTCTTTTAGTTCTCTGAATATATCATGCCAATCCTTTTTGGCCTGCCAGGTCTCTGTGGATAGGTCTGCTGCCAATCTAATATTTCTACCATTGTATGTTACAGACCTCTTGTCCTGAGCTGCTTTCAGGATTTTCTTTTTGTCACTGAGACTTGTAAGTTTTACTATTAAATGATGGGGTGTGGACCTATTTTTATTGATTTTGAGGGGATTCTCTGTGCCTCCTAGTTTTTGAGGCTTGTTCCCTTTGCCACATTAGAGAAATTATCTGCTATAATTTGCTCCAATATACCTTCTGCCCCTCTCTCTCTTCTTCTTCTTCTTCTTCTGGGATCCCAATTCTACGTTTTCTTTTTTTTTTTTATTCTAATATTTTTCATCTTATGGCATTACTTATCTCTTGAATTCTCCCCTCATGGTCCAGTAGTTGTTCATCTCTCTTTTTCTCAGCTTCTTTCTCCATCATTTGGTCTTTTGTATCACTAGTTCTCCCTTCTGCTTCCTAGCAGTAAGAGTATCCATTTTTTATTGCACCTTATTATAGTTTTTTTTAATTTCAACTTGGTTATATTTTAGTTCTTTTATTTCTCCAGAAAGGGAATTTCTAGTATCATCCATGTTTTTTTCAAGTTCAGCTAGCCCCTTGATAATCATTATTCTGAACTTTATTTTTTTTAAAGCTTTTATTTATTAATTTGACAGAGAGAAATCACAAGTAGACGGAGAGGCAGCCAGAGAGAGAGAGAGTGATAGGGAAGCAGGCTCACTGCTGAGCAGAGAGCCCGATGCGGGACTCATCCCAGGACTCTGAGATCATGACCTGAGCCGAAGGCATCGGCTTAACCCACTGAGCCACCCAGGTGCCCCTATTCTGAACTTTAATTCTGACATCATACTAATGTCTGTACTGATTAGGACCCTAGCTGTCGGTACTGCCGCTTGTTCTTTTTTTTTTTAGGTGAATTTTTCCACCTTGTCATTCTATCCAGATAAGAATAGACGAATGAGAGAACAAAATTTTAAAAGGCAGCAACAACCCCAGAAAAATATACACTAACCAAATCAGAAGAGACCTGAAACCAGGGGGGAAAGAAAGGAGAAAAAATATCTATATCTATATCTATATCTATATCTATATCTATATCTATATAATTTTAGACTGGTGAATAGAACAGGGCCACACACTTGATTTTTGGTAAATTTTTATCTGTTAGAAGAAACTACCTCCCAAAATTTTAAAGAAAGAAAAACTTATATATATAAAAAAATAAGGGTAAACATGATGAAGGGATGGAATATGGGTGTAAAGATGAAAATTTTAAAGGATTCTAAAAAAGGAATTGATAAGATATGAAGTTGTTTAAAAAAAGGAGGAAAGAATGTGATCAGGCTGGAAACTGGAACAAAGCTATGCACTAGATTTAGGCTGTATTTTGATCTGTTAGAAGAAACTGCATCCCAAAATTTTAAGGAAAGAAAAACGTATATGTATACAAAAAATAAGTTTAAATACAATGAAGGGATAAAATATGACTATATCAATGAAAATTTAAAAAGATTTTTAAAAGTTATTGATAAGATAAAATGGTTTTTAAAAAACACTGAAATGGGAAACAAAAAATTTAAAAAATAGAATAAGAAAGAAAAAATTTTTAATTTAACTGTGGAAGACTAAAGAATCATGGGGAAAAAGCCACAAATTCTATGTGTTGTATTCCCATAGCTCTGAAATTTTGCAGTTCTCATCATTTGGTGAACTTGGTTTGGCTGGACATTCTTGCTGATCTTCTGGGGGAGGGGCCTTTTGCCATGATTCTCAAGTGTCTTTGCCCGAGTTGGGATTTCCCTGCTCTTACCAGGGGCCGGGTTCAGTCATCTGCTCAGCTTTGTTCTTGGAGCTATCAAAGTGGCAGAGAAGAGTATTACATGAATGAGAGCCTGACATTCTAGATATTTTTCCCATTGAGGCATTTGCTAATTCTAAAGCAGTTTAGAGCCAAGAGACTAAAAAGCAGAGTATAAAGTTTAGGCAGAGATTTTGGTAACCTCATAGAGCTTGAGAGACAGATATTAAAGGTCAGAGCTCACCAAATAGTCTAGACTTCCAGTTAGAACCGTAGGAGAGGTAAACCCTAGGAGTAAAAGTAAGATGGAAGTAGACCATCCTCCACAAAAACTGAAACCATTGTTCAAACCACTCCATCCCAAACTGGATTAAAGAGATCTGGCCCAATTTTAATTGGCTCCTGGAAAGAAAAAATAAATCCTCTATGGAGAAAGAAGTCAGCCAGAAATTAGGAATTCAAGGTTGGTTTTAAAACTCAGAAATCAATTCATTATTGATAATTCTTCCCACTAATATAATAAAGGAGAAAAATAAAAGAATTATCTCAATATATGTAGAATAAATGTTTGACAAAATCAACCCTGGTTTATGATCTTTTTTTAGAGATTTTTAACAGATTTTATTTATTTATTTGACAGAGATCACAAGTAGACAGAGAGGCAGGAGGGGGCAGGAGGAAGCAGCAGGGAGCCTGATGTGGAGCTCAATTCCAGGACCCCAAGATCATGACCTGAGTTGAAGGCAGAGGCTTAACCCACTGAGCCACCCAGGCACCCCTCTGATTTATAATATTTTTAAAAAGCAAACCATCTATAAAAAGGAACCCCCTTAAACTTATAAAGAATATCTACAAAACACCATTAGCAAAGATTATATTTAATGATCAACTATTGTGGGGCGCCTGGGTGGCTCAGTGGGTTAAAGCCTCTGCCTTCGGCTCAGGTCATGATCCCAGGGTCCTGGGATCGAGCCCCACATCGGGCTCTCTGCTCCGCAGGGAGCCTGCTTCCTCCTCTCTCTCACTCTCTGCCTGCCTCTCTGCCTACTTGTGATCTCTGTCTGTCAAATAAATAAATAAAATCTTAAAAAAAAAAAATGATCAACTATTGTAATTTTTACCAGAGACTAGAAGTAAGACAATGACTGTTCTCTCTCCACTCCTATTCAACTTTGTATTAGAGGCTGTGACCAGCATAACTAAAATAAATATACATGGATTAATATGGAATAGCAATAAAGCTGTCATTCACAGAAAACATGATTGTATACATAGAAAGTTTAAAAATCTACAATTAAAATTAGTAAATGAATTTAGCAAGTTTTTGGGATACAAGGTCAATATAAAAAATAAATTTTATTTCCATATACCAGCAACAATTTAAGAAATGAATTAAATGAATAACACCACATAGAAGAACACCCCCAAAATTTTCAAATACCTAGAACCAAACTAATGGGTAAAACCTATATAATATAGGAAGAACAATATTAAAATAATTTAAATAAAAAACTAAATGATTGGAAGGATATATTATGTTTCATGGATTAGAAGAGTCACTGATGTAAATTTTTAAATTTTTCCAAGTTGACCTGAATTCCAGCAGGCTTATTTGTTTGTGCATGTGTGTGTGTGCAAATGAAGAATTGAAATTTTGAAATTTGTATGGAAATGCAGTGATCCACGAGTAGCTAGATAAACTTGAAATATTTATGCAATCAGATATTTAAACTTACTGTAAATACATTGTAATTAAGATATTAATCAGTATAAGCATAGATAATTGGACCAATGAAACAGAGTAAGAGTCCAGAGGCAGACCCATACACAAACGGGCACTTGATTTACGACAGAGGATGCTGTTGACAATAATGACCCTGGATCAGCTGAAAATTTATATAAACAACAACAACAAAGGAGAGCAAAACTTGGGTCTTCCCTTAACTCACATCCAGAACTCTATTTTAAATGAATTATAGAAGATACAGGAGAATATTTTCAGGGCTATCCAGTTTGGCAAAGATTTTTTAAATAGGAAAATAGAAGCACTACTCATAAAGGGGAAAATAGATACACAGGACACTACATAGAGAATGGAATTATAAATCATAGATTTGGAGAATATATTTTAATTCATATTACTGGTAAAAGATTCCTATCCAGAATTCAGAGAGAATATATGAATAAGGAAAAGGTCATTAGATGCCTTAAACTTATGAGTAAGGAAAAGGTCATTAGCAATAATCGGAAGTAGAAAAAAAATCAATAGAAAATGAGCAAAGGATTTGAACAGGGACTTTAAAAAACATAAAAACCAGGGCACCTGGGTGGCTCAGTTGGTTGAGCATGTATCTGACTCTTGGTTTAGGCTCAGGTCATAATCTTAGGGTCATGAGATTGAACGAACCCCACATTGGGTTCTGTGCTGAACGTGAAGCTTGCTTAAGAGCCTCCCTCTTCCTCTGCCCCTCCCCAGATATATATTTGATATATATTCAAATAAATAAATATATGTGTGTGTGTGTGTGTGTGTGTGTGTGTGTATACACAGCATATATATATATATATATACACACATACCACTAGGAAAATGCAAATGAAAACCACAATAAGATACCACTACACTCTCAGAAGAATGGGTAAAAGTAAAAGGATTAACCATACCAAATGTTGGTCAGTTATGGAGAAACTGGATTCTTCCTACATCCACAGTGGGAGCAGAAATAAGCGCAACTACTTTGGAAAAGTATTTGGCCTTCTCCAAAAGCTTAACATACGTGTGCCCTGTGATCCAATAGTTCCATTCTCAGGAAGAGAGGATCCAGCAGAAATGCACACATAGGTCGATCGACAGACATTTTGAGAACAGCCAAAAATTAGAAACAAGCCAAAGGTCCATCAGTAGTAGAATGTATAAATAAATGGAATATTTTAGAGCAATGAGTTGAGTGAGTTCCTTCTTCATGAAAAATATGAGTGAAACTCACAAAGGTAATGAGCAAAGGAATTGCATGATTTCATTTATAGAAAGTTCAAAAACAGACAAAGTGAACCTATGGTGTCTATAAATCAGGAGGGGGGAATTTTGGCAGAAGAGTATGGTGATAACTGGACATGCAGTAGCTAACTGCCTGATTTCCTGGGGACTGAGTAAACCACTCAGGATTTTCTTTTTTTCTTTTTTAATATATATTATATTTAAATTCAATTAGCCAGCATATAGGACATCACTAGTTTTCAGTGTAGTGTTCAATGATTGATTAGTTGCATGTAACACTCAGTGCTCATCACATCATGTGCCCTCCTTAATGTTAAAACAGAGTTGTTCCCAAGCAAACTGGGATGGTCATTCACCCTAATAGGCAGGGTCCCAGGGGGTGCCTCTGTTGGGCTGATGAAGCTCTCTTTGTATATCTGGGTGGCAGTTACACGGCAGTCATTTGTGATAAGCTCTCTGGCCAAACATTTATGATTTGTCACCTTTTCTTTCTTTGTATAGGATTCATTGACATAGGTATTAAGCAGTTCAACCTATCTATTGATAAACATAGAATGATGTAGGGATATGTAGAAAATGAATTGTCCCAAATTTACTTTTCGATTCATGTGTGCTTTTCCTGTCGACTGGGAAGGCATCAAGCTAATACTTACTCATTATATATTTGATGGTGCCTCCCCCCCAGGTAGGCACCATTTCAGGGACTGGAAATACAAAGTTGAACAATGTTCCTATTCTCAGAGGACTTTGATTCATGTGGCGAGGACAGGTGATAAACAAGCCCTCGATTATATAACGTACCATTAGGTAGTTAAATGTAACAACAACGAATTAAAAGAGTCAACATAGAGGGTGACCAAGACTGAAATATAGGAAAGAGTGGTCAGAGAAGTATGTTCTACGTAAGGGACATTCAATGAAAAATCCCAAAGGAAGTGAACAAGCTAATATCTTGAGGGAAAAGAGAAGGAGAAATCCAAATGTATATATTAATTCAATATATTTAATATATTAATTCAATTAGTCCTATATGCTGGCCAATTGAATTTAAATAAAATAGATATTAAAAAAGAAAAAAAATAAATGAAAAATAAAAAAGAATGAGTACAAAGTTCCTATGATGAGAGCATCAAATCCATCCCTTTCGAGCACTTATTACAAATAAAACTGTTTGACGTCTGCTTTCCCACCGCCACTGGTGTCTCCATCCTCGAAGGGACAATATCTGACTTCTTGTTCCCTAAATTTTCCCACTTTCATGCATGGTGCGTACACTTCCCCGGTACGGATTTGTAGAAGGAGTAAATTACCGAACTGCATTTTTACATATGCTTTCGTTTGTTCCTGGGCCGTCCTTTCTGTCCCAGGAATCTGTGTATTTGTCCATCATGATTAAATACTGGGACTTTAGGGAAGCCTGGGCGGCTCAGTTGGTTAAGCAGCTGCCTTCGGCTCAGGTCATGATCCCAGCGTCCTGGGATTGAGTCCCACATCGGGCTCCTTGCTCGGCAGGGAGCCTGCTTCTCCCTCTGCCTCTGCCTGCCATTCTGTCTGCCTGTGCTCGCTCTCTCTCCCTCTCTCTGACAAATAAATAAAATCTTAAAAAAAAAAAATACTGGGACTTTAGAGTTTGTCTTAACATGCAGTGGGAGAGTCGCAGGAGGCACCATTCAAGCAGTGGGCTATGCCCCAGGGATACAACTCTAAGTAAAAATAGACAGACGAGGTCCTTGTTCTCATGAGGGTCAAATCCTAGTAAGATCATGGAGGAAGAAGAGCGTAATTTCACAGGAGAAATTGGCAGCGTTTTCTAGGTCTGAGGAGTCAATGCGTAAAAGCAGGAAGTGGGTAGATTACCTTCTCAGAATGGGTAAGTCAGTCTGCAGATCAGACCTCAACAAATCTCCAAAACGAGGCTCGGGTGTTTTATTCGAGGTGAGCTTCTTGGGAGTTCTTTGTAGGATCTAAAAAGGCCGTGCTATTTCCAGTCTGGAAACCAAGGGGTGAGTGTTAGTATCTGTGAAACGGAGCCCAGAGTAAATGCCTACAGGGGCTGTATGACCGTGGTGCACGGGGTGATCCGTTCATATGATCCTCCGGAAGCAGCAGCAACATAAACACCTGGACTGCTCCCCTGTGCCCTAACTTTGAACCAGAGCAGACCTGGGTCCAAGGGTTAAGGGTGGATTTGAAAAATTAAACAGCTATCTGAGAAAGTCCCAGGTGATAACCCAGTTGTGCCCCTTGGCCGGGCTTGTTTCTCTCCACTGCGCCAGATGGGGATAGTGTTGCGATCTGTCCCAGATTTTGCGGGGTGAGATGGTCAAAGGTAAAAACACCATTGTCCCAGGCCAGGTGAGGATGCCAAGGCAGATTTAGAAACCTTGTCAACCCCGTGCTCAGGAGAGCAACAAGCCATGTGTTTTAGCTTTCGCATCTCGGTTGCAAATATTTCCAGTATTTTGAGTTTATGTTGTGCTCTTGCACCACAAGCTTTCACCCCATTAGATGAGCCTGGGCTCTCTTTTATTTTATATTTCATAGTTTGGTGCAAAGTTTGATTCTGATCGAGTTTTCATAACCCAAATCATCACGGCCCATATCATGTTCAGAGACCATTTAAGTCAGAGACCATTTAAGTCAATGGAGCTGTTTTACAATGCAAATTACTAGCCAGTTTTGCATGTTTGGGTTTTAAAAGCTGGGCTTTTGTAAAGCAGGATTATAACCATAATGAGGCCTCACCTCCTTGGTTTTTACGGGCAAGCCTGGATGCTGGGGTTGGGGGGTGGGGAGGTGAGATCTCAGGAAGGTGGGAAAAGAGGCTGCCTGGTTTCTGTATTCATCAGCAGGCTGTTATCTGGGTGCGGACGCATTATCAGCACCTCATTGTCCTCTCTTTCCACGCGCTCAGATTCTCATCTTGCAGGGAGAAAGGATTTCTCCCAGGGGCTTGGGATGAAAATCATCCTTGGCCCTTCCTGGATTCTCTCCCTTACTCCCGGGAACAGGAGAGTGTGTTGAGTATTATGTGCCTAGAAGACTTTGAGCCAGCAGACAGCACTCCCAGAGTACTCTGCAGTCCCTGTCTTCCTGACCAGAGCCTGTTGCTGGACTTGCCCTTGTCAGAGACCAGGCTGTGACCTTCCAAAGGGCAAAAAATCCTGTCCGTTTCCATTCGAATGCATGCCTGTCGTAGTGGGCACATTAGGCAGGTGGATTTCGCTGGTGAACAATGAAATGGAGCTGAACTTCTATTAGCACATGATGGTTACAGGGATTTTTTTTTAAACATTTTGTTTATTTATTTATTTGACAGACAGAGATCACAAGTAGGCAGAGAGGCAGGCAGAGAGAGAGGAGGAAGCAGGCTCCCCGCTGAGCAGAGAGCCAGATGCAGGGCTCAATCCCAGTGATGAAGTCCCAGAACCTAAGTCAGGTTCGGTGGGGTGAGGTTCGGAGCTGACGACTAAAGAAAGAATTCTTAAGACATCTTTGGTGCAAAATGGTGGTTTATTAAAGCACGGGGACAGGACGTCCTCAGCCAGCCTCCTGCTCCCTCATCACCAGGACCCTGGGATCATGACCTGAGCTGAAGGCAGAGGCTTTAACCCACTGAGCCACCCAGGCGCCCCACCGTGATTTTTTAAAAGTAATCCCTATCCCAAGGTGGGGCTCAAACTCATAACCCCAAGAGTCCCATGCCCTACCTATTGAGGCAGCCAGGCGCCCCACATTGATTTTTTTTAACTGCTACATCACGTGATTTACAAATATGACACAAAGGACTACTTTAGACCTTCTTTCTCAAGTGGAATGCCCTGAGAATAGGTCTTCTGTTCTTTCTGCCCTTCATTTACCTTATTAAAAATTCATAGTTTCTAATTTATATGGGCATACAGAACACATATTTGTCTCCTTTCATTCTCGAGAGTCAACTAAAATAGGAGAGAAGTATAAAAAAGATTAAACTGATGAAGTCCCAGAACCTAAGTCAGGTTCGGTGGGGTGAGGTTCGGAGCCGATGACTAAAGAAAGAATTCTCAAGACGTCGTTGGTGCAAAAGGTGATTTATTAAAGCATGGGGACAGGGCCCGTGGGCAGGCGGAGATGCGGCTGCCCCGGGTTGTGAGGAGTGGTTGGTTATATACACAGGAGTTGGGTAGGTGAGGACAAAGGGGTGTTCAGAAGGGCTATTGGGGCAAAGAATACTATCAGGATATTGAAGGCTTAGTTGCTATCAAGTAAAGACAATTGGAAGTCTGGTGGAATGTTACATTCCTGCTATCAAGCATCCTTGTTAATGAGATTTAAGTTCAGAAGAAATTTAACTTTATTTACTTTTCCTTCTACTTCCACCTCCTTTGGTTTTTATGGAGGGGAGGGTAACATTAGGCTTGAGGAACTGAGTTCTGTGTCTTTGGAAATTGGGCTATTGATAAGGTAACTTCTTTGTTGTAATCTCAAAGAAATTTGCAAACCAAGGGAGACTCCTGTCTTGCAGGATTGCAATCTCAGCAAGTTAACTGTTTATCATTTTATGGCAGTCAGGGGTGCCTGAGGAATGCTACACATATGGAGGGGAGCAGATGAAGGGGGGGGTGCAAGGTGCCAGCTTTTGCTTTGTCCTCAGCCAGCCTCCGGCTCCCTCATCAAAACCACTAACAGTAAAGAAATCGACTGGGGAGTGTAGGAATTAAGAACAACATGGCCAATGAGAAATTTCCAATACTTTCCAGAAGATCAAAGCCAATGGGAGCATTTGATAAATGGAACAACGTGGAGAAAGCAGTGTAAGGACCTATTTAGCCAGAGGCTTCCATCAAGGTTAAAACAATAATGTTGTTTAACCCTTAAACTATCCTTGCTCCCCTTCCCCCAGGGGACTTACTTAAAAACAAGTCCCAGAAACCAGCCCCATGTAACAAAGTCCAGCTACAAGTGTGGGTCAGGCCAGGTGGAGACATCCAATCAATGGGGGGTTGCATACTGTCTCCCTAGCTACCAAGGAGGATGGGCTCCGCCCTTTGGGAGCCTTTTGGGCACCAATTCTGATTTTTAATGAATGAATAAACAATGTCATCGGTCTTTAGGGTCATTAAAAAAAAAGGGGGTCAGGGTCCAAGTATGTCACCAAGGATCAGTGCAGTCATAGCTTTATCAGAATAGACTGGAAATACCCAAGAACCCACAGCTCAACAGATAAATCACCAGTGTCGTTCATCAGATGAAGATCTATGTGGGTCAAGAGCTCTTGTTGAGATTTAAAAACCCTCTTGGAAATGCAGGTGTATTAGTTACACTGTAGTGCCATTTGCTTTAATCTTATAATCAATACTAACTATTCAGACTGATATCTGAAATAAAATCTGTTCGTGTGTGCATGGAGAGTGGTTATCTTAATAAGAGACTTCAGCTTTTGTGAAGTAGAGCATTTGAGATAATCACATCACAGCTATCATATTCAAATGCGTACCTCAAGCTAGGCGATCTCAAGTGTTTATCTCATTTTCTTCCAAAATCTCTATCAAAAAGGGTATTATTATCCAAGTTTTACTGCAGAAGGAAACTAAAGATAAGAGAGGTTAAGGACAAGTCCAAGTTCAACTCGGCCATCCAGTGATAGGATCAGGATTTAGACCAAATTGGTTGCTTTCACCTATGATTGGGGCTGGCAACACTCTTCTAAAAGGGGCCAGACAGTAAATACTTAAGGTTATGCAGGCCATAGGGTCTTGGTCTGAGCCTTCAACCTTGCCAATGGAATGTAAAAACAGCCAGACAATAAGAGAGCCAATGAACATGACTGTGTGCCAACAAATCTTCAACTACGGACTTCAAAATACGAGTTACATATCGTTCTCATATGTCACAAATATTCTTAGTTTAATTTTTTTCAACCATTAAAAAATGTTACAACCATTTTTAGCTGCACGCTCTGGATATATATACTTACTCTTATATATAAAGTAATATAAAATATATATAAAATCTCATCCCATCACCTTCCTCTTGAACTATGCTAGTTCATTTGCATGATTTATCATCAATGCAGTTTTGTTTGTATGTGAATGCAAACTACTTCAGTTTTTACTTCAGTTTAAAATGTTCTCATTTTTTATATGTTTTACTAACAGAGTATTCCCATGTGGAAATCATTGATTTCTTGCTCTTCCTTCATTTATCATTTTATTAATAGTTTTGATATCAATAGTTAGCCAAATTCTGATTCTTGATACAATTTCATAAAGAACAATTGTCTTATCATTAAAAAAAAAAAAGGCAAAAAGCAAGCGGTGGGCTGGAGTTGACTCTTGGGCTATAGTTTTCCAACTGCTGACATATTTCACTCTACCTACCCCCACTTTGGAGGCAATAGGGTTGCTAAGGGTTCCCAGGAAGTAGGTGTGAGAAAAAGTAAGGAAGATATGGGGCGGGGGGGGGGGGGGGAATGTGTCCCTTGAAGTCTAGCTCAGGAATGAGGGGGCACTTGTGTACCAGAAGAACTTCATCTTTCTGTGAAATCGAATTCCCTATTAGTAGGTAGGCTGTTGCAATACGAATTGAAATGCTAGGAATAACCCTTTGAGATATACCTCTCACCCTTTGCGAAGGGAGGAAGCAAAACATGAAGTGGAATGTGATCACCTTGCATCTGAAAACTACGTGGTCCAGACTCCTGCACTCACTGATTCCTTCCTCTCCACCTGTGTTACTTAACATTGACTATGGACAATTGAAAACACAAAGTAACAGGGGTCTGAATGACAAAAAAGAAGTGCATTTCCTTCTTCTAGAAATTTAAATAGCTCAAAATGGATCTTTCTATCTTACTGATCTGCTCTCAATTGGCTTTCAACAGGTGGCCCAAGATGACTGCTTCCTTCCGGCCATCATGTCTGCATTCCAAATAGAAAATTATAGAAGAGCAGGACTTCCTCTTTTCAAGGCACTCCCATTTCTGCTTATATCCTGAGAGTGCTGAACCTGGCTGCAAGGAAATTTGAGAAACATAGACTTTGATTGTTGGCATTCAAGTATCTAGCTAATATTTGGGTAGCAAGAAGGGGAGAAGATAGTGGTGCATCATGAATGGTTTCTGCCACAAAATTCATTGCTACCATCTGCTATTGACTTTTGCCTCTATGACACTGATACAAAGGGTTCTAACCACCACCTCTGTCTTGGACCAAGCCCAGAGTTGCTCATCCTGACTGCACCTTACACTTTCCCTGTGCATATCTGCTTCTCCTGGCCACCAATATCAACATTCAGCTTCTCTTTCTGTTTATCCTTTTTCTTTACCTTTCCCCATTATTACCCTGTCTCCTTTCAACTGGTCTCATGATACTACATTTTAGCAATAGACTCTGGGGCTAGAGTAGAACCTTCTAGATTGACCTGATTTCCAAGACTTTTAACCCGATCTCCTTGGGTGGGTTTTTCATCCATTTCACACTGAATGTGTCTGCAGACTGAACCTGTTACCCTTAAGCTAATATTGAATATATGAAGCACAGACATGAATCCATTTTGATCCCAAGGATACATTAAAAAGTGATAAAGGGAAAACCACAAATACAGAGAAAAATGCTTAAGTGTCATTATTTTTTTCAAAAAAATCAAGTTTAAAATTTAAAGAGCTACAATATGGTTTCATTACTAGACATTATTAAATCAGTGGTAATAAATTAACTATTTGATTTGCAGATGTGCAAATCTAAGTTTTGAAAAAAATATATTTATTAGTTGAATGGCATCCTGGAACATAGCTACTGATAGAATAAGTTCATCAGGGCGCCTGGGTAGCTCAGTGGGTTAAGCCTCTGCCTTTGGCTCAGGTCATGATCTCCGGGTCCTGGGATCGAGCCCCACATCAGGCTCTCTGCTCAGCGGGAAGCCCGCTTCCCCCTCTCTCTCTGCCTGCCTCTCTGCCTACTTGTGATCTCTCTCTCTCTCTCTGTGTCAAATAAATAAAATCTTCAAAAAAAAAAAAAAAGGATAAGGTTGTCAGTGGAATTCCTAATATGGGTTTCATTTTTTCAATACTGAACAGAGCAAAATGAGACACCGCCTTTTGTTCTCTTTTATTCATATTTAAAAGTACAATTTAATGTCATTGGAAGAGATATTTTTAAAAAATGTATTATAGAGGCTTTTCTTTGTAAGAAGAGGGGACAGTTCCATAGAATAAACTTTTCTCCTGAAAGCTATCCTCTCCCAAGCTAAAATATCCTGTGGTTATAAAGTTAAAATGACATAAATACGCAATGGGTTTGTTGGATGTCCAGGATTATAAGGATAGCAAATAGACTGTTCCAGAAATACCAGTTATATGCAGCCACCCAAGCACCCCGAGGCCAGCAAAGCTCCTAGAACTTGTCTCTCTCTTATTGATCAGATACCTTTGTTTATAGTCTGAATGTGCAGCTTTGAGTTTAAGAAATGGGAAACAAATGCACACTGTAGGAGAAACTTGTTTTACTAATGAATCAAGTTTAGTGGATCAACCTTTTGAGGTTTAAAAGTGTTGTGATTCAAAGTATTTTTTTTTTATCTTTTTCCTCACCTTTGCCTCCCCCCCAAAACTTCTCCAAATGCTTTCATTACTTTTCAAGGCAATGTCTTCTGAGTCTGATGTCTTCTGGATGTTATGCTGTGCGGAAACTGACCTGGAGGCTGCCCAGGATGATTCTGTTTATATTTATTTGATTTAGTTTTATACTTTCTACAGATAAGGAAGAGAATGGCCTCTGGCAATGTGTTTATCACTCAGTTTAAAGCATGGGACAAAATCCCTCCTCCAGTTGCTAGCAGGCAAGGTCAGGGCTACAGAAAAGATATAAAGATACACACACACACATTTATATATATGTATATATGTGTGTATGTATATATATGTGTGTGTGTCTATATTTATACACACGCATATATATAAACTGCAGTATATGTTGGAAACTAAGTGGGCATGAAACTAGGGACATTAGAGTACAAGTGTTTAGAAAAGATTACCTCCCATCCCCTCAGCTTTTCTCAGTGTATCTGTCCCAGATGTCTTCAGATAAGAACTAGGGCCCTCTTCTTGTTTATGAAAACCCACACACTAAGGCGGCCATAGTGCTCTTGTGATGGTGGCCAGGGACTCTTTCAATACCAAGCCTTCTTGGGTCCACATTTGTGTATATCAGGTGTTTTAAAGAACTTCTCAAAGAAGGTGGTGGCTAAATATTTTAAAAAGGTTTTTTTTTTAACTTAATTTCTTTTCATGTGACAGAATTCATTGTTTATGCACCACACCCCGTGCTCCATGCAATATGTACCCACCATAATACCTACCACCAGGCTCCCCCAACTTCCCACCCTCTGCCCCTTCAGAACCGTCAGATTGTTTTTCAGAGTCCATAGTCTCTCAAGGTTCACCTCCCCTTCCAATTTACCCCAACTCCCTTCTCCTCTCCATCTCCCCTTGTCTTCCATGTTATTTGTTGTGTCCCACAAATAAGTGAAACCATGTGATATTGACTCTCTCTGCTTGACTGATTTCACTCAGCATAATCTCTTCCAGTCCCGTCCATGTTGCTACAAAAGTTGGGTATTCATCCTTTCTGATGGAGGCATAATACTCCATAGTGTATATGGACCACATCTTCCTTATCCATTCGTCCGCTGAAGGGCATCTTGGTTCTTTCCACAGTTTGGTGACTGTGGCCATTGCTGCTTTAAAAGTTTTTTGGTTGAAGTGCAGTTGACACATTTAATTTTTTAAAGTTGAATATTTGTTGAACTCTTACTTCCATACCATGTTATCCCTTCCACAGGAAGCAAAGACATTTGTGGAGAATTTTCCCTACTATGGTTTTTAAAGATTTATTTGTTTTATTTTAGAGAGAGAGAGAGTGAGTGAGTGGGGTGGGAGGGAGGGGCAGAGGGAGAAAAATCTTCCAGCAGACTCCCTGCTGAGCACAGAGCCCTATACCACCCTGAGATCGTGACCTGAGCTGAAATCAAGGTTCAGTTGCTTACCCAACTGAGCCACCCAGGCGCCCCTCCCTTCTATCGTTTTTAGCATCGTGTTCAAACAGAGTAACTTTGTCACTGTCACTGCTCTCTTTGTGTTTAATTGGGCTTTGAAGGACCATTAGGAGTCTTCCCCATGAAACAGCTCCTGAGGAAAGCAGGGAGGGTTGACAAAATATTTCCAGATTCCTAAAATTAGCAACCGGTGTAACATAAAAGAGGCATAATAAGCCATCCGGGGTCACCAGTGAAGGCAAGACAAGGGTTAAGTGAGGAACGAGTCGGAGAACTGTGAATCAAGAATATAGTTCCTATAAATACTTAAAAAAGGCAAGATATTAATTTCAGAGGTAGCAGGTTTATGGACTTGTTTTAGTCATTATCAAATAAAAGTCAACAGCTACGCGATGAGATCCACCAAAGCTTGTACTGCTTGCACCGTTCTGTTCCTATTACGGAAAGGAAATAGCTCTAACAAGCAATGGAAACACCACATCTCAGCAATTACTCTGGCTTTGCTGTTGGTATGATCCTCATGTCACTAAAAGGCTATTGGAAAGCAGCAATTATACTGGAAATGTAACGCTCTGTTATCATCAGAATTACTTCCTCCACATGTTGCTAATTCAGAACAGACACAACATGGACTTCTTTAGTGGCCAGTGGGGAATTGACATTATCTTGGACCTTGTCCATATCAAGAGAGATTTCCGTTTCCTAACACATTTTCCATAAATTTACTGCAGAGGCCTAAATTGAATACTGGGACTTCAAAGTCAAGGGCCTTTAGGAGATTAGATAATCAGAGTTGGCTGAATCAAAAGGTTGAGTTGCTGTTGTCTGCCTCGGCATGTCAGGATCCTCCTAGGGAGCAGTGGTCAAATCTGAGGGGTCCCTGCTTCATGGTCTATTATCGTAACCAGATTAAGACAAAGAGATCATATCGGACTCATCCCTGTCCAAGGGAGAAATGGCCTAAAATGAAAGAAACCAGTATATTTCTGTGAGATTCAGGGTGGCTCATGGGTTGAAAAATGTGGCTGATGTCCCCTGGAAGCGTTAAAGGACAGCAGCTATTTTGAGACAGAGATTGGACTTTGCTTGGTGAAAATGGCCCAGAGCTATAATGACCCTGAAAGGTAGCATTATCTTCGGAGTCTGCATGTAGTTTATTGCTTTAAGTGCCATCACCGTAGGTCCCCAGTGCCTTGGTCAGCCCATCCAGTAGAGACATTAAGGAAACCACAAACTTCTTAGTCTGTGTCCATCTTCCAGTGAACTGGCTCCTTTGCTGGCCTTCTGGGACCAGTCAATTATGAAATAAGATCATACATTTTCAGTGGTAAGCCTACCCAAGGGTCCTTTGGGGTGGGACAGGAGAGGGACGGTGATTAAATAAATGCACCCTTGGATGAGTTCCCATTGTAAATGGGTCCTGAAGTTTAATGGACTGTGGTGCTATAGGAGAATCATCGATTGGCTATGGAATGCTATTGTCTCTGCGCAGGTGTCTCGTATCATTCCCCCTCTCACTGTCCTCCTGCACTCCTCATAATCCTGCTACATGACTTTCCGAAACACGTCTTCTTCTGATCTCCTTTCTCATTCTCTGATTTGCCCATAATCAGCAGGTGTGAAAGAAACTCAGTACTGAGGAAACGACAATCTCTTTTACTAGGGACTGGGTGGTCCAAATGAGTGCAGCATCCAAGGTTTGGCCTCTGAGAGCAGAAATCTCTCTCAAAGAAACCAAGAATCAAAAAAAGGCAGAGGATGTGCCCAAGTTAAAAAGCCTGAAAGGAGCACTGAGTGTGGTAGAAAGAGCAAAGCATGGGTGTCAGAAAAACCTGTGTATAAATTTCAATTCTGTCCCTTATAAATTGTATGGCCTTGAGAAAGTCATTTCACATCTATGACCTTCAATTTCCTTGTCTATAAACTGAGTATAATAAAAGGTTATTATAAAAGTTGCAAGAAATATATATTGGGTCTGTGTCTGGGACATGGTAGGTATGTGATGAATATGAATTTACTCTGTCATCATCATCAGGGCAGAGGACCACGCTGAAGATCTCAAACTCAGTTGGTAAGTCTAAAGGGTAGGCACAAGTACCAAAAATAGTCGAAATCAAGAATCTGAATCAGAGTGAAGTGATTCCTGGACCGTGTGTCATGAAAGCTGAAATGCCTATAGTCTGTCTACACTGGTCTTGAGTCACATGGTATATAAATGGGTCAGGCTTGTTTAAGTGTATAGGGAGGGTCAACACGCTCTACCAGTGGGTGAGTTTGGAGCTCCTCTCCTGTCCCCAAACCCAGGATGCCTCTAGTCTGACGGGAGCTTCTGGACACCATCCATCCAATGGAGGTGCCATCTTTCTCTCCGCTTTGCTGGGGCTAGGCTTCTGTGCGCATGAAGGTGAAGGAGCGATGGAATGCAGTCCTCTCCATTGATCCAATTCAGTTCTTTCAGAAGGGGTGTTCAACTACTTTATCACCCCAGGTATAGCCATGAGAGAAGAGAGGACCCTGAAGGGGTAAGGGTGGGGGAATGAGGGAGGAAGCTCTGTTAGGGAGAGCAAGGTATCCAAGACTAAAAAGCAAAGAGTTTATTGCTTCTTTTTTTAAGAAAATTATTTATTGATTTGACAGACAGAGATCACAAGTAGGCAGAGAGGCAGGCAGAGAGAGGAGGAAGCAGGCTTCCCGCTGAGCAGAGAGCCCGATGCGGGGCTCGATCTCAGGACCCTGAGATCACGACCTGAGCCAAAGGCAGAGGCTCAACCCACGGAGCCACCCAGGTGCCCTGAGTTTGTTGCTTCTTACATTCAGTAGTTATGAGTGAATTTTGGATTTAGGAAAGTGATATCTTCATTCTGAAAATTAAAAATGGACTTTAGGTAACCACTAACATTAGGGAAGAAACTAAACCCTTATATTTCTCCATTCTCTTGTCAGTAAAATGAGAAAGCCTAAGTCTAGACTTTTAAAAATCATATTAACTTTTTTTTTTTTTTTTTTTTGGTATTACACCCTGGTGTTATGGGCTCATTAATAGCTGCAACTGGTTGTGTAAGAAACAGAGATTAAGGCATATTTTATACTATATCCCAGAGGTCCCCACCCAGAAGTACTTAGCCAAATTCATTCCAAATTAAGGAAACTTTGTACTGCATGTATTTATAAAATGGAAAAAAAAAAAACAGCAACAAAAGCACTTGCGCTTCTTCTGTTCATGCTTCCCCTAGGATTAATTTAAATCCAGAAAAAATAAGGAGGTTATGAAGAACTCCCTTTTGCAGTGCTTGTTTTTCTAACATTGTATGTTATTTCGTAACACTGAGAACACAATATGAGGACCAAAACCAAGCTAGTCTTATTTAGTTCTACTGAATTACTGGTTTCTAAGCAAAGGTGGGAACAAAGCCCATAGGAAAATTTGACCTGCCAGATACAGCACAGACAGGGGTCTGTGAGAATTAATGGAAGCCCTTTTGAACTTTTTTCACTATCATTATCCAATTTATTTAAACCTAAAAAAAAAAATTTCATCCATTTCTGTCCTGACATTGGCAACCAACAATTTGTTCTTTGTATCTATGAGCTTGGGGCCAGGGGGATGGGGATAGAGGTATTTGTTTTGTTTTGTGTGTGTTTTGTTTTGTTTAGATGCCACATGTAAAAGAAATAACACACTTTTCTTTGTCTGACTTATTTCACTTAGCATAATGCCGTTGAAGTCCATCCCTGTTGTTGATATGGTAAGATTTTGCCTTTTTTGTGGCTGAATAATATTCTGCTGTATATATGGGTAAAGCCACCACAGTGTCTTTATCCATTCATTTATTGGTGGACACTTAGGTTGTGTCTGTATTGTGGCTGTTGTAAATAATGCTGCAGTAAACATAGAGGTACATGTATCTTTTCAAGTGAGTATTTTCGTTCTCTTTGGATAAACATACCCAGAAGTGGGGTTGCTGGATCATAGGGTAGTTTCTACTTTTAATGTTTTGAGGAACCTCCATACTGTTTTCCGCAGTGGCTGAACAATTTGAATTCCCACCAACAGTGTACAAGGGTACCATTTTCTCCATGTTCAGCACATTCCTTGTCAACATGTGTTGTTTCTTGTCTTTTTGATATTAGCCATTCTATCAGGTATGAGGTGGGACCTCATTGTGGCTTTGACGGGCATTTCCCTGATGATGAGTGGCACTGAGCATCTTTTCATGTACCTACAGGACATCTGTGTGTCTTCTTTGGAAAAATCCTTATTCAGATCTTCTGCCCATTTTTTTTTCTTTTTTTTTTATATTTTATTTATTTATTTGACAGAGAGAGAGAGATCTCAAGTAGGCAGAGAGGTAGGCAGAGAGAGGAAGGGAAGCAGGCTCCCTGCCGAGCAGAGAGCCCAATGCGGCGCTCGATCCCAGGACCCTGGGATCATGACCTGAGCCGAAGGCAGAGGCCCTAACCCACTGAGCCACCCAGGCACCCCTGCCCATTTTTTTTTTAATAGATTTTATTTATTTATTTGACAGAGAGAGAGATCACAAGTAGGCAGAGAGGCAGGCAGAGAGACAAGAGGAAGCAGGCTCCCCGCTGAGCAGAGAGCCTGTTGTGGGGTTTGATCCCAGGACCCTGGGATCACGACCCGAGCCGAAGGCAGAAGCTTTAACCCACTGAGCCACCCAGGTGTCCCTCTTCTGCCCATTTTTAAATCAGATTGTTTGTTTTATTGTATGAATTCTTTATATAGTTTGGATATTAGCCCCTTATCAAATATATGATTTGCAAATATTTTCTTCCATTCAGTAGGTTGCCTTTTCATTTTGTTGGTGGTTTCCTGTGACGTGCAGAAGCTTTTTAGTTTGATGTGGTCCCACTTGTTTGCTTTTATTTTGTTGCTTTTGCTTTTGGCATCAGATCAAACCCTCATCAGTAAGACCTATGTCAAGGAGCTTACCACCTATGTTTTCTTCTGAGAGTTTTATAGTTTTTGGTGTTACATTCAAGTCTTTAATCCATTTCGAGTTAATTTTGTGTATCGTGTAAGATAGCAATCCGGTTTCATTTTTTCGCACGTCACTTTCCCAACAACACCTATTGAAGACACCATCTTTTCCACATGGTATATTCTTGGCTCCTTTGTTGCAAATTAGTTGGCCATATATGCACAGATTTACATCTGAGTTCTCTGTTCTGTTCTATTGATCTATGTGTCTATTTTTATGCCAGTGCCATAACTTTTAATTACTACAGCTTTGTAGTATAATTCGAAATCAGGGAATGTGACGCCTCCAGCTTTGTTCATCTTTCCCAAGATTGCTTTGGCTGTTTGGTATCTTTTGTGGTTCCATACAAATGATAGGATTATTTGCTTTATTTCTGTGAGAAATGCCACTGGAATTTTGATAGGGATGGCATTGAATCTGTGTATTTCTTTGGGTAGTATGGACATTTCAACAATGGTAGTTATATTTTCTGTCTCTTCGTTGAAGTTCTCCTTGTGTTCATCTATTCTTCTCCCCAGTTCACTGCGCATCTTTATGGCTGTGACTTTGAGTTTTTTTATCTGGTAAGTTGCTTATTTCCATTTTATTAAGGGTTTTTTCCCTGAGGTTTCATCGTGTTCTTTCATTTCAAATATATTCTTCTGTTTATTCATTTTGCTTCACTCTCTGTGTCTGTATCTATAGAATAATCTCTCCCAGTCTTGTGGGAGAGGCTTCATGTAGGAGGTGAAAGTTGTCCAACCTCATCCCAGCTCTTGGTTATCTCTCAGACCCCAGGAGCTTGTCCAAGCAGCCTGTTATATTTTAATAGTTCCCTGTATTTAAGGATGTGTCAAGAGGTTAGCATCCCAAAGGGGAGAATGTCAGCACCTAAATTCAAATCTACTGGAAGCCAGACCCTCAGGCAGCAGCTTTTAAGAGTATGCAAATATACGGGCACCTGGGTGGCTCAATCACTTAAGTGTCAGACTCTTGGTTTTGGCTCATGATCTCAGGGTGGTGGGATTGAACCCTGCCTTGAGCTATGCGCTCAGTGTGGAGTCTGCTTGAAAGAGTCTCTCCCTCTGCCTCTCCCCCAACTTGCACTCTCTCTTTCAAACAAATAAATCTTAAATAAATAAATAAATAAATAAATACAGTCTTCTGGAACCACCGTCATAAGCCCCACTTGCTGCCAGAGCCAGGCAATCTAGAGGCGTCCCCTGGGGAGCAACCACAATAACTGGGGCACCAGCCATAAAAAGCAGGGCACTAGACGTGGGTAAAGCTCTCCTCCAGGAGACACTGGGGCTGTACAATGCGGCAGAGGGTAAGCATGAAGATAGCACTTGCCCTTCAGGTCTCTGGAAAGGATGACAGTCAACTCCTAGATGTGTATTTAATTAGAAGCCTGCCCCTCAGGCCACAGTCATGATGATTAACTAATAGGCCTCCTTCACAGAAATCTGAGCTCCTGGGTCTGCAGCCTGTATGCCCCAGGGGTGACAGCTGTTTAAGACTTCTTTCTCAGAGGGTCCTATGGGACCTGCCATCATAAACCCCACTGGCCACAGGAGGGAAGTGATACAGAGGTGTCTCCTGGCAGGTGTTGCAAAAATAGGGGTGTGCGGACTCCTTTTGGGTGACACAGATTATTGCAATCTCTTGGGGCCAGGAATGCAAGCTCCCCTGGCCTCCAAAGCCAGGAGATCAAGAGGTGTCCCCTGGGGGGTAGCCAATAACTCAGTGCACACGATGCATGTAAAATCTCCAAACTTAAGAGTGAAGGAGGTGTTTGCTTATATTAGAACCACAGCCCGAGAGGCAGGCATCGAATTTAACACGCTCCTCTAGGAGCCTGCTGGACACTCTCCAAGGATGGAGACTGGCAGATGCCATGTTCACGCTTTCCCTCTACCATACTCCATACGGACTTTCAAGAGTAAGAATCCCACCTGTGTTTTGTTTTATTTTGAGGGCTATGTGATGGTTGACGATGAATACAGACACCCACCATTTATATTCTGCTATATGCCTGGCACTGTGTTAAGCATCTTTCCACTGATCACCTTAATCTTCATGACTATCTCATGAGGCCCGTGGACATTATCTACTCCATTTGAAGAGAACAAACTTAAAGCCAGAAAATGTGAGTCATGTGCCCAAGTTCATACAGCTAGAAAATGGCGGTGGTCTAGGGCAAACTGGTGCATTCACACATTGACTTAATGAATATTGATTAAGCACCTATGATGTTCCAAACACAGTATTAAGTACTTTGGTGCTGGGATGATTAAAAACAGATACAATCGTTAACCTCCATCTCCCAAGGAAGAGGAAGAGGAATGAGTTGTACCAAAAAAAAAACAAAAAAAACAAAAAACTATGTGTTAGAATAGCAACAAACAGAGGGACTGGAAAGAAGAGTTACATGGCACTTGGAAAGCCTGTAATTGAGACATTTGACCTAGTCAGGAAGGTTGGGAAGGTCTTCATGATGTGTCTGAAGCTGGGCAAAGGGCATATCATAAACAGCCCGTGCCAAGGTCTTATGGCAGGATAGATGATGGGGACTATGAGGGACTAAGAGAAAGTCAATGTGATTAACACAGAGAAAGCAGAGGGAAGAGTGGTACACAGTGTAGATGGAGGGCCAGACAAGACCACGCCATGGAGAACCTTATGTGCCACAATGAAGAATTTTCTTCTAAGAGCAAAGGAACCTCACTGAAAAGTTCTGAGCAGGGAAAACATAGAGGTACTAATTTAGATACAAAATTTCTTCCTTTCTTTGCCAGTGGAAATGAGGTCAAGTAAAACACCCACATTATGGAGAGGTGAGAGAACAGAAAAAACAGGGGACAAGGTCTTACGCTGCTTCTCCTTGAGGGGATGGACGTAACCACAGGTCATTAGCAATAGGGTAAACACTCTGCAGGGACAAACATTACATGAAAACCCATGAAGGACCCACCTTGGCTTGTAAAATGCTCTGCCAGTAGAAATCTTGTCCCAGTTCTCCGTTGTTCTCGAAACACAGTTACACGAGAAACAGATGAATTTTATTTGCTCTGTCTATAAACCAACAGATTTAGATGCTTACTCACCCAGTGTGGTAGTAAGACGAAACAAGCACAGAAATCAAACACACAATGAATAACTACAGATATCCTGCATCTTGAGCGATTGTTGGTGTTTTTGTGTGATGGGGGGCAGGGAGGGGTTCTCTCTCCGTTAAAGGACCCCAGTCCCTTTTAGACATACAGGCTTCCCCTAGAAGAAATAAACGGCAAGTCAAAGTTGGTTTCAGTTCTTTTATTGAAGTGAGCATATGCTCATCAGCTCTCAGAGAGAATGTGGCCTAAGAGAAAGAACTTGAGCAACTTAGGTGAAATTCTAGGAAAATCAGACATTTTGCACTTACTTCTGTCCTCATGAATGTTAAGTTTTTGAACTGGAAGTTTCTTTATAGATTAAAAAGGAAAAGAATCTCAACTTCAGTTCTCTGCACTTCAGAAAGGACAAGGCTGCATTACAGTTCTTAAAAGACACAGAAATGGAAGGGGAATCAAGAACATTCTAGAAAACAGGTTTTTCATTTTCTTTAGACCTTAGACAGCAGAGGGTACTCATATAAGGCTCTTCCATGATCTCACTCTTTACTGTTCACAGCCTTGATACTCACATATTATTTTCTACAAAAATAGCAGGGACTCTGCCACTACTCAGCGAGCCCTACATGATGCTTCTGAGTCTGGCCTCCACCAGTATCCCCAGTCTGCTCACATCTCTCCCCTGTACTTTATATGGTGGTTTTAAAATATGTCCCCAAATTGACATTCTTCCCTCCAGATGGTGGGGCTCATTTCTTAACCCTCCTTTGGAGTGTGGCTAGACTTCTTGACGCACCTCTAAGATAGAATATATTAGAAGTAGCAGGATGTGGTCTATGCAAATAGGCCATAGAAGATATCAAAGCTTTATCCTTCCTCTCTCTCTTAGAACACTTACTTTGTGGGAAGCCAGCTGCATGTTGTACAGACAGACACTCAGGCAGCCCTACTCAGAAGCCCACATATGAGGAATGAAGGCTTCCCACCAATAGCCACACGGGTGTGCCATCTTGGAAGTGAATCCTCCAGCCCCAGTCAAGCTTGCCAATGACTGCACCGGCAGCCGACATCTTGAGGGCCCCGAGCCAGAATCCCGTAGCTAAACTCAATCTCTAGCCCATAGAAACTAAGAAAATAAAAGTTTGCTGTTTTAAGTCTCTCCAGTTTGGGATAATCTGTTACATAGCAATAGAGAACGAATACATCACATAATAATAGTAACACAAAAAATTTAGTAACATTTTATTAGAATATGATCTTCTTGAAAAAAAGAATCATGTCTGCCTCACCATTGGAGCCTCTGTGCATGGCCCAAAGTCAGCACTCAATATGTATTTGTAGATTAAATGAATGATCAGACTTTAGTTATATTGGGGCACCTGGGTGGATCAGTGGGTTAAGTCTCTGCCTTTGGCTCAGGTCACAGTCTCAGGGTCCTGGAATCAAGCCTCACATCGGGCTCTCTGCTCAGCGGGGAGCCTGCTTCCCCCCCCCCCCACACACCATTTCCCTCTCTGCCTACTTGTAATCTCTCTCTCTGTCAAATATATAAATAAAGTCTTTTAAAAAAAGGCTTTAGTTACACTGACTGGCGCTATATTATTTGTTATACATGTGTTTTCTCATGTAACTCTTATAACTATTCCATAAGGTATATTTTTTATCTCTGTTTTACAGATCAGTAACATGAGACATAGCAAGACAGTGTGCGCACATTGTGGAATCTCTGACTCCGGGACCTACGGCTTCCATGGGAGTCCATGGCAGTCCCGTGGACTTAGATCTAGCCGCCATGAGATGTGATTTTGCACTTGCTGTGCTCTCAGCTAGAGCCATGTTCCTCTCACACTTCACCTCAGAACTCTGACAACTGAGCCGAAACGTGCCCAACTCCCGTGGAGGTGTAACTGCCATATGGTCTCGCCAGAAAGCATGAGAACAAGCTCAGTTGTTTAGGATGGGAAGACCCAGTTTTGCTGCTACAGGAGGAAGGAGGGGCAGGACCCACACAGAGCAAATAGCAATGAGCCATTGTCCCTATCAGCAGGGCCTGCCCCACTGGCCGTGGTTTAACACAAGTCAGATCTCCAGCATGGGCAGCAAGCCTTTAGGCTGGTTGCAAACAGTGGAAGCAAAGTGCCCAGATCTAGGCACGATCCACAAGAGTCCACCCGGATTCTCCAAACACAGCACACTCCAGAGAATTCAGTTCTAAGGCTCTAAATTGCATTCCTGGCCCCTCTCTAAGCCTTGATGGAAGAATGTTGAGTTGTTGAAAACCAGGGTATAAGAGATTAACCTACCAAATCCAATCAACAATTTGCAGTGAACACGAACCAGATATGTTCATGTCTAAATGCACAGTGTCTATGTGGTAACCTACTTTTTCCTTTTAAAACCTAAAAATCTGGAGTGCCGATGTAATTTAGGAAGAACCTGAGAATTTCCCTTTGTGCTGTTTTGGGACTTTCTGCAGATTTCATGAGATGTTGTAGCTCTGGGATGATATTTAAACTTGAAGATATTCTTACTAACCTTTGCCCTTAATATCTTAGTCTTTCCTTTAGGATGGCTAATTTTGTGTGTGTGAAATTAATTTTTGAATAGATTTCCAGAAGCTTTTATGGCCCATGAGAGAATCTTGAGATGCTGTACTTTGATATTTTCCCAATAAGCAGCTTATTTTTCTGAGGGGAAAAGAGGGAAATAGGGAACACCTCTTGTTTTTTAATGTCAAAATAATTTTTAGAGGAATATTTAGTAACATAGAAAGACGCTCACTAGTACTACAAAAAAGGTAGGTTACAAATCAATATGTATATTATGATGTTCTCACATTAAATATATAGATTCATGTTTATATCTACAAAAGACCAAGCTGGACATGAAATAATAATAGTTAGCCCTCCCTTTCTTAAAGAAATCCATTGATTTTTTTCCTTCCAATGTCTCTCGAGTGTCTACTATGTGTCGGGACCAAGGTACGCTAGGCTTCAAGTATCTAGAGATAAGATTCAGCTCTGCCCTCAGGTACCTCACGGCCCAGTGAAAAAGTCACTGAAATAAATAAATAGTTAGATGAAACTAGATTTATAAAAGGCAGTAGGGCACAATGGTTCTTACTATGCACTTACTATGACTAACACAGATCCAAGTATAAACCATGGTTTTATACTTACAATGGGTTCCTAAGTGGATTTTCTCACTTCTCCAAGCTTTAATGTCAAGCTGTGCAAGTGGGGATAGAACTACCTACCTCACATGACAGTCATAAAAAATCATCTGAATGCAAGTTAGTAATTGAACCTGGCCATAGTAAGCACTCAGTAAGTGGCCAGCGATGGATGGCTGTTGTCATGGAAGGCGAATGGAAGCTCAGAGGAAGCCAGCAGGCTCCTGAAGATACAGATCCCTGAGCTCACAGTCATAGGACTAACCCTGAACTGGTTAAATCACTAACCTAGAGCTCGTGTTCTTTGCAAATCCAATGTGGGTGAAACCTGCCGTTGTTATCTGCCAAAAATGTCCCTGTTTGGGCAATGTCATCTGACGAAAATGTCCTACAACACCCAACTCCCGTTTGATGAGGCCTCTCTGTTTTAGGTGGGTTTGTTTTTTTTAAAGCTTTTAGCTTCACTCAAGTCCACGGCCCCTTCTGAAGACCCTGAAGTAGCCCCCTAACACGTGGCAAATCCCAAACCAGCTTAATGGCCTCCACCAGAGACTGACCCCTATCCCCCAGAGTCCTGGCTTCCCAAGTTTCTTCCTTTTCATTTCTCCTTTCTGTCTTTCTTTTACAGGAAATTTTAGTTCCTATCATAACTAAAACAATTCCTGAATCTTACCTCCTCAAGGGTGGCATGGTGACGGAGTGAAGGCACAGCCCTTAGAGTCAGGCAGCCCTGGGTCGGAATCCTATGGCTCAGGGCCCAGGAATGTCGAGCAAATAATCCACACCAGTCCCGTCCCTGTGTGTTTGCAGGAGAGTGAAAATGACCTCATAGGTCTGTCATGGAGATGAAGGTCACTAGTCCAGTAACCAACCCTTGACACACCCTCAACAAATGTTGGTTTTCTTCCTTTTTCCATAAGAACAATGTCTTGACTGTATTTACACACAGACTTTGAGGACTCTGCCATGGGGTGCCAACAGGTCCCTGTTCTCCTTTCATACACATCCAGAGGTAAAGAGGTCTTTCAGATGCTTTTAAAGTTGCAGCTCAGCTGAACTAATTAAGTCGTTTTGAGGGGAGGGTGCACACCTACTCATTTTTAGCATCATCAGATCGTAGTGACAAGAGGAGAAAGGAAAACAACGTTGGTCAAATGGACCGAGAGCTCCATTCATTACCATAACCCAAAAGCCTGAGAGGAAAAGGGTTGAATTGAAGGATGAAGAAACTCCAAGGTCAAGCAAAATGACCCAAATGTTTTATTCATCCGTTTATGCAGATTGTCACTCATTCAGCAATTACCAGGTACATGCCGAGCACTGTCCTAGAGAACATGTAAGGCAAATCCTGTTTCCACAAGAGAGAATTTGGTAGAGAAAATCAAACCTACATCCTTGACCTCTTCTCTCTTCACTGGGCTCCACATTCCCTTACCTGCAAGTACTTCTTAAAGGTGCTCTCTTTTCCCTCTCCTCCTTAACGTACCTGCTCTCCGCTGAATCCAAAGGATATTCTCAAAGGATACCAATAATCTTTTAACTGTAGAATCCATGGGCTCTTCCCTGCCCCCACCCAGCTCTTCACCAGCCGGGTTCCTTGCTGGTTTCTACATAGTTGAATGCTCCTTTCTCGAATTTCTTTCCAGGCTCACTGGTGTTGCTTCACTTTGATTCATCATCTTCCTTGTTGGCAAAGTTATTCATCACAAATCCAATTCTGCCCTCCTGTTCTCCTGTTTAGAATCCTCTGGCATTTTCCTTTGACCTATGGGATAAAGTATAACTTCCCTAATGCTACCTAGAAATGTCCTTTGGACCTTCGTCCAACCTGTCCTTCCAGCTTTGTCTCCTGTTAGTCTCCTTAGGAACCTTATGTCCAGTGATGTGAGATGACTTTCTTTCAAGTTGGTCATGCTCATCTAACCCTCCATTCCTCTGCTTCCATGGGCTTCCTCAGATGGAGATCTTTTACTTCTAGAACATTCCTGGGCTTAACATTAACTTGGCCACCCTCAAAACTGCTATATGCCTGTCTCCATCTCTAGCTTTGAGTTACTTTATAATAAGAACATACTTTTTCTCTTGATGCCCTAAGGTCTAGCAAAATGCCTGGCTTATCACAGCAGGAAAAAAAAAATCAAACTCTATTGGATAAATGAGATTTTGTTGGCTTACCTCTATAATTTCTCAACTGTCTGTATCTTCATTCACTTTCTCTCTGTAGTCTCCCAAATTAGAGAGGTAAGTCTCTTATTTAGACTGTCAAAGAGCTGTTACTATTCTGTGTTCTTTGACTCCTCACTAATATTCATTCAGCCAGAGCAACGTTCCTAATGTCTTACTTACACATCAGCAGTTGGTAAATAGCCATTGATTCAGTCCTCCAATGATGTCCTGCCAACCTAGCTACCACCATTTCTCTCCAAGACTTTAGGTTGGAAGAACCTGGCACATCAGGGGATTTCTAAGACCTTGGCTCCAAAGTAAGACCAACATCGATTCCACATGATTGTTCAGCCTATGTATCAGTGTCTGCTTACAAAGCTGCCCATGGTTGACATGACATATCAAATAAAGGCAAAATTCCTTGTCATGGTATTAAGGTCTTCCTAATTGGATACCAATTTCAGCCTTACATACAAATAATATGTTTGATATCCTATAAAAGTCTATCTCAAAATGTAATATGTTTATGAATCATTTGGGGGGATTTTGCACCAAATGTAGATTCTGATTCAGCAGGACTCTAGTGAGAGCCCCAGACTGCATCTCTACCAAGAGCCAGGTGATGTTGATCTGGCCTCTGCTCCACAGACCACAGCTTTGAGTAGTGAGAGACTCAGTCCAAACCACCTCTGCCCCTGTGTTCCTACTTTACCTTCCACTTGGAATGCTTTCTGGGCTCCATTAATTAATTGATTACTCCCTCAAAGCCAAGCTCAAATGCAGCCTTTTCACTAAAATGTTCTCTTATCTCCTGAAGTAAATATGAACTCTTTCTCCTTGAAGTTCTTAGATGTTTGATATGGGAAATCAATCACCCAAAAGGCATAACTAGCAAAGCTTTTATATATATTTCCAGTTTAAGACATGTTTTATTGTTTTCCTATTATTTGACCCAATCATACCCTACAATGACCTACACATTCATCACTAGTTCTACATAGTAATTAAAGTACTTGAGCAGGTTCTCATTCATTCATGATAAAATAACCAGAAAAAATGTGAACAACCTAGACTGTGAAGAATTGCATGATAATAATTTTTGTTCATAGTAATAACCCAGAAGCACAAGGAGCCTAAAATAGCTCCTGAATTATCAAAGAAAGGTTAAAATTACATTCAGCATATTTTAGTGTGAAGTGAATTTGATCGTGTTCTAAGTCTTTGAAAACTGACATGTGGCATATGCGTGTGTGTCTGATATGTTCCAATTCTTTGAAAACATATAAGGACTATATAATTGTCTTTTACAGTCATGTGTAATGTTCACCACCCTTAGCACCAATTACTTGCTTACCCCTACCATATGCGCGCGCGTGCACACACACGCACACACATATATGTCCATGCATATAGGCAACATGATTTCTCAGGGAAAAAAACCCCAGAAATCTAGTATTCTACTGTATTCCTAAATTCCCCAAATAAACTCCTCAAGGCCCTGAGTTTTTTCCTAAAGCTGAAAACCTTACAGTTATCTGGACGCAGCCTAGGACTGGTTCTTACTCTATTTTTGTGTATTCCCATAATTAATGCATATTCATTCCATAAAGATTTGCAGTGGATTACAAAGCATACACAATAAAATTTCAAAAACAAATCAAGTTAAATATGCAGAAGAAAAAACCAGGGTTGAATGTGAATGAAGCCAGAAAGAGTGGCTGCCTGGCCGTGAGTTTTTAGGACGCTACTTAGTCGTCAACCTGGAGCAAGGACGTCAGCACAGTAGCTCCCCTCCCCCTCCCTCTTCTGCTCCCAAAGGCCGCCAGGGCAGATGAACGGGCGTTTTCCTTCTTCCTCTTCTCTGGGGCTTGCTACCTATACTCCTCATTCAAAGGTAGCATATGCTTCCCTGCCTTCCCTGAGATGATAGCGGTATTGCTGCTTAATATATTAGGGAAACTAAGTCATGCGTTTATTTCTTCTTCTTTCTTTCTTTTTTTTTTTTTTTACTATTATCTTCAATACATTCTTCCCCTAATAAACTTTTGTGCCCTTCTCCCATACTAAGGGCATTTCTCTTTGTCCAGGAATCTAACTCCTTCCAAGAAAGTGGGAACTAGATCTTGTCCTGTACTTGAGTCCTTGTCCATCTTCCAAGTCCCCAGTGTCCGGCCAGATGAACCTCATTATTGGCTGAAAGTCTCACTTCCCATCAATGGGGATCCCTTCTTAGTCTCAAGAAATTTGACTTTCCCAACACTGGCTCTCTCTTCAATGGGATCTGGCCACACAATCAGGCAAATCTGTCCTCTGCATGGGCCAGCTCACCGGCCAACACCACCTGCCTCAGTCTGCCTGTGCCTTTCAAGTATGGCATAAGAAACAGGTGCTGGTTCATACTGTCCCTCCCCTCATCGCTGTCCAGTTACTTTTAGGGAGAGGTCTTTCCAGGAATGTTTAATAGTTTGTATATCATAAGTATCCATATTTCCCAGGGTGGGTCTGTCAAGAAATTAGGAGAGCCAGGGAGGCCTGGGTCAAAACCCTGAGAGAAGATAGGCAGGCTCTGCAGGGATTCTCAGCAGATAGAGCGAGGGGAGGGTCATAGAACTTTATCCCCAAGGCCCCCTCATGGATTCTTAGTCTTTGAAAGACGTCCCCTCCTAGAGAAGAAAACAAACTCATCTCCATGGCATAATCTCAGGTCAACAACAAAGGGCCTGGGACACATTTGGAATGGCCATGCTGTAGAGAGGGAGATAGGAGGCCATTGCCTGGCCAGAAGGAAGACTCAGAATTAGTTAGCCCTCTTGAGTATGCAGAGCCACTGAAGCATGGCTTATCCATGGGACGAGGCCAGTGGCAACCGAAAGCCCAGGCTGTCTTAATCAGTAGAAGGAGTGACCATACTTAGTCCTCAAAGCATGAGGGGAGGACCTTCTTTTGCAAGAGAAGTAGGAAACTGAGTAGAGGCAGACCAGCCAAGGTGCAGCTGTGCAGGATCATCCAATGGCCTTCTAGCAACTGAGCAGTCAGTGTCGAGAGGATCTACTGGGGTCCTCTCCTTGGCTGATCTATTGTCTATGGAAAAAGCACTGGGAACTTGTTAGCACCTGAACAGAGTCTTGAACTTTATTAAAGATTTTATTTACTTATTTGAGAGAGAGAGAGAGAAGAGGGATAGAGCACGAGAGGGGAGAAGGTCAGAGGGAGAAGCAGGCTCCCCGTGGAGCTGAGAGCATGATGTGGGACTCGATCCGGCAACTCCAGGATCATGACCTGAGCCGAAGGTAGTGGCTTAACCAACTGAGCCACCCAGGCATCCCACAGAGTCTTGAATTTTCTTGAGTGGAGAGGAAACTGATGGGACGGGCGGAATGGACCAGAAGTTTTCCTGAGCGGGCCGCCCTTGATACACAGACCCTCCCTTGTATTCTTCCTTGCTTTGCTCTCTGTCTTCAGCTTTTAAGAATCCTTTGATTCCTGATTGCCCATAAATTGTCTTCGGCATGGTTCAAAGCTTCAGGATTTATACTGGCCTGTTTCTTATAAATCTACCTTACCTCTTACACACAATTTGCCTTGATCTCAGTAATTTGTCTATGCCTTGATTCAAAGCCTTGGGCTTTCTTCTATCCGGCACAATCACCTGACTCTTCCAATCATGTTTTATTTTCCTCAGGCTCAGTTTCCTACCCTTTACCGTCAATCCAAGGTCATTTACCTCACTGCATGAAAATACCCAAAATAGTCAAAGTGCCATCTCTGTGTGAGTAATGAGGAAGAGAGAGTCGTGTGAGGATTTCCTCTATGACCAAGTTCTCAGCACCATGTGAACTGCCTATGTGATTACCAGGTGGTCACGATAATGATCCAAAATATTCCCTAATTCCTTATGACTTATTACACCGTTGAAGCACAATTCGTCAGAATTGGAAGGGAACTTGGAGTTGATAGGGCACAACCGGACCATTTTACAGGGAGGTAAATAGTGAACCAGAAAGCTTCAAGCCTTTGCCCAGAATCTTAGGGCTAATCAATAAAGGTGCTAAGGCCAACACCTAGGTTTCCAGAATTCCAGGTCTAATATTCTTGCCACTGCAGTAAACGCTTATGCAACACACATACGTAAACAGTAAATAGAACCGGAATTTTTTTAAAAGCCAAGACTTCCGGGCACCTGGGTGGCTCTGTTGTGAAGCGTCTGCCTTCAGCTCAGGTCATGATCCCAGCGTCCTGGGATCGAGCCCCATCTCGGGTTCCCTGCTCCCGGAAAGCCCGCTTCTACCTCTCCCGCTTCCCCTGCTTGCATTCCCTCTCTCACTGTCTTTCTCTCTGTGTCAAATAAATAAATAAAATCTTTTTTAAAAAGCCAAGACTTTGGGGGCACCCGGGTGGCTCATTCGGTTAAGTGTCTCACTCTCGATCTCAACTGAGATCTTGATCTCAGGGACATGAGTTCAAGCCCTGCACTGGAAGCTAAAAAAAAAAAAAAAAAAAAGGCCAAAACGTCAATGGCTGAAGCTCAAGAAGAATTTTGCTTTACTCACTCACTTCCTCCACTGTTACTTATCCAGTGCTCGCTCTCTACCAGCACTCTACCAGGATAAGGAGACGAGGCATGGGCGAACCGAAGCCAATGCCGTCTATGGATATTAGACATCAAGCAAATATTTGTGCAAATACATTATAGCATGTTTCCTTTATTTTAAGATGCAACTATTTCCTTCAAGATCTCAGCATGTCCAATATCAAGTCTTCTAGTTAGCATCCCTACCAACGATTTGACCTGGGAGTCAGATTCTTCCAGAGCTTATTTGCAATTGTTTCTTTTAACTGGAGCTAATCCCAGCATGGAACCTGCCCCCTCCCCCCGCCCCAACCCCACCTAACCCTCCTTACCTACATGCTCTGCTTGAGGTAGACCACACTTACAGTCAGACTTCAGACCACAAGCCTGTGTGATAATCACCTTCTGGCTCAAATTGCCAGGAGACAGAGAGTTCTCTACCTTCTTACCCTAGGCGATGAGGTTGAGGTTTTTTTTTTTTTTTAACAGTTCCTATAGGTCCATACAATAACGGCACATTTTACAATCAATGGCATTTTAAATTTTGTGAATTATAGTGATTACAAATTGCTGTAAGAATTGTGAAGGAATAATGCAGAGTGGCCCAAGGAGGTGTATAGGCTGACCTCATTTAGATGGAGGGCCTTTGTAAATAAATGGTAGGGAAGCTGTACTAGCTTGTGAGGGCTCCTGTAACAGAATCATAGGCCAGGCAGCTTAAACCACAGAAATGTACTTCCTCACACTGTTCTGGAGGTTCTAAGTCCCAGATCAAGGTGTAGGCGGGGTTGGCTCCTTCAGAGGCCTCTCTCCTTGGCTTGCAGATGACTG
Source organism: Mustela erminea (assembly GCF_009829155.1). NCBI lineage: Eukaryota > Metazoa > Chordata > Mammalia > Carnivora > Mustelidae > Mustela > Mustela erminea. Next base: position 10,275,193 of record NC_045618.1, read on the forward strand.
TCCGCGCCACATTGTCACATGGTGTCCCTTCTGTGTGCCCACGTCCTAATCCCTTTTCTTAAAAGGACCCCAGTTCCCTCCAATTAAGGTCCACCCCCATGACCTTATTTGACCTTAATTAGCTCTTTAAAGAACCTATCTCCAAATACAATCACATTCCAAAGTACTGAGGGTTAAAACTTCAACATATTGTTTTTGGGGACACAACCCAGCCCATAACATGAGCTGAGTCCTAGGGAATGGGACAGATGACCCAGGAGCTGAGCATTCCATACAGGGGAGACTGCCTGTTCAAAGCCCACTGCGACAAATAAAGGGCCAGAGTTAATTTTAAATTCCTTTACTGCGAAATCCTCAAAGGAAAAGAATGTCATTTCAGTGAATCAGTTTCTCTTGAAATCTGATACAGAAATATGATGGATTTCTATTTATAAATTACTTTTAAAATTCGGATTTTTTTTAAGTAAATAGGGTTATGTTTTTTGATTGTAATTATCACCCACAATTTCCTCCGTCTGAACTTGATTCTGTTCCCTGTTGCTGTGCTAAATGCGCTGTGAATTGACATGCAGATCAGTAACACGATAAATTACCACCATTACATATGCCTTTTGCAAGGGGTGGTGTTAAAACCATTTCCTCTCACTGCTTTTAGAGAATAGCCTCATTTCCAGGGGCCAAGCATTCCAGACAGGCCAAACAGCCTGTGGAATAAATTATGATTTGTAACAGGCTCATAGAAGGACACATTCCATCTGGAGTATGGAGGACGCCATTCCTCTTGGCGCATCCTTTTTAAATCAGTACAAAAGCCTATACCCATCCCCGCACTCTTGCAGAGGGGTTTCCTGGGACTTCAGAAAAGTGATAGTGACTGTTGGCCACCTGTACACGTGACATTCCTAATCAAAATCACAATGAGATATCACAATACGTCTGTCAGGGTGGCTAAAATCAAAAACACAAGAAATAAGTGTTGGCGAGGATGCAGAGAAAAGCGATCCTTGTGCACTGCAGGTGGAAGACAGATTGGTACCTCTCCTGTGAAGAACAGTGGAGCATTTCCTCAAAAAATTAAAAATAGTTGGGCACCTGGGTGGCTCAGTGGGTTAAGCCTCTGCTTTTGGCTCAGGTCGCGATCTCAGGGTCCTAGGAGCAAGTCCTGCATCCGGGTCTCTGCTCAGCGGGGATCCTGCTTCCTCCTCTCTCTCTGCCTGCCTCTCTGCCTACTTATGATTTCTCTTTGTCAAATAAATAAAATCTTTAAAAAAATTAAAAATAGAATTACCACATGACCCACTAATTCCACTGCTAGATATTTCCCCAAAAGAAACAAAAATCACTACTTTGAAGAGATATATTTACTCCAACGTTTACTGCAACATTGTTTACAATAGTCATGAAAAGGAACAGCCCAAGTGTCCATCCATAGATGAAGGGATGAAGAAATTGTGGTAGACATATGCAATGGAATATCACTCAGCCACAAAGAAGAATAAGCTTTTGCCATTTGCAACAACATGGATGGATCTAGAAGATATAATTCTAAGTGAAATAAGTTGGAGAAAGACAAATACCACATGATCTTATTCGTATGTGCAATTTAAAAAACATAACATAGAAAAAAATGAGATAAACCAAGAACCAGATCCTTTTCTTTTGTTGTTAACATATAAGGTATTATTTGCCCCAGGGGTACAGGTCTGTGAATTATCAGTCTTACACAATTCACAGCACTCACCATAGCACATAGCCTCCCCAATGTCCATCACCCAGCTACCCCATCCTTCCCAGGCGCATCCCCTCCAGCAACCCTCAGTTTGTTTCCTGAGATTAAGAGTCTCTTATGGTCTGTCTCCCTCTCTGGTTTCATCTTGTTTCATTTTTCCCTCCCTTCCCATATAGATCCCATCTTCTTTCTCAAATTCTTCATATCAGTGAAATAGTATGATAATTATCTTTCTCTGATTGATTTATTTTGCTCAGCATAATACCCTCTAGTTCCATCCACATCATTGCAAATGGCAAGATTTCATCTCTTTGGATGGCTGCATAGTATTCCGTTGTGTCTATATACCACATCTTCTTATCCATTCATCTGTTGATGGACATCTAGGCTCTTTCCATAGTTTGGCTATTGTGGACATTGCTGCTATAGACATTGGGGTGCACGTGCCCCTTTGGATCACTACATTTGTATCTTTGGGGTAAATACCCAGTAGTGCGATTGCTGGGCTGTAGGGTAGCTCTCTTCAACTTTTTGAGGAACCTCCCTACTGTTGTTAGAGCGGCTGCACCAGCTTGCATTCCCACCAACAGTGTAGGAGGAAGAACCAGACTCTTAAATGCAGAGAATAAACCAGTGGTCACCAGATGGGTTGTGGTGGGGAATGGGTGAAATTCGATAAAGGGGATTAAGAGCAATTTACCCTGATGAGTGCTGAGACGTGTATAGGCTTATTGAATCATTACAGTGTACACCTAAAGTAATTTAACACTTTGTGTTAATTACATGTGAATTTAAAAAAGTGATCACAGATAAAGCCCGATCCGCCCACCCTCCCTTCTTTCTTCACATATGTGGCTCTATAGCAAACAGGACCCAAGGATTCTCTGCTTTTACTGCGTCATCTCAAAACTCAAAGATCTGAAATCCAGTTTATTATAAGATTAGACAATAAGGGCATCCTTGCATTTTCAGAGATCTGCTACAAGAACTTGACAAAAACATATGCTGCCTGACATTGCACAAGTGTCCAGTCACAGCACAGCCCATCCAGATGAAATGCTCGGTTCTTTGTCAAGCAAGCACTCTGACGCCGAGTGACCAAAACACTCATGTGAATTCCGAGGAATGAGTTCAGCTTTTGCCCTGCTCTGTACTTGGGTTGTGCGGGAGGCAGACCGAAGTGCCCGTCTGAATTTCCTAGGCTGGAACGTGGGGCTTGGGAAACTTCTCCGCAGATCCCTCCCTTGGAGCCAGGGCACCTTTATCCAAGGAGTTGCAGAAGCTGCAGTGAGCTGCTTTTCTGGTCCCCCATCGTCTGCCATCCTCGGTCGAGACAGGAGAGGTGGTCCCCAGCAATGAGATGTGAGACCACTGCTCTCCCTGCAGCCAAATCTTGAGTTGGATGGAAGAGATGGGAATTTCTCACCAGTCAAGCTCTAACTTTATTTCATCTGGACCCCAGGTTGGTCATGATTCACACTCCAGAAAATGAAATCTCCCTACTCTCTCCTCCCTACTTTGTGCTACTGTGATCATTTCACGCAGGGAAGAGAGTTTGGCTTTGACGAAGAGCAGTGGTTGCAGATTGGCTGATCGTTCATTCATGCAAACAGTAATTAACAGGCACCTACTAGACGCTCCGTATTGTTCTATGTATGAGACATACTCTGTTCGAATGTCTTGTACTGAAGCTGCTGTGTGGTGTATCTTCATGCTTTTCTTCATTTTCTCTTCTCCTACTCTTCCTTCTTACTTTAAGTTTTCTATAACTATTTGATTATTAGATCAAATAATTGTATGTGGTTTGAAAAGAAAAAAAGAAGAGTGAGGAAGTCTCAGAATGGTTACGTCCGGACTTCAGTTGTTAATTTCAAAAGCCGCTGTATTCCTTCAAAGATAAAAAACAAGGCCAATATTCAGCTGTTGTGGTTCTGAAGTCCTTTCAGAAAAAAGAGTGAACTGACAGCAACAAAATTCCCAAAAAGTTGATTAAACCTAAATTTCTTTCACCTGGGAAAAACCATAGGCTTCTGTAGTGAGATAAACCTTTTATTTCAAAGCTAACCTTTGAAGTTTGAAAATAAAAGCTAAAGACTTGTGGCCCAGGATGCCAGGCTGTTGCGACCTAAAGCGCTCACCGGAATTTCAAAGAGAAATGATAACAGGTGAGCGCTCCCGCGTGCACGAACCCTGGGAACCCAGCACCAAGGATCGTGCAGGACCTGCCACTGATACACTCATAGATAACAGATCGGCTTCGTGGTGAAAGGTTGAAGGTACAGAACCCTTGAAGGGAAATACCATCTGATCTTGCCTGCCTAAGACCCTGAGTCAAAGGCAGAAAAAAGGATTCTTTCCTCTTTCTGCTCTCCTCCTGGCACTGGCTACAGAGAGGCCGGGAGAGGGGTTCCGGGGATAGATCTAGATAGATTCTAAGGTGGATCCACAGGAGATAGAGAGCCCCAAGCCATGCTGCAGGGGGACATCAGGAGGACCCATTAAGTCAGATTCTGAAGGTGGGGATTGAGAACCAGGTATTAGCATGTGTTGAAGACCCCCTGTGTCTCTAATGCACAACAAGGGAGAGAGGATTGCTTGTCATTGAAGACAGGACATCTGCTCTGCCATGATAGCCCTCCTCTGCCCCCTCCCACAGGGACACCATGCCACCTGGCCAAATTCCTCTGTCTCTTTTTAATTACACAGTTGGAAGAGGAGGGAAAGGACTCAGGCCCTTTCCCGAGTATATAAATATGCTCAAGCTTCTTGCATTTTTAAATCAACAAGCAAGCCAACTCACCTCCCTAGACTTCGGGTTCCCTCCTAGCAAAACCTCTCTCCTCCCTTGCACAAACAAGGCGTTGGAAAAAGAGCCCCTTGTAGGCACCTACTGTCCACACCTCTTATTCTCCACTGTCAGTATTTAAAAATATGTTGATATTTTTCTCGTCATAGACTTTTTGGCATTAATTTTGATATTTCAAAAATACTGCCTTGATATTTTATTAATCTTGATCACTTTGTTTTTTAGCATTCTCCCCCCCCCCCCCCCCCCGGTTTTGCTCCCAAGGAGAATGCCTCACTTGTCGAAGTCCCGGTCCTGTTCTGTTTACTCCTCAACCCATTACAGTCGGGCTTCTGCTCCCCAAAATGTAATAGAAACTAACCTCGATGTGTCTTTAAAGGACATTTTTTTACTCCCTGTTTTAGTTGACATTCTTTTGAGCATTTCAGACACATCAAACAACAAGTAAAACATACACAAATGTAATGATTACCAAAAAAAAATTACTTACACCAAAACCCAGTCCTAACTTACTTCTTAACTCCCTTTCCCATTTATTATTTTAATATCACTTCTACACTTCGTAAAACTACAGCAGTACTTAATTACAAACCTTCCCAAGGGTATAGTATTTTTACCCAGACCAGAGAGAAAATGAACATCAATTCAGATAGCGAAGCTTACAGGATCTTGTTCATCAAAGGATTCCGGTTATGGCACAAAGGCGTTATTTCTCCCAAGGCTATTCCAACCCAAGCGAGAACTTCAGACTGAAACTTTCTTTTTAAGATAATCTTTTCTTTCTGCATCAATTAAGAAAAAATGTAGTTCCAAGTTTTTCCCACAGACTTTCGTTTTCAGTAGCTTGGAACATCCGCATGAAATGCTGAAGTCTTTCTTGGCCACCATGACATGGCCCATTGTTTCGTCATTGTGATGACTGGGTCATTGCGATAAGTTGGTTTATTGACATTATTTAAAATGTATGGGGGCGCCTGGGTGGCTCAGTGGGTTAAAGCCTCTGCCTTCAGCTCAGGTCATGATCTCAGCGTCCTGGGATCGAGCCCCGCATCGGGCTCTCCGCTCAGCAGGGATCCTGCTTCCTCCTCTCTCTCTGCCTGCCTCTCTGCCTACTGGTGATCTCTGTCTGTCAAATAAATAAATAAAATAAAGAAATGAGCACTCTTTTTCTTAAAAAGGCATTTGGACTTTTCATCATCTTGGAACAAAGTTTTGAGCCTTCTCTCTGCCGAGTTATTTTGTGTGAGCATGGATGCCAATTAAGTTCCTCTTGTTCTTTTTCTTTTTTAATAGACATTTTATTTATTTATTTATTTATTTATTTATTTATTTGACAGAGAGATCACAAGTAGGCAGAGAGGCAGGCAGAGAGAGAGAGAGAGAGAGGAGGAAGCAGGCTCCCCGCTGAGCAGAGAGCCCGACGTGGGACTTGATCCCAGGACCTTGACATCATGACCTGAGCCGAAGGCAGCGGCTTAACCCACTGAGCCACCCAGGCACCCCAAGTTCCTCTTGTTCTTGGTTCTGTATATTTTCCTAGGGCGATTTGGCTAAACTCAGTTCCCTACACTTTCCTCCTCTACTCCGGGCATTTACTCAGAAAGACGTCAGTTTCATTGTCCATGTTTTAGAATCAAACCCTTAATAGAAGAAATAGAATACCAATTTATGTTAACCTCCTCTCGTTAAAATTAATAAAAATTAAACAGGCCCCTTTATAGCCAACTTCTCTGCTCATCCTAATTACTTCTAGTGTACTTTATATGAACTTTTCTCTTAATGTCGGTATGAAATTACGGGCTTTCACAAACTCAACATATTTCAATTAACCGCAATTATGATAACTATTTTGATGCTCAAATTCCAATCTGGCCGGTGGGAGACCTCTAACCTAGCTCTCTTGTTCTTTCAGCACCGTTCCTGGTGTCTTGGAAAGCACTTTGCTTTTTGGCAAAGAGAGGGACCATTCTCTTCCGCGCGTATTTGCGCACAGGCGGGCACATGCGCGCACACGGGCACATGCGCGCACACGGACGTGCCTGTTCCAAATCTGGGCATTTAGCACTTCATGTCAGAATGGGCAGTAAACCAAATGGTGCTGCTGTTGAAGCGCTTTTAGCAGGAATAATACTGCTTTTTAACATCATGTGTTCACATTGATTTTTTCCCCCTAATATTATTAACACAATTAAGTCTCTGTACTTTACTCACATTGTAGCAGGTTTTATTGAACTCTAAGACTTTCTAATATATTATGCAATAAATGACCTCCGCTTGAACCTTCTTTCTACCAATGATACTGGCTTTTGTGTTTGTCTTCACAACACACTGACATTCAAGGACCCTGAATACTTGGGCTTTGTTCCACCATCATGGTCCCCGATTTTCATCTCGTCTGGGAGGAATTCTCAGCCCCCGGGTCATATACCTAAGTGTTTTTTGCCCCTGAGAAGTAATTGTTTCCATGATGGCATGTTGATTTTCCTTAATTCCAGGAAAGGCTTGGCCTCATGATACTCAAAGGCTCTTCTTTGTTCAGAATTCAGTTTGGGAGGACACCATATCTCCCTTTGCCCACATGTTTCCCTACTGTATCTGCCCCATCATTGATGTCCTTTGTGTCTAGGACTACAAAGAAAGAAAGCTGTGATCTCTGGAGAGTCTCAGTGACAACCTTTAAAGGGCAGTAGTATCTTTTCCCTGTCTTACCCTGGTTAATTTCCTTCTAGAAGTCCTTATTTTCTTATATTTTTCAAGAGTATTTTCTTTGGTAACTCCAGATTTACTGATCCCTTTGTTGTTGTTGTTGTTGTTGTTTAAGATTTTATTTATTTATGTGACAGACAGAGATCACAAGTAGGCAGAGAGGCGGGCAGAGAGAGAGAGGGGAAGCAGGCTCCCCCACCCAGCAGGGAGCCTGATGTGGGACTCGATCTCAGGACCCTGGGATCATGACCTGAGCTGAAGACAGAGGCTTTAACCCACTGAGCCACCCAGGTGCCCCATTGATCTCTTTGTTTAAGGGATCTGGAATTCCACCAGAGTTTGCACTGGTTTCGACACCATCATTACCTTGAGAATTGTGCCAAAGGTACCCATTACCTTTACACAGAGGAAGAGGGCTCTGGACGAGAAAAAGGGAGAACTTCTGCTTAAAGAGATAAGAGATAGAAAGTAAGAGAACACAAAGGGACACATATCTGACTTCTTATTCAAAATAACCTCAGCCGGATGGAGTTTGAATTTGACAGCCGCCTGGGTTTCATTTTATGCCTTTGAGTTGGGGCAGAGCGCATGAGAAATGTCAGTTTGCTGGAGGCTGCCCATTAAACAAGGCAATTTGGGTCCAGAAATGATGGAGTGGGTATAAATTTTTTTAATACGAATAAAATTTTAAAAGTTATAATCCTAATGCACATTTATTTTTTTAAGTGGTAATTTAGAAATGTAGATGAACATAAAATCTGCCCGGCTCTATGCCAGGCACTGGACATTGCGTAACTCTTTCAATACTCATAGCGACGTGCTGGGATGGGTCCTATTTTTATTCCCATTTTAAAGATAGGTAAACTAGGGGAACCTGGGGGCCTCAGTCATTAGGGTCTGCCTTTAGCTCAGGTCATGATCCCAGGGTTCTGGAATCGAACCCCTTATCAGGCTCTCTGCTCAGCGGGAAGCCTGCTTCTCCCTCCCCCACTCCCCCTGCCTGTGTTCCCTCTATCGTTGCTCTCTCTCTATCAAATAAATACATAAAATCTTAAAAAAAAAATAAAGATAGGTAAATTGGCGCTTAGAAAGGCTGAGTAAGTTATTCATGGTCATAAACTTGTAGATGGTCAGTTCAAATTCAGGTGATTCCAATTTAGGTAGCCTGATTGCAGAACACATGGTCCTAAACACGCTGTGTGTGTTTTTTTTTTTAAGATTTTATTTATTTATTTGACAGAGAGAGGTCACAAGTAGGCAGAGAGGCAGGCAGAGAGACAGGGGGAAGCAGGCTCTCTGCAGAGCAAAGAGCCCGCCCGAGGCGGGGCTTGATCCCAGGACCCTGAGACCATGACCTGAGCCAAAGGCAGAGGCTTCAACCTACTGAGCCACCTAGGCGCCCCTAAACATGCTGCGTTTGTATATAATAAAAATCTGACCATACCACACATGCAATCTGGAATCCTCCTTTTTTCCCCTCTTATGAGTTTATTAAGGGCTTTTCCCCCTTCTTATAATATTTTGTATTGAAAAAAATATGGGTTAATACTTGGGGTGCCTGGCTGGCTCTATTGGTGGAGCATGTGACTCTTGATCTCCGAGTTCTGAGTTCAAGCCCCACGTTGGGCATGGAGACTACTTAAAAAATAAAAATAAAAGTGGGTGAATACTGTCTTTTCTTGAAAATGTAATGTAATTTGGCCAGTCTTTATTCATGGACATACACTTTCTTCCCAATTTTTCAGTATCAGAAATAATTATTCAACAAACATTAAACAACAAACACTAAAGCATTGTACTTGTATTTTTGCTTGTGTCTGATTATCTTCTTCAGACAGATTCATTGGGAGAATTATCAAGCCAATGGAAGGAAACAATTTGACTCCGTTGATAGACATCACCAAATCACTTTCTGCAGAGTGGCACAAATCCACACCTCTCCCAGGACCTCATTAATGAGCCTTTCTAGCAAACTCCCCCCAGCGCCAAAAATTTTCTTTAAAAAGTGTTTTGCCATTTTGTTGGAGGGTGAATAAAATGTGTCTTGTATTTGTTTTAATTAGTATTTGTTTGATTAGTTGTGAGTGTGTCTCTTGTTGCATGTTCATTGGATTTGGTATTTCTTTAAATTTTCCACGTGGACCCTCTGCCCACATTTCTTTCTGAGTGTCAGAGTTTTACTTAACGCTCTGTAAGGGCACTTTATGTTTTGATGATATTACCCTTCAACTCTAATGCTAAACGGCTTCTCCCAATTTGTGAGTTTATTGTCGTGAGCAGTGTTTCTTGATGTAGGGGAGTTCTAATTGTGTAATGGGAAAAAGTCTGTCTGGCTTTTCCTTTGTAATTACTCCTGTTGCTCTTACGGGTAGGATGCTTTTCCCTCTCCAGAGATCTGATAATTATTCCCTTATATTGTTGTCTATGTGTGCTTCTTTCATCCATTTGTTTTTATTGTTGTTTTTGCTTTGGGCTATTGCACTGGCAAGGCTATAACTTGAGTTAATCAATTTTCTCAACCATTTGATGAATAACCTGTTCCTTTCTCATTTTTTGTTGTTCTTGCTTTATTAAGCTGGGCTATATACTAGAGTCTATTTCAGGACTGATTGCTCGATTCTATCAATTGGTCTGTCAGTTCTTGAGCGCGTACCATACTGCTCTGTTGGATGTTGCTTGTGATATATTTTAATACCTGGTAGGACATGCCCCCTTAATATAACTGGCCCAGTTTTCCTATTTCAATATGTTCTTCATTTTTTTTTTTTTTTACTTATTATTCGTCTGTATGAACTATAGAACCACGACTTCATATAAGCCAGATAATACTGGCTTACCTTTTTGTTTGCATCATATCATTGAAATATATAGCATGTTATTGCAAAATTATGATAGTATTAGTTGGTCTTTTGTTAGGCTATCTTTGTTGGTTTTGTATTAGTGTTAGGCTAACTTTGCATATTGACTCTTTATATTTCCAGCTTTTGTTTTTATAGCTGGAAAAACCGTATTACATGGAGTTATCTGTCTTTGTGAAAGTTATCACTGGTGAAATTTTAATGCAACGGGATATCTTTAGAGGTAATTATCCTAGGGTCAAATCAAGTTTGCCACTGAAATATCTATTTAATTCAGTCTTTCAAATTTACTGACATATCGTTTTTGAATAATACTTTTTGATTTGTTAAAATTTTCCTCTGTTCTTATTTTTACACTTTTTTACTTTTAAATTTTGTTTTCTCCCTCCACTTCTCATATATTCTTGAATTGTGTTAAAAAATCAGTTCTTGAATTTGTGCATCAACTTTATTGTTTCTATTGTTAATATTTCATTCATTTTTTCTATGCTTACCTTTAGAAAATCTTTTCTTCTATTTTCCTTGTTCTAAATACATGTTAATTATGTATAGTACAAATGCTTTGAGATGTATCTTTTTTGTCTACTTGTTTTTTCAAGTCTAGTAATTCTATAAAGGGCCTGCATAAAATCATCATGTTTCTGTCCATTTCTTCTTGTACATCTTTGCTTTATGTATTTGAGGTACAAAATACATATGCCTTTTATATATTTATTGAAAACTGCACATTTTTATGCACACTCTGACTCATGTGTTCAGTCTTTATGAATTTAATATTAATATCTTCATTATTTTCTTGTTTGTTTTTTTCTGGTAAATATTCATTTTTAATGCTTTAGTCTATTTGTATCATTTTGTTTTGGATACATTTCTAGTGAGTAGGTAGGTGATGGTTGGATTTTCTTAGCCCGATACTGATTTTTTTTTCTTTTCAGCGTAACAGTATTCATTGTTTTTGCACCACACCCAGTGCTCCATGCAATATGTGCCCTCCTTAATACCCACCACCTGGCTCCCCCAACCTCCCACCCTCTGCCCCTTCAAAACCCTCAGGTTGCCTTTCAGAGTCCATAGTCTCTCATGGTTCACCTCCCCTTCCAATTTCCCTCAACTCCCTTCTCCTCTCCATCTCCCCTTGTCCTCCATGCTATTTGCTATGCTCCACAAATAAGTGAAACCATATGATAATTGACTCTCTCTGCTTGACTTATTTCACTCAGCATAATCTCTTCCAGTCCTGTCCATGTTGCTACAAAAGTTGGGTATTCATCCTTTCTGATGGAGGCATAATACTCCATAGTGTATATGGACCACATCTTCCTTATCCATTCATCTGTTGAAGGGCATCTTGGTTCTTTCCACAGTTTGGTGACTGTGGCCATTGCTGCTATAAACATTGGGGTGCAGATGACCCTTCTTTTCACTATATCTGTATCTTTAGGGTAAATACCCAGTAGTGCAATTGCAGGGTCATAGGGAAGCTCTATTTTTAATTTCTTGAGGAATCTCCACACTGTTCTCCAAAGTGGCTGCACCAACTTGCATTCCCACCAACAGTGTAAGAGGGTTCCCCTTTCTCCACATCCTCTCCTACACATGTTGTTTCCTGTCTTGCTAATTTTGGCCATTCTAACTGGTGTAAGGTGGTATCTCAATGTGGTTTTAATTTGAATCTCCCTAATGGCTAGTGATGATGAACATTTTTTCATGTGTCTGATAACCATTTGTATGTCTTCATTGGAGAAGTGTCTGTTCATATCTTCTGCCCATTTTTTTATATGATTGTCTGTTTTGTGTGTGTTGAGTTTGAGGAGTTCTTTATAGATCCTGGATATCAACCTTTTGTCCGTACTGTCATTTGCAAATATCTTCTCCCATTCTGTGCGTTGCCTCTTTGTTTTGTTGACTGTTTCCTTTGCTATGCAGAAGGTTTTGATCTTGATGAAGTCCCCAAAGTTCATCTTCTCTTTTGTTTCCTTTGTCTTTGGAGACATATCTTGAAAGAAGTTGCTGTGGCTGATATCAAAGAGGTTACTGCTTATGTTCTCCTCTAGCATAAAATTTATCTATGAAAGACCCACAGCAAATATCATCCTCAACAGGAAAAAGCTCACAGCCTTCCCACTGAGAACACGACAAGGATGCCCATTCTCATCACTCTTGTTCAACATAGTATTAGAAGTCCCAGCAACAGCAATCAGACAACAAAGAGAAATAAAAGTATCCAATTGGCAATGAAGAAGTCAAACTCTCTTCGCAGATGACATAAACCCAAGAAACTCCACCCCCAAACTACTAGGACTCATACAGCAATTCAGCAACGTGGCAGGATACAAAGTCAATGTACAGAAATCAATGGCATTCTTATACAGTAACAATGAAAATACAGAAAGGGAAATTAGAGAATCAATTCCATTTACTATAGCACCAAGAACCATAAGATACCTGGGAATAAACTTAACCAAAGAGGTAAAGGAACTGTACTCGAGGAACTACAGAACACTCATGAAAGAAATTGAAGAAGACACAAAAAGATGGAAGACCATTCCATGCTCTTGGATTAGAAGAATAAACATGGTTAGAATGTCTATGCTGCCTAGAGCAATCTATACTTTTAATGCCATTCTGATCAAAATTCCACGAAGCAAATAATCCTAAAATTTGTATGGAATCAGAAGAAACCCCAAATCACTAAGGAAATGTTGAAAAACAAAAATAAAACTGGGGGCATCACGTTACCTGATTTCAAGCTTTACTACAAAGCTGTGATCACCAAGATAGCATGGTACTGTCATAAAAACTGACACATAGACCAGTGGAACAGAGTAGAGAGCCCAGATATGGACCCTCAACTCTATGGTCAAATAATCTTCGACAAAACAGGAAAAAATATACAGTGGGAAAGAAGACAGTCTCTTCAATAATTGGTGCTGGGAAAACTGGACAGCTATATGTAGAAGAATGAAACTCGACCATTCTCTTACACCGTACACAAAGATAAACTCAAAATGGAAAAAGACCTCAATGTGAGACAGGAATCCATCAGAATCCTAGAGGAGAACATGGGCAGTAACTTCTTCTGGTATTTACTGAAACTGAAAAACTGGGTATTTACCCCAAAGATGCAGATGTAGTGAAAAGAAGGGTCATCTGCACCCCAATGTTTATAGCAGCAATGGCCACAGTCACCAAACTGTGGAAAGAACCAAGATGCCCTTCAACGGATGAATAAATAAGGAAGATGTGGTCCATATATACAATAGAGTAATATGCCTCCATCAGAAAGGATGAATACCCAACTTTTGTAGCAACATGGACGGGACTGGAAGAGATTATGCTGAGTGAAATAAGTCAAGCAGAGAGAGTCAATTATCATATGGTTTCACTTATTTGTGGAGCATAGCAAATAGCATGGAGGACAAGGGGAGATGGAGAGGAGAAGGGAGTTGAGGGAAATTGGAAGGGGAGGTGAACCATGAGAGACTATGGACTCTGAAAAAACGATCTGAGGGTTTTGAAGGGGCAGGGGGGGTGGGAGGTTGGGGAAACCAGGTGGTGGGTATTGGAGAGGGCCTATGGAGCACATGGAGCACATGGAGCACTGGGTGTGGTGCAAAAACAATGAATACCGTTAATGCTGAAAAGAAATTAAAAAAAAAGAGAGAGGGAGAAATCAGAGCCAGGAGAGTCTCCTGGGCAAGAGCCCCACACAATTTCAGTCTGTTACTGTAAATGATACTGAAAGAAGAGTGATTGGCAACAACAATTTACTTACTGACATTGTACTAGGTTCTTCTGATAAAGATTCCCTTGAATCCCTGCGGCCCCCATGTCATTACATTTTTACAGACAGGAAAAGAGCCTCTGAATTTTCCAGACCAAAGTGAGTAAGTGCCAAAATTACTTTCAAAAACCAAATTTCCCTAACACTAAAGCCCATGATTTTGATTACTGTGTTATACTGTTTTCTTCCCAACTTTATCATTGTTCTTGGTTGTCATTTCCCCAATATTTACAAGCATATATTCTTTTGAATTATTCTAATTAGGTCTTTCAAAACCACACTCAAATGCATAGATTCTTTAACTATCAAGTCCATGAATACTATGATAACTTTTGATGCCTTCTATAAGATGAGGAATGGAGTGACCTTGCTTCCCCACATATTCTTTTCCCCCATCTTTGCCAAAAATATAATTTGGAATTGTGGATCTATTTTTTAGTAGTCTTATTTTTAGTTATTCTATTTCAAGAAAGAATGGCAAAAACTTTCCATTTGTACTGCTTTTTTATTTACAACTTTTTTTTTTTTTTTTACTTAATTCGGAATGTTTAGCTGGGACTGTCACAATGTTTTTGAACCCTCTTCTGCTATTCTGGAGTTTTTGTCTTTAATTATTATGTTGTTCCCAATTTACGTATCTCTACGTAAATTTTCAAGAAAAGTGCAGGGGTGGTATCTTTTTTGAGCTCTTGATTAGAATATCTAAGAATGCCTTTTTGTTTTCTTTGCAAATTAGCAACGTTTCAGCTTGAGTCATATGCATTTTCTCTCAGCACCGTTTAGTTTAGACTTTGTTCTGTTATCATCTGGCATCCAGTCTTGTGATACACAGTGGATTTAGCCTGTTTTCATTTGATGGTAAGTTTTAATGTTTTGTCTGGATGCTGGCAGAATTAAAAAAAAAGTCCTTTATATTTAAGCAAATTTTCTAGTTTGTAAGTAACTGTGAATCTTTCTTCATTAATTTTGTCTGGAAATGGTGCACTATTTTCAACTGTGCATTCATGGTTTTTGTTGTTGTTGTTGTTGTTGTTTTCAGCTTAAAAACTTTTCTTCCATTCTTGGTCTTTAATATTGCAGCAACCCTGTTTGTTCTGGTTATATCTTTTGGTGGTGGGCTGTTTCTTATCCATGTAGTAAGTCTTTATTTGAGATCTACCAAATCACCCATCTTTTTTTTTTTTCTTTTTAAGATTCTATTTATTTATTTGACAGAGAGAGAGAGAGAGACAGAGAGGGAATATAAGAAGGGGGGGTGGGAGAGAGAGAAGCAGACTCCCCGCTGAGCAGGGAGCCCGATGTGGGGCTCTATTCCAGGACCCTGAGATCATGACCTGAGCCGAAGGCAGACGCTTAACAATGGAGCCCCCCAGGCACCCCCCCAAATCACCCATCTTTTCTCTCCTCATTTTTATCTTTGTTTCTCTTCTCTGCATTGATAGAAAACTTACCTAGCTTGCTCTCTATATCATTTATTTGGTTTTCTGCAATTTTGATTCTGATCTTTACTGCCTCCAAATCAGATTTCAATTGCACTATTTTATTCGTGGCTTACCTGAGGCCTATTCTTATTTGCCAGCTTCCTCTTCGAATTGCGTTAGAATCTCAAACATCATCTTTTTCATCTAACACTTTATTATTTCAGAAAGTACATCTGTTTAGTATTTATTAAGAACACAAAACAGCAGGATTAAATCTTTTGTCTTATCTAGTCAAGGTTCCTTTTTTTTTTCTTTTTTATACAAGCACACTTTCTCTTTGCCTCACTGGTCTAGGGAGTCCCTTGATTCATGTTACAAAATATTTTTCATGGACTCAATGTATCTTTATCCACCTCCCAACAGAGGCACACTCATCCCTTCTTAAACAAAGAGATACCTAGCGAAGTTGGTCGTATTCTGGATCTTCTAGAATCTTCCTTTTAAATAGTAAGCGGGAGAGTAAGTTAGGGTGTGTACCCTCCACCATGACTTCCAGTGCCGAGCTAGCAATGGGTACTGCTAGGTGGTGGCAGAAATTTCTCTTGCTTCCCGATTTCTTTGTAAATGGGAGGTGAATTAATTAGCCAATAATTTGAAACATTTCATAGTCTTTTTGTGGCCTGAAGCAGTGCGTGAGGGGCTTTGATTCTAAGACTACAGTGCTCTCAGTTTACATGGCAGATTGTATTTTCCAAAGATGGTCACAGCTATATATATCCTATCTCATAGGTTGTTTTTTGTTTTTTGTTTGTTTGTTTGTTTTTGAGATTTGTTTACTTACTTATTTGAGAGAGGGGGAAGAGAGAGAGACTGCAAATGGGGAAGAGCAGAGGGAGAGAGACAAGCAGACTCTGTGAACGTGGAGCCCAATGCGGGGCTTGATCTCATGACCCTGAGATCATGACCTGAGCTGAAATCAACAGTCAGATGCTTAACAGACTGAGCCACTCAGGCGCTCTCTGTCCCCTAGGTTCTTGTAACAATGTGGCACTGACCCACCTTCATCAAAAGGTGAGTTCTGTGATCTCTCCCCTTGAGTCTGGTTGGAGCTTTGTAGCTGTCTCCATCAACAGAATGCAGCAGAAATGACGCTGCATGACCCAAGAGTAGGTCATAAAAGTCCCATGGCTTTCTTTCTGAGGCATGGACGCTAGGATTCCTGAGTGGACATGTATGAAGTCTGGCTTCCTCAAGGTTGCCATTTTGGAGAGATCGTGAAGAAAGACCACAAACAGAGATGCCAGGAAGGCACAGTTCTTCTAGCCTCTAGCTGTTTGAGCCTTGCTGGTCCAGGATGCAGGCATGGGACACTGAGGGAGACCTCCATGATTCCAGCCCTGAGCCTTCCAGGAGGGTCCAGGTCTCCCTACCAAGCCCTGCCCAGATTGTAGATTCTTGAGCAAAATGAACAAATGGACGTTGTTGTTTAAATCGCTGAGTTTTGGGATGTCTTGTTACACAGCATTAGATCATCGAAAACATGGGCTTCCCATCCCCACCCCCCGTCTATATCAGTATATTACCCATTCCCTGTATGACTATATTACTTTATATCCCAGGACATACCCCACATACCCCTTTCACTGAGGTCATACCCCTTTCACCGAAGTCCATTGTGCTTTTCTGGAATTTACAATCGCATAGACTTAGCAAGATGCCAGCCTTGAGCTGAGTGTTCCTGGGCAGCTAAGAGGTGACTGTCAGGCTTTCTGATTGGGGAATTACCCCAGGTCCCTCATGCAGAGCCTTCCTGTCCTTTCTCCCTGTGGGGGAAGGAGGGACTCTTCCTTGGTAATCCCACTCATCCTGTGTTAAGGGACATTTCCCTGAGAAACTGGGTGGTCCATATTTAGGATCTGGGGTTTCAGCCCAATTAAGTCCTGGTGGCCTTTTTGGGTTTTCATGGACATTTTAAGGGGGGCTGGCAGAGGGAATTTCAGGCAGCCCTTACGATCTTGAAGTCCAGCATCCTACCTTTCATTCTGAGATTGAGAGGTGTTGTGAGAACAATAGTCAGACGCAAAATGGACTCCTCTCTGGGACCCCTGGCCTTGTCGGGTCCCCTGCGTTCTGTGGGACCCCATGGTGCGAGGGTTCCAGGAGAATGAAAATAATCTGCATCTTTTTCAGAGCCAACTGTTTCTCTTTAAACTCTCTTCTAAAGCCCCAAACACAATGAAAGGGGAAATACACAGAAATCTACAATGCTGCTGGAAGTCACCTAGTTTTGGGCTCCTTTTGATAGCCTCCTAAGCTGGTTCCATTCTACTCAAATCATTCTGTGCATATGAATCGCCTGGGGATCTTGTTAAAATTTAAATTCTGATTCAGAACATCGGGGCTGAGGTCTGAGAGGCTGCATTTCTAGCAAGCTCCCAGATGACCCCAGTACTGCTGGTCCACGGACCACACACTGAGTGGTGAGGCTCTGGGGAGTTTCCGTTGCACTCACTTCCTAAAGGCAGCCCAGAGAGACTCTCAGTTCCTGCCTTGCTAGATGTGGTTTTACAGCTATCATGACTATCATGTCCTCTTTGCCTCCCAGTGCTTATGGGCTCCTCCTGCCATTTAGTCCTGTTCCACAGCTGGGGGGTAGCTGAGGTGGGGAAGGATCACTTCTTGTATCCTCACTGATTTGTTCTCTGCCCAGTAGTTACTAAACACTCTGGGCCTGACTCCTCCAGGGCCAGAAACAGAGATGAAGACACTGATCAGAAGCTTCTCAGGAGAAGAGCAGTGAGTGCCCTCCACAACAGGACGAACACCAGGGCAGAGGAGGACATAGATGGTAAGGGGATGTAGGTGGTAGGGAAGCAGTGGGGGATGGGAAGACATCCAGTGAGAATGTCACCTCCTCCTGGTAGGGGAGGAGGTGACATTCTCACTGGATCTTAAGGTACTAGTAGGTGTGAGCCAGCTGAAGAAAGGGGAGGAGGGAACAGCATTCCAGGCAGAGGAAATAGTAGGTGCAAACATTTGAAGGAGAAAGCATGGTGAGCTCAAGACACTGCAATTAACTATGACCAGAGCATGGTGTGTGTGTGTGTGTGTGTGTGTGAGAGAGAGAGAGAGAGAGAGAGAGAGAGAGAGAAGGGCTGGGGAGAGGGGTACGGTAGTATATTAGCGTGCTTGGGCTACCCTAACAAAAGATCACAGACTATGTGGCTTAAACAACACACATTTGTTTTCTCTCAGTTCTGGCGGTTAGAACTCTGAGGTCAAGGTGTCAGTCAGCATGTTTGGTGCCTCCTGAGGCTTCTCCCCTTGACTTGCAAACCCTCTCTTCTCCCTGGGTCCTCACATGGTTGCCTTTCTGCCTGAACTTTCTGTGTCCTCATCTTCTCTTTCTGTAAGGACATCAGTCTTCTTCGATGAAGTTCCCCCTAAGATCTCCGTTGACCGTACTCTCTTCTTCAAAGGCCCTACCTCCGAATACAGTCACATTTTGAGGGACTGGGGGCTTAGAGCTTCACCATATGAATTTGGGGGGCTGCAATTCAGCCCGGAATAGGCAGTCAGAGGTAGGATGGCCTTCTTCTTCGTTTTGTTGCTCTCTTTACCCTTCCATAGGGGGGAAGCTGGACAGGGTTTGGAGGACAGAAGCTGGGCGTGGGGGAGGACCCTCATCTGAGTAGGGGTTTCCACTCCCTCATCCGTGGAGGTTGTCTCTATGACTCATACTCTTGGTTTAGGTTTTAGAGGCATCCCACACCTTGGGGTTTTCTTTCCTGGTCTTCTCATATGTCCTTTGTTCCAACAGCCGGAGGGTTCCTGGGCTGCTGTGTGCCACGACCACCTGGTGTACCCAGCACTGGAGCCAACGGCCCCTAGGGGGGCAGACAACTGTGGCCACTTTCTGCTGGTCTGGGGACCCATGAGACTCTTGGCATGTTATCAGCCTTGAAAACCTACACGTCTTTGCCAGAGAGGCTGTTGGGCCTTCTGAACATTTGCAGGGCTGCTTTATTTCCTTGGTTCACATTTACTATCAGTAGCCATCCTTAAAACACAAGGGTGTGTGTGCATTTTTGAGACTGGGAGCAAAACTGGGACACTTGCCCTTGAGAGAGAAAAGGCACTGTGTCAGTGAGAGGCACTCCAGGATAAGTCCTGATATAAGAAGGAGCCACGGGGATGGAGAAGCTGGTCCCTGGGGAGTATACCTGGAAGGAAGTCTTCTATAAACCTTGACACCCTCTGGTCATTTTCCTGTCCTAATCCTAAGTATTAAGCCTCTTGGCAGGAGGCCTGTTAGATGCTGAGCAGGACAAGGGCTCCTTTATTTTTAAAGGAAAACACTCTGCTCTTCAGAAGCTAACAGTCTATTTGGGTAAACATTCTATGCACCCACATAGCAATTGAAGGCAACCAAGAATGAGCTCCCCCAAATACACTAATATTGGTAAATGTTTATCATCTGTATTGCTTCTTTCATCTCAAGGCTCATTTACATAAATAAAACACATTTCTAAATCCCGAGTTTTCTCCTATCTGTTCTCCAATTTCCCTGAACGTTCTTTTTTTTTTTTTTTTTTTCCTCTCCCTTTCCGTTTCCCTTGGATTTCGGAGGCACATTCTTAAAATTACATCTACACTGATGTTTATTCTTTTCACTTCTTTGCTGAGCTTTAGGATATATTCAAATTAAGAGATATAATTTAAAATGTAGAACTGTGAATACAGTCAGTAGCAAACACCCGCTATGGGCTCTGAGTAGAAAGGCATATGCATCAGGCTAATTGTAAAGTGGGGGTGGGGAGAGAAAAACTCTGAGGGAGAGAGAAAATAAGCTTCAACTCAGCCCAAATATTAGTTTCAAGCCAAAGAAGTTGGCCTAGCCCCAATTCTATCCTTGGTTGGACACAATACATGATTGCTGTATTTTCAGAAAAAGAAAAAAAAATCCATCCATAGGGTGAGAATCTAAGCATCTATTTTCCATCCCAGTGACAATCAGAAATCATTCTTTGCATTTATTTTTCAACTTTGTATTTGCCTGTGAACAAAATTGAAGCTGGCAAAGGATGGTTCATGTGAATTACTTGAACAACAGTTTCTCATTGTGTTGAATTACATTGAGGCTGCTTGCTGTGAAATCTTGCCACAGCTCAGGAACAGTGAAAGATATTGTCACTTCTCTTTCCCGTGGCCATGAAGTTAACCCACTTCTCTCCCACATATATGAACCGATGGTCCTTTCCAAAGTGGGGGAGAAAAGCTTCCCAAATCCTAATCACCAAGCATTTATGTACAGCTTATTAATGTTTTCGGAATAAAAAAGCCGGTCTGTCCTCCCCCGTCACCTGATCTTTGTGCTTTCCTACATCGCATTTCCAGATTACATGGCTTCTCAGTGTGTGGAATACCTCTGGTCGCCAAGAAAGAGAGGAGTCAGGGGGCCCCAGCTCTAGCTAGCAGTATTTTCATCTAATTTAGGAAAGTCCAATTTAGAACCTAGCCCAGAAAAGTAGCAGAGAGGCAAAAATAATCCCAAGGGTCCTCCAGGCGTTTGGGATGCCTACGGATCCTAAATTTATCACCCACCACTAGGGGGGTAGAGGACGAGAAAGGGTCCAGGCTGGAAGTGGTGGCTGTGGCATTTCTCCAAGGCAACGTTTAAGGTTGCCCAGTTGAGGCGTGGGTTGGGATCTGAGCTCTGTTTGCCTTGTTTGCCACAGGAGGGTCAATGGTTCATTTCAGAGGCTGGTTGGAGGGGAAACCACAGACCATGGCGGGGCTAAATCCCCTCTTGATCTCCCTCCTCCTCCTGGGCGTTCCTCCCAACTTGAGGTGGGAAAATGCAGTTTTCTATTCCTGCCACTTGGTAGCTGTAAGCTCCTAAAAGCTACTTGCAGCTTTTACTCATGAAAATGGGTCTAATCGGAACAGTTCTCCCTGCTGTGAGATTTGAATGTTACACAGGGCATTAACATACCTAACCAACAGTCACGTTGCCATGTAGAGACGAGGGTGGTCAGTCTTTTGTGCTGCTTTCTTTGCGTAGGACAGATGCCAAGTAGAAGAACCTGAGCTCGTGAACCCACCTCATCAACCCTGGAGCCCTCATCTACAGGTAAATAAAGGACAAGCGAGGAGGGAAGGAAATTGAAGGTGTTAAATTCTTCTTTCTGATGGTTGTGAGGCTGACACCTGATTTCCTTCAGGCTGACTTTGATTACTCTTCAAGTCTTCAGGCACAGAATTATTTTCATGCCTGCTTACCGTTAATTACATGGAGAAGCTACAACCCTAATCCAGAATCCTCTTTCTGGCAGCAGAAGTGTTTGAATACTCCAACGACAGTTAAGTTTTGACCTAAAATAAATGACCCAAACTGAAAAAAGCCTGTGTCCTTCTTGGACTACACACAGGGTAATGTGGTATAGAGTGAAGAGAGCTAGACTTGGATTCAAGTACTTTCCCTTTTGAGCTGTGTGACCCTGGGCTAGTCATTATATATCTCTGAGTCTCCATTTATAAAGTAGAAACCGTATACTGAGTTCTGCTGTCCTCAAGAGACAGGGACTGGTTTCAGAGGCTGGCCCTGCCATTGAGTGGATATGTGACATTGGCAAGGCTACTTAACCTTCCCAGGACTCTGTTTTCTTATCTGTAAAATGGGCTAATAATAGTATTTAGCTTAGAGGATGGTTGGGAGGCATAAAGGGTAGAAGCAGGTAAAGTATTTAGAATGGGACCTGACCAGAGGAAGCAGAGGAGAAACATTACCTCTTGTTACAAAGTATGTAAACAACACTTACAGACCATGATGCACTCAGCATGCTATTTCAACAGCTTCGGGGACAAGTAAACATCTCTGCTTTGCAGAGGCAGGAAGGGAACTAGCTCATCGAGGGTCTTCTCAGGGAAAAGAATGGAGGCACTTCCCTGAAGCCTGCTGGAGAGGGCCCAGCAGGTGGGCCAGAGGCAGGACTCAGTAGAAATGTCAGCTGTGCCTGACGGTAGGGTGCAGGGCATAGGGGAGGAGCTGCAATAAGGGAACAGACTCTCTGGGAATGCCGCAGCCCCTGGTGACATGAATGGGGGGAGGGGAATGAATAGTAAAAGATCTCTGCTGGGGGGAGCCAATTCAGACAGCAGACAGCCAAGACCAGGAGAGGGGAAGCATCTGAAAGGGACACCAAGTCTAGGTGAGATCATGTCTGGAACGACAGGATGAAGCAGTTTATATTTAAATGGTATGGCAAGACAACGCCCCCACATTACACCATCCATTCTCATTCAAGTTCTTCGGGAGGAAATAAACATTATGGAAGTGTTAATTGCTATTCAGTTTCAAATTTTAGCCCGCATTTGTACACAGGAGCCTAGGAGAATGGCACATTTTCTCTGACACATTATTAAGTAAAGGCTTTAGAAAGAATTGGTTGAACCCCCACAGTGGCCCAGGCAGAAGTTGCTGAGCCTTCCCGGTACTGATCCAGTCCTCCCCAGTGTTTCTGATCTCCCCAAAGCTGTGGGACGACTAGCGGATCCTACTGGCGTTGACTTGTGGCCCAAACTCCTGGTAATGATTATAAATAAAGAGCGGCTGCCACGGGGCGCAGGCTTTCAGGCCAAGGACAGGGAAGTGGCCCGGGCCACAAAATTAGGGGAAGGGAATGGGGATCAAAGCAGGCCTGTGGCGAATCGTTTCCCGCGGGCTGTCGCCTCGGCTGCATCATCATTCCTGAGGATAGGCTCCGGGCAGATGGAGGGCTGGACGAAGCCCTCTGCTGGGGTCACTGAGACCGTGCAGCCACCCAGACAGTGTGGCTGGGCGTGGCTGATAATCTGTGCGGTTCCCGACGGGTTAATCGAACTTCCCCCTTGGGGGTGCTTCAGTTGCTTTCTCTTCTTGCGGTCAGGAGCCCTTTACGCACGCCCAGGGGCCCGGGGGAGCAGGAGCAGGGGCCAGCCGGCTGCGGAAGCCTCAAGCAGCTCTGACCTCTGGCACCTCCCCAAGCCCCGGGGCGCAACATCTGTCCCCAGAAATAGCCGGGTGGAGGGGAAGAGAGCGCGCCCACCCCTTCCTGGGCACTCGGTCTTCTCTCTCTTCCTAGAAACCGGCTCTCCCCTCCTCGCGTCTAGCGCCCCGGATCCCGAGCTCTCCGTCCCGGTCCCGCCGGGGCGCCACCGCACCCCACCGCCGCGCCCCCAGTTGTACGCGCAGCACCGCCCAGCGCCCGCGGCAGCGCGCCCCGAGCCCCGCAGCGCCATCTAGGGGCCGGGCACCGCCTTCCTCCCTCAGGGGCACCCCCCCTTCCTTCCGCGCGCGCCCCGAGCTGCTCCCCCTCGCGCCTCCCCGAGGGCGCACCGGCGGCGGGGGGCGGCCCGGCCTCGGGGCAGACGCACAGGAGGCGAGCGCCGGCGGGCGAGGGGAAGCGGGCGATGGCAGCGGCGGGCGTCCGCGGGCGACGAGGCGGCGGCGGCGGCGGCGGGCGGCGCGAGGAGCCCCTGTGATTGGCACAGCCCGAGCCGGAGGAGGAGGCGCGGGGAGGGCGGAGGAGGAGGAGGTGGAGGAAGGGGGCGAGCGCGCGCGGCGGCGGCGGCGGTGGTGGCGGCGGCGGCGAGGAGCTGTGCCTTTCACCTCTTCAGCCCCGGCAGGACAGGGGCGGCCGCCGCGGGCCCGGGGCGGGGACAGCACGCAGGCTCGTCGCGCACACCGCCGCCCGGCAGCGGCCCCGATACCCGGGGCGAGCGGGAAAGCGGCGGCGGCCGCGGCGGCGGGGGAAGGATGCAGGGGAAGAAGCCGGGCGGCTCGTCGGGCGGCGGCCGGAGCGGCGAGCTGCAGGGGGACGAGGCGCAGAGGAACAAGAAGAAGAAAAAGAAGGTGTCCTGCTTCTCCAACATCAAGATCTTCCTGGTGTCCGAGTGCGCCCTGATGCTGGCGCAGGGCACGGTGGGCGCCTACCTGGTGAGTCCCCTTGCCAACTCCGCCGCGGGGGCCCCCTCCGCAGCCCGGCGCCCGGGCGGCCGGCAGGCACGGGGAAGGGGCCGCCCGGGCCCGGGGGCAGGCGGGCATGACCTCGGCCCGGCGCGGAGGTTGGCGAGTGGTGCAGAGGCGGCCGCCGGGGGAGCTGCCGGCCCGGGCTGCCGAGAGAGCGGGGAGCGGGCGGGACCGCGGATGCCGGCAGCTGCTCGCGCGGCCGGCGGGGGCCCGGGGTGCCCGGGGAGGAGAGGCGGCGGGCAGGTGGGCGTGAAACCGTTCCCCTCCCCGCCGGGGAGGCGCAGCCAGAGGGTGACTTCAGGAGCCCCCTCGGAGAGGCAGGCAGCGCGGTTTTCAGGTGACCTGCACAGGGCAAGAAAAGCCAGTTAGCATCCTGCGTCCTCTATCTCCATTCCATTTGCCTCGAGAACAAATCCATTATGCATCATTTTCTCCGGGCGCTTTCTCCATGCGCCAATTACGGGGGGGATTTAACAGCTTAGAGTAAAATGCGCCCGAATGTGGCCCTGATCTGAGCCAGGACTGCAGGGGGGGAATATTCCCTCTCCCTATCCCCATAGCCATCTTTCGGCGTCTGGGATAAAGTTACAGTACCTGGAGAGCAGCTGCGAGTTTGTATAGTTCTGCTACCCATGCTCAGACCTCGATTCCCCACCGTGGTCTCTCTCCCACAAGGGGTTTTCAGTATTTTGCTCTATGTACATCCTTCCAAAAGGGGATATTAGTGCCCAGACGGCCCAGGGGTGCATAACATATCAGAGGAAACAGCTTGTAATGACTCAGCACTGTCAAATACCTACTCAAATACCCCGCGCAGGTGGTCCCAACTTGAGTTAGACTCTGAGTGCACGTCCAGACCCAAGTACAGCCCTGCCTACACGGGAGAATATTTTTGTTTTCGGAGTGTACAGTGTTAAATCATTACTTGGTGATTGACCTGCGACTGAAATCAAATGTCTGAGACTTTGAGTGTGGGTGGACAAGTTTGATGGAGATAGAATTGGACAAGATTTTGGCTGTTGGATAAGGGCATCTACAGACAGAATCGTGCTCTTTCTGATGTACCAGTAATCCCTCCTTCCTGGCCTTGGGGTCCAGTTAATGAGATCCAGACTGCTGGGGCAGGGCATCATTCATAAATGGACTCCAAAGACTCGGGGGCTTGCAGTCCAGAGGAACTATAAGCAGGTGTGGTCTCTAGTGTGGGGTGAAGTCAGTTTCGAGGTTATGAGAGCGGGTTGTTCAAGCTCAGCTCTCTGTGGTGTGCATCTCTGTTCTATAAAATGCACTTTTTCTGTAGTTACAGTTCAGGCAGTATTTGTGGCCCGTGGAGTTTTGAGGTAGGGATAACTGTCTTGGGGGGCGGGGGGTCCGTTTATCAGAGCTTTCATGGAGGGAATTTGATTGTTAAGATCTTAAAATAGGTATATGTATTACCAAGATGCAAATGCACAGTAAGAAAATATTTATAGGTCTGTACTGGGAGCATATGCAAAGTATGTACTACCTGACCTGGTCTGGGTTTGGGGAGGTATTTAGTATATCCACAGCTGTCTTCAGTTTCACAGTTTGGTGGCCCTAGACCACCAAGCAGAGTGCAGTATTCATGTGTGGCGAACAGCAACAGAACTTTTCACACCGTGAATTATAAAGGAAGGCACGGGCTTAGTTTTAGCTTGCAGTGATCTAAGGGTCTTAGAACGGAATGAGGCTGGGCTTCAGCCAGATGAGTAGCCTAAGCTCCTTTAGAAAGTTGAGAAGCAGAGGGCTGATGGCGAGGCAGATATATAGAGGCAGGGCTGGCACCAGGAGATAGAACGTTGACTCGAATCCCAGAATAGGCCAGTGGCAGGCAGCTGAGGAAGTCAGTCCACCTTGGGGGGGGGGTGGCGGGGGGGGGTGCTGCTTACCGTTTCATCCTGGGTTGAGAGAAAGCTTAGTTCAGAGAGCTAGGGTAACAGGAGTCAACAGGTGACCGGCAGAAAGGAGCTGGAGGCCCAGCAGAGGACAGGCCTAGGAAATTAAATTCATTTTGGTTACTAGGAGTGGAGGTATAAGGTGCTCAGGGCTCAGCCTTGCCCAGCTGCCCTGGACTGTCCATTGCCATCTGAACCTCATGAAAATAGATAGTTTGCTTGCCAGGCTTGACCGAATCCGCTTGCTATGGGTTTTACTCTTCTGGGCCGCTGGGGAGTTGGCTGTTCATCTGTTATTTTGGAGGTGGAATAAAAAGTTTGTTATTCCTTCAGCTGTGTGAGACTTCTTTATGGATAACTGGGGAATGAAGCATTGTAGGATGTTTGCAGGAGAAGCAGATTTCTCCCTGTTTAATTCATCATGGCTTTCTTGAGAAACCCGAGCGGCTGTACCCGGGGTCGGTGTGCAGGGTGTGTGTTGTATGTGATCTTGGCATTGGCAATCAGCCCATCCCTCTGATGTAGCATTTTCAGATACCCGAGGAAGGGCACACTTTGGGACATGGCCAGCAATGCTTGCTTCGGGGGTGGGGGGCGGGGGACATGATCAAAAGTTCTGTGGCAGCGATGGTATTTCCTATTTGATCCCAATAGTGCACGTTTTCATTTTGTCTTTTTTTAAAAAACATTTGGAGGCTTCATTTCATTTCTCTGTTTACTTTCTGGAAAGGCAGATTGCCCGTGTCTTCAGTGACACTGGTGTAGGCTTCCCAACTGCAGAACTGAAGGAGGAAGTTGCCTGTGATTTGAGAAGCAACTTTGAAAAGCAGGACTCTGCGTGTGTTAGTGTGTGAGTGTGTGCGCGAATGCATGCACCGTCCCTCAAGAACCTGCCTAAGGAGGAAACCCAAGGGAGACTTGTGTATGAGACAAACACTAATTGTTAAGCTGGGCAGGGGACCAGCAGCTTTTTGCCTGGGTGTGTGTATGTGGGGGGGGGGTCTCTCAGGAGAGTGCAGAAGACTGTTGGCCCACCCCCCCTTGTAGAGATAAGGTAATCATGCAACCCCAGGCCAGCTGTGGATTCTGAAATCTGTTACACTTGCAAGTGTTTCAACCTGAAATTATGCTTCAGATCAGCCAACAGTCACAGGGATGTTCTTTCATCGTTCCCGAAACAGCCTGATGGGCCACAAAATAATTTCTGTAGCAGAATAGAGACCTGTCCGGTTTGATCGGCGTGGCGTGCTGGGTCAAGAATGTGATTTTCCTTTACTTGGGCCTCGGCTTCGGGTGGCTCCAGTCTGAACTGACCTACTTGCAAGGATGTGACATCTGCTGAGGTCTCGGGCCCTTTCGAGAAGGCGTAGGCACGTGGGAACCACTTGGAGAGAAAGTCAGAGGGTGCGCGCTGCCTGGTGGCGCGTGGAGACCCCCTGAGATGTTTGCAGCCATTTGTGGACGGTCGCCCTGCGGGCAGAGGTTCGCGTCCATTCTCAGACTGCCGAGGACTGGAGTGGATAAGGCTGCGTGCAGGAAATGAAAGCCTCTGACCCCTCTGGGTGGTTGTGATTGAGGCTCTCCTACAAAGGCATTTGAGTTTCTTCAGGTTGAAAACTTCAGATTGCAGGAGGAGTCTCCAGGGTGGGGTGTGCTGGTGGGGTCTCTGACTCTTGGGGGGACTAGGGGGTTGAGAGGGCTGGGGGGGCGGTGGGCATTTGCTGATTGAGAATTTTGCACACCCTGAGACTGAGGTTGTGGGGAGGAGGTAACAAGCCAGAGACCTGAGTGCATGTCACAAAGCTCCTTCTCACTGCCTGATAGTCCCTTTTTAAAAATTTTCGGCCGGAGCGAAGCTTGAGTGACTGGTAAGTGAGACTGTTGGATTTCATATTCTTTCTTCTTCTTCTTTTTTTTTCAATCTCTCAGGAAGCATCATTTTGAAGAGGGGTATTTGCATCTCTTCCCCAGAAGCAGACAGCTGAGTGACATTTTTAAAGTCCTTGTCAAATTAGTATGATGACTAAGGCTACTGTATTTTACTTAATCAAATTATTTTACACACTTATGATTGCTCAAAGTGACAAATTTTCTGCCATTTGCATAATTACTGGATAGCCCCAG
This sequence comes from Mustela erminea, assembly GCF_009829155.1. Taxonomy (NCBI): domain Eukaryota; kingdom Metazoa; phylum Chordata; class Mammalia; order Carnivora; family Mustelidae; genus Mustela; species Mustela erminea. Next base: position 10,303,547 of record NC_045618.1, read on the forward strand.
GTAGTGAGAAATACAATTACCATGATATTTTTTTTCCTTGCTGTTTGGTTGCAAATGTTTAGCTAATAATTATTTAGGGGAAAAAACGATTTCTTAAAATTCCTTTCAGCCAGCTTTGTGTACATAGCTTAGTTTCTGGAGGGGTTTTTCTCTTGTGCGGTTAACAACCCGGGAAGTGCATCAGTTGTGAAGCGAGCGCGATCTCTTTTCCTGAATTTTGTAACTCTCCCGCATTTCCATTTTAGATTCCTTACAGAGAGGATGACCCAGAGGCCTCTCCACGGAGAGACTGCCTTACTAATCAGATGCCCAGCATGTAAACGCATCTCCTTGCCTGCTGTTGGAATGGTATAGCTCTGTGTTAGACTGGATAAGTTTCCATTGGTGCCGGGGCAGTTCAAGCAAGCGGGTCTCAGAATTTCCCTTGCTCCTCTGAAAGCGAGCTTTGAAGTTCTGCCTTGTTCAGGGAGGGGCTCATTTAGCAGAGTTAAGTATACGGTAGTGAAGAAACAATGAGGAAACAGCCACATCGGATGAAGGTGAAGGCCTTGAATAAAGAAAAACAAATCTGTAAATTTTACTGGTTAATGGCTGACACTGGTGCTCCTTTCAAGGTCGGTGCCAGGCCTCCTGCAGAGGCTGGGGAGTAGAAGGCATCCTGCTAAACTGACCGTCCGACCATGTTTCTTGGGTGAAGGAGGGCTCCTTGAGGTGCCAGGCAAAGGGGGATGGGTCCGCCTTTCAGGTGACTGGGCAAACACGTGCGCAGAAGGTGCCCCCCCCCCGCTGGGGTGGAGAATAAAACTCTACCAGCAGCATTTCTACTTCCAAATTGGGGAATAAATTTAAGTTGCACTGATGGAACTGCAGTACATCATTTAATAAATAACCACATTCCTCCGAAGTAGCGTCAAAGTAGTTATCGCTTCTACTTACTTATATTTTGTATGTGTTCTCCATTACACTATATGTATTAATGTGTGCATTCTGTGTTTCTAGACATACATGTTCTTGGACAGGGTTATGTACGCCAAATATTGAATGCTGTCCGTTTGGGAAGATGTTAAAGGACGTTTCAGTGGTAATTTTCATTGTCTGGCTTAAACACGGATTTAACTGGAGACCAGTCACCTATGTTCTGTTCCCCTTCAGAAATGTTTTTGGCAGTCTGTAGGCACAAAGATAGCATCCTTGTTCTTGTCACTTAGCTTTGCTTTCTGTTTCTATACGTGCATCTACAAAATAGATAATAAACCGGAAAAAAGGAGTGGGATCACTGATGTTGGTTCACAGGAGAAGTGTGAATTGGTATGGGTTGAGAAACTTGTATTTTATGAAACTTAAGTGTTTCTGTGTTCATGTAACAGGCAGGATTGCTGGATGGTTAAAGCTCCCAGTTAAAGGGTGAAAATTCCGAGACGGAGACTGACAGCACCTGTGGCAGCCGTGGCTCAGTGGGGGTGAGCTTCAGAAGACCTGGGGTTCACTCCCGTGTTCTCCCCTTCTCAGCTCTGTGTTCGTAGGCTGATGACTTAGCCTCTCTGTGTGTTGGGTTTTTATTTTAAAGCCGGGATCATGATCGTACATACCCTCATAACGCTGCTGTGAGAACTCACGGAGTCGGTACTTGTAAAGCACTTTGAACACTAACTGGCTCACAGTGCTTGATGTATACTAGCTATTCATAATGACCTGGTTCTGTGTATTTACTGCAGACCTTCAGTTTGTAGCCCCAACAAATGAGAAATAAAGTTATTTCAATCAAGCGTTGATTTGGGTGTAGTGAATTGTACATCAAGTAGTTTACTACGCTGCATGAACATTTTGTCTGGGAGGTAAAAGGTTTTTAGTAGTAAGAAATCTGCCACCTGCTAATTCTGTTTATTCCCTTATTATAAATATAGCAATCCATTTTATCTTAAAGACACTAAACAGTCATGTGGGAGAGGAGCCCACTCCAGTAATGGTGACGTTGAGCATTTCTAGTCAGAGGGTACTTCAGGTGGGGGGAGCAGGGATGGTGCTCACGTGACTAGGAGGGACAGGTGCCCTGACGCCTGCTTGGAGGGGCCCTGTTATCTCTCGCTCTGGTCTGTGGCCACAGGATGGGGAATGCTCGACGGTCTTCTACATTGTGCGCAGCTGAAGAGCAAGGAGGAGGGTTTTGGACTTGGAGTCAGAAGATCTGCATTTGAACCCGGGACCTTCTCCTTCCCAGCTCCTGACTTGACTTAACCTGAGCCCCAGTATCGTCCTTTTGAAAAACAGGTCCTGTCTTCACAGATGGTTGGGAGATTTAGATCTGTGGACGCGTGGTAGAGTGTTTCCGCATAGGGGAGGGATTCAGAACTTTCACACTAATGACGTAACCCTATTCCTTGACCTTGGCACAGCACAAGTCCTTCCAGGGGCCTGAGAATTTGCTTCCTGACTTGGAGATCTGGGCCCTTGTAGCTTGTTCTGTCTCTGGATGAGGGGTGACCGCTCCAAGGCAGCCTGGGGTGTCAGGAGGGGAGATCCCCGGACAGCTGTTATGGACATATGCTGCCCTCTGGGCAGCCTTGTTTAAGATGAGCAACCTTGGGGCTCAGTCCTGGTTGCCTAGGGGGTTCTCAGGGCTTGTGCCACACCCGCTGCCTCTTAGTCCTGTGGTGTGAAGCAGGGTCCGTAGGCACAATTGTGGGCATTTTACCCCTCTTGAACCTTATTGGTTTTCTCGGAGGCTGAGCGAGTGGGCTATTGATGGTGTGTCATTTCTCGTCCCCTGGATTCATTCCCCTGAGCTACGATGATTGTTTAGGGGGGACACCTTTGCACAGAGACACTCAACTTTGCTCCCCAGGTCTGGTCACCTCCGTCCTTGGGAAGGATGAGGAATAAAGCAGGCTCTTCTCAGTGACCCAAACTGCAGTGGCTATTTTAGGTGAGTTCATAGATTCATGGTCAAGGGCCATAGGCTTCCCAGGAGAGCACACGCTCTCTGAGGACCCCTGCATCCCTAAACCCTGGTGGCATGGGGTCTGCTTCACCGAGGAAGAAGCCCTGTCTCCTTCCTAAGGCCCTGGACCTTCTGCATCCACGGCTGCGCAGTGAGCAAGCTTGGGGGGCTTCCCTCGTGGGCATTCCAGGGACCGCCGGCAGAGCGGAAACGTTCCACCGAGTGCGGGCAGAATCTGCAGTTGGCTATTTCCAGATTCTTTATTTCTGTTTTTCTTTGTGGCTTTGAGCCGAGGCTTTCTGAAAAGGGAAGCCCTTCCTCACGGAGGTTTTAGTAGCTCAGTTTTTTAATGGAAACGATGGTCACCCAGCCAGCTGCTTCCAGAAATAAGCAGACATTCCCCTTCAAATAGGGAATAGTTACTCAACTAAGACATAACAGTTGGTCATTAAAATTTTGCGGGGACTTAGTACAAAAGTCTCATTTATGACTTCCGGTTAACGCTTGCTGAAAATATTTAAAAGCCAAAGGCAACATAGGCTGTTACAAGCCATTATTTTTGAACAGGGCTGGTGGGGGTGGGGCAGGTATCATAGACCCACTGTTCCCCTTTGACTTCATGATTCCCTTCAGAAGTAACCTGGCAATACCTCTCCAGTGCTGTTCTCCTGGGAGGTCGGGTCCCCAGTGGCCTTTCAAGACAACCTGGTAACAGAATGGAAGAGTATTGAGTGTGACAGGGATGTCTTGTTTCCTTAGCACTGGGTTTTGTTAGAGATCTTCACTACGAGCGCTCTGTGAATCCCGGAGACTAGCAGGTGTGACAGCAGGTGTGAGTTACTGTGCAGGAGAACGAGTCCATCTGTCTGTCTGTCCATCCGTCCACAATCCCTACATGAGTTCTGTACGACATGGTGGCAGATTCTAATTTGTCTGGCAGGTGGCGCTTTGGGACGGGTCTCTGGATAATGAACCTGGCTGTCCAGGTGACCCTGGACACTTTCTGGTGGTAGGTCTAGAGCCCTTGGTGGCTCTCACTTTATAGCTACCTGAGTTCCCGACGGTGCAGAGTTAGCAGAAATGGGAAGGAGCCGAGAGCAGGCTTTCAACAAATAGTCCTGGGGAATATAATAGAATATTAGGCAAACTCCTCCCTCAATCCCTGCCCACACAACTACAGGAACTTAAGCAAGAGAGAAATGATTATTTTTACCTCCATTCCCGCACTGGCAAGGTTGGTGGGAGAAGTGTGTCACAAAGGTGCTTTTCAGTTAAAGACTATTGTACAATGTTCTTGGGACTGGCTATTGTCTCCCTCCTCCCCCTTCGGAAAAGGCTTATGTAAAACAGGCAGCTCCTTCTCTAATTGTTGGATTTGCTCCCCCATTTTGACACTGCCGCTTTCCCATCTTGGGTTGATGAGAACGAGAAATTACCACCTTGAATATAAGCAAGTGGAAATTGGAAAGCTGCCCTCTGCCTGATTATATAAGCTTTCAACTACCGTACCTGAAATCTTGTGTTTACCTTGCTGAGAATTCTCTTAATGAAGATACACATTTCTAAGCAGCACGGACCCATATGTTTTTATTATGTAAGCTTCAATTATTGGGATGCAACCCATTAAAAAAAAAAAAAAAGAATGGTGTTGATTAGCTCAGCTCTCCTTTGGCTTTCTGGGTCAGAGAATGGTTAGAGGTATACCTGCAGAGCCCCCTAGAGCTCTCCTCCTGGAACTTGGCTGCCCGATGCTTCAGCACCAACATCTTCTCCCTGGGGATGCGCAGGTGTACCCTGGGTCTGTAGTCACCACCACTCTCCAGGTTGCAGAGGGCAGGTGTCTGCGAAGGCCTGAGAGTGCCCATGTGATTCAGAGGCATGTCCGGGAATACAACCACAGTTGATTGCGACCGGCTTTGCAGTTTGGCCATCTTTCCCAGAGGGCAGCTGGCGTGGCCTTTGGAGTGGACTTTGTCTTGTTTTGCATAATATGTGCGCTGGTTTCTCCTTGTGGCTCATCGCTCTGCCCTCTTCCCAGACTTGTGTGATGTGCACAGCTCGGCTCGCTCTGTGATCCATTCTGGGTTTTCAGCCTCCTCTGCTGTAGACAGCTGCTTATTTTGTGGTTGGGGTGGGTGCTGGGAAAAAAGACTGAAAGGAAACTCGACCCGTTGAAACAGATCTAGGAGAGCGGCAGATAGGCCTCCACTATCATTATGCAAAACATCGAGGGCCAGACTCACAATTTATTGTGTGATTTATGATGGGGCCGTCGCGTTGCCTCCCCAGCGTGGTAAATACTATGTCGGCTGGGAGGCTTAACATGCCAACAGCAGGTTTTCCGCCAGCCCAAGGGAGGATGTCTTTTGGAGACAAAACCATAAATTAGCACCTTCGCTTTACCTTGGCTAATGCGTGGAGAGGCATAGAAATCGAGAAGTCCGAAAGCCGTTCTGTAGCTCTGTTGCTGGTGGTGGGTGAGAGCAGGGAGGGAGGTCCTCGTCACTGCACAGGGGCTCAGGGTGGTGTGCGGATCCCGCAGGACTTGGGCTAAAGGCAAGTGCAGCCCCGTGAACCTTCTGAGATGCGCAGGTGGGTCAGATTGTCCCATCGGCGTATCTGTCCCTGGGTCCCAACATTGGCTGTGGCTTGTGTTCTTAGGTCTCTTTAAAAATAACTTCGCCAAAACTCTGCCCTTGTTGATTTCGTCTTAGGCAAAATCAGGGCACAGGAGTAAGGAATTTCCCCAAATGTGCAGTTCCACCCTCCGGACTAGCCCACATTAGCCAGCAGGGGTGAGCCGGTGAGCAACCCAGAAGACTTTATTTTTGGAGATAATGATTATAAGGACATATAAATAAAAATAATGTTTTGGTGAATACAGGGGGAAAATAATTAATTTCTGTCTTTTAAAATATACCCCCCCCTTTGTAAAAACAGACTGTGTTTCCTAAAAGGCATCGTACCTATTCTTAATGGGGTGAGCAGATAAAAATACATACGTCTGTACTTCTCTGTCTTCTGATACTTGCGATTCCACTGGGGAAGGCTTTTGTCACTTAAGTACTAAAGCAGCAATTAAAGACACGGTGAGGACTCCTGGCACCGAACGCTGTCAGGGAGACCACTCCGTGTGACAAGGGACACATTTTAGCTCCCCAAAAAGGAAGTTGAGTGTTCTTGTGTTCAGGTCTGTCGCCTCTGTGACTGCTTTTCTCTTTGCATGGGGGGAGCTGAACTCTGGTGGTCACGGTGCTCAGCTTACGTCTGTCACCTCCTGGTTGGTCATTAATTTTCTTCTTGCTTCCCTCTGCTGGCCCCCCTTCCGGGGTCATGCTTCACCAACCCTGGCAGGGTGTCACGGTCAGATCTGCGAGACCTCTGTGAGGGTGTGCTTCCCGAAGTCAAAACCCTGGTCGTTCCCAGGTAGGACTCTTGTGCCAGCCTTAGGCCGCTGGTACTGTCTGTACCCGTCTGCCAGCCCCTTCCTTGGTTGCCTTCCCTCCGTCCTCATTCCAGAGATACAGCGGAGTTCCCCACCCCCTCCAGGGCAAGAGCTCCAGTCCCACCTGTGACCGTGGGCTGTATGTTAATTCTTGCCCTCCTGGACCCTGCTATGTTCTATTTATTTATGTAAGTGGGGTCTTACCTTCTATTTAAGCATTTTCTTTCTCTGGAGTTCAGAGGGCAGTAGGGCTATTGTCAAACATTTTCTTTACTATCTCAGATGTTAGACTAAAGTTGGGGTATATTTTCTCGCTTAGATAGAGAAGGGTGTGATGTGAGGTGCAGAGACGGCGACTTTGACTGTTTATCCTTTGGTTGGAAGTGGACTTGGACCCTGGAGTGGGAAGGTGAATGATATAAAGGTGTTTCCGAAGGAGGAAATGGGATGTGTGGGTTCCCTGGGGCTCTGCTGAGACGTATGACCATGACCGTGGACTGGGTGGCTTAGAAAAACAGATTTATCTTCTGGCAGTCCTGGAGCCGGGAGTCCGAAATCAGGGTGTGGGCAGAGCCAGGCTTCTTCTGAGACTCTGGGTAGAATCCTTTTTTGTTTCTTTGTAGCTTCTGATGGTGACCCTTGATCTCACCTACGCAGTGGTAGCCTTTGCACCACTCCCATATGTGACTCTAAGGTCACATGGCATTTTCCTTCTGTGTCTCTCTCCTAGAGGACACCATTCATATTGGGTTAGGACCTACTGTAATGACCTCGTCTTACCTTAACTACATCTGCTAAGACCTTCTTGCAAGTAGGGTCACGTTCACAGATTCTAGCAATTAGGACTTCCACACAGTCCTTTTGGGGTGACAACATTCAACCCACGATATCTGGAGAGAAAAAGAGCAAGGGACCCTAAAATGGTCTGATGGTACAAAAAGGAAAAAAAAAAGGAAAAGACAGATTCTTTGCCCTCTTTAGGGTTTTGGGTTGGGTAGGAAGATTATGGGAGGTTGTTGGCTGTGTGTCATTCTTCGCAGAAATGCTGCCCTGTGACTGACCCTGTTCCCTGTCTCAGTAAGTGAGGGATCACTGTGTTTCTGTCTGTGACGTGGTGGTGAGGCTGTGGGGGAGTGAGTCTGATGGCATTAATGAATAGCTTGGAATAAACCCTTTCTTGGTTCTGGGCACAGTTGAACGCAGGGATTGGCCTGGGTGAGTACGGCATCTGATGAAGGGAAATGTGTGTTAAAAAGAAAAAAAAAAAGCAGCCAACAAGAAAACCTAGACATACACGTAGCTGAGCATTTTGTGTGTATATATTTAGAATGTGTGTAGTATCTCTCTGCTGCTCCTTCCACCTGGGACTCCTTAACAGGAATTAGGCCCAGTAAAATGTCCAGCTGGCCCTGTCCCTTCCCTGAAGTCCTATTGGATTTGGTAAGACTGGAAGACAATGTCATCACTGTGCCAGCCAGCCCAAGATTTGGCCAGGTGTCTTATACGTCAGGACCAGACACCTGCGTTCTACTCTGATTCATGCCCGTGTGTTTTTGGTGGGGGTGGAAGCTGTCTGACTCTTGGAGTTTCTCAGCATTGGCTCCTTTTAAGAGACTACAGCTTGGTCTCTGCCAAACTCATTAACTCGGACAACTTCTTTCAGTGCCGTGAGCAACGTTGATTTTGGTAAGGCATGTTCTTGGCCCTCACGGAGTTTATATGTCCTAGCGGGAGGGGTGGCATGTTTATATCTTTTGCACTAATGACTCATTCCTTAGACTGTCTCGGGTCCTGGATCAGGCAGCGGCTCTGTCCTCTGGGAGCCGTGCAGCTGGTCCAGCTATATCTGCTGTCCCCTGCGGGTCAATGAAATCTCCGCCCTAGAAGCGAAGTGTTGGGTCAAGGTGGGAGGTGGTGTCGGAGATGGGCCTGGGCAGAAGAAGAGAATGTTTGTGGTCGCAGATGTCATTTTGTCAACCTGGGACAGAGGAGATCCAAGCGAATAAGATGTCAGGCTAACATGGCAAGCATCTGGCTGGAAGAGCCTCCGTAGGTGGGATGGGGCTGGGAAGCCTATGACCGAGAAGGGGCAAGCTGGGAACACGGCCACAGCCACATACAGGGGCATGTCAGGGCCAGCACCAGAAGCTGTGCTCCAGCCAGCGGTGTGGGGGTAGTCCGCACCTCTCTTGGCAAGGCTTCTATCCCTCCCCCCCAGCTTTGAAGCGATGCCCTACGATGCTGCCCGAGGCCACTGTGCCAGCATATGGAAGGAAGCAGCATCAGGGCATCTTCAGACCCAGCTAGAAGCAAGCGTGGCTGCATGGCATAGCCACAGGGCTGAAGGACGCTGACTGTCTCAGAACACTGTGCTCACCGGGATGCGGGCAGCGGAGGTGGTGGAGGTTGGGGGTGGGGGGAGCTATAGCATCCGTGCACAATGGCACCTCTGTGTTCAACCTCTCTTTTGAATTCTCTTCAAATGAGATTTCTGCAAGATGAGCTAAAATTAGGAAAGGTCCTATCATATTTGATTTCTTCTTCTTCTTTTTTTTTTTTTTCCAAACCCTTTAGCTTGGCCTCGGATGTATCAGTTCTGGATAACTTTAAAGCTGGTAACAGGACAAACTGTGTTCACACACAGGAAATGTCTCCAAACAGAAAGTGGGCGTGCAGTTTACAGTTTGAAAATTGGATGGAGGCCATTCAAAATTCCCCTCCTGTTCTCCTGGAGAAGGACTTGGCAAAATGCTGAGGGGGGCATTCCTCCTTGGAATAATCATAAGGGGCCAGAGGGAAGCCATCTTCTGAGCAGAGCTAACCGGCTACTGGGATGAGGGGGCTGGGAGGCGTGTGGGGCATTTACTGAGCTGCGTGCCCTTCGACGTCACATCCTGTATACAGGGCATGTGGAGTCTGGCCAGAACGCCTCTGGCCCGTTGACCCACACCTGTTGCCCACAGATAGCCGATCCAAATGTGGGCCAAGACAGCTCAGGAACCCTGTGTGGCCTCATCACTTGGCTCTACTATTAACTTGAACTTCAAGTTCATGCTTGTTGCTTTTGTCTTAATATAGAGGGCTTACTGGTTTACTTATTACACAAGAACTACATGTGTTGAAAATTTGGAAAATAGAGATAAACACAGATACAGTTAAAAAAGAAGAAGCAACAGCATCATCCGTAACGCCAGGACCTACAGATAAACTCTTAACATTTTGGAGCCCGTGCTTTTCATCTCTCTGGGTTGACCCTGCACTTCTTTGTGACTTTGGAGACAGAGTACAGGTGACCCTTAAACAGTGTGGGGTTTGAGGGCATCAACACGCACCTACCTTCCCCGCTATGGAAAACCTGTGTATAACTTCTGACTCCCTCAGAACTTAACCACTCATAGCCTACTCTTGACCGGAAGGAAGCCTTACCGATCACTGAGACCGTTGGTTAACATATATTTTGTATGTTCTATGTATTATACACTGTATTCCTACAGTCAAGTAAGCTAGAGGAAAGAAAAGGTTATTAAGAAAATCATAAGGAAGAGAAAATACATTTACAGTCCTGTACTTACTTTATGGGAAAAAAAATCTGGATATAAGGGGACCCGTGCAGTTCACATCTATGTTGTTCAAGAGGCAACTTTAGTAGAGGTTATCGGCTTTGTGAAGTCCATGTCTACGGTCTGTTAATCTTGTGTGGCTTTGGGCCAATGACTTTACCCCTCCATTGTAGCCCTAAGATTGACATGGTGTTCACACCTATTTCATACTAAATGGGGTAATCCAGAGTGCTTAGCCTGTGTCTCTGTGGTATGTTACTGTTGTTACAAATTATTATTCTTCTGTAATAAAATCAGGTCACATTGATTCCTATTCTGTCAGAAACTTACTCTTTCCCCTAAACCATTGGGAATATTTTTCTGTAAAATCAGATGTTCATCTTTGGTGTCATGATTATAAAGGAAAATGACCCTACTCTTTCTGTAAAAACAGTACCTATTCATATGAAGAATTTTATTACTTTATTTTATTTTTAAAGATTTTATTTATTTATTGAGTACATGAGTGGGGGGAGGGGCAGAGGAAGAGATCATCTCAAGCAGACTCCCTGCTGAGTGCAGAGCCTGATGCAGGGCTCAATCCCAGGACCCTGAGACCTGAGTCAAAAATCAAGAGTCATATGCTTAGTCACCCAGGTGCTCCCACTGTGAAGAATTTTAAAATGAAGAGAAGTCCAGGTAAAAATATTTTAAGAACTTCCAAAATTTCATTCAGATATAACTGACTGGTGTTTGAGGGGTGATAGTTAATTACTTTCCTCTGTTTCCCCTCTCCCACCAATTAATAATTATGTAGACATGTTAATCAGCCACAGGGGTATACAGATATCAGCTTGGAGTTTGTATGGAGAAATTTAGAGTTTGAGTGACAAAACTCAGTTTATGGCCAGATTTGCACTCCTCGTTACTTAGCTCGTGGTCAAAATGATGGGCTGTTTGCCTCTGCAGGGGTGCACCTGCTTGGGTAAGCTTACCTCCTGGAGGGGCAAAGAATGCATGCATCCTGAGGACTGCTTAGGATAGGGGGTGAAGAGGAAGAGGTTGGGGCCATGTTCTAGGCTTCCTTTCCCAACTTGACAGATCAGATAAGTCTCTCTAGTCACCTGTGGGGAGGACTGAGTGAGGAAGTCAGAAGAGCAGATGGTTTTTCTTTGTTTCTTCCTGAAAGGAGCAGGTCCTCCTCTAGTATGGATCAAGGTGTGGGTTTCGAGAAGAGGAAAGAGTAACTCGCCCATAGAATTATCATTAACAGTATATCATTTCAGAGTTCTCTCTGCTCTTCCATGGAAAATTGGCGGGAGGGCTAGATACGCTTCATAAAATCTATGTTCTTGAAATAAAAAGTAGAGAATTTAACTGCTTAAATTTAACAGAAGACTTAATTAAAACTTAGAAGTCCCTGCCTTCTACCCTTGAATGTTGCTGTAGAAGGGTCCAAGGCCATCCTGCTTTGTCTTCCTGTATACATTATGTGCTCATAGGCAAGGTGCTGGAGGAACTTTTTCTTGGTATCTGACATAGAATTTAACCACAATGTATATTACTGCCACATGAAGTGTGTCATATTTGTGGCACTCGTTATCTTTCAGTCCACAGATTCAATTCTTTATTCGTCTCAGGAGAATTTTCTTATATCATCTCGTTGACCTTTCTTGGTTCTCTGCCCCGAGTTCTCGGCTATAAGGACACCAGTTATTTGTATGTTGGATTGTCTTTGAACTCCATACTTGTTTGTTTTTCTTTGATTACTTGGATCTGTTTTTATCGATATTCACTGATTTTATTTTAGCTTTCCTGTAGTCAGTGAATTGATGCGAAGCCATCTTTCTTTGGTTTGCTGTAGATTTTACTTTATGTTACTTTTCTAATGTTTATTTGGCCGCCAATTAATTTCCTGAGGTTACAATCTCATTCTTTTTTTTTTTTTTTTTGATTAATGTTGCCTTTGAATTCTCACTTTATTGCACTCACATTATATTAATTTCTATGGCTCCAAGATCTTTTGAGGGGAATTCTCTTCTTGGGTTCTGTTTTCCTTTAGGCTGAATTTTTTGTCTTTGATACAATGTTTCATTTGTCCTTTCCTCCAGGATTCTGTGTTTGTAAAGACCAGGCCTTTTTGTTTGCTTTTTTTCACTCTGTTCTTGTCCGAGTGTGTCTATGCAAATCTCTCTAGTTCCGGGTGTGGGTGATTCTTGATCTGAAGCCTCTCTTTTTTGCCCCCTTACTATGGAGTTGAAGAATGATGGCTGGCTTTTTGTTCGTTTGATGGCCACGCTTTCTGCATCCTGAGGACCTACAGAGCATACGGGGCTGGCCAAGCCTTAGCAGGTGGTGTGTAAGGTGCTGACTAGTTGTGGCTAGAAGATGTTGGCTTGATGGTTTTTACTTCTGGGATGTTTTAAAGGTTATTTTAGGTGGGTCCAGCCTTCCCATGTGGGAGTACACACTGCCTGCCCTTGGGCAGTATTCGCTGGCCTCGGATCAGCCCCGGATTTCCATGTGTACTCCTGGAGCCTTCACTTCCTTCCAGCAGAAGTAATCAGCACCATGGTTCATGGCCTCTTCATCCTTTTCTCCCTAGTGGATGTTTTCATTACTCCCCAGTTAGAAAAAAGGAATATATTGATAACTACTCATGCTTTTCTCCAGATTTGGTGATATGAATGAAAACTCTCCAGATTTTTATTTAGCCACTGGTTCACCATCCTGAAGGGGGTGAATACAGGATTATGAGCCTTGCTGTGCCATACCATTCTGTTCTAGAAACTTCTTTTACTTTCCCTAGCAGGTAGTATTTGAATTTTAAGACATTGGGTTGCCTTTTTTTTTTTTTTTTTTTTTGGACTGGTGATCTTTAAACTTTTCTGCTTTAAAAAATTTTTTTGGTTAAGTTTTGAAAGAGTGAGATTTTGTGCAGAAGTTTGTACCATTTTAACTGAGAAGTACCTCCTATCACTTTAAATGTTTGCATAATATTCTACTGAGTCTCATTCCCATATATCTGTTGATAGGTTCTTTACTGCTTTGTTTTGCCAAAATAAATCCAGATTTCCTCCTTACTTTTCTGTTTTGCTTTTTTAGAATCGTACTGTAGGTTGGTGAGGGTAAGGGGGCGATCCCAACTGTGGAGAATGGACTGTCATTTTCTGAGGGTCTTCCCTTTGCCAAGGGCATGTAAATAGTCTGATTCGATTCTCACAACAACCTTGTGAGTTAAACGGCATTGTTTCTGTTTTCCAGATCAACAGATGGGGGCTCAGAGAAGTTGAATACCTTGCCCAGACTGACAGCAGTAGCGTTTGATCCTGGGTCTCTCCGCTTTGCCTTGCTCCGAAATCCCTTTTCTTTCCTTAGACCACACCTCCTTCAGAAATCACAGCCGGGTGGAATGCTTAAGCATGCTTTTTTCCGTATCATATAAACATGTTACTACTTGTAAGAGAACTCTGTTCTTTTTTTCTTTTTCTTTTTGTTTCTTTGTTTCTTTCAAACTGGTAGGGAGTGTTGAACACGACTTCACCAGGGCCAGAGAACCGTGTTATCTGTCTTCTTTCGCCCTGAGTACAAAATGGCATTTTCAGGAGATGTGAGCTCTGGAAATGAGGCTTTGTACATTCCATGCCTTGTCACAGGGCCCCTGCTCTGGGCGTGTTGTTACCTGTGTGCTCAGTCCTCGACTGCATTTCTCGCTCTGAACAGCCAGACACTCAAAAACAAGGGCCATTATGTAATAATCCTAACAGCCCCCACAAAATTACAGACTGCTCCATGGCAGTGTGAACAGACACTCTAATTAATGTTTACTTCTTCACCACACGGTCATTTTTCAAGACCTTCATACAAAAGCACATGTTCCCTCTTCAAAAAGTATTCTGCAGGACTCACCGAGAATAACATTTTGATATTTACTGAAAGACTCCTGATTGGGAGATCATTTATTTACTCTGGGTCTCTGTTTTATTGTCCAAAGTGAAAATAACAATGCCTGTCCTTCGCGTGTGGAATGTTGAGTGAGTGTCAAAGTGTTGTCGTGGGTTATGTCATTTCAGCCATACGGCAGCCCAGGGAGAGCAGTGGGGCACTTGTGACCCACTTTTACGTTTAACTCTTTATTGTAAGTTCTCAAGCAAGGCAGAAAAATAGAAATTATAGTGCAGTGAGTAGCCAGGTAGGATTGAGCAGTTGGACAATTTGTTGACCAACACACACACACACGTACACGTACACGCGCACGCACACACACACACACACACCTTTTTATTAACCACCTTAAAGGAAACTATAGGAAGGAGGACATGTCACACCTAACTATTTCATTATGGCTCCTCATAACATATGATCATTTCCTTATGAGGCCACAGCCCTATTACCACTCCCAACAAGGCAACTATTCCCTCATTTGAACTAATACCTGCCACATATTCAACTCTCTTCAGGTGTTCCCAAAATATCGCCATTGGTGTTGCTGTTGACATCCATATCTGTCCTTAGCTCAATCTCCAGAACATTCTACGTATTTTTTATGCAGCCAAAACCAGTGAAAGAGCCTGCATTTCATTTGTTAGATGACTTTTAGTCTCTCTGTTTCTTCTTCTTGGTTTAAAAAAAAATTTTTTTTTATTGTGGTAAAAAACACATAACATGGAATTTAACATCTTTAACATTTTAAAAAAGATTTATCTGAGAGAGAGAGTGGGAGGAAGGGGCAGAGGCAGAAGGAGAGAAAGTCTTAAGCAGGCTTTGTGCCGATTGCAGAGCCTGATGCAGGGCTCGATCCCACGACCCTGAGATCACGACCTGAGCTGAGACTGAGAGTTGGACGCTTACCCCACTGTGCCACCCAGGCACCCATAGCATCTTTGTAAGTGTATAGTTCACTTACATTAACTACATTTATATTGTTGTGTGCCACCATCACCCCTGGCCATCTCCAGAACTCTTTCCATCCTGAAAAACTGAAACTCTGTACCTGCTAAACAGTAACTCCATTCCTTTCTCCTTTCTGGCCTTTGGCAGCCACCCTTCTGCCCACTGACTCCATGGATTTGACCACTCTGGATGCCCCATGTCCGTGGGATCATACAATGTTTGTTCTCTTGTGTCTTGCTTGTTTCACTGGGCATCACATCTTCCAAGAGTCATCTGTGTTGTGGCCTATACGGTTACCTTCCTTTTCAGGGCCAAGTAATATTCCACGGTATGTAGGTACCATGTTTGGCTTTTCCATTCATCTGTTGATGGATGCTGGGTTGCTTCCCCACTTCAGCTGTGATGAAGTCATGCTGCTGTGAATGTGAGTATCCACCTTTCAGCTTCTTTTAATCTAGAATAGTTCCTCCCCTTTTTCCTACTGTGTCAGCTTTCTGAAGATGTCAGTCCTTGTGAAGATGTTGTCATCTTTGAAGACGTTGTCATTATATGGAACATTCCATGGAATGTTCCTTGTTGTGAATTTATCTGATTACTCCCGGTGGTCTGATTGGAAGTTCGTTTTTTTTCTTGATTGGATTTGTTTTGTTTGATCACACTGGAGAAGGGCTAAGGCATTCCTTTAAGTACATCAGGTTAGACGTCTGGCTGATCCCTGTTTGTGATGCTGAGGGTGACTGCTGGGTTGATGCGGGCTGTGATGACCAGACCGCTCCGTATGAAAGGGACATTGGCTCCCTTGACCTTGGCATGGGAATCTCTGTTGTTACCCTTTAACAGATGAGGTTGTTGCCGAAATTCTGAGTAGGTGGTAACTTGCTCACCAATAATCATCGTCTCTCCTGTTTCTTGAGTGTTTGCGTGTGCTGGGCACTGATGCAGTCTGTGACACATATTATCTCATTTAATTCGTCAGGTTGTCCCCCATTTTGCAACTCAGTGTTGGAGCCCTTACTTGCCCTTCTGTATGAAGACACTTTGCAGACCCCTCCCCTTCCTGCTTTCCTTTTCTTTTACTGCTCCCGGCCCTTGGTGGGTCATGCCTTTCCTGGCCAGGCTGTCCGGTTTGATGTGGGCACTGTCTGTCCAGTTTCTGTGTCCACGGTGGGGAGTACTTGGCTCTGGAGCCAGGCTGCCTGTGCTCTAGCCCTCGTGTGTGACTCTGGGTGGGTTCCTCCTCCCCCTCGGGACTTCACTGTCCTCATCCGTCACTTGGGGATGATGAGTGCCTGCCTTAGAAGGTCCTCATGAGTGTGAGTTACCGCACGTGGAAGGCTTGGTGTGGTTCCTGGTACATAATAAATCCCAGCTTCCTTGCTGTCACCCCTTCAATGGGTCCCTGAAGACACTTCCTCAGGCTTTTTGCCTTGAGGGCTCTGTTGTAATGCCCTGTGGAGAAACACACTGCCCCGGCAGAAAATCTGGAGGAGGTAAGAGAGTAGTGACGGAAAATCTGGAGGAGATAAGAGAGTAGTGATGAAAGTTCTAGAGCAGGGACCTGCTCTAGACAGTGACAGTGTGTGGGCCAGATCCTCCTTGTGGGCTGTTTTTTTTTTACATCCCGCTGTACTGGAACACAACCATGCTGGTTCATTTCAGATCCCTGTTTACGACCACTTTGGCATGACAAGAGCAGAGCTGAGTAGTTGCAACAGGGATCACAGAGCCTGCAGAAGCCTATAAACACTTACTATCTGGGCTACTATCTGGGCTCTTGCAGAAAAAGCGGAGAGACTCCTGCCCTGGAATCCTAGAGTTCTGGAAGCTGTGGTCTTTAATGGTTGGGTCTTGGCTCCCCAGAGAAGATGGTGCTTCTGGTGAATTCCTACCTTCAGCTCTTGCTCCCAGGGATGCCAGTTTCCATCTCTGTAGTCTTTTTTACCCAGAGCCCAAGGCTGACTCCTTCCTCTGGGTGGGTCTCTCCTACTGATCTTAGGCTGACCACCTGGGTTCTAATAGGTGTTCTTGTAGCTGGGTAACATCTGGGGGTCCTGAAGCTCCCACATTGGTGGTTCCTGTCCTTGGGGTCTCGCGTCCGAGCCAGTCAGTCCAGTAGGTGTGTTTGTGTTTTGCATGATATCTTCTAGATGACCCCCAGGGAGCTCCTTGGTCCCACTCCCCCTACTCCCACCTGCGGCGGCCCCGTGTGGTTCTCATCTGTGGTGGAGGGGGGTGCGGCCTTCCTTCTCTTCGTATTCCTGGCCCTGGAACCCTAGAACTGCTAATTGTAGATATTGTGCTTCTGCCAATACGTTTGGGGTCCTGCTGTTTGACCCAAATGGAACTGATTCAACTCCACTGAATGAGAAACCTCATTTCCATAAGCCACTTCTGCGTTTGGATGGCAACACACCACTTTCCTCAAGTCATTTTCTCTTGCGTGTGGTTTATATTACTTGATTTATTTCCTGGTCTTTCAGATAGTTTTTATTGATCTGAGGCATTAAATTTAATTCTGATGTGGAAGAATCTTTTCTTCTATTGTACTGTCTCCTAACCACTTAAATCACTTATTTAACATTTTTAATTAATTTGGCATGAAGCCTCTGAAAGCGATGATGGCATTTCTCCTTGTATATATTTTTAAATTTTGATAACCAAGCCCTGCTGTCTTCTCCCTCTCTTTCCCTTCAGAAATTGAGGATACTAGTATTCTGTGACGCCGACATATTCATCAAGACCAGTTCATTGAGTGTGTGTGATTTGCCGGGTCCTCTTCTAGGGCTGGGGACAGGGCATTTACCTATGTGCACAGAAATCTCCGCTCTGAGGGAGCTTTACGTGGCCGTGCTTTTCCCAAAACCTTTGCAAATGACATCAGAGAGATGGCTGAGATTCTTGGTGGAGTGAGTACTTGTGGCTGAATGTGAAAGGTCGCTTCGTGGAGCCCGGGAGGAGGGGGACATTGGGGTGGACCCCACAGAAAAGGCAGGGTTATCAGCAGAGGGGAAGATGTGCTGTGGGAAGAGGAGGGGTGGTAACTGAGGGTAGGGCTCCGGCCAAGGCAGACAGGGGAAAGATGGGGGCCTCACTCGATGGAGGTGGCAGTTAGGTCAGGAAAGGCCTGGAATTCTAGACTCGGTCTAGTAGGCAAGAAGGAGTCACTTTAGGGTTTTGCAAAAAGTGGTGGGGCCTGTGGAAGAGGTGCTTCAGGACGAGGTTAGCTCAGTGAGCCTCAGAGGAACGGGAGACCCATAGTCATGTCCGATTTCACAGCTGGAAGCTAGGGAGGAAGGCATGTGGCTGGGCCATCTCCCCATCCTCTATGCATGAGGTGACAGGGGCACACAGAGACTGTCCTGTCCCAGAGCTTGACTGAAACACAGAAAACTGTGCTGAGAAAATGGGGCACAAGTGAGCAGCCCAGAAATGAAACCAGCGTTATGTGAGATCTTAAGCGAGGTATGGGTTTGGGCCTTTTCAATCGGCTGCATGACTCCTAGTCCTGGGTCGTAAGCCAGAGGGATAGGAAGAAAGTAGCTCACTGGGTGTGTTTGTAGGACATGGTTTTACCTCCTGGTCTTCTAAATATCGGCTTCCACAGTTCAGAGATGAAATGATGGAACTTCTTGACGCTTTTGTTGAATCTGTTAAATGTTAAGTGTTCAGAATGACATTTTGACAGGGGCAGATCAAACACTCAGTTTTGTTTTAAAACCAGACTCTAGTTTTGTGTCAAAGCATCCAGAATTGTCACCTTCTCGCCGCCTTCCTTACCGCTCAGAATGTGGGTTTTCATGTCCAGAAAAACCCTCATTCACCACCCCCCAGACAAAGAAATACGTGTCATCACTGAAAAGGGACCCACCGGAAGGAGAGAAATGTTACGTTGCGTGGAGACTTTATCATTTTTTTCTTACCTTTAGGAAGTAAGAATTGAGACTCTTCCTCATCAGCGTGTTCTGTTTCTGTCGTGAGCAGTTGTGTTCTTTCTTTCTGAAATAGCTGTTCTCAGTTAGGCATAATTACCGCGTAAGTATAGAGTAGGATACGTGACTCTGTTTGGAAAATCTGCCTGTGACGCGTACCTGTGCTGTTGAACACAGGCTTTTACCTACATGCAGTGAGTTGGGCAGCCACGTGTCCAGAGGCAATCATGTAATTCGATAGGGCTGCTGTTAACACAGAATTGCTGTTAGCATAAGGGCTCTACTAAAATATTTATTGCTTGTCCCTGAGCTGGAGCCACGTAATGCAGGTACATTATACATCACCACTTATGCTGGGATATGCTTGGTTTCTATCACTTATTTTGTCTGCCTTTTTTTTTTTTTTTAAAGGCACCATCTGCATTTTCCACTTTGAAGTACAATTAGTTACTATGGAAACAGTGATGTCACTGGTGGGGGTGAGGGTTAGTAACATCCAGGAGGACAGTAGGAAATCATTTTATTTAATGGGTTGAAATTTATACAACGCTTGGGGAAAATTATAGGTATGTTTGGGAGAAGGGTGTGCTTATACAATTATAGCTAGCCTGATGTGTGTGCATGTAACAAAAGTCAGCATTTGAGTTTTTTTTTTTTTCTTTTTAGGTTGCGAACAAGCACATGTCTGAAAATTAAGATAAATATGCAAAGGGAAGTAAAAGGAAGGCCAGGGGGCTGCCCAAGGTTCATGGCTCAGGCAGACGCATAGAGTTCCCTCCATAGGTGTGGTTTATATAAGTAATGGCACATTTTTCCTTGTCTAAAAGGACACTAAGAGTGACACTTGTGTTGTGGGCAGTGATGGATTAATTCTCATGTGCAGCTGGACACTTAACAAGATCCCTTGAAAAGGTGTGGGTGGCCCCAGTCTTGTGTGTGATAGGAGAGGGGGCGTTGGCCTCTGGATTCTGAGGAAGGGCCCCAGATCTCTTTAATAAATAGTGGCTAGGGCGCTGTGCAGAGTGTGAATGAAGCTGGCCTGTATTGTCTTTCAAAACTGCCCTCTTTTCTTTTTTTTAAACTTAATATTGAGATAATTGTATATTCCCATGCACATGTAAGAAATACTACAGAAGGACACTTGGTCTCAGGGGTAACATTGTGCATAACTGTAGTATGTTACCACAGTCAGGAAATTGACATGGATACAGTACACCAGCAGACTCCGGTAGATTTGCTTTGGGTGCATTCCTTTGTATCTGTGTGTATTTTGTCTTTGTTGTTTCATCTCGCTTCTAACTCCTGGATCTCTCCTGCTTGCCCTGGTGTGCCCCCCCCCCCCCACTTCCCTGCCCAGGCCGTCACTGATCTGTCTTCCATCTGGGTCGTGTTTATGTGAATAATGTTATGAACGTGGAATCATTTCTGCAATCCTTGAGGCTGTTTTTTTTTCACTCAGCAGAAACCCCCTAGTTGTTCATGTATCCTAGATCCCTAGGATTGCTAGGTGATATTACCGAGGGAAGTTTAATGGTGTGGGTATACTACGCTTATTTAAACAAACACCCCTTGAAGGACCCGTCTTCTCAAAGAGAAGGTCCTTGGGAGAGAGTTTGAAGGGGTCCTAACAGTGCAGCATTGGAGAGCACTTGAAAAGGATACAGTCTCTGACTTGTTTTCTTTCTTCTGGAGTTTCACAGCAGGGCTCCTTCCAGAAGCAGGAAAATTTTCCAGATTATTTAGAAAGAAGGCAGGCAGGCTGTGGAGAGATCTCACTGTAGCCCAGGGGAGCTGGCTAGCTCGCTGACGTGTCTCCTTTCAAGGGTGGGCCTGGGTATCAGATATATTTAGTTTGTTTGCAGAGGGGAGCAGAAGCACTGCACTGAAACAGCTTTATTTCTCTTCCGGGAGTTGATGGAAGAAGCTACTTTCTGTTTTGGATAAAAGAAGCTTTAACACCAGCGGCTCAGCCTTCTTGTCCCCGCCTCCTGCAATTCCTTTTGGGGAAAATCAAAACCTAAACTCTCTCTCTTTTTTTTTTTTTTTTTTTTAAGATTTTATTTATTTATTTGACAGAGAGAGAACACAAGTAGGCAGAGAGGCAGGCAGAGAGAGAGGAGGAAGCAGGCTCCCCGCTGAGCAGAGAGCCCGATGCAGGGCTCGATCCAAGGACCCTGGGATCATGACTGAGCCGAAGGCAGAGGCTTTAACCCACTGAGCCACCCAGGTGCCCCAAAACCTAAACTCTTGTTTTGGGACAGATCCTGGGTTTCATTTGATTTTCATTTAGAAAAGTGTTGCACTTGGCCTTTAAAAAAAAAAAAATCCTGGGTGGTTTTGCCAGTCACGTGACAATTTAAACACCAAATTCCTTCTTGGAGTGCTTACTACGGGGCTGCATTTCTGGTCCAAGGTTCATCGGAAAAGGCCCAAGCTGCTGGACCCCGTGATCTGATGCTGTGCTTCCCCATCCAGAGACTTTCTTTACCTTGTGTTTTACGCAACCAGCAGACTTTCCCCTTATCCTTTGCCATTTAAGCTACGGACCTAAAGAAAGGAAGCGGTTTTAGCGTTAGGACTGGAGGTTTAAAAGCCAGGAGAAACTTAGTGTACTGGATCAGAAACTTCTAGTACCAAACCTTGTTGGTCAGAGAGTCCACGCAGGACTTTCTGTTTAGGCTGAACATCTGATGTGAATGCCTGTGGAAAGAGGTGTCCTATGTGGGGAACAGAAACGTGGGCCTTTGGCGCAGACTTCAGGAGATAATTTTCTTAGCACAAAGCAGTGTGATTTCTTTGTCTGGCAACCTCCTCATCATTTTCTAGCACTAAGCTGGGGTGTCATGCTCAAGTAGGGTCATCCTGTGCCCTCCCCATCAGCATCTTCCCCGTCTCTCCCTGGCCAGGTCAGTTGCCCTTCTCCTGGGGCCTCCTTTGCACTTGTCCCTATTCTGACACCAAACCCTTGAAATCACTGTGTTGAAGGACAAGCAACTTAATTCTAAAGCAGCCTGGGATGCCAGCTTGTGTGCGGTGGCATCTTACCCAGGGACAGTCCTCTGTTGCCTGCAAGGAAGGTAGTGCCCTCAGGCGTTATGTTGTATGAGAATCGCTTAGCCCAAAATCAGGTTTAGCGCCGGAGAGGTACGTGTCCAGGAAGACTGCACATGGGAACGGATGCTCGGAGACGGGGTGGGAAGTTCACACCTCCCTTCTTCTTCTTCTTCTTCTTTTTTTTTTTTTTTAAGATCTATATATTTATTTGACAGAGAGAGAGACAACGAGATAGGGAGCACAAGCTGGGGGAGTGGGAGAGGGAGAATCAGGCTTCCCACTGAGCAGGGAGCCCAACCCAGGGCTCGATCCCAGGACCCTGGGATCATGACCTGAGCCAAAGGCAGATGCTTAATAACTGAGCCACCCAGGCGCCCCTCACACCTCCCTTCTTAAGCACACTTTCAGGATATGCCTTTACAGAGAGGAATTGGGGATAAACCACTCACTCTTTTTATTTTTATTTTTAAAAGATTTTTATTTATTTATTTGACAGACAGAGATCACAAATAGGCAGAGAGGCAGGCAGAGAGAGAGGAAGCAGGCTCCCCGCTGAGCAGAGAGCCCGATGTGGGGCTCCATCCCAGGACCCTGAGATCATGACCTGAGCTGAAGGCAGAGGCTTAACCCGCTTAGCCACCCAGGTGCCCCACTCACTCTTTTAAAATAACGCATTGTTGAAGGTGTGCATTTGCTTGTCTCTGTTCACAGCGCCCACTGCAGGGTTGAGGCCACGGAGCATTTGGTTAATATCTGCTGAAGTCATGAATGATCAGGCAGAGAGATGTGCACTTCACCAATATGGGATGGATGGAGGCACTTCCACTCTCCCCTCCCCCGGCCACCCTTACATTGACTTTTCAGCCCTCTTCCAGTTTGACCAAATATATGCAAAAAGTATAAGTCCATCTAAGCTAGTAAACGATGTCCCAGAAAGAAGTGGAATTTTCTTTGCGATCAGGTGTCACCTGGTGTCCTAACGAGCTCTACTGTCATCTGGTTCTTTAAGAAGTTGGGTGGGCTGCCCTCCGAGCGCCCGGCGTGTAAGGGAATACAACACGTGGGCCACGAGCCACAGCGTGGCCCAGGCTGGCGCCGTCTTGTGTAAGCGGGTGAGTGGCGGGGACCTGGGAAGGGGCCAGGCGCTCTAGCCATTGGATTCCAGGCCTGTCTATCAGAGCATCTTCATCTTCAGGTTGCCAAAATGCTTTGAGGCTGGTGGGTAATAAAATGACTCCCTCTTCCTCCCCCCACCCCCACCCCACCCACCCATTTTGGTGGTCTTGCAGGTGGTCTTAGCAGCAGGCAGTAGTGGCCTGGGTTTCCCTTCCACCAGGGACCTGGAATGCTTGCTTTGTGAAATTGGCTTTATCCTGAAAATGAAAAGAGAACCGTGGTACCGAGACTCTAGTC
This sequence comes from Mustela erminea, assembly GCF_009829155.1. Classification (NCBI taxonomy): domain Eukaryota; kingdom Metazoa; phylum Chordata; class Mammalia; order Carnivora; family Mustelidae; genus Mustela; species Mustela erminea. The sequence goes on from NC_045618.1 coordinate 10,326,758, forward strand.
AGTTTCTTCCCTCTTTCTGGTTTGCCCTTTCGTGCCATCAGCTGAGGCATCAGAAAGAAGTTCAGAAACACCAGGGTTCGCAGTAGGAGAGGCACCTGATGGGGACCACAGTATATCCCTTCTCCACCTGGCCTTCTCGCTCGGGTGCTGGGGCCGGTGGATGATGGGCTGCCTTGCTTTGGCATGCGGGGGCATTTAGAAACTGCCGTGTTGGGGGCTCCTGGGTGGCTCAGTGGGTTGAGTGCCTGACACTTGATTTCAGCTCGGGTTGTGGTCTTGGGGTCGTGAGATCGAGCCCTGCTTTGGACTCCGCATTCCGCATGGAGTCTGCTTGAGATTCTTTCCCTCTGCCTTTCCCCTGTGCTCATGCTCTCTCTCTCAATAAATCAATACAATCTTAAAAGAAAAAAAGGAAAACAAGCCACCACCTTCAGTATTCTATCCCCTTGCATTTCCTTTCATGGAAAGTAGGTTGTGTGGGGATTTCCTCTCTCACTTATTTGTAATTATCTTACTTTATGCCATTACATACCCTTACAAGTTGCCATTGGTTATCAATTCCAGGTTGTGATTTATTGTTCTTCATAATGACTCAGGCGATCTTTTCACACTATTCACACGCTCATAATTATTGCACGTGTTCTGTTGGCTTATGTGTAGAAATTTTGGTTCCATCTCTTTTTTAAAAAAATATTTTATTTATTTATTTGATAGAGATCACAAGTAGGCAGAGAGGCAGGCAGAGAGAGAGGGGGGAAGCAGGGTCTTTGCTGAGCAGAGAGCCCGATGCGGGGCTCTATCTCAGGACCCTGAGATCATGACCTGAGCCGAAGGCAGAGGCTTAACCCACTGAGCCGCCAGGCACCCCTCTGCCTCTTTTTTAGGCAGAGTCCTATTGGTCATATCCCTGAGAACAGTGTCCGGAGACACCTCTTCTATTTAGCTCTGTATGCTGTGCCAGGAGCCGGGTTAAATGCTTTCACATGTCATCCCTGAGCGCTCCCAGTGATACACACACAGAAGCCTTGCACAGAACAGACACTGTAGCGTCACATAAAGTTGCATTAATGATCAATTGTCACAGTGCACGATAAGAATAGTGATACTACCTAATGCTGTTCTAAGGTTTTTTACATGTATCAATCTGTTTAATTATCTCAAAACCTTGTGTAATCAGTATGACTATTGCCTTTGTTTTACAGATGGAGATTTTGAGGTTTTTTTTTTAAAGATTTTATTTATTTATTTGGCAGAGAGAGAGAGAGAAAGCACAAGCAGGGGGAGTGGCAGGCAAAGGGAGAGGGAGAAACCACCTCCCTGCTGAGCAGGGAGCCCAATGTGGGGCTCCATCCCAGGACCCTGGGATCATGACCTGAGCTGAAGGCAGATGCTTAACCGACTGAATCACCCAGGCGCCCCAGATTCTGAGTTCTTGTGAGGTCAGGAAATGTTCTCAGCGTCATACAGCTTGAATGGCTGTCCTGGACACTGAAAGCACACGTTCCCATTCCAGAACCTTTTTTTTTTTTTTTTTTTAAATAAAAAGCTCTTTTAAAATCAAGAAACCATTATTAATTTTCTAAAAAAGATTTATTTATTTATTTGAGAGAGAGTGAGCGTGTGAGTGGGGGAAGGGGCAGAGGGAGACCCAAGCAGATTTCTTGGTAAGCACAGGGCTCGACGTGGGGCTCGATCCCAGGACCCTGAGATCATGACCTGAGCTGAGATCAGGAGTCAGAGGCTCAACTGACTGAGCCACCCAGGCACCCCTATTAATTTCTTCAACAGAGATTATGTGAATCACTAAGATCAGGAATTATTATGAAATGTCTATTTTCTAGTATTAGATGGGGTTTAAGTGATTTCCACAATTTGCATCTTTCTAGAAAGCTCCGATAGTTAGATTTGGGTTCTAATTTTGACATTTCCTTTTTTAAATCATCATCATGATTTGTTCAAATTTAGCACTTTCTGAATACCCACTTTGTGCCAGGCCTTGTACTGAGTGTTTCCCACATATCGTCTCATTTAACTCTTAAAATAGCAAAATTCTTTGAGAGCTGAGGAAACACCTCCACAGAGGTTAACTCATCAGAACCTCTCCAAACTGCCTGGGTTCAGCAGCTGGGGCCCTCCTGGTGTGTTCACCTGAGTTCCCGAAACATAAAGTCTGGTATCTTTCTCTGGTGCATTAGGAAATCTTTCTGGGAAAAGGTGCTGTTATACGGGTTGTCTAATTCTTGCTCATTTGGTCGGAAAAAGCAAACCCATCCCATGTGGGGGCCCAGGAGGGAAGTGGCTGGGGGAGGAGGACACAGGGGTATCGAACCTGCCTTTCCGCTCTGAGTCAGCTAGGAGGTGGGTCCTCACAGAACAGAAGCTATTTCCTTCTTTGCCCCTTTGTATTATCACTGGACAGTCCCAGAGCCGGCTCTGCCTTTTCTATTATTGATTGCTCCCTTCTCCAGGGCTCCCTCCCCAGAACTCACTCCCGAGGGCAGGAGGCCCGTGTTGGCTTCTCCTTGAATGAGCTCAGAGGGCAAGAGCTTCTCAAGGGAAGGCACAGGACATCAGAGGCTGGAGTACCCTTTTCAAAGCTGTCCTGGCTTCCACGTCTCTGGTAGAAGCTGGGCAGACTCCACTTTCTTTTAGCAGTCAAACACCAGAGTGTCTGAAATCTTATATGTTCCAGGAAGAGGGAACGTTTCTCTGCTGGGCAGCCGGGTCAGAAACGCCCAGGGTCTTCCCATAATACTGAGACTGGGCCCTTGTTTGGGTTTTAGCTTTTGTAAGATATCAACCCTTAAACTGCTAGGATGGCCCTTGGATATGTGCATCCATCTCTGTTCTTGATTCCCTTCACAATGGTCAGTTTGGAGTAGAGTCTGACTGTGCACAGCCCTACGCTGTCTGAACTGATCCTCAGCACCCCCTTTTTACTGTGCTGCTAATGTAAGGGGAGGAAGAGAAATGCCTCTCTGGGCAGTGACATTTGAGTTGATTTGAAGGAAGTATAGGATCGAATTACATAGCTATTCAGAGCAAGAGTGTCTCAGACAGAGGGACTAAGAAGTGCAAATGGCCTGTGGTTAGGCATGTGGTGCTGTGATCAGGGTATAGAAAGGCTAGTGAGTCCCTAGCAGGGGGAGCAAAGGGGAAAGTGGTAAGGGATGAGAGCAGAGTGGCAGCTGGAAGACCAGATCTTGCTGGTCCAGATCCTGTGACCCAACATAAGGCCAAATTGATCCCTTTTAAGGATTCTTTCAGGCTGGCAAGGATGATGAGTCCATTTCTCTAGCGCCCCTACTAGCTTCTGCATGTTTGCCTTTCCTTCAGTGTGTCCTTGCTTCCTTGGTCTCTGTTAACTGTGCAGTGGGGACGTTTTCCCTACAGTATTAATATATTGCACAAAACTCCATATTGGAAGCTGGAGGATTGTGTCTTTTTTCATGAGCAAACTCTTACTAACTGAAAAATGACATTAGAGCCCATCTCCTATACTTCTCTTTTAATTAAGACCCCCCCCCCAAACATGTAGTCCTGCTATTAGATGAGATCCCTGTAAGCCCCTGGCTTCCTCATATGTGGGGCGAGGGTCTGATGTCTCCCTCTCTGGGGTCCCTTTGAGAATATGAACATGGACACGAGTGATTTCCCTCTTTCCGCCTTGCCCTTCCAAAGAGAGATGTTATATCCCACTTCAGTATTGTTTCTGCAGCGTGACCCTGTGTATGCATTTTCTGACCAGTGAGTCCGGACGCGTTCGGCATCCTTACCTTTGTGGCTCTGTTCTTAGGATCTTACACCGACGCCGTGGATCTGAGCGGGCTGCCTTAACTCCAGATGAGCACAAAGGGTATGATATGATGGCACTTTGCGGATTTTCTGTAAAGTTGGGAAAATGAGGGATAATGGGTATTTAATGGGTCCCCAGAGATGACAGGTGTGGACAAGTGCTTACGTCTCCCATTTCGAATCCTGCAATTTATGTATCCTTGTTCAGAACTCGAAGCTTGGAGCTGAGAGAATTCTGCTTCTAGCTGGCAGAGAAGAACCGGGAAGGGAGGCAGGGATGCGATTTCCTTCTTTTTTCCTTGTGCCTGTGTGCGGTCACCAAGACTCCGTTTCCCGGTGGAAGCCTTGCCTTTATGGCCCTTGTGGGACATGTGTGCACGCAGGGTGTCGTTTTCAGTGTCAGGCGCCTACTTCCTCAGTGCAGGGTCATGCATGGGTTTTAAAAATGCCTTCGAATTCGGAGCTCATGTAAACCATGCTCACGCACAGAGGATATTTTTGCTTTATTCTTCAATGCTTTCCTGTTCTCATTTAGAAATTGTCATCCTCTCTCCCTTCCCTCTGAGTGCAGGAACGCCTGAGCTATGTCCTGAGTTTGGCTATGCGAGCGCCCCTGCCCCCCCACCCCCCCGGCACCCCCAGTGACCACCCTGAAGGTTTTTAATCAGGGTCCTTCAGCCGGCTGGCTGAGATACTGCAGCAGCGAAGCCGGCACCCCTCGTCGGCACCGCTCGCCCGCACCCCACCCTGTCGAGCAACATGGTGCTGCCCGTGTGCACGGGAGTCCCGCAACAGCAGGTGCCGAATGGAGCTCAGCCTCGTGTTGGCATCTTCGAATGGCCTGGCGGCCTTGGCCCTTTAGAGCAGAGCTGGTCCTGGGGCTGCTGGGCTGCCGTGCAAGGTGGTTTGCCACTTCCTACTACCAGATTTCAATCCTAGGAACTTCTTCTTCTTTATTTTTTTAAGATTGTATTTATTTGAGAGAGATTGAGTGAGTGAGACAGAGCACACAAGCAGGAGCAGTAGCAGAGGGAGGGAGAAGCAGGCTCCCGGCTGAGCAGGGAGCCCAACGGGGGGCTCCTTCCCAGGACCCCGGGATCATGACCTGAGAGCCAAAGGCACATGCTTCACCGGCAGAGCCGCGCAGGCACCCCTCAATCCTAGGAACTCCTGAAGACCGACTGTTTTCATGCTGTCTTCTGACCATCTCTGTGACGCAGGATGTGGGAAGCTGTGCAGTTTGATGAATCGGGGCCGAATGTGCAGTTAGAAGTTTAAGTTCTCATTCTGCCGTGCTAGCTAGCTGTGCACCCTGGAGAGGTCACAGTCGCTCTCCGAACCTCTCTTCCTGTATCTAGTGGAAGTTCCTGATACCTGTGCCACCCGGTTTGGGCCAGGATGCATTGAGATAATGCTTGTGGGAAGCACCTCGTCGGGGTCTTGGCGCACTGGGCTCCAGTCGATGATGCACTTCCTTCCTTTCCTCAGCTAGGGTCCCAGGCAGGAGAAGGAAAGGCCAAGTCAGCCGCAAGACACGCCGTTTTGCTCTCTGCAGTGATCCATGCTTGGCAGGTTTCAGATACTTAAAAACAAAGGTAGAAGAGCTTTCATTACGCCCTTGCCTGTGGTTTGGTTTCGTTGCGATATTTTCCAAATCGGGACTGCAGCAGCCGCCTCGCTGCTGCTAAATGCAGGGCCGGCCGGGAGTCAGCACGGGCCGTCGGTACTCAGTCGGGGGACTCCTGAGTCCCCTGCCTCACCGGGGCGGGGGGGGGGGGTTGGCGGCATCGTCGGGATGCCCTGTGGGCCGCTGGCTCTCTCGTTACATCTTCAGAGGCCGCGTCTCTGGGCCGTGTGGATGCTCTTGCTGTTGTACCGTGCTTTTCACTCACTGAATGAAATGTGCGCTCACTTCCAGTTGCGCACCTGACCTAGGCACAAGTGGGATTGGCATTGGCGATAGTGTTCAGTGTCTCTCTGTGCTCACATCGCCTACATTCCCGTCCGCCTCTCACCGGATGGCCTTCGGCCTCAGGAACCTGTTTCTTTGCAGCCCAGAGGAGCCCTTTCCTCTCAGGACTGCATGAGGATGAAGAGGGTTCATGCAGAAAGGTGGCTAGCGTGGAGCCTGCACCATAATAAATGCTCAGTAAAATGGCTCGTACTCATACTAGTAATAGGCAACACGTGAGCATTTATTATCACAGAACAAATATATTCCAGGTAAGCATGCGTCCTTAGCTCTCTGTACAGCAAACCCTGTTATTCTTCCTCTGAGGTTGTTTATTTATTTACTTATTTTTGAGAGAGAGAGAGAGAGAGAGAGAGAGCGCACATGGGGAAGAGTGGGGAGAAAGAAATCCTAATCAGGCTCCACACTCTGCACGGAGCCCAATGTAGGCCTCGAGCCCATGACCCTGAGATCATGACCTGAGCCAAAATTAAGATGTGGATGCTTAACTGACTGAGCCCCCCCGGGCACCCCGCCCTGACTGAGGTTCTTAGGATGGAAATGCAGACGTCTAGGATAAAAGTGCATTTTGTATGTCACCAGGGAAGGACCGTGGGTGGCCACACTGAATCCGGGCTGTATTCCTAGCGCTCTGTGGAATTTGGAGTGCTGTGTGCTTCTGATATCTTCCCTTAAGCTGGAGCTCATTGCTCAGGCCTTATGGAAACCCTTACGTTTCCCCCGGTTTCGGGTCGTGAGCTCACAGAGCCTCTCGCTGCACTTGGGGGTGATGGTGGCCGTGGGTGCTGGGAAGGACTTGTGCTTAGTTCAAGGCTCCACACCTGTCACACAGAGTGCTGGCTGCTTCTGTGAATCGGCTAGCCCGGAAACTCTGCGAGGTAGGCTTGCTTCAAATGTAATTGCTATTCACTTAGTGTCAAGTACAGCGTGATTATTTACACCTAGAATCTGCTTAGAATTCTCTGTATAACAACATGGCAAGCCTTGCTTTCTACACGTTCATTTAGGCTGTTAGCCGAGGCAGATCAATGTAGAGTTAAGGCAGATGTTGGATATTGGGACTGTGTTTCCTTCCTTTATAGGTTGAGTGATTTCATTCAGAATTGTTATGACTTTATGACATCTAGTTCGTAAATACCTTTTTTCCTGAGCAATTTTCTGTTAACGTTTAAGAATAAGTGATTTAAGGGGAGATGGTCTACGGTTTCCTGGTTTTCGCTGTCTAGGAAATGCTGTGCCATTAATTTTTTGCCAGAACAGGGGTGCCTGGGTGGCTCAGTCAGTAAAATCTCTGCCTTCGGCTCAGGTCATGGTCTCAGGGTCCTGGGATCGAGCCCCGCATTGGACTCTCTGTTCACCGGGGAGCCTGCTTCCCTCTCTCTCTCTGCCTGCCTCTCTGCCTACTTGTGATCTCTGTCAAATAAATAAATAAAATCTTTAAAAAAAAATTTTTTTTGCCAGAACAAAACAAGCCCAGACCGAATATCTTTCCTTTTGTTTTTATGTCCCATTCTCTGACTATATTTGTGTTTTATTCATTTACAACTGTGTGTATATATATGTGGGTGTGCATATATCTGTATATCTGCATGTGTGTAAATATGTATATTTTGTAAGTCCTTTACATTTAACGTGTGGAATATAGAAGGACTGAGATTATGTTTTGCTCTCGGTCATTATTTCCCCCAGTATTTGATTACGAAGTATTTTAAACATGTAAAAAAGTTGAATTGTCCCGTTAATACCCATATATCTACTGTTAGGATTCCGTAGTTAGCATCTTGCTAAGTTTGGTTTATTGTCTAATTATCTGCCTCTGCGCCAGTGCAGTCATTTGCATCTTTTTGTTGTTGTATTTTGTGTAAGTTGCATGCGGCCCTCAACCAGGGCCACGTACTTTGTTTGTGGAAAGCGTGTATTACATACTGGGTCTTCCCTGAGCCTCCCCTGGACCTTCCTGTTAACGCCTACTTAGAACTAGGCTGGAAACCTCACCAGCAAGTACAGGGCCCTCCCAGTGGCCTCTCCCCGGGCTGTGTCCCTCCTGATGCGGCCTTAACCGTTCTGATTCTCACTGTGCATTTTGAAACAAGGGTGTCCAAGATGCTCTATCTACCTTTTGACTTTTGCACACATGGAGACTTAACTGGACTTCTCAGAAAATACTGTCTGCTCCCCATTCCTTAACACCAGCCAGATAAAGGCTTTGCAGACACCAACTCCTGATTTAGCCTCAGGTTTCCTCTTTGGTTATTTTCTAGCATTCTCTGTTCTGGGCAGCCTCCCCTAACCCCTCCAGCTAGCCGTCAGGCTGACCTTCGAGGAGAAGCAGTTCGCTGCTGTCCTGACTCACTGGTACCCCAGTGCTGCCCTGGGCAGAATGTTGAGAAGGAATGTAGGCATGAAGGCCTTGCTGGCAGTAAACTTCCCGTTCATCTTAAGTAATGGCTTTCTCCAGTATGTTTATAGTAATATTGCAATAATTTCCATTTAACATGTGCATTCTGCCAAAAAATAATTTGGAAAAAGTGAGAAACATGCCACTCTTATAATTATAGAGGGAACCTGAATCAAATATTTTATTTATATCATTAATGAAGCGACCAGTAAGTTGGTAAAGCTGAGTCAAAGGCATTTGAAGAAAAAGGATGGGAGAGAATAATTAGGTATGTGTGAGGGAAGTAGTGGGGTACCGTTCAGAACAGCCTTGAGGCACCCCAGCTTCTGGAAGTGTTGCCAGCAGAAAGCTCTGTAGGGGAGGAAAAAATTTTTTTTGCCACCCTTCTTGTTTCTTATGGCTGGTCTGTTAGTTGACATAAGACAGATTAACAGGAGGAAAGCAAATTTAATTTCATATGTACTAGAGTCCCAGAGAGATCTGAGAGGCTCTAAGACAGGCCATTGATGCTTATATGCCTCCTGAGCTAAGGAGGGATAGGAGTTTAGGGCTTCATGGGGAAAGACAATTTATAGGAGGTGGGGAAGAGCAAATGTTTGGTAAACAAATGTGCCTGGTGCCTTGCAGAGACAATGGGGTACGGAGAGGAATTGTAGAGGTGGGCCCTGCGCTCCCCACCCCCTTACCCCCACCTAGCCCTGACTTTGTGTAGTTATCTCTTCCTGGACTAAAACCTCTATTTGAATCCTTAGAGGCAGTTAAGGGGGGAGGTTAAAAGCTCTTCCTGAGTCTTTTGGACCCGGGTTATTTTCAGCTTAAATAATCCACGTGCCAAAGTGGTGCATTTTGGGGAAGTGGGGGGGCCTTGCTCTGGATCCTTTTAGCCCTTAGCTGTCAGCTCCCTTCAGGAGTTTCCTTGGCTGCAGACAGTCTCCGGGCCCGAAGACATGTCCCTCTCAGGACAGCCTGTACCCAGCGTCCTGTCCATGCGTCGGGATAAAGCAGGGACGTCTCTCCCTCTGCTTGCATCTCTCAAGGTCGTCCTATGATCAGAACCGCCCAGAGAGTCAGCCAAGGCCTGTCACAACTGTGTCCCAGCTTACCTTCTATCTCCACATAGTCCTGCTTCCTTCCCTCCTTTCTTGGGGGCTTGATCCTTCGAAGACTCCTTCATGAGCTTGTGGCTCCATAGTGACCATTTCCGATCCTGCCTCCTGAGAAACCTGGTTGGTCACGGTTAGATACAAAATCAATGAGCATCCTTCAGGGCAGTGATACTGTAAACTTGGGGGTTCTCTTTTCTATGGCACAGAAGTCTACGAGTCACCACGCGGCTTCACAGTGTCCAATCCCTTAGTATGCAGAAAATAACAGAATCAAATTCGGGTGTACTTATCTAGATCCGGGTCTGGCTGATCCGCATAGACCCAGATAGTCAATATTTTAAGCTCTCCAGGCCACATACCTCCGTCGCTCTCTCACAACTTCTCAACTCTGCTGTTGGAGCAGGTGAGGAGTCTTGGTGGCTTGGCCCTGATGGCAACGCAGGCGGAGGGTGGGATTTGGCCAGAGGGTCGTAGTGCGCTGACCCTTGCCCTAGATAGTTATCTGTCTGAGTTTGTTAAACAGTGTCCTAGAAGGACATTGAAAGGACAAGCTGCCTGCCATCCTTGCCCCTTTGATTCTTGGAGGATTTAATTTCTAAATCCTGCAGCCGCCCACAAGGGGCTCCTATTACCATTTCGAAAGTGAGGTAACAGGATCAATGAAGGTTCTCTGTGGCTTACTACTTAAGTAGATGATGGCCTTTGGAAGGAAGCCAGGTGGCTCTGGCTCTCAAGCTTGCTACAGCCGCCTCCAACAGCCTACCTCACTGAGTCATGGGAAACATGGGGATAGAGGTGTGAGGCACTGTTTGGAGAGAGGCAGCCAAAGAACAGCTGACTGCCGATTCACAGAGCCCGGGGGGTATTTAAAGAGGCCCTGCCCAGCGCCGTAGTCTCTCTGCCATGTGTCCTGAAATTGCCACAGAATAGGGGGGTGTACCTGTGAGCAAGGCAGTGTGAATGCAGATAGCTCTTATCCATTCAGGTTTTAGAGGAATTTTCCAGCCTGGACCTCGTTTCCTGGGCTGCATTCCTCTGATGGAAGTAGGGAGTCAGAGCAGCTTACACCACAGTGGTGGATCTCTTCCCTCAGCCTTGCCAGATCCTGGCTGTGCCCCTGAGCAAGCCCCCTGGTCAGTCCGAGACTCCGTGGTCACCCTTAAGAAATGTGCAGGAACTCTCCAGTCTTTTCCCCACTCTGCCTTGTAAATGGCCCGTTTGACCGGGACTGGATTCAAATTCTGACTCCTCACCTCACCAGCTGGGTGATCATGGGCAAGTTTCTTAAAGCTCCTTTGTCTCGGTTTCCTTATGTGTAAAATGAGGATTGTAATAGTATCTTTAATATGGCTAATAGGAAAATGAAATTAACTTGTGTCTGTAGAGCTTGTAGAACAAAACCTGGGAATACACAGTAAGCCCCATGAAGAATTGTCTGCTATTTCTGTTACTGTTTTTGTGATTGTTACTATTATCTTTAGCACTTAGTATGGTGTCTGGCTAATAATAGGTGCTCAATAAGTGTAGTTCAAGGCACAAATGAGCCACATAATAAACTAGATTCAGATGAAGTTCTAGAACAGTGCTCTCCAGTAGAAAGAACTCGCTGTGATGATGGAAATGTGCTATATCAGTCCTGTCCACTAGGGCGGTATAGGGGAGGAAAAATAAATTTTACCTCTTCCCTTTTGTTTCTTGACAGAGACATACCCTGTAATAGGAGAGAGCTTAACTGGAGAAAAACAAATTTAATTTTGTATGTATGGGGCCTTAAAGATATGAGACCCAAAGAAGTGACCCAAACAGACAGGTTTTATACCTTTTTGACAAGGAAACAATAAATTTGTGAAGAATTGACAAGACAAAGAAGTTCAAGCTTGGGTGGTTAATTAACAAGGAAGCAACAAGGTTTGTGTACAGTTTTCTGGGCTCCAGATTCTGTATCTGTAGCGATAAGGATTTCTCCGTTCCTCCTGGTGCAGGGAAGGTGCCTTTCACACGGGAGATTTATTTCCTCTTTTTAGGGAGACAAAGGGTGGCCAGAGTGTTCTTATATCAGCTGTTTCTTATGAAACTTTAATTCAAAATAATCTAAGTGCCAGTGTGGCATATTTTGGGATGGCCTACCCTGAACTCCTGTCAGTTGCCACTAGCTGCGTATGGGCTGAGGAGCACTTGACGTGTGGGTAGTGCCATCAGGGAACTGTGTTTTAGGTTTTATGCAATATCAATTGAATCTTACATCAGCCTGTGGCTAGTGGCTACCATGTTGGACAGCACAGTTCTCCGAACACCGGTGTTCGGAGTTGGTGATTAGGTTGGTCTGGTGTCGGCATTTTTGCAAACATTCATGAGTGATTAACATGCAACCAGAATTGAGAACCACAGGACTGGAACTTTTATGCCAGCACTTTCTCATCCACCCACCCATCCATCCATCCATTCAACTATCCAGCCATCCATCCACCCACCTGTCCGTCCATCTGTCCATCTATCCATCCATCCATCCATCCATCCATCCATCCATCCATCCACCTACCCACCTATCCGTCAGTCCGTCCATCCATCCATCCACCCACCCATTTATCCATCTATGCATCCATCCAGCCATCCACCCACCCACCTATCCGTCAGTCCGTCCATCCATCCATCCACTCACCCATTTATCCATCCATCCACCCATCCGTGCATCCCTGCACCCATCCATCTTCCCATCCATCCATTCAGTGAGTAAATATTAAGTTCCTGCTGTATACCAGTTAACTCTTCTTGGTGCTGGCAGTCAAAAAAGAGAGAGATTTTCATTCTCAATGAACTTGCCTGCTACTGAGGGAACAGATGATATGAAAGCATGTGAGAAGTAATGAGGTCAGATGGGCATTGCTGTGGTGGCTATGTTGGAAGGGATGGTGGTGCTCATTTAAGGAAGGCCTCCTTCGCCAAGGGACATATGACCTGGATCCTACTGGAGAAATAGCCTTGTCGTGATCTGGGATAAGAGTGTTCCTGGCAGAGGGAGCCTCCGGCCAGGGGTCTTGAAGCGGGACTGCACTTGGCCTGTTTACAAAACAGGAAGAATGCCGCGTGGTTGATGGTGAGTATGGAGGACCTTGGCAGGAGGTGATCTTAGAGAAGGGGACGGGTGGGGTTTTTGAGGACTTTGTGGATCGGGGTCTGGAGTTTAGGATTTGTGTTCTGAGTGCCATGGGGAGCTGTGGGAAGATACTAAGCAATGTCCCCTCTACTGCCTGTCTCTTTAATTGCCACACAGGTAGCGCAAGGGCGATGCAGGGAGGGGCTGGTGGTGGCTGAGCCAAAGTGGAGACAGAAGAGTGGGCAGGTGGGGCTCTACTAAGGTAGAGCTGATGGAACTTACTAATGGGAGGTTTGGATCTGTGAAGGTCACAGGGAGAGTGTTTATATGCCCTCCTTCCCAAATACAGGTAGACAGTGAGACTGGGTATTTGGAGTTTCCACAGACTGGATAAGCTTATCTTCCTTCCATCTTTCTTTCGGAAACTGCTTAGAAGCTCTGTGAAGCCACACCCAGTAGGTGAGGGGATTGTAACGCATGTGGCCTGGGGCAGTGTTTCTCCACCAGCAAGGGGCAGATCACCTAAGGATATTGCGAAAATGCCGAATCTGAGAATCATCTGACGGACTCCGTGGGTCTAGGGTCTGAGATTGTGCCTTTCTGAAAGGCTCTTCAGTGATGTCGGCACAGCCTGAGTTTGAACCCCACTTCCCCTCCTACACGGAGGCACAGAACAGTGGCCCTCCAGACCCTGTGTGTCTTAAGGGCGGGTTGTGTGGGGCCAGGAGGCACTCTCCCAGGGCTGAGCCATTCTTCCACGAGGATGTCTCAGACTTGTGGCTCTAAAGTCCTCTCCAGAGACTCAAGAACTTTCCTTTGTGGACAGAGAAGACCTTGTTCCTTTGTCCTTTTGGGAACAGAGTTCTGCAGTAATGATTTCCCAGCTCATAGCTGTGTGCACTCATCTCTTCAGGTCTGATCTCTAGAACTACTTCCAGGGGATGTATTTTACATGAAAAAGGAGCCTTTAAAGGAAAACGACCTGTAGGCAAGAAGCCACGTGACTGCCTGATTAAGCAACCCTGTGTTACTAACAGAATGCATTTACTTGGAGTCCGGGTGGGAGAAATGAGAGGTAATTACCAGAGATGTTAACAGTGGGATGATCCCTTTCGGCAGAGAGGAAGTTCACCTCCAACGCAGTGCCTCTAGGTCTGTATCTGTTTCTTGATGAAATGGGAAGGGAATCGTCAAGAAGTTTCGCATGATGCATTTCCCAGCCGAGCATTACTGTAAGTGAAAACCATTAACCAGGCTGTCGGAGTTCAGGCTGTTTTGAAAGGAGTGTGCTCCCTTCTAGAAGGGTCTAGCTGAACCATGTTGATCACCCCGGGGCCAGCACGGAATGCTTTATTGAGGCAGGATTCCACATGGAAGCTTTTTGTAAGTGAAATGAACATTTGATTACTGGGAGAAAATTACTGTGACCTGTTATTTGGTTTCCCAGCCGATGCCATTGATTCTCCTAGTTCTTAATAATCTGTCCCATTTCATACCAGATGAGATACTGAAGCTCCTTGACTCTTGGTCTAAACATTTAGGGTTATTGTACCAAGCTCATACTCCAGCTTCCTTCTGTCTAATCTTTTGACTTCCTCAGGGATGTGGCTTATATCATTACAGGTTATTAAATTATCATGTGGTTGTTTGCATTTTTATTATGTTCTCTTGTAATAAATGCAAACCTTCCCTTGAGAGCCTACATAGATGTAACTCAGCAGATCGGGGGACATTGAACGATCTTGATCCGCCTCCGCCAAAACAACCCAAAGCCTCTCTTGTTTCTGAGTGGGAAGCCATTCAGTGAAGTCTGTTAAAACTCACTCAATTTGTGGTTTTATTTCTCCAGAGAAGCCTGATTCCTCCAATTCTTGATGTTTGTTTTCCTCATTTGTTTCTCCTCTCTTCAGGGAATTACAGCTAACTCCAGGGAAGGGGGCTAAAGGGGAGGAAACAGGCATGGTCTAAGATAGCCCTTAATGAAACAGTCTTTAGTTCATAATGTGGTCCTAGAATTAAGGCAGTGGCTTTTTATAGAAATACTCCCAGCATAAGCACATGCCCGTTTGTACTCCATACTCTGTAAGCCAGCATATTTCCTTCCTGGAGGAGGATTCAGAGTGAGGGCTCTGATCACAAAGCTGAAAAACGTTCTCTGCCAACCAAATGAAAGTCACGTCCATGGTGTGGCCACAGTGCTTCTTAGAGGTGTGATTGTAGGCAGAAATGGCATGCAGAGGTGCTTAGACTTTCCTGTGTGAATAAAGGTAAGCCTTACGTGAGATGTTTTTCACCAGGACGTGCCGTGTCTTGTAAGAGAATGATAAGAACCGCACTCAGAAAATGTCTCTATGATGCCAGCCAGGATTCTGCCAAGAGGTATCACGGGCTTAGGAGCCAGACAGTCCTACGTTGAAATCTGTCCCTGCCGCCTTCTGGCTGTGTGATCTTAGGAAAGATACAAAGCTGTTCTGATCTCCCAGTCTCCTCCAGAAAATAATAGAATAATGCCTTCTTGGCAGCTGGAAAGCTACGAGAAATTAACAAATGAAGTGTGGTAAGTTCCTACCATACTGTTTGCCTTTGTCTCTGCAGATTGTTGTGTTTAAGACAAAACAAAACAGGGGCACGTGGGTGGCTCAGTCGGTTAAGTGCCTGACTCTTGGTTTCAGCTCAGGTCATGATCTCAGGGTGGTGAGATTGAGCGCCATCTTGGACTCCATGCTCAGAGCTGAGTCTGCTTGGTTCTCTCTCTCTCTGTCCCTCTCTGCCCTTCCCTCCACCTGCTCACTCTCTCTCTGTCTCTCAAAATAAATAAAATCTTTTTTTTTTTTTTAAGATTTTATTTATTTATTTGACAGACAGAAATCACAAGTAGGCAGAGAGGCAGGCTTCCCTCTGAGCAGAGAACCCTATGTGGGGCTCGATCCCAGGATCCTGGGATCATGACCTGAGCCGAAGGCAGAGACTTGAACCCACTGAGCCACACAGGTGCCCCTCAAAATAAATAAAATCTTTAAGAAAAAGATAAAACAAAACAAAAACATTAAGTTGGATCTTAACAACTAGTCTCTTATGGAAGAACTTCGTGTTTTCACATTCTTTGGATCGAAGTAAGCCAACAAGCTTCTCCTAATTTCTGACCATTTCCTTCCTCCTGGCTCTTTAGAATGGCCCAGAACACACTATGGCAGGTGTCTCTGCTGATGCAAATGCTAGGAACATCGTCATGATAAAGCTGTCTTCCTGGACACTGGTGGCCGAGCGGATGGGGTTGCTCCGTGTGCCAAGCTGAGTCTGCCTCGCAGTCCGGGCTGTGGCAGCAGTGTGCCAAGGACAATTACTGGAACTGGGTGTCCAAGGCCAGTGATCGCAAGACTATCTCCTCTCTTTTCTGCCCTGTTGAGGCATCTTGCCGTGGGTGACACGTCCATGTGAGGAGGAGTGTGGGAGCCATAACTCGGGGGTTAAAGCCAGGTGAAGGTGAGTGAGAGAGGGAGTCCTTGTTCTAGACACGGAGCGTTTTCTGAGCGGAGATTGAATGAGATGCAGAAAGCGCATGCTCCTCTTTCGTTTCTGGTGTTCTTGGCTTGTGCGAAGGTGTCTCTTTCAACACATCTTATTTTCTAAGCATGAAGTCAAAGGGAGATAATGTGACCCAGTTAATATGATAGGGCTGTGGCATTCTCAGGGGACGCATCTGTTGCTATCCAACACACACGGGGCTGGCTCCCTGCTCAAGAACAGAGCCAGGATGTCCGCTTGCCAGGCCACATAACAACACTGCTCTCCGCGCTCTGGTCCTGGGTCGGGCAGTAGCCGCTTTCTTTTTCTTTTTTTTTTTTTTTTAAAGATTTTATTTATTTGACACAGAGAGAGAGATCACAAGTAGGCAGAGAGGCAGGCAGAGAGAGAGAGGGGAGGAAGCAGGCTCCCTGCGGAGCAGAGAGCTCGATGCAGGGCTCTATCCCAGCACCCTGGGATCATGACCTGAACTGAAGGCAGAGAGACTTAACCCACTGAGCCACCCAGGCGCCTCCAGTAGCCAGTTTCTGATGGAGGTGAAGAATCCACTGCCATGGTACTTTCAAATGTCTCTGTTCTCCAAGCTAGAGGTCACAATTCTTCGAGGAAGTGCATTTTCTTTTACATTTGATCATATTTCTTTTTTTTTTTTAATTAATTCTTCACATTGTTTACTTTTTTTTTTTTAAGATTTTATTTACTTATTTGACAGAGAGACAGATCACAAATAAGCAGAGAGGCAGGCAGAGAGAGAGAGGGAAGCAGGCTCCCTGCTGAGCAGAGAGCCCGATGTGGGGCTCAATCCCAGGACCCTGGGATCATGACCTGAGCTGAAGGCAGAGGCTCCAACCCACTGAGCCACCCAGGCGTCCCTACTTTTTTAAAAATTGTGTTATGTTAGTCACCATACAGCATATCGTTAGTTTTTGATGTAGTGTTCCATGATTCATTATATATGTATAATGACCCAGTGGTCCATGCAATACATGCCTTCCCTAATACCCATAATCAGGCTCCTCCCCCACCTTCCTCCCCTCTAAAACCCTCAGTTTGTTTCCAGGACTCCACAGTCTCTCATGGCTCGTCTCCCCCTCTGATGTACCCCCTTTCCTTTCCTTCTCCGAATGTCCTCCATGTTATTCCTTATGTTCCATGAGTAAGTGAAACCGTAGGATAATTGACTCTCTCTGCTTGACTTATTTCACTCCGCATAATCTCCAGTCCAGTCCAGTCCGTGTTGATAAAAAAGCTGGGTGTTCAAAAAAAGCTGGGTGTTCATCCTTTCTGATGACTGAGTAATAGTCCATTGTATACACGTACCACATCTTCTTTATCCATTCATCTGTTGAAGGGCATCTCGGCTCTTTCCACAGTTTGGCTGTTGTGGACATTGCTGCTGTGAACATTGGGGTACAGATGGCCCTTCTTTTCACTACGTCTGTATCCTTGGGGTAAATACGCAGAAGTCCAATTGCCCGGTCATAGGGTAGCTCTATTTTTAATTTTTACCCCAATGATCGTATTTCTAGTACCATCTTAGACCTGCTTATCTATGAAGTTTCCCCAAACTGTGTCTCTCCTGGTTTCTAGCTTTTATTAGACATAAAAGATCTCATTTCTGCAATAGTTCTCCTGGTTGGGCATGGTTCTGTTATTCTCTGGCCTCCAGGGTCATTTGGGTCGTTTCTGGAGGGGACAAGAAGGCTGTACTCACTTCTTCATTTCCAGCTGATCTGGAAAAATCCAGCTAAAGGAGTTTAACATTTTATTTTATTTTATCATTTTAAAGATTTTATTTGAGATTTATTTATTAGAGAGAGAGAAAGTGAGCACGAGCACAGGGTGGTGGGGAGAGGCAGTGGGGGAATCAGACACCCCGCTGAGCAGGGAGCTTGATGCCAGGCCTGATCCCAGGACCCGGAGCTCATGACCTGAGCTGAAAGCAGATGCCCAACCGACTGAGCCACCCAGGTGCCCCGAGAGTTTAACATTTTAGACACAAGATACTAGCATCACACCCAGTAAGTAGGGGTCAGCTGCCCCTTCCTTTCACCATGAGATCCCAGAGCATGCCTTCTTAATGGAGGTGAAATCACCCCTATTGGAGGGGAAATGGCTTCCTTTAGGTGGGGAGAGGCACAAAAGCTTAGTACCTTTTTACTTTATTAAGCATAGATTTACATCCAATTTACAAACATACACAATATCTGTGGTATTAAAATTTCATGCGGGCCAATAAGGAAGAAGTGTCTGCAAAGGCTCTTTGAAGGTGATCATGAGAAAAAAGGTTTGAAAACACTGCTTTAGAATCTTACTCTTGATGCTTCCTTGTCCCTATTCACAAAAAAATAATTTCTAAAAGGAAACCCCTTGCTCTCTGCTTGGGTTGAAGATGTCATTAGATGTACTTCTGGAAGAAGGGTAGACTGCTGTATTTCCAGCTGAAAAACTGCTCGGAACTCTTTGGGGCAAAGCATCCATGAGTTTTAAACAGCATCAGGGTCTCCCGGAGAGATTTCAAAGGGTAACTCCTTGGACTCCACCCCAAACGTACCCCAGAATCTTCTGGAGCTCTGCACATCACTTGGATGATTCCTAAATAGCCAACCCAGCACGAAGTCCACAACCACTGATCTAGAACAAGGGGAGAAAGTGTTTTAGACGAGACTGCTGACCCAGAGCCGAAAAATGAGACTGTCTTGTGGGTCTTACCCTCCCCACCCCTCCCGACCCTGCCCCCAGCCCTGCATTTCAGCAAACCAGACGGCACTTGGTTCACCAAACACTCCTCAGCTTTTCCCACCTCCGTGCATTTGCTCATTAGATTCTCTCTCCACTCGGATTCCCTTTCTTTCCCCGTAGCCTATCCGCAGTCTATGTGTTCTTACAAGACCTACTTTTGATGATTCCTGCTATGGGAAGCTTTTCCCGAACCTCCCTAGTGTCCTTTTTGCACTTAACACTTTCCGCCTCACATTTTGACTATTTGCACCTGTTGTCTTCCTTTCTCCGATTTTCTTGAGGCATAGCTTAAAACCCATAAAACCCATCCATTCTAAGTATACAATGAAATGATTTTTTACTTAAGTTATAAAATAATGCAACCATCACCAGAGTCCAGATTTAAAGCATCTCCTCTCACTCCCCAAAATTTGCTCATTCCTTTTTGCAGTCAGATTCCATCCCATTCCAGCCAAGACAACCTACTTACTTTCTTTCTTTGCCTTTCCTGGACATAGCATAGACTTGGAATAACGCAATATATAGTCTTTTACCTCTCAATTAGCATGATCTTTTAGAGGTGAATCTGTGCTCTAGTATATATTGGTAATCTGCTCCATTTTATAGCTAAATAATGTTCTTTGCTATTGGGTTTTAGTAGCTATTATATTAACTGGGTTAGATTAGTGTTTGATTTTTTGGGGGCTATATCATGTTTTGTTGATCTAGTGACCATTGGTGGGCATGTGGGTAGTTTCCAGTTTGGAGTTACTATGAATATTGCTATCATAGTCTTTGTGTAGACATACGTTTTCAATTCTCTTGGGTGGATTGGGGGTGGAATTCTTGGTTCAGGTAAATTCATATATAACTTTTTTTTGGTGTGTGTGTAAGAAGAGAGCAGGTTGCGGGGAGGGCTAGAGGGAAAGAGAGAGAATCTTAAGCGGGCACCATGCCCAGTGCAGAGCCCGATTCAGGGTTTGATCTCACAACACTGAGATCATGACCTGAGCCAAAATCAAGAGTTGGACGTTTCACCAACTAACCCACTCAGCCAAATATATAACTTTTTAAGAAACTGACCAATTATTTTCCAAAGAGACTGTGACCACTTTATCTGTTACATTCCCGCCAGCGATGTGTGTGGCTTCCAGTTCTCCCTCATGCAGGTGAATGCTCCGTATCGTTGCTGTTTTGTTATTATACCCATTCTAAGGTGTGGGTAGTGGCACCTTGTGATTTTTAGTTGCTTTCCCTAAAGACTAATGATGCTGAACATCTTTTCAGATGCTTATTAAACATTCTTGTGTTGTCTTTGGTGAAATTGTTCAAATTAGTTGCCGCTTCTTAAAATTGGGTTGTCATTTTATTGTTTAGTTGTAAGTTTGGTAGGAAGTGGTGCTGAAATCATCTTTAACCTTAACTGATTTTCTGACCGGTTGTTTAATCCATTATTGTGAGTCTGACGCGCTGCCTACTGCGCTAAGGAGGCTCCTGTTTAATCCATTATTGAAAGGGCTTTTAGTCTCTCCAGCTGTTATCATTGAATTGTTCATTTCTCTTTTCAGTTTGTCAACTTTGGCTTCATGTGCTTTGGGGCTCTTAAGGTTGGTGTCATTGGTTCACATCTGCCGTTTTGTAGTCTCTGTCTTGGGTCTTTTTTGCTGCACTGTCCCTTCTTTATTGCCTTCTTTCATGTTAAATAGATGCTTTCTTGAGTTTCATTTTAATTCCTTCTCCCGTTTGAATTACTTTCTTAGTGATTGTTTTTATAATATGCATCTTAAGTTATCAAAGTCTGTTTAGATCAGTACTAACTTAATTCCTATAAAATGTGAAACCTTAATTCCTATAAAATAGGAAACTTTTGCTCTAATACAGATACATTACTTTCCCTTGTTTGTGTTATTATCATATATATTAAATCTATACATGCTGTGAATTTTAACAATGCAGTGTTACTGCTTTATGCAATCCCCTGCCTTTAAAGGAAGAGGAAAAGTATATACAGCCTTTTGTATTTACCCTCATATCAAACTTTTCTGGGGCTCCTTATTTCCTTGTGTATATATTTTTTATATACATACGTACATACATATATATGGTGTTGTTTTCTTTCTACTTAAGGGATTACTTTAGTATTACATCCAAGGAAAATCTGCCAGCAATGAATTCTCCTGGTCTTTATTTATCTGGTAAAATCTTTATTTTGCTTTTATTTTTAAATAATAGTTTTGCTGGGTATAGAATACTTGGTTGACAGTTTCTTCTTCCAGATCTTTAATTAGATCATTCCATTGCTTTCTGATTTAGCTGTTAATTTAATGAGGATCTCTTATGTGTTTTTGTTTCTCAGATCTGATATTGAACCCCTCTAGTGTATTTTTCATTTCAGTTACTATACTTTTCAACTCTAGAATTTCCATTTGGGGGGTGTGTGTGTGTGAGAGAGAGAGAGAGAGAGAGAGAGAGAGATATCTGTGTCATTATTCAGATAATCTGTTTGTTGGATTATTAATATACTGCTGTTTAATTTCTTAAACATGGGTTTCTTTTGTGTTTTGAACATATTTATAGTAGGTGCTTTGAATCTGTCTGCTCTGTCCAACATTGGAGCCCACTTCCAGATGACTTTTATTTTATTAATCTTTTTTTTCTTTTTTAATTTAAGTTATCTTTGTGCCCAATGTGGGGCTTGAACTCATGAAGAGATCAAGAATCACACAATCCTTTGAGCCAGTCAAGGACTCCCAGATGACTTTTATTAACCGCTCTTTTGCCCTTCAGTAAGGAAGGGCCATGCTTTTCTGTTTGTTTTTTGCATGACTCTTTATTTTTTGTTGAAAATTGGACATTTTAGTAATATACCTAGCAGCACTGGATTTGTTTTTTTGTCCTCCCCCACTCTCCCCGTTCCTGCCCATGGTTTGTTGTTATTCTGTTTAATTATTTGCCTGAACTAAATCTGTGGTATCTGTCTCTCTTGTGATGTGTGGCCATTGATGTATTGGCTCAGTTCTTAAATTTCTGGTTCTTCTTTTTCTTTGATTGTAAATTTTTATTTTTATTTTAAATCCTGGCTTCCTAGGAGTTCCCTCTGTGTCTGCATAGTCAATGGTTGGTCAGAGTTTGTGTTCAAATGCCTCAAGTGCTAAGATTGCATTCAAAATTAAGGAATTTTTTAAATTAAAGATTTGTTTATTAGAGAGAGAGAGATATAATGTGAATAGGGGAAGGGGAGAGAGAGAAAAAGAATTGTTAAGCAGATTTCCCACTGAGTATGGAGCCCAACCCAGGGCTTGATCCCAGAATCCCAAGATCATGACCTGAACTGAAATCAGTAGTTGGCCACTCAACCAACTG
This sequence comes from Mustela erminea, assembly GCF_009829155.1. Classification (NCBI taxonomy): domain Eukaryota; kingdom Metazoa; phylum Chordata; class Mammalia; order Carnivora; family Mustelidae; genus Mustela; species Mustela erminea. Next base: position 10,348,732 of record NC_045618.1, read on the forward strand.
AGCCACTCAGCTGCCCCTCAGATTAAGGCAGTTTTTAAGTTTCTCCAGCTTTTCCTTTCTTCTGGGTCCTTTTGCATTTCGTTAGTCTATGCATATAGGCTCACAGTCAGCCCGGAAGGTAGACCCTCTCTGGGTACTCCTCCACTTCTGCATGGCCTTTCAGTTAGCCAGAAATATGTGGAGATCTTATCAAGGACTCTTATGGCTGGTCTTGCTGTTGAATTTCTGTCTAGTCTGCCAGTCTGTTGCTTGTCCTCACCAGCATCAAAACCTCAGAGTAGCTGATGTTTGCCATTCATTTTCCATTGGGATGACTTTTTTTACTGACAGCACCCCTGCGTGTGGTTTTTCATGTTCCACTTTAAATCAGGTGGACTCATTCCAACCATGGGGCTGTTGGTTTGCATGGCCAACTCGTGTGATTGAACTCGTGTGATTCCCAACCAGCACGGGAGGGAAAGAACCCAGATTCCTCCGGCTTTTATCAGAGCTGAGTTCAGAAGTTTTTCATGAAAAAATGCTCCTCAGTTTGTTGCATGTTTTAGTTGATATCCAGAGTCTTGAAATGATGGTTTTTGTCTTTTATTTTTTTTTACAATTTCATCCATATTTAAAAAAATTTTTTGAAGGGGTGGGGGGGTGGGAGGTTCGGTGAGTCTGGTGGTGGGTATTATGGAGGGTACGTTTTGCATGGAGCACTGGGTGTGGTGTGTAAACAATGAATTCTGGTACACTGAAAAGAAATTGAAAAAATTTAAAAAGTAAAATAAAGAGCACCCTTACCACGATAAAAAAAATATTTTTTAAAGATTTTTAAAATTTATTTTAGAGAGAGAGTGTATGCACAAACAGAAGGAGGGACAGAGGGAGAAGGAGAGAAGCAGCCTCCCTGCCACGTGTGGGGCTTGGTCCCATAACCTTGAGGTCATGACCTGAGCCAAAATCGAGAGTCAGTCGCCTAACCAACTGAGCCACCCAGGTGGCCCTTCTCCAGTTTTATTATTGTTTTTGAGGAGAGAATTGGTCAAGTTTCTTGTGCTGCCGTTCCAGCCCCATTGTCTTTTCCCAGCTTCAAGAGAGCAAAAAATCACGTGGCAGTTAATAGGAGGGACTCTGACACCAGATTGTCTGAGCTTGAATCCTGGCCCGGCCGTTTACTACCTGTCAGACCTTGGACAAGTTACTTAAATTCTGGCCTCTGTGACCTCATCTGTAAAATGGGGATAATAATAGTACCTACCGGGGCACCTGGCTGGCTCAGGTGGCAAAGCCTCTGACTCTTCATCTCGGGATTGTGAATTTAAGCCCCATGCTGGGTGCAGAGATGACTCAAAAAAAAAGAAAAAAATCGGGGCACCTGGGTGGCTCAGCTGGTTAAGCGTCTGCCTTCAGCTCAGGTCATGATCTCAGGAGCCTGGGATCGAGCCCCGCATCGGGCTCCCTGCTCAGCGGGGAGCCTGCGTCTCCTTCTCCCTCCGCCCATACCCCCCCCACCTCAACCCCGGTTTGCGCTCTCTGGCTCTTTCAGTCTCTCTGTCAAATAAGTAAATAAAATCTTTAAAGAAATGTTTTAAAAAAATTAGTAGTACCTAACCTACTGAGGTTGTTGTAGGAATGATACGGATTTAGCATATGCAGAGTGATAGGAGCAGACCTGGGCACACGGTAAATGCTCTAAAATGTTCGTACTTGTGAGTTCACTGAGGGAGGGACTCTGTCTTATCTCCGATCTCAGCCCCCATATCCTCCGTCTGGTACTTGGCACATAGTCAGCTCTTCTAACCCTCGAACCATCTTTACTAAGTGATGCTTGACATTCCCAGGAAATGAGGGCAGCTCCCAGAGTAACTGCAGGTAAAGGACGAGAGACTGCAGGGGACCCAAGGAACAGATGGCTTTGTGTCTGGTTGAGGCCAAGTGTTGGTCAGTCTTCGTCTTGGGCTCATGTGTTTTTCCTGCCAGCCCCAGGAACTGCCTACAATGCCCGGTGCTGCTCACATACCATATTGAACTGGAGCCTGCCTGGGTCTGCCGACTTGTGTTTGTTTCCAAGAACCTAATTAGCACTATTGTTACCATTTCCAAAGTTTCCTTGCATCAGGCACCTCCAGGAATGGATAAAGCCGCTTGGTGTGACGCTTACTTAGGTTCTTTTAAAGGTTTTTTATTTATTCGTTTGACAGACAGAGATCACAAGTAAGCAGAGAGGCAGGCAGAGAGAGAGAGAGGAGGAAGCAGGCTCCCTGCCAAGCAGAGAGCCCGATGCGGGACTCGATCCCAGGATCCTGGGATCATGACCTGAGCTGAAGTCAGAGGCTTTAACCCAGTGAGCCACCCAGGCACCCCCTTATTTAGGTTCTTAGGCAAAGGGAAAGGGCCACTGGGGAGCTGTGGGAAGGCAGGGAACTTGAGTGTGTGGTTCATCAGCCCAGGCTCCTGCTCGCCCGGACGGGGCCACCGTGCCAATGGGAAATCGGTGCTCCTTCCTCCATGCACACGATTGGGGTGAACAGAGTCCCTGCTGGATTCAGGGCTCACTCACCACCGAGGCAGGAAGCCTTTGTGCAGGGAAGCATACGTGTCACATTGCTGTATGTAGTGACAAGGCTTAGCCACCCTGCACCCCGCTCTGTGCTCAAGAGCTGGGTTGCAGGCATAAGCCAATCTTTGCCCCCAAGGAACTTTCAGCCTTCACGAGGAACACCAGACATTCCAAAATAATGCCGGCCCCATGGGAATCTATATCGAGAACCGTGGTTGTGAGGGAGAAGGAGAGGCCCGGAGAATTTCTGGAGGAGGCAGCACTGGACTGCTGACTAAGTGGGGGTGTCCGAAGCGAGTAGAGTGGGCTGGGTGGTGTTTTGGCCCCTTTGAAAGCTGGGGGGAATGAGACAGATCCAGATCTGCATAGGAAAGTTGCAGCTAGGGATTGCTGCAGGGGCGAGGTTGGGAGGCAGAATGTGGCCCGATGTCGGGGTCTTCTCCCTGGAGGCAAGGAGCTTGGGCTTTTCTGGCTCACAGCGGGCATCACTGGAGGGTTTTAAGGAGAGAATGAATTGGGGATGGGTTGAATGATGGGTTCAATGAGGTGAGACAGGAAAGAGAGCAGCGGCCAGTGCTATGCTCTGGGGACATTTCCGGTTTCTGAGACCCGGGATGGTGCAGATGTCAGAGAAGTACTGATTTCATCGAGGGAGAGATCAGAAGGGCTGGGCTTGCTGAGCCCCGGGGTAGGGGTCCTGGAGGGGGTGGAGAGCAGGATGCTATGTTGGGACCCGTGGAGGCTGGGTGCTTCCTGGGGAGGGGGTCTGCAGCTCAGAGGTGTGGTGTGGCTGCAGGCAGAGACGGGGTGCCACCAGCATGCTAGAGATAAGAGAACGTGGGGATTCCTCTCCCGCCGTTTTTGTACAGTGACTTAAAACCAGAAGTGACTGTGGAGAATTCTGGCCATAGAGAGCAAGGGAAGAGGAGGAGGAGAGGTTTGGTGGTGGTCGAGGGGGTGGGCGTTGGAGGAAAGTGGAGGACAGCAAGTTGTTCCTGTCAGCTGTGTCAGCAGTCAGAGAAAGCCGTGTGAGGAGGGCAGGGAAAGTAGCGGTCACATTTAGGAAGCAGGAGCTCAGTGCGGACCCGCATCCAGAGCGGCTTCCCGTGGCCGTAGCACGGTGGTGACGCCCAGTCGCGTGGGATTGACCTGAGCGTCCAAAGCGGGGAAGTGTTCCCAACAAATGGGGACGTTCTCTACGCCTCTGGATGGAAGGGAAGAAGAAAGGTAGCGACAGGAATGGAAATCGATGCAGCCCCTGTGGGAAACAGGACACAGGTTCTTCAAAACATTCAAAGTAGAACTACCAGATGATCCGGTCAGTCCGCTGGTGGGTGTATATACACCCCAGACATGAACACACTAACTCAAGAAGTTACATGCATGCCTGTGTTTATCAGCATTATTTACATTAGCTGTGATACGGAAGCAACCTACCTGTTTACTAATGGGTGAATCCATAAAGAGGAGATTTTGAGTTGTTGAATACGGATGGAAATTGGGCGTGTTTGTGGATACGGTAGAGAAGGAGCCAGTGCAGGGGGGAAGAGCGCATAGGGCAGAGAGGTGAAGCAAGGTGTTCAGGGGGCAAGAAGGTGGCAGGTGCGCAGAGGGACCTGCCGAGCGGGAGGCAGGGATGCCCCTTCCCTCAGTGGAGCGAAGCTGGGAGTCTTACAGCGCGTTCCCTCCTTTATCTTTCCAGTGAGCAGGAGCCCACTTTTGGCTTGGACAGAACAAGGCACTGCTGTCACCTCCTGCACTAATGATAACCTCTCCATGACTTTGCGCCGTTACAGCTGTGGTACTTTTGATACCTGGTTTGGTCTATATTGGTCCAGCATTTTCAGCACCTCCAACAAGGGAACATGCATCCAACACATGGTAGACTGTTGTACTCACAGTCGAGCAAGACCAGGTAGTGACAGGTTTACTTTTATTTTAACATGGGGGAGGGGGCGCTGAACTGGACGGGACAACAGGAGACGGAACTGTCGCTTACAGGTATGTGATCCTGGGCAAATTACTTCATTCCTCTGCATTTCTGGTTCCTCCCTGTAAAATGGGAATGGGCTGGATCCTTTTCAGCACCCACGTTAGCAGTAACATGCATCGTGCCTGTGGTCGGTCACTGTGTGTCTTAGGGAAGGTGAGGGGGTTTGGTGCCTGAGATGTACTGGACAGACGGGTAGCAAAATCTGCAGGGAGCTGGTGTGAGCAGATTAAGAAAGATGAACTCTTCAGTGTGTGTGACTGTTACCTTCAACTGCTCTGACCCCAGAGTTTTGACTTTCTTCTTCTAGAGGCTTTCCAGCCAGCGCTGCACGCAAATGGGCATTGTTTGGTTCTGGTCTGTGTTTATCTTGTACCTGGATGCTCAGGCTTTGGTGAACATATTATTTTCTTATCAGCTTATTTGTGGGTTCATTTCTTTGAGTGGATTTAATTAAGTGGAAGCAGATTATCATGGTATTTAGGACTTAGGTATTAGGGCTTAAATACCTGTCCGGTGGGTTGCTGTTGAGGAATGTATATGTAATGATTTTGTACCCTCTTCTGGTAGAAGCAGTTTTGATATGTAGCACACACCTGTGGAATTACAAGTAGGATTTGAAAACCAGGAAAGAAATGGAATGCTTATTTGCAGCCCTGGCGTCCCTTTCCATTTCTCAAACATGGCGGTAGGTTTGAGTCTGAGATTCCTGGTAAGCAAGGCAAAAAGGGAAATGCAGCTATAATCAGACTGTTGAATAGCCTTTGGTTGGAGGTGAGGCTGGGAGAATCCAAAAAATTAGTTCCTTGGAGCAGCAGACCTTTTTCTAGTACTTAAACACATTTCTCCTATCTCCTGTCTTAACCCAGTGTTTCTGAAAATAGATACATATTTTTTCCAGGGATGCTCAGGATTTTAAAAAATGGGTAGCAGAATTTCAAGAAATGCTACGTACTGTATACTTCGATGGATGATTAACAATGAATGTTACCATTTGGGAATCTATCGTAAATCTAGCCGCAAGGAAACCTGTTTATCTTTGTTCACCACTGGGTTTTCAAAATTATATATGACTTCAAAGCTCTTTCCCACCCTGGAGAGCTTTTAACAATAATTAAAACTTTTAAAAAAATTTAAATAGTCTTTCACAGTAAGAGACAGAGGACAGGAGGGAGGGCAGTGGAAGGAGAGAGAGACAGAACCTCGGACAGGCGGCACTTGGGCATGGAGCCTGATGCGGGGCTCGATCTCATGACCTCGAGGTCATGACTTGAGCTGAAACCAAGAGTCTGATTCTCAGCCGACTGAGCCACCCAGCTGCGCCCTCCCTTTTTTTTTTTTTTTTCTTTTTATAAAAGCAAGTTTGTTACTAATTGCATGGGACTGCCTCTGCTTACTTGGTGGAACCCACCTGCTTACTTAACGATGTGGATGGGGGAGAACCTCACTGAGGCCGGGATAGGGGTGCTCCATCCCTCTGGTGTGGGGCCAGTGACCGGGCTTCAGTCCTGGCCCCTCCCTCTGCTTACCGTGTGGCTGTCAGCAGGACTGTCATCTTCTCCAGCGTCCAGTTCCTTATCTGTAAAATTATACTCTCAGTATCACGTACCGCATGGAATCAGTGTAGAATTAATATGTCAACATATGTAAGGTCTTCAGTACTGTATTTCTAATTTCTAAGAAATTAGAAACTGTTGAAGATGGCTGTAGTTAATATCACCCTGTTCGGGAGCCTGCTGGGATGCCACATTCCTCCCATGGTACTAGGTACTAACCACGCTGTTTCTTTGGGTACTGACTGTGCTTTGAGACTCGTTCGCCCTTGGTGATCACTGCTTATTTTCCTAGTTGCCATCTCCATGATTCTGCGAGCTGGTTGAGGGCATCTCCAGCCCCTGGTTTAGGCCTTTGGATAGCCCAGAGAGTCAGTGTGTGGTTTTTCAGCTCAGCTGACGGTAAGCCTGGACCCTAGGGCATCGATAGAAGTCTAATTCGGTGAAAACAATTTTGCCTGGGGGGGTGTTTGCCTGCATAAGTTGTTAGTATGTTAGAAATCTCTTTCTTGAGACTACCTCTGGTCTTCTAAACATTGTGGTTGAATGCTGAGGAAATCATTTAACCCCTGCTGTTCTTCAAGTTTCTCTAACAGAAGAGATCAGGCACCACATAAATTGTGAACTGAAAGAATGAAGTCATAAAAGGGGCTAAACCCAGATTATGAATAATTGCCTGATGCGGACATTTCTGGTGCTGACTGTGGAGCTCAGTTACAGAGCGGACGAGCGTTCTGTTAGTTTTACCCTGCGGAGAGGGAGAATCTTTGTTTTCCATGATGGACCACTGAGCTACAGAGAAAAATCAATGATGAAATTTATGAGTAGGAGGCCATTAAATTCGGAGATTCTGTTTTAGAAGAGAATGCTAAAATGTTACACATTCTCGTAGAATTAATTGAACATAAAATTTCGCTACACGTAAGGAGCAATAAAAAGTGTTTCTGTTGTATTTTAGGGCCATTTAGGGAAGAGAGGTAGCAGAAGAGATGAGAGAAGCTAAGAAACGGGTTGTAGAGGGGAAAGTAGTCAGAAAGAGGCGAATAATGGAATAGGATATAGGGAATGGCAGAGACGGGCTTAGAGCAGAGACCAGTAAGACTTAAGGACAGCCAGGTGGCAACGCTCACTCAGGGTAATCAGAGAAAAGGTGGTTGTTCCGGGTACAGAGAGAGTCACTGGGCTCCCAGGACACTGCCACATCAAAGGGGAAAGTCATGTTGCGTATTCGCAACCCCAGGCATAACTGCTGTTACAGTGATGAACATCGTACAGAACATTTCCCTTGCATTTGAACCTGTGGCAAGCTGTGAGGGCAGGATTTTAATCTGCACATTACAGATGGGGAAAGGGAGTTACGGGTGTGTTAAGTGCCTTGCCTAAGGTCCCACAGGTAATGTTTGACTCCCTAAATCTCTCGTGTTTTCCACCTGCCCCTTCACGTGTGCTGATGACTTTGGTGAGGGCTGAAGGCCAGAGTTAGGTCTAAATCAGGGACTCTCTGTAATTCTTACTGTGCTTTTTGAGAACAGTGGTTGGAAGAGGACAACCATTTATTATGTGGTCATCATACAGGCTAACTCATCCGCCAGCAACGTAGCAACAGTGACTAAATGCCTCTTTTCCCCACTGACCTGCAAGGCAGAGGAGCGATCTGTTTGCCACCAGGGCAATTACGGGAGATGTTGTCTTCTGTTACTTGGTTCTGCAAACATCACATCCTGGAATTCACCAGTGAATGCCTTGTGTGCGGCATTTCCCTTGTGCCCTAAATTACGTGCTCCAAGGAGCTGCTGTTCAGATGAAAAACAAAACCACATACAGTGCCTCGTTTACCCGATGAAATTGCTGCTGCTCCTAGGACAGTGGCTGTCTGGGCTTATGTGGTTCAGTCCGTCCTGCACCATCCCATTCTTTACTGCAAGGAGACATGCCCTTGGCACATCAGACAAGAAACTGAAGTTGCCTTGCAGATTACTTTCATGGAATTAATAAACTTGCATTACAGCCTTGCCTAGATTGACTTTCCTAGGCCAGCAAGAGGAGGGCTTCCCAGATTTGTTATAAATGGCCAGTGTGTTTATTGCCAGGCATAAGAATAATGTAATCTGCCAAACTGGATTGACTGAGAACAGTAGAGCAGGAGTTGGGGGAATCTGTGGCCTATGGCCAAATGCAGCCAACTGCTTGTTTTTGTTAATAAAGTTTTATTGGAACGCAGCCATGCCCACTGTTTTGCATATTGTCCGTGGATGCGGCTTTTGTGCCAAGATGGCAGAGTGAGTAGTTGCTACAGAGGCTCAGTGGTTCGGACGCTGCAAATATTTACTCTATGGCCCTTTGCAGAAAAAGTGAGCTGACCCCTGTTTGGCAGGGGGACTGCGCGTCATACCGCATGTGACTGTAGTTTAGGTGAACTTCGCATCTCCGGGACTGCTTCTGCATCTGCTTCCTGACATGGGCCCTGCTGCTGGGCACCAAAGGTTAAGGGTGAAGCTTCCTCCAAGTTCCCCTGGGGCAGCCTGCTGCCCTCTGTCACATCCCAGTCCCCTCGGACAGCCCGGTGTTGAGATGCAGGTTCTCCCCAGTCCCAGGCTCTTCCCAGCCTTCTCATGCTCTCAGCCCTCACATGGCCCCCGACTGAGCCAGCAGAGACTCTCCCGAGGTCCCTTTGCTGTACCTTCCTTGGTCCACGCCTCCTCAGCTGCCAGCCCTGCACTGTTCTCCTTCTCTGGGCCCTCTCCCCGGGGGCGCTGTCTGATGCTTTATCATCCCTACCCTGCAGAAGCCTCCCTTCCCACCAGTACTGCTGTGATAGCTGCCCTCGCAGGTTCTTCTCACTCCGCGCGAGGCCCCGCTGCCGGGATAATGTTGCTCCTGCTCAAGAACCTCTCTTGGCTCCCTATGGACCTCCAGATCTAAAGGCAGACCCTCAGCCTGGCCTTCAAGATTGTTTTATTTCTGATTACTCCTCACCATCTTATCTTCCCCCCACCATGTCCCAGGCGTTGTCTGAACTGTACCCCCCCTACCCCCACGGGTCTTTGCTTGTGGAATGTTGTAACCTCCCCCTACCCTCATCACCCCCTGTTTATCCTTGTTGCATCCCAGAATCCTGGGTGTATTTTCCTTCACGGGCAACCAAACATGCTCTCATTCCCTTAAACCCTCTGCCTCTCTCTTCCCCTGTATGGCAGGCTGTGTTGGTAGGCTCTGTTACGCGATGGCTTCTTTCTGCTCTCCCCAGAGGATAAACTCCCACCGGGTAGGGATTGTCTCTCAATTATAGTCACTTTGCTCGCACCTGCCACGGAGCTCGCATCTGGGCGGGACTTGGAAGTCACACAGAGCATGCGCACCGGTGATGAGGCGCGAACTCGCAGACGCACCTACTGTGTGCCAGGTCCTCCGAGGCACGATCTCGTAATGCTCACTCGAGCGAGTATTGCTAACGGGGTGCAGACCCGCGCGGAAAGATCGGCCACGTGCCGTCCCGGGCAGATTTGGCCTCGAGGCTTCCCTGCTCCCACGCTGCACGCGGATGACCACGTTGCCCTGGAGAAGCATCCACGTCCCGCCCGGTGCGTCTGTGCACACACATTCCTCCGCCTGCCTGTGTCTTAGAATCCTCTGGGAGATTTGAAAGGAGCTCTGCTCGGGTGCGTATTTCCCAGACGCTATCAGAGCCCCGGCTGGGGGCGGGGCAGGCACTGGTGTTTTCAAAGGTTCACCAGGTGATTGCAGTCCAGGCCCCACGCCCCAGGCCAGAGTAAGAAAACGGGCAGACCTCTGGGAAGGCTCCTGGGGGCTATTCTGACGTCCGGGGCTGCCCGGGAGAACTTCTTTCCTTACTTAGTGAGCTCCTGACTTTTGAAGGTGAGGAAGGCCTCATCTCTACGTGACCATGGTCTCCAGGTGCCTCTTTTCTTAGGGCGTTCATGACAGCGTGGGCTGAAGGGCTCAGTCCCCTTTGCTGCAGCTGGTCTGGGTGCCTCAGGCACCCTAAGAGGTGAGCCTCCCTAAAAGGCAACCCCAGTTTGCCCATGTGAGTGTGTCTTTAGGGGCTGAAAAGGAGGGAGTGCTTTCCAATGGTGTCTAATTAAAAACAAAAAACAAAACAAAAACCTCTTCCATCTTGAGCAGAGGGAGGTTTGTTGATGGGAAGTGTAGTAGAGCAGTGGTTCTCAAAATGTGGTCCCCTGAGCACCATCAGCATCCCCTGGGAGCTGGTTCGAATGTAAATTCCTAGCCCTCACCCCGCCCCCCCCACCTGAGGCGTCATAAGCTCTCAGGTTGAAATGGGGCGGTGATCTGCTCTGTGTGATTTTGCTGCCACACTGAGGTTAAGGAGCACAGCTCAAGGTTGATGGTGAGTACGTGGGTAGACCCCTGGATGGACCCCTGAAACAGCAGTGGTTTTCTGCCCTAGCTGGGCATCCGAGACCTCCAGAGTCCTACAAAATCTTGGGCCACTGCGTCTCTTCTCTGTTTTGGAGGCTGTATTTTTAACAAGTGTTCCAAGAGATTCTGAAATGCAAACTTTTTTTTTTTTTGAATCGTGGTTAGTAGAGACCTGATAAATATTACATTCTTTTAATAATAACTTCATATCCACTTGGCACAGGGTAAGGACATTTTCCTTTTCCTCCTGGAGTTAACGGTTCCTTCGTCCCTAATTACCAAGACGTTTGCCATCAGTTCTGTTGCCCATTAAGTAAAGACAGTATTTCTCGTTGCTGGATTGTTCACTGCTACATAAAAGCCACAAGTGGGTTTTATGGCCTCATGCATACTTAATTAGTTCATCTTCTCAAAATTGTGTTTTAAGTGAGTGAAGACCTTAGCCTCTGATCTAATTGATCCACAAAGCGTCTTTTCAGAAGGTTCGCAGGGCCTAAGGCTTCATTCAGAGGCCACAGGTCAAGGAGGTGAGGACCGTTCCACGTCCCGTCATCCCTTGGGTGTTTTCCAAAGACCAGGCTTGAGGCAGGACGAGTGGCTGCAGGCGCGGACACCAGCTCTCTAGAAGAGCTGATTAGTTTTTTGTTTTGCCTACAGCTGTCTCCATCCCCACCATCCTTATCTGTCATCATAAATGTCCACACCTGTGTGATATTTTATGACAGGTCACACCTGCTGAAACAGTGCTGTTGTCCTGTTTCAGATATGGCGCCTAATATTTATGTCATTAAGCCTTGTGGCGGGATTGAAAAACAGCTTTTGCTCCAAACCTTCCCACCTGCTGCCCGCCCACGTCTGTTGTCCTTGACTCTCGTAGTGGGGGTCGCCAGGCTGCAGACCCACCAGGCGCGAGGGCACTCTAGTGCCATGTGTTCCGGCTCCTTTCCCGCACCCACGTCTTCTGGGCATCTCTCAAGGCTCAGCACAAAGGTTGGGGTGAAGCCTTTTGGAGCCCCCCAACCTCCCAGGCAGACAGACTGTCGGCTTTCCCTATTACAAGCCTCTGCTAGAGCACTGATCCCATCATGCCTTTTTTTTTTTTTTTTTTTTTTTTTTTTGTTACAAAGCAAAGGAGTGACTAAAGGGAGCCTTTGTTTTTCTTACCCAGACCTTCCAGAAAGAACTTCTTTCGGAGTATTTGAAAACCAGTTTAATGAGACCAGACTGGCTAATAAATTTCTTTTCTCGTCAGTTGCAAATACTTGGTGTTTGAGAACTAAACTAGCTACACAGTGGGGGCCGACTGAGTTGCGAGCTGGCCTTGTCTTGGTTAGGAAGTGCAGTGGGAATGGGAGTCAGAATCAGAATGTGGGCAAGAGTGGGGATGCAGGTGTCCTGTGGCCAATACCAGTGTCAGAACACTGCTCTACCGAGCTCACCGCCCCCCTCCCCGCCCCGGGGCCAGTGCCAAAGGACAGACCATCATAGTGGGTGGCATTGCATTACTGCCACGCTGCTGACCCTGGGCTGAGTCACCTGGGGACTGTCACGAAATCCCAGGCTGCTCCCAAGACCAGCTCAGTCAGAAGCTCGGGGAGGGACTGGGCATCTGAGCTCTTAAGTGTTCCAAGTGTTTCCAGTCTGAAGGTAGCTTTGAGAAGCCCTGGGTTGAAGAAGGCTGTTTGAACGTGTGGGGTTGAAGATGAGGTTGGCAAGAATCCCTGGGCTACTCTTCTTTTTCATAAGGTGCACAGAGACCTGCTGATCCTTACGGGTATAGCTGGGTGTGCCCATGGCCAGAGGCTGTGGATGCGTGCGGTTGGGCAGCGGGGCATGTGTTCATATGTTTGGTGGAAGGCGAGATCCACAGAACTCTCATTCCTCCCAGTCCTTAGCAGCCTGCAGCCCAGAGTGTCTCAGAGAGAGAAGTCTGCCCCTGCAAGCCTCTCAAATTCTCCCGTCCATCTCTCTTGCCACTTTACTGACTTTGCCTTTCCTCTCTCCTCGTTAATAGTTTGCTGGCATTCCTCTCTCCATTTTTTTGTGGCCCATTTGGCACACGATGGCCACACCTAGCATCCTCTCTTCTGCTTTGATGTTGCCCGATGCCCATAGATAAGTGACAGTAGTATAGATAGCCCTTTACAGCACTTAACCCTCCCTATATGTTCCTGTCCCCATTTTATAGACGGGAAAATGAAAGCATAGGGTGAATTGCCCAAGGTCTCAGAATCAGGATGGCCCCAGATGTTCTGGCCCTGGAGTCCTGGCTCTGCACCCCACTGCTTTGCTTCCTCTCCCTAGGCTCTCCTGCCAGGTATGGAAAGGCTGCTGTCTGCTAGTGGACCTTTCATTATTTTCAACCCTCATGTACACACTTCTGGGTTGATGTTCCTGTTCCTGCTTCACTAAGAAATCAAAGCTTGGACAGATGAAGCAGCTTGACCGAAATCATAGAGCTAATTAAGGGAGTAATAGCTGGGATTCAAACCAGGTGTTCCTCTCTCCGTGCGCTGCATTTTTTCCACCACACTGCACGGGATTGGCTGATTTCTTTAGGGTGGCATCTGTGGCTCTCTAGAATCTGTCACCAGTCCACCTTTCCAACCATTTTCCACTCCTTTATTAAATCATGCCACCAACTTTTGCTCACTGTTCTTTAGCCTGGAGTGTACTTCCCTGCCCAGCTAGGTCTATCCAACCTCCCATGAAGACGGGGACTCTCGCTGATAATACCCCATGTGGAACCTACAAACAGCAGGAGGCAGGGCCATTTGCATTCCCCCCCAGCTCAAAAGCTCTAAAATAATGCGTCTCCTCTTGACCCCGCTCCTGTGATGGCTGTAGTGTGAAGGTAATATCCAGGGACTTGAATTGTAGCTGTGTTATGTGTCTGTCTGCTAGGTTGCATCTTGAGGCCAGGTGTCCTCTCTTCTGTGTGTGTGTGTGTGTGTGTGTGTGTGTGTGTGTGTGTGTGTCGGGGTCATTGCCAAGCCACTGTGGAGGTTTACTATGTGTTAAACAGGTGAAGGTCAGACTAGAGTACAGAGGTGGGGAAAGTCTTAAAAATATTCCATCAGGGGACATTGGCAGGGCAGCAGGGCATAGAACAGTCCAAGTCATATTTATTTGAAGGCCTCTAGGGAAATGTATGTGGGAAATTTCCAGAGGGAACTGGAGCTAATGATTGTCCCAGTGAGCTAATCCAGCATGTCCATTTTGCCAACTAGGGCTTTGTTTTGTTTTCTTCAGGTAGGATTTGCTAACGTCCTAGTAAAAAGCCCCCAGCCCTGCCCCCCCATCCCCCAAGCATGGAGTTTCTAAATAGGGTATAGTTTGGGAGCCGGTGAAAATGGACTTAGGGCTTGCCCAGGAGCACGGGATGGTGGCCACGTGTGGGGAAGGGCAGTTGTGTTTCCCAAATACAGGCAGAACTTTTCAGGATGGAAACAGGTGCCAAGAAAAAACTTCCTTGCCAGTGGGAAAGTTAATTCTTCAGCCGTCGAATTAGTTATCCTACTAAGAAAATATTTTTCGGACTCTTTGGGTTTAAGTCGGTTGTCGCAGGTGTCGTTTGCCTCCCAGAAACACTGCGGAGGGGCCAGGGCCTGCTCGCAGGCGCCCCGCGAGGCCAGAGGGGGCTGCTTCTTGGGTGGCGTGCGCTAGCACTGGCCTTGAGATTTCCTTTTGCACCCCGCAGGTGAGCGTCCTGACCACCCTGGAGCGGAGGTTCAACCTGCAGAGCGCGGACGTGGGCGTGATCGCCAGCAGCTTCGAGATCGGGAACCTGGCGCTCATCCTCTTCGTGAGCTACTTCGGGGCGCGCGGGCACCGGCCGCGCCTCATCGGCTGTGGCGGCATCGTCATGGCCCTGGGCGCGCTGCTGTCGGCGCTGCCGGAGTTCCTGACCCACCAGTACAAGTACGAGGCGGGCGAGATCCGCTGGGGCGCCGAGGGCCGCGACGTCTGCGCCGCCAACGGCTCGGGTGGCGACCAGGGCCCTGACCCGGACCTCATCTGCCGCAGCCGGACCGCCACCAACATGATGTACTTGCTGCTCATTGGGGCCCAGGTGCTCCTGGGCATCGGTGCTACCCCCGTGCAGCCTCTGGGCGTCTCCTACATCGACGACCATGTGCGGAGGAAGGACTCCTCGCTCTACATAGGTAGGAGCTGCGGCGGTGTCCGGGCGCGCGCCCCTGGGCTGCGCGCTCTGTTAGTAACTGACCTTGTTAGTAACTTGCCTTGACCGAGGAAGGCAAGGTGCGCACGTGAACATTTATGGTTCTCAGACTGGGTTCTCAGACTGGGTACATCTGTGGGAGCTTGCGGTGTGGCGGCTTTGAAAAATGGGGATACCTGAGTTGTACCCCCAAGAAAATCCAGTGCAGTTGGGTCCTGCCTGGGCGGGCATGGATTGTTTTCCAGGCTGTCCAGGTGATTTCGATGCACCGTAGAATTGGAGGTTGGCTTTGCTAGATCCTTAAGAAGCAATGAATGGGAAGACACGGTCAGGAGGGGTATCACGTGTTTTCCCCTGATTTTCACACGTGTGTGGACTTGGACCTCTCTGGCATTAACTGCCAGGCTATACTTGGGATCTGCACCTTGGAAACCCCAGTTTTTAATAATCGAAATGATCTTCTGGTCATTGTCCTGCTGAAGTTCAAAGGGGGAGAGATGATTGTCTTCTCAGCATTTGGTGTGTCATTCAAAGTTGATCACTTCTGGTCATTCTGCAATGAGGGTATATACAGGAGCTGGATGTCTAGAAAGAAATAAGGTCTGTGTGAGTTTTTAAAAAAATAATTTTGCGTCCTTGCTTCTGACATTTTGTACTGGCAAGATGGAACCTTTCACTGGGTCTAAGGTTAAGCAGCCTCGAATTTCGAGTTTTTCTTACATGAGACAGGGGTCCTCCGTCACTGCTTTGGGGCACTGTGGCATGGCCATTTGTAGGGCGAGGGCCTCCCGAGCGTCTCTGTCCGTTGTTCACGAAGGGTGATTTGGCCTCCCACAAACAGCTGGACCGTTGGATCATTAAGAGCTATCCCCATTCACTGAGGTAAGCTTGGAAGAATTACCTTTTCCTGTGGAAACTTTTTGCTTCCTGCAGCACTGTTAATTACCATGCAAAGGTTTAGGAAAAACTAGAACTTGAACAGAGTGTGACCTAAAGCTTTGTACCAGTTCAGCTTCCAGCATGCCCTGCCTAAGGTTTCTGTGCTAGGAGGGCTTGGAATAGTTACACACTTCATGCCGGCTTTCCTCGGTGGCTTTCTGTCCCAGCTGTGGAGTACATGCTTTTGTTGGGCAAATAGATTGCAAATGTAGGTTTCTGTTCTTTGAGGACAGGCTCAGGGGGAGAAAGGTGGAGAGTGTGTCTCTTGACCCAGGGGTAGAGCACACGCAACCTGGTCATGACTTAACTTCCACTATGACATGGAACGTGACATAGAGATAATCTTCCAGGTTGAAGATGGCCAGACCCTCCTCCATGTGGTTAGGGTGGGTTCTGTAGGTACTAAGGACATCATTTACGTTTCGTTCTTCCTAAAACTTGAGCAGCAGCCCCTCCACGTGATTTGATGCAGAGTAGGACACGGGCTGTAGCATCTAGCCAGGTAGCCTCCTGAGGTCCAGCCAGACCACTGGTCTTGGACTTGACCGATATCTCCCTAAGACCCAGGGAGAGCTGTTTTCTGGTATCCGTCACAGCAAATAGATAAACCACAGAAAAGGAAGTGGAAAACGAAGATCTGAGTTCTTGTCTCTGATGATGGAATCCATTGGAAAAATTTCCCTCCAGAATCCTTCCTCTGGGGCACCAGGCCCAGAACCCTCTTCCGGAAATCTTCCCTGCTGAGTTAGGTCATGGTTTTTTCCTGCAGTTGGGTGGGACCTGGTTTGTGTGTGCAAAGCTTTAGGGGAGGAGGCGCTCTGGTTTTGTGTGGGGCAGGTGGAGGCAAGGGCAGTAGGGCCCCCATTCAAGAGAGAGGGCCTTCTCCAGTTCTGAGGCCATGGGATTTACTGTGAGTCTTTGTAAAGAAGAATGTTTCCGGTGAATTTCTACCTGGGCATCAATTTTTTTTTTTTTCTTCTGTGATAATTAAGTGGAGTTGGAAGTGTCTATTTGTGTGGTACGTGGACCTTTTGGCACTGGTCCATCTGGCATATTCCAAAACATGATAGCACATGGCTATGGAGATGGCCTCTCTGAGTCTCTGAACTGGTTTCGTGGGTCTGTGTTGATAGGGAGCAGGAAAGAGTTGAAGCCTTCTGGGAGAGAGGCCTCAATAGGTGGTCTTACTATCCCATGCATGCTTGGGATTCTCCAGAAACATTTTAAGAAGACCACAGTATGTGCAGAGTGGATGTAACTGGTTCATTGGTTCATTCATTTATCATACGGGACATAAAAAAACAGGCTTGTGATCACGAGACTCTTTTAGCATTTATCCCTTCTAACGGAGAGCTAGTTCCCGAAGCTGCTTGAAACTTCGGGAAGTCTATGAGGGAACCCACTGAATGGTACTGATGAATTACAGCCTTCTTTATTGCCTGCAGAGAGGAGAGAGGTCTGAAGGGATCGGCGTGGGGACTGTGTGGATGGGTACCTCCTGGGGTGCAGTAGCATGTGTCCCCTGCTTCCAGCTCTTGCGAAGCTGGTGAGGAGCGAGAGGCCCACACCGGCCATCTGGTCCGACGCCTAAACTGGGAGTGTGGATTGGAGATGGAGAAGATGATAAATACGGTCTTTGTAAGCCACAGACTTGTTCACAGCTGATCCTCTTTTCTGGGTGTCCACAGGGAAGTGGGATGAGGACCATGTGGGCTTGGCCACAGGCTGTTGGTGACAAGACCTGCCCCTAGTGTGTGCGTGTCCTGAGTCCCCAGTCCTGGGGTGTGTGTGCTTCTGGGAGGCCATGTCATGGATCCTGTGATGGGGGTGGGGGGGAATGGAAGCCTTCCATCTCCAGTCAAGCCGATATTGTCCACTGGAATGACTGTTTGCTTTGGACGGTTGTGGCCTAACCATCTGCCAAGCTCCCGAATTCCTTGATGGGCCATTCACAAGGGGCTTTTCTGGCTGGCACCGGTCTGCAGAGGCCCCTTTCCAGCCCGGGAGGGAGCCAAGGGAGCTCATTACCAGGGGACAAAACCAGCTGAGTGGGAACACGGCTCTGCTGGCAGGCTTTTCAGTCCCGTACAGCGTGGAGTCAAGCCTCACGGAGCAGCTAGACAATGACCCGTGGGAGGCACGTGGCACTCTTTCTTGCTCGCGGGACGGGTGGGTCAGCGTGGCAGTGGAGACCGTTTGATGCGAGGCATGACCAGGGCTCAGGAGTCGACCCCTTTGGGAGTCTCCTCAGGGAGCCTCTGGCCCATGATGTGACCTTCCACGAAATCCATTTTCTTAGCTGTTCTGTTCTTCCAAGTTCAAAACCCGGCCAGTCATAGTGTAGGCAAGGGTAAGTCGGATAATGTAATGGACTCCCTGTGTCCTTCCTTAGGTTCCTGGGTCAGTGGATTGTAACCTTGTTCTCTTTGAGGAGAAAAAGGTAAAATGAGAGTGGTAGTGATTTTTTTTTTAATAACTTTATTCCTAGTTAAAAAGTGTGACATGCTCCCTGTTGACAACTTTGGAAGTATTAAGAATTATAGAATCACTGCTCTTAGCTTTATGATTATAGAACGTCTTTTTTTTTTTTTTTTTCTTCCCTGCATTGGTGTGCTTTTCTACCAAAAATGTTCAGGAGGCACCAGGGTGGTGCAGTTGGTTAAGCGTCTGACTCTTGGTTTTGGCTCAGGTCATGATCTTGGGGTCCTGAGACTGAGACCCACACTGGGCTCCACACTCCATGGGGAGTCTGCTTGGGATTCTCTCCCCTCCCCCACCCCGTCCCCACACTCACTCGTGTTTGTGCCCTTTCTTTCCCCCCCTCTCAAGTAAATAATCTTTAAAAATGTGTTTATAACAAACGTCTCTCCGTATTTGATGCACTGTCCCACGTTCCTTAATATTCTGTGGTGTTACGGTTGCACACGTAACATTCTCCTGTGGACTTCTGCTGTCCTGTTTAATGCCCTCGATTGTTGGACATAAGTGTTCGCTGTTGTGAATGAGGCAGACAGGGACACGGATTCTGAGAGGTTCAGGGACTTGCCTGGGCTAACTTAGCTGAGTGGAGCTGGACTCTCGGTCTGAGAGTGGGGTTTTTCCCATTTACGTCTGGGATCTGTCACCAGGCTGGGGTTGTGGGGACAGGGCCGATGGATGGTCTAGGGGTTCAAGTGCAAGTCAGGGCATTGCGTCAGATGGCTTGAAGGCTTCAGGAAATAAGTCACAGGAGCCAGCAGGGCAGGAAGAACGCAGGGTGCCTCCCAGCCACTGGGGGGAAGGGGTGGGGTTGGAATCGGGAGTGGGTGTCCCAGCCTGAGCTGTGGGAAGAGCGGGGAGAGGGGACGGTGGCCCAGCCTAACTGTCCAGGGTGGGGTCTGGAGCTCCTCCTGCTCTGAGCAGAGGTGGGTGCGGATTAGAGCCGGCCCTTCTCAGGCAGGGGCGGCTGGCGTGCTCTGCCTTCTGCTTCCCTGTCTCCAGCACGGCAAGGGCCCTCCCCTCACCTGGCTCTACATTCCCTTCTTGAACCACGATGGCCCTTAGGTGATTGTGCTCCTGTCATGTTCGAAATCTGGCTCCTCACAGCTTCCCACACGCTGCTTCTGGTTCTCACCCCGAAAACTTGCGTTCTGTCTGCCGTGTTGTGATAAATCCACAGACAGCGAGCACCAGCCTCGCATGGGTAGAGCGGGGGCACCTGCTACTTAGCTCCTCTGTGCGGGGCCTTGGTTCCTTACTTGATGTGGTTTCCTGCCACACTTGAGAACCACTGTTTCCCTCTTAAAGCTGGGTGCTGTGGGCTCGGGAGCTCAGGACCAGGGGGACAAAGCCAGATGAATGGGGCGAGTGGGACATGTGTACTGTATTAGTTTAAGTCTGTCCTAACACAGCACCACAGCTGAGAATCCAAGATCCCAGGTATCAGGAGAGTCCGTTTCCTCTGAGGCCTCTCTCCTTGGCTTGCACATGGCCCGGGCTCCTCCTGCTGCCTTCAGAGTCTCTGCTCTGTGTGCGCCCATCCCTGGGGTCTCTTTGTGTCCTGGCTTCCTCCTTTTAAGGACACCAGTCAGAGTGGATTGGGCCTCACCCATAGGACCTCGTTTTACCTTATTTCCTCCCCCAGACCCTGTCTCCAAATGGTCATGTGCTGAGGTCCTGGAGGTTGGTGCTTCAACCTAAGAATTTTGGGCGGGCGGCGGGGAGAGACCTGATTTAGCCCATAACTGGTGCCGAGGGGGCCAGTGCCAGACTTAAGACTCTTGCATCTTCCTTTTTTCCTCTTTTTAAAAAATTAATTATTATTAAGACTCTTGGATCTTCTGTCCTAACCTTTCTGTAAGGAACTGCATTGTTGTGTCTTACCTGTTTGTTTATAGGTGCCTAAAATTTTTTGAAGATGCAGATATTTTTTTCCTAAAACTTAATTTAGGATGGTGCTAGAATCCCAGATTGTTGCAAAAAGCAAGGAAGTCCCCCGTACCCTTCATCCACTTTGCCCCAGTGGTAATGTCGCACCTAACTGTAGTATAACATTGAAACTGTAGTATAACATCGAAACAAGGATATTAACATTGGCGCAATCCATGGAATTTATCCAGATTTTACCAGTGTTCTGTGCACTCGTTTGTAGGTATATGTGTGTGTGTGTGTGTCTAGTTCAGTGCAACCTTATTACATGTCCATGAGGTCTTCAAAATGCAGAATGGAGTCCAGATGAAACCAGATCATTCTGAGTCGTGTGTGTTTGGCAGACACACAGGCAGGAGCAATGCACATGTGCACACGTGTGTGCATACACGGAAGAGGGTTTTGGGGCTGAGAGAAGTCTTCAGTCGAATGGAAGCCGGCTAGAGGAAAGCGACTCTTCTAGAAGGCTTCCCTCTGCATACCAGGGAGAATGGGGCCCTTGCAAGATGCCCCAGTACACCTAGCAGTGGCTCCCAAGTTGGCCGGCACACACATTAGGCACCAATGGGTCCTGTTTTCTTTATCACTTGTATTGAAACCCAGGGCAGCCCTCTGTGTTCTATCTGATGCAAAGAGAATTATTCTCCGATTTCATCTGCCAAGTGTTTTAGTACAAAGGTCACTATGGTACCAGCCGGCCCCCAGAGTGAGCCCACCTTCGCGGCAGAGCCCTGGGAGCTCAGAGTTCTTTTGCTTTCTGATGAGTTTTTATTGTAACGTGACATTGGGTAAAATGTGTTTTAACTCTCCACAGAGAGTTTGGATCAAATAAATACACTGTGACTGTAGTTCATCTGAAGAAATGATTACAAAGCTCTCCCTCGTGGCGGCAAGCATGGTTCATTATCTTCTTGCAACTTTATTGATATCTGTATCATTAATTTCTTTTTCTAAGATAAATGACGCTGTAAAGCTGGTCACTCGGTTTCGGCCGCGTTCCACCCCCACTCCCCAGCTGCTGGTCCCATGCCATTTTCCGTGTGTTCTAGCAACACGCTGGGAAACACGTGTGTGGCTCTCACCGGGTGCTTCCATATTGCCTGGGCTGCTAGAAGCTTCTCGTTCATTTTCAGCGGCTCGTAATTCATGCCCCGTGGTTCATGGAATCACTTCTGCGCTCCCTGCCGGCGTGACCTTGGGCAAGACTCCCAGTGTGGGCTCTGGAGTCTGACAGTTTTGAGATTCAAATCTGGCTCCGCCATGGACCTGCCACCAGGGTTTTGGACACCTTTCTAGTTGACTTGAGCCTGTTTCCTTAGCAGTGAAATGAGGCCGGGATCTACCTGGCAAGGCTTTGCCTTGGTATCCTTTGCATTGGGTTTCATGGTGGAGATCTATAAACACGGTCCTGTTCATTTGTATGATCCTGTCCTCTCCAGGTGCAGAAGGGCCGGTGGGAGTAAGCGACTTACAGAAACACACTGGCAGGTCTCTTGACAAAGGGTAGTCAGATCCTGGTTTTCAGCTTGGGACGTAATCTGCCTCGTAGATCTAAAAATAGCAACCTCTTCAGTCCTGAATTAAATCGGCAGGGCTCTTCTTTGCCTGCAGACCCTTCCTGTGGCTCATCTCAACATGTGTAAAGTGCCAGCAGGGCTCCAGGCAGCGGCTGGTCTGGTCTGTGGTAAGTCAGGGGCACCCTAGCCTGCGGACCCTAGCCATGGCCACGACGTGAGGTTCAGCTTACCTCTCTGGGTTTCATCTCCATGCTTCCTACTTGGCTTCTTAATACTGACTCTGTTCTTCAAAGAATGTACTCTCATTTTAGTAAAACTGGGAAAAACCAAAATAGAATAAGAAATAATTTCCGTTCCAGGTACCTATAAAAAAATTCTTGTCCATATTTAGGCGTATTTAATTCCAGCCTTGTTTTGTGTATATTTTTAGTGAAGGCCCTACTATATGCAAATCTAGTTCCAGCTGACATATTGTAAACTTACCGATACAGCACTTAGATATAAAATTTATCATCAAGATAACTGCAGGGTATTTCGTTAATCTAGAAATGCTAGAACGTGCTCATTGGGCCTGTGCGTGGTGAGCATCTTTGTGGCTATAGCCGCATCTGTATCTGCTGAAAGCTTGAAAAGCTCATGTGGGTGCGGATGATTCAGTGTGAGCTGGAGAAGCGGTCCTTTGGGCTTGCACTGACTTTTTCCAGAACAGAAATAAGTGAGGCAGAAGCAGGGCTTGAAAGAGGCTTCAGGCCGGCAGGGAGTGTTGGATCTGCAGCCCCCTCCCACCTCTGCTGCTCAGGGCAGCAATCGTATGCGTGCCGCAGGGACGCAGCGAGCCAGTGACAGACAGCAGACTGTATGGCGGCTGGAAACCCAGGGCTTTTGCTTCATCCTCTGCCATTTGTTTCCCTGGGAATGCAGAATGCCAAGTCTTCTGATTTTTAGGAGTGACCAGAAGTCTGCGTTTTTCAAGGGGCCCGAAGTGCCATATTGTCGACGTCCCCTCCAAAACCCTCCGTGAGTCAACAGCTCGTAGGCCAGCTCGAATGCGTCGGTGCCTTGCCGTTTTGGAGACTCTGCTCTTGAAGTTACTTTCTCCTTTCGGGTGGTGAAGAACTAAAACAAAGGGAACAAGGTGGTGAGGAAGGTGGTTGCGCGTCATGGATGTCATGGCCAGAACAGACGGTGTCCTCTCCTGGGATTGCAAGGGATATGGGCGTTGGGTCGGCGAAGGGGACGGAGGCTCTGGTATGAGCACAGGACCCAGTGGTAGAACGGGGCAGAGTGGAGCAAGTGCCTGCTGCTGGGCCTCTCGGGGTGCCTTTGTGGCCCAGGCTGTGCCTTCTAAGAATGGGAATCCCAGAGTGGATAAGAAATGGAACCATTTCTCCAAACTGAGCGTTGTCTGGCTGTGGACAAGTCGTGCTCAGGCTCCTGAAGGGAGGGTCGGAATGCAGAAGTGAGTACCATTTGGAGCTGGTTGGGGGCTGCAGTTGTTTCTGCGTGTGAGCATCTCTGCTGAGAGATGTTAGAACCCAGCATTCAAGTGGTGGATGGACCAGATGTTAGACCAGAGGTTTTAGGCTCAGGCAGACCCAGAGAAGAATCACGGGGAAGATGAAGGCTGCTCGGGGTGGGGTGGGGGGAAGGGTTGTCTTTTCTTCCACCATCAAAGGCTCCTTATTTCTGTACCAGCCTCTTACTGCACCTGACCAGTGAAAGCAGATTCATTTCATTTTTCTTTTCAGCTGTGCCACAGGCATTGTTGTTAACTATAAAAGGTTCTGCGCTATTTTCCTGAATAGCGTGCATGTTCTTTACCTTATTTGTAGACTTTGTAACTTCTTTCTAACCTAGAATAATCCTGTCTGTATCTCCTCTCCACGCCATCCCCCTCCCCATCTGCAAGAAGCACTCAGAACAGCTGTGTGAAGGCTTTGGTTTCTGTGGGGGGCTGGGATTTGCTGCCATTAACACTGGCCTCAAGGGTTGATGGCGTTCTTCTTCAAGCGAGCTTTTCAGGGCTGGAAGATTCTTGTGTTGAAATGCCTCTTGGAAGAGTCGTCGTTGTGGATGTTTGCTTTTTGCCTCATCCTGCATGTTTTTGTGAGGGAACGTTGCCTTTCCCCAAGGGGGGTTCTTGCGAGCTGCAGACATGATCGTGTGGTTCAGGGATGGCTGACCAGGACACAGAGAAGGTCTCTTCTATGCAAGGATGGGCCCAAGGAGCGTGACAACCAGAGTCTGCCATGAGGTTTGGCAAGGGGACTCAGACAGAAGTCACTGTCATTTCCAGGACTGCTAGCTGTAAGCTCTCAAAATGCAGAGACCCTGATTGCCTGTCATTGCTGCCATGGGCAGAGGTCTGGACGTAGGAGTGAGGACCGCACAAAGGAAGGTAGATTCAGGGGCAGAAGAGAAGGCAGGAGGACTCCCTGGATCCAGCTATGCCTGAAGGAATCTCAGTGACTTCTAGCCCTTGGAATCTCAGTGACTTGAACACATGAATTGTCCTTTATAACCTTTACAGTCCACAGGCATGGATCCCCTGTCAGGTCAAGGAAGAGTTGGATGGATTGCTTTTTTCTTAAAGTTTGACCATGCACCTTCCCATGGGGCTAGTGTTCCTGGGCAAGGAAACGCCTTTGGGCTATTGTCTTCTGATCACAGAGCCAGCTCTTTTCTGATACCAAGGTGTTCACCCATGGTATACTGAAGAACAGAACTCCTGACCCAATACATTAAAAAAAAAAAAAAAATGGGTGGGGATTTAGGTTGGAAGTTCTGATTCAGTTTTCCATTTCATTATTTCATACCACTTAAGTGACAGGAAAGGGACTTAGAGGCCCGAAATGGATGCCCCTTCCACGTTCTCCCTAACCACCCAAGCAAAACACTTAAAAATAACCTGTTGACAGGCAGGCCCTGTGCAGGAGCAGGAAGCATTTACTGGCAAATCGTGTATGTGGGCAGGAGAGCGGCCAGCATGTCCGTTCCCTAGTCAGTGGTGCTGTTTATTGAATGGAAGGCACATAACCAACCTGGGTCCTTTCCTGACCCCAATTGCCGAAGCTGCTTTAAGTCCCTGGAATGGCCTCATCTTGTGGGGGCAAAGACGCTCGATGAGTATACTCCCATTTGTGACCCGGCTTTGCTGTTTCATTTCCGTCAAGCTGTGTGTGTGTGTGTGTGTGTGTGTGTGTGTGTCTGTGCATGTGCCGGATTTGCTTGCATGCAGATGAAAATCTGAACACACCAAAGGATTAGTGGCTCATGGTCATTCCTTATTAAAAACTAAAAAAAAAAACCAAAAAAGCTTAGGTGTAGTCTTCAGAGCTGGACTTCTGGAATTTGCCTTAAGAGTGTGAAGGCATATAGGGGGACTAGAGGGCTACTAAACTGGGCTGCTTGAAACGAAAGGTTCCCAGATGTGCTTTCGGGGAGGGATCCGCGACCTTCTAAAATTCTACAGAGGTGTACTCTTGGGGGGAAGTTTTTGTTGGCTTCCCCAAGAGGTTCGTGACCCAGAAAAGGTTAAGATCACCCAGAGTCCTTATGTGGGGCAGACCCTGATGATGGGCAACTTGAGGTAAGAGAAATCAAGAGAGCTGAGGTGATGGGCTGTGCAGAGTGACAGATGGAATGTTGTTCAGTGTCAGCTGTCAACTTGATCTGCTCCCCGGGGAGCCCCTGTGCTTCCAACAGGAAGCATTTGGAGCCTCGCTCAGGCAATGTGGGTGAAAAGTCAGAATGTGTTCCCAGGGCCTCTGGAGACACCCTCTCCGCCCTCCTCCTCCTGTGCCTCCCCTTTTACCTCTCCCCCTTCCAAAAAAAAGTTCCTTTGGGGCTAAAATTTTCCATCCCTTCTCTCAGCCTAACTGTGGGTGTTTGGGGTAATATTCAGCAGATTTTCTGTGCTGATTTGAACTGATGCACAGAGAAGAAAATCAACTTTTTTTTTTTTTTTTTTTTGCCCTAAAAGCAAAAACATTTTAAAAATGCACTTTGTTCATTAATGGAATCTGAACTCTCAAAGTCAAAACTTTCCATGTGTTCTTACTGAGAATGATTCCCTCGGGGGTGGTTCTAAACAAACAGATAAGTAGGCAAAAAGTTGTGAGGGACCCCGGAAAATCATCTGGGGATGTCGATGAACTTGGTGGAATTTATATGGGCAACACGTTTCCTCCCTTGCTTTTTGGGATAGTTGCTGCATTCTGTCTTTACCAGTTCCCATGCCTCCTGTGTCAGGTGTGGGACGGTGGGGGACAGGGCTTGGGGGAGAGATGATGCTTCTCTCCTCTTTTTTTTTTAAAGATTTTATTTATTTATTTGACAGAGATCACAAGCAGGCAGAGAGAGGGGGGAAGCAGGCTCCCCGCCGATTGGAGAACCCAATGCAGGACTCAGACCCTGAGAGGTTTAACCCACTGAGCCACCCAGGTGCCCCGCTTCTCTCTTCTTCTAGTGTTCTAAGCATGAAGCAACATGGATGTGGTTTCCCAGTGCCTCCCTTTCTGCCCCAATCATGATTACCGTAAGAACATTCATGTTTGCCCACCTGCCTTGTGCGTTGCTAATGGAGTTTACAAAGGGAATTTGGATTCCCAGCAAGACGCCTCATTAGCACAGCAGGGATCTGATAGATTCTATAATTGTCTATGGACACTTGGAACCTTTGAAACCCATTGGTGTCTATTATTAGATCCAGATTATTTCACGTATCCTGGCCTGTACATTGGTATCAGGGGCGGGGCAGGGGGGCAAGGAACCTTGCCTCGATCCCACTGGATCCACTGGATTGTCTGGAGAAGGCATTACTAGCCGTGAATCTGGGGCCGAGGACAAGATTTGAAAGCCATGGGGTACATCAACAACAAAATGTCTCCTGCATCGGTGCTTTTATGTCTCAGTATCAACCTCATTGGTAGGTTGTGAGCAAGTGTTTAATTTTAGGAGTCATTGTGGTCACAAAGAAAATTTAACAGCTGTCTGCTTGCTTAGACAAGTGCGTCAAGGACCTGTGGGTTTGAAGAATGACGTTAGCAACACTGGATAGGCTCGCTCTTGTTTGGTGTCCTTGCTGTACAACAGACGGAGAACGGGTGCTCTGCCTGTGGTCTCACGCCCCTGCCTTCGAAAGCCCAGGGAGACAGAGGTTGCTGTTCTCCCTGTGCAGATGAGTAAACTGAGGCCTGGGAGGTGAGGCAGCATGTTCAGGGTCCTACAGCTAGTGAGTGGCAAGGCCCAGAGGGTAATTCTGGTCTTTGTTATCCCAAAGACCGTGTGTTTTCTGCTATATGCCCCCCTCCCTCATCCTCAGAAACTGTTGTGGATAAGAGGGGACCCCAGGTATTTACTCCAAAAATACAGAAGTAGTGAAAAGAAGGGCCATCTGTACCCCAATGTTTATAGCAGCAATGGCCATGGTCGCCAAACTGTGGAAAGAACCAAGATGCCCTTCAACGGACGAATGGATAAGGAAGATGTGGTCCATATACACTATGGAGTATTATGCCTCCATCAGAAAGGACGAATACCAACTTTTGTAGCAACATGGACGGGACTGGAAGAGATTATGCTGAGTGAAATAAGTCAAGCAGAGAGAGTCAGTTATCACATGGTTTCACTTATTTGTGGAGCATAACAAATAGCATGGAGGACAAGGGGAGTTAGAGAGGAGAAGGGAGTTGAGGGAAATTGGAAGGGGAGGTGAACCATGAGAGACTATGGACTCTGAAAAACGATCTGAGGGTTTTGAAGGGGCAGGGGGGTGGGAGGTTGGGGGAACCAGGTGGTGGGTATTGGAGAGGGCCTATGGAGCACATGGAGCACTGGGTGTGGTACAAAAACAATGAATACCGTTAATGCTGAAAATAAATAAGAAAAAAAAGGGGGGACCTCAGTCATGCCCTACTTAGTATTAAACTACTTCTTTATTTCTTTTTAAAGACTTTGTTTATTATAGAGAGCGAATGTGAGTGGGGGAGGGGCAGAGGGAAAGGGAGAATCTCAAGCCGACTCCACACTGAATGTGGAGCCCAATGAGGGGCTTGAACTCGGGATTCTGAGATCATGACCTGAGCTGAAACCAAGAGTCGGACGCTCAAGCAGCTGAGCCAGCCAGGCGCTTCTGCTACATTATTTACACACACCTCTCTCTACCCCCTCTGCCCCCCCCACTATACCAAGAACCTGGAACTTCTCCTAATTTTTGCAATAAAGTATGAAATGCTGACCCGTGTCCAGGCTAAGGGAAGTTAATTGGGTGTAGGGTGCTCGGGGCCTGGCTTCTCTATGGGAATTTTTAAAATGCATAAAGATAAAGTCTTGTTCCTACAAAAACAACTCCACATGGGATGTTTTCACAGTCTCGCTGTAGTAAAGGGACAGACACTGCCCAGATGGTTTTGTTCGTGTGCCAGGCCCCGTAGCCTCTAGTTGGTGTACGGTCATTGTTCTTCCACAAGAAGAACTTGGACTTGGGGGTTTTTCCCTCCCAGGCTGGGCCATGCTGGCTTGCTTTGCTGTGCAAGTCAGGAGTGATCTTCTGCCCCCACTAGGCCACAGGTGGGACAAAAGTGGTAACAAGGTGGGGCACCTGGGTGGCTCAGTGGGTTAAGCCTCTGCCTTCAGCTCAGGCCATGATCTCAGGGTCCTGGGATCGAGCCCCACATAGGGCTCTCTGCTCAGCAGGGAGCCTGCTTCCCTCTCTCTCTCTCTGCCTCCTGCTGCCTACTTGTGATCTTTCTCTCTCTGCCAAATAAATAAAATCCTTAAAAAAAATTTTAAAAAATGGTAAGAAGGTGGGAGAGATGAAGGCTTTGTGAATCTTGTGGGAACAGGTGACGTAGGAAGATGAAAGCACAAGCAGAGCTCAACGTGCTGAAATACTCATTCCCAAGGTCTTTTAACAACAGAAAATCATGGGCAGCCCGACCGGCCAGCCTGGCGGCGTCCTGAAGACCTTCCAGAGTAGAAGGTCCATGGAAACGTACTGGTCACAGGAGCGGTGACTTGCTGGGTCACAGAGTGGCAGAGGCCTCCTGTGCCATCCTGGAGGGCATGATGTCCTGGTAGCTACTTGCGCAGGGCAAGTCGGAACACTGAGCGTCTCTGGTTCACGACTCCAGTTCCCTATTTCCAGCTTGCTTGCTCGCTTTTTGTAACTTAATTTTTAAATTATGGTAAAGAACGCCTAACCTAAAATTCACCGTTTTATCCATTTATAAAATGTACAGTTGAGTGGTGCTAACTCTATTCACACTGTTGCGTGGCAGCTTTCCAGAACTCTACCCTCTTACAGAACTGAAACTCCGCACCCACGAAACAGGCCCCCTGAGCGGTGGCCGCCCCCCTCTGTTCTCTGTGGGGTCCGACTCTCTCGTTAGCTAAGTGGCATCCTACAGCGTTTGTCTTCTCGGTACTGGCTTCTTTCATTTAGCGTTACGTTCTCAAGGTTCCTCCGTGTCGTAGCCTGTGTCACAATTTTATTCCCTTTTTAAAGGCTGTGTGTGTACACCACATTTTGTTTATCTGTTTATTTCTCAGTGGACGTTTGGATCGCGTCCACCACTTGGCAAGGGTGAGGGGCAGTGCCCTGAACATCTGCATGCCCCGTATTTCTGGCTCGTTAAGAGACCGCTTTCCGCTTTGGTGTCCTACGGTGGTGGCAGAGCTCAGGAAGTCCAAAATTCACCTCCTTAAATTTTCTCTCAAATTGGCTTTGTCACTAGTTCACCTGGTTCCTCCCCTTTCATCCCTTGGTTTAAAAGCTACCACCTCTCACTGATCATGGCTTCTGAAGGTCTCTGGTGTTCCCCCCCCCCCCCCCCCCAGTCCCTTCTTCTTTCCCCCTCAGTACTCCCAGGCCAGGTCCTCCCCACCCCTCCCCGGGATGAGTGTGTCTGCCCTTGATGATTCAGCCCAATCCAACTTGTGTCCAGTTTGTCTCCGCATTGCCATAGCTCCAAAGCTGGTTCTGAACATTTACAAACCTGGAGAGAGGCATATTCTAGAACCTTTGTTCCAAAATTTCCAAAGCCTGTGCATGGAATTTAACTGAACGTCGTTATATGCCCAGTGAATAATGACAGTGTGGTTATGTATGTTAAAATAATGCATATATTTAAGATAATAATACTGTATATTTTTGAGACATGTAAAATAACTTCTTTTTAACAAGTAGAGATGTGTTAAATTTATTTGTCCCCATATCATGGATGCGTTGATTTAACAAATTCTGAGAGTTGACCATGTGTCAACCCAATGCAAGGTGTTGGGGGTACATGGATCAGACCTAGCACCAGTCCATAAGAGAAGTAATAATGTCAGCAAACATTTATGGGGCACATCCTGTGGCCAGACACTGGGCATAGTTCTCTATGTGTATTATCTAGTGTGATTCTCAAAGCAGTTCTTTAAGTTTTATTGTCTGCATTTTATGGAAAGAAATTAGGACACAGGCATCGAGTAACTGGTCCAGTAAGAAACAGCAGGGGACCTGAGCCAAGGGGGTTTCTTCTCCAAGGGGTGTGTTCCTCTGCTTCCATCCAGCTCTACCAGCAGCTGTCATAAAATCCAAGAGCTGGAAACACAGGGAGGGCAGGATGAGACACCAGGCTGATGGGAACCTACACATGCCTTTGTATATGTTGAGTTAGAAAATATTCACCAAATGTGCCCAGGGATATTTTACAAGTGTGAGTAGTGACTCAGTGCCGTTGCAAAGAGACACGCCATCTTCCAAGCCATCGCTGCTGTTGGAGAAAGGAAACCACTTTGTGCATGTTCTTAGAGCAGGGCCTTGTGGAAACTCCATTTTTCAGAGGCGGCGAATGCTGTTCCCTGATGTGAGGCATCATCTGGTCAAGGAAGTAACGTGAAAAACTTTTTGTCTTGGCTCAGAATGGGGAAGGTGAGGTCTCTGAACTGGCCGTCTGGATATGTGGGGGAAGCATTTTTTAAAACCTGTGAGCCTTCCCAGCTGTGGAGATGGTGTCAACTTCTGTGAATCACGTGAATTGCATAGGGTCGGCCCGAAAGGGGCCACCTGGCCTTGTACATGTGTGCACATGTGTGTGTACACGTGCGTGGGTCAATGTTGGAAATTGCTATTCATCATACCCAACGTGAGCATAGTCTTTTAAGAATGTATTTCACTCCTGGGGTGCCTGGGTGGCTCAGTGGGTTAAGCCGCTGCCTTTGGCTCAGGTCATGATCCCAGGGTCCTGGGATCGAGTCCCGCATAGGGCTCTCTGCTGAGCAGAGAGCCTGCTTTCCTCTCTCTCTCTCTCTCTCTCTCTGCCTGCCTCTCTGCCTACTTGTGATCTCTCTCTGTCAAATAAATAAATAAAATATTTAAAAAAAAAAAAAGAATGTATTTCACTCCTGCTGGAGACCATGAAACAAGTAATGCACGAGCACTAAATAAATTTAGTGGTCCTGTAGCTTGCTGCATGCTATGCCGTTGCCTTAGAAAGCTGTCGACAGCGGGAAGGCTCCGGCGGGAGGGTGCAGACCATGTTCCAGGCACTCAGAAATGAGTTTTCTCCTTTCCTTTGCATCTTGACCATTTTACAGAGTAGGAGACTGAGGCTCCGCAGAGTTGTATCGTTCAGTCTGTATCTTTTAGGAAGTGACCAAAGTTGAACCATAGTGTCTACTGATTGTGTCTGGCCCAAAGCTGAGATTGTGTAGAATAATTGGTAATTTTATTATGGAGAATTTAAAACAGGCAGAAGTAGCGAGGGTAGTTGAATGAACCTCAGCATGCTCGTTGCTAATTATGACCAACTCGGGGCCTTTCTTGTTCTGTCTGTACCTGCACCCAGTCTCCCTTTAAGCCCTAATGATAATTTCTTAATATTAACAAATATATACTTAGTGTTCAAGTTTCTCCAGTTGTCTCATTTAAAAAAAAAAAAAACCACTTAATTAGATCTAAAAAGCTCTATGCTTTGCAATTAGTTGCCTTGTCTCTTAGGTCCCTTTTCATCTATAGGTTTTTCTCTCTCTCTTCCTGCCAGGTTAAAGGAATGGAATTACTCATTTATCTTGCAGTTTTGTACAGTTTGGATGGTGCTTTTTAACTTGTTCTTCTGTTTCCTACCTGGATTTTTTTGGTAAATTGGTTATTAGCACTAGAGGACTGCTCAGATTCAGGATTAAATTTTTTTTTTTTCAAGACATATTTCTTAAATGATGATGTATATTTTTTTTAATGAGACATGTAAGGTCTGGCTTTTGTGGCACTGATTGTGGGCCATTGATGGTCATGACCCCTAAATAGTGGGGAACCTTCAAATCCTGTCATTCCATCTTTTGTAATTCTGTCAAGAGTAAGTTCCTCATTTCACCTGTTTCATTACCTGGAGGTAGAATTTGAGAAAAGCAGGAAAAGTGTTATATGATTACTGAAAAACAATTTCAGATTTTTTTCTTTTTGTAGTTTTTGTCGTCAAGGTATATCCTCTTAGGGATATGTAAATTATTGTGTTTAAAGGTCATTGATAATGGCTTTTCTATGTGTGGCTGGTTCAATGAACAATTCAATGATTGTTCAATGAACAATTCATTGAACAATTAAACTTGTTCCATTTTTGTTTTTGGTTTTTTTTTTATAGATGACTTAAGATGTAATTTTGATAATTATGTAAACTATTGACGTGGTATTAAAGTCACATCTACAAAGTAGGAATGTTCTGAGAATTCTGGCTCCCAAACCTGTCACCGTTACCCTCCTACACTTTACACACAGCCATTTTTCTTCCAGTTTTTAGTTTTATTTTTCTGTCTTAAAAATAAAATACACTTATATATTAATATCTCCCTTTTCTTTATAAAAAGTAGCGCTTATATACATTTTTTCCCACCTAACTTTTTCACTGAACAGTATATCCTGTGAAGGAATAGTACATCATAAAGAACTAGGATAATTAGCACTATACAAAGATACGGAATCATTGAAGTTTTAGAGCTGATGGTAGTAATAGCCAATATTCATTTGGCATTTACTCTGTTCTATACACTGCGCTTGACGTAAATTCATTCAGTGATTCTCATAACCATAATCCTCTGGGGTGTGTACTGTTCTTGTCGCCATTCCGTAGATGAGGAAACTGAGGCAGAGGGTGATTAGTGAAGTATGTTGTCCACAGTCTCAGACCTAGTGAGTGGCAGACCTAGGATTTGGACGCTGGTATCTGCTTTCCTATACGACATTATATTGCTTTAAAATTTCCAGAGTTTGATTTTCTGGGTTTTATGAGTGAGGAAGTTCTAGCCTCTGGGCCATTCTGTTAAAGGTGTCACTCCCCCCATGCCCTGTCCCTAGATGTAGGACACGTTCAGATGATCCCCTGCTTGCCACACAGCTTCTTGGGGAGTCTATAATGTAATCTTAACAACAGGCCACCGGTTTAACTTAAAGTTATTTCATGGAGGCTCAGAAGAGAAGGCTCTTGGGTCAGGTAAAGGACTTTATTATGACTCCTGGCATAGTCATCAGCATGTCGTTGACTCTTTCCTTAGCCTTGTAAATACCACAGAGGGGACCCAGAAGACACCGATGGATGTCAGGCGTGTAGTAAGTCACATGCAGAGGAGGAACACCGAATTTGGAGGATCCACTGCTTTTCTAGCAAGCAGTAAGCAGCCCTACTCTTTTGTCCCAGAGGGAAACGCTGTCTCTTTCCTGAAGGCTGCTGTCTGAGAAACAAAGGGGTTATGACTCTAGCCCATGTCTGTGAGCTCTACTGGATGGACACTGTTTACTTCCATGAGCCTGATAGAAAAGACTATTATGCCTGCTAGATGGGGGTCAGCCTCAACCTTTTCTCTTTCCTTGTGTTCCCGATGCACCTACCATGATGTGTGGGAGCCTAGAGCCCCTTGGAGGACTGCTTTGCCCGACATTTCCTCGCACTTTCTTGTTCATTTTCCAATAGAGTCAGGCGGGTACTCACACCATGTCCTTGACAAATTACAGCTTTTAAAAACATTTGCCAATATCCCCTGACCTATTTATGGGAGGTTTTGTATTTCTCAGACTAAATGTAGGAAAACCCAGTGAGCTCTCTTTTGAAAGCCACCCTTAACACATTCTAAACACTCACCACGTGGCAAACCCATGGATTTTTCTTTTTTATTTGTGATTTTTGAAACCCGCCGGAGGGATGAGGTTGACAAGCATCGATCAGTTTCTTGACTACATAATAGCAGGTTTTGTTTTGGTTTCCTTTTCCTTTTCTTTTCCCTCCGCGTTGAGTCCAGTTTTTCTTGCCAGTGATTTTTAAAAAATAAATAATTCTGTAAATTACTGCCCTTCCTAAGACCCTGATTATAACTACCTTTTCATAGGAACATGTGGCGCTTTGAATGGTAACACTCTCTTGGAAGGCAGCCCTCTCCACTTTGGCATCCTCCTTGACTTTCCTGATTGGGTTTCTTATGTGAAATAAGAACTACCAAGGGTCCAAGCCCTGTGTCTTTGAGGGAACTAGTGCTCCTTTAAATTAGGAGAAGAAAAGACAATAATAGAAGCTTCTGTAAATTCAATCTAACTGATCCATTGAGGAAAATCTGGAGCCCTGGGACAGAGGAGCAGAGAGGAAACATAAACAGATCCCCTAGGCTAGGGGAGGGAAGTCAGGCCAGCAAGGGCAAAGATCCTTCTTGCCACCCCACCCCGCTTACCTTCACACAGCCCATCCCTATTAGCTACAGATGGGCACTGTACACTTCCACTGGCTTGATCTTTAAAGTCTGAGGTGTCTGGCGATGCCTGGGTGGCTCAGTCGTTAAGCCGCTGCCTTCAGCTCAGGTCATGATCCCAGGGGTCCTGGGATCGAGTCCCACATCGGGCTCCCTGCTCAGCTAGGAGTCTGCTTCCCCCTCTGCCTGCTGGTCCCCCTGATTGTGTGCTCTCTGTCCAAAAACAAAAAAAAAAGTCCAATGTGTCTGCTAGATGGGGGTCAGCCTCAGCCTTTCCCATCATGCATTTTAACAACCAGCCTCTGGCATCGAGTCCCCCAGAGAGCATCCCTCAGCTGTTGATGGTGTATGGGAGAGAGAACCTGGGTTTGTTACTTCCCTCCTGGTGAATTCTGAGCCAGGGCTGCACCGGAGTCTGAACACTCTTCTTGGGCTCTTCTCATTGGACTTTTTATTGGAAGGACTGGTTTTGTTTGTTTGTTTGTTTGTTTTTTTGTCTAAAACCAGGCTCCATGAGATCTTTCAGGACCTTAAAACTGCTTCAGGGGTGGTCCCACTGCAGTTAGCCTTGGGACCCTGGGAGGAAATATAGATCTAATTATGAGTGCAAGCACAGGTCCCAGTGGAGAGAATAAAACCCTCATTAGGCCCACAGAGCACCAAGGAGGGAGTCACAGGTGCCGGAATTATAGTACCACCGCTCCCGTCCTGAGCTCTGTGACTCTGTTTCCCTCCTAGGTGCGGTGGCGGTCATGACCGCATTTCCCTTACTAGAGATGATGTGACGATTATAGGAGGAGACGTGAAATGTTCCATTGCTGGCAGGGAATAAGTGCTCGGTGTGTAATTAAGCAAAGGACAGCGTGTCCACACAGGCCTGGGCTACTCACTGATGTGGTTTCTAGGCGTAAGCTCTAATAGATTTTTTTTTTCTAACTGTGGCCTGGAGCTGCGCCGGCCGGCATGGCACCAACTAGCCACACGTGGCTGTTTAAATGACTTCAAGCCACGTAAAATGACTGCAGTTGCTCAGTTGTACTAACTCAGTGTCAAGATACAAGAGCCCCCATGGGGCTGTTGGCTCCTGTTGCGGAGTGTGTGGATTATGGAACATTTCTGTCATGCAGAAAGTTCTTTTGGACAGTTCTGTTCTGGAGGGTTTAGCCCCTGAGGGATGCGATGGCATTAGAATGACTGAGTGTTTAATTTTGGAACCTTTTTCTTGGTACCGTCCCCTTTCTGCGTCCTTTCTACAAATAGAGAAGACTGTCTCTCATGCCGATATGGGAACGCATTCCTCCTGGTGATTGCTATAAGGACGCCCTCGCAGACGAAGCAGGGGCTGTCACCAGAGGGTGGCTGAGGGCCACTAACATGTCTTTCCACCTCCCGGGCCCCTGTAAACCCTCTTGCTCACGAAGGCCACACTTCTTCCTTTGCTGCAGTCCCCGGATGTTTTCAAGTTCTATTCCATTCTGCTTCCCTCCTAGGCTTCATGCGTCCCAATTTATGTCCCTACACTGTGGTCACCCTGATTATGGGACACCTAAGGGACTTCCATTCACTTGCATGAGTACAGGTAGTTAGTACTGTCTTGGCTGTGCTTTCAGCATGGGCAAAGAAAGAAAGTTCATCCTAAAGGGGCCGGAGAGTCAGGGCCCTGTGCCTTCCTTTACTTTGGGCTTTAGCTCCGCAAAAAGTGTGTGTGCTGTCTTTTGTAGCTACGTACCTGGCTGCCAGCCGATGATGTGAAAGGGAATCAGCCTCTTGCATTAAAATGTTTCTGTTCTGAGCTCTTGAGGGCTTATTAGAGATGCATGGGTAAGGACTCCTGGACTCAGCTGTCATCCTGGCGCCCAGTCTGTGGAGCACGTAGCAGGCAGAAGGCCCCCTCTAGGTGCCAGAGCCAGGAGGTAAAGCTAGGACCTGCCATTGGAGCAGGTAGTGTCTCTGGAGAGGCAGCCTGGCGGAAGGGGTGTTTGAGCTGCGTTTTGAAGAGGTGGGGGGTGAACTTGGTAAGTTGGGGGGAGAGGGGAGAAGGGAAGAGGACATTCCAGGGAGAAACAACTCTACAGAGAAGTTTTAATTTGAAACCATGAAGAGCTCATGAGGACACGACTTCCTGGTTACGCAGTCTTGGGTGGATTGCTTAACCTCGCCTTTCTCATCTGTAAAATGGGAGTGGTCCCCGTAGCCACTTCGGAGGGCTGATCTGAGGATCTCATGAGTCGTCACATGTGAAATATTCAGAGTAAGCGCTCAGGGAAAACCAGCTGTCCCCACCGCCCTCCTTCCTTCTCCTGGTGTATTTATTAAGAGAAATCAGCTTTGGAGCGGAGTTCAGATGTTAGCTTTGCCACTGACTCTGTGCGAGTCACGTCAGCTCTCTGGGCCTCAGTTTGTTCCTCATTAATATGGGGAGAATGGCATCTGTCTATGTTAATGGGCTCCTCTTGAAGCTTGAATGAGGTTTTGTGCATAGATCCTAGAAAAGGGCCAGAGAGACAGAAGGTGACGAGTTGCTTTCATTTTTTCTCTTCTCCAGCCAGCTTCTTGGCTGTCCCTTGGAAACCCAGGGTAGGGGAAGGGCGATGGGGTGGAATGACATTTGAGGAAAGCAAGTCCGTCAGCTGTGTGGGGGATGGCATAGCTTAGGTGTCAGGCTGCAGAAACAGAGAAGTCTTCTGTATCCAGATGTCTGTGCTGTGGTTTCAGGATGGCGTCTTTTGTGCTTACAAGTGGCTCTTTCTTTTTAAAAAAGATTTTATTTGTTCATTTGACAGAGATCACAAGTAGGCAGAGAGGCAGGCAGGGGCGGGGGGTGGGGAGCAGGCTCCCCGCTGAGCGGAGAACCTGATGCAGGACTCGATCCCAGGATCCTGGAATCATAAGCTGAGCTGAGGGCAGAGGCTTTAACCCACTGAGCCACCCAGGTGCCCCACAAGTGGCTCTTTCTGTGTGCCAAGCTGCTCTGTGTTCCATGTAGTTAACCCTCAAGGAAGCTGTAGGAAGTGGGACTACTGTTCCCATTGTACAGATGGAGAAATCGAGGCACAGAGAAACTAAGTGACTTGCTCATGATCACACAGCCAGCGTGTGGCGGGGACAGGATTTGAACCCAGGCCCGTGGCCCTCAGAATCTGCGTCTTCACCTGCGTGGTTGACAGTTCCAGATTCGGCCGGAGCCTGCAGGTTCCATTCAGCATGGATATGTGACAGACGTCCTCCGATTAGGAACCACAGAGGTGTAGACAGGAGGGTTAATGGAGAGAAAGCAGAGTTAGGTCACCAGTAGATTGTAGTCTTGTCCGGAGAATTTGGGTCGGAGACGGCAGGCGCCCAGGTTTTCTAAACTTAGCGATGCTGCCCCTGATGGGGGCTAGACCCCGGCCTGAGGCCTGCCCTCCTACTGCAGGCTGAGCGGGGCGCTGGGGAGGGAGGATGTGGCCCTTGCTGCCTCCCTCCTCCTCACCTCTGCTTAGGACCTGCCTCCTGCATAAAACCTTAGCAGCAGCCCCCAGGGCCCTGCCCCTCTGCCGCTGTGAGTTACTGAGCAGTTGCTGAGCTCTCCCCACGGGGTAAGCGCTGGTCTAAGCGCTTAGCACAGAGAGGCCAAGTCACTTGTCAGGGTCACACAGCCAGAGAGTAACAGAGTCAGGCCTGGAACCCTGGCAGTCTGGCTGTGGAGCCCTTGATCCCCGCTCCTGCCTCCCTCCCTCCCTTAGAACCAGATATTCTCTCCCCATATGTTCCCATCACGCCTTTGCCCAAGTGCTTCCTCTTGGGGCCTTTCTTCCCTCCCCTTCCGTCCTTGCTCCCTGTCATTGCTCTTCCTCCACGGACCACATTTGGTGACAGCAGGTTCCCGACATCATTGGAGCCATTCAGGTCTCTGCACCTCTCTGGACCCGACCCCTCTTTATTTCTAGTACCTTCCATAGGTGGCCTGATCTGTCCAGTCTCAGTTAAAAAAAAAAAAAAAATGTGGCAGTAGGTAATTAATGATAACCTACCAAGCCTAAGTCCACGCTGGCATTTTGCCGAGCCACCCCAAGTCCAGGTTTCACAGAGGAAGGGAGTACGCCAGGCCCAGGGAGGGTTTGGAGCCGGGCTTGAACCTGGACTGACCCACTCTGGGCCTGATGGCCTCTCGTGTATATGGAAATGAATACATTGAAATAGCAGGTTTCAAATCGGTATCGGGTCGGGCACTTTCCATGGCGCAGGAAACTGTAGCAGAGTGATCTTAAGAGCATTACTCTGGGGGGGCCCTCCCGTCCACCCCACAAAACGGGCAGGGGTGCCCTGGAGCTCATCTGTGTTTCCGCGCCTGTGGATATCGGTCAGGGCTCAAGGGCTCCCTTGGCAACCCTGCAGAGCGAGCCTCCTTGGCCCACAGCTCCTAGGACCTGCGCCCAGGGCACAAGCGTTCTGTGCTGAGTACCTCTCATTGTCTATGGAGAGGTCTGAGTAAGTACCCTGCATCCTGACCACTGCCTCCGTGAGTTGTTTCTGCCACTTTCTGACCCCTCTGGGCATTCCCCAGGACTTCTTAAGGACAACATCCTGGGCAGGCTCTGGGAAATGTTGACGAGGGATCCAGCCAGGGAAGGGCCCCCTTGACCTCTGGCCCTGGGCCTCGAAGCTCTGCCGTTTTAGGCGAGTGATTTATCAAAAGGGAGGCAGAGGTGGACAGTGGGAAGGAAATCGCCCAATTTAAATTTATGGATGCTTTTCCCCCACATTAATGTACAAGCCTCCAGCTATGCAATTAGAGGTCGTTAGGCGGCTACAATGGGAAATTAATTCTGCAGCACCCCCCCCCCCCCCCCCCCCCCCCCCCCGTGTGATTGTGGGTGAAATTGCTACAGGGCAGGGAGAAAGCAGGCTTCTTGCTCTGGCCTGGCTTGGACAGGTAAGAAGGTTGTGCCCTTCCCCTGAGAAGGGACTGAGAGCTTGCTGGTGTGTGTGCATGTGTGTGCACATGTGTGTGAGTAAGTGAATAGGTGACCAGCCAGGACTGAGCCCAAGGCCCTGAAAGTCCCCAGGAGGCATGAGGAGGTGGCTGGATC
This sequence comes from Mustela erminea, assembly GCF_009829155.1. Classification (NCBI taxonomy): domain Eukaryota; kingdom Metazoa; phylum Chordata; class Mammalia; order Carnivora; family Mustelidae; genus Mustela; species Mustela erminea. Next base: position 10,388,050 of record NC_045618.1, read on the forward strand.
ACACTGTGAACAGGACCCCCTCCCTCTGGCCCTGGGGGAGGCTGGGTCTCAGCTTGATACTTAGTCCTGGTGACCTTGACCACATTACTTAGCTTCTCCATTGAAGGAAGGCCTTGGAAATAAGAGAATCTGGAGGCGTCTTTAACTCAGGAAGGGATTTTTTTTCCTCTCCCTTCATCCTGCAATGTGGAAAGCTTCTAATCTCCGATAGGTTTGTATTGTTAAAAAAGCAAAATTCACCTGGGTATATTTAAAGATGAAGTTGGTTTTATTCCCTGATTCTTGAATGAGGCAAAAGAAATATACTCCAAAGAGCTACAGAAAAGGGAAGCCTTAAAAGGCAGAGAGGGGCAGAAAACGGAAGTTTGTTAGCAAAGAGTGGACTATTTCAGGTTTAGGTAATCCATCTGTGGGGGTGGAATGGGGGACAGGGAATTACCTCACTAGTGCTGGTCAGCTGATTCCCGGTTGGCTCTTTAAAGGTTCCTTCCTGGAACGGCTGGAACTACCCTTAGGTTAGGCATTAAGTCATGGTTTGCTGACTTAGGGTTTAGCACAAGTGACTCTATTTTGGGCCTGTTGTTTCTTTTTAACAGTCCTTTTACCTACCAGGGAGGTTGATTCTCACTTTTTCCTTTTTTTTTTTTTTTTCCTTTTTACAAAAGTTTTCTTCCCTTTTAATTTTTTTTTTTTTTTAAGATTTTATTTATTTATTTGACAGACAGAGATCACAAGTAGGCAGAGAGGCAGGCACAGAGAGAGGAGGAAGCAGGCTCCCTGTTGAGCAGAGAGCCCGATGCGGGGTTCCATCCCATCCTGACCTGAGCTGAAGGCAGAGGCTTTAACCTACCGAGCCACCCAGGCGTTCCAAGACTAAACTATCTTCGGGTAGTCCCTCTCCTTTACAGAGCTTGGGTCCGTGGGTCTTGATGGCAGCTCAGAAGGCTTAGGGGTTCTTTTCTCTCAGCCCCCCATGGTGCCTTGTATACTGCAGGAGCTCCATAAATGCAAACAGATTTCCAGGAGCCTGAAGCCTTAGAGAGAAGGTGAGGGGACGGTGTTAGGGGCTCAGCCATTGATCCCTGTCTCTCCTGTCCAGGACAAAGATGAGAAAATCGGTAGAATATGGAGAGTTTGTCACTTTATTAAGTATAGAATCCTCTTCTTCTTCTTTTTTTTTTTTTTTTAAGGTTTTATTTATTTGACAGTGAGAGAACACAAGCAGAGGGAGCAGGAGAGAGAGAAACAGGCTTTCGGACGAGCAGGGAGCCCGATGCGGGACTCAGTCCCAGGACCCCGGGATCATGACCTGAGCTGAAGGCAGACGCTTAACAACTGAGCCAACCAGGTGCCCCTAGAATCCTGGTCTTTATGCCAAGGTGATGTTCTCGCCCCCCGTTCTGTCACTGAGATGTACCTGCTTTTGGTTGACCATAGCTTTTGTTTTTAAAATTTCTCTTGAACACAGGCGCCTGGGTAAGTTAGTGGGTTAAAGCCTCTGCCTTTGGCTTGGGTCATGATCCCGGGGTCCTGGGATCGAGACCCACATCGGGCTCTCTGCTCAGCAGGGGGCCTGCTTCCTCCTCTCTCTCTGCCTGCTTGTGATCTCTGTCAAATAAATAAATAAAACCTTAAAAAAAATAAAATAACATTTCTCTTGTGAAATGAGAGAGATAGTACACCTTTCGTTTACCCTTCAGGATTTCACGCCTGGGCCGTGTAAATCCAGGCTTGGAGGGACTGCGGGCCTGTGCTGCCTCTCAGGTAGGAACCCTCCACTTGGCAACGTTGTATTCCCGTATAGCTCTGGCTGGCAAACACAGCGGTCCTTCTTGAGAACTGGTTTTATGTATCTTCCTCAAGTTGTGCAGTTAAAACGCGCCCCTTAGTGATATTACCACAGCACACCTGCGGGGGCGCCAGACCTGGATTGCTGTTTGATGGAGGTGCCCTGGAGTTGGGCGGTGGTGACCCTCCTTTATAGATGTGAAAACACCAGGCTCCCAGGGTCTCAAATTCTGTCTCCACGTGGGACAGCAGACCTGTGCAGCGACCTGCGAGTGTGGGGCCCGGACCTGCTGTCCTCTTGCTCCTGGAAGCATCTCCCTGAACCTTCTGCCGCTGTCCTCCAAGGACTCCACAGACCCCACTGAAAACCCCCGGTCTTGTCTGATTTTAACTAGTCTTTGTTTTAGAATTGTGGTAAAAAACACGTAACGTAAAATTCGCCATCTTCGCCGTTTTTAAGTGGACCGTGGAGTCCGTGTTGCATGTGCTGATGTTGTTATGAAATGGGTCTCCAGAACATTTTCATCTTGACATTCTGGGTTCCGGTGACGTCGATCTGTCCTCTTGCCTCTTGAGGCCCAAGAGTTGGTGATAAGCTCTCAGTGTTGCCCGGCCTGGGTGTTCTGCCCTCTCATCTGTAAATTGTCTTTCATCAGGTGGCCCTGGATGGAAACTGTGGAGTGGACTATTTGCCACCTACACATCTTGGTGATACCAGCCGCTTAGCAGAGGGGGACGGGGAAGGTGCACAACCTCGCTGTACCTCAGTTTCCCTCCTCCGTAAAATGCCTCCTTGGGGTTGTTGATCTACATGGATGTTGCATAAAGGACAGCATAGACACGGGCCCATAGAAAGCCCTGTGTAAGTGTTTGCTGTGATTTTTATGATTTCTGCCTTCCTTGTGCAAGGCCCCTCTTAGGACTGCACAGCTGGCTTCAGCCCCCGGGGTTCTTCTGTCAGAGCATGAGCCCCACGGGGGATTCAGCTGCTCCTAATTTCTGGGCTGAGCAGCAAGAAAGATGAAGCTGACAAGAGAAGACAATATTATCCAGGATGCTTTAAGACCTGTCCCCCAGAGACAACGCACTGGGCAAGCTGACCATCCGCGGCTTGTGCTGGGCCCTCCCCTCAGGACCAGCTTGGTAGAAGCAGCTGGCAGCCGTGACATGGGGCTCAGAGTGGCTTTGGCCTCTGTGTCTCCCTTGGCAGATGATCTGTCCCATGTCCTACCAGTTCTGTTGGAGCCTGGTCACTCTGCTTAGCCCTTGGCCAGCAGCTGGTGGAGACAGGGCATGAGTCCCCGAGGGTTCGGATCTCAGATGCAGAGGATGCAGAGGATGCAGTGCTCACTCCCTCTTAACCCAGAGGGGCCTTTTGGGAGGAAGCCAGCCTTGAGGGATGAATACCCGAGATTGTCATTGGGGAGTGTGGGAGCGGAGGGGGCTGTCCTGCTAAGCTGATGGTGGACATCCGAGGAGGGGAGGTGGGGCACAGAGGTGCACACTTCTGTGCATGTATGCACAGGCGTCTGTAGATGTGTACACACAGACACATGTACACACAGCAGCATGTACACACGTGCCCACAGGTGCACGCCTGCACGCAGGTGCACATACACACAGGTGCACACAGGTGTATGCACACATAGGTGCGTGTACACACAGGTGCACACAGGTGTGCATACACATAGGCACACGTACACATAGGTGCACGTGCACCCAAGTGCACACAGGTGTGCATACACACAGGTGCCTCAGGCACGCGTATACATGCTCATACTCCTGCACACACTCACATATACGCATGCACACACAGTCTTCAGGTGCAGCAGAAGCCTCAGACTTCCCTGAAACCTCCTAGAGTGCACATTAAATTCCCCTTCTCACATCCAGATTCTAATCTTTCTTCAGTACTTCCTATTAAAGTGAGCAACTCAGGCTCTAATGGAATTATCTTTGGACAGTTAATGTTCTGAGCTGTGGACTGTGGACTTTATTCATTCAGTGGAATTTATTGTCTTCTTCGTGGCTGACACCAGGCTGGGTATTGGGAAGGTGATAGAAAAGAGATCGGGACCCTGGCCTCAGGTGGTTGACATTCTAGTAGAGAAGAGAGCCAAAAATGAATCAATGAATGAATGAATAAGTCGGCAAACAAAGGAGCACAAGAATGACAAGTTGCTGTTCACGCTGGGAAGGGAGCACTGCGGACACAGGGAACAGCATATGCAAAGGTCCTGAGGTGGTAAAAAGAGGATACCGGATGGGAGGAATCACAAGAAAAGCCAGGAGGCAGAGTGAGCAGGAGGGAGACGGAGAGATGAGGTTGAGAAGTGACCGCCCTGGTCCTGCAGGGCTCGGCCGGCCACGGCATGGGCCTCTTTCTGTCCGTGTGATAGGAACCATTTTCGGGGTTTTAGGTAAGAGGTACTGGGCACACGGCTGCTTCCCTGCTGTGTGAATGGGAGATGGGAGAGCAATGGGAGGCTGTTGGGTTTGAGTGGAGGTGACAGCAGCCTGATGGGTTGACAGGACCTCCTGATGGGTTGTGGGGGGAGGGAAGGACTTAGAGGGAGAAAGGAAAAATCCAGGGTAACTCCTAGAGTTTCTGGCTTTCTCAAATGGTATCTCTCTTCCCTCTTATCTTGGTTAAGAGTTCTCTAATCTGTTTCTGAGCATGACTCTCACCTGGTGAGGCCAGAGTAACCCGGTCAGGTGGTGGTTTGCAGGAGTGCACGATGGTGGGTGGGGTGCGGACTGCTTTCTCCAGGAACAAGGCCTCACGTCACCTTGGGTCCGTGGCCATGAAGACGGTTCTCGTAAACTGAGAGCCAAGACTGAAAGATCGTTGGTTTGGCTCCTTCTCTACAGGGGTGAGTAACCCTCTGGGGTCACACAGCGGGTCAGGGGTGTGAGTTAGGCTGCGGCTTTGCCAAAGGGATCAGCTCTGGGCAGAGAGTGGGACCCTGGTTACATCCCTGCCTGGCAATTCCCAGATACCCCTGGGCTCCAGGCAGTGCCACAGGACCGTGGACCATGCTCTAGGCCGTAGTGGACAGCAGCGCCTTTTGGAATTCATGGCAAATGGGAGAAACCGAGGCAGGGAGACTCACTCAAGCACGTTCACCTCTACCAAGGTCCGCGGGAAAGAAGGAACTTTATGGTGTGTTTACGCATGGAAACTTGGCATGATTTGCCGTCTGTGGAGGCAGAAGCAAGGCTTTCTCTCAAAGGGTGCACTGCTCCCCTCACTGTCTGCCTCTGGTGAGGAGGCTTCCCTCCATACAATTGACCTTCGAATAATGCAGGAATTAGGGGTACCGACCGCCGCTCCCCCGCCCGCAGCCCAATGTGGTCAGACTATAACTTTTGATTCCCCTATAACTTAACTAATAGCTTGCCTTTTTTTTTTTTTTTTTTACAGTATTATTTTAGAAAGAGCACAAAGTGGGGTAGGGAGAGGGACAAGCAAATTCTTTGCTGAGCAGGGAAACTGACATGGGGCTCGATCTCATGACTCTGAAATCTTATTACTCTGAGTTGAAAGTCCAAGTTGGATGCTCAACTGACAGCCCCTCAGGTGTCCCTAATGAACTACTGTTGACCAGAAGCCTTACCAGTAACCTAGACCATCACTTAGCACATAGTTTGTATGGTACATGTATTTTTTTTTTTTAAAGATTTTATTTATTTGACAGACAGAGATCACAAGTAGGCAGAGAGGCAGGCAGAGAAAGAGGAAGAAACAGGCTCCCTGCTGAGCAGAGAGCCCGATGTAGGGCTCGATCCCAAGACCCTGGGATTATGACCTGAGCTGAAGGCAGAGGCTTTAACCCACTGAGCCACCCAGGTGCCCCGGTACATGTATTCTTACACACTGTATTCTTATGATCAAGTAAGCTTGAGGAAAGAAATGTTATTAAAAAAATCACAGGGGTGCCTGGGTGGCTCAGTGGCTTAAGCCTCTGCCTTCAGCTCAGGTCATGATCTCAGGGTCCTGGGATCAAGCCCTGCATCAGGCTCTCTGCTCTGCAGGGAGCCTGCTTCCTTCTCTCCCTCTACTGTTCCCACTGCTTGTGTGCGCCCTCTCTCTCTCTCAACTGAATAAATAAAATCTTTTAAAAAATACCATAAGGATGAGAAAATACATTTATGGGACTGGACCATATTTGTTGATAGAAATTCACATGTGAGTGGAGTCACACAGTTCAAACCCATGTTGTTCATGGGGTCAGCATATCTGGTAAATCGATCAGAAATTCTATAAGGTCCTTGAAAAAAAAATGACCAAGAGTGGCCTATGTTGACATGGACAGAGAATGGACACACAAGCTCCTTTGCCCCAGAAGAACATTTCAGATTGTCCTGACATAAAAAAGCAAAGGTGTGAACTCACTATTCCTACCAACAAGAGAGAAAATCTCATGTATGTCTAGGAAAATGGTGGCTATTTTGCAATTATTAGAGGTAACATTTGGGGGGTTTTCTGTGACTTTGGGGTGTATAGTGTAGAGAATTGTGTGAAGAAACAGATTCTGAAGCTGTGGTATAGGTTGGGTGTTCTGTTCACATCAGGAGAAGGACTTAGAAATATTTTACTATTCCTTGAAAAGTCTCTAATCTGGTTTTGTCACATTAAAAAGAATGCAGTCAGAACCCATTTTCCTGCTGTAGCTGTCATGTTTAAAGGCTGGAGAGCGAGTGCCAATAACCTGAGTTTGCAGAAATCCCCGTCTGAAGGAGGACAGGGCTGCCTTCTTTCAGGACCATGGAACCAGTGGAAACCGCCCGTGGAAGGACAGAGCCGGGGACCCCTGACTGGTGACTCGGAGGCAGCAGGTGTTCCCAGAGCATCCTTCCGCGTTCCCAGCATAGTGCCACACAAAATGGCACCAAGGAGGCTCTCATTTGGGCTCCTGAGTGACAGGGTGACCACAGGTTGGATGTGGAGGTGAGGCTGTGTGCGTTGGCCTTCGGGCTTCTGTTTTTCCTCCTTGGACCTTAGGTGACACCGTGTAGGATGGAGTGACATGGGGGTTGCGGGGGAGGTGAAGGGAGCCCAGGAAGCATGGTTTGAAATAACCACACTCACTGCTCGTGGGACCTCCCTCCTGGTGTCCCTGTAGCGGTAAGACCCCTCCTTGGCAGGCCTCGCCTTTTCAGAATGCCCTGTGGCAGGAAGGCCCACTCACTCCTGCAGGAAGGGCGTTTTGTCACCCTGCCCCCCGAGCTTCAGTTTGGGCACAGGCCCTTCTGTGAAGGGTCAGGATCCTCTGGCCTGGCCTTTCCCGAACAGGTTCACACGCCCTCGGTCTGGGTGCTGCCGGCAGGTTCAGCCCCGTGCAGCTTCTCAGTTGAGGCTGTCCCGTTGCCTGGATAGCCGGCACCACCTCTTCTTGTTCTTCTCTGCTCTGGGGGTTTCCAGGGCAGCCCTTTCCCACCTGCTCAAACGCTCCTGGGGCCTGAGATGACTTTGCGAAGATCGCGATTACTGTGGGCAGGAAAGGGGCTCTATGCAGTGTCCCTGATCTCTGCACCAGAAGCCCGCGGACCTGCAGCCTTCACGTGTTTCTAATAAACACCTGCTTTGGTGTTACTAGAAACGTGGGTTAGTTGCCAGCATGAACTCTGGATTTGCGCTTCTCTTGGAGCAGTCTGGACTGAACCGAGGAGTGGCTTCAGGCTGGACACAAGTCCCTGTCTCCCCGGGCCTGGTTCTCACCCAGTCCGCTCTCCTTGGGGGGTTCGCCGTGCTGGCCCCAGTAGGCAGGCGACTTCAGGACCCTTGCTCTGTCCACTGCACCGCAGGGCGCCGGCCTGGGTGCTGCTCGCATTCGCCACCCCTGCAGTTTACAGGCAGGGGCTGCAGGCCGCTTGGCAGGAGGCTTTCCAGTTCTACGTGAGAGCGATTTCTTCTCCCAACTGGATGTTCCGGTGGGGCCGTGGCTACTGATGGCAGCTCTGCTGCTGAGGAGAGAGAAATCAAAGATGGCTTCTGCGTTCCTTGCTCCACTTTCCAGATGCTCCTGGCAGCTGGAACCAGCAGGTGGGTGTAAGGCCAGGCCTCCAGGATTACCTGCCCCTTGTTTCTGCACCCTCCCCTGGGAAGCTTGTTCTGCCCCTGCCTGGCACGTGGAAGTCCTCACCAGCCGTCCCCGGCGGGCCCGGACGTCACCTGGACTCATCCTCCCGAGAGGTGCTGTGAGTGTGCGGGGCTTTGAGAATGGGAGCTTAGCCAGATTGGGAGAAGGGGCCCAGTGTGTGATGCCAGCCCCACACCCTGTTCCTGCAGACACCCTGAGAGACCCCGCAGAAAGGCCAACCTGTGTGGCCTAACCGGGGCGGGGGGGGGGGGGTGGCAGGAGTCCCTGGGCTAAGGGTGTGGGGGTGTCCCCACATGAACCTAAATGTTCTCCTGAGGGATTGCTATTGAGTTGCTGATGAGACGGGGAGTTTGTCCCCAGGACTGAAAAGCTTTGCACACAATGTGGGGAAACCTAGCGATGCTGTCTGGAATGGGCCATCTCGGTGGCCTGTGCTCACAGACACCAGGGCTGGATTTTCCGAGAGCAGGAGGGTGCATGCTACAGAGTAGGAGAGGCCTAGTGAAAGGAAATGCATGCTTAGCCTGGGACTCCTGTGAGGTTGAAGGTCAGGAACAGACTCCTGGAGTCTGTCTGGGGTTATGTACCCCTTCCCTCCTTCCAAAAAATATTCTGGGTTTCAGAGACCTAGGAGGCCCCACATCCTTGTTTCTCTCCAATAACCTAGGAACCGGTCATCCGTAGAGGGATCCCTACGTTAGAAAAGCCTTTTGGGACTAATTCCCTCCATCTTTGCCCCTGGTGTCCACTCCCCAGTCTTCTGAAAGATGCCACCGTTATCTGTAAACATCTTTACACACTCATGGACTGCTTACCTTCTACACACAGGTGTTTGGATGTGGATGGCGTTTGTACCAGAGAAAGGGTATTAAAGGTATCAAAAACAAACAAAAAAAGGCAGGAGAGGGGTGTAGAGCGATGCTTCTGCACACAGATGACTCTGATACACATAAACTTGGGGGGAGGGTGGGGTTGCAGGGAAGGATGTGGGCATCAGTCCTGAAGGTCTGCTTCACTCGCTGTCCCACTGTTCCCTGGCTGTGTGACCCTGTGTCACTTTCCTCCCTAGGAGGCATGGGGGGGATAGTGGTGCCCACCTCAGAGGGTTGTCTGCAGGAATGAAAGGGTAAGTCTACAGGAGGTGCCGTGACAGCTGGGGGGGTCCAGCAGTGAGGCAGTGGAGTCTGTCCCAGAGAGAGAAAGGGAGAGACATCACACTGCAGAAATGGAGAGCAGGGAAAATCTGCCCTGAATGGAGGGGTTTTTAGGAGAATGGGAAGTTGAAGCTGACCTTAAGACAGAAAGTTACAATAGGCACAGAGGCAGCAGCTGGGACTCCGGCAGGTCAGCCTCCTTGCCGGTGCAGGGCCTGGGTGCCAGGCCTGGCTCACTTTGTAGCCAGAACCTAGGGTGGGCATCTAGTGGAGGGGACGAGGGGAGGTTGAGAGAGTAGCCTGGGAGCGGAGGTGGGGCTTGGCCCAGGTCAGAGGTGTTCTAGGTGGCCTGACAGGTAGAGGGGAGCCCAGTGCTGACATTGGCCTTTGGTCCGTCCTGGCCTTTGACCAAGCAGGGTCTCTGGTCCCTGACTGTGGCGTTGGGTGTAGGGAAGGGCGGATACGCTGTCTCGGGGGAACCATGTGTGTTCGCAGGCTGGATGCCCACGGGGGCTCGCTGTCCTTGTGTTTTGCCCCGGGCTTCACCATCTGGTTCAGCAATTCCAGCTCTTCCGAGGCCCCTAGCACTTACCTTGTTTCTTGTCGGTTTCCCATGTACCTCACCTACCCACCATTTCTCCTTCTGGAGCAAATGTAGATCTTGTTCGGCTTCTGTTGTTCCTACACTTCTCAGTTAGTCCTCCTACTTTTGGGGGTGACAACTGCCAAGCGTGCTGCTGTTCCGAGTCTTGGGCAGTGCTGAATTTTACGGTACGTGGAACTCTGATTCTGCCTTAGTAATCTGATGAGATACAGCCCGGGAGCCACCCTGTGTGACTGTGGCAACAGGTAGCTAATATCCAGTCTGAGAAAGAAAACAGCCAGAAATATTTCTCTGGCTTTCAGTTCGTGTGACAGGGGAGCTTAAGCAACTGGGCATATTTTCAGGCTCAGGTTCCCTGGGGATGATGTGGCTCTGAGGTATTTGCTGAAACCTGCCTTCCTTTATTCATACCCGTAAATATACATCATTTGATTGAGGTGTCATTTACACGCCATAAAATTCATTCTTTTTAACACATAGAATGTGTTTTTAGTGTATTCCCAGGCTCTGCCACCTTCACTGTTATCTCATTCTAGAACATTCCATCATCCTCCAGAGAAGTCCCCATAGTAATCACCTTTCATTCTCTCCACCTCCCTCCCCCTCCGCCTCCCACTCACCCCGGGCCCCTGGCAACCAGTCTTCGACTTTCTGTCTCTGTAGATTTAACTGTCCTGGATATTTCGTATAAATGTCTGGCATCTTTCACTTAGCGTCCCGTTTTCCGCGCTCTTCCACATTGTAACATGCATCTGAACGTCCTTCCTTTTTATGACCGACTAATATTCCATTATAGGGATGGAACAGATTTTAGCTATGCATTCCTCAGCCAGTAGACATTTGGGTTGTTTCTACTCTTCGTGTGTGTGAACACTGTTCTGAACGGTGCCGTGTAGTTTTGTACGTGGACATGCGTTTTGACCTCTCTTGGGTATATCCCCAGGAATGGAGCTGCTGGGTCACGTGGTAACTGTGTTTAACATTTTGGAGAACTATCGAAGTGTCTTCCACAGCGACTGCCTCATTTACATTTCCAGCATAACGTAGGAGGGTTCCAGTTTCTTACAAGCTTGCCAACAGTCGTTATTGTCTGTCTTGTTGTCTGGAGCCGTGCTCCTGGGCCCGAAGTGGTTCTGATTTGCATTTCCCTGGCAGCAGGTGACGTAGGACATCATTTCCTGTGCTTACTTACTGGCTATTCTTTTTTTTCCTCTTTGGAGACACGTCTGTTCCATTTGTTTGCCCGTCTTTACACTGAGTTATTAATCTTTTTGTTGTTGCGTTGTAAGAGTTCTCGATATTTTCTGGATACTGGACCGTTATCAGATACACAACTTGGAAATGTTTTCTCCCATTCTGTGGTTGTCTTAAGTGTCATTGTGAGCAAGTAGCCATGACGGGGAGGCTCGTGCTCGGAAACTCCCCCAGAGAACAATGACATGTTTGCATCGCTGGTGCCTGCTAAGTACCCGTGATTCGAGTCCATGAATGAACGGTTTTCCTCTGTCGCCTGCCTTCCCGGGGCAGAAAGGGATCTGGGTGATGTGAGGGGATTCGGATAATAAATCGCTGAGCGAAAACCCCAGAGGCAGTGGATGCAGACCCGTGTGCTGAGGCATCTCGTCTCTGGATATGCTTTCAGGATCAATGAAGGGAACGGGCATGAGCACAGAACTGGGTTTGCACCTGGGTTTCTGACGCAGTAAATATTCGTTTCCGGAATCAGTGGGTCCGCTCTGCCGAGGCCTGAAAGCGTGGCGTCATTACTGAGCCCGGTTACGGGGGTCACCTCTTGATTCTGTCCTCTCCGCAGGTATTGGCACGCTCCCCCTGCCCCCATGCCACTCCGCCCCAGCTCCCGAATCTCATCCTAATCGAGGCCCCCCACAGATGGCTGGGCCCAAGAGGGAAGCGGGGAGACCTTCAGGGAGGGAGGAGCCAGCAGACCATGCCCATCACCTCGGTCAGAGGCAGCTGGGAGGGTCCCAGGTGTAGGGATAACATGGAACGATGGCACTCTGAGAAGTGGGGTCAGAGGATCCCCAAAAATGGGTAAGCCTCAGCCCCCATGGAGTGATCGGGATAGAGGTTTCTCCTTCTGCAGACGAGAGCAGGAAGGAGGCTTCGGTAACCCTAGGAAGAGGTCCCGAGTCAGTCCTGTAGAGGAAGACTTCTATTTATAACGGGGCGTCTGTCAGATAAACCGTCATCTTAGAAAGTGTAAGTCCCCGGCTCACCGGTTCGCTCCCTCACTCCCTCTTTCATCCCGTGAGTGAAGAAGCGTCGAGCTCACACACAGCATGTCCCAGGAAGGGCCCGGGCTTTGAGGGCTGCGGAGATGCAGGAAGGCCTGCCCCTCTGCTGTCCAGGAGCCTCCTGGAGAACCCAGGCCTGGAGGCCGCGGAGTGCAGAGAGGAGCCCGGGGATGGTGAATGGGCTGGGGTCGGGCCTCTCTGCCAGGCCGCAGAGGGAGGGTTCCCCACGGGGTGTGGAGTCTGCAGGAGGAGTCTATTTATCAGGGGGACTGGGCCATGCGTGGTGGGGCCTGCACCCTGGGAACCCCAGGGCGTGGATGGGAACTGCAGGGAGTCCTCACCAGCCCTGTGGAGTACCTCTCATATGCCCATCTCCCAGATGAGGAAACTGAGGTCCGGAGGGTTGGAGTTCTTTGCTCAGGGTAGATCTGAGATCTAGGTCTGTAGGCTCCTATCAACTGCACTGGCTGCTTTTTATTCTTAGTTTTTTGTGTGTGTCCAGCTCTGAAACCCCATGTTCGTAGCCCCATGCCAGCACATAGGTGCTGATCATGGGTTTGACAAGTGAATTTCATCTTCATGTTCTGCTCGCCTGGGGGTCAAGCCTCATGCATATACCATTGCTAAGGCAATGGACTGATGAGCAGACCTGAGAGCAGATGAATGCCGCCTGCTGGTGTGTTTGGAAGCTGTCATTACCAGTGGTTTTCGGGGCAGAGGTGCGAGATCGTAATGACTAGATGGATAGGTTCTGCCACCATCCCAGTCACTGGTGATAGAGCTTCTGAAATAACTCTGCGCCCTGTCAAGTCCCTTGCCCACGGAAGGTATTGTTTTTGTTGTTAACAAAAGCTGTTACCCTCTGGGGAGGTGTGATTTCCAAGTCCCGGGCTGGGGCTTCTGGCTCAGAAAGGACAAGATGAGGAGACAGTGAGTGGTTCCCAAGGCAGGTGATAAGAAGGCCCATCCCAGGAGTGCACTTGGGGGCGAGAAACCAACTTTTGGAGAATGCAAATGAGCTAGGATCTGGCTCTGACTTCCTGCTAAGGGCGGCTGGTTTCTGAGCACCACAGAAGTCCGCTGGCCTCTCGGCACAGGGTCTGAGAACCAGAACCCGTGCACAGGTCGGTGAGCAAATGTTTAGGTGGGTCTTGATGCAGAATGGGCCCCGGGTGTTGGGGATGAAAATCAGATGTCGGTCTGGATCCTTTTCCCCATTTCCAGACAGCCCCGCCTGCCTTAGCTCTGCGCGTTTTCTCCTTCTAGCTCTGCAGATCTGCTGGCGTGTTTATTTGTAAGTGGAGTAAGCGGAATTTTTCAAAGGAAAGCAGTTTGCAAAAGATGAAAATAAAACAACTTGGGATAAATGGCTCATCTGGCAATGGGAAATAGCCCCTGGCGTGGGGAGGTCTTTAACCTTGTCTGAACATGCATTTTGGCTCCTGCATCATCTTAGAGGAACTTGCTGTCTCGCTGCTGAGGCTAGACCCCGGGGGGAGAGAGCCAAAAAACGCAACCCCAGCACTGTTTGAGAACTTGATAGGTAGCTGTGTGTTTTCTCTGTCCAGTGACTTCTGTGTCCCTCCTGTCCGTGACCCCTCTCTTCTGTCCCCTGGGCCCATTGCTAGTCTCCACGAGCCTTGGGTCTTCTGCCCTAGCTCCTTGTTTATTCTTCTCTGCAGGCTGCAGCCACCGATGTAGTCTTCCACAAATACAGAGGGAGTCTGTCTGCAACACCTGTGAGCCAGGGACACATGGTTCCATGTGGTCAGGACCTCCCTGCTTTTCTTACCTCATTTCCTGCTTGGTCTTCTCAGCAGGGGCCACACTGGCCTCTTTGCTTTTCCTTACATCTACCGCTTCTTTCTACCCCAGGACCCTTGCACTCCCTGTGTCCTCTCCCGGGCCCACTCTACAGATCCCTGGGGCTCTCGATCCCTTGCTTTGGGGCTCTGCTCCAATATTAGAGAGGCTGTCCCACCTGTCAGCCTTATGTAAAGAAGAGCCGCACTCACCCCTGCGCTCCCTGGCACCTGCTCTCAGCTTTATTTCTCTCTGTAGTACTTGGCCCCGCTGGCACATGGTTAAAACCACATATGTGTTTTGTTTTTGTCCTGTTGCACCCGAACATTAGTGCCGCAGAGTCAAGGACTCTGTTTAGTCCAGTGCTGTAGTCCCAGCATGCGGGGCAATGTTGGCACATAACAGGTGTTTACTGAGGCTGGCTGTGCCAGTGACCTTGAGTGGCTGAATCTCTCACGAGTCCAGACCACCGGGCTCACCGAGCTCCATTGCTTTGGCATGCCACAGAGCCAAGATGAGCTTTGGATTTCAGCAGCCCCGGATTTGAATTCTGGCTCTCCCATTCCCTACTCAGTTATCACGGGGCAAGTTAACTTCCTGCCTTGGCCTTCCCATTTTCCTTTGCAAAACTGAGGGAATGTGGCTTGCCTCATAGGCTGTTGGAGGACTTTTGGTTAGCCCATATGCTGTACTCATTGGTGTTGGACAAACAGAGGAAAAGCCTTTAAAATAAAGGCTTTAAAATAAAATAAAGCAGCTTTATTGAGATATAATTCACATCTCATAAAACTGGCCCATCTGAAGCATACAGCTGAGTGGGTTCATGTATTCATAGCTGTGTAACCATCGGCACCATCTAAGTTTAGAACATTTCCATCACCCTCGAGAAGGAACCTGGACCCACTGGCGGTCTTTCCCTGTTACTCCCTCTCCCCAGGCCCCGGGACCGCTGATCTACCTTCTGTCCCTATAGATTTGCCTACTGATATTTGCTATAAATGGAATCCTGCAGCATGTGGCTGTCTGTGACCAGCTTCCTTTCCAAGGTTCATCTATGTTGTAACAGGCATCGGTACTTCTTACTTTTCATGGCGAATAACGTTCCATCATGGGGATCTTACATTTGTGCAGTCCATGCATGCGTCCATGGGCACTTGGGTTCTTTCCACTTTCTCACTCTTATGGGTGATGTTGCCGTGAACTTCAGTGTCCAGGTGTCATGTGGGGGAGGAGAGGGTTTATCAGATGTTTCCAAGCCGGGGCAGGGATGCCGCCTTCGAGAGGTCGTCACACCTTGAACCTCATCCCATTTCCCTCCATAACTCCTAATTCATTCCTTTCGTATTATCTTATTCTTTTTTTAAACAGAGAGCCCAAGCAGGGGGAGAGGAGCACAAGGCGGAGAGACAGAATCTTAAGCAGAGTCCATGCTGGAGCTAGAGCCTGACACAAGGCTCGAACTCATGACCCTGAGATCATGACCTGAGCTGAAACCAAGAGTCAGATGCTTAACTGACGGAGCCACCCAGGCACCCCTTAAATTAGCATATTCTTAGAGAGCTATTTTTACTCATTCCCACAGACTATCTTTGGATATAAGATGATCAATTTTTTTTTCCCCTTATGGATATGACTCGCTGGTAGTTCCTGTGGTTTTGCTGTCTGCATGTCCCCTTCCCAGCTCACACCAGTCCTGTGGATGCCTTTCCTCCTGCACTCGGTTCAGCCCCTCAGCTTTAGTGGACTCCATTCTCCGAACCTTCTCCCACAGGCAGCCCTCTGCTGAGTGAATTAGCCATTCTGCTTCAAGAACCCTTGACTTGAAGGAAACTCGTCTGAAATGCCATCTTTGAGTTTTTGAGTTCATCTCATTCCCGTGCGTTTCTTTATCTCCTAATTGCATTACCCACGAACCCGGCAGAATTACAAAGAAGCACTTCCAGAAGATTCATTATGTCTTGGCTGCCCGCGAGGGAGTGATAAGGAGGGAGGGGTGCAGACCACTCCGCCAAGGACCTGTGTTTGAGCTTTTCCGTCTGGTTCTTCTCCTTTGCTTCAGGGAAGTCCTGAGTTCCCTGATTCTTCTCTGAAGGGCACAGGGGCCATGGTGGGTCTTCCTAAAGGGGGTGTATGGCAGTGGTCAAGACCAGCCCTCCTACCGTGAGGAAGTGGTGGAACGTAGTACTGGTTTGTGTCAGGCATGAAAGGTTGTTGAGACATTTCAGCCCAAGGTGTGTGGGATTCTGGAGCTCAGTCCTATCACGTTTTTTTGTTTTGTATTTTTGTTTGTTTGTTGGGTAGGCTCCACCCCCACTGTGGAGCCCAGTGTAGGGCTTGATCTCGTGACCCTGAGATCATGAACTGAGCCGAAATTAAGAGTTGGATGCCTAGCCGACTGAACCACCCAGCCGCCCCTCGTGTCTCATGTTTTTAGGGTACTTTCCAGTGGGCTTCTCTGTACAGCTTGTTATAGATCATTCCTCCCGGCCTCTGCACCTGCTTGTCCCCTTCCCTCCGGCCTCTGCTCGTCTCTCACCACATCAGAAAGGCCTTCCCTGAACACCGGTGTCCCACTGACCACCTTCACTCCAGGGCCACTTACCTGACTTCTCTTTTTCTTCATAGCACTTACTCTGTATTACATGTTTCTGTATCTGTTGTTCCTTGTCAGGACACAGGCCCCATGAGGGCCCATCATTCACTGTTAGATCCTTAAAGTTTTGAACGGTTCTCGGACCAGGAAGCAATGCCTTAAATACCTGTCCAGTGAATGAATGGGTGCCTTGAGTTTCCAAAACACCCGGAGGCAAAGGGTGTTATTGCCATCACGTGGAGGAGGAAAGGCTTGGTCCTTGGGAGGATTTCTCCAGGTCCTGAGGCGAGTTGAGCTCAGCTCTCTGGGTCCCTGTGTGGCCATGCCTCCGTGGTTACAGGGCCCAAGAATGTCCTCTGTAGGTCATTTGGAAATTCTCAGAAAATGTCACAGACAGCAGTGGGAGGTGGCCCGTGAGGTCCGTACCAGAGTGGAAATGTTAAGGGTTTTGGAGCAAGGGTTTCCTGTGACCTGAGAGAGAAATGGGGAGACGACAGGGGCCGGGGACATAGCAGTGGGAGACTTGGTGATCAGGGATGGGCAGGAGCAGCGGGGAGAGACATGCTGGAAGTGACCGTGGAAGGTTGTAAACCCAGAGGGAGGCCCCAGCGCTGCCTCTTAGGATGAATGCAGGCCCGGCTGGCCCACTGATCATTCCAGGCTGTCCTGTCACCAGCCCCTCCCACCGAGCCTGGTGCCCACATGGTTCTCTCTGGAGGGTCTGGTGCTTGGAGGGAGAGGAGGAATGGTGACCTAGGAGGGCTGGCTCTGGGTCGTTGCGGTAACAGAAGAGTCATGGATGATGGATCGAACCTGCCAGTCACACGTACCCTATGATGTCATTACGGTCAATGGAACTGTTCAGAATCTGCATGTTTTCAGTGTGTGGAGATAAGTCTGCAGGAAAAGGGAGCCTTGTGGTGATCCCAGAAAACCCCTCGAGATGATCAGCTTACCTGGGATGACCCACGAGTCCCAGGCCGTCATTGTGGGAAACCGGGGCTCCCCTGTAAACGGAGATTCAGCGGCCCTGTCATTTGTAATGGGTTGGTTGGTTTGTTGGTCTTGTTTTGGGCCATTTTGAGGTCATTGAGTAGTGTCTCATGCCCCACATGCGTGTTTGGGTGTGGTGACCGTGTGGGGTCAGACACAGTCAGCCGCTGTAGCCAGCAGACCCCTTCCCCATGCCGACCCATGTGTCATGGCTTCAGTGGATGTTTCTTGCTTCTGTCACATCCAGAACACGTGGGCTAACCGTGACCAAGTGGTGGCTCTCTGTACCTTGGCATGGCTGTTGTCAATGTCTCCTCTGCAAGGTTGCTGCGTGAAATGCTGTGGAAGGGGTGTGGAGGCTCATGGGGGCCGGGCTGGCGGGGACGCACATCACTTCCACGCATGCGCAGCTCCTGTTGGCCGGGCTCAGGCCCACGGCATCCCGGGAGGCGGGGAGAGCCCACTGAGCGCTGTTCCCCAAGGAGGAGCAGAAGCAGGTTCAGTCAGTGAGAGCCCCTTGCGGCCACAGGGACTCTGTGTTTTTAAGTACAAGCACCTTCTGATTTATATAGCCCTCTGTGTGCCTTAGGGCATGTCCTGAGAACTGCTTCCTTCAATCCTCAGACGTGTCACTGTCCCCATCTTGCAGATGAGGAAACAGAGGCTCCAGAAAGCTTTATGTGACTTGCTCCTGGCCACAGAGGACTGGATGCTGGTGAGGGCCCTGGAATCTGGGTGCCTGTAGACCCCATCCTGAGAGCCTGCACTTTCTTTCCGTGAGGCTCTCAATGTGGCCAGGTGTCCTACCTTCAGACCCCCGGACGTGTGCCATACAGCTCCTGGGACAGTCCCCATCCGAAGCCCAAGGCTGTGGGACCTTGTCTCCTCCCAGCGCCATTCGGATCAGGTGAGAGAGGATAGTGGGGACACTCAGTGGTAGGGAGGGTTTACAGAAACTTGCAGGGAGAGAGAGGGCTGTGCTCTTACGGGGAAGGGGAAGGTAGAGAGAGGGAGCAGCGAAGACCTGCGATCAAAGGAAAGAGGATGCCAGGACCCACCACCAGCCCGAGCGTGGGAACCCTAAAGCCACCCTTGGTCCTTCAGCGACCCCTAAAGGAGACCTTCAGGGTCTACTTGATGGCTGTATGTCGGGTCATGAGGGAGAAACGCAAGATCTGTTCAGATCCTAGACTCCCGTGCAGTACTGAAGAAGGACTTTAAAAACTAGACCTGACACCGGCGAGGCACAGGGGAGGCACACTGAGCTCGTGGGAGGTCAGCAGGGATGCGTGTGCATGCACACATGTGCACAAGCGTGTGAATGCGGGCGTGAACATGTGTGCAAATGCGTAAGTGTGAGTCTATGTGTGTGGATGGGGAGAGTGTGTGCCTGTGTGTGTTTGGGGAGTGAAAGTATGTGTGACTGTATAAGTGTGAATTCGTGTGTGTGTGAGTCTGTGTTTGAAAGTGTGAATGTGAGTCTGTATGTGTGAATGTGAATCTGAATGTTTATGTGTGAATGAGTCTGCGTGTGTGTGTGCGTGCATATGTGCTGTGTGTGAAGGGGTGAATGTGTGAGTCAGCAGGAGTCCGAGTGTGTTCCTGTGAGTGTGAGACTATTTATGTTTGAATGTAAGTATGTGTGAGTGTGCATCTGTGTGTGAGTGTGTATGTTGAGGGCAATTCTAGGAGTGATAGGGCATGCCAAATGCCAAAATGCTTCTGAGGGGGTGCCTGGGGGGCTCAGTCGTTGAGCGTTTGCCTTCAGCTCAGGTGGTGATCCTGGGGTTCTGGGATCAAGCCCCGTATCAGGGTCTCTCTTCAGCAGGAAGCCTGCTTCTCCCTCGCCCACTTTCCCTGCTTGTGTTCCCTCTCTCGCTGTGTGTCTTTCTGTCCCTCTCTGGCAAATAAATAAAATCTCTAAAATAAAATAAAATGCTTCTCAGGCGTCTGGAAGGCGTGAGACCTGTTGTGAGCCCGTCCGACCCCCGGGACCTGGACTCCAGCTACCAGCTCTTGTGGGAGGGAGGCGGGGAGCTCACTCAGAGGCCTGGAGGGGACTTGGTGAAGCTTGCTGTCGCCCGTGCCCTTCTTGGGCACCTCCCTGACCATCCGTGGAGCTCCTCCGTGCCCGGCTCTGCAGTGAGTCCCCCAGAAGGCATCCGAGCCTTGTCATTTTGGCAGCCGCGGGGCACTCGTGCCTGGCCAACCACGGGCAGCTCTGCTCTGCGGTAACAAGGTCGAGACGGGTTGAGAAACAACCCGGACAGAAACAGGTGGCCGCCGTGCCTCTGGCTCGCGATGAGGTCAGGTCCCTTCTGCTTTGTGACAGATTTGGGACGCACAGAACAGACAAGTTGGGGCGTCCTGCAGACGGGAGGCCAGCGCTGACACTGGTGCTGACGGAGTGGGGAGTGGCGAGTGCTTCGTGGCCAGGGAGGGGGAGCTGGACAGCCCAGAGTGGAAGCCCAGGATGATTCTGATCAGCTTATAGGTTTCTTCTGCTGTGTGGTGAGCACTGGCGGCTCTCGGGAGATGCTGTGGCCTCTGCATACCATGCAACATCGCCATGTCCCCTGGGTGCTTGGGGCAGAAAAATCCCAATTGGATCCAGCACAGAATTGCAGTTCTGAGCACTTGAGACTATGACCCCACCAAGGTATTGCGCCAAGTGCCCCGGATTTTGTGGGCTCAGGTTTGCATCAAAGCAGGAGGCTGAGATGTGCTTTTCAAATGCAAATTTCGGGGACATTTATTTGAATGGGTCCCTTAGGAGCCATAACCGTTTTCAGATCCCAATTAACCTGGGTGTATTTGAATGCCTCAGCAGTGGAAGGGATTCATGCCTGGGCCTTGGTGACACTTCTGGAAGCCAGCAGCTGGCAAGTCTCATGCAAAGAGGTAGTTTCAACTCCAGGCTGAATGATAAGGTGATGGCTTTGGAGAATAAAAAATTCGAACCCTTGCTTCTTCAAAGAGCTCAGCTGCTCTAAGACCAATCACATTTATATGACATCTTTCTTCCAGAAGGCAGCTCTAGTCCTAGAGAAGACGAAAAAATTTGGTGTGGTTTTTTTCTTGTTTTTGTTTTTGTTTTTTTGAACAGTAACAGAGAGGAGACCTAATTGGTTTTTGAGCTCCTCTTTCAAGTAACATTTAAGTGGTTTTAAAACTATCTGAAACCACTTGGGCTGCTATAACAAAACTATCCTACCCTGGGTGGTTTGAAGAACAGACATTTATTTCTCGCAGTTCTGGAGTCCGGGAAGTCCAAGATCAAGGTGTCTGGTGAGAACTCGCTTCCTGGCTTCCAGAGAGCCATCTTCTCCCTGTGTCCTCATGTGTGGCGAAAGGGGTAAGAGAGCTCTCTGGGGTCTCTTTCGTAAGAACAGGAATACCAGTCATGAGGTCTGCAGTTTCATGAGCTCATCACCTGCCAAGGGCTCCACCTCCTACTACCATCACCCTGGGGTTTGGGATTTGAACTTGAATTTTGGGGGGAACTCTTAACATTTAGTCTGTAACAAAAACTGTCTCTGGAAAGGATCCAGAAGAGATTGACTTTGGAGAAGTTTTGGACTACCTTCATCTGTTTGTTTTGCTTATGTTTTCCTTTTTATTTTAAGATTTTATTTATTTGAGAGAGAAGGAGAAGGGAGAGCATGAGAGGGGTGAAGGTCAGAGGGAGAAGCAGACTTCCCATGGAGCTGGGAGCCCGATGTGTGGGACTCGATCCCGGGATTCAGGATCATGACCTGAGCCGAAGGCAGTGGCTTCACCAACTGAGCCACCCAGGTGTCCATGTTCTCCTTTTTAAATATGCATAGAAGTGATTTAGAGCATAGGAAACTATATCTCAATACAATAGCTCTTGCATCTTTGTTTTAAATAAAAGTTTCAAGCAATATAAGAGCCTTTTAATTATCAGAGCAGACCGTGAGGTATCCGGAAGCAGACAGTATGGTTTTCTAGTTTGATTGCTTTACCTAGAAGCAAACTGTGGGACCCATTAGTCCAGAAGAGCACACTAGCCTCCCCCCACCCCCGCCGCCGCTGAAACTTTCTATGGTATTCTGTTGGAGTATCTGTCCTAGTTACGCTTTCCTTTGATACTAATATGACTTGTCTCCCTCCCCCTTTCCCTTGTGTACTAGAGCTGGTGTGGATGGCTCCGGAGCACTGCCCCGTGATAAGAGCAGATAACACTTGACCCATAACAATACTCCTCTCTTGAATGAGTCTCATGGGATACAGATAATCTCAGATGGAATGATTTTTTTTGAAAGATTTCTTTTTTATTTTGGTGAGAGAGAGCGAGAAAGTAAAGAGTGGGGGCAGGCAGAGGGAGAGGGAGAGAGAGAGACACTCAAGCAGACTCCTTGCTGAGTGTGAGGCCTGAGAAGGGGCTCCATCTCTTGTCCCTGAGATCACAACCTGAGCCAAAACCAAGAGTTGGCCGCTGAACCGCCTGTGCCACCCACGCATTCCACCAGATGAATAAACCCATTTTACAGATAGATGAACAATCCGGTAGTGCTGACCTCCGGCTCCTGTTATTTGTCCTATTATCCGGGATCTTGTTATCAAATATCAAATATCTAGATCCTGACATCTGTGAAATACCAAAGGGTTTTGAGTTCTGAGTTTTGAGCTGTGTTGCTTTCAACCAGCTCACCATCTGGGGGCCACTAGGATGTGGTGGCAGGAATAAAGGTCAAGGTCACTTCTTCAGTACCCTCCCAAATCCCACTGGCACAGACTGTCTTCCTGTCTACTTTGTCTGCAAGACTCGGTGCCAGGAGTTCCCACAGGCAGATCTGCAGAGGGCTGGATCCAGAGGAAGGCTCTACTTCCTCCTCCTCCTCTCTCTCCTTCCTGCAGAGATGCAAGGTGGCTTTGAAAAGCTGCTATCTTCTTTCCCTTCTGATTGCCTTATTTGTTCAGATGCTTCCATCCAGCATTTTCTTGACTCCCCTGCCTAATCACCTCGGAAAGTATCCAGGCGAGCAGCTCCTGCTCCATCCATCAAAGTGCCATGCACATCCGCTGTCTCAGGCCGAGGAAATGCTCCTAAAAGCTGCAGGGGAGGGCAGTGCTCTGGTTTCAGTGAAAGACCCGAGGCGGGAGGAGTTGTCTGCATGTGGTTCCCTGGCCCTGCTCACTTCTTCCTTCCTGGGAAGCGGAGGACGAGAGGGAAAGAGAGTTTGGTGGGCATCGTTCAGATGACCCTCAGCCTCCTGGGAGCTTTCTCTCAAGCAGACCCTTCTGAGTTACGCTGGGGTTGAGACAGGCTGTGAGTGACCCTCTAGAATTCTCTGGACTGTGATATTCGGCATGAAGGTGTTACCGCTGGAACGATGCCTCCAGCTGGTCCCATCGGGTTGCTAGGTGAGATGTGGACCACCTAGGGCCAGGGGCACTGAGTTCTGGTGCTGGGGAGAGGAAATTCTTCCACAGACAGGGAGTGAGAAGGAGCTGGGTTGGAGATGACCTCACTTTCCACTCACTAGTGAAATTTCTGCCCTCTCTGCACACACATCCCCATGCACAGCACCTGCCCTGTGCTCACACACGTGTGTGCCCACAGCCCCACAAACGGGCCTCTCAGGCCCTGCATGACTTTTTGGTCACCCCGAGGTTGGCCTTGCTTATTGGTGCCTTTATGCTTTGCTTTTGTGGCTGCGCTTACGTCCTTTAATAGTTTCTAAAGTTTCCTTAATTGCAGTATCAAGGACACCGAGGGTTCCGTTAGTGACTGAGCGAGTCTGTATGTTGCAATGTTGCACCATGTTCATGCTTGCTTCTCTGCCCACCCCCTGCAGTGCGTGCACAGGATCCCACTGCCCGTGCTGTCGGCATGTAACATGGCCATCCTTTGTCCTTGCTCTGCGACACGGCTTATGCACCCATCTCCCCACACTACCTCGAGGGGTAAACCATGTCTTTTCCTTGTATAAAATAAGTATGTGTATCAACGTACCTGATACATACAGGCAATTAGTAGATATCTGCTAGATGAATGAGTGAATGAATGAGTTTTTGGAAGGGGAGAGGATTGCAGTTTGGAAAATATCTCACCAGTCTATGGATGCTAAGAACCAATTATTTTTGTGGATTGAATATCTCACGTTTGTCTCTTACAGTTATGTGTTTCCCATGAAGATCATTACCATAATCTACTTTGACTTGGTGCCACTCTATCTGTATCATTTCCTTCCATGTCTGTGGGTCTCCTGGTGGTGGAGGCTGGGCATGGGGGACGTGGACTGAGTGGCAGGGGAGTCAGGCAGGTCCTTTGGGTTGCTGTCTAGAAGAAAATCTGAGCAGGGAGCAATGGTAGGCGTGGCTGCTAATTTCCCAGTTTTACGTGTTGAAATTCTCTAGCATTACTTTTGTCTTGACAAGCGAGAAGTTTCGGAAGTATCGCATTTTTCCCCCTTAGCTAAATGCTAAAAGGCAAAAAGACTTTACTTGTTCACACAGAAAAACATTTAGCTCAAATAGAAAAAAGAAAGTCTACAGCCATTAAAAAAAAAAAAAGACTTTGGCCTTGAGATACAGCACACTTTCCCCAAGCTGTTCAAAACCCTTCATAAGCAAGGTCCTCGTAGCATGGGTAGGAGAGAGGTGGGGTAAGTTCTGAACTACGGTTTAACGTGTTATTTAAAGTGTTGTCACAGTGCAGTAGATTTGCATGCCTGTCTTTGGGCTCTGTGTCTCAAACAATGAGAGTTGTGATGAAATTTGCAGCTGGTGAGCTGGCCCCAAGCCTGGGCTGTTTGGGCTCCGGCACACCCTGGAGCAACCAGCAAGGTTGCTGGGGTCATGAACGTGAGGTGCCTGCAGGGTGGGGAGGGAGACCTGGGGTCCTCTCCCGTCTTCGCAGCTGGCCTGTCAAATAGATTTGACATGGAATGTTGAGGTCTGTAGCCATTTGCTGGAAGTGTCCTGGAGAATAAAAGTGGGCATCTTGGAGGTGGGCTGTGTCTGGTTTCCTGGGACCCAGAAGGAGCTCCAGGAAAGCAAGGTGGCTGCTTTTTTCCCCTTTTCCTTTTGGAGAAGTGGATCCTTTCCTCCCATTAAGCCTCTGAACTTCCAGGTCTCTCCTGATCTAAAACAGGCAATGAGTGTGGACCCCACCCGCATGCAGTGTCTTGCCTTGGCTGGACCTTGCTCCCCGCAAGCATGGTTTTCCTTCCGGCAGCCAGAAGCTTCCCCAGGGCAGAGAGGGCTGTCCCCTGTTTCCCTGACCCTAGAAGATGAGCTGAGCTGCTGGGGGTCCGTCCACCAGCTCCAGACCTGTGCTGAGAGGCTGGTGGGTGCAGAACGGGGGGTGCATGTGTAAGCTCTTCAGATAGGGAGAGGTGTATGCAGTTGGTCATTATTTGTGGATTCCGTATTCGCGGATCTACCTGCTACCATTTATTTGTAACCTCAAAATCGATATCCACAGCCCTTTTGTGATCCTTTGCAACCCCCCACAGCACGGTGAAAAATTGGATTTGCCCCACGTTGAATGTTCCCAGCTGAGGTCAAATAAGGCCACTTTCTGCCTCCTAGTTTCAGCTCTCGTACTATAAACAATTGTCCTTTTTGTGGCCTGTTTAATGCCGCACTTTCGTGCTTTCTGTTGGTGATTTCGCTGTTTAAAATGGCTCTCAAGTGTAGTGCTAAAGTGCTGTTCTGTGTTCCTAAGTGCGAGAAGGCTGTAATGTGCCTTTTGGAGAAAATGCGCGTTTTCGATGAGCTGCTTTCGAGTTGCGGAGCCATTGGCTTGTGAGTTCAGTGCTCACGAGTCAGCAGCACCTCTTAGATACGGGGTCTTTAAGCGGAAACATATACAGCGAGGCTCTCTAGTGATCTTAGGATGAGACACGTGTGACCAGAGGCTTGTAGGAGCTTGACTCTGGATCCCTCCAGGAGGAGTCTTTAAACCGATGTTCGGCGCAGGTCCTTAGAGCACGGTTACTGCAGTTAGTGTGAATCAGCTGTGTGAGGTGCTTTGAGAATTTTGCACACCCTAGGTACCCCGTTTGGGGCATCCAGCTGATTTTCTGGGGCACCGACAATGCCCTCACATAAAGGGCTGTGCTGGGGTGGGGTTGGGAATGAGAGGCGGGGGGCTGCCGTGAACCAGGGCACCGGGACAATGTGGCTGTCTCATCTTGCTGTACTGACCCCCTGAAGGGGGTGGTGGTTCTCTGGAGCCTGTTCTCCAGGTGAGGACAGAGGCCCCTGGAACACCCTGACATGGCCTTTCAGTTTGGTTCCTGGTGTTGCATGGGTTGTGTGGATCTCAGATGTGAGATCCTCCATCCAGGGACCCATAGGAAGGGACAGTGGGCAGGACACTGGCATGGGGAACTGAGATGGATGGACAGAAGGTGCGGGTTTCATGCTCTCGACCTCTGACTCCCTCGAAAAGCCAGAGTCATGGATATCCAGGCGGTAAACCGACCCCCCAAGTGCCCGTTGCTGCCAGGCACTACACCCTGGCTCTCATCTGAACTTGACGGCAGCCTTCTGAGTTACCGTCCTCTCCATTCTGCCATAAAGAGCGTGCACAGAGAGGGTGCCCGAGTTGTCAGAAGATGCACAGCTCGTGAGGGCTAGAATGTAGAGGCCAGCCTAGATGAACTGAGGGGCAGCTAATGGGATTTGGTGACTGATTGGAAAATCCGATGGAACAGCAGCAAGATTGGGGAATGAAGGTGGGATTTTTGTCTGAAGGTCTACAGGACTGGTTGCTTTGAGGGCAATGAAGAAGTTGAGTGAGTGAGTGCAGGGGACAGGGGTGAGTCAAGGCCATGGTTCTCAGCCTGGGTCAGTTTTGCCCCTTCGAGAACAGGTGGCAGTGTCTAGATTCCTTTTCGGTTGTTGGTTGTCATAATGGGGTTGGGGGCTAGAGAGAGGCTACTGGGTTCTGATGGGCAGAGGCCACGGAAGCTGCTAAAACACCTTCCAGCACAGAGGACAGCCCTTGCGACAAAGAATGATTTGACCCAGGATGTCAGCAACGCCAAGGCCAAAAACACCCGACTTAAGATGAAAGCAGGCTCTGGCAGGATATGGTGGGTCAGACCCCAGAGGGGCCTGGAGACAGGCCGAAGGGAGAGCCTGCTCTTGTGGCAGCAGACGGTGAACAGTTTATTTTGGATTTCCAGCTGACATGTCCTCTGCTGCAAAATTGCTGCCATCCAGAAACTTCGGTGTAAGTATTTCCTTCTGACTTGTTATCATTCCAGGCTCAACCCACTCCCCCTTTTTTTTTTGTACTTTTCTCTGTATTTTTTTTTTTTAAAGATTTTTTAATGTATTTATTTGACAGAAATCACAAGTAGATGGAGAGGCAGGCAGAGAGAGAGAGAGGGAAGCAGGCTCCCTGCTGAGCAGAGAGCCCGATGCAGGGCTCCATCCCAGGACCCTGAGATCATGACCTGAGCCGAAGGCAGCGGCTTAACCCACTGAGCCACCCAGGCGCCCCTATACTTTTCTCTGTATTAAATAAGACACACTGTCTGTGAGCCATGTCTCCATGGGCAGAAGCCCAGAGAGGTGACAAGAAGGCTTGCGGGGGGCAGTGCCACCCGTGAAACAACCATAGTATGGGACACCTCTCTGGGCTCAGGGATGCTGTGAGGCCTCCATGGAGGGTCTGAGATAAGGGGAGGGGCAGGGCAGGCAGCAAGTCCCGAAAAATCAGGCCCCTGACCTCAAGGGTCACCGCTAGCTTTTTATTTCTCTATCTCTTCTTAGCATTTATGGTGTGTCCTCTGGGACCTTGCAACATTTTCAGAGACCCATGAATAAAAATGAGCCGTGCAAATTCCTGTATGGGCAGTTTCCCAAGCGCCGGGGTGGGGGCACAGAGGAGGGGACAGGTGCCTTAGCCCGCAGAAGCCAAAGGAAGGCACTAGTCGCCATTGGGAGCACAAGGTCAAGAAAGGAGTCCAGGCAGAGGGAAGAAAGAGCTGGAAGGTAGGAGTGTGCTTTAGGTGCTTAGCGTTGGTTAAGGGCGAGGGGAAGGCTGCAGGGCATTCACAGGGCAGCAGAATATTGGGTGCTTCTTCCTGAATGATCTCTGAGTTTTCAAGGGAGACTTTCTCCAAGAGATGGAGAGCCACCGTGAGAAGGGGAACTGTCTGTCATCCCTCCATGACAGGGAATCTGCGGTCTTTCCCCGAGAGGAGTGAGGAAACCAGTGCCCATTTTGCCTTATTATAGAGAAGAGAACTCCTTCTTCAAGAAGCAAACCTAGCTGGGCCCTAGACACCCTTTACAGAGGGAGGGTAGCCAGAGAGCCCGGGTTCTGTCCCAACATCTCTGCATCCTTGCTGTGCAATTAGGGGAAATTCACTCAGTGTCTCTGAGCTGCAGGTTCCGGTCTGTATAATGAGGAGAACGAGTGTGCCTATACCACTGGATTTTTACGAGCTGAAATGATTTAGTGTGATTCGCTGGGGCAAGTCCCTCTTTACCATTTGCGCGAGGCAGTGGAGGAAACTCTGAGACACTGTTGAGTTTCAGGAGAACCAGGGGCCGCTATGCTGCACCGAGCTGTCACCCATGCATTTTTTTTTTTAAATTTTTAAAGATTTTTATTTATTTGAAAGAGAGAGAGAGAGCATGCAAGGGGCGAGGGGCAGAGGGAGAAGCCGGCTCCCTGATGAGCAGAGGGCCTGATGTGGGACTTGATCCTGGGACTCCAGGATCATGACCTGAGCCGAAGGCCGTTGCTTAACCAACTGAGCCACCCAGGTGCCCACCCATGCATTTTTTAAAAATGGAACTTGAGTGCCTTGTATGGGACTGGCAGGACCCACCGTCCACTTAGCACCCCACCCCTTGTCCCAAACCTGTCCCGCTCTGCACATGGTGTGTCCTCTGCTCTCGGCAATGTGGGGGGAAGGGCAGGGGGCCCAGGAGGTTGTGGTGAGCGGAGGGAAGATGAGGAGAGACCGTTGGTAGGATTAGCCATAAACTAATCCGCCCGCCCGCGTGCGTGGGTGGGAGCCCTATTCATACGGCAGTGAAGGGTTTTCAGTGCTGGATTCTGTCCAGGAGCTCATTGATGATCGGTTTCCATGGCAATGGGTTCTGAGGCCAGGAGGGTCCCCTGAAGGCCCGTGACTCCAGCTGGTGGCTGCGGCCTCGTGTCTAGGTCCAGTCCCACTCTTGCCGTCACTCCTGCAGTGTTGGCGCAGCTGCCCTCCTTCTCCCCCTCCCTCCCTTCCCGCTCCCCTCTCCGCTTGCCCTCCCCGCCCCCCACAAGCAGCTGGCTCTCCAGGCAGGAGATGCAGCCAACCCACACCCCCCGACCTCTCATGTCAGCTTTAAGAGCGGAGCGAGTGGCCGCAGGAGGAAGAGACCACTGGCTCTGGGGGCAGAACCGTAGGCTAAAGTGTGACCTTGGACAAGTCACTGAGCCTTGGAGCCCCATTCCCCTCTGTGATGCCAGGGGACCACTGAGGCTCACAGAACCTCCCCTAATTGTTGGGTACCAGGGCTAGGCCATATGTCCAAAGGGGACTTTAAAAGAATATAGGTGCTCTGCAGGTAATAGTTTAGAATAATGAGCACGTTGTATTATTCCTCACGTTACGGCCGTGCTGTTAGCGGCCCGCACCAGCGAGCAGGCGTGGGTGGGTGTGCTGGCTGGACAGCAGAGCCGCAGCCCTAGATACTGGATGCTTCCAGAATGGACTGTGGTCTCTCAAGGCCTGTGCTTGTCCTGTTCTCCCTTCTCCTTGGAATAGGCTCAGCTTGAGCTTCTCTTCCAGGTAATTCCTGTCTATCCTCTCGAGCGAAGTCTGGCATCCAGTTCTGCTGGAGGAGGTTTCGGACCCCTAGTCTGGGACAGGGCGTCTCCCGCGAGGACCCCAGGGCATGCCGTCGGTCGGGGGGAAGGAATACGGGAAATGGATGGTTGCAGAGGATCTGAGTGGTAGTGCTGCTTTTTAGAACTTTGTCTTGGGTGTGGTCCCCAGATTACAAAGTTTGAGGAGCTCTTTAAAGCTTTTGTCCTACTCTAGACAGGACAGGTGTCCAGGGATGATTATGAATGGTCACCCAAAGGAGCGTCTGCAGAAACATCCATACGTTTACTCTCTACTCTCATCCTGTAGGGTCCCCTTGCTGTGAGTTTGGCTGTCACTTACAAGCAGTGACCTTTCTCTCAATCCACATGTTACTACAAATTTTGGATTTATGTGACTGCAAACACATAGATTTTCAGGTGCAGCTGATCACATAATGTGCCAGAGGTTGGACTCCAAGACCTTTAATGGAATAAGTTTCACATGAATTTGTTTTGCCCTTTATTGTACAGTGGAAGAGTGAAAAGGTGAAGAGATGTAAGAAGATACTTTTTTTTTTACATTTAATATGTAAAGATACATAATTATATACATAATTACATAAATGTAAATTACATTTATGACTGTAATTATTAGGATTGGCTGTTGTCATGGTCATGACGACTGGCCTGGCTCTGAATCTCTTGTTCCGTTGGCCATGGGACCTGGCAGCTTGCCCCGTCTTCGTGTGTATCAGTGTCCCTACCTGCTGGGCTGGGCATAGCGACCATCTGATAGCATTCTGGAAAATAGGT
Organism: Mustela erminea; assembly: GCF_009829155.1. NCBI lineage: Eukaryota > Metazoa > Chordata > Mammalia > Carnivora > Mustelidae > Mustela > Mustela erminea. The sequence continues at coordinate 10,417,954 of NC_045618.1, forward strand.
AAAAATGAGATAACACATGTACTGGTTAGAATCTCTTGATTTCCCTATTGGCTGAGTTTGCTACTGCTTACCTTTTACTTATTCATTTATAATTTTGTTAAATAATGATACTTGGTGTCTTTTTTTTTTTTTTTTAACTCTGGTTGATCAAAGAAGTGTTAAACCCACCCATGTGATGATGACATCTCCAACTGCTCCCTGTTTTAATTTTTAGATGCTAAAATAAAAGACTCTTTCTTCATACAGTGTATCTTCTATCATAGAACCTTGATTGCTCTTGTTATTTTTTCTTTTCTTTTTTTTTTTTTAAAGTTGGATTTACTGAGGTATTATATACATACAAAAGAATTAACTCTTTCCAGTGGACAGTTTGATGAGTTCTGATGAATGTGCACAGTTTTGGAAGCTCTCCCTTCATGAAGATCTAGAAATTCCCTGCGGCGCCCGGGTGGCTCAGTCAGTTAAGTGTCTGACTCTCGGCTTTGGTTCCGATCATGCCGTCAGGATCAGGATGGGGACAGAGCCCCGTGTCTGGCCCCATGCTGAGCGTGGAAGCTGCCTAAGATTCTCTCTCCCTCTGCACGCTTCCCATTCATGCAGGTTCTCTGTCTCTTAAAAAAGAAGAAAACAAAACAAAAGAGAAACAACAAAGAGAAGTTTCATCACTTTTAAAAGTGGTTTTTGTTTGTTTATTTGGTTTTGTATTTTTTCTCAGTCCCCTCTTTCTTCCCCCAAGTACCTGGTGGCCACTGGTCTGACTTCTGTTCTGTAGGCACAGCTTTCTGGCCTTTTGTGGCTGACTTCTAACATTCACCTTAATGCTTCTGAGATTTAGGCTTGTGAGCACATCCAGCCATAACTTGTTCCTTTCTGTTGCTGAATCGTGTTCCATTGTGTGAACGTACTGCAGTTTGCTCCTTTGCTGGTAGAGGGATATTGGGTTGTTTCCAGTTTTTGACTATTATGAATAATGTTGCTGTGAACACTTGCCCACAGGTCTCTAACTTCATTGCTCCCAGGGAGATACCCATGTGTGGGATTGCTACATTGTATACTGCTGGGTAATACTCTTTTAATGTGAATTTCACTTTGTCTCTGTTTTAATATTGTTCTCCTTTGTTGCCTGAAATTTGTCTTTTTTTTTTTTTAAATTGTTCCATCACCAAGTTCTTCTGTGTGCTTTGTCAATCAGCATGTAATTGGGTTGTGGCTTATTTATTTTTTAAACTCATTTTGGATTTTTTGGATTTTAGTATAATTCTAGTTTGGCATACTTCTTTTGTCCTTTCACATGGAAATTATATTTTAATTTATATCAATTAAATTAATGTAAATTAGTATAAATTAATTTAATTAATTTATATAAAATTATATTTTAATATAATTCTTTTGTATATAATTTATTTATTTATTGAAAGATTTTATTTATTTATGTGACAGAGAGAGATCACAATAGGCAGAGAGGCAGGCAGAGAGACAGGAGGAAGCAGGCTCCCCACTGAGCAGAGAGCCAGATGCCGGACTTGATCCCAGGACCCTGAGATCATGACCTGAGCTGAAGGCAGAGGTTTTAATCCACTGAGCCACCCAGGTCCCCCTGTATATAATTCTTTTATGTGGAATTTTATGTTTGTGTGTGCTTGCTGTTCATGTTTTCTCTTTCCCTTTATGAACTGTGCAGTGCTTTGGAAGATAGCTTGTCTTAAGCACTTAATGCTTTCCATCAGATTGTAAGTTTATATTTCTCTAATCACTAAACACAAGAATAGGAGAAGGTAGGTGTGATATCTTACTTGGACAAAATAAAAAATTCATTGCTCTTCTTTTTTTCAACTTGCCCCCTGCCGATTTCCAATTGTTATTATAATGCAAGGTTATAGACTCTCTATATAGACTAAGGTTATCATTGCAAAGTGACTTTTACCATAAAATATTTCTTTAAGCCTCACTTTTTGGCTTTTATATTCCATTTTGAAACTGCAGTTTTAATGACCAGTTACACTTCTTTATTTAGATTTAGCTGATGTCATTGCTCCTTGCCCTGCTTTGTGTCATGGGACATTCCTGTCCCCGACTTCTTGAATTTCAGGGATTTAGCTAGAATAGGTCTTTGAAAACTTTCCTCAGTAAAGGCATGTGAAGGGTGGATAATCTGAGTTCTCTAGCATCTGAAGAGGTTGTCTGGTTCTGATTTGGTTTTTTTATACCACCATGATCAATTATCCAGGTCAAAAAGGAAAAAGACTTCAGTCACTCTCTCCTACAGTGGTGTAGCTGTTGTCTTCCGGTGGAGGGTTGGGCAGGGGGTGGGAGAGGGAATAGTCAAAGGTCAGCCTGGCCTTTGCCCCTTTTGTGTGCAGGTAGCACACTGCTTCTGCTTCTAGCTCCCTCTGTCCTTGTCATGGTCTAAGGCGGGGAGAAGCGACGTGGCTATCCAACTGCGTCCTACCTTTCCTGTTGTTAGTGGCACACGTAGAGATGGCATCTCCTGGAAGTTCCAGAGGAAACTTGTCACCACAGTACATTTTGGTTCATTTCTTGTTAGGGAGGAAGGAAAAAGCTGTTGAGAATGTACCCAGGAATGTGGACTCCTAAGATGCCTCCGTGGGTCAGAAGCAGACCTTATCAGATGGCCTTTTAATGGCTGAAGTTAAAAATGTGTTCTCTAAATGTGCCCTTCCAGGAGACTCTAAGCTCTGAGGACAAGGATCTTGGCTGTCTTGTCCACTGTGGTCTTCCCAAACCCAGCATGGGGCCAGGCCACAGGGTAGCACTCAGTAAACATTGAACATTGACTCAGATATTGAATGTAGAAATACTGATAACTGAATCCTCTTGCATCAGATAATTTTCTAAACAAATGCCACTTTGAGCAGCAGAGGGAGAGGGAGAAGCAGGCTTCCACTGGGCGGGGATCCCGGTGCAGGACACCTGGGATCATGACCTGAGCCCAAGGCAGATGTCTAACCATCTGAGGCACCCAGGAGCCCCATGTTTTTCAGATTTCTGAGACCTGTCAGATCCAGGAAGCCTGTCTTCTGGAGGCCATCAGTCAGCTTGATCTACAAATCAGTTACCTGAGGGGTTTTCTCACCAGCAAGGGATAGCCTCAATTTCTGCAATCCCCTGTATCTCATTGCTGTTTGTAAAGATAGATTATTTCTGATTTGGGCATTTCCAGTCTTTTAATTTTTCCTTTCCTCCATGGACTAAGTTCCCTCTTCCTTCAGGGAGAATGGCACTGTGCATAGGCTTCTGGCATCCAAGGAAGAAGGTTTCTGGAATGAAAGCCAGTGATCTTCCCAGTGGCCTTACCCAGTGGTCTTATCCAGACCATGAACTCACCTCTGCCTTGGTCCACGCACCAAAGAGGAGTGAAGGATTCTGATGCCGGATTTGTCTGAGAATGTGTCCCGTACTTAGGGCTCAGAGGACAGGAATGTGTCACTTTCTTCCCTGTTCAGAAGGAAGTATTTTTCTCTGTGTTCCCACTATAAAAATTATACGTGCCTTAGAATTTTCCCACTGGAGTCGATTTAATAATTACCCAAGGGCTTGCCTTTTGACAATTTATGCTAATGATTCTGGGTTTGCAGAACAAAATAAACTCTCAGATGTCATGAATGAATTCATATGCGAAAGCTGCTCTTAGGAAGGGGCGCCTCCCCTGAGATTTTAAAGTTCCCGGGGATCATCATCTGTATCTGGTTCGGGCGTTAGTGGATCATGGGTCTTGGCCAAATGCTGTTTTTGTCCATAAAGCCTCAAATTTTGACTACCTGGCCCTTCACAGGAAAACTTTGCTGACCTCTGATCTAGTTTGACACTAAGAAAAGCCACCTGTACCCCGTTTTGCGCCCAGTCTCTACTCCATCTCAGTCATTGCTACCAAAGTCCATTTGCCCTTCTCACCACCGCGTACCGGGACTCGTGGTCACTCTTGACTGCAGACCTGCTGCTTAACGTCCCTGAGAGACAGCTGCCTCGTCTGCAAAAGGGGGAGATATTATACAGGTTTTAGCATTAACTGTTGCACCAAGAGAGTTTCCTTCCTTCCTTTCTGCATCTTCCCCAAAGAGTCTGAGCATTTATCTTGGGTGGGAGGGAGGATTAAACTAAATTAAATTACTACCACACTGGGGCACCCCAGTGTGGTAGTAAATTTGCTATTAGACAGCCTGGGTTTAAATCACTGCCCTGCCACTTACTTAGCTGTATGACCTTGAGCAAGATGCTTACGCTCATTAAACCTGCTATAAAAATCATGATCAAAATATTACCTGTCTCGGGCGCCTGGGTGGCTCAGTGGGTTAAGCCACTGCCTTCGGCTCAGGTCATGATCTCAGGGTCCTGGGATCGAGTCCCGCATCGGGCTCTCTGCTCACCAGGGAGCCTGCTTCCTCCTCTCTCTCTGCCTGCCTCTCTGCCTACTTGTGATCTCTCTCTGTCAAATAAATAAATAAAATATTTAAAAAAAAAATATTACCTGTCTCCTCGTCGTATCATGAGTGTTCGGGGAGTAGTGCGTGCCTGGTGCTTCACGTCCTGCCTCGCACCCACTGTCCGCTCATTGAGTGTTTGTGTCTATTACCTTCATGATCCTGGTGGTGGTTCGTTACTGAGGGTACAAACTGTTGGCCGCGATCGTGGCATTCAGCAGCTCCGCCCACATTTGTCAGCCAAACCCTGGGCACCGCGCTCCACATTCGCCAGCAAAGAAAACCTGTGTGCTCCTGGAACAAATAAATTCAGGGTCTCACCTCCGCATGTGGTGCCTAAGAATCCTTCCTAAAGGCAAGGGCAGCCGAGAGCCTGGATTTGTACGTTTCTTGCCTGCTGTGGCTGCATCCGCGGCCCCCTCAGCCTTCGTTGTACACGTGACTCCTGTTCCCTTAACAGTTCTCAGGGGCTGGCTGGGACCAGAGAGGGTGGTGTGTTCACAAGCCGCTGCCCAGGGATGTTCATTCATTCCCTTGTGTGTTGATTCATTCCCGCACTCAACATGCAGAGACAGTAAGGAAGATGGATAACTTCGCCCTGCCTTAAAGGGCGCATCATCGTGGATCCCAGCTCTGAGGATGTATTGGAGAGGCAAGAACATGGGGGGGCCAGGAAACCAGAGTTTTAAAGGAATCCAAGCAAAGGCTGGTGAGCGGGCTAACAAGGAGAGGGAGGGGAGGGGTTACTAGGCTGGGTAAGGGTGAAGCTTTAGTCGGTAGGGAGTTTGCAAGCTCTTTCTGGTTTTGAGTGGGTGCTTTTTAGACTGGGCTCCTTGACTATAAATAACCTTTCGCTTGGGGATCACTCTGCAGGAGGTCTAAATCTGCCTCCCTCTGTGTGCTGCTTCCTTGCGCCCTGAAATGATTGTGGAACAGAGAGCAGGCCAGGTGCGCTGGGATGCATTTCCTGGGTACCCCCGTGATCCTCGGATGCACGTCACCCCAAGAACAACTGTGTTTCTGGATTCAGCACATGCCGAACAAAGGCAGTGGGCTGACTTTCTCCAGATTCTGGAAAGACTGTGCCTGGTGATTCTAGAGAAAGAGGGTCCCCCCACTTTGGCTCTCAGGTCCAGGGGACCATAACTCAGGTGGAACCCAGTTTTGGACGTGACCCTTTACAGAACAGTGGATCCCACCGGGATGGAAGTGCCTGGCATCTGGGCCTTTCTTTGCTAACCCTGGCCTGGGAGGGCCAAAAATAGACAGTCCCAGGACTTATACATGTCCAGGCAATCCATTCAACAGCAGATCAGGGAGAGTGAGCCAGTGGTCTTCAGAGTGATAGGCAGCCCTGGGGGTAGAGGCCGGGGCAGTGACTGGGAGGGGGTGGGAAAGTTAGGATTCCAGGGTTCCAGTCCCACCCACCAGGCCCTCCTTCCTCTCCTAGGTCTGTCCGCCTTCTCTCCTTCCTCTCCTCACTAAAGCTCACCTACCTGCAAACACCACTGTTTAGAAAGCCCCACAGGTGCCCACTCGAAGGAGAACGTGACATCAGACTGTGAAGCCCTTGCAATCTGTCTGGATCTTCTCTCTTCACGCCCTTGGTGCTCCAGCGAGACTGGCCTCCTGGGCATTTCCCCAGCTTGCTCCCCGCCTCTGCTACCTCGTAGCTGTTTGCTCTGGTTCCTCCCCAACCCCCCTTCCGTGGAATGCTTCCTCCCTGTGGACATTCTGGGGGCCCTTCAGCCCCCGCTCACGTGCCACCATCCTCCCTCGGTAAGGCTGTCCTAGGATTGATCATCCACACTGGGACTCTCCGGAAACAAAATGCACAAACCGGAAGTGCCTGGTCACCCTCTCCAAAAAGCTTTTGTGGCGTGGGTCCCTGCCTTTCTAACTCCCTCAGTTCTTCGTTGGTAAAGATGTTAGTGTTACAGCAGAGCCCGTTCTGCGCAGAGTCCCGCCATCAGTAGAAACGTTGAGTTCCTGCCCCAGATTCTAAGCTGCCTTGGGACTCCTGTCCCCTGCCCCGAACCCTGTGTGCTCCTGCCTAAAGACAGTGCTCACTGATCCCCCGAACAGCTGCCTCTTGTTAAGAGTACGTTTCCCCGTGCGTGCCGGGCACCAAGCCGCGCGCGCTCTGTGCGTTCCTCTGTACCCTCCCGTGCCATTTGTTCAAGTTCACGCATATCCGCGCCACATGAGGCGATCCCACTGCTGTAGAGCCTTGGCACGCCAGGCATGGACCCCGTTTCAGCTGGCAAGCCAGGCTTCTGTGACGGCAGGCAGCTGCTGGAGGAGTTCCTGCCAAATCTGTGGCAGGAACAGTTGACGGTTGCAAGAGAGGGACCCCGGACAGGTCCTGCCCACCACACATTCCTTTAGAGGAGAAATGCGGAGAGTGGCTTCGTTTGTGTCATTAGATCCCTTAAGCATCAGAGCCATGCCCGTGGGGGTAAGGTGACTCTCAGCCCACCCAGGAGTGCTGATTCAAGGAACTCTACAATTTGCCCTGGGCTTTGAGGAGGGCCCATCTGGAAACCATCGGAGATAAGACAGTTCTACATTTTCTTTGAGAGCCCCACTGAAGCGTCCTCTAAGCATTCGTGTGGTTAATCCTTCCCAGAGCAGTGATTTTCAAACTGTTTTTTTTTTTAATTTTTAATTTAATTTAATTTTTTAAGCTAGGGAATCCTTTGTTAAATAAAATCTTGGGCCATTGTCCAAAATGGAAAACGACAAAACGTGTTCTTGGTGAAGGGGATGGTAGGGGTTCAAGTTCCAAATGCAGTCCACCTGGTCCCCTCTCTGTAGAGTGTCTGTGAAAGCAGCATTTAGTAAGGAAGACCAGCGTCCTGGAACCAGAAATGGTTTGCTGCGTGTAAAGCACAGGGTGAGAATGGCAGGTGGACGTGGGCCGTGCCCCAGCCACACTGAAGGTGTCTGATGGTTGCTGGTGTGTGGGGCGCTGCCAAAGCTTGCCCCAAATGGCACAGCGAGATCGCGAAAGCATCTCTGTAGGTCTCCAAGCCCAGGCTTTCCTTACTACACCTGCCAAGGAGAATAGGACTCCCTCCAGGTGTGGCTTACCTGTGTCAGCCCCACCCCTAGACTCCCAGGACTTGGAGGATTCTGTCCCTTTGCAGAATGACATGGGTTTATCGGAGCAACAGCAAGAAACCATCCCATCCAAGGTGGATGGTCCTCTCCATGTATCCCCTGACTGCCTTCCACGAGGCTGGGGAATGGGGCTCGTTAGAAGCAACAGTCCCATCTTAACAAGCCATGCTGCTTGAGAGGCACTTGACTTTTTGCTATAGTGATCCATAACTGAGCAGGAACCCTTGGCTGCCATGGTCTCATGTGCCCTGCAATCCGTTTCATTTTTACAATATTCCCATTTTATAAAGGTGCTCTTGCTTAAGAATTTCAGTAACAAGTCCCAGTGCCTTTCTCTGATGTTTTTCTGGAAGCATGGCCCTGGAGTTGCGGGATGGGGGCTGTTTATTTCTAGAGACTTCTTCCGTGGCTGCCTCTGTGCAGAGAGCTGGGTCTAGGATGCCCTTCCTCTTCACCCTTTGTCTGGCCCTAATGGGAGAGCCGCCCCAGCTGAGCCGGCACAGAAAGTTTCTTTCCAATTCCAGCTTAATCTGTAATTGACTCTCCTGGATGGATTGAGAGCTGAAACCCATCAGAAGGAAGCGTGAGGCTGAATTTCCCCCGAGTGCTCAGCGCAGTTTTAACAGTGAATTACTTATTTCCTTCTTGAGGCCGTAAAAGCACATTTGTTTGCTTGTGGCATGGGGAGGCCGCGGGGACTAGAGCTTTGTGAAAACCACGGTTTAATATTTGTGACAAAAAGCGATAAAATAACGGTGATGGACAGGAGTGCGAGATCAACTCAACGTGAAATTTGCCGCGGTCGCGGGAGCGGTGGGGACGGAAGCTGGAATTCATGAGCTGGTGTACGGATCTCTCTGCTTCTGGAAGCCCTGTTACAAGATACGCACCCCGTGGCACATTCCTGCATCTTAACATTACTCTAAGTTGGGGCGGGTGCTCCCATGTATTGCACAGGGGCTACATGTTTTGCACAGGGGCTACGTCTGTGGTTGCTAAGGTCGCTAAGGGAGAGAGACCTGAGCGGGGTGGTCGGGGCTCCCCGTCCCATGATTTCCCAGTTCAGCTGTGACCCCTCTGATCCTCTTCCAGCCAAACAGGGGTTCTGTTTATCCAGATGGGGGGCCACAGGGCCAGATCTGCACTGGGCTGTTCCCCCTGAAAAGAGGGGTTTGCACCTTCATTTGACTTGCTTTCCTGGCGGAGCTGCCGGCTGTGTGGCTACTCAGTTTGTTGACTTTTCTCAAGGGGCGGCGGTGGGAACGCCGTGCTGAGGCATAAATCCTTTTTCCAGACTATTTCTGAAGCTTCAAAGGGAGATAAAGTGACTTTTGATAACCTCCCTCTTCAGCTGTGTTTTCACAAGTAAAGAAAAAAAATGAAAAGTTTTTAAAGCGGATTTCCTGCACCATTCAACTGTCCTCGTTGGAGATTTCCAAAATAATTTTTAAAAGTCCAGACTTTGCAGAGTGTAGATAGTTCTGTGCCTTCTCCCTGAGCGATAATATGGTGTATTTATGCTCATGCATCTAGATGAGGGTTCCCAAACGTGAAAGGTTCTTTAAACCCCATCAGTGAGCGTTTCTGTAAGTAGCAATAATACTTGATGTATACAAATTATATACTTGTATTCCTTTTAATATAGAATGTAAATTACAGAGCAAGCAAAAATGTATGTAAAGAGAGGCGATAAAGATGAAATAAACAGTATTTTAAAATGCCATCTGGCTAACCTGATGTTTTCATCCTTTCTCAAGACAAAAAGGTACCTAGAGTCATGTTTATTGTTAATGATTTTGAGTGTAAACGTGTATCTCAAATTATGTTCTTCATAATTTCACATCTTTTTTGCTGAATTTTTGCCACTGTTTTTAACCATGTAATAATATGGCTGATGAAAGCTTTTACCGGGAAAAGAAGAGGCCCTGCCTTTTTGTTTGTTTTTTAAACTTGAGTTTGCATTATTGATATTATCTTTAACCTATGCCTTTTTTGCAAAAGTCCTTTTTTTTTTTTTTTTTTTAAATTTAGGTAATCTCTATAACCAACATGGGGCTTGAACCCACCACCCTGAGATCAAGAGTTGCACACTGCACTGGCTGAGCCAGCCAGCAGTCTCAGGAATCTTTTTTTTTTTTTTTAAAGTGAACTTTTTCCTTCTTAGTTGCAGTATATCATACCTAGAGGAAAGCACTCAAGCCGTAAGTGTACAGCTGGATGAATTTTCACAGAATGTACACACCCATGTGAACACCACCTCAATCAGGAACTGGAGGGTTCCAGAAGCTTCCATTCTAGCTCCCCTCGTCTCTTCCCACTTTTCCCCCCCAAGTAACCCCTCCCTGGTGTCTGTTACTTTATATATAATTTACACCTGTCTTTGAACTTCATCTAAGTGGAATGATACCCAGGCCCTCTGTGGTGTCTGCCTCCTGTTTCTCTCCTGTATGTTGGGTTCCCCTGTGCTGGGTGTGGTGCGGTGAGTTCGTTGTCCCGCGGTAGAGCCCCCTGTGGTGTGACTCTTGCTCCCTCTGGTTATCCCCTCTGCTGCTGCGGGGCCTTTACTCAGTGTGCCGACTGGGGCTCTGGTGACCCATGGCTCTGTGAGTATGACAGCGCCTGCGTTTCATGAAGGTGTGTACACGCTTCTGTTGGCTGTGTCTCTAGGAGTGGGTTTCTGGATTATTGTGTGCCTTCGTGCTTAGTACTCACTGCCCCAGGTTTTCCAGAATGGTGGTACCAGAGTACATTTCCAAAGGAGCAGGGGCTGAGGATCCCGGCTGCCTGTCAGGATTACTTGGGATTCTTGTGTATTTACCATCAGCTGTTCTGGTGAGGCTTTCAACACCTGGGGTTCCCCCAGGCCCTGTGTGTTAGAGCAGAGCCCCCAGCTCTGGTGCTCCTCCGAAGCTTGAGGCGTCCGGATGCCCACCGCTGCAGGTGCCCTATGTCAGGGCCTGCTTGTCCTGCAAAGAGTGGCTCTGAGGGTGGCCAAGAGGCGATTCTTGGCAGAGATGGGGTGGAAGGAGCAACGAGCGCCGGAAGCTTGCACCTGGGGGGGGGCCTGGGCCTTCATGCCCTCTGAGGAGGAGGATGGAGCCCAGGATGGGAGGAGAGAGGCACCAGGATCAGAGGCCAGCTCTCCGGAATCACCAGCTTCTAGGGCCAAGGTGGCTGAGAAGTGCACGTTTGGACTTGGTCTTCCAAGTTCAGTTTCCTCTGAGGAGGGTGGGAAAAAAGTGAAGTCCGGGGAGGTGGGTGTCAGAGCGTCTGGGGGCAGAGTCTTTGTGGCATGTGTTGGTGTAGTGGGGGCCTCTCGGCCACTGGGCTCGTTCTCCCCCAGGTGTCCCAGTGGGGGGCTAGGGAGGGTAACGGTGGGCACGCAGCAGCCAAACCTTGGCCAGGAGATGAGGTGCCTCTCTGTGTCCCGCAGTGAAGAGGAGAAGGAAATGGGCATTTGTCCTGTGGGTGTCTAGAGCAGGTGGAATAGGAGGCGGAGGGAGCAGCCGTGGGCACTTGGCCTTGGGCTCAGCAGGTTCCTTTCCCGTGTGCCCATTCCCGCCACGGCTGCCGCTGTGTCTTCCTAGAGCAGCCTGGGCCCATAGAACCAGAATGTGGGGGGCAGGTGTAAGTGTAACTTTGTAGCGGCCACATTAAAAGGAGTGCACATAAACAAGTGAGATTGATTTTAATGTATTTTAACCCAGTATGGCCAAAATATCATTTTAATGAACGATCAGCCTAAAAAACCGACAAGATATTTGCATTCTTCTTACACTTACATTTTGTAAGTTTCAGAATCCAGTGTGTATGCACGTGTAATGTCTGTCAGACCAGCGGCCACATTGGTTCCTCCGCTGGACCCTGGAGCCCTTTGGTGGGAAATGAGATTCACTCCGGGTATTTGTACAACCCAGTGATTTGATATGAAATGTTGCTTTTACGTTGTTTTAATTTTGTTGTTAAGAAGACATATTTGCAACATTAGGAGGCTGGGACATATTTTTTTGAACAGTTTTAGCTTGATTTTCAACATGTACCATTTAGGCATATGGTACGCGTGTCTCCATTTGTGGTTACGCCCGTAGCTGTCTGGAGCGGTTAACGTGAAGAGTGGTCGGCTGGGGCGATCAGACGTGTCCAGCTCAGTATGCCCGTGCCGGAGCCCAGGCAGAAACCGTTTCTTACTCGTCTTGGGGGCCTCCCGGCACCTGCTTCCTTGCATTTTGCACATGGATGGGTGCTGTGTGAAGGAAGAGAATAGATCTGCCTCGTTCTTTCCGTATTCCTGGAGCTCCGAGCACAGTAAGTGCTAATGTTTTAACTCGTTCCACAGGTGTATTTACTGAGTGCGTGTCGGGTGCCAGGTGCTTTCCTAGGCTCTGGGGATACAACAGTGAACAAGACAGTTTCTGCTCTCTTGGACTTTGTGTCATTGATGGGAAACCTACTTGTTGTTAATAATAATAATAATAATAATAATAATAATAAAAGAATAATACTACATATGGTCCCCATAGTTCAAATGACAGTCTGACCTGGGACTTACTCTCAAGCACTGAAAGAAAGAAAAAAAAAAAAGAGTAGTTAGACCCTGAGTCTTAGAAGCTATCATTAGTCGGCAGGCATAACAGATATGGAAAGCCCCACTTGGAGGCATTGTGCCAGCGATATTTGGGCGATGTGGAATTTGGTTGGAAGGGATTAAGGGGGTCTATTTAAGACACTTGTCGCAAATTGAGTTTGCAAATTGAGTTCGGCTGAAAAGCCCACTGCTGAGCTGCTGCCCTACCTGACCAACAGTTGTTTTTATTTACAGATTTGGGTTTTTCTGCGGGCTGATGGGAAGGAGATGCAAATTAAAAAGCTAGCCTGGGGCGTCTGGGTGGCTCAGTGGGTTAAAGCCTCTGCCTTCAGCTCAGGTCTTGATCCCAGGGTCCTGGGATCAAGCCCCGCATCAGGCTCTCTGCCCACTGGGAAGCCTGCTTCCCTTCCTCTCTATCTCTGCCTGCCTCTCTGCCTACTTGTGATCTCTCTCTTTCTGTCAAAAAATAAACAAAACCTTTATTTAAAAAAAAAAAAGCTAGTCTGGATTGGAAGTCTGGCATCAACTGTCAAGTCACAAGTGAAAAAAAAAATCAATAATTAACCTTTAAAAAAAAAGTTAGAATTAAAAAAAAAAAGTAAGCATGAAGTGAACTGTAGGAAGGTTTTGTTACATGGTTCAGCCTAAGGAGTCAGAAGAAAAGGGGACATAGAGATCATTCAGAGATAACCAGAGCCTTTTTGTTGGTGACTTTCAACCTGGAGCAAAGTCATAATCACTATGGGGGACTTACTATGACACAGACTGTCTGTCATCCCTACCGCCAAAGTTTGTGATTTTGCAGGTCTGGGGTATGACCTGGAAATATGCATTTCTAGCAAGTTCCCAGGGGCTGATGCTGCTGGACCAGCAACCCCGCTTGGAGAACCACTGGTCTGTTTCATTAGATTACCTCCCTTAGACACGCAACAGCTTTCTCTTTGGTTTCACATCAGTGATGCAAGCTTGGTCCACGGATCCTGTAAAGCAGGAAGAGCTAGGATCTCTTCTAAATTCTACACCCTGGGTACAGCGAGAGTTGAAACATGTCTGTTCTACATATGGTTTTCATGGCTGCCTTGAGCTTAGCTTGATGTCTTTGACCAGGTCACTCAGGCTCCCTGTCTTCCTATGGGGATATTAAAATTCAGCTCTCTGTAACCTGGCCCTTCCCTGTGGGCTCCTATCCAGACCCGGCCCTTCTGCAGAAGCTGCCAGCACCAGCGTTCACCGTTTCCCAGACCCACCAAGTTGCTGTTCATTCCACGGTGCCCTTGTATCAAAGTCCTGCTCTGCATTCACCCATGCAAGGTTTTATTCTTCCCCAAGAACCTTGTACAGAGACCACCTCCTGAATATAGGCTTCTCTTGGCTTCTCTGTCTGCCTCTCTCCCTTCTCTTTCCTAACACGGAGTCCTGCTTAATGCACGTACCACCTTATAATTTGTAATGTGTACAGTCCCCTTACCATTGTGCGAGCTGTTCCCAGACATCAGACACGGCCTCTGCAGCACCCTGGCCCCTCATTCCCAGCCTCCTCAGAGCAGGTGCACAGTCAGTATTGATGGACTACGTGATTGGATGATGGAGAGAAAGCATTCCACATCTCTCCATCTATGAAAATGAATACAGCGACACCACGACCAATAAATGGAATGCAGACAGTTCAAATAATGGATATTTGGAAAAGAGTTGCAGAGTCATGGTGCAAATAGAATGGTAATGAGAAGTCCTGACATTTCCATTCCGTTGCTCTGCATCTCGCTGAAGTCCGACTCTAACTCCGCTTAATTATTTTGTGGAAGAAACAAAGTGTTATTTATCTACTCGTAAAAAAGCAATTTGCTGACGCTGGCCCAGGGACATGAGCGACTGTCAAAGAACCGTTATCCATAAGCATCTGTAATCTGCTTTATATTTCCGTCACAGTGTTAGGTTATCCAATGAGTCCGAGGCCCAGTGTCTGAATCCTCGGCTCCAACATAATCACTTGGGGAAATATTTGCTGAGATGGTAAAAAGGTTATGAGAATGAAAATTTCTTCCATTTACTCAGGAAAGAGCAGCCCCGGAATTGCAATCATGTAGGATATTTCAAAGGGTCCAGGATGCCGGACCTGTGTTTTCCCATGCAGTGCTTATCACATACGTGCTGCACGCCCAGTAGTTGTAAAAACTCACAGGGTGGGGAGGCGGGAACCCAGAGGAAGGAAGCAGGTAGCTGGTCTGGAGACAGACATTGGGTTGGGGGTGCTGGTCACCGAGTGGGCATGGCAGGAAGTCGTTGGTTTTGGAGAAATGGTGTCATGCTAGGATTTTTGCCAAATCACTTTGAGAATTTTGTCCTTTATTTCTAATCCAACTTTGCCGGACCTAAGCAATAATTGTTAGGTAAAAGATGAGGGGAATGGGAGCACCAAGACTGCCTATCCGAGGACTCCCGTGGTTTCTAGGGTCCATGGTTGCAGCCTCCAGCAAGGCTGGCTTCCTGCGCTCCCTGCCGGCGCTCCCCCCCCCCCCCCCATGCTTTGCTTCAGACTCTTGAGCTGGTTGCATTCATCTTTCTTCCTCTTGCCTCTGGGTGTCCCGAAGGCACTGTTCTGAACTCTCAGCTCTTTCCTGTATATATTCAGTTATGTCTTTCCAGAGGCCCCTGGGACTTTTCCACTTCGATGTCTGGCCTCAAAAAAAGAAAAAAAAAAAAAAACTGCCCCAAGCCGAACGCACTGATACGAGCGAACCCCACCTCCAGTTTAGGTCTATTTATCTGTGCATGCACGAATCAGACCCTTCCCCATGCCTTTGCTCTTTCCTAGAATCCCTCCCACCCCAGCTCTGGGATGAGGCTCTCAGATTCAAACACCTTCAGAAGCTGGGAAGGCAACTTAAGTGCATGAAGCTGGCCAGGAAGGGTGGGAGGAATGGCAGCTGACCTTTGCTTCAGTGACTGGGAGCAGGGGGGCTGGTGGGGACAGTGGAGGAGGGGGGCAGCTCCTAGCCCTCCTTGCCATGTAGGAATGTGGGCCCAGAGGTACCAGATTTTTTTTTTTTTTTTAAGATTTTATTCATTTATTTGACAGAGATTACAAGTAGGCAGAGAGGCAGGCAGAGAGAGAGAGGAGGAAGCAGGCTCCCCGCTGAGCTGAGAGCCCGATATGCTGGGCTCTATTCCAGGACCCTGGGACCATGACCTGAGCCGAAGGCAGAGGCTTTAACCCACCGAACCACCCAGGCGCCCCCCAGATATTTTTTATTTTTTATTCTTTTATTTTTATTTATTTATTTTTAAAGATTTTATTTATTTATTTGACAGAGAGAGAGAGAGAGAGAGAGAAAGATATCACAAGTAGGCAGAGAGGCAGGCAGAGAGAGAAGGAAGCAGGCTCACTGCTAAGCAGAGAGCCCAATGCAAAGCTCGATCCCAAGACCCTGAGATCATGACCTGAGCCGAAGGCAGAGGCTTAATCCACTGAGCCACCCAGGCGCCCTGATATTTTTTATTTCTAAAGAGAAATTGGGATCCATTTGTCTTTAATCACCTGATTTTATAAACATTAGCTGTTGATGAAAATCACCCTTCGACTTAACATTGTATAGCTCATACCAGCTGTTAGTCGGGCGTGGACCTCAGCTGCCTTTTGCTATCTCTAATTCAGAGTGCCTAACCTAGCACTGTCTGCTACATATATGTGAGCCATATGTATGGTCAAAAATTTCCTTACGGACACATTTTATTATTATTATTTTTTTTTTGAGGCCCCATTTTAACAAGTAAAAAGAAACAGGTAAAATTATTTTAATACTGTATTTTCACCCAGGACTATCCAAATTTTTCAAACATTTCAACATGTAATCCATAGAAAAAAATTACTAATGAGATGTTTTACATTCTGTTTTTATGCACTTGGTCTTTGAAAGGGACTAGCCCCACATGGCTAGTGGCTACTGGAAGTCACAGCTTTGAAAGGAAGAGAACAAGAATTATATGCATATATAATAAGAGGAGATTTTATTTGTTATGCTTGCAGAGAGGTAAATAATTTGAATTTTGGATAAACTAAGGTACAAGGTAACAACTCTGAAAATGTCGAGTCCCAGAAATGACACAGAGAACTAGACAGAAAACATTTCCGGGGTGGCCCAGGGGTGGTGCATTATAGATTTTCCTAAACCCCTCAGGTATGGCTGTCTGGAGTTTTTAAAGAACTTCCCTTTTGGGAGCTCTTTCCATCATGCAGAAGTTCTCAGCTGAAGTTCTAATTCACACTGTGAAGGGGGGTTACACTTTGGATTTTACTATGCTGTTACCTTTCTCAAAGGTCAAGGTGAGCATTTGACCTTCAGCATTTAAAACCAAAGGAGCCTTGAGGAAGCTAGTGTACGGTGGAGAAGAACGTTCTGAATTCAGTGATGGTTTTGTCACTTAGTCAAGACTTAGCTGATCCCACTGCCAAAGATGAGTATTTGCGTTCAGTATTTATCTGCTTTCACTGTATGTTCTTCCTGAGGAGGAGGGCCCTGGAACTGTCGTCGTCAGTTTTGGCTTAGTGAAGTTCATGACCACCAGTGACCCCTTCCTTGACCCCCACCTCCACGGTTTTTATGTTTCCTGTGACTACGCCCCTGGTTCACTGAGGCATCTGTTGAAGCCGTAGACAGGAAGCTATTGATCATGGAGACCAGGCTCGCATCTCCCAAGAGTAAGATCTCAACAACATAGCGTGGACCGAAGCGTAGTCTGGATACACCGTGCTATCGCCGGGCCTCTTTGCTCCTCGTGGAGGCCAAGGTGTGGTCATTTATGCTCTTAAGCTACCAGAGGGAGCCAGAGAAAGTAGGACAGCTTCCCGGGATTGTCAGCCGTATCTACATGACCTGAGTGCCGTGTCCTTGGAGACAACTTTTGCATTGTGAAAAATGCTCACCATCCCTTTCCAGGAACCAGCTGATGAGTTGGGGCAGTGGTACAGTTGAGAATGTCATCCTGGGATGAACTTCCAATATCACTGGAAAGGCCATCCTAGGGCCGAGTGGGGATGCCATTGCTGTGACATGTTCCTGTAGTCTAAAGTGCCTGGCAGAGGGGCACTGGGGTGGCTCAGTTAAGTGTCTGCCTTCGGCTCAGGTCATGATCTTGGGGTCTTGGGATCGAGTCCCATGTCAGGCTCCCTGCTCCGTGGGGAGTCTGCTTCTCCCTCTCCCTCTGCCCCTCTCCCCTGCTTGTGCTCTCTCTCTTTCTCTCTCTCTCAAATAAAACCTTAAAAAAAATAAAGTCTCTGACATGGCTCTGATATGAGACAGCTGCCCAGAAGCGGCAGTCTGGCAGATCTCGAAGGAAACCCCAGGCCCTTGGAGAGGGGGTGGTGCTTGCCTAGTCCTTAGGTACTCCCTCCCTAGCCTGCTCCCATGAGAGCCTCCTCTGGGTTTCTCCCAGGAATTATCTCCTGGGTACAGCTTTCATGGGGGGAGGAGGAAGCAGAGAGTCTGCATTTGTGTAAGGAGTAGCACAATTGTCTTGGAACACATACTAGTCATTGTACGATTACGTTACTGCAGACGTTTTCAACCAAGACATCACGTTCACTCTGTTTGGAGTCTTGTGAATTCAGAGGAAGTATTTCATGTTGATACACTTGGCCGAGAGAGAAACTTACATAGCACTCTTGGTTTGAGATTACCACTTCAAACGCTTTTATAGGAAGATGAAATTTGAGAACTAATTTGTAGAGATGAGGATTTAAGTCGAAATCGAGAACACATAGTTCTTTCTTTGGAACTGGCTTAGGAGGGAGGTAGTAAAGGACAGAGCGCCAAAATGGAACTTGGCTGGGATGCCATGGGCATTTCCTCTTTTTATGCAAACGTCCATTCTTCTGGTAAATGTGTATTGATTACCTCACAGTGTGCCCGGGTACAGAATGCAAAAATTGTTAACATCAGATTCCCTTCTTCATTTAATAAACTCTGGCCTGTGGTCGCCAGCCTGCAGAATTGGTCCCCAGTCACCCTTGCCTCTTGGCCTTCATGCTCTTGTCGGTCCCCTCCCACAGGGAAGAGGGCTGACCTATGTAACCAGTATGATAATGTGGAATTGGTGGTGCATGGCTTCCAAGACTAGGTCATCAGGGATGTTGTGGCTTCTGCTTTGTTCTCTTGGATCGCTTGCTATGGGGGAAGCTGCTTGCGTGTTGTGAGGACACACCCGCATGGAGAACCGAGGCTTCCCGCCTCTAGTCGGTATCGACTTGCCAGCCATGTGAATGAGCCATCTTTTTTTTTTTTTTTAATATTTATTTTAGAGCGAGCACATGCATGAGTGAGAGCGGGGGGTGGGATGAGGGGCAGCGGGGAGAAGCAGTCTCTCTGCTGAGAGAGCCCGATGTGGGGCTTGATCCTGGGACTCTGGTATCAGGACCCAAGCCTGAATCCCAAAGGCTTAACCTGCTGAGCCACCCAGGCACCCCTGTAGCCGTCTTTGAAGCCGATTTTCCAGCTGCAGTCAAGCCTCCCATTGCTTGCAGCTTTGCAATGTCTCGATTGTGGTCTTGTGAGAGCCCCCCAGCCGGAGGCACTCAGGTTCCTGACCTACATCTGTAGGACGTGATAAATGTTTGTTTCCATGTTGAGCCTTCTAGGCTTTGAGGTAATTTGTTATGCAGCAGTAGATAACGAATACATATCCCTTACTGTGCTCTAGGCATCGTTTTAAGACTTTTGCACATTTCACCCAGTAATCCTCATACCTTTGACATAGGTACTGCTGTTTTTCCCATTTTATGCGTTTGGAAACTGAGGCCCAGAGATGTGTCAATGACTTTCCCCAAGTCACAGGATTTGTGTAAAGCTGAACTAGGGTTTGAATTAAGGTGTCTGGCCAAAGAGGAACGTATTATAGTTGTAAAATCAGATAAGCGATTTTTTCTTTAAAGATTTTATTTATTTATTTGACACAGAGAGAAATTACAAGGAGGCAGAGAGAGGAAGGGAAGCAGGCTTTCTGCTAAACAGAGAGCCTGATGCGGGGCTCGATCCCAGGACCCTGGGATCATGACCTGAGCCGAAGGCAGAGGCTTTATCCCACTGAGCCATGCAGGTGCCCCAGATGAGTGATTTTAAAGAGAGTAGTGAGCTGGATTCTACATTCACGTCTATTACCATCTAGGATTTGGAGGGTTCTTGGCTAAATCACTTCTCTGAGCCTCCGTCCATTCGTCTATAAAGCCTGGAAAATGCCAGCTCCCATTTTGGGATGTTTTGAGGATTGAATGAGCTCAGGCATGAAAGCCCCTTGGCAGGACAGCAGTGGTGTCAGGACACCAGAGTCCTTTCCTGTGCTAGGCACCTTCCATTTCGCACCACTGAAGGGGACCTCGGTCTTCTGGAAGGTCCTGCCCTTGGGTTCTGCTGTCCTGGGCCATGCCTGGATGCTGCCTGATTCTGAACCCCAGACGATGCCTCCCCTCCCAACCCATGCGACAGCAGCTCTCTGAAGGAGATTCCCGTTTGGGACTCAGCCCTGTGTCCCCACATAGGAAAAAAATCCCCTGACCTTCATTGTTGGGTTGCAGACTAACAACAATGAGCCATTTCCTGTTCTTAATTATATTATTCACAGTACTCCACAGAGTGGGCGGTATGGAACCCCAACCACTAATTTACAAAGTAACTGGAAAGACAAAAATAAAACCGAAAAAGGAGAGGAGCTCTGCTGGCTCTGTGAGGTCGGAGTGTCGGAGCCAGAGGTAATTACGTTGGGTGCACCTGGAGGCTTCGTGGGTGGCAGCTTCCAGCAGTGCGAAGCGCAGGCTGGCAAGGAAGTCGCACAAACCTGGGTTCAAATTCCATTTGTTACTTCTGGTCTGGGACTTTGAACAAATTCTTAACTTCTCAGAGGCTTGATTTCTTTCTTTCTTTCTTTTTCTTTTTCTTTCTTTCTTTTTTTTTTTTTTTTTAAAGATTTTATTTATTTATTTGACAGAGAGAGATCACAAGTAGGCAGAGAGAGAGAGGAGGAAGCAGGCTCCCGCTGAGCAGAGAGCCCGATGCGGGGCTCGATCCCAGGACCCTGGGATCATGACCTGAGCTGAAGGCAGAGGCTTGAACCCACTGAGCCACCCTGGCGCCCCTCAGAGGCTTGATTTCAAGTGGAAAATAGGGTTACTGATGCTGACCTCCTTCGTTCCTTAGGATCCTGTGAGTTAACATGGGTACCACGCATGTGTATCCCTTCCTGTTCTCTAAACAGTGATCATATGGGAGAGCTAGTGTCCTAAGCAGCTCATGGTTAGGGTGTCAAGCTCGCTTAAGATTTTTTTCCCTTTGTAGGGATAATTTCAGATCAAAACAGTGTTAAGGTTTTCCAACAGGCAACCACCAAGGAATTACCTCTGTGATCCTTGGAGGTGCCTAGTGGGAGGGGAGACCCCAGCTTTCGGATGCTTAGACCAGGCTGCCTGGGACATTGGAGATTTAGTCTTTCAAGTCTGTGTTTTTGACCTTGGAGAAGAAAAGTAGTTATACATCCTGAATGCTTTTCTTTAAAGATCATATCTCAACACACTTAAAGTAGAGGGGCAAAGCTTCCTACAAAAGTGTAAGATGGGGCACCTGGGTGGCTCAGTTAAGCGTCTGCCTTCTGCTCAGGTTGTGATCCGGGGGTCCTGGGATCCAGCCCGGCATCGGGTTCCCTGCTCAGTGGGACAGGAGCCTGTGTCTCCTTCTGCCCCTCTCTCTGCTCATGTGTGTGAACTCACTCTCTCTGCCTAATAAATAAATAAAATCTTCAAAGAAAAAAAATAAAACAAGAAAAAAACAAAGCAGAAACTCTTAGCAGTTTAGACATAGATGGGAACTTCCCCATTCTGATAACGTCTGTGACAACAACTATGGTGAAACGTCATACTTAGTTGTGAAACTTTAGGAACTTAAGGATGTTCTCACTTTTCTCATTCAGTATCATATTGGATGTTCTAGCTATTTGATAAGACAAGAAAAAAAGGGGGACGTGAAATTAGAACAGACAGAATTTTCCTTATTTATGGATGATATGATTATCATTATTAAAAAATGAGACTGCATAAACTATTAGTAATAGTTTGTTGGATATAAGATCTATAGACAAAAATCAGCTAGCATTCCCTTAAGCAAAAACCAAGCAGAAAAGGTTTTTTAAAAATGAACATTTGCACTAACAGCAAAAACTTGTAAAGCACCTAAGGGGGGAAAGTGTTACAAAAATGGGAGAGACCTTTATGGATAATGTTATAAAACTCTATTGAAGGGCCTAAAAAAAGAGTTGAATAAAAGGTAAAACATACCATGTTCATGGATTAAATGACTCATATCATAAAGATCTTTCTCCCCAAATTAGGCTTTAATTTCAATGCCATTGCAATAAAAAGGAAACTGGGATGGGGTGTGTGTGTGTGTGTATGTGTGTGTAATCATATAAGATAATCTTAAAGTTCATGGCAAAAGTACTTGATCAAGCATGATACACAGATTATATAGGAAGGGAAATTGCCCTGATAGTTATCTTGATTATAAATTATAATAATTTAAGTATGTGGTATTGGCACAGGGATATAAAAATACATGTAATTTAAACTGACTGGCATGCTCAGAAGCCAGTCTGTATGTGTGTGGGCACATAGATGAGAACAGAGATATTATAGTAACTGAGGAAAATCTAGAAACTGCCAGGAAACCCAAAAGGAACAAAAAAGAAAATCAGATCCTTTACATTGTACTAAGAAATTTGATCACTTTTTTTTTTTTTTTTTTAAAGTAGGCTCCATGCTTAGTGTGTAGCCCAGTGCAGGGCTTGAACTCAAGACCCTAAGCCCAAAACTTAAGCTGAGATCAAGAGTCAGGAGTTTAACTGACTGAGCCACCCAGACATCCCAAAGTGATTACATTTTTAGTTAATTAAAAAGGACAATTGAAGTCCAAAATTGTAAAACTTTTAGGAAAAAAAGAATGAACTCTAAAAAGATAGTTCAATTTGATTACATTAAAATTAAAACCTTCTTAATAGTAGAAACACCAAAAGCTAAATTAAAAAGTCACCATTATTTGAGACAAAAATCTGCTACATGTAAACAATCAGGCATTAATATCCAGAATATTTCAAGAATTTCTACAAATCACTAAGAAAAAAGATGATGTCATAGACAAATGGGTACTGGAGGGGAACAGGGAGAAATCAGAAGAAAACAGAGTGGACAATAAGCATGGATGATGTTCAAATTTATTAGTAGATAGTTTAGTAGTAGACAAGACAATGCAAATTAAAAACAATACAGTGAGGTATCATCCCACACCTCTCAGACTGGCAGCAGTTAAAAAATCTGACAGCACCAAGTGTTGGCAAAAATGTGGGGGTTTTCATTCATGCTGTTGGGAATGAAAATTGATAAAATCGTTTTGGAGAAAAAGCAGTTTCTACTCCCAGTTAGCTCTACAGATAGACGTCAGGGAAAATTCTGTGTATGTTAGCCCAAGGAAACCTATTTATGCAAGAAGGTTCACAGTGACATTGTTTGTTAGCATTGAAAATGGAGACCAACCAGATGACTATCATATAGGAATGGATAAATTATATTTATGTGTGTATACACACACACACACACACGTGTGTATATGTACACGTACATATACACACGTGTGTATTCTAGTGTGTACACTAGAATAGAATATTATATAGCAATTATTAAATGAATGGAATTTATAAATCTGGATAACCTAATGTTGAGTCAGTATAAAGAATCTGCAGGGCACTTGGGTGGCTTAGTCAGGTAAGCATTTGACTCTTGATCTCAGGTCAGGTCTTGATCTTAGAGCAGTTGAGTTCAAGCCCAGTGTTGGGTTCTGCACTGGGCATGGAGTCTACTTAAAAAAGTTGTGGTTAAGTAATATTTCAGTCTTGTAACTAAAAAACAGAGTACCACTTTGCCATTGTTTATGGCAACATACAACCACAAAAATTACAAAGTCATGCATGGGGGAGACTTGTGGAAGCTCAGAGGAAAGTGTTCTCTCTCTGTGAAGGAGGTTGGATTGAACTGTAGTAAAAAAGGAGATTCGACTCTGTTAAGTTCTCTCTCTCTCTCTCTCTCTCACACACACACACCCAAAGAAAAGAAAAGAAAAGAAAAAGAAACAGACCTGAAGTCAATACTACAGTATGTTCAAATTTGTTAAATTTAAGCTTGGTTTTGGTAATTAAGTTATTTTCTGTAGTTGTGTGTTTAAAATCCTTCTTTGAAGCAGCAGCCGTCAGCACCTTTCAGAACGGCCTGAAGGAGCGGTGTGGAAATACCTCCCTTCTTAGTGGAGAACATTCTCTTGAGCCAGTCCCTGGGGACAGGGAGGCGTTTGTATTCAGGTGCCGTGCCCATGCCTATGTGTGCACACACTTGGATCATCTTGTGCTCAGCTGGTGTTGCCTTGACCCCTTGGGATGCCCTGTGGTCTGCTGAATTAAGGGTCGGTGGATGGCTGTTCATTTCCCTTTGGGGAGTATAATTAGGAGCCAGGCTGATCAGTGTCTGTCCGTCTGTCTTATAAATGTGTAATTCGCCTACGGTCATCACCTTTTAGCTGTTCTGCCAACCCTTACGTCTCCTTTTTAGCTGTTCCTAACACATAACTATGGATGCCTAATCTACAATGAGCCAAATGTTGCACCTTAAACCGTGTTCTCTAAGCAATTAGTATGCTTGAAGGGCCGTGGGGAGAAAAGATGGTGTATTTGCTTTGTAGAGTTCTGAGAGTACCTCGTGGGGGAAGAGATGCGGGAATCCACACCAGCACGCATCTCTGATGCTGCCTACTTAATGCCGTGGGATCAATGACCGTCTTCTGGTCACTGGGGTCCATACAGGGGGAGCTGGTCCTACAGGGGGAGCAGGCTGGTCCTTCAGCTTGTCACTTGGAGTGATGGAGTCCCGTGCTTGGGGCTCCAGGAAGAAACTGGTGTGACGAGGAACCCTAAGTGCTGGGGGGCTCTTGGTCTCAGATACCCCCTCCCTACCTCCTCCCCAGCCCAGCCCGGGAAATTTCTTACTGAGTTGATGGCTGTGGGAAAGGACGCAAAATGAGCATGTGTACTCTTTATCGACACAGAAGGGTTTAAATTCTAAGGATGTTACAGCTGGTCAGTGAACGGTTTCTGGTTCAGCCCAACCAGTCAATATTTGCTGAGTTCTTTCTCTTTGCATTTTAGAATGTGAGGACCAGAGTCCGGGAAGTTTACATGGCTTCTTTTCTGAAAGCTGAGTTGGTACCTCTCCCTAGGTGGGTCCCTATTAGAGTCATTACAGCTACATCTTTTCCTACCACACTTCTGAGACCTTTCTACTGGGCTTTTGGGATTTAGGATCTTAGCCCAGAAAATCCATGAAGATTCTTTTTTCTTTTTTTTTTTTTAACAAAGGCAGGGGAGAGGTGGAGGAAGAGGTACAGAGAGACTCGAGCAGGCTCCATGCCCAGGGCAGACCCCAATGCAGGACTGGATCTGATGACCCTGAGATCATGACCTGAACCTAAGTCAAGAGTCAGATGCTCAATAGACTGAGCCACCCTGGCGCCCCAAGGACATGAAGGTTATGAACCCGTGGAGTAGACACATGGTTTTCCCATCAGTCTCAGTCCAGATGTACATTCACAGGGAGAAAAGGCACCGCCTTGCCACCTGCCACAGGTGTCAGTTGTCTTTGATAATCCACCAGGGCCCAGTCCCCAGGCAGGCGATATCCATACATCAGCCCTTGGCTCGAGACAACACGAGGGAGAAACCATCCAGGGTTTCACTCTGAAAAGGCAGCGGAACATACCACTTGCTCAAGCCTTGTCTGCACAAAGAGCTGGATTTTTACAGGTTTGGTAACAGTTCTTATAATTCTATAAAGCCCACATACTGAGAGCACTCTAGCGGGAACGTACTTACTCTTTAGTAAGTACGTACTTACTTTACTCTTCTTTATTGTGAAAAAAAAAAATTGGGGTGCCTGGGTGGCTCAGTTCGTTAAGCGTCCAACTCTTGATTTCATTTCGGGTCCTGATTTCAGGGTCCTGAGATCGAGCCCCACGTCTGGCTCTATGCTCCGTGGGGAGTCTCCTTGGGATTTTTTCTCCCTCTGCCCCTGCCCCGAACTGCTTGGTTCCTTCCTGTCATTCTGAGAATTTTTCTTCTTATTGATTTCAGCATGATCCAAACAATTAATCTTACTTGCTTGGTACACATGATATATTGGTATTTTAAGAGTTCTGTAGTAAAGCTATAGCCAGAAATTGGTAGTAGCAGCTGCGTCTCTGAAAGGGCCTGGCCGGCTCAGGAGACTCAGTTTTATTGAATATCCTTGTACTGTTTGAATTCCATTTTCCCAAATGCATATCTTTTTAAATTAAATGAACTTAGTTAATTACAAAAATTTCTTGTTGTCAAGCACAAGGGATACCGACGCTGATAGTATTGCTTATGCCCAGTGTTAACACCGCACAGAATCCTCTGAATTCCCACTTCCTAGTTCTGACATTTACTACGTATGTGATGCAGCTAATTCCTTAAATGCCCCAAGCCTCTGTTCTCAAATCTGTAAAATGGGTATGAGGACACTTGCTTATCTAACAGAATGTCATGAGCGTGAAATGAAGTGAATACATGGTTCTTCCTCCATTAACTTATATTGTCCACCTTCCCCAGAATAGAAGGAAATGCATTTGGTGTTCCTTTTTACCCGCACCCCCCCCAACCCTGGCTGTAACACCCAGTGGCCCACAGTCTCCTCAGTGCCCGTCTGTCATGGTGCAGGCCCGTTGTCATGTTTGTTCAGTGACGGAATGCACGCATGCGTGGTAGTTCAATTAATGTTTCTCGATGCTTGAGTAAAGGTTTGTTGAAATAATTTATCCATGTCAAGTCTCCTCCTCAGTGGCTAGTATTAACAAATGTCCTTGGCTTCTGAGAGTACATGCTGGGACGCGTATGGTCCTTTTGCTTAGCCGCACTCCCCGGTAACTTTCCCTAGGCTCCGTGTCCTGCGTTGGCTTCCATGTCCATCCACAAACCTCGTCATCGTGCCTCCTGGCATTAAGTATCTGTGCTCAGCAGCGGATGTCTCATGAGTCCTTCCATGGACATGCTGCTCTTTAATGAGGAACACCAGACCCCATGGGAATGCCTGGGGGATGGCAGGGGAGAGCAAGCCCCAGTCCCATAGGGACATGCAGTGGTCCTCTTGTAGGGGCGAGGAGCTTTCCCACCTGATGGAAGTTATGCCCAAGCGGCAGCAGCCATGTCCAGTTCTTCATGGGGTTCATGGATCCGGGGCCTGGGGGACATCCTCCACCAGCAAGAGGATGACACCCGGTGGGTGTCCGTGGCTTGAGTGGGTGGCACTGGAGTTGGTGTTGCTGGGCAGTACTACTCAGCAGCAGGACCCAGCTGGGTCGCCGCTGTCAGCCTCTGTCTCCAGTTCCTGATGATGAGCTGAAACGCGCAAGGTAGGCACGCACGTGGTGGTATTGGCACATCGTGGTATTGGCATGTGGACCATCTCAGGCACTTGTAGATGCAGATTCCTGGGTCCCACCCAGACCTTTGGGAGAGGCTCTCTGCGTGTAGGACCTGGGAAGCACTGGCTTGGGCGGTCTCCTGTTGATCCCAGTTTATGGGAGAGGCTGAGAGTCATGCTGGAGGGGACAGGGGCCCGGCTTTTAGAGCCCAGGTTCTGCCTCCCGCCAGCTCTGTGGCTCCTGGCATGCAAACCCACTGGGCCTTGGTGTCCTCCTCCCTGTGATGGAAATCAAGACGGTGGTATCAGCAGGCCCTTGCGGGTGTTGCTTGGTGAGGCAGTGGGGGAGGGTCCCGGTAACTCCGTGCCCGGCAACTCTGTCCCCGGCAGTGTTCTCCAGTAATTGCTTGAGCGGTGTTGAATACAGGCATGAATTGTTGACCATTTTTGGACTAATTGAACACAGAAAACCAGAGACACAAACTCCTTGGATTAGCGGTCACTGTTGTCCGTGCAGCACCAGACTCTGTGAAGGGCTTTCCGGGGGGTCTTGTAACTGATTTCAGCAGACGAGGGGATGCCGGTGAGCGATTGGGGAAAACAGAGCCCACGTAGCTCGCAGAAGCGTTGATCGGAGCTTCCCCACTGTTGTCCTCGAAATGCATGAGTCTCTGCTGAACTGGGATGCTTTTTCTAATATTAAAACATCTTTCTTTTACTTTTCGTCCTGCGAAACCCGGATTCGAAAAGCACCTGCGACTGCAGGACACCCACGGACAGTAGCGAGGTCCGGCGGTAAAGCAGAACGTGTGAAGGATGCTGTGTGGCTCCAAGCCCGGAAACGCCGGTTATTTCTTTAGGAAAATAGCGAAAAACAAAACAAAATAAAAAAACTACCAGAGTCTCTGAAACTCTTAAATCGAGTGCAGATAAACACCAGTGCCTCGATTTGCAGGCACAGTTAACTAAAGAGCAGGGCACTGGTGATCAAGAAAAGTCCGTGACGTGCAGGTTAGGTTTACCTTGAAGACCGTCCAGGTCAATAAACAGCCCAGTCATCTGGCTGGTCTTAGCGCGTCGGATGCGGGGAAGCGAGACCCAGAAACGTGATTGGGATTTGAAAAATAAATAGAAAACCACCCAGGGAGCTCTGCAGACTTGTTATGTGCACAGGCCGACCGTCTGCTGCTGAACGTTCCTGGGCAGGAATGGCCCCCAGCCCGGCCTTCAGAGCTCGCCCAGAGGTGCAGTGTCACGGTCGCAGTTGGTCACTTTAAGATCATGCAGAGAGGGATGACCTCTCTGCCCCTTTTGTGAGCAGGCCCCATCGTCAGGACGTACTCTGTGGCTCAGGACGGTGGGTCTGGTGTGTCAGTGAGAGATGCTGCCTCCGGTTGCTCTCGGTGTTTCAGGGCAAACATGAGCGTGACCTGCCTAGAGGAAGGCACATGAGGCTCTAGCACCTGCCCCAGCTTTGATACTGGCCATTGCAGGGAGCGCTCAGATGTGCCAGCTGCCCTGCATCTGGAAAGGGCGGGGGGGCTCCTGGTCCTGGGAGCAGCTGAGCTGGGGTACAGCCCTGCCCACTGGGGAGTGGGGAGCCCATCCAGTTAGCTTGTTTCCAGGCTGAGAGAATTCTCAGCCTCACTGGCTGATAGTCCTCTGGTGCTGGGGAGCCCATCTTCCCTGCCTGTGTGTGTGTGTGGGGGGGGGGGTGCCTGGAATGAGTAGAACTGATTTCTCCCCCCAACTCTGCGGCAGACCGATCACACCAGGCATGCTCCCGGTATCATGGTTTGCTGCAAAGAGGCTCTGCTATCTCGTGCTCAGGCGGTCAGCATGGTTGGGTCCTTCACTCCTCTGGTATAAAGCCTCTAGAGCAAAAATCGGGAAAAAGAGTCCATTCAGAGGTTAATTAGGCCTCACGTATTCCTGCTTGTGCTGGAGCTCGTTGCCTAAGAATTTTGCCAGTCATCTTGCTGTCTGCACTTGGGGAAAAGGCAGGGCTTCTTGACCCATCCAGCTTCTAAGTAAGGGTGGATGGTCTTGCCGTTCCAAGATTGCACAGAGGTGACATTAGCTCATCATCTGTGCCATGAGCGGAAGCCTCCATGTGAAGCCTGTAACACAATTCCTCAGTCGGATATGAATGAGCTGAGCTGGACTTAGTGCAGGTACTGAGTTAGTTCAAGAGGAAAGATGCCTTTTTTTTTTTTTTTTAAAGATTTTATTTATTCATTCGACAGAGAGATCACAGGCAGAGAGGCAGGCAGAGAGAAAGAGAGGAAGAAGCAGGCTCCCCGTGGAGCAGAGAGCCCGATGCTGGGCTTGATCGCAGGACCTTGAGATCATGGCCTGAGCTGAAGGCAGAGGCTTAACCCTCTGAGCCACCCAGGTGCCCCAGAAAGATGCCTTTTGATCAGAGCCCCTGCCACCACCACCAAAAAAAAAATAAATAAATAAAATTAAAAAAAAAAATTCCTGGCTCCATGTTGGTGCCTGTCTTCTGCTTACATCAGGCATTATTTCTGCTGGATCTTGCCTTTCCTTTTTCCCCAGCACAGCTCTGTCAAGTACTTTCAGTTTTGCTGAGCTTAAAAATCCAGCAGAAAAGGAAAATAAAGTCCTGTTTATTTCAATGACTGTAGTTATTGATAAAGAATCAGCTCTTTTAAACACTGGATTCCCAGTGCCCCAAAGACAAAACCCTGCAAACTTCATCAACAGGAGAGATGGGTTCTGTGCAGACAGACGTCTCACTGCTGAGTGAAAATACTTCATTAAGCTACAACGTCCAGAAGCAGAGATCTTCTGTCTGGGGAAAGTGCTAGTTAACAATGCCTTTTTGGCCCCACATCCTCTTAGCAGTATCTCTCTTTATTTGGTGTCTGTTTTAGAGGAGCCGGAATCCTTAAACCGGAGGAAGTAATTTCTAAAGAAAGTAGCAGAAAGGCCCATTAACGGAGAGTTTGGGAATTGTGTGACATCGAGTTACATAACTTTCCACGTCAAAGCGTGCTGATGGGGCACTTGTGTGCCTCGTACAAAAGTTGATATATGAAAAAAGCAACATTCCAGCCAATACACAAGAGGACTGGATGGAGTATTTCTGGGTTGGAACATTCAGGACAACAGAAGAGCCATGTGTTTTTCTCTAGGTAAAGTCCTGATTCATGTCAAATGCTGTTAGGATTAGGGGGTACTATTTGTTCTCCTAAATCGTGTCTGGTTAATGTTAGAGTGGGTTGTGTAATACATAAACACCAACTATGCAGGCTTTGTTCTGTAGTGAAAAGACAACAGTGCTCAGTCACTGTGGTCTCCAAGCTTGAGCTCACATTGCCTGCTGGATGGGTCCTCATCTGGAATAGGAGGCCAGGAGCCTCTCTTAACACTAAATCAGTGAAGGCCTCCAGGAGGAGGTGAATGAGAAAAGAGGGTGTCAGATGCAGGTTCAGGCTAAAACAAAGGAAGGGTTGTCTTTTTAAATAGGGAGAACACGGAGGGGAGTTTTGCCTTGGGACCAGTCACCGAATTACTCTGGGGTGCGTGCATGCAGAATGGCCTTAGGGAATCAGGAAGGCACCAGGGAAGTGGGTTGTTTTAATTGGTAAGAACCTCTCAGGTTTTTAGAGACCTTAGGATTAGCAGGCTCTTCCGAAAGCCCTCTAGAGGAACTGTATGGAGTTGGGATGGCGGGAAGGGGCCACATTTTATTTTTCCTGTTCTGTAATTATCGAGGCATGGCAAGGTTCATGTATTAAAATAACTCCCAAAGCATAAAATAAGGGCATCTTGAAGTTAATAATGGGCATTTTACCCAAAGATCAGAGATCCACACTCTCTTGGTTTTGTAGGATACTGAAAGAGGGCAAGTTTATTTTCTAAGTCTGTGAAAGAAAGCCTTAAAAAGGTAAGGCAGTGCCTTTAGAAGGATCCAGATTGATAGCCCCGGGGATCCTTGCCATTCCTGCACCAATGGGCCCAGAGAGGTTGCCCTGATGGAGAAGTCGGCTCATCAAACTGGACAGCCCCATTGCCAACATCCTTTCTTAAATGAAGTGCATCGCTCCATACTGTGTTCCCAAATGGCCAACTAGCAAAATAAAAAATACCATGCCCCACCTCCCCGCAACTTGTAAGCACATACACACAGTTGGAGCCTTGGAGTACCTTCTACTTAGGCTGTTGGTGGTTCTAGCTCACCCCGAGCCCCAGTACTTGAGAACGAGCCCCACCCCCTGCCCCCTGCCCCAAAGCATGCAGCTCCCTGAGGGCAAGTTACAGTTCCTTTCTGATCATGGATTAATCATCTTTTTTAAATTTTTATTTTTATTTTTTTTACTTTTAATTAACATATAATGTATTATTTGCTTCAGGGGTACAGGTCTGTGAATCATCAGTCTTACATAATTCACAGCGCTCACCATAGCTCATACCTTCTCCGGTGTCCATCATGCAGCCACCCTATCCCTCTCCCCTACCCCCCCAGCAACCCTCAATTTGTTTCCTGAGATAAAGAGTCTCTTATGGTTTGTCTCCCTCCCCGCTCCCATCTTGGTTCATTTTTTCCCTCCCTGGCCCCCAGGACCCCCTGCTCTGCCTCTCAGATTCCTCATATCAGATGATATGATAAATGTCTTTCTCTGATTGACTTACTTCTCTTAGCATAATGCCCTCTAGTTCCATCCACATCATTGCAAATGGCAAGATTTCTATTTTTGATGGCTGTATAGTATTCCATTGTATATATATACCACATTGTCTTTATGCAACTTTTTTTTTTTAAGATTTTATTTATTAGCATGTGCATGCACATGCAGGAGCTGGGGCGGGGAGGGGCAGAGGGAGAAGCAGACTCCACGCTGAGTGCAGAGCCCCATGTGGGGCTTGACCCCACAACCCCGAGATCATGACTCAAGCCGAAGGCAGACGCCAAACCAGCTGAGCCAGCAGGCGCTGCATGAACTGCTCTTTTAAAATTGGGGTACAAACACTTGTTTTGCATGGGTTTTGTGAGGATAAAGTAATATTTATACATAGCTGAGGGGCACATATGATGGGGTAAAAATTGTAATTTAGAGTTTTCATTTCAAATTTCTTAACTTCTAACCTATCTGAGCTAGTTATGAAAGTCTAGATTCATTTCACAGGGTTTGGAGAGTCAACATTGACACCGACTGAAATCATGAGAGGTTTAACATTTTGTGTTCAGCTTGGTGATTCATAAGGGTGACACGCTGGTGTAGCTTGTTTTCTCAGTAAGATTTTTTTCACCGATATTGGCCCATGTGATTACTAGGTACAGAAAACAATAATTCGGACCGTGGACATTTTTAGGATGTATGTGAACGTGAAACTTAAACTCCAGACACATCCTTTCATAAAGCAGATCTGCCTTGAAGAGCATCAGCTGTGGTCAAGCAAGGCCGGTAAACTCCCTCCCTGTCCAGAAGTATTTCAGCTCTGGAGACTCTGCTTGACGAGATGTTATGAATTTCTGATGTGTAAAATGAGTTTGTACCGTATCGTAAGATGAAATCATTCATAGGGAGAATGGAAAATGCATTGCTTCTGACATCTTTGTTTTTTCTCTTTTTTTCTGAAGTGACATTTGTACAGATTGCTCTGGTCTGGCTGGCTTTCCTTCTGTGACCCCAGCCATCACCCGTGTCCAGGGCAGAGGACTGCTTGCTGCCTCAAATTTTGTGCTCTGCTGAGCCCTTCGCTGAGTTACAGTTGGGAAGTTGGGGAACCTTTCAGCCTTACCATCAGAATGTTTTCCGGAGGAATGACTTTGAAATTGAAATAAGGGAGAGCCCGTTCTGCGGAGGCTATAGGCCAGGACACGAGGCTCAGCAGGGCCAAGCAGACGCAGAGTGCCCTGGGCTCTGTCGTGTCTCCATCTTTCTGTCTTTTAGGGGACAGCTTTGGCGCCTGAGGCTCTGAGCAGTGTCCTGGGTTAAATTCTTACAGCCCACTCAGTCTCCAGGGTGTGCTGGCCAATTTGATAAGGTCCCCAACAGGGCCTGCTTGTTCAACAGTCCATGTCATAAACATACCAGGTGCTGGTGTGTCAGAAAGAGAGCAGGCTTAGACACCAGCCCAGCCGTCGGGTCTGGCTGCACCTCTAGGATCTGTGTGATCTGGGACAGGACAGCAAGTATCTACAGATCTCCCTTTTCCCCACTGTGAAGGATACCCACCTTCTTCAGAGGGATGTTCTGAGGCTAAATGGATGCTACATGGAAAGGCTTCAAAACTTTTTTTTATTTTGAGAGTGCATGTGCATGGGGTCGAGCGGGACGGAGGGAAATGGAGAATCTTAAGCAGGCTTCGTGCTCAGCACAGAGCCCACCATGGGGCTTGATCTCACGACCCTGAGATCGTGACCTGAGCCGAAATCAAGCTTCCAGTGCTTACCCTAGTGAGCTGCCCGGGTGCCCCACATGGAAAAAGACTTCTAAAAGGCTTCTCAGAGCTTCCTGTATGTGGAGCTGTAATGAGGACCAGAGGGAAGAGATGCCTATAAAAAGGGCAACACAAAGTTTGTCCTGCAAGTGTTTTTTTCCTCTACTACCTTCTGATTAGTTTGGGTGGGCAAGCTATATGAAAAGTGAATGGGCTTTACAAAGATGTGCACTCCATGGAGGTTTTTTCCAAATCCCTCTGCTCATGGAGAGGGATGGTAGGGGGCCAAGAAGCCTTACAGGAAGTACCCTGTGGGCTGGACTCCCCCAAGCGTGGCTCTTACCTTGTAGCCTTACCTCCCACTCGTAACCGCCTAGGAGGCTGGCAAGTGGTGCATAAGGGAGCAGGGGGCTCTGACCCTGCAAACCCCTACGTGATACTTGGTGTTCTTCCTTTTCTTTGTACCCCCAGCACTCAGAACAGAATTCCAGAAACTGTTTTTGAATTATTAGCATGTACAGTGGACGCTTACGTGATGTAATCTCTCTATTCAGTGTTTCCCTAAAATGTTTCAAATAAAAGTACTCTGGGAAAGGGCTCTGTCAAAACAACTGCAGCTACAACACAATATATGAGCTTGATAAAGACCTCTTTTGGATAGTGATGATGCTCATTAGCATATTCAAGACCCTGAGAAGTCCTGTATGAAAAAACCCATTTTGACTTCATTCAGCCCAGGGCTTTCCAGCTTCATTTGGTCTGGGATGTTTTCCTCACTTCCTTGCCAGGACACACATATCAGCAAGCATTAATCAATGGCGTATTGATCGGAATTAGTCTGTAATCATAAATCCTTCTACATTGCCAGGTAATGGCCAGGCTTCTGTGTGGGCATGGTGCCTTTGTCTTTGCCCAACTGGAAAACAAACTTGTTCTCCCACAGCTTTGTGGTTGATGTCCGTGGGGATCAAGCTGGACTTATTTTTCCACTTCAGAAGCCCTGTTGAGCTCTTTGCATGAAGACACCTTAGCTGCCTTGAGCCTCAAGTCAGTTGTAAATGATGAGATGAGACCCACGGGGCAGTCCCAGGGAAGCTCTGTTTTGACCAGTATCCTTGTAATCCAGTCAACTTCACTGTGAATATCTATGCAGGATACTCCCTATTTCTCACCATGTCCATTGCGGGTCACCCAGACCCCGTGACCATCCTGTCAGACCGTCACAATAGCTCCCTATCCAGACCGTTCCTGGCACAGCAGCCAGGACGATCTGGCTAAAACACAAGTCCAACCGCATCCTTCCCATACCTGGGGAATGCCAGCATCCTGACAGTGGCCTTCAGGGCCCTTTATGACCTGGGGCCTCTCCACTTTCCCCTCCCCCGCTCCAGCCACCCCAGACTCCTTGCTCTTCCTAGAATGTTCCCTGCCTCATTAGGGGAAAAAGAGGAAAAAAAAAAAAAATGTTTGCATTTCCTCTCCCTTCTGCCCAGGACACCCCTCCCTCTGGCTTCCAGATGGCAAGCTTGCTTACTTATTTCGGGTTGGTCAAATGCTATTGTACCAGAGAAGCCTGCCTTGTTGTCCTGCAGAAAATAGCAGCCCTCCGCAGCTCTGTCCCTTCCCTCCCCGCCCGGCAACACCCATCAATGCCTGGCATGTGATCTGTTTACTCAGTTGTTTGTTTATTGTCTCCTCTGCCCACGGGGTGTCAGCTGACCTAGAGCAGGGACTTGACTTTGCACTTGGCAGGCTGTCTGTCCAGCCCCGAGCCCGGTGCTTGCCGTGCAGGCGGATCTCAGTCTCAGGCAGTTGAATGGATGAGGAACAGCAACCGCTGTCCTCTTCTGGACCTGACCCAGGCAGGGAGTACGCAGGAGGTCGTGGAACACATCGAGGCACCTCTCAGTTTGTGGTGTGATTTGGAACAGCTTGTCCCAGGTCCAGAGACCGACCGCTGGCTGCATCTGGGCAGGACTGTCAAGAGCTGAAGGGGGAGAGCCGTAGGCTCATCACCACGTGCGCGGGGTGGACAGACTAGAGGAGGCTGTGGGCGGAGCCCTGCGGAGCGGCAGGTGCCGATGCTGGCCAGCCGCCTTCATCTGAGGTCGTCTCCAGTAATACTACTGGTCATTTACTGCAGGAGTGCTTTTCCACGGGGTCTATCCTCAATGCCTCTTAGAAACGCCGCTGAATTTTAAAATCTCCATTCCGCGCCTTGCTCTTGGGTAAAGAGCTCACCATTAGGAGTCCGTGTGGATGACAGAGCAGGCAAGGGCCCGGTCTCCCTGAGCCTCGGTTTCCTTGCAGTGAAGTGAGCCAGTCACAAGTGAAGGTGTGAAAGGTCTCTTCCCATCACAGATGGTCCACGGCTGTAGGAATAAAGTCCCCTTGAAGCCGTGGGACTGCGGGAATCATTTATTTTGTAACTCAGCATAGCAGAGCACTGGAGAAATTAAGGGTGCCCCCAGAGGTGGCGGTGACCTCGTGCTGAGTGTCCCCTTCCTGCTTTTGACTGTGAGGCTCTAGAGATGGGCTGCAGTGGGGAGTCTCCTACACGTGGGGGGAGGGGCCTCCTGTCCTAAGCACACCCCCCCCCCCCTCAGGCAGGCAGTGGAGAGCTTGGACTTGCAGTGCTGCTCGAGTGACATAGAAACATCTTCAGAGAATCCCCAGGGGGCTGGAGAAAGTCCGAGTGAATCCCAGATGCCTGTAAGGTTGATCACCTCCACAAAGGACTTTATGAAAAGGAAGATGTCACTTGTTCAAACTAAAAGTACAGCTCAGACGGCAGCTTATCGACCAAAACTGTCAGATGGTACCTGGAAGGTTCCATGTCACCTGATCTGACAGGAAGAGAGCCGGTGGCCCAGCAACTCTGATAACACAGCTCCCTGAGGAGGAGGGGCTGACGCCTCTGCTGGGCTGGAAGGAGAGAGGGAGCCCTGTGTGGGTGGGGGGGGTGTGTGCCCAGTAGACCTTGAAACTGTGGGACAGAGTAGCTCTTCCAGACTCCCCCCAGGCAGCTGGAAGGGGGCTCTACTTTGGCTAAAGGGAGTAGGGATTCTCAACTCATTCTGTCAACTCGTAAGTTCTCTGAGCAGTGCCTTGAGCTTGGGATCATTATTCCCATTTCACAGATGGGAACATGGAGGCTCCCGGAGGTCAAGGCTTGTTCTGTGTCACGCTGCCTGTTGCTGGGGCCGGAGGGGAGCACGTCCCATACCTCTGACATTTCTGTGATAATGGGCCTGTCCTTTCGGCCAGGTACTGTGTGGGCTGCTGCAGGATGGCCGTAGAGTGAGACCTGAACCCAATCCAGGAGGCCACCTCGGGCAGAAACCCCACTGTGGAGCAAGGCCAAGTGCTGTGAGTTCTGTTCCTGTGGGCTCATGGGCTCTCAGAGCCCAGAGTGAGGAGCTCTGAATCGGCGAGACATGCCCGGGCCACCACCTGCCTTAGACTTGTCAGTCGAGAATGTAAACTATTAAAAAGATGCAAAAGGTCATTTCCCAGGGAGTAGTTGATCGTCATCAAGCTTCATTATGTGGTTTTAAGTCCAGTGGAGATGTAGACTCATCCCAAAGTTGTGGAGTCCACAAGGACCCGCTGTGCGGGCAGGAATATGCTGGGGAAGCCCTTGGGCTTGAAGTGAGACACCGTGGGTTTAATTCCTGGACTTGCCCGACGTGGTTCTGTGACTTTGGGCAGGATGCTTGACCTCTCTGAGCTTCAGTGTCTCACCTTGCCAGATGCCATATGAGCAGGGCTTGCTCGGTGGGTGACGGAAGCCTGGCAGGAATTGAGCTGGATACTGTGTGCAGAAGGTTAGGCGTGCCCTGAGTGCTCACCGACAGTGGCAGTCGTGACAGCAGAGCTCTTAAAGAGCCAGAGGAGGCTTCCCCAGCACCTCCCCTATCTGGGCAGAGGCTTCAGCGTGGGCCCGTGTCCTTTTGTCTGGACGTTGGCAGAAGAGAAATACATGGACCCAAGTCTGTGCCTTTGTCACCATCCAGGGAAAAGTAGGAACCCACTGGGTAGCTCCCACTGCTCACTAGCCCGTGTAGGCGACCTGCCGCCTCTTGGAAACACAGCCTCCGCTTGAGCCAAATACCTGGGCACGCATGGGAAGCGTGGGTGCAGAGCGGCAGAGAAAGAGCTGGAAAGAAAACCGGCTCTCTTTGGAAGGCTGTAGGGGTGAAAATGCCCTAGATTAGGGTTTCCTTCCAGGCCTGCAGTTTAAATTACAGTCATAATTTATTGCTATTATGGGCACTGAACTGTACTTGCCCCGGGCTCGGCAAACACAGGAAGTCAGCCGGGCCTCTTAACAGTGGCATTCAAGTGGCACTGGGGAACAGAGGCGTGATGGTTCGAGAGCAGTGGGGGGAGGCCAGCCTGCCTTCTCCTCCAGCCTGGTCGCCAGAAGACCCACGTTCTCCCGCTCCATCTGCCCGCTCAGACGCTGAACCTCAAAAACCGAATTAATAGGAGTTACCGAGCCCCTGGTACACCAGGCTCTCTCCTGGAGGCCGTGGCAGGGAACGGGGGCCTCTGGGGGTGTTTTCCATCTTCAGAGGAGGAGAAGGGTGGGGATTTTTCCAGACTCGTAGGCGGTTTGTGAAGGGTAAGAGGAAGGGGTGAGGGAGGGAGTGAGGGAGGGAGTGAGGGAGGGAGTGAGGGAGGGGTGAGGGAGGGAGTGAGGAGGGGGTGAGGGAGGGAGTGAGGAGGGGGTGAGGGAGGGAGTGAGGGAGGGGTGAGGGAGGGAGTGAGGAGGGGGTGAGGGAGGGAGTGAGGAGGGGGTGAGGGAGGGAGTGAGGAGGGGGTGAGGGAGGGAGTGAGGAGGGGGTGAGGGAGGGAGTGAGGGAGGGGTGAGGGAGGGAGTGAGGAGGGGGTGAGGGAGGGAGTGAGGGAGGGGTGAGGGAGGGAGTGAGGAGGGGGTGAGGGAGGGAGTGAGGGAGGGGTGAGGGAGGGAGTGAGGAGGGGGTGAGGGAGGGAGTGAGGGAGGGGTGAGGGAGGGAGTGAGGAGGGGGTGAGGGAGGGAGTGAGGAGGGGGTGAGGGAGGGAGTGAGGAAGGGGTGAGGGAGTGAGGAAGGGGTGAGGGAGGGGTGAGGGAGGGAGTGAGGGAGGGGTGAGGGAGGGAGTGAGGGAGGGGTGAGGGAGGGAGTGAGGGAGGGGTGAGGGAGGGAGTGAGAGAGGGGTGAGGGAGGGAGTGAGGGAGGGGTGAGGGAGGGAGTGAGAGAGGACTTGCGGTGCTGCTCGAGTGGCACTGGGGAGTGAGGGAGGGGTGAGGGAGGGTTGAGGGAGGGAGTGAGGAAGG
This sequence comes from Mustela erminea, assembly GCF_009829155.1. Classification (NCBI taxonomy): domain Eukaryota; kingdom Metazoa; phylum Chordata; class Mammalia; order Carnivora; family Mustelidae; genus Mustela; species Mustela erminea. The sequence goes on from NC_045618.1 coordinate 10,456,347, forward strand.
CCAGGCAGGGCTCCGCTGGGGCCCACACCCACTTGGCGACAAGGAAGGTCCCTAGGGGCAGAGGTCCGCTGTCCAGTGTGCAGCCCCAAGAGGGCTTGGCGCACCTTTCTCTGTCCCGTCTCTAAGCAGGCGTGGCACGTGGAAGCTATAGACAGCTGGAGACTCTCGAAGGCCGAGGAAGGCCGATGAGTAGCCGTTTCGAGTTCCCGAGACAACCGTTTGCAGTGGCCTTGGCAGTTGAGGTCCATCCTCAAGGCGGCTAGGGCAGCAAAGAGCTTAGGTCTGGGGATGAGCATTTTAGGAAACGTATGCGGGGGGCCTTCCGTTCATGACATTGGTAGGCTTGGGTCCAAGGCAGGCTTCCATTTCCCCAGGAACGCTGGAAAGCCAAGTGGGCAGGAAATCGGGGCAGAAGCCAGTGTTTCCACTTGGTGATGAGGTGTTGGAGTGAGCAGGTGGCCACGTGCCGAGGGCGACTGTTGGGGGTGCCATCTCTGCATACCCACAACAGGACCGGGTCTGGTCCCTGCTTGCTGCTGGGGAGGGGCGCTGGCCACTCCTTGCTCCTGAAGCTTGTAGGGCGACGGCTCCAGAAACAGTGGAAACACGGTGAAGGCAGACGCGGGTCGTTTCGTTGGACGCAAGAGGAATGAATATGCGTGGCTACCAGAAGTTGACCCAGGAGTGATTTCCCGAATGAACTGTAGAGACATTGCCTGTTAGGGTCAAAGGCTGGAAAGAGGTTCAGGCTGGGCCACTATCAAGGAGGAGGTGACATTTCTGCGAGGTCGTGTAAGATTTCATCAGGCTCCATGCAGGAGCAGAGGGAGGAAGGGAACATTCTGGGCAGGAGGAGGGTGTGGATAAGGCCCGGCGAAGTAAGGCTCTGTTGGTGCAGGTTTGCTGGCTGTGACCAGGAAAGGCTCTGAAGGCCAAAGGAGGGAACTGGTCCTGATCTCAAAGGATTGAGACATCGAGAGTCTCTGTTGCCTGCATATATTGACGTGGTGGCAGGGACAAAGAAATGGAACTCAGAGGGACCCCTGGGTGGCTCAGTCATTAAGCATCTGCCTTTGGCTCAGGTCATGATCCTGGGGTCCTGGGATCAAGCCCCACATTGAGCTTCGCTGTGCAGTGGGGAACCTGCTTCTCCTCTCTCTGCCTCTCCTCCTGCTTGCACTCTCTCTTTCTCTCTCAAATAAATAAAATCTTTAAAAAAAAAAAAAAAAGGAAGAAAGAAATGGAACACAGAGAGAGAGAGCTATGTGAAGAACTGTGGCATGGCTTAAAGAATGTGTTAGCAAGAGCCTGAATCAGGATGGCGGCAGTGGAGATGAGGGACAAGGAATGATTGCCAGAGGGCTGTATCATATATTTGCAAATCCTCTGTAGAGCCAAGCTCACCAGCAGGGACGGTGGAGACTGCTTCAGCTGAGCAGGGGATAGGGAAAGAATGCAGGGGTTTAGGCAGTCAGCACCCACGTGTGATGGCCTGGAGGGGAAGGGGGGATAAAGCAAAAGCCCAAGGTTAGGAAGAAGCCCTAGAAAACACTCGGGTGCCACTTACAAAGGGGAAAGAGAGAAAGGAGAAACCAAAGAAGCAAGCCCCACACGTGGACAGCTGTGCTTGCCGCAGGGAGACTAGAGAAAATGGAGATGAACATCTGGTTGTTGGAGCTGATCCCTCAACGGTCTAGAGAACTTTCAAGGAGATGGTCTCCGGAGAGCTGAGGAGCTGGGGTTAAGTGGGTAGGGAAAATGTGGGTGATGGTGAAAAACAGAAGTAGAGGGGTCAGCAGACTTCTGAAGCTGTGAGGCCAATTCCTGCTCCCCGACGGGGAGGGAGCTGGCGTCGAACATGCTGGAGAGGAAGGAGGTACGGCATCCAGCGTGTTCTGGGGAGGGCTTATTCTTACATTGGCAAAGCCTTTCCCAATCTCAAATACAGGGTGGTAGAGCAGATCGGGTGTGGAGTAACTAGTTGGGGTTGTAGAGGACGAAGACTGGGTGCTTACAGCAAGTAGCCGCTGTCCCCTTGGGCTCAGGCAATGAGAAGGTGCTAGCATTGGGGGCAGGGGAGGGTGAGAGAAGGCATGGGTGCCCTTGTAGGGACAGGAGATTCCAAAGTGACTGTTGGGTGGGAGCGTTGGCTCCGGAATCCGTGAAAGGACAGTGAAGGTGAGGTGAGCCCTCGGGGATGCTCACGGGGACCCCGCATTGGGGTTTGCTCCCAAGGGGCGCGTGAGCCAAGGGACACACAGGAACTAGCCAAAATGCAGAGGGAGGCCCCAAAGTGGGGTTTGGAGAAGTTGGGAGGGAGCTCCTTAAAAGGAGGGAGCTAACTCAGCGGGTGACAGGTAGAGAAGGCTGTGTGGGGCGTGCAGGGGAGGGCTCTGCCTATGGAGACCGCAGGGGTGGAGTAGAGAGGGTGGTGACATGGGTCAGGGCTGGACTATGGCCTCTGCAGAGCTAGCTGGGGGGAGGGGGGTGGTCAAGGTCTCTGGGGAACGGAGACGGACAGTCTAGAGGTGACAGGCACCAGACGGAGGGCAAGCGGGGAAGGTGCAGTATAGTTGGGGGGCACAGGACGGGAGTCAGCGACTTTGGACTTGGTTGATCTGCTGCTGAGTAGCTGCGTGACATGGGCAAGTTACTTGGGGTTTCTGGATACAGGGCTCATGTCAGCTCCATCCAAATAGTATCGTGTGAGGTGGTCTGTGGGACAGCAGGAGCTTGGGGGTGATTCAGAGCCATGACTTTGAATGCCCCAGCTCCAGCTCCTCACAGCCGGGGCTGGCAAGTCCCTCCAGCCTGATTTACGTCCGTGCCCCGCACGCCTCGCTCATGGCGTCAGCGGCAGCAGCAGGCTGCCGTCACCTTGTGACTCCGCCACTCGCCTTCTGCAGGAACTGGAAGGAAGCTCCGAATTCCACAGCCGAGTTTAAGTCCATGCCCTCGCCAGCCTCCTGGCGGTGAAGCCCGAGCTGCCTCGGCGACTCTGGAGAAGTGAGACCGGAGAGATGCCCGCTTGCAGGGTCTCACCTGTGGGCTGCACCTGGCTGGTGAAGCCAGCCTGGAGCCTGGTGAGGGCACCGAGTGCGGGAACGCGCCCAGCTGCCTCCCCCGCTGTGCTGCAGGTACGCACCCCTATGTGCCCAGTCACTGTGGCCGTGGCTTGTGACCTGGCTGTCCCTTGGCTACAGCGGCGTGACTGCAGCATCTGATACGGCTGCTGGCACGCCCCTTGTGCCTGGCCTGGGACCGGGCGCCACATGGGGACATTTCCCCCTGCTCAGGAGACTATTTTTAGAGGGCTCCAGCTGAGCAGCTGCTGTGGACGTGTATCTTCACTAGGAGCGTGTGCGTCATTAATGAGGTGTGCAGGTGTGTGCGTCCTGGGAGGGGCTGACCCTGCCCCTCCAGGTGGCTCTCCAGGCTGGCTGGCCCCTGCTTTCAGCTCTGCCAGGTGGCTTTGCTCCTCACATCCCCTGCGCAGGCAGACGTTGCGTCTGAGTCTGGTCAGTCAGGAATTTTTACCCGCCTTTCCCCCACAATGCGGGGGAGCGGGTACCAGGGTCCTGTCCTAAGGAACCGTGTAGGGCCGGCCCCGGGTCCTTGGCCCCTTTGGCATCCCGGATGTATGGAACCTCTCTCCATTTGGCTTGCGGGTGCAGAGGACACATGGAAAGGCAGATTCACGGTGCCCTGGAGCCAGACTTGGAATCTGGTCCCTGCCGCTTATCAGGTCCGTGACCTTGGGCAAACCACATTCTCGAAGACTTCCTTCTCGAAGCCTCAACTTACTCTCTCTGTAATGTGGGCTAATGGGAGGACTGATTTCCTGAAGTCCGCGGCGGAGGCAGAACAGGTAAAGCGTGGAGCCCTTCCTGTTCGGTGTTCTGTAAGTTACTAGCCCCGCCCTGCCCTGCCCTCTTTTTTCCCCTTAGAGATTTCTTCATATTTACGAACTTTGTTAGTCTCTGCTATGGCCAGGCCCTGCCCTAGGTCCAGGTGAGCTGGTGGCGTTGGAAGGGCTCGTGGTATAGCACCAAGACTTCGGGGTGAGCCTAGGACGGTGACCACGGGTGAGCTGGCAGAGATGGGCGAGTGGGGGGACTGATTGTCCTAAGCACCCTCCTCTTGAAGCGTGGCTGATGATCTCCAGACCTCACCTGCTGGTGAGGTTTCATAGGCAGGTAGGAAAGGGAGGCCTTTGTTTCTTCCCCTGAAGATAATCTCCCACCTGCGTCCCGGTCAGCTCCACACAGCCTGTCAGTGGCTTCTGGAGAGCCTGCCCAAGTTTTAGGGGAGGACCCAGGCCCACCCAGCAGCTCATGGGATGGCTCTGCGCTGCCTGGACAGCTCTGTAGGGTGTCCTCTGGGGGAAAGACCTGAGGTTTAGGTGGTGCTCAGGAGTGGAAGAGGAGAAAGGGGTCATAGTGGTCTTCAGGTCCGGGCAGTGAAGACCGTGCCCTCTCCTCATCTGCCAGCACAGGTCCCACAGGACCACGCTGGGGAAGAGACGTGCATGGAGGACCTCTGAAGGAGCAAAGAGCCCCTGAGAGCTGCCCCTCTTCTACCATTGTAGAAGACTGGGATGTGTCCCAGCTTCAGGGCAGGGACAGATTTTCCCAGCCCTTTCCCTGTTGTAGGTCCAGGACACCTGCTTCTGTCTGTGTCAGATTTTCTGCCAGCCAGGTAGATTTATAAATTCAGACAGCACTTCCCCTATCCCCACCCCCTTGAGGGCACACACCTTTGTCATGTCCTGAAGCTTCTGGTTTGAAACCATGTTGAAATCTGTCAGCTCAGTGCATTAACAGGACAGTCTCAGCAAACTTACTTGGCAGAAACACCAGATTCCTCAAACCACGTGGGCTGGCCCGCATGTCCCCTGCCCTGGGAAAGTGAAATGTACGTCATGGGTTTGGGGGCTAACTGGCACTGAAAAGCAGTCAGATTTTTGTGTTCAATTTTCTTACATGTTCACAGTGACCACCATCGGCTCTCCTGTGGGGTGCCGTGTGGATATTATTGATTAAAGAAGTGAGCGGGATATGCAGGGAGGAGGCGGGGCGGACCCTGCATTTGGGCGCAGGGAGGAAGCCGGCCCCCTTGGCAGGCTGGTGACAGGAGCCCGGCTGCCTTCTCTTTGACACCAGTGCTCAGAAGACGTCTGTATCCCCATCTTACCGCTGTGGGCGACAAGTAGAACGTTCCAGAAATCCAGTGCTCAGTGTAGCATTTTCCAAAAACAAACATGCTCTCAAGGCCCCTTAGAAATCTGTATCATTGTTTCCTCATTTCCGTGGTATATAGGAAGTGATTTTAATGACAATTAAAAAAAGAAATCGCGGCGTCATGGTTGTGGAACCTCATGCAAATGACACGTTCTGTCCAGATCAGAGAAGCGAGGTGAGGATTAAATCAGCACACGGGGTTTGCTGGGCAGTAGCAGGTACTCAGGGAGCAGCAGCCCCCATCCCTTCGTGGTCCACACATCTTGGGTGTCTGTCGCTGTGTCACCGTAGCACCACATTTTTGGGTGGCCCAAGAGCAGTGCACCTGCCTTAAAGGTGTGGTCTTCATTCATTCATTCATCAGAGACTGACTGAGCTTCTGTTATGTGCCGAGCACTGGGGTCACAAAAATGAATGGCACGTGCAGCCCTGAAGCTGTTCCCACTCTGGGGAGGTGTTCCCATAAGCAGTCACGCTACTTCCTCTCTCATGATGACTCTGAAGGGAGTGGGCATCCAGGGCACTGGCATCTTGAACCCTGGAGAGGGACCCTGGAGAGAGCTGGTGGGAAGGAGGTGAGAATGTCTTGCCATCCCACGCCACCTGTTATAGTCATGCCCCAGGTTTTAGACAACAGAAGCCAGAGCTGGTTTTTTTTTTTTTTTTTTTTTTGGTTTTATTTTCTTTTTGGTGATTATATGTATTTATTAATTACCACTGAGATTCTACAACCAAATTAGTTATTGCACCTTTTTAAAGGTACATTACAAAAAAATTAAACATGAATAATAAAAATTCAATGTCACATTTATGTTTATGTACAAATAATCAGTATCTCTGAAGGACCAAATTATGGTATCTACATGAAAAGGAGAAATTTCAGGTTCTGATTGTCAGGCGCTCCAACAACGTTCAAGCTTTTCCTTTTATTTATTTATTTTTTTGTAATTTTATTTTATTTTTTCAGTATTCCAAGATTCATTGTTTATGCACCACACCCAGGGCTCCACGCAATATGTGCCCTCCTTAATACCTACCACCAGGCTTATCCAAGCCCCCCTCAAAACCCTTAGTTTGTTTTTCAAAGTCCACAGTCTCTTATGGTTCATCTCCCCCTCTGATTTCCCCTAATTTACTTCTCCTCTCCAACTCCCAGTGTCCTCCATGTTATTCCTTATGCTCCACAACTAAGTGAAACCATATGATAATTGACTTATTTCACTCAGCATAATCTCCAGCCCCATCCATGTTGATAAAGAAGTTGGGTATTCATCCTTTCTGATGGAGGCATAATACTCCATAGTGTATATGGACCATATCTTCTTTATCCATTCGTCTGTTGAAGGGCATCTTGGTTCTTTCCACAGTTTGGCGACTGTGGCCATTGCTACTATGAGCATTGGGGTACAGATGGCCCTTCTGTTCACTACATCTGTATCTTTGGGGTAAATACCCAGTAGTGCAATTGCAGGGTCATAGGGAAGCTCTATTTTTTATTTCTTAAGGAATCTCCACACTGTTCTCCAAAGTGGCTGCACCAGCTTGCATTCCCACCAACAGTGTAAGAGGGTTCCCCTTTCTCCACATCCTCTCCAACACACGTTGTTTCCTGTCTTGTTGATTTTGGCTGTTCTACGTGGTGTAAGGTGGTATCTCAATGTGATTTTCATTTGAATCTCCCTTATGGCTAATGACGATGAACATTTTTTCATGTGTCCGATAGCCATTTGTATGTCTTCTTTGGAGAAGTGTCTGTTCATGTCTTCTGCCCATTTTTGACGTGATATCTGTTTTGTGTGTGTTGGGTTTGAGGAGTTCTTTATAGATCCTGGATATCAGCCCTTTGTCTGTATTGTCATTTGTTAATATCTTCTCCCATTCCGTGGGTTGCCTCTTTGTTTTGTTGACTGTTTCCTTTGCTGTGCAGAAGCTTTTGATCTTGATGAAGTTCCAAAAATTCATTTTGCTTTTGTTTCCTTTGCCTTTGGAGACATGTCTTGAAAGAAATTGCTGTGGCCGATGTTGAAGAGGTTACTGCCTATGTTCTCCTCTAGGATTTTGATAGATTCCTGCCTCATGTTGAGGTCTTTTATCCATTTTGAGTTTATCTTTGTGTATGGTGTAAGAGAATGGTTGAGTTTCATTCTTCTATACATAGCTGTCCAATTTTCCCAGCACCATTTACTGAAGAGACTGTCTTTTTTTCCACTGGATACTTTTTCCTGCTTTATTGAAGATTATTTGACCATAGAGTTGCAGGTCCATATCTGGGCTTCCTAGTCTGTTCCACTGATCTATGTGTCTGTTTTTGTGCCAGTACCATGCTGTCTTGGTGATCACAGTTTTGTAGTAAAGCTTGAGGTCAGGCAATGTGATGCCCCCAGTTTTGTTTTTCTTTTTCAACATTTCCTTCACAATTTGGAGTCTTTTCTGGTTCCATACAAATTTTAGGATTGTTTGTTCCAGGTCTTTGAAAAATGCCGGTGGAATTTTGATCGGGATGACATTGAAACTATAGATTGCTCTAGGCAGTATAGACATTTTAACAATGTCTATGAGAGCCTCCCACCTTCCGGGAGTGACAGGAAGACCAGAGTCAATACATTTTATTGCTTTGGGACTAGATTCAACCAAAAGGCATAGCGATGGGGCAGGAAATCCTGTCTGAATCCGAAGTTCCCATGTGATGGCATAAAATCCTGATGAACCCTTGGAGAGAGGGGAAAAAAGTAAAGAAATGCTTGACTTTAAGAGGAAAGATTTTTTTTTTTTTTTTAAGCAAAGGAAGTTGGATATTTAGAGGTCCTTTTTTCCTCTCCAGAACTATTTTTAGCTTCCAGCTCTACCGTTTTCTTGCAGACGACTTAGGTGCTGTATGTGGATCAGATTGGTTGAGTTTGGGAACGGAAAGCAAGCCACATCTTCCTGCTTGGGAGTCAGGAGGGAACGTGCAGTGTTGTCCTGCGTTTGGGGGCTCTGGAGCAGAGCCTGTAGAGAATGGGATTCCTGCAAACAGCCAGACGTGTGGGATCACTGAGTGGGGTGGTTGCCCCAGAGAAACAGAACCCATTTTGCAGGAGAGGAAACTCCGAGAAGTGGAGTGGTTTGCCTGAGGTCACACCACTGGAAGAGTCTGAGCCAGAGCCCAGACTTCCCCTGTGGGTGTTGGCTTCTGTAAGTGTGCCACAAGTGGGTGGGTGGTACGTGTGCTCAAAGCCCTCAATGGTTTCTTGATGCTTCTCTTTTAAGGCTAAGAGTCCATTTAAATGGCATCCACCTCTCCTTATAGAACACACGGAGAAAGAGTCTGGTAGCTGTTTGCCTCCTAAGTGGCCACATTTGCGCCAAACAGCTAGCCTGGTCATGGTTTTAAAACTAGGGGATTGAAACCTCGTTGTCCTTTAAAGCATTTGTTTTCTTTTTCATCTTTCGGTAATTCATAGGAGAAGAAAAGTGGAACTTTCAGGGAGTACATCTGTAGAAGAGAGATTGACTTTTAAGAAACCACTTTGGAAGTGGAGTCCAATCTTCCCCTCCTCCTAGGAGATCATTCTGGAGAGCTGGGTCCTTATCCCACGGGTTCCTACCCTGAATGGCTTTTGAGTCCTGCCTTGTGAGGCTGTAAAACCCTTTCCCTTGCATTCATGGTGGTGGCAGGGAGGAGGTGTTTTCTGTAGAGCCAGGCATAGCGTTGGAGCCCACTAGTGACTTGGTGGGACCTTCTGTTCCCTGATTCCTCTGCCTTTTGAGCTCCCAGGGCATACCACTGTGCTTGGGTTATCGCGTTGTGTTTAAATGGTTTCTTCCTGGCTGTGGGTCCAACCAGGCTGTAGGACATTGGACACAGGACAAGTCTGTCCCCTGACGGGGAAAAAAATGAATGAATTAAAAAAAAGAAACGGATATGAACCCATTACTCTAAGTATCATGGGCCAAGTTTATTTTTCAGTGATTTTTTTTTTTTTTTTTTTTTTAAGCAGGATCCCTCTTCTCTATTTATATCTAGATTATAGTTTTTTAAATAGAAGTGATTGGCTGACAGGTGACAGGGGATATGGCTCCCCTGCTTCCCAGCTGGTCCTCAAAGGAAATTGGGCCCCAGGTCCTTGGGGATATTTCTGACACTATTATGCTGTCCAACTTACCATTATCTATGAGTTCAAACTTTTTTTTTTTTTTAAATCCAAAATAATCTGTATTTAAGTGGAGTCCCTCCCACCTGCCATGTGTTGATAGGTGTTTGTGGGAAGTGATGTATGTGTGTGTGTCCTTCTTTACCCACCCACTTACCAATCTAACAAATGTTTGTTGAGGGCATACTATGTGTCAGGGACTCCTCTGAGTCCTGGGGATACAGCCAGGGACGCACGAGGTGCCCTTGTTTGTGGAGCTTATACCCTGCTGTAAGGGAGACTCCCAAAATGGACAAATAGAATAAAATGACACTGGTAATAACCATAATGACAGCTATAAGCAAGAGGAGAGGCTAGGACAGGGGACAACGAAGTACGCCTTTATAGGAGATAGGCTGGGGACCTCTCCGAGAAGGGGGCATTTGAACAGACACCTGATGATGAGAAGGAGTGGGCCCAGAAAGTGTCAGGAGACCTGCGGGCATGAGGGCCTTCCCCCCTCCCACACACACCATCCACCTGCCTGTCCCCCCAGGGACTTGACCCTGGGGCATGGCACCCGAATGTCCCAGTGGCCCTCCCTCTCTGGAGGAAGACGCTCATCCCTTCATAGCGGATGCGTGGGAGTTCTTTTTCTTTTGAGCATTTTAGCTCTTAGAGATTTTTCCTTTTGTGCATTTCATTTTGTGTTCTAAGAGTGATTCGTTAACTTCAGAAAGACTCTTGAACTCAGGAAATACTAAATGATACGGGCTCAAACAGGAGTCACGGCCACCCTTCCAGAAGCCCGAGGCTGTCACGCTAAGGCCATGGGGTGATGCTTCAAAGGGCTCTCATGGAGAATGTGGGGGGACACCGGGCATGGGGTGAATGCGGATTTCAAACAACAGCACCACGGTGGCTACCTGACAGGTTGATGACGGCCACCATGGTTTAGGGCAGTGTAAGGCACTGAGTCAGGCACCGTGCGTTCTTGATATCTGATTTTGGGACATGATTCTGCAAGGCGGGCGTGCCTCACTCCACGTGAGAGGGGGGACGACTCTTTTTTTTGAGGCCCCTGACCATTTGCTTGACCACCCCACAGCAGTCTCCTGGGACAGTATACTGTTCAACTGGGGTCACTCGAGACCGTCAGCAAAGCATACAGAATTTTTCGAAGCTCTTCTTCCTGTGAGAGGCTGCTCTCTACCTTGGCAGTGTTGTCTGATTCATGACAGAATAGGAGCTAATATTTCCCTGGGGCCCTTTAGCAGCGGAAAACGCGGAAGGCGTGGTACAGAGGTTTCTAAGTCACTTAGCAGTTTTTATGAACTGCTAATTACCTCATAAAGGCGTTTTATTGGCCAAGGGTAATCTGTTATTGGCTCTGTTTACATATCTCAGGGCCTTTGCCTATTTCTCTTGCCCTGGTCGGCGCATTGCTAGAAAGCTCTGCCCTCTGTCCGGCAGAGGAGGCTTTGAATGTCCGAACCAGTGTCCAGCACTGGCCCCGAAAGGACTCTGGTTCCTTATCTGGTGAATCTTGGAGTTAGTCATTAGGTGTTTTGAGTAGGAGAACTGCAAGCCTGAGGTATGACCATATGACCTCTCGATCTGATTGCCTGAATAGATTAGGCAATACACCGGGCCTTGGTTTTCTTATCTGCAACGTGGGGGAAGGAAAGAGGAAGGCAAGTTATTGTTTATTTTCATCTGTTTTCTTTCTGAATGGGCTCTTCCACTTCTGAGGCTTTCAGAAGTTTCTCCCGCAGGGAACAGAAGTGACAGAGCAGGTGGTGAGCTTAACAGGTGACAGAGGGAAAGTAGAGCCAGCCGGCTCCTGTTTCATTTTTATTTTTCCCACTGATTAGAGTACTTTAAAATGGAAAGGGTAGGGCCAGCCTACAAAGCAGCTGGAGTCTAGAGTGATTAAAAGAAAATAGCACAGGGGGGCCTTGGGGCTATCAGAGTTCTGTTTTCTGTTTCCTTAAGAGAGTTTGGAGACAGGAGCTCAGAGATCCACTACCTGGTTCTTTAAAAAAGAAAAATTACAGGGGCCCCTGGGTGGCTCAGTTAAAAAAAAATTACAAAAGGAAATGGAGATGACAGAGTTGTCATGGTTTTTATGAAGCAGGAAAGGATGGGTTCTGGAAACAATAGGCCCGACGCAGAGAGAGTGACAGCATTCCCCAGCAAATACCCAGAGTGGATTAGTAAACAGATGGGGAGTTTTGCTGGAAGATGCCCGGGAGTTGTCACGAGTGCTCTAAAAACCAGCAGAGCCAAGTTCATGCGTTACATTTCTGATAGGGTCGTTGTTAGATCAAAGTGGTGCCCAAGATGCCATTTCCTGGAGATGCACTAACAGATTTTCTCCTCCTGCCTTGCAAACTTGCTTAACAACATGTCGCTCCCATTTACTGAGAGAGAGAAACCGTGTGTTAGACATGGGCTAAGGTTTAATCTGTGTTGTCCCATATAATGCTCAGATCAACCCCATGAAAAAGATTTGATCACGATCTTTCCTATATTGTGGATAAGCACATTGAAGCTCAGAGAGGTTAAGCAACTTGCCCAAGGCTGCACAGCCAGCGAGGGCAGAATAGGAGTCTTGCCCCCTGCGCTTACCCACAATGCCACACTTCCTCCCAGTGGTTACTGTAGCTATACCTTTTGCCCCCAAAGTATTCGTATTGGATTGGCATCAGTCTGGTCTGCAAAGCCCTCTGGTGTGGGGTGCCCCTGGGGTCTTCCCTTTGCTTTGTGATGTTCAGCACTTTTATCCATGACCTGAATGAAACCATAAAGGCACACAACACAGGACAGCGTTAAATGGTCCTAGTCTGTCCAACCATGGGCGGAAACCACAAGGACCATTGAAAAGTGTGCCTTTCTACATCTTGGATTTTAGGATTTTTTTAATTTTTATTTTTCTAAGAATTTGTTTATCACTTCCTCTCTACACCCAACCTGGGGTTTGAACCCATGCTCCCAAGATCAAGAGTTTCAAGCTCTGCTGACTGAGTCACCCAGGCGGCCCGGTTTTTAGTTTATTTGAATTTTCAGGTAAGCCGCACATGTAAGAGGGACCCTTAGAGCAGAGCGCGTGGAAGGCGCATGCGTGATTCCGAGCCCACTTTGCTGCCTCTCATCCCTGTGTTCTCCACAATATGTACCACCTGTTTGAGAATCCTCTCTAGAATTTGTGCCAAGGATTAGCAGCGAGCAGACCAGTCCCTTCTGCTGACTCGCTTCTGGTTATACTGGGTGCTGCCAAGCACTGTGGAGGAAAGGAAGCCAGTGGAGGAGGAGGGGGAAGGTTCAAGGTATGGGTGGCTGGTCGGTTGTAGGTCCGGTCCTGACAGGGCTGGAATGGGAGAAGAGGGGTGCGGGCCTGCAGGCCTCCTGGGGAATCTCCGTGATTTGCTCCACGTCTCCAGCCAGAAGGGGCATCTCATCAGAGCCAGAATCCAGGCCTCTAGACCTGGCTCGTCCCCAAGGGACCCACGGTGCTGAAATCCACCCCTGCAACCTGGTTTCTGCTGGTCCCAGGACTGGAGATGTGCACCTGTTCCTTGACACTCACGGGACCTGCCTTCCTACCTCCAATCAGCAAAAGTATTTAATCAGCATTTATTGGAAGCCAACAGCACAGGACAAGGTTCTAGGTCCTGGGGATACATTTTTTTTTTTTTTTTTTTTTTTAGATTTTATTTATTTGACAGAGAGAGACATCGCAAGCAGGCAGAGAGGGGGAGGAAGCAGGCTCCCCGCTAAGAAGAGCCCGATGTGGGACTCGATCCCAGGACCCTGGGATCATGACCTGAGCTGAAGGCAGAGGCTTAACCCACTGAGCCACCCAGGTGCCCCACATTTTTAATAGAACAAAAAGGGAAGGGGAAGAAAAGGACACCTACCAACCCTCAAATTTGGAAATGTTCTCACCTAGGAAAAAGACCACTGGGATATTGGATTTAATGTGACAATCAAACAGCTTAAATATACAATAAATTTTTTAGGCTGGAATGGTCAGGACTTTTTTTTTTTCCCCCAAGTGGATTTTATTCTACAGTGAAATCACTGCTGCTAATTTTCATGGGGAACATGCCGTAGCCAGGCCTTTTTTCTGTGGCGTCCAAGGCCAAGTGCAGAATGCCAGTAAGTTGGCGTTCCCAGGAATTTTTGTGGGACCTGGAAATGATAGCATGCTGCTTTTTGTTGATGTATCAAAAAGGAGGTCCTGACTTCTTGCTTCAGGAACAGGGGCGTGCGTGTGACCTTGTGTGCCCGTGTGTGTGTGTGTGTGTGTGTGTGTGTGTGTTTCAACCTCAGAGAAGGTCTGACCCACGACCAAACAACCCCTTGAAATTGCCAGTGGCTTTAAAAGAATATCCTGTTTCCTTCAGGCCCCAGAGGGCATATGTTCAAGTAAATACTTTAATTAAATTACATTCCGTTGCCACATCCTTTTTTAAAGAAGAGAGTAAATGGAGTCTCTTCTGGGAAAGTTGTGCCATCGTCGCTGGATGGCTCTCTTCAGGAGGAAAATGTTTATTTGAAAACTCTCGACACCCTGTTGTACTTACATGTCTCTGACCAGGGGAGGAAGGGAGACGTGTTTCCTTTTAGAGGACGCCAGTTTTAGGATGAGTCCCCGGGGATGTGGGAACAGCTGTCAGAGCCTGTTTTCTCTGCCTGGCCAGGCCCTTCCACGGCCGTGAGCAGGAGGGGCAGGGTCCCTGTGATCTGAGAGTCCGGATGCTTGTCGTGGGCCCAAACTGGAATTATCCCCGGGCTTGGTAAGCACCCATCTTCCCAACTTGGCATTTTGCATCTTTTACCTACTTAAATGTAGTCATTGCCTGGGCAAAGACCCATGTGAACATTTGTTTTTGAAAACTGTTGATGTTTTCTCCTAAGGGAATACATACTCCCATAGAAAAATTTGGAAACATAATATAGGCTAAGAAGGAAAATAAGAATCCTCTATTTTCCCACATCGCAGGGATAAAGTGCATTTTTGTCTGTTTTCCTGTTTCCAGTATTTTTTTTTCCCCAATCTTGTCTATCTAGTCCAGCCAACGCTGTGTGAATGAATGGCTCTTACAGGATTTTGTTAATGACGTCTGCCCCAAGGAGCCGAGCCCCATTCCCGCTGAGGCCTGCACACTTGCCCTCGTATGCATTTTAATGGAACTCTTCTGTCTAGTATTATGAGAGGTTAAAGATGTATGATTCAATCAGGCATCTTCTGGGCTCAGGTGAAGGATCTGTGAGCCCAGAGGCCACAGGTCAATTACGTAGGAGTGAGTCAGAACCCCGGCCTGCCCAGTCACACTTCTTAAGGTGCATTATCGCTCTAATAAAATGTTCTGGGCTATAATTTTGTAACAGTTGGTACTAGGAGTCCCAAAGGAATGGTGCATTTATCTTGAACAGGGGCTCTACCCAGCACCGCCCCCCCCCATCAGCACAGCAAAGTTTGCTTTAATGATGTTCCTTTGAATAATTTAAATGCCACCCTCCTGTTGATTCGTTCTGTGTATTTTATTCTGCAAAATGCCCCAAAGGGTTAGTTGGTTTTCAAAAGCTGCGTGTTAGACACAGTTGGATATTTTTTTTTTCCTTCAGTGGCTTTGAGATTTATGCACTGATGCTTTTCTCAGACAAATACCAGGGGGAAAGACCTTTGCAATATACAAAATTTCATCCCGGGAATCCACAGTGGACAATTTCTCGCCTTCTGCAAAGCCCCTGGTGGAAGCTCAGGGGTGGGGGTGGGGTGGGGAGGGATGGTGGTGGGTGGGGGTGGGAAGGAGGTAGGGAAGGGGCATGGTGGTGGGGTTGGCACAGGTCTTTCTGGTTGTGTGTCTAACCAGAGCTACGGTAAATAGCATAGTCATGACTGTTCCCCTAAAATGATCTAAAAACCTGATATTGTTGCTGCTGACCGAACTATGGAAACCTGATTGTGAACTTGTAAGAACTCTGCCCTAGGGGATAAAGGATTGAGGAAATTTTAGGTATAACATGGTCTGAGAAATCCTCTTTGCCCAGAGCTTGTGTTTACAGATGGGAGATAGGCTCTGCCAGGGTTGAGAAGTATGGGTAAGTCACAGCCACCCCTGTGTAGGGGGATAGAACCCGCATGTCCTGAAGCCCAGCCCTGCCCCTCCTGTGCCCCATGGGGCCGTTCCAAGACCTCTCATGTTCTAAGGTCGCCAGAGAGGTAACAACACTGTACCATCGAAACGAGAAACACTCTTTGCTCAGTGGTCTGAAAACTTGAGAAACAGATGCTTTGGGTGCCTGGGGCGTGTGGGTGGCTTAGTGGTTTGAGCTCTTGATTTCGGCTCAAGTTGTAATCTGGGATCCGGGGTTGGAGCCCTGCACTGGGCTCCTCGATCAGCAGGGTGTCTGCCTGGGGATTCTCTCTCTCCTTCTGCCCATGCCCTCATTTGCACTTTCTCTAAAATAAATCTTAAGGAGCGCCTGAGTGGCTCAGTGGGTTAAAGCCTCTGCCTTCGGCTCGGGTCATGATCCCGGGGTCCTGGGATCGAGCCCCGCATCGGGCTCTCTGCTCAGACTGCCTCCCCCCACCCCTCTGCCTGCCTCTCTGCCTACTTGTGATCTCTGTCTGTCAAATAAATAAATACAATCTTTAAAAAAAAGGAAAAGAAAAGAAAAGCAGATGCCAACCTCCAGAGGTCCCAGTGTGTTCGTACTGAAATGAATGTATGTTGTGGATTAGGAAGGGATGTGAGGAGGGCCTTTCACAAGCGTTCTGAGTGTCTGTTAGCCTTTTAAAGAAACGTTCTGTGCAGAGGATCCCCAGTATCTGTCTGGGCCCCCATTAGCTGCCCCCCCCCCATGTGAAAGGTCAAGGCAAGGAAAAGACAAAGGAAGCTGATGGCAGCTTTGCAGGAGCTAAACACAAGTGTGTTTTTCAAAGGGATGAGTCAGTAGGGAAATAATAGCAGTATAAAAAAAATTTGAAAAGCATGAGAAAAAAGAAAAAAGTGTTAATTATGTTAACCTTTTAGAACTTGTGCATCGCCCAGCAGGAACAGGAGCCTGTTTTGTTTGGTTGAAACCAGCCATCTGATGATAAGTACTTTCTACAACCCCAGATGAGGGGCCTCCTGTGCTGCTCAGTTGTTCTGCTCCTAAGCCCTCATGCTCCTTGAGGCCTCAGAAGGTTCTGGATTCCGAGCTTGGAGCCTCTTTGGAATTTCACTGTACAAAATGGGGAAGTGTGGTGTGTCTGACTCTCAGGCCTGGAGGGGCCGAGGGTTGTGGGAAGAGCCCAGTCTTTAGAGCAAGGCCGAGATGGTTCGTCCTGGGCTTTGCAGCAGCTGTGCTGTTAGCCACAGGGTTAAGACTTTTGGGGGCCCCAGGAGATCATCTATAAAAGGGACATCAGCTATGCTCACTCCAAGGATTGGCACAAGACTCAGAGCCGAGTGAGCCCATTGATGGTCATGTGGTCGGTAGTGGTCACATCCCACTTGCCCTCACCCGTGGGCCATTGCCTGTAGGGTTCTCATTTTGTGTCGGGTCTCTGCGGTAGGGCTCTTTGGTCAAGACGGGGCTAGAATACGCAGTCGCCTAAGAGAGGGCTGTTGCTTTGTCCAGAGCTGTCCCAAACCCAGAGGGCCACACCATGTGCACACCTGTGATGCGGAGAGCTGGGGCACCGTTGGGGCCAGGTGTGGGACAGAGAGTGGAATTCTCACTGGGAGCATCTGGGAATGTTCCCTCGAAGATGTGGAATCCCAGAATCCTAAGGGAAGAGGAGGGCTTTGGCGTGGTGTTCTTGGGGGATGGGAACAGCTGCCGTAAAGGCCGAGAAGTTGAGTGTCTGATGTCATTAAGCATCTCAGAGCTGGGCTGGGCTTCAACCTTAGAGTACATAGAGGCATGGGGGGGGGCGGGGGAGGGAATAATGAAGATGAGGCTGGAAGGGAAGCATTTTGGATAAGGCTGTGGATTTTGAGATTTTACTATGTATGTAATGGGCAAACCCATTGGAAGCTTTTGAATAGCGGAGATGCCCCGGGTTTTTGGCAGGAAGCTCTGGCTGCCGGGACTGGGTGGGTTGGAGTGGGAAGCAGCTGCGGGTGGCGAGCCCCTTGGAAAGCGGCCGTGATCCTCCTGGCGAGCCATCAGGAGGACGAGGCCCGAGTCCCAGAGGCGGTGAGGAGACAGCTTTGAGGAACATCACAGAAACAGTGCTAGAAAGATCGGAGTCTGGTTGGATGGGGCGGATAAGGAGAGGGAAGAGGTGGGAAGCATCCTGGAAGCTGGGACGGAGGAGGAGGAAGGAACAAGGGGAAACAAGTTCCCTGTGAGCATTCTGGCTTTGAGGTGTCAGGGGACGTCTGCCAGCGTATCCAGCGAATGGTGTGGGGTGTGGGATTTGGAGCATCAAAGACGGATGACAGAAAGAAATTTACAGAAAGTTCCAAGATGTCGTGTTTGTGTACAATCTTAGAATTTACGAAGAAGCTCGTATGTCAAAAAGCCCCCCACGTGGGGCTCCTGGGTGGCCCAGTCGTTAAGTGTCTGCCTTCAGCTCGGGTCATGATCCCAGGGTCCCGGGATCGAGCCCCACATCGGGCTCCCTGCTCAGTGGGAAGCCTGCTTCTCCCTCTCCCACTCCCCCTGCTTGCGTTCCCTCTCTCGCTATGTCTCTCTCTGTCAAATAAATAAATAAATAAAATCTTTAGGGGGAAAAAAAAAAAACCCCACAGGATGAGGCATTCTGACTGTCTTTGTTTTACAGGGGAGGATCCTGAGGCCATGCCCATGTAAGGAGTCCGTGATTAGAACGAACGGGTGGTGAGCTTGAAGGTACTTTCAGAGGACATGGTCCAGGCGTCTGGAAACGTTGAAATCCACACTGTCCTCTCGATATGTCACTCTTTGGAGGAAGACTGTCACCCTCCTGCCACCCCTCCCCCACCACTGCCCGGAGCAGCAGGGCGACCCCTCCCTACCTCCCTACCTCTTCTCCCCGTTAGTGGAGATGTAACCGTGTGCCGGCTTGGGCAGCTGGGTGGGCACCTGGGGGATAGGCTGAGGGACATTAATGCCTGCGTGGTGCGGAAAGCAGGAGGGGAGACCAGAGCAGACAGGCTGCCCTGGCTGGGGCCCAGCGCGGGAAGGAGCAAGGCACAGTCCGTAGTGGGCTCTTGGGGACAGTTGGGGTGATCGTGGCTTTCTGCAGCGGGGCGGGGAGCCGTGGCGGGGTGCTGAGCAGAGGAGTGACAGGGTCTGACGGCCCCTGTGTGCTCTGTTGACATTGGGCTGGGTGGGGGGGTGCACAGAGGCTGGTGGGGCTCTATGCAGGGCCCCAGAGGGATCCCTGGAAGCTGCGAGCAGGGGGCAGCACGTGTGTAGTTTGAAGGGAAGACTGATAATATTCGATGGATTCTTTGCGGCGATCGGTTGATTCAAAGGAGTCGAGGAGGGTCTCAGGAGCAGGACAGGTGGGGCCGCGTTAGGATGGGGAGGGCCGTGGAGGAAACCAGCTTGGGTGGGGTGGGGGGACATGTCCGGGAGCCTGTGTGAGGCTGTGCTAACCTTCAGAGGCCTCCTGGGCATCAGATACCTGGGGACAGGAGCACCGAGGTCCGGAGCACTGTCTGTTGTGGGAGTCATCCCTCTGAGACTGAAAACAGCAAGGCTGGATGAGATGGCCCAGGGACCGGGTGTAGACAAGAAGGGGAGCCTGGAGCACTCCCTTGCCGAGGGGCAGAGGAGGGCCAGAGGCCAGAGAACAGGTGGGAGGCTGCAGCGTGTGGAGTCTGGGCAGTGAGGGAGGTATGTCCCCCAGGAGGAGGAAGAGGAGGAGGGGTCACGTGTCTAGGGTGGCAGGTGACTCGGGTGGAATGACAGTAGCCATTGGACTCATCCCGAGTCTTCTCCAGTGGTAACCTGGAACTCTTGTGTAGGGAAAGGGTCTGTGAGAACATCGCCATCACTGATCCACTGGGCCCCACTGTGATACCGAGGGCCCTAACCGTTGCTCATCGATGGCCCGTTACGTGCCCCATGATCTTCATTACTCTGATTTGATCCTCCTCGCAGGACTGGAGGGTCCGCACATTTCACCGCGGTAGGAATGGAGGCTCCCAGAGTTGTGATGGTTTGTTCAAGGTCAGAGTTAAAGGGGCAGAGCCGCTGGCTCCCACGCTGGGGCGGGTTGGTGCAGGGGGCACAGAGTACCTCCAGAGGGAGCTTTGCTGTGGGCTTTAACACTTGAGCTCGTTGCACAGGGGGGCCTCTTGCATTTCTTCCTCCAGTGGCCTCATGCCCCCCCAACTCCCATGGCCCTTGGCTGAATTTGTATAAAGAAATAAGACCGGCTTGGTAAGGACTCCATAATAAATTATGGCGACGGTGATACAAAGGTGAACTGTGCCAGAGGGAAATGTCATGCTTTTTCTTTGCTTTAGAATGACGTTTAGTAAAAAGCCATGTTGTGTGGCCCCCAGGGATAGAGAAACCGAGATCTGTTTCAATATAAAAATATAAACTCAGGTAAATACAACATTTCTAGCTGCGAATTGCAGGGAGACTCTCAAGCAGGCCTGGGGATCTCAGAACCGGGAACCAGCCTGCAGACAGTCCGACATTGCGGCCACCACCTTGCAGAGGACTGGGTTCTGCCGGCCCCAGGCTGCTCACTCCTGGACGGCTCAGGGAGGGAGGCCACAACTCCCGTAGTTACAACCAGGACTGAGTTCTAACACCCAGACGCTATGGTCGCCCCACTCACGAAGGCCCTTCCACGAGGGGTTCTAAGCCTGTGGGTATCTGCCCTCATTCAGGGCCTCTCCCTGACCCAGGAAAGGCCCCAGACTGCTTCCTCCTCCTTCTGGGCCCAGTGCTGTTAGAGCCTGTGGCGAATGGGGGCTGAAGGAGGGGAGAAGGTGGGAGTTTAGAAGAGCTCCATAGTTCGGGGCCCCATCCTGAATTTACCAGCAGGACAGAGTGGGGTGGAGCATTTCCCTGCCGTGTAACTGGGGCTTGCTCAGCCACTGCCCCGGGCTGGGACCAGTCCCTCCAGGCCTTACTCCAACTGTAGAATTTCCCCGGGGCCATTGGAGGAAGACACCCCGTCTGTTTTCTGGATTTCTCCTGTGCGTCCAGTCGTCCTTATAGCCAGCTGGGTTCCCTGAAACCCCACGGGGGTCTGGCCTGGAGCCCACTCTCCTCTAATTTTTTTTTAAAGCCAACCCGAGACTTTCTTCTGGGAATTCCAGTCTCTAGGTTTCCTCGGCCAGCCTGTTGTTGAAGAAGGGCTGTTTAGTTTCTGAGAAACCTTCTGGGGCTTCTTAATGATTCTCTTCCAGATTTTCTTCTCACTAAAATTCCACTTTCCTGGGAGTTAAGGGGCTTCCGTGTTCAAAGACTGCCATCAGGTTGAGAAACGGACAGCCCTGCATGCTCCCCACCTGCCCAGAAGCAGCAGTTTACCCAGACTTTATACGCACCTGATGGGGAGCCATGGGCCTCCTCCTAAGCCAGAGTCATTCTCTCTCTCTCTCTCTCTCTTTTTTTTTTTTTTTAATTTTACCATTGCTTTAGTTACCACTCCCTGTTTCTAAGTTCCAGCTTTGTTGCAACCAATTTTGTGGCTAGGAACTTGCCTCTGAGAGGTCTTCTAGCCCAGAGGTCTTGTGACTGGATTCATGACAGCTCCCCTTAGGCTGTGCCCTGATTGCATGGTGGAAGGATAGTTTTTATTCAACAGATGGTGAGAATGTGACCTCTAAGAAGATGGGAAGAGGGAGGCAGGCCTGAGGGCTGTTCTGGTTATCACTTGGAAGTTCTGGTTCCAGGTTCTCCTGCTCCCTGGTGACTAGCTCAGGAGGCTCATTATGTCCACGAGTAGTGACTGAATGCCTTCTCGGGGTCACACACTGTTCTGAGTGCTGAGGACACAGCAATAGATACTCAGAGGCCTCGTACTGTAGCAACATGCCATGGGATGCCGTGGGATGCCGTGGGATGCCGTGGGATGCCGTGGGATGCCGTGGGATGCCGTGGGATGCCGTGGGATGCCAGTTGTACTCTATGGGCCTTAGAGCCTTGGCCCACGATCTATCTGTGGCTTGCAACTCAGTCTTTAAGAGTGCAGTGATTTTCACCTACATGATGTTTTGGTGATAATGTCTATGCCAGATGCTGTGTTTCAGTGGGAAATAAGACTGTCCTTTATTCCTGGCCTAAGTTGGAGGACACTGATGCCGTTATTAATCAGACCGTCCAGGTAAAACCCTTTGAGCTCAGGTCATGATCTCAGGGTTGTGAGATTGAGACCCCCCACCTCCACCACACATACACACACAGACTTCAGGACCACATCACAGTCTTGGGGGCTGTCGCTCTGTGGCCTAACCAGAAAGAACGGGTCCCAAGTATCAGGACTTCCAGACCCTGCCTGACCCAGAGAGGCCATTGGAGGTCAGGTGCACCAAAGGGGACCGTCCTTGGCCCAGCTCGCCCAACCCCAAATGGAGAAATCAGTGTCGGATAAACATGATACCTTTTTGTTCCCAGTGCCCAGAGTTGAATGCCAGCTGGTGAATGAGCTCCCTATACAGAAGAACTCGGCTTTTATTTGCATATTTTCCCAGGTGTGCTGCTCACCTGCCTCTTGGTTCACATTTTCCCATCTACCTCATCTCAGGCATTTTAAAAAATTATTTCCACATGGGGCGCCTGGGTGGCGCAGTCAGTTAAGTGGCTGGGTTTCAGCTCAGGTCATGAGCTCAGGGTCGTGAGATCGAGACTGGTGTTGGGCTCCGCACTCAGTGGGGCGTCTGCTGGAGTTTCTGTCTCCCTCTGCCCCTTTCCACTGCATGTGCATGCTTTCTCTCTAAAATAAATAACACACTTACTGTGCACTTGACACGTGGTGATCATCACTTCCGTATATTGGCTATCTGGACTGTGTCGGGCGTTTTACATGCGCTAACTCATTTAGTTCTTACTTAGAGCTCAGGTTGAAATTGAAGCCTGCTTGTGGAGATCAGCTCGGGGCGGCTAAGAGAAGCTTTAGCTGGGCTGTGGGTCTCTGTCTCCCTGGTGGTTTTTGCGGAACTTTCCGACAGCCTTCCCTTCTGCCTCCCCTGTCTTTTTTTTTTTTTTTTTTTTTTTTAAGATTTTACTTATTTATTTGACAGACAGAGATCACAAGTAGTCAGAGAGGCAGGTAGAGTGTGAGGGGGGAGCAGGCTCCCTGCTGAGCAGAGAGCCCGATGCGGGACTCGATCCCAAGACCCTGAGATCATGACCTGGGCTGAAGGCAGAGGCTTGACCCACTGACACCGGCACCCCATGCCTCCCGTGTCTTAAAAGGCATTTTTGTCTCGACCTCCCTCCTCCTCCCAGCTTCAGCCTGGCTCACTCCTGCTCTGCCCACAACCATACGTAGTGGCCCCATGGCCCCACATTCAAGCTCCTGGCCTCTTAGGATGAGCTAGAGAGGCGACTAGTGGCCCCTGTCCCCTCGTCACCCTCACCCCCCTGGAATGCTGTCTTCTCTCTGCTTCCTGGAAGGGGCTGGGCAGGCACCCTTTCTCCGCTGCTTATCACTTTCTGGCCCCGTTTCCTGGACCCCTCTGGGAGCTCTTCCCTCACCCTGTCCAGATAAGCCCCAGCTCCAGGGTGCTGTCCCCCAGACCACTAGCTCCCGTCTCCTCCCTTGGGGCTCTCCCTGCCACATCCGTGGTCTCTCAGCCAATGGCAGGCCCCTCTGGCTCCTCCCAGACCAGAAGTCCTGCTGGGTCTTCATTCCTAGAGGCACCCCGGCCCCAGCGCTCCATTCTCCAGACCCCATTACTGTCAGGGGCTCTTCCGCTTCCTCCTTTGGGTCCCCGTGCTTCAGACCGTCCTGCCTGGGGCTGATGAAGCCCCGACAGCACTTTGTCACGTCATCCCCCTACTCAGGAACCCGCAGCAGCTTCCTGTCAGTCAGCATGGGGCCCAGCCCGCCGGGTGCTCCAGCTTCTTCCCAAAGGTCTGTCCAAGAAGACTTTTCCCCGCCCCCAGCTCCCAGGCTTCTCCTTGACTTCAGAGAAGCAGGTTCCCCGAGCCCACCCCTGCCCCATCCCTGCATCCGCTCTGTGGTCCTGTCTGCTCATCCCCGACCTGAACCGCCCGCCCCGCTCTGCTTGCTTCCATCCCCCATCTCTAGCTGTCCACCAGGCCGTGGCCCCAAACCTGCTTCCTCTTATTTCTGACATTTGCAAATTACGGTCTCTCAGAATAGTACATGCTTGTTGTAAAAGGTGTTTTCAAGTACAGAGAGGTATAACGAAGAGACTAAAAAAAAAAAATCTTACAGTAGTAATTTCTGGGTGGTGGAGCGATACTTCTGTATTTATCAAAGATTAAATGATAAGCATCTGTAGAGAGTATTTTTTTTTTTTACATAATTGGAATTGTGCTGTTTATACATTTTATCATACTTGATTCTTTACCGGCTTTGAGAATGGTCCTGTCCCACTCATTTTAAATGGCATTTTGACAGTTGTGTTGTAATCACCCATTCTGTGGATGTACAGTTGATCCCTTTAACCGTCTCTGCTTGAGGGTCTCTCTGTGGCTTCTGGCATTTTAACATCATAAATACCAAATGTCCTTGTTCCCTAACTCTAGTGCCATACAGGTCGGCATGTTTTTAAGAACGCAGAGGCTCACTGCATTTACTGAGCTGCTGGTGTGTCCCCGTGCCTTCCATTCTCCTGTAAGCCTCCAAGCCACCTTGCATGGACGAGATCAGCCGTGTCTCAGGTTGTTTGACTTCAGTCATCTGGTTTGTAGACTGAGGACCAGATGTGGGTGCAGCCTTTGGTCCCAGATCCAGCCCCCCGCCCCCCCCCGCCCCCGTGCCCCGCCCTCAGTGATGGCGTTAAGGATACGCAGCTCATCTTTGGGCGGGCAGTGAGACTTAATGAAGGGAGTAGGTGGCCTCTTTATTTTACCGTCCCCTCCCAGCTGGATTAGAGGAGCCTCTTGGCAGTCAGATGTACACTTCTGGGCTTCATTTTGGGCCCAGTTAGAGCTGGAAGGCCATTTCTCATTTTATAAATGAAGACACTGAGGGGCTTACCAGGCTTCCGCAGTATCAGGAGATAAGCTGTATTGGATAGCCTACGGTAAACGCAGCATCCAGCCCTCTGACACCCAGATTCCAAATCTGCTGTTAGCTGGAGCTCCTGCTGCTGTCCCTGCCCGTCCATCAGACCTGGGGACTGGGATTGGCAGCCAGTGCTGGGGGAGCTGACATTGCCTTACTCCAGTGGACTCTGAAATAAGGCTGCCACCTCCGCCATCCTCCCAGGGGAAAACCCCAAAGTCCCTAGGCTTGGTGAACCCCCTGGATCATTTCCCTTCCTCTGCCCATCCTTCTGCAGAGTCCCAGGTTCTCTCAGCCAAAGCCACTCTGATAAGCATCGTGTTTTCTTCCGTCACTCTAAGATCTAAGGCCATCTTTCATTGCTCCCGTCATTTTGACTTCTCTGTGGTTGGAGGTGTTCATGTTTCCTCTCCCTCTGCCCGGCGTGGGGATCATGAGACCCTTTGTATAAAGCTGGACCATCTCATGGGTCTTTGGGAAAACAGCTCCAGGCACAGCTAAATCAAGGGAGAAAAGCAAGGGTGAGTTCTAGGTACTACCACCGTCCCCAGCGTTTCCCCTCCTCCTTGTTCAGCCACGGATATGAGCAGGTAGATGTTACCCCTTCACTTTCATTACCAGGTCCCCGTGGGCCTTTCCCAGAGAAAGGAGAGGGTTCCGTCTGCAGAGCACAAGGCATTTTTCTTTACCCTCAAGGAGAGGAGGGTTGGGGTGCAGAGAGGAGGTAGGATGGGGCGGGAGGCTAGAGAAGGAGGTGGTGTGGAGGAGACAGAGGTCCTTGGAAAAGGGGCCGCTTCAGTAGTGCTGTTGCCGATGTGAAATGTGGCCCTGGTGTCCGTGGGCAGGGATCCCCCTCCTGATGGACAACAAAGATCCAGACTAGAGCAGCACTTCTCAACCTGAGCACTGCTGACGTCTTCTGTTGTGGGGGGCTGCCCTGTGCCGTGTAGGATGCTTAGCAGTGTCCCTTGCCTCGGTCTGCTAGATGCCAGGTGCCCCCAGCAGATGTGATGACGGGACGTGTCTTCAGACATGGTTGTATGTCCCCGGCGGGGGGGAGGGGATGGGCAACGGGGATCTTCCGTTTCCATCTGCGTTGAGAACCATTCAGCAGCTTTATTGACAAGCTGGTGCTTTCGCCTCCCTTGACTCCTTGAACCCCCACAGTAGCCACATGAAGGGAGCAGCATTAGCCCCACTTTACAGATAAGGACACTGAGCCCCAGAGAGTTCCATATGAGCGGTTAACAGTAAGGGCTAGAACCAAGATTTCAAACCTGGTTGGTCTGACACCAAAGCCTGTTCTCTTGCAGAGAGGTAGGATTGCAAGGAAAGAAAACCTGCTGGCAGGGTTTATTTGGGGGAAATAATGGGGTATTTTGCAGGCAGCTCAAGACAAGGCACGAGGTATGATGGGGTCTCACAGAAATGGAGTCAGCGGGTTGGGAGCCAAGTTCACGTGCCCGTCTCTTGGCGCTCCATGAGGGTGCTTCTGCCTGCGTCTTTGCACGTGGTGGCTGGAGGGGTGCTCCTGGTCTCTGCTTCTCCTGTAGCTTCTGTGCTCACCCCGTCCCCAGCCTTGTTGATATGCCTCAGTCTGTGTGTCAGAAATCCAGGTTCCCAGGAGATACGGTGCTTGGCTCAGCTTAGGGGAGTGGTTTGCTCCTGGTCCAATCATCTGTGTGTGTCAGGGGCCTGGGAGCTGAGAGGAGGAAGTGGTTGGCCTCTCCTACACCCTGAGCCCTGGTCACTGCCCCTTAGCTGCCCTTTCTGGCCCATCACCATGACAACAGAGGCCATGTTCCCAACATGTTCCCAAAGGCGAGGGCTTTACCGACCAGCACCTAGGCCACCGTGTCTTACAGAGTGAGCAGACACATCTGTTTCTTCCATTTAGCAAACAGAGCTAGATCAGCCCTCCAGAAATTGATCTTTACCAACACTTAATGAGGAGTTAGCTAGTTAATAGCCCATGACAAATCCAGAGGCTGTTAGGGGTCTGACAACCCAGACATTAACAGCAGCAGTGGCCAATTTCCAAGAGATTACTGACATTTGGGGCCATTCAGGAAGACATCCGGGAGGAAATATTCACAGCGTTGTTTCGGGCACAGGGAGGGAGGGAGGAAGGAGAAGAAGTGGCAGCTTGGTAATAGACGCTGGCATTGGCGTCTCTGAGCTGGGGCACAAGTTGTTCGAGGAGACTTTTAATCAAAGAAGAGTTAAGAACAGAAGGAATGGCGACTCTCAGAATTTCCTCGAGCTCAGTATGAATCCAGCAGGCTCCTAGAGGCCCAGAAGCCCTTGGTGTCATCGAGGGTTGGTCTGATCCTTGCCCCATGACGGGGTGACTGTCAGTGTGGCTGATCTCCAGCCAACACACATAGATGACTGTCCCCTCCCTGTGAGCCTGGCCTCTTTTTTTTTGCTATTGGTGCTGTTACCTGCTTGTGGTAGTCATTGAGCAGGCACAGCAGGGAGCCCACCGTGGCCAGAGCCCTCGCCGTCACTGCTGCATCTCTGTTGTCCAGGGCCCTCAGCTCTGTCTGCAGTGGCTTCTCTCCATCGCCCATTCACTGGCCACCATCACCCTCAGCGTCTCCTGGGTCTGCCCCGTCATCTGTTACTCATGCAGGGACCAGAATCGTCTTGTAGTCCACATCCCCACTCAGAATGTTCCATGGGCTTCCTGTTGCATGTAGAATGAACGCAGACTGCTTCTCATGAACCACGAGAGAGAACCCACCTTCCTCCTGGACCCGTGTCCTTCCACTTGGCCGCTGTCCGTGGTGATGCAGCCTCCTGGCCCACCGGCTGTAGCCGGGACCCTTCAGGCTCACTCCCAAAGAAAGGTTTCACCTTTGCTCTCCCCTTTGTGCGGAGCTCTTGGCCACCAGAACCTGCTGCCTTCTCATCTGTCAGGCCTAAACTCCAATCTGTCATCTCACAGCAGACTTCTCTGGCCACCCTTCCAAAGTCTCCTCTTACGCCCGCCCACTGTTGTATTTTCCTGTTGTTTTTTTCGTCAGTGCTGAGACGTATCGTGCCCATTAATTTTGCTGTGGTAGCGGTCCAAAGAGGTAAGAGATGCATCCTGCTCAGGGGCCACAGTGAGGTGAAGGCTTAGGTGACATTGAACTGGTACATGAATTGTGTTCTGTTAGGTTGAGATGTGGATGGAAGGGATTTTAGGAGATGGAACAGCATGAGCAAAGACTCAGAGGCCAATGAGTGTGCCACCCTGAGGCAGCATGCCTGTCGTCCAGACGACACAGGAATGCCGAATGGGAGTTAGTAGGGGGCCGAGACCCCGCAGCAGAGCATCTGGACTTCCTCCTGCGGACAGTGAGAAGTCAGGAGTACACAGTGAGTTATGTACTGCCTTTCCAGGATTTGCTCCGTGGAACCAAATAAGGTTTGAAAGTGAATTCGGGTTTTTAAAAATAGGCAGGAGTGGGGCGCCTGGGTGGCTCAGTTCATTGAGCGTTTGTCTTCGGCTCAGGTCACGATCCCGGGGTCCTGGGATCGAGTCCCACGTCAGCCTCCCTGCTCCACGGGGCGTCTGCCGCTCCCTCTCCATCTGCCCCTTCCCCCCGACTTCTGCTTGCTGGCTCACTCTCTCTGTCTCTCTCAAACAAATAAAATCTTGAAAAAAATTAATAAAAACAGGCAGGCATAACTGGAGGCCACGTCTAGTGAGGAAGAGAGTGTGCTGAGACCTGGAGCGTCCGCTTGGCGTGAGAAGCAAGGACAGGGGTGCCTGGGTGGCTCAGTTGGTTGAGCAGCTGCCTTCGGCTCAGGTCATGATCCCGGCGTCCTGGGATCGAGTCCCACATCGGGCTCCTTGCTCAGCAGGGAGCCTGCTTCTCCCTCTGCCTCTGCCTGCTATTCTGTCTGCCTGTGCCTGCTCTCTCCCCCTCTCTCTCTCTGATAAATAA
This sequence comes from Mustela erminea, assembly GCF_009829155.1. Lineage (NCBI taxonomy): Eukaryota > Metazoa > Chordata > Mammalia > Carnivora > Mustelidae > Mustela > Mustela erminea. Next base: position 10,484,794 of record NC_045618.1, read on the forward strand.
ATAAAAATCTTAAAAAAAAAAAAAAAAAAAGAAGCAAGGACAGGCTCTGGGGTAGGGAGGGCTTGTTTTCTGAGTCCGTCTGAAGCCGAGCAGCTGTGTGGCGTTGCTGCGTGCTGGGTTTTGGGAGGTCTTCGGTCACTAGGGAAAGGGCCGCAGAAGCAGCAGGTTGTCCCGAGAAGACACGCACATTTTCCACTGCTGGTTTTCTCCATCTCTGGCTCGCTTAAGCCACACGGACACAAAAGTGCCGCGTGATGACGGTCAGATGCTCTTTGTAATTCCACAGCGATGAGTCTTTTTTGTAACATCCAGATGTCAGTGCTATTTTGGGCAGATGTTCTGGGGAGCAGTTGGTGATGACCTCACGAGGGCGTGACTTTAAAGAGCAAATAACACAGCGCGGGGAGTGAAGCCGGACTCTGCTCTCCTAGTCCCTGGGTTGCAGGCCCCCCACCCCGTGTCAGGGTGCCCCACACCACCCCTGCAGGGGGAGGGGGGGAATGAGCCTGGCTTCAAGCCCTCCTTTTCCCCAGGCTGCTGGGTGAGCTCAGACCATGGGCGAGTGATCTGCAGCCTTTGAGGGAATTTCCCAGGCACAGGTCACCCCGGTACTCTGCTGAGGGCCTTGTCGCCGTCCTCCTCCTTGGGGCAGCCTTTGGGACCAGGTCAGCCTCTTAAACTGAGACCCTGTTTCTTCATCTATAAATACATGGATAATAAATAATTTCTTGTAAGTAAAGAAAAAAGTAATATATATGTGGCAGAAAATCCAAGAATCAGGCGAGATCCCATGGGCTGTGGCATTTTGCTTTCTGGAAGGCGCCACACAGATGCTAATCATCATGGCAGCGGGCTTCTAAGGAAGGCATCAGGCCTCTCCCCGGAGCTGGGTAAGCGTTGGCTGGCCCCTCAGGGACTCATACAGTCTAAACTCCAAGCCATTGAAAGAACCCTTTCTCCGGGGGTTCTCCAGCGGGACATCACCAGCCTCTGCTGGGATTCCTGCTGTCTCTGTGAGCTTGCTCTTTTCCAAGGTCCCCTATTCCAACCGGAGACGGGGTTCAGAGCTCCATGCACCCCATTTTGTGGAGCCCGACATCACCCCTGTAATTCCCAGGTACTGGTTTTTAGGCTCTCCGGAGCCGCGCTCTCCAGCACGGTGGCTGGTCAGTGACAAGTACACTCTGGAGGGTGAAAGACTTAGTATGAAAAAAAAAAAAAATAGAAAACCTCATTCATTCATACACCTGGAAAGAATGTTTTATATGTATGTTAATTTTATGTTTTCATCTTTCACATGGTGAAATAATTTGGATACATGAAATGCTGGAGAATATTGAAGAATATTGAGAATACTGAAGTCAATTTCACCTGTTCACTTTTACTTTAGTAATGTGACCATTGGAAGAATTTAAGTTATATCGAGGGCTCCTGTTATACTTTCTTTCTTTCTTTTTTTAAATTTATTTGACAGAGAGAGATCACAAGCAGGCAGAGAGAGAGGAGGAAGCAGGCTCCCCCCTGAGCAGAGAGCCCAATGTGGGGCTCCATCCCAGGACCCTGAGATCATGACCTGAGCTGAAGGCAGAGGCTTAACCCTCTGAGCCCACCAGGTGCCCCATTTCTTCTTCTTGTTGTTGGACAGTGCTGCTCTAGAACTAAGTAAAATAAACCAGATGCAGCCTCTTTATTCCAGCAGCCCCTTCAGATATATTAAGATACGTATTTTAGGGACCCCTGGGTGGCTCAGTCAATGAGCCTCTGCCTTCAGCTCAGTCATGATCCCAAGGTCCTGGGATGGGCCCTGCATCAGGCTCCCTGCTCAACGGGAGACCTGCTTCTCCCTCTCCCACTCCCCCTGCTTGTGTTCCCTCTCTCACTGTCTCTCTGTCAAATAAATAAATAAAATCTTAGAAAAGACAAGTATTTTATGCCCCAAAGCTTGTCTTCCCCGTCTATCCCTGTCTCTTGATTAAACACTTGCTGTGTGCCACGCACTGTGGTAGACTCTGGGATGGGGTGTGATGCTGAACTCTGATGGGGCACATATTAATCAAGTCTCACATGCAGGGCTGTGGTTCCACTTGTGGCTCCTAGCGCCCCGTTTTCCTCCTCCTTAGTACATTTGTTATTTTACGCTAAGCTGACATGTACAGCGAAGCTTTGAAGACAGTACAGAGAATTCCCAGATGCCCTGTACCCGCTTTCCCCTGTTATTAATGTGTGTGTGTATAGTACATTTGTCACAACGAATGAACCGATAATGATGCATTCTTACTCACTAAAGTCTGCACCTTTTTCAGAGGACATTGATTTTTAGCCAGTGCTCTTTTTCTGTCCCAGAATCCTGTTCAGAACACCATGTCCTTTAGATGCCCTGTCTCCTTAGGCTCCCCTTGGCCCTGGAAGTTTTCAGACTTACCCCATTTTTGATAGTCCTGACAATTGGAGGATTGTGGTTCGGGTGTTTTGTAGGTCTTTGTGGTGTGATGTGTCTTTTTTTTTTTTTTTTCCCCTGATGGACTGGGGGATACGGGCTTTGGGAAGAAGCAGTGCAGGGGCACAGAGCCATTCACCCCCATCATATCAAGAGCACGTACTATCAACAGGACCTACCATCGATGCTGAGGGTACATTCTTCAGTCGTGTCCATTGCAAAGTTACTCTTACTCCATCTTTTCCATCCTTTCTTAGGAAGGAAGTCACCATGCATGGTCCACAGTGAAGAAGGGAGGCGTCATGTCCCGCCTCCTTGAGGGTGGAGCCCCCACAGACATTATTTGTAATTCTTCTGCGTTTATCCATTCTTCCGCATGCATTTATTTGTTCAGCTATTGACTGATGCCGGCACGGATCGTAAATATTTATTTCCTCCTCTGGGCTAGGATGCAACACAACTTTGTTGGTTCAGTTGTTCCAGCTTTGGCTGTTGGGTGCTTTTTTGGCGGCTTCTGTGTCCTTTTGACGTATCCCCATCTGAGTAGGTTTTTTATTTTATTTTAGTTTTTTTTTTTTTTTTTTTTTAAACACTTCCTTACTTTCTGGCATTGCAAACTGTAAGATGTTCCAGACTCATCTGGTGTTAAAATAGGGATACTTTTTGCACATACCTCGTGGAATTATTCTGAAAACTAAATGAATTACTATAAGTAATGCTTTTCTCCTGTATACTTTTCTTTATTGAGATATAATTGACATAATAACATTATATCAATTTCTGATTAGATATCTGTGTATTGCAAAACGATGATCACAGGAAGTCTAGTTAATGTCTAGAACCACACCGTGTTAGTTTTTTTCTTGTGATGAGAACTTTTAAGACCTACTCTCTTAGTTTGCAAACACACAGTGCAGTATGATTAGTATCACATGGTGTATGTTACATCCCTAGGACTTATTTTCTTATTAAAGATTGATTTATTTATTTGAGAGAGAGCCTGTGCAGGGGAAGGGCCAGAGGGAGAGGGAGAGAATCTCAAGCAGACTTACCACTGAGTGCAGAGCCTGATGTGGGGCTCGATTCCATGACCCTGAGATCATGATGTGAGCCAAAATCAAGAGTCGGACGCTTCACCAACAGAGCCACCCAGGCACCCCAGAACTGACTTATTTTATAACCGGAAGTTTGTACCTTTGGATGCCCTTCACCCATTCCAATGCCCCCTATACTTCTTTAATAAAAAAAATTTTTTTAAAGATTTTATTTATTTGACAGAGATCACAAGATCTCTGCTGAGCAGAGAGCCCGATGCGGGGCTCGATCCCAGGACCCCAAGACATGACCTGAGCCGAAGGCAGAGGCTCAACCCACTGAGCCACCCAGGCACCCCAATAAAAAAAATTTTAACTGCCGTATCACCACACTGCATTTTAGAGTCAAGCAAAAGAGAGCCGATTTCTTTTCTTATGGAAGCACCTCCTAAGTCAAAGCTCTTTGTTCCATACCTGTGTTGTTCATTTTTCTAGCGCAGAAGTTTCTTTCCCTGTTTATTCTCATGTTGGGTGTCCTCTTCATTATCGCAGCCTGTCACCATCTCCTACAGTCTCTATTCCTGTGTGTCACTTCGTAGCTCCCCGCCGTTTGACAGAGAGGCCTCCCCATGGCAGACAAAGCATGGCCTGGGCCACACGTACCGCCTCCACCCTGCCACACCATCAACCAGTGGGAGTCTGCATGGGGCCTTCCTTTGACCACCGTCCGCCATCTTGAATCGGCTGTGAGGAAAGACATTGTCCAATGAGATTCACAGTTTCTTGGCTTTTCCCTAACTTATTTAGTCTGGTGACCTTAGGAAAATAGGAAATGACATTGCCTGGGTTCAGTTTGTTATCAGGAAATCCATTTCCACTGGTATTTATTGCCTTTTTTTTTTTTGCCTCAAAGGTCCATGAGCCATTGGTTAAAGTCACTCTGTAATTTTAGTGGTGTCACTTCCAGAAACTGCCTGTTGGTCTCGACAGACTGGACACTTGCCTCGTGCTGGTTTTGTGGCATTTTTCTTTGTTTTGACATATTTTTCTTGGGCAGTCTCTGTGTGCTTCTGAACTTTGGTCTGCATTCAATACCTGGAGCGAGCGAGGGGCCTTGAAGTCATTGGAAAACATGTTCAGAAGTTTTCTTTTTTTTCTTTGTTTCTGTGTTCTGTTTTTCTCATAACCACTTTTGTTCATTCTTCTGGGGTTGAAGAACATTTTCTTTCATATAAAAAAAAAACACAAAATCATCGTTCAGTGAGTTTGATTTCTCACTGAACCATCTGCTGTCAATTGAAGGTCCATTTTTTGCTGCTGCTTCATCCTGCTCCAAAATGCCTTTCGGAGGTTTTTCACTTTCCAGAACTTCAGCCCCTTCTGGGCTGTAACAGTGCCAAACCCATTGCTTAGAGGTCTGTCTCCGCTACCCTGTATCCCTGTCTCCTATAGCCTTCCTTAAAAACATGGGTCATTCCTTCCATCGTTTGTCATTAGCATTCTCAGTTGATCTGAGTTCCCATTTAATTTTTCTTAAGATTTATTTATTTTAGAGAGAGAGAGAGAGAGTAAGGGGAAGGGTAGAGGGAGAGACTCTCAAGCCGACTCTCTGTTGAGCACAGAGCTCTCTCGGGACTCGATCTCAGGACCCGTGAGATCATGTCCTCAGCTGAAACCACGAATCAGATGCTCAACCGACTGAGCCACCCAGGTGCCCCTGAGTTCTCATCTAAACTGTAAACTCACCTTCCCTTTTGCCTCCTGTGTGGTGGAGGGGAGATGGTTTATATCTGAGGGGCTCCTCTCCAGCGTCTGACTCCCTCCAAGTGTCACACTTGGATATATGCATCCAGAGCCGGCCTGCCCTCCTGCTGTTGCCAGTGCCAGGATGGGGTCGGTCCGTCCCCACCTCCTGTGCTTCCTGCTCTGGGGAGAGAAGACTCCACTCGTCTGCCTAGGGACACCTCGCCGGCTGCACCATGACTGGCTTTCTAGGGGCACCTACACTTCACTATCCCCAGGGTCCCCTCCAGCATCCAGAATTGTTGGAGGAAGAGAACAGGCTTCACTCCCTCCCTTTTTTATGTCTCAAGTATATGTGGCTTTTAGTTTCCTTCGTTGTTGGCACTCAGTGGATTCTTTCGTGGTAGATGGACAAATACCACGCCCCTTTTTCCGTCTGTCCAGAAAATAGGTTCTGAGATATCTTAACAGTCTCCAGGTCTCTCCCCTTCCAGTAAGCAGCACTTGCCTGGTGGTCACCCTTCTGGGTTGTCAGAGCGGCCAGCCAGCTGCTCTCCAGTACCCGCAGTTGCCTGGCAGGCTCCGGAGTCGGTGCCTGGCTCCCTCTCCCTGGCTGCAGATAGGAAGGCTTGAGCTGGGAGAGGGCTGCAGAGGGCAGAGTGGATCCTGTGCCTCCTTCTCCACCGTCTCCCAGGCAGCATGTCCTCTCACTGAGCAAAGGGACCCCAGGAAAAGCCAGCTCTGGAAGGAGGTTACTGTAGTTGTGTTCTTTCTACTTTGGAGGTTCTTGATCTTTCCTGAAAGTAATATTTGGAGATAAGAATGCTGGCAGTCACCAGACATCCCATGCAGTGCTTAGAGAAGAAAAAGTGGATTTTCAGTTAGAACACTGGGGTGGGAGTTAGGGATGAACGTGCCTGAGTTCCTGGAGGCAGAACACTCCTGCACACATACACATAAGTCTGGTCGATCCTGCAGGACTCTGAGTCCCAGAGAGATGGGCACGGAGAGCCCAGCCTAGCCCAGCCCAGATGTCGCTTTTCAGTCTTATGATCGCATCGGTCTTCAAAGAGCGGTGAAGAACGCGGGTGTGTAACATCCAGATGTTGGCGAGAATGTTTGCTGCTTCTCAGTGCAGGTCTCCTGTAGGACCTCCTAGGCCATCTTCAGAAGTACTAATGGTCAGAGGCTGCCTGGATCCTCAGAGTCATTCTAATAATGAGTAGTGACCACATGTAACATTAAATGAAGGCCCACTCTATGCCAGGTGGGGTTCAAGGCTCATGACATTTGTAATCTCCCATTTTTATTGTAACTCAGGAAGATGTGTAGTGTGATCCCCAGCTTGGTAGACGAGGCGACTAAGACCCAGAGAAGGGGTGGGACTTCTCCATGGACACAGAGCTGGGAAGGGGTCAGGCTGGACTTGGACTTGAGCCTCATCAGCACGGTTGTGTCTCTGATTCTGATTGTGGTGTCTTCCTGTCTGAGCAGGTGCATGTGTGTGTGCGTCCCTGGAGGGTGGGGAGTAGTAGTCCACACATCAAGAAATGCAGATCGAGTCCCAAGGGCCTAAGCTCAGTGTCCTTTCCACTGTGTAGAGTTAAGAGCTCCATGAGGTCCAGCCTGCCCACAGAGTTATGTGTGGGATTCATTTCTTGAGTTGCTCCCCTTTCACTGAGTTAAAATCAGGCAGCAGGCCGAGATCCTTGCTTCAGCCCACATCATCAGTCCGTTCCCTCCGAGCAGGCTGGCCTTCAGATGACCTTGAAGGCAGTGCTGATGCCCTTCAGAATGTGGCTCCACCCCACTGGGTGGCCTCATCTGACAGCAGGTGGAGAGCAAGTGGACGTGGCCTATTGTTCCATCCGCTGAGGGACACTTGCTCTCTCGGAGCCCATGTCACCACCATCCCTACTGGGGATACTTGTCTGCTGAGGTCTTCAGCTGTGGTCATGCCCTGGGGCTCCCCCAGGGAAGTACCACAAATGGCTTCAAACAATGGACATGTATGCTCTGACTGCTCCCGAGACCCAAGTCCAAGATCGGGGTGTCGGTTGGGTCACTGCCTTCCAGAGGCTCTGAGGGAGCCTCTCTCCCTCACTTTTGGGATTGGCCGTGCCCGGTGCTGTTTGCCTTGTAGACGCAGGACGCCGTCTCTGCCTCTGTCTTCGTGTGGCTCTCCCCTCGGCTCTGGTCTCCCTCTCCTTTCTCTTACAGAGACATCAGTCGTTGGGTTTGGACACACACACACACACACACACACACACACAGACACACACACGTAATCCGGGATCATCTCATCCTGAGGTCCTTAATTCCACCTGCAGTGTAATTTCTCAGCAAGGTCACATTTGCCTCGCCGGTACCGGGGTTGGGATTTGAACGTTATCTGTTTGGGGCATGCGGCTCGGCCCACTGGATCCCTGTTCCCTTGTGACTTACAGGCAGTTGGGGAAGCTGTAGAGGGTCTTGGAGTGGGAGAGAAGAGGGTGAGCCCTTCCTGTCCCAGTCTCCCGACCAAATAGACCCGCATCCCTCTGTCGGGGATGAGTCCCATCAGAAGAAGGCCGGGGCCAAGGCCCTGGAGTGGGTTTCTAAAAGGGCCGCATTATTGTTTCCCGGGAAGCAGATGTGGGCTCCGCCGCTGGGCCCTCCTCCCCTCCCCCCTGCGACAGGGGACGGCCGCCTTCCCCGACTTCCCAGAGCCCTTCTCTCCCCCGCCCCGGACACGCGTCCCCTTCTCTGTCAGTCTGTGTGCTTCCTCGGAGAGGAGGCGCCCCTCCTTGTCGGCGTCCAGCACCTCGCTCCAGGTCTTGGCAGGACCCGCGGCTGCCCTGCGGGGAGGCGTGTCGCGTCCATCATCACCCAGCCCGTGAGCAGGGGCTGGCGACGCACCCCTGACCAGATGGCCCGCGAGGAGCCGTGTGACACGTTCCACGGGAAGCCTAGGGGTGGCTTCCCCGGATCTAAAACACAAAATCCTGGCAGGGTGGAGGGGAGGGGGCAATCAGAGGTGGTGGCGGGGGAGCTCCACACCGAGCCCTTGGTGACAGGGCCGACCCGGTTACGGCATCAGGCCCGGTGTCCAGCTCTGCGGCTCTCATGGGGCAGAGTCTGCAGAGAAAGACCTCCGGTCTGTGCTCGTTAGTGGGTTGGATCTAAGCTGCCTCGTCACTGCTCCCTTAGTCTTGGGTCCGCTGAAACTCAGCGAGCACCTTCCACGGGTTAACCATCCCTCCTGTTTCCCTCGTGGCCTCCTGGGCCCTGGGTCTGGTACATGGCAGGGGCCCCATGAGTCTTGCTCTGGGGCTTCCCCTTACTTGGGTCTGGGAGTGTTGGGGGTTGACTGGCTCACTCCCACAGCTCGGCCCCATCAGAATTTCAGGGACCAGACTGATCGCTGGCACAAAGGAACTGGGACCGGGGGAGAGGGAGAGCTCAGCGGAGCCCTGCCATCCCAGGGATCAAAGAGGAAGCCTCCCTCCCCCACGCCCATCTGACTCCAACTCCTGGTTCACCAGGAACTGCCCCCCTGAGGGTCTGAAAGCCCCATATCTCCCCACGGATTGTCCCTTCGGCTGCTGCGGAGGTCCTTTCCTACAGCGATTAGCTGTGGAATCTCTCGAATCCCAGAGGGCTGGTGGGGATGCTGGGAGGACCCTGAGAAAGCAGCGACGTGGAGAGTGTGCGCCCACCTCCCCGCTGGCCGTGGAGCCCCAGAGTTTCCGGAGAAGCCATGGGACGAGAGAAGGAGCAGGAGAAGGATGGGCTTTCTGGGGCATGCGCCCAGGCCCCCTCATCACCCCTTTGGAGGCCCCAAGGGCTCATTCCTGTGTGCACAGACGCACCCCTCCCCAAAGGGCCTCGCCTTCAGGGCCACGGGTTTGGGCTCCATGGGCGGGGCAGGGGCAGTCCCCGTCCTACGCCTTGCAGAGAGGAACTGCTGGAGCTCTCCGCAGCGCACAGCCCCGCCTCTGCCCCGTCCACGATGCTTCCCCAGGCCCTTCCTGGAGGCCCTGTTGGAGTAGGACCAAAGGCAAACCCTGAACGTTGAAGAAATTCAGCCAGGAAGAAGAGCTGAGCCACAGTCTTATCTCCAGGCTTTTCAAATGCCTGTCCCAAGAAGACAGACAGACGGACAGACAGACACACACACAGACACAGACACACACACACACATTCACACACACACACTTCACATCTCATTCTGTTCCAGGAAGTTTTGAAGGTGTCAAAAACTTCTTGCAGAAGGAGCGTGAGTGAACCCTTTGCCCAGGTTGAGTCCAGACTCAAGTCCAGGCCTTGGGATCTTGTCAAGTCCCCCCTTGAGATCCAGGGGGGTTTCCTGTCAGGCACGGGCCCTATCCTAGGTCACCCCGCTCTCATCTGGAATCTGAGCCTCTGAAAAGGAGAATTTTCCTTGGGGTTGGTTGGGGGGAGGCTGGAGAGGACCTATTGGTGTCTTAGGTGAAAAAGTCTCCTTTTGAAATAGAATTTCTAAAAAGATTTTACAACTGAAGAGGCTTTTATCACTTCTGATTATCGCAGTGATCTCAGATGCTGAATTTCTCCAGATATCTGAGGGCAGCTGGGGGCTGGACGTCGTTTTAATACTCTAATTCGTCTTTAGCTCCTGGACAAGGGAACCAGGAGGGGTGATTGCGTTCTGGAAAGCTATTTTAGTAAAGCAGAGTGGGGACAGATGAGGGAGCGTCGGTGGCAGGCTTGGGACCAGGGTCCAGGTTCTCCCCCTCCATCTGTGGCCCGCAGAATGTGGGCAGTGTGGGCCACTTGCACTTCCTTGGGTGGCTGCCCTCAGCTGGGAGGAGAGGTCAGTGTCCCGAGCTGACTGGGGGAGGTGTGGCCCCAGTGCCTTCTCCTGCCCGTGAGAGGCGACAGCAAGATCAGGTACCCCCAAGGCTGCCACTCTGTCCAGCAGCTGCTGGAGACCCAGCGTTGGCGCAGGAACACTGTGGCTCTTGGCCTTTCCTGGTGTTTCTAAGGAGCACAGCCGGTGTTGGCTTCAGTCTCCCCAGAGCCCAGTCTGGCAGGACCACAGCCCTCATGGCCAAGGGAGGCTTCTTCCTGACGACGAAGAGGTTCACCCTCACACTCTAGTCTCTCAAGAGGTCCCCCCCTCTCCTTACTCTTTTCTTTGTGAACGGGTTGAGGGATCTTCCTCTACTTTCCTCAGTGGACTACAGGGAAAGAGAGGGCATCCGTGTCTGTGCGACCCTTTCCTGTGATTCGCTCACATCAGGCCTCAGGCTCACCTTTTCTGGCCCTGCTCTTCCAGGAGCAGGATGGCCCTCCCGCCCCTAAGGCGAGCCAAGGAGGGGAGAGCAGAGAAAGCACTGGGGGGCCGGGAGCCAAGAGGCTGGGGGTGGCAGTGCCTCCCCATTCCGTCTGGGCACGAAAGGGACGTTTACTCAGAGGAAGGGGGAACAGGTGACTGAGGTGTATTCAGGGGACCCCTGGGCTGTCAGTGTCTTGGGATTTCTGGTTAAGAGGTCCTAAGCATAGCCCTTGGATACCCCCCCCCAAAATAATGCATACCGTAAGTTCATGGATACTCCTTAACCACTTCCTGGGATGCAGGCCCGGCGCTGGCGTCTTGTGTGGTGTAGCAGTCACATGAGCTGAGTTTGGAACTAGCCTTTTGTGGGTTCAAATCCTCTCTCCACCACGAGGTCCCACGGGACCTTAAGTGGCTTGACATCTCTGATGTTGACCTTCCTCACCTGTAAAATGTAGGTGACAGTGACCCATCTTCCAGTGACCTTTTCCTTATTATCCTCAGTAAGATCAAAGCACTTAGCACTGCATAAGCACTTGGGAAAGGTTAGCCCTTGAAAGATGCTTTGGAGGGGACTGTCGGATGTGAATCTTCTTTTTTTTTTTTAAAGATTTTATTTATTAATTTGTCAGACAGAGATCACAAGCAGGCAGACAGGCAGGCAGAGAGAGGGAGAGGAGGAAGCAGGCTCCCTGCAGAGCAGAGAGCCCGATGCGGGACTCGATCCCAGGACTCTGAGATCATGACCTGAGCCGAAGGCAGCGGCTTAAGCCACTGAGCCACCCAGGCGCCCCGGATGTGAATCTTCTTGATGTCTCCGGGATCTGGCCTTTCTAACTGCTGCTGAGGTCTGAGCGTGGCCTGCAGGCTGCACGTGTGTGGTCTGTGTGCCTGGATGTGGCCCCCTCCTTGGGCACGGCAAGAAGGAGAGGACGCTTGCTTACGTCAGCCCAGGGCTGTGTTCAGTCCCAGGCCTGGGAGAGCGGAGGACCCCAGAGTCAGCCCTCTTCCTTTCTATATGGGGATACTTTTATTTTTTGCTAGAAAATTCTCCTGAATGTTACTTGTGTCAGCCCCAGGACTGAGGCTGAAATTTCTGTGACTTTCAGTCCTCTCAAGATGGGGACAAGAGTTCAGTCCTCTTGTATCTGGTACCACATGGCCTGGGACCCGGGGGGGGGGGGGGTCAACCACACAGGCCTTCGCGTTATGTGGTCAGACCTACAGTGTGATGTCCGCACAGAGAGCATGGAAAACCACACATTGGTTCTCTTTAAATGAGGCCTAAGGACACTACCTTGATTGCAGCAGACGGTGAGCGGGAGTTAGAAACTCTTACCTCCCACTGGACCAGGGCACAGACTGTTCTGGAAGGATTGGTTCCCATCTTAGTCTCTTCCATCAGACTGCGAACTCAGTTCCAGTTTTGACAGAAACACAGCAAGAACCAGATGTCCGAGGACAAGTGCTGTCATTTAGCAGAGAGTTTTTTTCTTTCTTTCTTTCTTTCTTTTTTTTTTTTTTTGGTCAAGTCTTGTGTGCTTTGGTTAATAATATCCCATAACACCATTAGGAAAAATAAGATATGCACACACTCAGTTGAGGGACAGGGGAATGTGGAAAGAGGGAGCACAGGCTGCCAGGTGACTGCCCTGGGACTCTCCTCCGTGAGGGCCCAGACAGGGAAGTGGGGGGGTTTCCAGAGTTCCATGCACACCCTTTTCCCTTCTCCCTTCTCCTGGCACCGGCCCTCAGGCCTCCCTCTGCCTTCAGATCCTGCAATCAGGGAAGCACCCAACAAGCACATTGGCATAGCAGTGCTACTGACTAAAGAATGCTTCCTTTCCAGATGAATTTGCATGTTTTAATTGAAGGCAGATGCCTTAAGTTAATTCAGTGCCGCAAACTTGCTTTGCGCATTTATTATGCTCAAAGGAATAAGATCCTGAGAGCTCAGTGGAGCCGGTCGGAGCAGCTTTGTGGGGAGGTGACGTGGGATCTCTGGGTGCGTTGCCTGGGGACGGCTCTGGAGCCACCAGACCAGGTAGCTTGGTCCAGGTCAGCTCAGTCTCTGAAAGGCGCACAGGTACAGCATCCCAGAGTGTGTTGTGTCAGGAGGGGGATTCCAGGAGGGGGATTCCAGGAGGGGCCAGAGGGCCTTGTGAACCATGCAGGAAAGTGTGAATGAATTTTGAGGTGGGTTGCTGGTCCTGGAGCTGTAAAAAAATAGTTAAGGGCAGGGCTTGGCGAGTGGGAGACCAGTTGGCCCAAGATGTGAATTTCTAATTGTGAGCTCTTAGATCCTGGCACACCATTACGGAAGGCACTTGGGGATGGTGAGACCCAGAACCAGTGCCCAGGAACAGGCTCTGACACCCAGACTACTCTCCCGGACTCCTGTTCACGTGATCTGTTCAGGGCTCAGATGGAGGCCACTGAGATGATCACTGCGGTCCCTCTGTCCGATGCTCACGAAGGCTTTCCCTGGAAATCAGTGTGCTTGGGAGCCTCTGGCTGCCATCCAACCTCTCTCCCACGCCAGGGCAGGCCTGGGAGGGTGCCTAGGTCGGGGCCTGCTTGCCTCCTTCAGCTCCCTTTTGATAAGCCAGGAGGTGCAGCCCTCAAACTGGGCCAGTCCTGAGGTAGGAGTTGGTAAGAAGAAACCAGCAGGAGAAAGCATCAGCCCAGCCCGTGCTGTCAGATCTCCCAAAAAGGACAAGGAAAATGGGCAGCTAAAAATAGCCACTTAGGGCTCGTTCAGGTCTGCTTGTAAGTACTGAGATCCGAGCTAGAGGGAAGTGTAACCATTTCAGAGTCTGGTGTGCTGTGATGTGTCACTGGGGCACCTTTCAAGGATGCGGCTGTGACAGCTGAGCATGGACTTCAGCAAAGACGGGTGTGGGGTTACTGTGAGGTGCTTGTCGGGGCCCCTCTTGTACAGAGATAACCTGTCAAACCTATTTCGGTCAAGATCCTGGAGATGTGGGTGGGGTCCCTGTAATGGGGCGGTGGAGTGGCAGTTATTTCAGACCAGCGTGGGTTCACATCCCATCAGCTCTCCTATCTGTCGGCTACCTGCTAGACCCCTGGGCCGGTATCTTCTGGGGGCCTCTCTTTCCCTGTCTATGAAATGGGAACAGTAAAAGCCATTGCAAAGGATTGTCAAGAAGATTGAATGAAGGACGCCTGGGGGGCTCAGTGGGTTAAGCCTCTGCCTTCGGCTCAGGTCACGATCTCAGGGTCTTGGGATCGAGCCCCACATCGGAATCTGCTCAGCAGGGAGGTGTCCCCCCCCCCCCCCCCCGCCTACCTGCCTCTCTGCCTACTTGTGACCTCTCTCTCAGTGTCAAATAAATAAATAAAATCTTTAAAAAAAAAATAAAAATAGATTGAATGGAATCATATAAACTCAGTCCCGGGGCAAGAGGAGGCTCTGCCTACACTTGTTCCCTTGAACTAAGGTAACAAGTCTTTTTTTAAAAAGACATCGAGGGGCACCTGGCTGGCTCAGTCAGGAAGGCGTCTGACTGTTGGTTTCAGCTCAGATCATGATCTCAGGGTTGTGGTGAGGTGGAGCTCTGTGTTGGGCCTCTCCGCAGTCAGCGTGGGATTCTCTCCTGCCCTCCCTGCCCCTCTCCTTGCTGTCTCTCAGATAAACAAATCTTTAAAAAAAAAAAAAAGTCATCAAGCTAGGCACTTTTCTGAATTTTTGCTTTTTCCATGGCTTATCTTATTTATTAACCCTTAGGGCAGGGTTACAAAGTGTAGGTATTAAAGGTGTCATCATTTTATAGAGGGAATGAACGAGATTTGAGGATATGTTTTCTTTGAGCTTCTTAGTGATGGAGAACAAGTTAACCTTTCCAGCAGGCTGACCTTGCTGCTTCGAGCCATGGGCCCTGCATTGCGTGGACAGACTCCTATCAGGGCCCTGCTGGGATTTCAATAAATGACCTCCCTGGGGGAGCCCCATGGTGGGGCTTAAGCTAAATTCTGCTTGAGGATCTCGGACATCTTTCCTTCCTCCCCTATCTGCAGAACTTTGACCAGCGCTTAAGAATGCATTAGCTGAGTTGGAGTCTCCATTCCTTTTTTTTTTTCCTTTTGCAAGGAGAAAAGAACAGACTAGATCATTCAGTTGCGTTGCCATAAATATGTGGCCAGCCTTTTCTGCATAGCCCCTGCTTCCTGCAGTAATTAAAGAGAATCCAAGTGCTCAAACCCCACTATAGCTCTTTTTACAACCTTCTTTCTCCCCCCCCCCACCTTTTCTGAAACAGTGTTATGGAGATATAATTCATATACCATAAAATTCACCCATTTTATGTGCACAGTTTACAGAGTTGTACGGTCATCACCACAATTGAACATTAAAACATTTACAGCTCCCCTATTTCTGTTTGAAAGTGGATAACGTGTTATGTGCTGGTCCTCTCGAGCGCTGTGATTGGGAAGCTGAAAAAAAAAAAGGAAGCTCTGCCTCTGAAGGCTAGAAGTTTGTCTAGCCAGGACGTGGGTTATGGGCGGCAGTCATAAGCGGTGACACCGAGGGGAAGAGTGGGGCCCGGTCACGTCCACTCTGCCTGTGGGGGGCCCAGGTGTTGGGGCCATACTCTTGCCCCCAGGGGGAGCTCACCCGCATTAGTGGGCAGAGTTTCTGGGAGAACAGCCTCTTGAATCCCTCTTAAAGGAAGTGGGAAGGGAAAGCCTGGGCCAAGTTCAAATCCCAGAGCGGGGTTGGTACCCGAGGGCAAGTGTCCTTGGGATGTCCTTTGGCTCCTCAGAGGAGGAATGGTCCAGGGACAAGACCTGTAAAGACAGGTGTCAATCTTGGCTTCACCGCTGACCCGCTCTAAGCCTAGTACCCTCAACACAACGTTGGAGAAGACAGTTGTTTCTGTCTATGGCATTTTTGTGAAATGAAATGACAGTGTGCCTGCAGGGGGTCTAGGACATAGTAAGTGCTCAGTAAATAGCAGTGATGGCTGTTACTGGTAAAGATAAAGCAGCATCCGAGGGACGCAAACCTTGAGACCTGGCTGGTCCCTTAGGGGAAAATGCAGTTCACTTGCTAGTGGGTTCAAGTTCCCTTTCTTCTATTGACTCTATTCATGTGGCTCTGAACAAGGTGCTACTTCTCCAAGCCTGTTTCCCCATCTGGAATGCAGGCCGAAGAATGAATTGTGCCTGCCTTGTAGAGATGGGGAGGGAGCAAATGAGACTGTGCACGTGGAGCTCAGTTAGGGTTCTGCCGCCTGTCAGCATCCCATCTGTTCTCTGGATGTTAAGTTCCCTGTTCCTCAGTTAGTGTTGAAGTCTGCATCTGGATGTTTGCATGAACCCTCGGAAGTATAGGCCTAGTAAGGAGCCTGGTGAGAATTTGGATGCAGTTCTAGGGTGTCTCTGGGAGTCTCAGTTTGCTGGTTCACACCTTGTGTGTACATAGTGGGAGAGACGGAGCAGGAGCTTCAATAGGAAAAGCTTGAGAATCAGTCCTGTGGGTGGCACGCAGGTGTGTGTGTGTGGGGGGGTGTGTACCCATGTGTCCCATGGTGGCCAGACCCCTGTGATTGCACCTCCTTCTGCAGACCAGGGAAAGGCACCCCGGAGCCCTCTGCACCATGCCTGGGCTCCAGCATGGAGGCACAGAGGCCTGACCAGGACCCATAACCTGAATCTCAGAACCACCCTCTTTTTTTTGTTAAATAAAGCAATTGAATGTGATTAGAGCCTTGATTTTGAAATGACTTTTTGTGGAGCCAGAGGGTTCACCCAGTTGTGTCTGGAGCCATGAAGGAGGGGAGGAGGTATCTTTCTGTGCATCTGTTTCAGATTGGGCTTCTGTGTGAGCTTGTTTGAAGAAAGACTTGCAAAAAGAGAAAAACAGTTTGGTCTTCACTAGGGTAGAGTATGTCCAGACACCTAAAGCACTGTGGTTCTTGGACACCCTTCTCCAGGGAAGAGCCTCCTTGTCCCTGAGCAGGGTTCCAGGCAGGATGTGGACCACCCTCCAGTCCCCAGGTGGCTGGGCAGGGCCTGGGTGGGCTGAGCCCCAGGCTGGTCACTGCAGCACAAGGGTAGCCGTTGCCATTCACCTTGGAGGCCATGCTCCTGTTTCTGCCTTTGCACTTGGTGTGGCAAAGGTTGGAGGTGCTGTTTTGGGGAAACACCTGAGGAGGGGTCCATGCCAGGAAATGAGAGCTTTTCTCTCCACACCTAGAATCTCCACGCACTCCTCACCATTGGCCGGCAGAGCAAACTAAGCTCTCAAAAAAGGGTGACCGTCCCTTTCAGCACCCTCGTCACTCACATCCCGTGTTGTGGTCTCTTGGAGAAAGTCTCTTCCCCACTAGGGTTTGAAAATCATCTGTGGGTTCTCTGGTTGTCAGGTTCTCACCAGCTTCTGATTTGAGCTTCTCTTCAGTGTCCTCAGTGGATTTCTAGGAGTTCCAGCCCATCCGCCACATTTTAAGGAATTGCTTCTTGTCCTCTGAAGCCCCGCCCTGCCCTGCCCCGCCCTGCCCAAGCCATTAACCATGGAAGACTGTGTGGCCTGAGAGGCTTCTGTCCCAGCCTAGATCTCACTTCTGCCACCAAGAGCATGATGACAACAGGGTTTGCTTTGCAAGGAGACTTGCCCAAAATGGTAGACAGGGTTGAAAATGGTGAAAAGCACCTGCTCTGGTGACAAACCTTGACAAACCTTTCTGGGGGAACTTGATATGTTGCAGCTTGCTAAGGATTTGGGTCCTTAGGGTACTTACAAAGACCTTCCTCTTGGGGCTTTTGTGGCCTAGTAGGGTCCACAGCATCGGCCTCATCATGTCAGAAGGTCCGTATGTTCATCTTCTTTCTGTCTTTTAATCCTCCCTCCACGCCCCCAGGGAGCGGCCGGTATAACCTTCCTTTCTCCCTGGAAACCTTTTTGCCTCCCTGTACTGTTTGCAGCTCAGATCCCGGCTCTCTGGGCCTCCTGTGCTCTGGCCTGGACCAGTTTCACAGCTCTCTCTGCTCTGGGCCACATCCGGTCCCCACCTTGCTCCCCTTCCCGTGGGGTGTCCTCAGCGCTGCATGCTGTCCCCTCCCCTCAGCCTGCACCTTGGGCCCAGGCCACATGCCCTCCATCCCCAAGGGAGAAGTGAGGGAACTCACGGCAGAGGAAGCCAGCCGATGGACCCACTTCTCTCTGGCCTCTCGCTTCATCTCCAAACACACATACAGGGGACTTTGTGCACACTGGCGCCCGGAGACCTGTAAGCGGGCGTGGTTGTGGCCTTAACCTGGTGTCGGGTGTCACCAGCTGGTTCATTAAAATGCATTAAGCATCAAGGGACTGCAGATTAACCACGCCACAGTTTTTGGGACTGGCTTTCCAGAACCAGGATCATCGATGCAGACGACTGCTTTTCTTTGTAGCCACGTGGCCACTTGCAAGAAATGACCCGTGGCCCTGGCTCCCTGCTGAGGACATTGCTGGGTGACATCAGGGGTGTGGACCTGACTGAGTTCCACAGTAGAGACGCATGAAGTCCCTTTGTGTTCTTTCTAATTGGCGTTGCTTTCAAAGCAGAACTTAGCAGGAGGCCGGCTGCGGTAGAGTCAGAAACGAGACTCCGCTGGCCCGGCGAATCTTCTACGCGATTCCCGACCACGTGAGGCCACCCCCGCCCCACTCCCACTCGCAAGGATGAATCAGATGGTTTACTCTGTTCCATTTTCCTCTTCAAACAGGAAAGCAGACTCCAAACCTAATTAAGACAGCACTTCAAGTCTGTAACTAAATTCATTCACAGCCCGACTGCACTGGGGCGCCAAGCTTCCTCTCTGGCTGCCGCCTAGTGCAAACCTGATTCAAATTATTATCATTTATTCAGGTTGGAGCTCGTACTGAGATTTAAACAAAAAAAAAAAAGAAAGAAAGAAAGAAAGAAAGGAAAGAAAAAGCCTGCTTTGCCGTGCTTGGTGGGGCCACGCATCCCCAGTCACTTTGATCCCGGTGAGTGCGGAGGATTGACGCAAAAGGAAGCCTCGAAACACGCTCATTAATTAACAGCTGTAGGCACTGGGAATGTTCTGTCTGAAGGGTGCAAACAGCCTCACTCCTTCGGCAGCCAGAGCTAGAATGTAGAAGAACCTGAACCAGAGCTCCTCTTTTGAGCTCCTGCTAGCAATCGCCCCTCACACGGGCTTCTAAATCAGGCCACCGCAGAGTTCCCAGCCCTGTCACTGACGCGCTGTGTCACCCAGGAGATCCAGACCCTCTCCGGGCCTTCCTTGCCCCGTCCATCATGTGCTCGGTTGCACATCTGTTTCAGAGGGTGATTGTCAAGAGACCTGCAAATATTTGGGATTCCCACTGTGTGCCAGGCACCGTGCTGGGCTCCCAGGAGGCTAAGAGGAGTGAGACAGGCATGCTTGCTCTCAGGAAATACGTGCTCTCAATCAGTGGTTCCCAATCAGGGGCACTGTTAGCCCCAGGCGACTCGGGCAATAACTAGAGTCATTTTGGGTTGTCCAGACTAGGGACGTCTCGTAGGCCGACACCAGGGACGCTGCTCAGTATCCTACAATGCACAAGACCGTCCTCCACAACCGAGACTTTTTTGCCTTGTCATGTCCATAGCGGCGAGGTTGAGAAACTCTGATCTGAGTAGACCAGCCCAGATGTCTGAGCAAGTCACGTCAGAGCAGTGAGATAGGAGTTCAGAGCGTGAAACAAATCACTCGTGTCCAGTGGCCTGGATTTGCTGGTGCTCGGCGACAGGTCAGCCACACCGTCCTCCAGGCAGCGCCGCCACCTCCTCAAGGACTCACGTGGGTAGTGAACATCCAGAGAAAGAAAGCGGATTTCACATCTGTTGCCCAAGACAGGCATCCATCTGGTGGGTGCGGGGCTGGCTCGTGTGATCCCAACTGTCTGCTCCAACAAAACCTGTCCCTGTCAACAGGGCCCCAGGGACAGAGGGGACCCAGAATGGGGCCAGGCTTGCTGGGGGCGGAGGTGGCCTTCAGGGACGAGCAGGTCTCTGTATTCATCTATCTTTCTCATCTGAAGGCTCGCAGCCCCACACGGCGCTGGGCGAGGCAGCGTTATAAATGAGTCACCCGGTGACTCACTGGGGAAAGCCCTCCTCCCCAAGAGCCGCGGCTGAGAACCCACCCAGGTGACATAAATCCACTGTCTCGGTTCCCTTCTTGCTTCTCCCCACAAGGGACTAAAAATAAAATGTAAAATAGCTAAGATGACTTATGACAATGGCTTTTCTACTTTTGTAATAAGACAATAAAGCAGAGATTTTTAAAGACGTCGAGCTGAGAGGCTACCGAAATTAGGACACAGGAAGGTCACGGCCCGATGAGGAGTTTCTTCCGTGGCGTGGCTTTCAGGCTCCTTCAGAACCGGCTTTTCTCCCGACAAGTCCTTGTCCGAAGGAGGCAAAGGGGGCGTGAAGAGAGAAGAGCCTGACTCGGGGACCTTTGGTCTCAACAGTGTTAGGACATCACTGGGCCTCTGGGCTTTCACTGCTTCCTTGGTCTCCATGGGGTGGGGGTTGTTGATGGCACCCCCCTGCCCCTTTGGAGGATAAAGAAGTTTAGGCATGGGAGGGGGATTTGAAGGTTAAATAAGCTTGTACACTTACTGTTAAATGTTGGCGTTGTGGTTTTATTTTTAACTTTTAAAGAGAGGTCCTAAGGGGCGTCTGGGCAGCTCAGTCGGTTGAACGTCCAACTCCTGATTTCAGCTCAGGTCATGATCTCAGGGTCGTGGGATCGAGCCTCACGTCAGGCTCCGTGCTCAGAGGGGAGCCTGCTTGAGAGTCTCTCTCCCCCTGCCCCTCCCCCACCCCCTCTCTCTTTCAGATAAATTAAAAGAGAGAGAGAAAAAATAGAGGTCTAAAATGGTTATGGACAAAATGATATCTGGGCTTTGCTTAAGATAAAGACAGTGACAGGAGAAATAGATGGGGTGCAGGGCAAGCCGCCCTTGGTGACAGTCGGGGCTGGCAATGCATGTGCGGGCCTCTGTCCATCTAGTCTGTCCTCTTTGCATTTGAATTTTTCCATCCTCTCCAAGCGTCTGCCGTGCACGAAAGAGTTCTAGAGATTGCATGGCAGCGTGAGGATGCATAACCACTGAACTCGATACTGCATAGCAGAGAGGATGATGAAGTGGGGGTTCTGTGACTTTTCCCACAATTGAAAATATATGTGTACGTGTATCTTTTAAAGGCAGTGATTCAGATCTGCAGTGGATTTGGGGCAGAGGGGAGCACAGAAGGGCAGTTGGGATCAGAGCAGAAAAAGCAAGCCACGATGCCCTTTTCCACTCTGGGACGTGGTTCTGAGCACTAGGGAAGGGAATGGCCTCTCTCCTGGCTGGGGGCATTGAGGGCGAGAGGTGACTTGGGCGGGGACAGTGGCAGCACCTCCCCGGGTGAGGGCCCGAGCAGGAGCTTATAGCTGGAGGTGGAGGGGAGAGGAACAGCGGGGCCCGATGCTCCTTCACAGGACGTGAGGCCTGTATGTGGGGAGGTTCACGGTCTGCAGGGGAAGAGGTTCAGAGAACGCCGGGCCCTCCCCATGGCCCATGATGGTGTCCTGCTGGAAGGTACTCAGCGTGGGGCCCTCTGTGCCCTGCAGAGTGACCTGGACTCAGGAACCGATGAAGTAGGAGCCGTAACCACTCCCCTCCAACCTTCTGGAAACTACGTGTCAGAGACAGACCCGTTTGAAGCTTAGCGTCACGTGTCTTGGAATGATGATCCCCCAGCAGTACGGGCTCACAGTGATCGGCGGCTCCCAGAGCTCTTCCTGACGGGTGATGCTGAGTCGCTGGCGTGGGAGGAAGAGCGGGCAGGTGCTGAGACAGAGCCCCGCGTCCTCGGGCCGCTGTGGCCTCACTTCTGGCCCTGATTCTTCATGTCACTTCAACTCTCAGGCTCTTTGTGACCCCACCCATGACCTGAGGAGCCCGACCATCTCCGGAGAGCGTGATGACCGCTCTGTCCCTGAGCTCATGAGGATAGGCCATGTGTAGGCTCCATCCCGGCCCGTGTATAGGCTCATACCGGACCTGTCTCTGCCGTGGTGTTGGTGCCGGGGTGTGATGGGCCCCTGTTGCTCCCACTGAGGAACTTGAAGCAAGACCCAGGGAGGTCTCTGACACTTCCTCAGTGTCACGGGGGGCACGATTAGTGGCATTGATCCGTCCTTCCCTGTGTGAGATCTCTGGAGAGCAAGGGCTGTGCTAGACTTTCTTCTTGTTTCTTGTGGATTCCGAGAGTTTTCCAGTTAGCTCATAAGCCTCAAAGGATTTGGGACCACACCCAGGGGGGCGTGGTGCTGTCCGAGACCTGCTGTTCTTCTATGCGTCTGTCCTGTTGCCTTTTTTTTTTTTTTTTTTTTTTTTAAGATTTTTATTTACTTGTCAGAGAGCACAAGCCAGCAGAGAGGCAGCAGAGGCAGAGAGGGAGAAGCAGTCTCCCCGCCGAGCAAGGAGCCCGATGCCGGACTTGATCCCAGGACCCTGGGATCATCACCTGAGCTGAAAAGGCAGCAGCTTAACCCACTGAGCCACCCAGGCGTCCCTGTCCTGTTGCCTTTTTTAAAGTAGACATCCCTCAGCACCTGCGCTCTCCCTTTCTCTGATCTGTGAGTTGGAATCCCACCTCACCGGTTTTTCTAGAAAAATTCAGTGTCTGCTTAGATAATTTTCCAGAGAAGTCATCTTCCAGAACGGAGACGCAGGGAAATCAAGCAGCTGGTGGTGATTCACCCTTAGAATCTCGAGGGAGCAGAGAGCAGAGCAGCGGGGGATGGGCGAGGGTGACCCGGCTTGCTAGTGGACACCTTTCATGTCCTGCTTTTCTGTGTTGTTACTCCCGCCCCTTCGGGAAGGAACTTCCCACGTGTACTCCTACAGTGGTCGGCGAGAAGGATCTCCGATCCTCTGTGTGCCTGGGGTGGTGGAAGGGCTTAAGAAGTTCCTGGAAGATTACCCAGGTGAAAATCCTAGAATCTTAAGAATGGAGGACTATCTTGTCTGCCTTCCTCCCACCCAGCAGGAAAGCCCTCCCACAATCCTGACACCTGGCCGCTCAGCCTCCACTTGCACACGTCCCCCCCCGCTACTTAGTGGCAAGGAGCTCACCAGCTCCTAAGATAGTCCACCTGTGCCCCATGCTCCTGGTCACCTGCTTTGTTATAACCACAGCCTGAATAGGGTTCTGGCTTCTGGAAAGACACAGCAGTTGAGCTCTTCCTCCCCATGACAGTGTTTCCGTCTTCATTTTGGTTCCTTACGTCATTTCATGGCGTGGATGATTCTAGATTCCTCCGTCTTCCCCAGGTGCCTTTTCAGGAGGTACTCCAGGATGGCCTGGGGCTCTCTACGTGTCGGCTCATCATGTGAGGGTATGGTGTCTGCCCACTTGTACCGAGATTCTGCTGAAGCCACCGAGGCAACCTTGGTGTTAGGGACCAACTTTACTAGTTACTAAGGGATCCCCATTACTAATGGGGATCTTCCTGCCTTGACCAACTGGTGCCCTGCACCTTCCCCAGCCTCCCCAAAAGTGTCCTGTATGTGCATCTAGCTGCATTTCATCGTGATCCTTTGGGTCTGTCGATTCAGCCAGTTTTATTCATCCTGAGTCTTTAATCTACCTCTGGCATATCGACCTTCCCTCTCAAAGGAGCACAGCATCCCCTGCGCGACCGGGATAGGAGCCTGCACCTGCTCCGTCCCCTGCAGGAGGGCGAGGCAGCCGTGCCCCAGCACCGTGCTGCTTTCCCTCTCTTGGGTAGTTGAGTGAACGCTCCCGTCCAGTCTGTGCTTGCCTCATGATGCAGTGTGTTTATGACTTTCTGCTTGATCCCATTCGCCTCCTGACCCCAGCAGAAAACCACGGAGGGAGGGAGGTTGGTCTGGCACGACTCGTTCCCGGTGAACTCTGTCAAGTTCGGACAATGACTGCACCCTTCTTGCTGAGCACGTAAACCCGGTGTCTCATAGCTGATCCTCAACCTTTGCTGGGGCTCAAAATCACCAGATTGGCATTTCGGCCAGCAGCCGTGTCCTCCTGGGTAGATGAGGGTGAAGTTTGCATTTCATTCCCACCTTGGCCGTTTTCAAGACCTGCGTGTCGGGGCACTGCCAGAGAGGAGGTTGGAAATGGGGAGAGGAGCCTCGGGTCCTGCTGGCTGTCACCGCTGTGGTTTGCTTGTTTCGTCCCCAATGGGACGTCAGGGTGCCCTGCCCCTGGATGGGAGAGATTTCAGCAGCTGGAGCTGTGTTTCAGGGCTCCATTCTTGTCCGTTCTCCTGGATGCAAGACAGTTTTGAGAATGGGACTTCTGCTTATTTGCTCATAGGAAGGGCTTCCTGTTCAGGGACCTGGGCCCGATCCACTGATAGGCTGAGGGACAGTGTCCGGGGACCCCCCACTAGCCCACTTCCCTGTACCAATGCCTGGTTCTGGTGCTTGGGCCAGACTGTGTCGGTTCTCCCTGGCCTCCTTGGACACCATCCCTGGGCCCTTGGGGTGGGTCCCCTGCCCATCCTGCTGTCCCCAGCCAGCCCTCGGAGGCCAGTTCGCCCACCACTATGTGTGGCTCTGCTGCAGCCTGGCATCGGGGCCCTGCCCCCACCACCCGTGACGGTGCCAGGCCAAAGTCTGGACTTTGTTTTATAAGGGGAGCCCCTGGTGACTTCAAGCAGGGGAGGAATAGGACCCCCCAGTTTTACAAAGTTTCATCTAGTCAGATGTGGACTGAAACTAGAGGGCAGAGGTCGAGGCACCATGGTTGAGGAGGGTAAAACCTCTTAGGATCTTGAAGGCTTCCCTTCTCCTCTGTAGGCATTTGGGAAACAGTTGTTTTTCTTGGTAGATAGACACAGTGTGATGACCTTCACTAGTGGCCACAGATCTGCCCAGTCACATGCTGCTGTGCCAGTGTGGGAAGCCACCGTCAGGAGCTGGTGGGCCCTACTCCTACCTTGAATAGATGTCCTGCAGCAGTCTCTCGCATCACAAGGTGTCTGGCTCCCTCTGGTGACAAGAGGAAATGCCTGAGCATTGGCCTTCCATCTCCACTGCTGGTGGAACTCACGCTTGTTGAGTTGGGGTGGGGGGACTAAGGTCCGAAGGTTCCCCCTGACTCTGGGTGATAGCAAGGGCCCCGTGTGTATGGGCTTGAGTCCAGCTATCCTTCTCAGGCCACTTGGCGTCCCAGCCACAGGCAGGCTAAGGCTCAGAGTGGGGCCTTTTGCACCCTGCAGATGCCCGTTCCTGTAAAACTTACTAGAAGGAGGTCAATGACCCACAGCTCTTCCACTGCTGTTTCATGCTGTCGAATGGTCAGTGGGAGGCAGTGCAGGAGCATGCTTCTGGCCAGCTGTGTGACCCTAGGCTGGTAACCTGACTTCTCTGGGCCCCCACTTCCTCTGTAACTGGATGTGGGAAGACCCAGTGTTGGGGTTCAGCTGCACGCCGGGTCGGTGCCCCTGGCCCCTGAGGTGCTTGGAGGTAGCGACTGGTTTTGTTGTTGGCAGGGGCGTCTGCGTGGCTGGGTGGACATGCCAGTTCGTTTGCAGCTCCTGAGCAGTGAAGGCAACATGAGGTCAGGTCCAGCAAACACCTGGCTACTTTGGTGTACGAGAAATACTTACCAAGAACCAGGAACCCACCTGTGGGAGCGTCATCCGCTGGGGCCAGCCGGCCCTCTGTCCCCAGGTCCTGGCTTCCCCTCCGAGGCCTGGGCCCATTACGGGGTTTCCTGAGCCTCAGTGACCTTCACGGCAGCAGCCCTCCGTTCGGGGGTCTTCCTGAGGCCCCTGAGAGCATCCGTGCTGGTTCTAAAGTCCTTTGAAGATGCGGGGTATGCCCGTGAGGTCACGAGACAGACAGGACCCCTTCAACAAGTGATCACGCTTGGCGCAACAGCTCGCAGAGCTCCGGGGAAGGCCAGCTGTCTGTCCACCGAGGCCTCGGCCAGGGAACCACTTCGGGTGCAGCGCCCCCTGGAGGAGGAAGGAAGGGGGACACCCACGGAAGGGCTCACAGTCTAAGGATTCAGGGACCTCAGTGGAGCCTCGTTAATGCCAGCGCACTCCCCTGACTCGCACACCCACCCCCTGCGCCCTGACGGGCTTCCCTGCCACCTGCTCCTTCACCCTCTGTCGCCCCTGCGTCCTGCCTCCAGCTTTGTCCTCCCGACCCCACGGTGCCTCCGTGGCGGGCACCACAGGCCCCCGGCTTGTTGGCGGGGCGCCTCCTGCTGCCAGCCTCGGACCCGGGGCAGCTTGCACCTGTCTCTGACCACCGTCTCCCTTCCTTCCTCAGCGTCCTAAACCCTCCGTCTTTGTTCTTCCTTCTGCTTTCCGTGTGTGGCATGTGTGTCACAGGGCAAGTGACTTCAGCTCTCCGGGCCTCAGTTTCCTGATGTGGACAGTGGGCGTGGATCTGCCGATAGGGCTGTCCGAAGGATGAACCGAGGTAGCGCTTGGAACATCCTGGTGCGGGGCCCTCCGCTGTCTGCAGGTCTGTGGCCCCGGCCCCTCGCCCCAGGCCATGCATGGATGGAGTATTTCCCACCTCCGATTTTCTGCCGTCCTCTGACCGCCCTCCAGCGTACCTTGTCCTGTGCGCATTTTTCAGCAAATGTATTTTGGAGCCTGCCCCTGGCTGGGCACAGGGAGGAGTCAGAGGTCCTAAGTACGACAGAGGTCCCTGCGACTTTCACATTCTGCCAGTCCTCCCCAGGGAGCGGTGCACACACGGGGTGCTGCGTCCCGGAGTCCTGGGACAGCTTCACTGATGTCCGTGGGACACCCCCACCCCCCGGCCACTGCCTTGCATCTCGTGCTCCACGCCATCTGGACAGCGAGCTACAGTTTCCCGCACTCACATGTTGTCACGTGGGATCTGCCGTCCCCCACCCCCCAAGTCTTGGGAGGTGCGATGGTCACTAGGGCCGTTGTGACAAATTACCAGAGACTGGGTACCACGGACACGCATGTCTCCCAGTTCTGGAGGCCGGACCAAGGTGCTGGCAAGGCCGGTTTCTCCCCGGCTTGCCGGTGGCCGCCTCCCCGCCGTGCCCGCACGCGGGGTCCTCGGCGCAGGCGCTCCTGGTGTCCTCTTCCCTTTTTACAAGGACACTGGTCTTTGGGGTTTTATTTCGTTTTTTAAGATTTATTTGTTTATTTGAGGAGGGGCATTAGCAGGAGAAGGACAGAGAAAACCTTAAGCAGACTCCACGCTGAGCAGAGCACGCGGCGGGGCTCGATCTCACGACCTTGAGATCATGACCTGAGCTGAGACCAAGAGTCAGCCACTTAAGCAACTGCGCCCTCCCGCCTCCAGGCGCCCCATGGACATTAGTCCTTTTGGGTGGGGACCCCCCCTCACGACCTCATTTGAACTTAATCACCCCTTTAAAGGCTCTGTCTTCATGCGCAGTCACATTCTGAGTTCCTGGGTGTTCAGGCTTCAACAGAGAGGAGGAGTGCCATGGGCATACCCGGGGCTGCTGGACTCCAGGGGCCCCCGTCTCTCCACTGTCTCCTGCCAGAAGCTGCAGGGGGCAGGGAAACAGGAAACCACCCCATGACCTCAGAGAGCTGCTGGGCAGACCCTCGTTGGCCTGCAGACAGGATATGGGCCCTTCAGGAAAGGGCAGCCTGTTGCTGATTGGGGTGGGTTTCCTGCTGGCACGGCTCGTGGCTTCCTGGCCCCCACCCCGCCAGCTGCATTGCTCATTTCATCAGCCAGTGCAGTCTCGGGGAGCCCGGAGTTTCCAGGGGCTGAAACAGGGCATGGGGGCAGAGAGCAGGCGTGCTCACACTAGGTTTGAAGAGGCCACGAGCTCCAGCCCTGCCCCTCGGTACCTGCCATGTACAAAGAAAGCTCCAGGAGAATTTGATGGTGATCCCAGCCCTGACACAGCAGCCCCCGTGGAGCCCCAGCCTGGCCTCCGCTAACAGTGGGTTCCTCCCTCAGGACATCACACCCGATGTGCACGGGCTGGCCAGCCTGACGGACGTGTGCCCTCACCCCCATAAGGCCCTGTAAGACAGGAGGTGAGGAAGAGAGACTTCTGTTAGCTGGGCAGGGAGATCAAGACGAGTAACACCCAAAGCTTTGGCCGGGTGCAGATCCTTCCTGGGCCTTGTGGCATCATGCTAGGCCCTCCCGCCTCTCCCAGGCCTGGGTCGTAATCCGTTCTCAGTCCACCAAACACTCGGTCCCTCCTCCAGGCAAAGGGCTGGAGTCTTACCCCTGCGGAAAACCAAACTGTATGTGTATATGGTTTCTTTTCTTGTTTTTTGGTTTTTTGTTTGTTTGTTTGTTTGTTTTTTTAAGAAGGTCTCTGCCTTCCTTGAGTCTGCAGCTCTGACAGCATACCTACAATGTCGAACTTTATTTGTGCATCCGGGCAGACTGTAAACAGCTGTAGAAAAGGTCTCAGGTGCTGTGGCAGAGGAAGCTAGGAGAAGGAAGAAGGAGATCTAGGAAGGCCTCTTGGAGGAGGTGCTATTGAGGGCAGGCTCGGAGTGGAGAGTAGAACTTGGGTACACTGCTCAGGGCCTGGAGGAGACGGAGAATCTAGATGGAGGACCCGCATAAGTAATTAAGACCTAGGGGCTACCCCGGGTTTGTCTCGGTGTTCTGTGGTCAGGTTCCCCGTTCTCCTGGCATTCGGGGCTGCTTGGGCTGACTGTGCATCGAGCCTTCATGTTCTGCCACTAGCTCGGAGACCTGCGCCTGGCCACGCCCAGTCTCCAGCTGCCCTCCACCTTGCAGGCCGATGTCAGATCGCCTGCACGTCCTTCCCTTGTCCCCTGGGCCCAGATGCATTTTCTACCACCTGGTTCCTCGGTCAAGGTCAGCAAAATCAGAGGTTCTCAACCTGGCTGCACAGCGCCAGAGAACTTGAAAAGAATCCCAGGGACCGGGCTGTGCCCCCAGACCACCACCATCCGATCCCGGGGCGGGGGAACTACCCATGAGTATTTGCTTTGGTGAGTGTCCCGGGTGATTCCAAAGTGCAACTTCGAGACTCGGTGATGCCGCTGCCCTGAGAGGTACCAGGTTGGGGGCTGTGGGAAGAGGCACAGAAGCTCACATCTGGTAGCAGACGGCGCTAGCAACGTTAGCTTTTGTTGATAAACCTTGCAACGGGGCTGATTCTGTTACACAAATTGCAGCCAGGGTCTGGCTTACGGTCCGTGCTCAGTGAAGGCTCGCCTCCTCATCCTCTCTTCCCTCCGCCTCCCCCTCCGAAATAAGCAAGGTCAGTGACATCATCCTGGCGGGCTCTTGGCAGTGGGCACGAGATAAATATGTATTGCATGTTTTGCAGACCTCCTACTGGTTATGGGTCATGTTTTATTCATGCACGTATGATGCAGAATGTTCCTTCTTAGGGGAGAAATTTCAGCCTGCAAATTTCAACACGGAAGAACACATTTGGATAAATCGAGAGACAACAGTGCTCTGGACTGAGGGTTTCCTGGCCGTTAGGAAGTAGAGGACAAGGGAGTTCAAGGCAGGACTCTTTCTTTTCTGGGCCAGTGCTGCCCTCTAGTGGGGAAAAGCCACAGCCAACCTGAGCTTCCTTCACTCTGCCCAGTTAATGGGACCGGGGTTAAAATGACGGAGTCCAGCCCAAGAGAGCAAGACTCGTGTCTAGGGAACACCAGCCATGCAGACCTTCCTTCTTGGATTCATCACCCCTGGGATGCAAGGAGAATTCTAGAATGCATCTTCTACATTCTAGGCACCAGAAGCATTCTCACTATTCTATAAGGTATCTATTCTTATTTCCAGACCCAGAGCTGGGAAATGAGTCATCCAGAAATTGAGAAGTGTAATCAGGATCCCAGGCTAGGTCTCATGGATTCCAAAGGCTTCACTGCTGTACCATCATGTCCTGACTCCTCCTCCTTTAAGAACTTAGGTGACCTTCCAGGTCTGAGTTCAAACTTACCTCTGCCTTTTACGTGCTGTGTAGCCTTGGGGCAGTTGACTAACCTCTCTGAGCTCCTGTTTCTTGTGTACAAAAAGGGTATCATAACGTGTGCCTTATCAAGGGATCATGAGAATTTTTGTTTGACGTCAAGTACATCAGAAGGGATAGAGACTTGAAAGCGACTGCCTCAAGATGATAGGATAATAATAAATGGTCCTCCTTCTGATTTCATTGCTTTTATAATCAGACAGAAAACAGAGGATTCATCAGACCATTTTCCTTCCAAAAGAGGCCGAAACACTAACCTGCGTGTATTGTGTGTACTGCGGGAGAGAATGTTGTCTCAATTTCTCGAAGTTGTGTCAAGGGACTCTCAGGAACCCTCCAGAGAAAACCAGACTCCCCATGAAGTGATCTTTCATTCTGTCAAGCCAGAGCCCTCGGCTCAACGTTCTCGGTCACTGCTAAGAAGTCATTGCTGTCACATGAGATCACCGTGTCCTTGGGTGCCCTCCCTCCTCATGGCCGGGGAGGGATCTTGAGCCGGGCCTGGGGTGCTGGGCAGTGTGGTTCTGGAGTGTCTTAGCTCTGTCCTTTGCCATCCTCCTGAGGGCAGCAGAGAAATGCCTGGCCGTTGAAATTCCTTTCCACCAGCGCCTTAAATTCTACTTACATAGATAATTCGATTCTTAAAAAACAGATACTCTTTAGAAAATATTATTGTTTGTTTCCAAGGTTTCTGTTAGGAGACCTGTGTTTTGGATTTCTCTTTATTATTCTTAAAAAATTAACCTTCTGTATAGGAATGGGCTGGGAAGGAATATCTAAATGAATATCAGTGTTTCTGTCTGGGTGGTAAGAGATGGTAATTCCTGCCATCTTCTTTATAATAATAATAATAGCAAAATTTATTTTGTTTTTTATTTTATTTTATTTTATTTTATTTTATTTTATTTTATTTTATTTTCACTGTATGCTGGGTGCTGTGGAAAGCCCTGGACATACACTGATCACTTATACTTTGAAACAGCCACGTGGGCTGGGTACTGTTGGGATCCCCAGGCTCGGGTGAGAGCATGGGGCCCCAGAGAAGGTCAGTTTCTTTCCCAAGCTCACACAGCTCATGAGTGCCAACTCTGGCCAGCTTCAGGCTCTGTGTTCTTGGCCACGATGTGGAGTCCCTCTCCATCTTTATACTCACATCGCTCTAGAGTGAACATGTGCTGCTTTTAAAATGAGGAAAAGAGGTTTTGTGTTTAAATGAACCTCTCGTCTCGCCAATGCAAAAACGCATAGGAAGAAAATACGCTTTGAGAAC
Source organism: Mustela erminea (assembly GCF_009829155.1). Taxonomy (NCBI): domain Eukaryota; kingdom Metazoa; phylum Chordata; class Mammalia; order Carnivora; family Mustelidae; genus Mustela; species Mustela erminea. The sequence continues at coordinate 10,515,599 of NC_045618.1, forward strand.
AGTCATGCCCAAAAAGAAATAGGAGAATGATGACATATTTTTATTATATGATTCTGGATTTTCCATAGTCTGTTAAGCATCTCCCACCTAAGTAAGCAAAAAAGAGTGAAACTCAGAAAGCAGAAGAGAAAATTCTGCTGCTGGAAATATTGGTGAGAAGAATGCTTGATACCTAATGTTTTTTGAGAACCATTTGTGTTCCGGGAACTTACCTGGAGCTTGCTTTTTTTTTTTTTTGGATGCATTCACACATTTGATCCTCAAAGGCCCCCAAGAGGGGAGGGTGGTTGTGAGCCCATTTTACAGAGGTGGAAACTGAGGCACGGGGAACATTTATACTGTGCTTGCAGGCACACAGATGGCGGCGGAAGCCAGCACTGTCCTTCCCATAGGATAGACCCACCCCAGTCACTTTCCATGCAGGGTTGTGAAAAGTATTTCTGAGAGCGCTGAGCAGGGCTGGGGAAGAGCAGATCTGAGGGCTCTGGCCTTGACAGAATGAAAGATCACTTCAGGGGAAATCTGTGGTTTTCTCTGGAGGGTTCCTGAGATTCCCTTGATACACTTTGAGAAAATGAGCAGCTGCTTGTATATAGGTACTGAAGTTACAGAGACTTACATAAGTGAAAAAGGTAACAGTCGTGTCTTTGTGCAGAAAACATATTACAGTTTAACAAATTGTTGTGAAACCAACATCCAGTAGCCTAGAAAGAGACCAGACACAAAACCAGCACCCCCCAGAACCATCCCCGCCCCCCACCCCCCTACTGCTCCCCCCGTTCCCCCCTGACACGCACACATGCCCTGTCTCCTTCTGGATCATAATTCTCTTCCTCCCTGCCTGCCTTGGCAGCAGCAGCCACATCTTAATGGTCTGACTACAGAGTTACATATCACTAAATAGTTTAATTTTGCTGCTTCGAATTCTGTATGAGGAGAATCACACCGGTATGCGTTCTCACCTGTGTTGTTTTGCTTGGCACTGTCTCTTTGAAGGTTCATCCACGTTGTTGATGATGTGTTTTCTTTGCTTATACAGCAATTCCGGAATATGGGTAGTTGATTTCTCTGATCTATTGCTGATGGGTGCTGGGCTGTCTCCTGTTCTGCATGAGCATTCTTGGATGTGTCTCCCAGTACCTGTCAGACTTCCTGTAAGGTATTTACTTAGGAGTTGGAATGGTGGGTCATTGGGCGAGTTTATCCTTACTTTTCCACATACTGTCAAAGTTTTATTAAAGGGGTTCTGCAGTTTATACTCGTACCAGCAACGTGTAGGAATCCCAGATGCCCCACAGCCTTGCCAACAGTTATTATGATCAGAGCTCTTTAACCAGCTAAAAGGGAAGGACATTTTTTGGGGTCGTAATGCACATGTCTTCGAATTCTCATGAGGTTGAATATCTTGTCCTAGCCCATCGTTCATTTGCAGTCCCTCTTTTTGTGAAGTACTTGTTACGATTTCTGTCCCCTTTTTCACTAGTTACTTTTTTCATGAACTGCTAGCAGTTTTTACATAGTTTAGACATGAGATCTCTGATTCTTGTCTATGTTTTTTAAGGATGTACGTTACACGTTTATTTTCCCACATGTTCGCTTTGTCATTGGGCTCTTTGGGTGAATCGGATGAATGACCTTCTTAATTTTAATGTAGGCCAACTTACCAAGCTTTTCTTATAATGCCTAGTGCTTGCTTTGTTCGGTGTAAGAAATCTTTCCCTGCCTCTGACATCATAACAGTACTCTTGTCGGTACCTTTCAGAAGCTTTATTGTTTGGCTTTTCACACAGGTCTCTGATCTGCCTGGAATTGATTTTTGCATTTCCTGAGAGGCTGGGCCCCCCCCGCCCCCGCCAACACCACTGTAATTTCAAGTTGCCCCAGCAACATTTATGGAAAAGATCATCCTTTTCCTTGCTGCTTTGTATGCACAGTTTGCCATAAATCAGGTGTCCACGTACGTGTGACTCTGTTTCTGGGCTTGGTTTTCTGCTTGCTTGTGATATCTGTTGTTCCGTAAGTCAGAAATGCACTGTTTTCATCATTACAGCTGTAAAAAAATAAAAGTCCTGAAAAAAATGATATAAAAAAGTCCTGATGTTCAGTAGAACAAGTTGATAATTCTTCAGAGGTATGTAGGCTGCTCCTGGCCCTCCACATTTCTGTAAACAAATTAGAATCCATGTGTTCCATGATGCAAACATTCCAAAAAATGTTGTACTTTTATTATCATAGATCAGTAGTATAATAAAATGGACTAATTCTTCCTAGACCAGCAGATTCTAAATTGAAGTCTCCATTTGGGTTTTCCAGAGTCTTTGGGTTCTGTGCATCTGGCCTGACCCCTTCTGTCCCTCGAGTCCCCCTGGCTCATTGGATCTGAGAGGAGGCTCTGGGATGGGAGGGTCCCCAGTGCTGAGAGAGATAGGTGTGTAGAGTATTATCCGTGGAAATAGGTTGGGGGCTGAGCTTGGGCAAAGACACGCCCTCTTTTCATGGCAGTGTTGTAACTAGTGTTCTCTTTCCTATATTCTTTCAATAGCCACTGACCTAACTTTTTGTTACGTGGGGCCAGACAAGGGATAGAAAGAAGAATAAAACACCATCTCTGTCTCACAGGGCTTGGACTGCCCTCCAGCTTCTCTGTGACTGTGCCCCAGTCCACACCAGCGCTGGAAAATGTCCCACAAAAAATCTTCCCTGGTCAGGTAATTAATGGACTTCACGCAGTGTCCTGTTCTCAGCCATCACATGGATATTCATGGTTGTAAGATCTGAGAATTGACTCACATGTGATTAATAATTGCATTAGTTTTCTATCACTGCCATAATGAGTTGCCACAAAGTTAGTGGCTTAAAATAATGCAAGTGTCTGACCTTACGGGTCTAGAGGTCAGAAACTCGCCGTGGTTTCACTGAGCTCAAATCAAGGTGGTGTCAGGACTCTCGTCCTCTGGAGAATACTCAGGAAGGGAGAACCCATTTTCTTGCGTTTTCCAGCTTCAACAGGTGGTCCGCATTTCTGGGCTCACAACCTATCCTCCATCTTCAAAGCCAGCCGTGGCTTGGTCATGTCCCTCTCAAGAGGCCATGCCTCTGGTGGAGTCGTCTTACCCCTTCTCCAACTCTGACTTTTCTTTCTCCTTCCACGTTTACAGGAATCTTGTGATTGGGTCCTTAGGGATCATCAGCATAATCTCTTGAAGTCAACTGACCAGCCACCTTAATTCCATTTTATCCGTAATTCTCTTTTGTCATTTAAGCTAGCAGGTACAGGTTCTAGAGATTAGGACAGGTACTTGTTTGGGGAGGTTAGTCTGCCTCCCACAAAGTGGCCCCAGCTTGGTTGCACAGCAAACACGGTGCCGTGTGTTACATCAAGGACTCGATGCCACATAGGGTCTTTGTCGTCCTGCCCCTTTGTGCACCCAGACTACAGCATGGTAGGTTGGTTTGTTTATGGCCTTTCCTCCATAACACAAACTCCACAGAAAAGCAGGGACTTTTGTCTGTTTTATTCACTGCTGTGTCCCAGCAGCTAGCACAGTGCCTGGCCCCTAGAAGGTACCATTATGTATTTTGAGTGACTAAGAATGGTTGAAAGTCTCTCCAATAAGGCAGCAAGCTGCTGCTGCTTTTTCTTTTCTTTTCTTTCTTCTTTTTTTTTTTTTTTTTTTTTTGGTTTTGCAAAAGACAGAGAACAAGCTGGGGGAGAGGCAGAGTCAGAGGGAGAAGCAGACGCCCCAGTGAGCAGGGAGCCTGAAGTGCGGGGCTCCATCCCAGGACCCTGAGATCGTGATCTGAGCCAAAGTCAAGAGTGAGACACTCAATCCACTGAGCCATGAACGCTCCCCATTCCCTTAGTATCTTAATTATATTTTTCACGGACCCCTGAGTCTAAAAGGAATATATAGCAACTTTGTTAATCAAGCAGTTAGATTCAAATTACGTAAGAAATGTCTGGAAAAAAATGCACATGAATTAAAAGAAAAAAGTATTTTTATTTTTAATATTAAAGATTTCCTGTGTCTGGATTTCTCCTCTGCCCCTCGCCCCTCCCCTCCTGTGTTCGTGAATCTGGCAGGCAGCAGGGGGCAGCACTGAGCCACAGAGCTCATCCCCTCCCGTCCTGGACGCACTGGACCGCTCAGCACTGGGACTGTGGATCTAAGTGCTGGCCAGTCTTTCTCCTGTCTGTTTGGGCGGACCCTGTGAGGTGGTTTCATTCAACAAAATAAATTCACAGCCTAGGAGACTGAATGGAGACGAGAGCAAGGAAGCGCGTTCAGAAGTACATTCTGTAAGATCATGGCCTGCCTCATAGCCTTGCAGAGGAACAGCTTCCCCTAAAAACCCAGGGCTGGGCTCTGCATGCTGCTTTATTTGGGTTGTTATCCTGAGATATTTCTGCCGTAGAAAAAGTGTGTTTCCTGGGGCACCTGGGTGGTTCAGTGGGTTAAAGCCTGTGCCTTCGGTCAGGTCATGATCCCAGAGCCCTGTGTCTGGCTCTCTGCTCAGCAGGGAGCCTGCTTCCTCCTCTCTCTCTGCCTGCCTCTCTGCCTACTTGTGATCTCTGTCTGTCAAATTAATTTTTTAAAAAAACTTAAAAATTTTTTTTTTAAAAAAGGACATAATGCTTAAAGAAAACAACCTACTTTGTAGGACCTAATTTCTATTTAGGAAAAAAAAAAAAAAAGGAAAGAAAATGGGACGCCTGGGTGACTCAGTGGGTAAAGCCTCTGCCTTCGGCTCAGGTCGTGATCCCGGGGTTCTGGGATCGAGCCCCACATCGGGCTTTCCATTCGGTGGGGAGCCTGCTTCCCTTCCTCTCTCTCTGCCTGTCTCTCTGCCTACCTGTGATCTCTGTCTGTCAAATAAATAAAATAAAATAAATCTTAAAAAAAGAAAAGAAAAGAAAAAGGGTGTTCCTGGTGTGAAGGGTGGTGAAGACCCCCTCCCACATCTCTACTGGATGGTTCCCTGGAAAAGATTCGGGAACTTGTTCTTACTGGAGGCTGCTTTAACAGCTCTCTGAGGAGGAGCTGCTTAGAAAATGCCTCCGGAGGGAGCCTGGGTGGCTCAGCTCAGGTGGTGATCTCATGAGCCATGAGATCAAGCCCCATGGCAGGCTCTGTGCTCAGTGGGGAGTCTGCAGGAGATTCCCTACCTCTGCCCCTTGCCCCAACCCTGCTACACGCTCACTCTCTCTCTTTCTCAAATAAAAAAATAAAATGCCGCCAGAGATTTTAGCTGAGGGGAAAAATGCCCTTCATACAAAGATATGTGTGTTCTGTATCCTTCGTTGGTTTTTGGAATTGGGCCCTATCAGATTTCTCTGGTGTTGGAGGAGAACTCCGTCTTGTTAAAATGGAAAGCCACAATCCAACAGCTTGGAAACCCTTGTCTTCTCCTAGAGGAACCACGGTGGGAGGTGTTCTCGGCGGAAGGTGAGGTCGCATTGGTGCGTGGCATGCCGTGCTCTCTGCCCGAGCAGCCAGAATGGACATTTGGCCTGTGTGGGCCCCGTGGGGCTCCTGCGGGCACCTGAGCTCAAGGGACGTGACTTCTTCCGTGTCCCAACTTGTACAAGGACGGGAGGCCCAGGACTCGGGGTCCCCAGCTGTTCCCGGGTGTCTGGCCAGTCCACACTCTCTACCGTCCCCAGGTCAGGGAGGGAGAAACAGGACAATCTCCACCTCCTCTTCACATCAGCTGTTTCTTCCGAAGACACTAAAAGCTTCCTCCCTTGACCTGCTAAAGGATTAGCTGTAATTTGCATTACTCAGTCTGTGGGCAGTGCACCAGTGATGATTAGCTAGGTTGGAGGCTTTCTCTAATTGGCATGAAAAAGGCATATTATTAGGCGTGGTGGGGGTTGCTGGGGGTGGGGGACAGTCAGAGCCTCCGCTGGAATATCCACAGGGAGTCAGCAGGGTAGCTGCAGCGCCCATGAGAGGGAATGCGTTCCTGTCCTCTGGGTCCCTTCCTCGGGACTGCCAGAGCAGATAGGTAAATTGCTGAACCATCTTTAGAGAACCCGTGGCTGACCAGGGTCTCACCTCAGTCTGCAACCTGGACAGGAGGACATGGCTGCCTTCAGAGTTTTGTCCTGAAGCAGAAATCCCTGTAGGCTACGTTGGGTGGTGCCGGTCTTGCCTGGGATCCCTCCTGTCCATGCCCCCACCCCTGCCCCCGGGACTTCCTCAGCATTTTTTCTGCTTCACTTTTGTCCCAAGGAATGGGCCAAGAGTAGCTCTAGTCTCTAACCCTCCCCTGCTAAGGATAGCCCCCCCTAATTCTAGCCCATATCTGCAAGATCCCCATATTCTAGAATTTTCCAGCAATACTCCCAACTTCCTCTGTTAGGTTTTCTGAATCTAAGCTGTGACAAACCAGAGTCCATGTACTGATAAAATGGAAATGACTTCTCTCAAGATTCTTAGAAACAAGAATAACTAAGAATAACAGTAGTTGGGGGTCTCTGGCCAGCTCTGGGGCCATGTACTTTGAGACTGGAGAGCTTCTAGATTGCTCCAGATCACAGAGTAGCATTTCCCTGAGAGTGGGTTCGGCCCCATTTGCATGATATAAACCATCCTCTTGTCATTCCTTCCTTTATCAAACAATTCCTTATAAGCTGTCTTCAAGCGATGGCTCTGGGGTCTGGGTTTCTGTCTATAAATCCGGAAGACGTGGCTTCTTTTGCCAAGGGTTTCTAAACAAGTTGAGTTCCTGTTTATAGTTTGTGTTTTCTCCCTACCTCCAAGTCAGTGAGCTCTGGAAGGCCAGGATTCTTTTTTTTTTTTTAAGATTTTATTTATTTATCTGACAGAGAGAACACAAGTAGTCAGAGAGGCAGGCGGCAGGGGGTGCAGGGGGGAAGCAGGCTCACCGCTGAGCAGAGAGCCAGACATGGGACCCTGAGATCGTGACCTGAGCCGAAGGCAGTGGCTTAACCCACTGAGCCACCCAGGTGCCCCTGGAAGGCCAGGATTCTTAATCGTTTGGTTCACTGCTGAATCTCCATTCCCAAGACACATGCTTGGCACCGAGAAGGAGCTCAGTAAGTATTGATTGACTGAGTATTTGAGTGGTTCCATGATGACGTCACGGAGGGAAATCAGAATGAGTTAGTCTACACCTGTGAGCAGACCAGAAGTACCCTCCGCCGAGCTCAGACTCCCTTTGTTTGAATTCATCTCCAGCCTTGCTCCTCACGTGCCCTCAGGGACCTGTTAGCACCCCTCTTTTCGGCCATCTGCTTTGGTTGGATCAACCCATGTCCAGCTTGTTTGTCCCCGCAGCAGCCAGCCTCTTGTAGGAAGGGCCACGCTTCACTCCTGTTTTTATTCCCAGGGCCTTGAGAACTGTCATTGCTCAAGGAATGTTCTACAAAACTGAAATTTAGTTAAATAGATACAGCCTGTGGGTTTTAGTTTGGGCTCAGTACTTTTCCCAGAATGAATAAAAGGGTTTGCGCAACATCTCGGGTGTTAAATCCATCAGGCCCTTAAGTTTGTGCCTAGGACCATCTTCTCAAGTCCCATGGAAAAGGTTGAGTCTTGAAATTATTAAAACAATAGATAGCAACTCCAAAATATGGGGGGGGGGCAGATCTGCAAAATTCAAATTAATAAAACATCTAATTAAATGTTCTCAAAGCATACCATTATGTCAGCTCCGTTTTTTTGCTAAATTTAATGCCCGTAAACATTTCATTACATTTGAAAATAATTTGTGCCTTTAACTTTTCTCCCTTCACAACAATTCCTGAATTCATACAATGAGTGCTGAAAAAACCTAGCCAACTGTAAATTAAATGAATTACATAAAGCCAAATAAATGGTGAAAGCAAAATTATAAAAATCGTTTCAAAAATGTTTATGACAGGGTACGCCGGGGTGGCTCATTGGATTAAGCCTCTGCCTTTGGCTCGGATCATGATCTCAGGATACTGGGATGGAGCCCAGCATCGGGCTCTCTGCTCAGCTGGGAGGCTGCTTCCCCCTCTCTCTCTGCCTGCCTCTCTGACTACTTGTGATCTCTATCTGTCAAATAAGTAAATAAAGTCTTTTAAAAAATGGTTATAGGGGCACCTGGGTGGCTCAGTGGGCTAAGCCTCTGCCTTCGGCTCAGGTCGTGATCTCAGGGTCCTGGGATCGAGCCCGGCATTGGGCTCTCTGCTCGGCGGGGAGCCTGCTTTCTCCTCTCTCTCTCTCTCTCTACCTGCATCTCTGCCTACTTGTGATTTCTGTCAAAATAAATAAATAAAATTTAAAAAAAAAGTTTATGACAGAAACCATTTAATGACAGAGTGGGTGTATTTTAATATGATTAATACGGTGTGGGATGGAGTACTGTAAAAGTAAGCTCACTCAGGGCCCACAGATATTTCAGAGCAACCTACCAAAAACTGTAGAATTTCTGCATAACGATGCTTCCGTATGCGCTTCCGCCCTTAGGATTTTTTTACTAAGTCCTATAGTGTCACTTGTAAATCCAGGGTCTCATCTGATCAATGTCAAACAATATCCTTGATCTGCGGACTGTTTTTGCTCATTGAATGGCTTCTGCTTTTTTTTTTTTTTTTTTTTTTCCTTTTTTAAAATCTAATTTCTGTTTCATCTTCTTCTTTCAGGAATCCTTTTCACGATGCTGGTATTTGGACCAGCCTGTGGATTTATCCTGGGCTCTTTCTGTACCAAAATGTACGTGGATGCCGTCTTCATTGACACAAGTAAGGAGCGTATTCCAACTTCTTATCACCACCCCTGGGCATGTCCCCCATTGGAAGGGAGCCCTTTAGCTTTTACGTTCTAAAACCCTCCTATGGGGGCATCTGGGTGGCTCAGTGGGTTAAGCCCCAGGGTCCTGGGATCGAGCCCCGCATCGGGCTCTCTGTTGATCAGGGAGCCTGCTTCCTCCTCTCTCTCTGCCTACTTGTGATCTCTGTCCATCACATAGATAAATAAAATCTTAAAAATAAGTAAGTAAGTAAATGAAACCCTCTTATGAAGAGACAGCCTCAGTGTGTGGACCTCGAGCTGCTGGCTCACCAGAGATCAAAGGAGAGAGCATGAGCATTGGCTCTGATGGCTTGGGGTCCGGTGGTGTTCTTCCAGTGTCCACCCAGAGGCAGAGTAATGCCTGTAGTTGATTTTACTCCTCCAATCTAGATCTTCCTCCTCTGTAAATCATAGCAATAATTCTGTCTGCTTCATGGGGCCACTCTAAGAACTACATGAGAGGACAGATGTGGAATGCCTGGCATTTTCCCATTGAATATTAGCCCAATAACCTAGGGGAGAACCCCACTTTCTAAGTGTGTTCTGGAAATGCAGGTGTACAGATGGGGCCGATGAGACAGAGTATTTGAAACCCGCTTCTACAAGTCAGTGTTGGGGGTGTCCTCTATGAAGAAACGTACCGTACCTCAAAACCACTTCAAGCGACACTTCTTAGTTCCTAGCAGGAGAGCAAGTGTACTTCTCAGACGGCTCTGGGCGCCCCCAAACCCTAGGCAGGCACACTTTGATGTGGCAGTGGGCTAGTTGACACAGGCTAAGTTATGCTGTGGTCACACATGGCTCCCCAATCTGAAGTGATTTTACACAAGCAAAACTTACTTCTTGGGCATGCTACGTAAGCAGCGTGGGCTGGCAGTGGTGGGGACAGTGAGGCTTGGGTCCTCGAGGTCACTGCAGGACGCGGCTCATGGAAGCGTTGTCTGACCCCAGCCTGACGGTTGCCCAGACAGGAAACCAGGCCATGGCGAGTTACACGCTGTCTCGAAGCTTCTCCTGACGCTTCAGCGGCCAAAGCACAGGTCACTTGGTCTCTTAGTCTCCTCTTGCTTTGCAACAAGTTACCCCAGACTTAGGACTGAAAACAACACTGGGGTGTCGCTTATGATATCACAGGTTATTTGTGTGGGCGTGGAGTCCAGGAGCTGATTGGCTGGGTGGTTCTGACTCAGGGGTCCCTCATGAGGTTGTAGCCAGGGTGTGGACATGTGTCTTCTCTCATTTCAAAGCTCAGCTGCAGGACATTCGACTTCTAAGTTCACTCCCCAGGCTGTCAGCGGGTTTGAAGGATCTACTTTCCATCTCCCATTCCTGGGCCTCCTGACGGGGCTCCCTCACCAGGGCTCCCCCGGAGTGAACAACCAGGAGAGGATGAGAGAGGGCCGTGATCTGTTTATAACCTGGGCTCAGAGGTGACATGTCGCTGCTTCTGCCGCATCCGGGGGTCACAGTGTCGCTGCTTCTGCCGCATCCGGGGGTCACAAGCAAGCCACATGTTCCGGTCTCCACTCAGGGCATGGGCTCCCCGGAGGCCATCTGAGACGCTGCCTCCCATATGTGGTCCCAAGTCACCTGTGAGCCCCCCAGCACTCTGGTTCTGCGCAGTTCTGCGAGCAGAGAGGCCCTGTTTTCTCTCTCTCTGGGAACGGAGCATGGGAAGCCGTTCCAGCTTCTCAAAGCCTCATACCGATCTTTTCTCAGGATCAATAAGAGCTCAAGCCCTGGCTTCTCAATCCGTCATCTCCTGACGGTGCTAAATTTACTAATTCACCCCAAAGAAGTAATGTGGTTTTAAATCCAATCAAGTCACTCCGTGCCTCACTCCATTAATCCCACTGATATATTTACTTGTAGCTAATGATGTTACAAATTTGCAGGGGGGGGCGGGGGGGTAAGAAAAGAATCAAATGCAGCTTTGTTTTCTTATTCTTTTAAAGTGCTGGCTCTGGTCAAGAGGGGTTTGGAGGCTGCCGTTATGCAGCAATTGGTTGATCCTTCAAACCCTACTCCTAGCAAGGGGGACGAGGGGTGGCCCGCTCAGAGAAATACCACGCGGTGGGAGTCTGCTGCCATCTTGCTTGTGTGCACCCCCCCTCCCCCCGCAAAAAAAAGGGCAGCTTCTGCCACTGTGCCAAAGGCAGCACAAGACAGGAATCGTAAAAGCAGGTGAGGGACAGGTGCACCCCCTTGCAGAGGGGAGGGCTGCTTGGAAGAAGAGGCCAGGTGGTCAGGCAGTCCCCTAAGCATATCAGCAGTGGCCCCCCTGGATCAAGCCTGTGGGCTACCAGCATCTCTGAGCCAGGAACCTCAGATCATTCTCTTCTATGCCTCTTATTGTACAGACAAGGAAACGGGCCTAGACAGGGACACTGGGATGTACCTAGTCCGAGGGGCATATCTGTATAAAACCCAGGTCTCCTGAGCAAGGGTACAGGCATTTCTACTTTGCAGTTCCCTCCACCGTGCTCCCTCCTGGGAATGAAATAGCATCCTTTCTCTGTGCCTGCGGTGACCAAGGGGTGGACAGGGGGCTGCAGGGGCTCAGCCGGTTCAATCGGGGTCCCCTTCAGTGGGCGGTTCCTTTGCACTGGGCTGTCCCCTCAGCTGGAGTCCTGCCCATGGTCCCGTCTGGTCTGCATCTTTGCTGACCAGTGGGGGCCCCAAGTGAAGCAACACCATCGGGGTTCCAGGCTCACTGGCAGTTTGAAGCAGAAGGCAGATGTGTGCATTCCTGGTCCAGCTGGGTATCTTGCTGGTGCCTACCCCCCGCCCCCCAGCCCCTCAGCACACAGCCACGGTCCCTTCCACTGTGTCTCTAGGAAAGGGTGCCCTGGGAGTCTCGGGCTTTTGTTGCCTCCTTGCTGAAGGCCCGGGAGGGCTGGCGCTGCCCTTTACCAGTAGAGGGCAGAAGAGTATAATTTATTCGATCACAGAGCAAGACACAGGATCTATAGCTGCCAGCAATTTTGATGGTTTCTCATCTTGTGACTCAGACTTGCTCTCTGGAATGCATTCGGGCCATATTCTGGAAAGGGAGTTCTCAGTTACTGAGAGGTGGCCCTCCTGTGTGTTTTCTGCACCGGTGAAGACAGAGCCCCCCTTTAGGGCTGCTCAGACCTATCAGAGTGTGTCCTGGGACATGAACGGAAAGGGCCAGGCGCTCAGCGGACAGCCGGAGAGGGGACTGGGGAGAGTGTGATCTGGAGCCTGAGGGGGGGTGGGCGAGGCAGACAGAGCTCTTGTCATGGGGCAGGTGGCGGGGGGAATGTGAGGACACAGGGTCGAAGCGGGGAGACCAGTGGGGGAGACTGGTTGCTCTCTTGTGGGGGGCAGGCGGGCGCTTGTAAGGAACAGGCCAGCTGTGGGGAAGGCCGACCCCGCAGGCAGCCCCCCAGGAGGACTCTGCTGGCCGTGATTAGACACTGGCATTCTGCCGCTGCTGCTCTAATTCTGTGTTTGATCCCTGTGTGGCTCCCGTGGTCCCTCTTCTTAAGGAAAGGTGCCTTTTGTAACAGCCTGGGGAAGGAGTGATGGTACAGCCAGAAGTGCTTTTGGAGGAAGCCTTTGTAAGACTGAGACCCGTGGAGAACAGAACCTAGAAGAAAGGAAGACGTGGTAGCAGGGGTTACCCCAAAGCCCTGAGTCGGCAGACCCGAGCAGTGGGCTTATCAGAAGGAAGTTGATCCCGGCAGCTGCGAACTGACCGCTTACTAAGGCTGTATGTAGACCGTCTCACTGAACTTAAGGACGTTCCCCTCGGGGCGTGGGTCCTGCTCGTCGCCTACCTGCCAGCTGAGCCGTTCTCCTGCAGCGATTTTGAGTCCTGAGTTCCGGTGCTGGATGCAGACCTCTCTTGGAATCTTAGCTCTCCCGCTTCCAAGCGGTGTGACCCCCCCAGGGACGTGAGTTAATCACGCCAAGTGCCTAGCCTGGCACCTGGTGTGTCGCAAGTGCACAGTCAGCGACAGGTTAATTCATTTCCGCAGCCAGTAGGATTCAAAGCCCAGGCCTCTGCCCAACTCCAAACCCGACAGCTTGTGTGCCTGGAATTTCTCCAGGACTTTTGCCAGAAGGCTGCCCCCTTCCGTGGGCAAAGGCCTGGCTGAGATGACCTAACCTCGTCCGCCCATCCGTTACAGACTCCTCCTCAGGCGGGCACCAGCTGGCCCCACTATGGCTTCACGGTGTTTGTCCCCGGAATCAGATGTGTCCGTATGTTTGCCTCCTGCAAATGGTCGACCCCCCGAGAGCTTCCTGCTCTGCCGTTCTAGGGCTGGCTGCGGGCTTCGTCAGATTCATACATGTTAGACTCCATCAGCTCAACGGCCCGGATCCTGCACCTTCCACGCTGTCCTCCACCCTCAGCCCCTCCCTGTCCCCAGTTTCTAATTTGGTCTGTAACTTAAGGATACTCTTGGAATGCTTGAGTCCCACAGCAAAAGTTTCACGAAATAGGTTAGATAAATAGGTAAATGGACCAAAAAGAAAAAAACAAAAAAAAAGCCTGCCCAGAGAGCCCAGGGCACCACGTACGTATCAGTGTGGCCGGGAGGGGCATGTGCTTTGATCGGCTCCTTCTCACCGTCCTAGGTATCTTCATGGGTGAGTAGGTTGTTTGGTTAGATTTAAAGTGGTTTGACTTTGTTCCCAGCGATTTTTCTTCCCTACCTGTGACGACAGCAGTCCTCAGGCATGGGCGATCAATCTCAACCTCTTGTGTTTAGGTGACTTTAAACAGAGGAAGCAAACACTGCCAAAAGCTTCCCCAACAAAACTACAAAAACCCTCCCCACATTGGATTCTGAGACATGGCAGGGTTAGAAAATGGATCTTGTAAAACAGAAATCCTTCAAGCCTGTAGACAGCGCGGCAAAGGCAGGCCCGGACTGTGCCCGTCTCACGGCGGCCAGACGTCTCCGTCACGGTGTTCCTTTGCCCCACTGCCTCCGTGCCTGGAATGGCCGAGGGGCCGATGAGGGCCTGGGTGGAGCTTAGCCAGCCCATCAGAGTCCCATGCCTCTGCGCGTGTGGCTCCCTCAGCCTGGGATCCTGTTCTCCTCCAGGTGCTTCTCAGTGTGTTTCTGTCCTTTGTGGGGGCAATTTGATTGACAGGTACATTTTGTAAATGCGACACCCAGGTGCTTCTCAGTTTTGTTCTGGGCGTCTTACTGACCACAGTCTTCACAAAAAAGCAGTAACTGCACTAATTTTTTAAGATCAAGATACTACCTAAAGCCACATTGGAAGAAAAGTAAAGAGGTTTTCACCCTGTTCCCCACCTATATGTCAACCCTTTCACGATTCCAAGCCTGCCCAGGGTCACTGTTCTTAAATTGCCTCTGTTCTTATTTCCCAAGCCTTTGGCGGTAGTCAGGGTAGGCTGGGTTCTGCTGCGGTAACAAACACCGCCAAAATCTTAGTTGCTGAAAACAATACTGGAGGTTTGTTTTGTACACAGCTCGGGTCAGCAGTGACCTTTTGTTTGTCATAACCTCTCAGGGACCCTCCCGGGAAGATATCACATGCTTCTTTGATCAGGCAGGGCAAAAGAGCATGGCAAATCAGGCACTAGCTCATACAGGGCTCTGCACAGAAGAGCCCTCCAACAGTTCAGCGGCAAAACTGTGGCGTGTGGCTACACCCAAGTTCACGGCGAGGGAAGGTAATCCTTGTTCTCCGTAGAGGAGACCCGAATGGAGACATCAGTAATGTCTACTGCACCATTCTTTGCGGCCCGACATAGGGAACTCTCCCTTAGTCAGCAGTGCTAGAACATTCTGGCTGACCAGGGACAATTGCCAGGCAGGCGCGGAGGGATTTTCACCATCGCTTCTGTGGAGGTGTCTCAGAAAAGACTCTTAGCCTGGGTTTAAGCATTAGCCGTCTTCCTGTGAAGTATCGAAATCAGGACCAAGACTCCACCCCTTAAGCCAGCCCTGACCCGAGGGGCAGCATGCTCCAAAGCTGAGTGGTTTCTCCTCGGAACATTATTTCTCTCCCTGCCACGGTGCTCTGGATGGTTGCACTGGAGAGCGGGAGAAAAAAAAAATAAAAATCAATACTTCCTAAAATGGTTAACTGTGATTTTCCTAGATGTACAAAATCCTAGCCCTCACCCCTGCCTGTCCCTACCACACCTTGCTGCAGACCCTCTCTCCCTCCTTGCCTGCACCACAGGCAGGCTTTGGTCTGACACAGGTCATGTGCTCTTCCCTGTCTTACAAATTACGAGCAAACGTTGGCTTTCCACCCGTCGGCACGTACCTTTGGGAGCGAGTTGACATGTTCACATAAACACACACACCCCCTCCACTGCAGCCCCTCTCCCTGGGATGTTTCCTCACACACAGAAGAGAGTCACTAACTTCGTAACTAAAATACGACTCTCTCCGTGCTACTAATTTTGTCCCCCCAAACGAGTGCCAGGTTTTCTCTCTCTCTACTGGCTCACATCTGCGAGCTCTCAATTCCCCCTTTATGGAGCCCATCGACAATGGAGGGAGATACCACAGCTCCCCGTTTATGTCTTTTGTTTTCATTCATTGCTTGGCAGCAGGTGAAGAAACACCGGCAGTGACTGGAGACAACATTCCTGCTCTGCTACCCGAGGCCATCTGACTTCCCTTTCTCTTCTCCTGTTTGCATAAAGATGCTTTCAAGGTCACCTTGAAAGCATGGGTTTTCCCATGCTTTTTTCAAGCCTTCCCATACACAAAACAAAACAAAACAAAACAAAACAAAAAACCCTATATCTTGAAATTCCCCATTCATGTGAATACAGACTACGAGTAGCTACAAGAGCTACCATATACAGAAAACCTACGTGTCAAGTGATTCTTGCTTGCTACCTCTCATCCTTGCACGCAGACTCTGTGGATGTCACTTTTATTTTGCAGGTGATCAAAGTAAGGCTCAGAGAGAGTAACTAGCTTGCCCAGCATCACTTGCTAGTGAGGAACAGAGCTGGGATTCAACATTCTGCCTGCCAAAGCTTATGCTCCTTCTTCTTTGACATGCAGCTAAGCAGAAGCATCTGGTTCATCATCGTAGTGCCCTAGATATCGCTGGGGGGATGCCGACCCCTCCAGGAGAGAGACCACTGATGCTCCGGGGACCAATGGCAAAGTTGGTGCTCCTAGGCCCATTGCACAAAGGATAGGAATTAATGATCCATGCAGGGAGCCCAAACCAAAGCCTAGATGGTCCGGAAGGGCCGTGTAGCAAAGTAAGAAGGAGCCTGGCCCTTGGCATCTGAATGCCCATCTTCCAGTGTTAAACTCCATGAACTTGGGCAAGGTGCCTACACTTTTCTTCTTTTCTTTTTTTTTTTTTTTTCCAAGATTTTATTTATTAGAAAGCACAAGCAGGGGGAGCAGCAGAGGCAGAGGGAGAAGCAGGCTCCCTGCTGACCTAAGGAGCTCAATGTGGGACTCGATCCCAGGACCTGGCATCAGGATCTGAGCCGAAGGCAGTTGCTTAATGACTGAGCCACCTAGGGATCTCAGGACCTGCACTTTCTAAGCCTCGATTTTTCTATCTATATAAGATAGGGATAATAAAAGACTCTACCTCGTAGGGTTGTGGGGAGGTTTGATGAGAACAGTTAAGAATATGCATAATACATAAGGCCCAGCACAGAGTAAGGAATGATGGCTGGGCTCTTCCTGAGTGTTAGCTGAACAGTCTTCAGGGAGAACATTTGCAAATGGTGAAGGGCTGGTCTGGTGTCATGTCTCATCCCAAGCCTGTCCATCCATCTGGTCTAGGCCTGTAGTCCTCTTAGATCTTGGCTCGTATGCCCTGCCCCCATGTCCACGAATGTCCTTCTGTCCTCCAGAGGTACGGGATTATCCTCAAAGAGACATTTCTAAGCAGCCCATCTGAGAGTGCTCTATGAAAGAGAGTTATAGAGAAAGAAAAAAAAAAAAAACCACCCAGGGGTAAGCTATAGTTTATGTCTTCATGACTTCAGCTGGCACGTCAGAGAAATCATAGCACAAGACGACCAAACCACATGCACACCGCCTTTAAGCATTAAGTTGGCTGCAAAGCTTTCTAATAAAGGACTGCCCCAAACCACAGGCCACAACCAAGATTTGAAGTAACCTACCCACTAGCCGTTTGGAAATAGGACCCTAGCTGTAAATATGGAGCTAAGAGTGTTTAAATGCCCAAGCACATGCCATTATTCTGAGCCCCTCGGGTCTGGTGTGGCTCATTTGGCCTCCCCCTCCCCTCAGACTCCAGAAGGTACTGACCATCATCTTGGTCCCGTAGATCAGTCAGCAAGGCACAGAGTTCAGATTGCTAGGCTGGGGTCCCGCAGGGAGAAGTGGCAGGATTGGCTGGATTCCCCTCCAGGTACCCTGGCTCTCGAATTCATTCTGTGCCATCCCTTATGCTCCCCGAACCTGATTTGAGGCTGGGAGTGGGGCGTTGCATGGGATCTCCGGGTCGCTGCTTTTGGAGGGGTGCACGTGAGAACCCACGGTAAAAGCAATAGACCCTGGTACTTTGTCCGCACACCCAGACAGCTCTCCGGAACCCATCAGCTCCAGCCTTAATTCCAAGGGTGTCTGGCTTCTTGCTGTTTTTGTTTAGACTGATAGAAATATAGGGTAGACAAGAAAATTAAGGAGAGAAAGCAATCAGCCTTCAGCTTTGGGAGAAACAGAAGCACTGATGTGGAACGAAAGGCTGGCTTGTGGAGCATCCAGTCCCCCCGCCCCGCCTGCCCCCACATCCTCGAGGCCGTTTCCAGAGCCCCCTCCCGTCCATGCACCTGACTCTGACCCTCAGTCACATCCCGGCCCGGCTGCGTCCTCTCTTCCTGACTGTGTTTTTTTTTCCCATTGCAGGTAACCTGGACATCACTCCAGACGACCCCCGCTGGATCGGAGCCTGGTGGGGTGGCTTTCTGCTCTGCGGTGCCTTACTCTTCTTCTCTTCCCTCTTGATGTTCGGGTTTCCACAGTCTCTGCCCCCGCACTCAGACCCTGCCATGGAGAGCGAGCAGGCCATGCTCCCCGAAAGAGAGTACGAGAGACCCAAGCCCAGCAACGGGGTCCTGAGGCACCCCCTGGAGCCGGACAGCAGCGCCTCCTGCTTCCAGCAGCTGAAAGGTAGAAGCGCCTCAGATGTGGGTGGCCAGAGCAATGGAGGGGGGGTCATCAAGGCCGCCGGGTGGGGAGGGGGTACCTAGGGCAGGGTGCTGGGAGCTCGAGGTACAATCATGCTTATTTTGCATGGTTTGCCTTCTCTGGTCCAATGCTCAGCGTCAGCCCTGAGAAGGAAATGACCTGATGTGTAAAATAAAAAAAGGGGTAGCCACCGCTCAGCGAAGGAGCAGCAGACCAGTCTCCCCAGCAGAGACCCTGGTGCTTAACAAAGCACCTGAGGCATAATAAGCAGATAGGTCTGCGGAAGGAAGGTTCTAGATGTCTCATGGAGCCCTTGGGCTCTTTCCGGCCCCCGCGTGCCAGCACAGTGTAGCAGAAAAGGACTTGGGAAGCAGGGCTTCCTTACCTGGTGGGGTCATTCTTCAGAAGCCGTATCCGAAAACGCATTTCCTTAGAGTTGCTGTGTCCTCCTGTCCCCTCCGTGCAAGATGTGCTCCTCTGGAAAGACGTATGAACTCTGTCTTAATAACAGAGTCCCCCCGAGAAGGTGGCCAAGCTCTCCCAGTCGTTTTTAAAGGAAACCGAACGCATCTTTCCTGACGAAAATGGGATGATCCAGAACGAGAAGCATCCTCCTGCAAACCCCAGCCCTAGGTTGGTTCCATGTTTGGCAAAAGGTCTTCGAGGCAAACAGTGCCGGTGCAGCCTTGAGCCGCAGGGCGTCTGTCCCAGCCCCCTCCCCACCGAGACATCTGTGCCATTCTCCTGAAGTCCCAGGACCCCTCTTGGATCCCCTGGAGAACCTGCTGGCTTTTTGAAGTGGACAGGAGCAAGGCTTGGGGCACCCCTCCCCCGTGAGGCTGGTGCGGGAGGATGGGGACGGTCACCTCGTGGCAGGATCTGGACGCACCTGTAAATGGTGCCATGCTGCCAGTGATCCGTTGAAAAACTGGGTGCAAGTCTCTTTACTGAGCTTTTGTGGGATGAGGAGCACCCCTCCTCCACCGGAGAGGCTGGAGAGCCATGGGGAGGAGCTCAGCACCGTCCCTGTGCTCCGGTCCCTGCTCTACTCTTCTCTTGAGCTGCGGTCATGAACTTCTCCATGCTTCGTTTCCACAAGTGAACAGGATTCATAGTGTTCCTGCGTGACGGTAGGGCCGTGAGAATTAAAGCACCACCTGCAGAAGACGATCTGCTAATAGCGCCTGGGTGTCAGGGAGGGATCGGAAGAACTTGGGCGAGTTCCCAGAAGGGACTAATTGATAATCTGATGTTATGTCGGAACCCACGTTCCATGATTTGGAACTGTCCACGGAAGGTCTGCAAAGTTCTCTAAGTTCCAGAAGGCACGGGTAGGAGAAGGCCACCCACTTTGTGTCTTCGGGGGTTGCCTTGGCTAGGACCCCCAGGAGTCTGTGCTTAATAGAAGACCCCCCCTCAAACACACACACACATGCACCCAAACAGCCAGGCAGAGGGCGATGCCTACTGTTCATCTAATAGCACAGGCGGCCACACAGAGTGTCCCAGTGACCAGATCTGCAGGAGTAAATGGGGCTGGCCCAAGTGGGCCTTGCAGGGGACACCCTGGACCAGAGTGGTGGCAGCCTTTCTGGGTCTTTCTTTGTCCCAGGGTGATTACAAGAGCTCCGATTGCAAGAGATGCACCAGTCATCGCTTAACTTTAATCTCTGGGGGTGCAAAGATGAAAAGATACAATGGTGCCATCACAGCACTCACCCATCCAGTCTGGGGACAGACCAGCAAGCCAGCAAAGGCAGCCCAGCGTGGAAGGGACAGCAGGGCCGGGCAGCAGAGGAGGTGATGGGCATACAGCCGACAGGCAGGGTGGGGAGCCCACATCTTACATCTTGGCTTCAGAATTCAGTTCTCATTAACCCATTTGTTCAGCATGTTCTGAAGTCCTCTGTGTTCCAGGGATCCAGTGGTCACCCGGACGGCTGAGTTGTGGAGTTGTGTTGTAGCTGTGGGGGGTGGGGGGTGCATACAGTAGGCAGAATTGAAGCAACAGCAGGGTGTGTGCTGAGCTGACAACGCACAGATGGGTAGACAGGTCTGAGACTCACTGTAGCCATAACGACCGTACGCTGTGGCCTGTGGAGGTACATGGGCTCTACTTCTACTAATTAATGATTTTTAATTAGAATTAGCCATTCCCAGAGGCAGTAGGTCTATTAATGGACCTAAAGAATGTCCCAGCAGGAAAGGAAGGCAGTGTGTCTATAAGAATCCCCAGGAGACAGGATCCAGCGACGTGAACTATTATGCTAATAAACACGTTTTACATGCGCTAGCACATGGATCGGGGCGGGGGGGAGAACATGGTGGTTTACGTCCGTCATTTCTCCACATGAGACCATGTCTTTGCCATGTGGATGTTTCACCAAAGCACCGTGTGGTGTCACCGAGTGCTCCCAAACTCGTTCTCCAGTTTGCAGCCTTGGAAGCCCCCGTGGTCTCCCCGTGTGTATTTATGGGTACCGACGAGCTGAGCAGGGTTGTATATGGAAGGATTAACGTTGCTCTAAAAATATCTATGTTGCAATTTGAATCTGTTCCATTGAGTTTGCAAATGGGTTTCTTCTTCGGCTGTCCGTCCGTGGGCCCTGCCGTGCTGTGCAGATAGGGAAGGTCCCTGAGCAGAGCCGGAGTCCTGTGCCCAGAGCAGCTGCTCTGTCCTTCTCCCTGCTGGGACTGAGACCGTCTCCCCCACTCCTGGGAGAGCGCTGGGGCTGTTCCAATCTAGCTCAGCTGCTTCCTAATCTTGCCACCTTGGCCGTGGTGCTTCATTCCCCTTGGCTTTAACATATGGCGTCTGATTTATATTATTACTTATTCTTGTTTATAGACGAGGTAACCAAGCTCTGGTGACGTAGGACTTCAGGCCCGTGGCTTGCTTTTCAGGGTGCTTTTCACAAACATGTGGGCTTTGAAGGTCTCTTTCCAACAAAGTTGGCCATCGTGGAGTTTGCAACTCCTATAGGAAGAGAGAGCAAGCCCAGAGTGTTGTTCTGTAACATGTAGAGAAGCTGTTACTTCCTGCACAGCCCACAAGTCCCCTTCTTGTAGTGACTGTCACATGACTGTTTAACAAAGCAGGCAGCAGGCAAACAAGCGCTTGGATTTATTAAGCTCCTGTATCTTTCCGGGTGGGAGTCTGCAAACCTAAGACACATTTTTGTATCTTAGCTATGCAACCAGATAGCTTTTCCTTTGTGCCCTGGCTCTACAGCCCTCTTCCCCAGCCTTGTTCTTCAGAGCATTTTGCTGGTTCGTCTTTCAGGACACCACCCCCCTCCCTGCCCCTTCTCATCCTTCCTTTGCGTCTAGCACCGTGTCTCCTCCTCTCTCTGTCGTCCCTGTGCTGGCGAGGACAGCACCCATGTGGCTTCCAGTATCTAGATGCTCAGAGTTTGCAGAATAGTTTGTAAAAGTCTAGACCCAGAGGGAGGAAAGAATTGGAGGGACTGTTACAGACAAATGGGCAGAATTACCACCAGCTAGTGTGTTAAATCGCACATCTGTATTTTGTAGTTTATACAGAGACAGTCTCTGCTGTCGCCTGCCCTAGGGGCGGTGATGGTGGGGATCCAGGCTCCTCCAGTGGCCGTACCCTGTGCACCCTCCTCACTGTGCTCTGTCTGCTTCCTTCAACGCATCAGGCACTCTCCTTTCTGTTCCCTTGTGGGCCTGCAACACCCTTCCTCTCTCGGTCCACTTCTGGACTAGACCCGGTCCCCCCTTCCAAGAAATCCCTCCCTAGAGTCCCACTGTGCTCGTGCCCCCCACCCTCCCATGCCCAGTGTTGGAGTAGCTTCATTCCTCTGTCATCTCCACGGTCCCTGCAAAGCACCTGTCACCCCACCACCTGGTGGCTTCTCAGCTTGTCGGCCTCTGCCCAAACCTAGTGGGTTCTCCAGGGACAAAGCTTTCGTGCATCTTTTCGTTCCACTGCCTGGCACGGTACCTGGCACATAGGTGGTATTGGCTGAATGAATAAACGGATGAGTGAATATTTTCTTGCCGGCTTGCACGCACACATGTGTACACAAACACCCACTGGCAGCAAACGTCAGTTTTCCACACACTGTCATAGTTAACGCCCCCCCACACACACCCCTACGAGGCTTTGGTACCATTCTACAGAGAAGTAAATTGAGGCTTAGAGACTGAAAGGTGAGGTGTTTGAGCCCTGGCAAGGGCCCCAGAGCCTGTCTTCTTCACCACCACATTATGCTGCATCTCGGGGCCGTAAGTGAACTCTTGGAAAGGAGCAGTGGAGTGGGCAGGTGCTGGCCGACTTCAGCGGAGTGTGCTTCAAGTTGAGCTCCTGGTTGCAACGGCACCAAGCGTGCCCTAAAGCGGTGGGTCTTTCGGACGAGGCTATGGACTAAAAGGGAGGGAGGAACCCGCTCCCGGTAAGCGTTAGCCCGCCCTGGCCCTCTGATGGGCCCTCTAGCTGGGATGAGTGTGACGGTTCCAGAGGTTTAAAATCTGCAGGCAGCGCCCTGCCTTTGATGGCTGGAAGAGAAGAGCAGTCAACGCTGAGCGCTCTTGTCTCCGTGCACTTCCCGCTGGCTGCCAAGTGGCCTCTTCCTGCCGCACCGGGTGACAGCAGGGAACAGCTGAGCCAGCAGGGGTCGGCGGGGCGGGGGGGGGGTGTTGCTTCAGGCTTAGGGGTTTCAGAACCACCCCAACACGTGCAGAACGGTTTACGAGTTCCCAAGCACTTGTGGGGACGTCCCACTGGGCCACCGCAGCCCAACTGATGAGCGATTGGTCCTCCTCTCCGTGCTAGCCATCCAACACAGAGCTCGGGGTGCGACCTCATGGCCAGGTTGTCACCGTTGCAGAGGATGCTGGGGGCACTGGGGTCCTGGTCCCGCACACTCCCCCACCGGGTGCCCCTCCGGGATCCACTGGACGGTTGATTGACTGAGAAGGAGAAGGGGAATCAGCCTGGGGCTGACTGAACCCAGACCCTTCCTGTGTCGGAGAACGAGCCCTTTCCCTGCTCTGCTTGCTCCCTTTCCAGGGGACGAGCCAGTCCAGTTGCCGAGGACGTTCACTTGCAGGGCAGGTGAAATCTGCCCGGGGCTTTACGCTCTCTGCCCTCCTGATGCCCTCCATCTCCAGGTTCTGCAGATTTTACCACCTAAATCCGTCTCCAGCCCACTCCGGTGTCTCCTGCACTCCAGCCCACCCTCACCCCGCCGGGCAGTTCGCACATCATGATGGCGTCAGAATGCACCTGATCCTGGGTCCACCTCGTGCATAAAGGGACAGAGGCAGAGCCCTTCACAGGGCCTCCCAGTGGTGCTACTCTGCCCCTCCAACCTCTTCTCACACCTTGCCACCCTGCCCCTCCACACCAGCCTCCCCTCCCCGGCTTCCTTCTAGCCCCCTGAGTTCCGCAGGCTCCCTCCCTCCCTCCCAGGACTTTGCACTTGCTGTTCCCTCAGCTGGAGTTCTGATCCCATCTTCAGGCTTTAGCTCACAGTCATGTCCCCAGGGACATTTCTCTGTGCCCGCCTCGCCACACCCCAGGCATGTTGCTCTCCGTATCACAGAAATGATGTTACCGTGATGTGCGTGGTGATTCACTGAGCCCGTCCGTGAGCTCCGTGCGGGCAGGGGCTCCCTCTGCACTCCTGCTCTTGTCCGTAGGTGCTCAGTATGTATTTGATAAACGGAGGGATACACGGATCACTGGAGGTGTGCTGACAAGCCTAGCACAGTTTGCTGCTTTCCTTCAAGCTGTCCTCCCCTCCCCACCAACGCCCCTGCCAGCCCCTCCCGGATTTTCGGCCTGGGTCTGACCCATCCATGCACATGGGTTTAACAGGAGCTCCAGCTGTGCTGGGGGCCAAGGCTAGCCCCCAGGTGACCTGCCTGTGTGGGGAGGGGCTGCCGGCCCAGTTGCTGAGGCTGACTTGCCCTGGTGCCTCTGGGCTGTGTGAGTCCCCTGACAGGTGTTTGGGTCTGGGACAGGGTGCACATTCGTCCCCACCATTGTTCCTTTCGGAACATGCCTCGTGCCTCTAACTTCTGCAACTCTGCCAGACCTTCTCCAACCTCTGCCAGCTAGCAGTCCGTGTCTGCCACATTTTCCTGAATGGTGGGTCTGTGCCTTTCCACATCACGTTCTTGTGAGGAGCCTGGTGATCTGAGAGCCCTTGTTCTGCAGGTTTGATGGCTGAGTGATCGCCTCATGTGGATTCCCCGTTAAAATCTTCTTTCTTGATTCCATGGCCAAGGAAAGCATCTGCCTTCCCAAATGCTTGAAACCCTGTGCCAGGCTACAGTTCACATGCTGTTGTGTTTGTAAGTCCCCAGGACCTGTTTGGCCACAGGCATGTTCTTACCAGCACTGGAGGACGATGTGCTGGGGCGTCATGTCTGGGAACAGGTCACAGGTGATTTCAACACAGTACCTGAGACTACCGGGGGAGGGCACCTTGCCCAAAGTCTGGCACACCGTGGGTACCCCAGGAGTGTATTTTGAATGAAGGAAGGAGGTTCAACAACTAGAGGACGACGTTTCCCTATGGGAGTTCCTTGGAACAGGAGTCCTTGGAGATGCTTGGGGGAAAACAAATCAATAGAGGAGGGGGGAAGGGTCACAGAGCCAAATAAGCTCAAGAAAATGTCTCTGTACTGTTGATTCTCTTGGAGACCCATATGGTATATTCGAGTATTAAAAGCCCTTGGAAGACCAGCTTTAAGGAAAGCTGGCCATTGTTTTGCCCCATGTGATTCCCAGAACTCTCTTGTTCACGGGAACTCTTTAGGCATTTAGGAAGTGTTTCTAGAATGCAGGGAAGGTGGTGAGGACCACAGGGGGTTCAAAGGATGTACTGAGTCCCCCGGGAGGCCTTGAAGACCGGTGCATGAAGCCTGGAGCATTGTAGCCCCATCTGGAAGGATGAGCAGGATCCTGTGGATGGAGAGAAAAGGGATTCCCGGCTGGGGGGCAGGTGCGAGCCCAGGCAGGGGACAGAAATGCCCAAGGTGTGCATGGGAGAATCTGGTTTGGGGAAATGGGATTTAGAAAATTTCATGGTGGAAGCTGCCTGGTGTCTGTTCTGGGGCCCAGCAGCGTTCCTGGCACTTGAGGCCACCCTGTAAGACTTCGGTAAAATTATGAATGAACGATGGAGGACTGTTGCATTGCTCCTCCAAAGTGTGTGGACTCTATGAGTCATTGTTTCCCAACTAGGGGTTTGAGTCAGCATCCCCCCCGAGTGGGGCCCGTACTCTAGAAATTCTGATTCCGTGAGTCTAGTGGGGAAGAGGGAGACGGTCCAGGCACCTGGATGTCTTTAAAGTTATGAGGCAATTCTAAGTGAACCTCATCTTGAAAACAAATATGAGAGCTGGTGTGAGTCCTTGGGGGTTTTCCATCCAAGCTGTTTCTGCAACAGTTGTCTAGAAGATAAAACGTGGGGAGGAGACCCACTCACGTAATAAGCTTGGGACACTGTGATGTGGCCCATTTGGAGGGCCATAAGTGACGTTAGCACATTCAAGGCTCTGAGAAGATCTGCAGACCCAGCCGTTCAGGAGATAGCACCAAGGAGTCCAGGCTTGACATGGGCATTTGTATCAGCCTGGGTGCAGAAATCCACCATTTCTTTTCTGAGCACTGCTCTCGGTCTTTCCAGCAGTGCATTCTCCTACGGGTAGAATTTTCATGAATGCTGAATGCAGTCAGCCCTGCCGCCACTGGGGTGGCACGTCGTGTTCCCAGACAGGGTTCCTGGGGGCTGGCGTGAAGTTACAAAAGTAGCACTCTGCTTACAAGAGGCTTGCTTGCTTGCTTTAGTCCTTTTCTGCCTGCTACCTCAGCATGGATACGACAGTTGGATCTGGAAGAAAGCTGGCTGCTTCCCAGGTTCCTTTCTCTGTCTTGGCCATCTTGTGTTTCCGACTTCACTCTCCTGGGGGTCGCCAGTCTGGAACTGTAGGAGCTAGGCTTGCATCTGGGGGTGTCTGGGATCAAAGCAGCTAATGGGACCCCGTGCCACTCTTTTTCAGGCCTTCTTGCGATGTTGTAAGGAGCAGGGGATTTTAAAAAAGAACCCATAGAACTGACTGGCTCCGGGTTTCCTTGGCCAATCGACACCCCCTGGGCACACAGCTTGCAGTATAAATGCTCGTTTTCTGTGCTGATGGCTTCTGGTCTGTTCACTCAGACCACGAGCTTCTCCATACAAGGGACATGTCACCTTCAGCCTCTTCCCAAAGACTTGTCTCACAGCTGTCAATGAGAGGGTGCCAGGAAGCTCCCCGAGTTCCTCGACAGCCCAGCACGGAGTTTGGGGGACAGTCTTATCTGCAGCAACAAGGTCACAGGGGGCCCGAGGCAGCCGGTCTGGGGCCAGTGCTCGGTAGGCACTCTCTTCCAGAAGCTTCCCAGCACCACAGACTTCCTCTTCCACCCAGGCTTTTCCCCACTGCAATCCAAGACATTGATGTTTCTAGAATCTGCAGTGGAAATGGCCATATTTGCTAAGCATTCCCACTTCCATCCTGACCCATGAGCCTGTGGAACGTGGCCCATGGTGAGATCACGACCTGGTCCCGGTCTCCATAGTTAACGTTTCTTTTGTCTTTCTTTCTTTTTTTTTTCCTTTTTTTTGGTTTAAAGATTTTATTTATTTATTTGATGGAGAGAGATCACAAGTAGGCAGAGAGGCAGGCGGGCGGGGGGGGGAGCAGGCTTCCCACTGAGCAGAGAGCCTGATGTGGGGCTCGATCCCAGGACCCTGAGATCATGACCTGAGCCAAAGGCAGAGGCTCAACCCACTGAGCCACCCAGACGCCCCTCCCAGTTAACATTTCTTAAGAGATTGTGACAGTTACCTTTAGAGACAGCATTTTGTTTGTTTATTTATTTATTGAATTCTTTAATCCCTCTTGCATTGCTGAAGCGTCTGCTCTCACCGGGCACCGTGCCCACATCTCTGCGTGCAGGTGGCTCTTCACACGGGAGAGACAGGAAGACACCCCGGCGAGGGTGTCCGGGGACACACGGGTGCGGTGATGACAGGCTGTACCCAGTACAGGGGGACCAGCTGCCAGACATTCGTGCCGTGCCAGGAGATGTCATGTTTCCTAGGATTCACCCTACTTGGGCTTTGATCTCGTGCTGCCATGGTGATGTTTTTCCACATCTTTGTTACTACTCCCTTCCTCTTTCCTTTGGTTTGGGTCGTGATCCGAAGGCTCTCGTGTATTTCTTACCCCCCCCCACCCCCCGCCATCCTGCTCCTTCTGCTCTTGGGTCCTCTGCTCTGGAAAGCGTTTATGATGACTTACCGTTCAGAAAGACACTTTTCCGTTGATGCACATCCCCATCCAGAAACCTGAAGATTTAGGGATCTGGGGTGCAGGCAGACCTTGAGTTTTGCATTCTGGTAGCGTGGTTTTTGCAGCTGTTCGGGGAAGCTTTGGTTTCCTCATGTCTGAAAGGAGACAGTAAGACAGTCCCTGTTGTGATAGCTGTGGAGGTGACACAGGGGACCCTTAGTGCGGGGCCCATCCTACACCGGTTGCCCAACAGACGTCGGCTGTCACTGTCCTAATTACGGAGTGGTCACACACACTGGTTCCATCTCCCCTTCTTGGAAGCATTAACCGTGAGTATTGACAGCAATGTTATTAAAGAAAAAAAGGTCAAGGCCAATTTCAGTAGAGAGCCCGAGGGCTGAAATATCTCTGAGTCAAGTGCAATACAGTCGAGCCCCATAGTGAGCACTTCCCAGGGCACCTCCAGTGCCCAGGAAGGAGGTGGCGGACAAGGACTTGTGCCCCCGACCCCCTGACCCATCCGGCCCTTTGCAGGAAGTTGTCCCTGTCCTTGGGAAGCCAGTGGCTCTCACGGCAGCCTCCCCTCAGCTCTACTAACTCATCACATCCGTTCACACACATGCATTCTTACAGCAGGTCTGACGTCCTGGCCTCCCAACTCGAGGGCTCGCTCCCCCTCGTAGCCAACAAGAGCTTCTGTTGTATTAATCATCATCGTGCTCACCTTACCTGGGTGGCAGAAGCACTGGGTCACCTGTTCTGCATTCATGGGTCACATTTAATCTTTGCAGCAATCCATGGGATGGAAAATGTCCAGCACAGACCTACTCAGTCTTGAAGATAGAATTCAGGTCCCAGTGACCTGACTCCTCAAATCTTATTTTATACAACCTTGCTCAGTCAAACTTTCCTGCAGCACAGAACTCTTCCCCTTCGGGCTCGGCAAGCCTTTTCTTTCTCCTGTTTCCCTCCCTTCCTGTCCTACCTCTCCTTCTCCAAAAAATGAAGACTGAGTCCTTTTCCCCAGCCCCAGCCCCAGCAGGAATTTTTGTGTGCTTTCTAAGCGTTAAGCTGCTCTGGTCTCTGCACGTCCAAAACCAAGAGCAGAGCTTCTGAAAACCCAAACCAGAATTACACCCAGGCTCTGAGCACGCTCTGGGGCAGCAGGTCTCACGGTTTGAGTTTTCACCATGCTTTCCTAACCGTGGCACCACTCTCTGCCTTGGTTTCCTTACCTGTAAACGGAGGCTGTCCATAGCCCCCAAGAACACAGGTCTCTTGGGAGAATTATGCGATTGGATGTTTCGATGGTCAGAACAGTACTTGGCCCCCAGCTAATGCTCTGTCCCTGGCAGCCCTCACACCTTCTCCAAACCTGCCTTTCCCCCTCCTGGAGGACATACATACACATTTTCAAGAAATCTCAATTCTACAGGAAGGTCTTCGAAAGGCAGCAGTGGAAAACCTGTTTTCCCTGGAAAACTCCCCCGCTGCCGTTTGCCGCTTTGTGCCAGCCCGCCTCCTACCCCAGCTCCCAGCTTCTGAGGCGGAATCACTAGGTGGAAATGATTGGCTAAGGGGGACCATGGTGTTCAGCGGCCTCAGGCGGCCTTGGTTCATCAGTTTCTGTGTGTCTGGGCCACCTCGTTACCTGCTGCCTCCTTGAAGGTTAGAATTTTATGGGTTTAACAACCCATTTGAATGAAAAAGCTTGAAATACAGGGATAGCCCTAGGTTCGAGCTAATTAATACCCCTTTTCAAATTGGGGCTTTGGAGGGTAGGCTGAACCTTTGATAGGAATCTTTGGAGAGTGCTAACAAGTCATCGCAATAAAACCTAGGATGGAAGGGAGGAACCTCGCAGCAAAATCACTAGACACAAGAGGAATCCGTCATTTCTGGCAGCGAATCAGGTTGATAGAGGAAAGAAGAGAATGTTCTTCATGCAAATAAGGTCCACTGAGCTTTCCCTGGGCCTTCCATCAGAGGATCCTCAAACCTAATGATTTTGGCATCTAATTCAACACGAAATTAGTCATTAGATATTAAGACAAAAGCAGGCAGCTCTCCGATCTCAACAAAGCATCCTCCCACTGAAGTGGAATTAACTCTGGAATAATTAAAATGGTTGCTGAAGTATGAAAACACTCCATTAGCTGGAGCTGCCTTGTCGAGATGTGCCCTCCCTTCCCCTCAAGGCCGTCGCGATGGCCATGATCAAGGGCAAGGAGATACCAAGACCCAAGTAATGGGATCACACTTAAATCCTTTTTGGTGCCGTTTCTGAGCGGGAGAGCAGAGTTCCTAGTTGGGGGGCACAGTTTCATTTGGGAGCAAGTGTGGCTGTCCTGCTTCTTTCTAAGTCCCCATCCAAATGGACGACACCCTAACAAAGGAAATGAAGCCTACAATGAAAACTACGGCAGATGATCGTTTTTCTGGAAGGACCCCAACCTGCCTACTGGTTGTTGGCAGTGTTTCCACAGTTCAGATATCTTCATTCCAAAAGAGCACAATGGTGGAGCCACAGTGTTTTGATCTGCCAAGACATAAACAGGCATTAACCTGGCATCGTTTTGACATTCACTTACCAGGAGGCACCGTGGTCACCTGATGTGGTCCGTACCCATCTCTTTGCAGTGTGGAAGGACACAGTCAACCAGTCCCTTATCACAAGGACAGTACACTGTCACAGTGTGCCACACGCCGTAGCAAATCAGCTCCCACTCATTAGCAGCGATTTCAGATGATGGCGTCTTAATATCTACCAGGTTTTTGTGTTCAAAGACAGAAACCGCATTACCCTCTGTTTACACCCAATGTATTCGTCCTCTGCATTTCTCGAGCAGTCCACATTTTTAAATATTACAGAGTCAACAGGCCTTTAAATATTTGTACGATTCTTAAAAAATAATGTGGAATTAACGGGAAGATTTCACAGCATTTAAAAGGATTTTTAAGTGTAACCACTTTTTGGCATTTATTTGAACTGACATTTTTATTTTTTTAAGATTTTTGTTTATTTACTTGAGAAAGAAATAGCGAGAGAGAGAGCACAAGTGGGGAGGAGAGAGACAAGCAGGATCCCTGAAACAGGGAGCCCGATGTGGGGCTTGATCCAGGACCCTGAGATCATGACCTGAGCTGAAGGCAGACACTTAACTGAGCCACCCAGGTGCCCCTGAACTGATATTTAAAAAAAAAAAAAAAAGTCTTGTGTGCTTAAACCCTGCAAAAATAAATAAACAAAACACAGGTAAAGTCTAGTGCATTTTGGGGGTTGGGGGGTGGGAAGCAGGTAGAATTGAATGAATACTGTAGACTTAAAGTTTCTGGGTTTTTGTGTCACGTGTGTGTGCATGCTTGTGCACGGTTATATCATCCGAGAGTTGCCTTCCTAAGGTTTTAGTAAATTTTGTGAGAAACTAGGACAGAAAAGGCCATCACCTCTGATTGTTTCTTAGTTGGGACGTGGGATCTGCTTGCTCAGCCCACCGTGATTCTGAGCTTCTAGTCATCTGACTCAGTTCATTCCCATAACTGAATTCTTTTTATCACGTTGGAGGATCTTGAAGTCCCTCCCCTTAGATTTTCATTTTTGGAACTTGGTATCTTTCGCGGAAATGATACATTTTGAGCAGTGCGTATCTGCCATTTACTGACCCATTGTTCTGCCATTTTGATTTATTGAGCTTGTCTGTTACCATTATTAAAAACTTATGTATCCCCTATTATTATTTTATTCTAATTAGCTGGGCCACTTAGAGGTTTCATCTCCTAGGAGATGAGATTGACTGTGTAATTAGCTCTCTTCTTTCGGACAGCTGGCTAATTCATCACTTTGGAATGCGGTGTTAGATTTCCTGCTCACCTGTTTATGTGCTATGACCACGAGCACCTATGGGTTTTTTCCTAGACTTAGAATAATACTGGCTCCATCTGGGACTCAGTTTTATCTTTTCTGTTTACACAGGTGGAAAGTAGACCCCATGCCAAATATCCCATATCATTATGATTACAGCAGAACGACTTCCCTAACTGTAGTCCCCAGCCCATCACTTTTTGCCTTATCTGCTTACCACCTGTGCTGTTATTTACATAAGACTTCTCTTTAAATTACTTCAAATCTACCTGTTTAAACCTGGCATCGTTTTAAGCTGCGAGAGCCGTGAAACCACACATTTGCTGTATCAGTTTCATTTCCGTTGACTTTTTTTGCAAGTACACCCTAAAATAATGGCGTAAACATCGAAGCATTAGGGTCGTCCTGGTTCCGGTACCTGCAGAGCCCCTTGGCCTCCTGCCAAGATATGTCATTGATTGCATTCAAAGGATTAAAAAACTCACATTTTTTTAAAGCATCGACATAAGTGGGGAATCCTAAGTGGTTTATGAAATCACATACTTCGAGAAGAATAGAGCATAATAAGATATGATCGAAACGGATGACCTCAACAAGAGCTGTTTTCCGGCTCTTGTGGTACTTCATGTGGCATAAGCCATGAGGTGCTTCTGTCCATCCTGAGTTCTCACCTGAGCCCAGGGCACTAGGCTGTGTGGGCAGCTTCTTCCAGGTGGGACTGGGTGATGAAAAAAGCCCATCTGAGGATGAGGGAAGAGATTCAGGAAAGATCTGGGGGCAGAGTGTCCCAGGAGAGGGAGGAGGAGCCCCTAGTGCTAAGGGTTCGGTAGGGAGAACCCATGCAAGGCAAGAAAGAGCAGGAGTGGATAGGCTGGACGGCAGGGAGCTGGGGGCCGGGAAGGAAGTGTCATCGATTGCTTAGGGGCAGACCCTAAGGAACCTAGGGAGTTCTGAGCAGGAAAGTGATTTGAGTTGATCCCCCTGGGAAATGATTATGGCAGATTGAGAGTGAAAACCAAAACCCCAGTTGGGTCTCTCTAGGAGTCCCCCATGGGAGAGCTTATGGAGGCTTTTGCCGGGGAGGTGACCCTAGACCAGTGAGAAGAGGTGGGGGTTTGATTCAGCATATTTGTGTGTATGTATATGTATGCATGCACTCGAATTCCAGCTTTTTTCTCAAAGCCTGTTAAGATTAAATATATTTTCTTAATACACCTAGAGAGTTATAAATATCTATCTCAGGGGGCACCTGGGTGGCTCAGTGGGTTAAGCCTCTGCCTTCAGCTCAGGTCATGATCTCAGGGTCCTGGGATTGAGCCCCGCGTTGGGCTTTCTGCTCAGTGGAGAGCCTGCTTCCTCCTCTCTCTCTGCCTGCCTTTCTGCCTACTTGTGATCTTTGTCAAATAAATAAAATCTTTAAAAAGTGTATCTCAGGTCGATGGCTATATATGCTTAGATACACTGGTGCAACGTAATTTATGGTATATAATTAGACTTTTTTCCTTTGAGAAACAAACCCAGACTGTCTTGGGGAGGATGGAGCTAATTTGTCAGAGGAAGGAAATAATTTGCTTATAAAATATTTCAGTGTCTCCAGTAAACCCAAGAAAAGGCACGCTAGAGTCTCCCCTGTTATAGTAGTTCTCCATTTAATTGTCCGAATATCCACAGATGCCTTGAAGCCAGAGTTTTCACGCTTTGTGGGTGGCTTACCGGTTCTAGGTTCCAGCCTGAGTCACTGGGTGACTCCCGACGCTGCTTACTGAGACGGACAAAAGTATGTCGAGGAGGAACTCTGGGGCAGGAGGCCTGGCAGCGCTGCGAGTGACCCTCTTCTTCTCTCTCCCCGCAGTGATCCCGAAGGTCACCAAGCACCTGCTCTCAAACCCTGTGTTCACCTGCATCATCCTGGCCGCTTGCATGGAGATCGCGGTGGTGGCTGGCTTTGCTGCCTTCTTGGGGAAGTACCTGGAGCAGCAGTTTAACCTTACCACCTCTTCCGCCAACCAGCTGCTCGGTGAGTCTGCTTTTTCATCCCCACCACTCCCCAGGAGGGCAGAGGGCTGCTGCATCCACAGTAGCAGTATTCTTGGGATATGTGCGCGGAAGGAATTTTAGAGTCTATTCTTGCGTTACGATTTGCCGAGAGGATGTGATAAGAAAGAGCTAAGATATAAAATATATGTATGAAGCATTGCAATAGGCTAGGAGATCAGTAGATTGGTGTGCACTGCAGAATTCGGGGGAAGATAAGATGAAGGAAGAGGGACATCAAGACCTATCCAGAAAGGTTAGCAGGCTGTGGTCAGGCACATAAAAAAAAAAAAAAGTAAGAATGTTCTTGACAGCATGAAATGCATAGTCCACAAATATAAAACTTGGAAGCCATACGCTCCCTTCCTGACCCTGGCCCACGGCAGATATAATTAATGGATCATGGCACTCCATCTCCCCAAGTGCAAGCATGGCCTTACCATCCTTCTCAGTAGGAGACTGTAGGCATCTCCTTCCACTGTTTGGAATTGTCATGGTAAGGAAAACCAGTTTGCCCTTGTAGGAAGCAGCATTATTTACATGGACTTAGGAAATGACCTCACACCTGACAAGGGAGACAGAAGAGTCAAGGACGCCCATGTTTCTGGCTTGGACAGCTGTGGCGCCATTTTGGAAACCTGAGAACCTGGAAATGGTAGAGAAGAATCAGATCCGTGAGGGAGATTATGAGATCACATTTGAAGTTGCTGAGTGTGAGACACCCGTGGTGTGTCTCTGTGGCATCCTGTACTTGGGAGGGGCTTGGGAAGGAGACCCCATGGAGGAATAGAGGTTTGGTTGCATTTGTGTACGTCTGGGTGGCAGTGGAGGACATGGGAGTGGAAGTTATGCAACAAGAAAGTGAATTGGAAAAGAAGAGTAAAGTCCCAACCGTGAGGAAACACAGGAGTCCGAGGGGGAGTCAGAAAGAAGCCCACAGGTCCTGGGAGTCAAGGGAGAGATGATTCCAAGGAGGAAGCGGGCAGCTGCGTGGGTGTACCTGCACAGTGAGGGCTGTGGCATCACCATTAGTGACAACCACTGGGACGTCCTCCAGCCTGCGTCAGAGCTGTGTCCAGGAAGTGGCCGTGAGGAGCCCATGCTCCATGTGGAGAGCAGCCCCCAAGGAGGAAGAACTGGCCTGCAGCTTCAGGACACTGGCCCACAGCTCAGCCGTGGTACAGCGGAGTGGGACCACAGCAGGTGTGTGTCCGTGTGTCCGTGGAGGGGGAGTGGAAGAGATGGTGTGTTGCTAGGGAACATGAGCAATTTGCTAAGCAGAAGGAAAGGAGCCAGCAGAAGGGGATTTGCAGGAAACAGAGGGATGTGGATGGACAGCCCTCGGCAGAAGAGCTCATGGGTTCTACCAGTGCAGAGAAGGAGAGAGGCATGAGTCTGGCCACTGAGACTACCGCCGGTATGGCCCTGCATGGAGAGAGAACTCTGGCCCCATGAATGACCTTCTCTGGAAAGTACGGGGTCAGATCATCTGCTGAGAGCAAAAGTCTCCTTCAACACTGCTTATTTCTTCACCTCACAGCCCAATAGCAAATTTAAAGGTGCTAACCCATCATGAGTCATCAGGAAAACACACATGAAGACCACACTGAGCTACTGCTACGCGTCCACCCGACTGATAGTACCGAGTGTTGGTGAGGCTGTGGAGCAACTGGAACTCTCATGCGCAGCAGGAGGTGTGATCACTCTGGACGGCTCTCGGGCAGCGCCTCTGAACAAGCCTGTTTTTCTGCTGGGATCCATCTGTCCCACTTGTGGGCGTATACCCAACAGAAATGAATGCTCAAGTCCACTGCTTTAGATCTGCACAGTAACTGTGTTCAGAGCAGCCCAGGGCACTAAAACCCCAATTGGATGCCACCCAGACATCAGCCAACAGGAGGATGGGTAGATAAATGATAGAATGTTTGCACAGTGCTGCCACACAGCCTGAGAAAGTAGGCATTTTCGTACCTGCCTCCGTGTGGATGAACCTGACCAAGTTGAAAGACATCAGGCACGAAAGAGGGCATATTTATGAGTTTAAAGAGGGAAAAGTTCATTCAAGTGATAGAGGCCATGATGATGGGAACTATGCTTCCGGGAGGGGTAGGGGGAGGTGGGCAGCGGCCGGGGAGCCTTCCTGGGCTGCTGGAAATATTCTGAGCTTGATCTGAGTGATGGCTCTAGGGGTGTATACAGATGCAAGGATTCATTGGCTGTTCGCTTAAGCTGTGTGCACTTCCCGGGACATAATGTGTCTCAACTAAAAAAAAAAAAAAAAAAAAAAAACTAAAAGAAACCTAAAAGCCTATCACGATGATGCAGCTAGGTCATAGTGTCTCTTTGAGAACTGCGAGGCTTGTGCAAGCCTAATTTTTCTTTTTTTTGCTAATAAAGATTTACCATCCTCTTTTTTTTTTTTTTTTTTTTTTTTTTTGGTCAAGTGTCACTTCCAAGAAGTATTAGCAAAATGCAGGCAGCCATCTCGTACCTGTCTGGAAGAGAGAGGGTAAAGTGGGTCTCTTTATAATTAAAGTCATAACTTCTTGGTTGTACCTGGGGTGTCTCTGGTTTCGCCCTCCAGCAGCCCGAGCTGCTCTGTTTCTTCTCATTTCTGGGCTGCCATTCTCACATTCTCGCTACATTTGCACGGTTGCTTCGGCGTGGGGCTCGGGTTCTATCTCAGAACAGTTTCTATCGACAAACCAATCAATAGCCTTCAGGGCAGAAGGTCAAAAAAACAATCTCGCCGTCCTGCACCTGTTTCTTTCTCCATGACTCTCTCCGTCAGAGTGCATAGCAGGGGAGGACCTTCTCCAGCAGTGCAGAGGCCACCTGCTGAGCCATCTGTCAGTCTGTCTGTCCGACAGGCCACACAGGTAGCATACGCGCATGCATGCACAGCCTCTCCCGGTGCCCTGCTCAGGTCCTCACTCTAATCAGCATGGACCCTGCACGGCTGGCTGCAGCCGGGGCTGGCGCTGGGCATTCAGGGGACAGAGACGGACGGACACTGGGAGCACCAGGCAAGGCTTGCCTCGGAAAGTCCTCAGCTCCTGCAGACCCAGAGCCTGGGGTCCACGCAGTCTCTTGGGGGCATCAGCGCGGGGCTCTGGGCCACCCTGGAAGCCATCGGCAAATGGGGCAGAGTCTGGAGAAGAGCAGCACAGACGATTGAGGCGCTGATGGCATGGATTTATGCACAAAGATAAAAAGGGCCCAATCTGCATAGGTTTAGCGTAATGAGGAATGTGGAGTTTCACGGGAGTTCTGATAACTGAATGCCAAGGCTGCACGCGTCAGGGAGGAAGAGGGCAGCCGGATGACGGGTTGGGAAAAAAGTGCTGAAAGACTGTTATTGCCATAGTTACCGTCCTCACCAGGTGACGCTCCCCATGGTCTCCGCTGGGAAATGAAACAAAGCACAGGTCTGTTCTCTGGGCGTGGGCACATCCTCACCGGTGTGCATGCACACAGATCCAGCCTGCTCACCACTTAGCCATCCCAAAAAGAAGCCTTGAGTACCCACTCTGTGCTAGGCACAGGGAACCGTGCCGGCCTAAAGGATGGTAAAGATTCTTGCTCTGGGGGAAGCTGCATTTCAGGAGGGAGATAGTGAACAAGAACCAAGACCAAAAATGAATAAGGCAGCTTCAGATAGAGGGGGAGAGCCGTGAAGATAATAAAACGGGGTGAGGACTGATAGGGAGCCCCTGAGTGGAGTATAGGGTCACTCTAGTTGGTGTGGTCCAGGAAGGCTTCTCTGAAGGGGGTACGGGGCCAGCCAAGGAGAGACTCAGAACAAGAATGTCCCAGGAGAGGGTGCCTGGGTGGCTCAGTGGGTTAAGCCTCTGCCTTCGGCTCAGGTCGTGATCTCAGGGTCCTGGGATCGAGCCCCGCATCGGGCTCTCTGCTCAGCAGAGAGCCTGCTCCCCCCGCCCCACCTCTGCCTGCCTCTCTGCCTATTTGTGATCTCTCTCTCTGTCAAATAAATAAATAAAAATCTTCAAAAAAAAAAATTCTTTAAGAATGTCCCAGGAGAAGGACCAGCAGGTACAAAGTCTGGGGGTCTGTATGGGTTTGGCCTGTCCCAGGGAGAGAGAGGGGGCACACTGGGCCAGGGGTGAGCTGAAGGAACCATGTGGGGGCTAGATCATGAAGCTCATTTCTTTTTCTTTTTTCCTTTTTTCTTTCTTTCTTTTTTTTTCTTATTTCTTAAAGGTTTTATTTATTTGACAGAGAGGGAACACAAGCAGGGGGAATGGGAGAGGGAGAAGCAGGCTCCCCACCGAGCAGGGAGCCTGATGCAGGGCTCAACCCCAGGACTCTGGGATCACCACCTGAGCCGAAGGCAGATACTGAGCCACCCAGGCACCCCATGAAGGTCATTTCTGTATCAAAACCAGAGAAAACCAAGCATAAGTATTCCAAGAGCATCAGATAATACAGAGATATCCTGTGTTTCATTTAAATTTGACTTGTGCTGTTTTCTTGCAGAGCTCAGGCTTCTTGATTATGTCTTTCTTCCCCTAATATTAAAATTAATTTGCATGCCCTTAGCACATGCCAGCTGGTTGATGTAGCTGATTGACCTCGAGGTCTGCTGATTGGCGAGGAGGGGACACAGCCTAGACTGGGAAACTGGCCGTGCACCGTCCACACAGTGGATAAATGACGCACCGTAATTGAAAGCTGAGTTTTAGATGAAGCAAATCAGGGCAGAGCAAAGCCAAACAGGAGGTTGGAACCCTAGGATCATTTGGTCCTTCTAAAATCCCTTAAGTCTCTGAGAATCAGAAATAACAAGTCTATGGTCCCTGCTGCCTTGCAGATAGCTCTGTTTATAAGAGGGGGAAAATTTTATGCCAATGACTCACCAAGAGCTACAAAACATATTGATTGGAAGGATGCTCCTTCCCGAGAGGTCTGGGAGCGGGTTAAAATGCTGTTTCCACAGGCTGCTGAGTCCTGGGATTTTTGTTCAAACAGCCACCAGACCCTTCCCAGAAGCCCTCCTCAGCTAATGAGGAAAGGGGAGAAAATCCACAAATGATCTTGAGTCCCCATCCCTACCTCCCCTCAAAAATGCAGAAAGCACGTGAGTGCGCCGTCATCGTTACGCCCCTAGGAAGCATGTGCGTGTCCCTGGTCCATCTGTCTTAGTCTCGTGGTCTTTCCCGTTGAGGATGCCTTCCTTCGGAAGATCAGTGGATGTCCTTGGACTCCCCATCACTGACTCTTTTCACGTCCGTCTCCCCCAGTTTTCCGAGGGTTCCCGGAGGGCAGAAATAAGGCCCCTCATGGAATCTTAGAGGCATCCTGGAGGAGGCAACACGGCAGTG
Organism: Mustela erminea; assembly: GCF_009829155.1. NCBI lineage: Eukaryota > Metazoa > Chordata > Mammalia > Carnivora > Mustelidae > Mustela > Mustela erminea. The sequence continues at coordinate 10,554,093 of NC_045618.1, forward strand.
GGGGTCACTGGGAATTTGGCCTGTGCAGGGCTCAGCCCCCCCACCCCCGTCCCGCACCTGGCACCCAATGGTCTGTTGGGACGCGCCCTGCGTCCTCTGCTAACGGTTCCCACCCCTCTGTTTCTCTCCCAGGGATGACTGCGATCCCCTGTGCCTGCCTGGGGATCTTCTTGGGTGGTCTCCTGGTGAAGAAGCTCAGTCTTTCTGCCCTCGGGGCCATTCGGATGGCCATGCTCGTCAACCTGGTGTCCACAGCTTGCTACGTCTCCTTCCTCTTCCTGGGCTGCGACACGGGCCCCGTGGCTGGGGTTACTGTTCCCTATGGAAACACGTAAGTCCTGGGAATGCCCCCTTCTTCCCCTGCCTGCCCAGGGATGCCTGGGCTCTTTCTCCGCGGTAGGGGAGCGGAGCCAGCTGTGTTCCGAGGGGTGGCCACGAGTGGAGGGTTCAGAGATGCTTCTGTATCTTCCTCCCAGGGTTGAGGGGTCCGGAGTGGACCTTTTGGATGGAGAGCTCAGACCATTCCACTCAGCGGGAGTGCACGGGGGAGACACTCCCAACAGTACTCCTGTTGCCATTTTTGGCATTTTGATTTTAAGAACGATTGAAGATAGATAATACAGATGAATTTTATTTTAAAATTCAGCTTTTTTTTTTTTTTTTTTTTTTTTGAGATGAGGGGAGAGAGAAAGAAGTGGGGGAAGGAGCAGAGGGAGAGAAAATCTTAAGCAGGCTCCATACCCAGCACTGGGCCCGTTACGGGGCTCAGTCTCACAGCCCTGAGATGCAATCAAGAGTGGGACATTCACTGAGCTGAGTCACCCAGGTGCCCCTTAAAATTCAGCCTGAAGTGAAAGACAGAATAGATTTCAGCCATTCCAGAAATGATCAGAAGCGGCCATCGGGCTCCCATAGTAATTATAAGGTCTCCCCAGAGTAGGTATTGATAAGTATGGGAGGGAGAAGGGAGTAGGGAATAAAAGGAGAAAAGAGGAAGAAGGGAAGGAAGTTGGTTCTTATGGGACAGTTTTTCGTAGTTACTAGCCCAAGACTTTGGCCTAGAGTCAAAATTGCCCCAGTCAGAACGGCCCCAGAGGGAACCATGGAGAGTGCTTCCGTGCCCAACATCCACAGCTCTCCCTCTTTCTGTGTGAGACTCTGAAGCTGCGTGGGGATCAGTCTGGAGCATCAAGACTGCAGCAGAGTCACCCTGCAGGATTCCAGTCTCCTCCTCCAGGCAGGCTGTCAGGCTTTCTTCTATTGTCCTGTATCCAGAAGATAGAGGAGAGCCGGGCTTCTCTGCCCCTCCAACAAGGTCAAGCAGGCTGAGTGGGAGAACACAGGTGGGGGCGTTGTCTGGAGAGTCACGCACAGACACTGCCCCTCTGTCCCCTTTACCACCGCCATGGCCTCTCAGGCCCCCCAGCCCAGCCCAGCCCCGCCCCCGTTCCTCCCTCTCCCCAATGCGGCACCTTCTGGTGTGTGCCTGCCATAAATAACAGCATTTGGAGAGAAAGACCGCCAGCCTTCTGTGCCAGCTCTCAAGTAGTAAACTTGTAGTGGTTCAAAGCACGGGGTCTTACGATAATGAAGTTCTTCTTCATTAAAAAAGAAAAAAAAAAAAAGCCTACAATCCAACTGCCAACTGCCCCAATTGGTAGAGCTCCAACCTTCACTCCCCACCCCCGCTTCCCCATGTACAAGCTGGATATACTGGAGCAGGCAACTCAGCTTGGCTCTGCCTCAGTTTCCTTCTCTGTCAGCCCCACGGGGTCACACTGAGAACTAGTACAATGATATACACAGTACCAGGGACAGTGCCTGGCACATCAGTTGGCACATATCGCCGTCGTCGTCCTTACTCTGAAGCGCTCCGAGCCCTAGGAGGCGCAGCTGAAAATAATGGTGCTGGAAAGAGACGCTTCTCTCTTACGGAGCTCAAGACACCCACTCCATCCTCCCTTTGCAGCTCGCTTGCTTTAGGTAATTGTGCCTTTAATGGCACAAAAGGAAATTTAAAATAACTTGTGTTATTTGTCTCAGGGAGTTGAATCAATCAAACAGACGAGAGTTATTGAACCCAGCTCATGGTAGTGGTGTGTTAAGCATCACGAGGCTTGCTGCCTGCTGAGAGGAGGGATTGGACAGAGACGAGGATGGGCCCGGGATGGGGAGAAGGCAGTGTCTGGCTGTGCCCCGTGGTGGTGTTGAGTCAGAGAAGGGGCAACGGGCTGAGGCTGCAGAAGTCATGAGTGGCGACACAGAGGAGGTGGTCCCGAGCCGAGGGTGGGCTGGCTCCAGCCCGGAGGGCACACTGTGCAAATGATAAAGAAGAGGCTTCTTCCATTTCCAGCACCCTTGTGCACAGCTCTCAGCGGGGGTGCTGGGCTGGTCCTCGCAGGACAGGGAGGGGTGAGGTTGAAGAGGGCAAAGAAAGGGGTGTCGGGCTTGGAAGGCTGTCACTGGGGAGAGCCAACAGGACTTGCCCTTCCTCTGATGTGTGCCATGTTTCCTCTCTTTTGCAGCTCAGCCCCTGGCTCGGCCCTGGACCCCTACTCACCCTGCAATAAAAACTGTGAATGCCAAACCGATTCCTTCACGCCAGTGTGTGGGGCCGATGGCGTCACCTACCTGTCTGCCTGCTTTGCTGGCTGCAACAGCACGGTATTGGTGATTTTCTGACGGGATGGATGGGGCCGGGGACGCAGGCGGCCAGAGTAACTTAAAACCCACGGTCAGCGGCAGCAGTAGGCAACCATACACATTCCGTTGCGTGCCTGCGCTATGACTTTTTCCCACACCCCTCCGCACTCTGGTGGAGGACCCTCTGTCGGCAGGATGGAAGGACACACAGGTCCTTCAGACCTTCCTGCTAAATCAAATAGGTTTCCAGAAAGTGTCCTGGAGCCACCGAAAGTAAAAATTTCAAAGGCAGCTGTGCATAGGGAGCCAGAGGAAAAAAGATTATGGTTCAAGGTGCTCACCGAGGGTATCAGTGAAACAGCCTGACCCAACAGGTAATGAGCTCCCCATCAACAGAAGTATGTAAAGAAAGGCTAGAAAACCATTTATCAGAGAAGACTTCTTCCAAGCCTGAGACTGACAGTAATTTAACCTCTTCCTTACTCCGTTTCCTTTGCCATTTTATTGTCAGCTGGATACCTCCCGCCTTTTTCCGCCTTTGTTTTGCTTTTTAGGTTTTGGGGGTTTTGCATTTTGTTTGTTGGTTTTTCTTCTCAGCACGAATTGTCCAGTTGGCTGTCAGCCAGCAGTTTTTCACATGCTCTGCGTGCAAACCTGACACTTAAGGGACTGGTCGTCCAGTCCCGCTGATGCTGCCTTCCGGGGGTGTCTCATACCGACCTGTCTTCTGCATCCACATCCCCACTGCCCAGGCGCACGCCCTGCTGGTCTCCTGCTTGGACCAGAGCCTATAGAGTTACCTAACTGGCCTCCCAGCTCAGGGTGGCCCCCTTCTGGTCCATATTCTGTACTGCAGCCAAAGTGACTTCCTTAACACCACAAAGGACCCCTTCTCGTGCGTGTCACCTACAGGGTAAGATCTAGGCGCTGCTCTGGCTTTGTGCCTTTGGCACACGTCCGTCCTCAGTCACTCTCCGCAGCTCTACTTCCGTTTGGTTTGTGGTGTTCAGTTTCCCCAACACAACAGGTGTCTCTTCACCCCTCTCCGTTCAGACAACTCCTGTCACCTGTCAATACTGTCCTTGAATTCTGCCTTCTCTGTGAAGCCATCCCTTCCCTTCTTTATCTTTGGTGTTCTTGCCTCTGTGGTTCTCGGCACCTGTCTCCACCGGAGGCTGCTCTCTCATTTCATTGCCGTGATCTGCTAAAAGTATTTGCCATCTGCTCTGATCTGTGAGCTTCCCCAGCGAGGGCTGGCATCCAGACGTGCTCTAGAAATGTCCAGGAATGTCTAGATGAAGAGAAAGAAAGATGAGAAGAAGAGGGATGAGTGTCTGCTTTAAAGGCGTTTAGAGTTGTGATGACTTGTTTCTTCTGTCCATGTTCTGCATCTTTTGGGGCCAGCAATTTCTCTGAAAGAAGAAAAATCGATCACTTATTTTCATCTCCAAAGATTTCCTTTTTCTTTGCTTTTAACATTTAGATTCCTGGCCAGTTATTAACATTTTTCAATAGAGAAAATAAATCACCATGGAGGGGGGAGCACAGTGGGGAGAGAAACTGATTTTTTTTTTTTTAAATCAGATGATAAAGCAATTTCTTTATGTGAGTGGAAATGAATTTTAGAAAAGCGGATGAGGCCTCGCGAATGGTTAAAATAAAATACAAGCGATTCGTTTTCATGACAACAATTTTATTAACATTTTAATATCCAGAAATTCATATAAATCAGTTTTGGTTATTGTCCAGTTTCAAGAATTAAAGAGGCTGGTGTCCTGAGACTAAACAAGTCTCTATTCCAGAGCATTCAAAAAAAAAATTGTCTTACAAATTGCATTTCCCTTGATCCTGCATGTGCAAGAAGAGTCTTATTGAATGAGAGCCTAACCAAGCCCTTGACTGCTTCCAGTTGCTGAAACAGCAAGCTGTGGAATGCAATTATTGGAGAGTGAGATTCTCTGCTTCCCTCTGGACATAGCCTTTCTTCACCAGACACCTGCCTTTCCTTCTCATTACTGGAGGCCTCGCGTTGTCCGCAAAGCAGAGAGGTTCTTTCCCTGTGATTACAAGTCAGAGATTGGGACAGCTCCGGGCCCCAGGCTAGGGGAGACTCACATTTCTCCCCCACACAGGCAGATCTTGGGATGAATGAGGGATTTGGGGACGCAGAGCCGTGTGTATCCTAGAAAGGGGCCCTAGTGACAATCTAGCCTTCAAAACACCCGTAACTGTAGAGCTCACCGCAGCAGCGAACTTTTTCGCAGAGCCCGCGTGGGCCAGGCGGCAGGCCTTCCACCTGTCACTCACGGCCCATGACAGCTTGGCCTAGAGTCAAAGAAATCTCAGGCCGCCGTCCAAAAATGAGCAAGAAGCAATTTCAGTCTTCTCGATCTCTGCTACGGTATTTTGAGAAAATGCCAAATGGTGGGTTCTGTTGCTGGTGCATTTACTCCCGCCTTCCTTCCTACTTCCCTTCTTTGAGCTCCCACCAAAGCTTTCCCACGGGCTGAGGGCTTTCTCCGTCCTCTTCCCTCATTCCCTTCGCCACCTGCTGGCATCCTCTGGCTCTCCAGGTGTGACGGCAGCCACTCGGTCGTCTGCCCTCCCCTCTGCCCCAGCCCGTGTGTCTTATCTCACCCATCCTCACAGCAGCCCGAGGGTGGAGGTGTGATTTTTACTCTGAGTACAGACTAGTCCCTCCCCGCAGGTCATGCAGGAAGAGATGGCGCTGGCCTTGACAGGCAGGTCTGTCCCGTCTGTCCCAAACCAGCCTCAGTGCCTTCCTCTGACTCGGTGACTTACCTGTCGGGATTCTCACCTTTCTCCTCCTCGAAAAAAACCTCTTTGTGCATGCTCCAAAGTCAGGACCCCCAGCTGGCTTTCACAGACGGGCCCTGCTGTCTCTCCAGCCTCAACCTCCCCGCTCCTCCCACTGGTTGAAGGACGACGTGCTGTGCTGGACTTCCGGGGTCCCCCCCCCGCCCCCCGCACACACCCAGCTCTCCGTTGCCTCCAGGCCTTGGCACGTGCTGCTCCTTTTAGCAGGGAGAGTCCTCTGTTAAGCCCCTCCGATGCACAGACTGCACCATTCGTTCTTTCCTTACAGCTCAGAAGCCTCCTCCCCGCCCCTCCCCTCCTCCAGGGCGACATTGGCACCCTGTCTTGCAGAGTTCTCCCGCACCTGCTCCGTCTGGCAAGGACTGACCCTCCGACCCCCAGTCAAACAGGTTGTTTACTCCTGCATCCAGGGATGGGGTTCTCTTGTGGACCCTTGCTTTTCCAGTGCCAGCCTTGGCTCTGGATAAAGGCCCCAGGCTTCCTGAACCCCTGGCTGGAGGCCCCCTCCTCCCATCCCCCCGCTGACCCCTCCCTTGAATAGCAGTTGGCAGGCTGGTAGGTTGGCTGGTGCAGTTTTCCGTACTAAAGCTCCCTGTTCGTCCCTCTCCCACTCACAGCTTCTGTCCAAACCTGTGAAGATTGCCCATAACTCGATTAAATGTGAGTGAGTCACCAATCGAATAATTCTGTTTGCAGGGGAATCTGGTTAGGGCTAGTAGTTTCCTGGTAGACTTGCCTTGCTGCCCTGGTTTGGGTTTTGTTTTCTCATTTCCTCGTTTCCTCTCTCCTTGAGTGAGAGCAATGGCAGTTTCCAGGACTGCGTTTAATATGCAATTTCTAATTCTTCTTATTGCATATGACCAGGAGGGGTGACAAAAAAGATTGCGAGTTAATTTTGTAAGCTTCCTTTGGCATGAATATATTGTCCAGATTGTTTCTGTACCTTTCACTCTCAGATGTAATTATTCCAGTGGAAAGCGTGTTGGTATGCCGCTGACTGACTGCTGGAAGTTATAGCCTTTTGATGTACTGAATAATGGAGTGAAACAAAAGAAGAAAAAGAAGAAAGAAAGACAGACTTATAATCAGCCACCAGTAGAACGTTGAAAGTCAGTCCAAGCCCAGCGCCGCATGTGCCTGGGACTAATGATAGACCAATGTCTGTCTCCCCATGCAGGCAACGGATATGTGTCTAGCCCCTGTCTGAGCGGAGCCCTGAGCTGGTTCTGGGGAGGGCTGGGGGGCCCGTGATGGATGCTTGCATAAGTTCATTGTTTCCTTATGGATCTCAGAGTCCTGCTTGCCTGTTAGGATTGCTTGAGAACTTTTGAAATCTGAGTCCTGAGCCTCATCCTTAGAAACTGATTTCTTTACTGTGGGGTAGGATCCAGGCACCAGGAATTTTTTTTTTTTTTAAGATTTTATTTATTTATTTGACAGAGAGAGCTCACAAGCAGGCAGAGAGAGCGGGGGAAGCAGGCTCCCCACTAACCAGAGAGCCCGATTTGGGGCTCGATCCCAGGACCCTGAAACCATGACCTGAGCCGAAGGCAGAGGCTCAACCCATAGAGCCACCCAGGCACCCCAGGCACCAGGAATTTTTAAAGCTCTCCCCTGCCATGCGTTTTTGTACATAACAGAGTTGAGAACCTCTGGTCCTCTCCGGAGTGTCTTCTCCTTGGCACTGCTGACATTTGTGGCCACATCGTTCTGGGGGACTGCGGGACACTCGGTAATATCCCAGGGCTCTTCCCATCCAATGCCAGCGTCAACCCCTGCTCTTTTGTGAAACAACCTGTATCTCCAGATATTTCCATAGGTTCTGCTTGGGGGCCAAATCCCCCACCATCAAGAACTGCTGCTCCAGGAGAAGGGATGGATTCCTCAAATTGTGCCTTTCTAGAAGCAGTGTCTGAGCTGACCCTGAGCATCTAGCCTTCGATGTCTTGTTCCTTGCCCACCTTTATGTGGCCAAGCCCCGGAGAAACCACGTTGGTGACTCGAAGGGCCATATGAGCCTATTACAGAAGAAGCAAACTGATTGCTCACAGCCCCTCTCTGCCCCGTATGTGGGCTTATTGGGGTCTGAACCACGGTTTAAGCTGTCTGTGCGTTTCATACACAAATTGGGCTTCCTGGCCTCTCTGTACAAGTTGGATGAGACAGGACGCGACCCGGCACCCTCACAGGGCAGCAATTAGCTGGAGCTCAGAAATGGTCAAGACTACAGACAAGACATCCGATCCCCCCCTTAGCTAACATCCGGTCCCCCTTAGCCAAAGTCTCTGCCTCTGGCCACCCCTTACACCTGGACCAGTTTTCTTCTCTTCCTCCTGTCTTGCCCTCAAAGGTTTGGAGTTTGCAAGCTCTCTCGTAGAGCTTGACCCCGTTTCCCAGAACTGATTTAAAAGTCTATATTCATTCAAGCCGTGGCTTGTCAGAAGACGTGACCATTTCTGAAATCAGTCCCAATTAGGGCGTTGTCACTCTGAACATCCACTATATATCTCAGGCCCTGGACTAGGCACTAGAGGTAGGGAGCTAGAAAGGTAGGAGCTCGTGTTTACGAGGAGATGAAACGTAATGTAGTGATAGAATTTGTATACAAAGGAACACCCGTGGGCAACAGCTGAGCTATTAAGTGAAAAGAGCATATTCTAAAACAATATACAGATTGTGATCCCTTTTAGTAAAGAAAAAGAAAAATCTAAATATTTGTACATCTCTACACAGATCTTTATAAAAAATACGTAGCTGGCTGTTCACAGAACATTACCTCTGGCTAGGGACCAAAAAAATTAATTTTTATATGTTTCTTTCAAATTTTCTGCAAATTACTAAATGGTCTAAAATGAGCATGCATCCCTCTTTCAGTAAGGTGAAAACTTTTTTATTAAAAAAAATAATAACCCGACATTTAAGGATAGGTGGTTACATTCTAAGAGAAAGAAGCAGACACGTGGAGAGATCAGTGAACCTGGAGGGAACCAGGAATTAGTTCGGAGCAGGTGAGGCAGGAAGGGAGGTATGTGGATATTTTCGGGATATCTTCAGAGGAAAAGCAGCGGCGGGATCCTTGTTGTGAAGGATGAGTGGGTATTTGGCAGTGGAGAGGCACAGAAGGACATTACAGCATGTACCGTGTGTGTCCGCCGTGGACCCTGTGCTCTGGGGACCAGGCGTTTGCAGGGGAGAGAGAAAGAGGGAGAAGCGTAGTGGCCTGGTGCACATTCCTGGTGCCCGACCATGAGCCACATCCTTCCTCTTCTGTGTTCTGCCCACACTTCCTCCCCGAGGTGGCTGGAGCCAAGCGTGGATCTTCCCACTCCCCGAAGACCAGCCCTTGCCTCCCCTTCTGCGGGAGATAATTAAGGCTCTGCCCAGATGTGTTCCAGCACTTGCGTTACAGGTTACGGGAGCGGAAGGTGGACGGAGGTCTTGCTTTCATCCCAGGATGTTTCTCCCTGGCTATTATCCTTCATCCAGTGACCCTGAAAGGGGACATGAGAGTATATTTCTTCTTGCAGTTTTTCAATATCCCCTTTGCCTTGAGGTACGTGGGTTGCTGATGCCCTTTGTGATGAGCTCGGAGGTCTTGACCTAAAAATACCGGCTTGGGTTGGGCCGGTCGGCGAAGAGAGTCTAAGCTCCAAAAGGACAGTAATGAATGATAGGAGAGGGTCTGAGGGACTTGGCCAGATCACGAGGGAATCATAGGTGTCTGGGACACATAGGAACATGTCACTGCTGGAAGGAAAATGTCCCTGTCTGTCCCTCCCTTATTAGGCTGTCATGCGCAAGGGATCAGAGGTCTGGCAGGTGGCCGCACAGGGCAGTGCGCGTCTCAGCACTCTTGGTGGCAAACTCCCTCCCTCCCCTGCCCCACCAAGCTACAGAATGAGGGCCCTGCTTTTAATCAAAATTGTCATTTCTGCCTAGGAACTGAATACATTACAGAAAGAAAACCAGAAAGAGTGTTCTCGAATGTTGGGAGCAACTCCCTACCGTTCAATGCAGCAGACTCTCCGTGCCTCTAACCTCATCACCCCCATACCTGTCCTCTTGGAAATGTCCTCTTTCAACCTAGAAATCAGCTTGATTTGTACCATTAATAGCGATTGCTGCATCCGGTATTACACGTGACGGGGGCGGGGGGGACCCAAGCGCAAACAGGTTCATTTGCCAGTATTTTTGAAAAACACTGCTGAGAAGTGTTTTTTTTTCCTCTCTTGTAATACAAGCTGTCAAAATAGCATGCTTATGATTTCCTGCATCCATAGAAAATTAGCCCAAGATTCTAAAGAGTAATTTTTCTATTTTCATGGTCTCCAGTTTTATTGTAGTTGTTTATCCCCATCATTATGTGAGCAGAAACATTTCTCAGTCTAAATTAATGACTGAGTGTGGCCTCAGAGTACAGTTGCCAGTGGCTGTGCTATCTTCTTCATTGATTTCGTCTTTATTTTGTAACGTTCTTGAGTTCTTCATTTTTTTTTTTAGTAGATGATAGATTTGTATTGTTCAGAAATCAAAAAGTGTAAAAAAGTGGAAACTGTCCTTTCCACCGCTGTCTTCCGTTCACCTACCCTCCGACCCATCACTCTGCCCAGTAGAGTATTGACTGTTTCTAGTTTCTTGTATATCCGACTGGACTTTAATGCATTTCTAAGGTCTTTCTTATTCTGTACCTCGTGTGTGGGGTTTCTGTTGTCGCTCCTGCCTTTTTGAGAGCTGTGTGGTCTTCCGGCGTGGGGATCTATTGGAGCCTAGGTCACCGGTCCCTGTGATGGGCACTCAGATAGCCGCACGACATTAGGTCTCGAAAACAGAGCTGTGGCTGCTGTTGTGCATAGGTCGTGTTGTACCCAGAGCATGTCTGTCTGTAGGATAAGTTCTTGTAGAATTTCTGAGTCTGTCCCACTCTGCTCTCTGGGTCAGCACTGGTTCCAAAGGCCAGGCCGGGTCCTCTGTGAGCACAGAGGCCATCTGATTGTCAAGAGATGGCACACACACACACACACACACACACACACACACACATCTGTATGTGCCACCAGACAGAGGAGACCGCTTTCAAATTGGGAAGACGTTCCTTTGAAACAGGGCGTTTCCCAGATCAGGGACGGTAAACCAGTCTCCTGGAGCCTGGTGGACTTTCTTTTACCAGTTGAACATACTGGACACCAGGAGAACTTTGGGTTTGCCCCTTCAGGCCGTGACCGTCGACATGTGGGTTCTGAGACCCATCTGCCACCGGCCGGACAGGACTGTTAAATCCACACAGGGTGAGAATTCGCAGCCCAGGCCCCAGCCTCCCTTCAGCAGAGTGGGTCGTTATCCTGTCATACCCAGGCCCGCTCTGTATTTTCCAGATTCGTGCTGCTCGGAGATTTTGCAGGTTGAAGGGTTCCTATATAGATGTCCGGTTAATATCAGCAGAAATGCTGTCCCCAACCCCCGCTTCCTTTTGATATGGAACAGTAGTCTGAAACCCCATCAGTGGGAAGTCGCCTGTTGTAATTATGGGGAAGATGACACTGTGTGTGGTTCTTCCCACCACGCGTGGACGTGTTCCCAAAGAGCTCCTCTGGAGCCAGCGTCCCCGCACGTCCTTTAGCGTGTGACATCCAGGCCCAGCTCTTGTGTCACCCAAGCCCGAATGAACGATGTTCCCCATCTCTTGCCATATGGCCACAGGCTCTGCCTGTTCCCTTAGATTCCGTCTTGGAAGGGTCACAGGGAAGTCCCAGCTGCCCCTCCCCCCGCAGACCATGGGACCACCCAGGGGTTCCCAGTCCTTGTGTCAGACTGAGTCACCCGCCCAAAAAGGAGACCCATTCACGTGTCCCTGCTCAGACCCTCTGGCTTACCTCCTCCCTAGCCTCTTCCACAGCTCTTCTCAAATGGAGTCAAAATAAGTAAATAACAGGTTTGCCCAGAATCTCTACAGCTTCTCTCCTGAGCACCAGCAAGCTGACGTCTTCCCTGGCTGTATTTCCACTTCCGGCATGAATGACCCTACGAGTGCCTCGTTTTTGTCCAGTCAGCCCAAAGCTGCCCTTGGCCTGTTTTTGTCTCGTCCCTCCTCTCCCTGGCTTCATGCCCCGTCACCTCCCTCCCCTGGTCTCGGCTGCAGGTCCCACGGGGCCTCAGCTTTGCCGTCCACTCACTCCATTCCCAGGACACTGGCTTCAGGGACACCGTCACCCCCGGACCAGGCAGGGCCAGGCAATCGCTGTGTCAGACAGTCTGGGGGAAAGATGTCTCATTTTGATCCCACTCTGTTAGGGGCAGGAGCACGGACCGAATCCGGGGTGGGTTTATTTCTTAGAGCAGAGAGGACCCCGGCATTTTCCTTTCATGGTAAATATAATGCAGTTGAGCCCGCGTCGGTATGGGGCAAAACTCTAGGACTGAGCGTAGGTCCCAGTTACAGATTAGTTTTTAAACTCAACAAAGCTCACCAATCACATGGTTCATTCACCGGGTCCTGGCCCCGACCCCTCAATTCCGGTACTCACATCATATTTGTAAGAGGCCGAGTCAGTGCTCACTTCTTAGGATGCTTGTTGAAGCAGGACCACGGCCATTCCCAAGGGTCCCGTTCCTCTCTTATACCTGTGAATTCTTCAGATCCATGTGGTTCTCAGCTCCCCCAGACTCAGACCTCTCTTTTTCATGGCAGGAATCAGAGACAGAAGGATTTGAGGGTTTGAGAAGGAATTAGGATTCGGTGAAATGAATAGGACTTGAGATCTGTTCATTTTTTCGATAAATAGCTCTTGACTCCCTGTCATGGGGAAAGCCCTGTCCTCGAGAGCTGAGGATAAATTAGGGAGAAAAACCACAGTGGTATCTGGGCTCCGTAGCCCCATAGTGAGGGAAAAAAGATCGGACATGGGAGTAAGGGGTTCCAGAGAATTAATAGGGTATCACTTCTCAGGCAAGAGATGCAGAGATAGGGGAGGTTGGGGGGGGCATGCATCTCTCAGGGTTCGGTCCAGAAAACTGTGCCCACAAGTATGTTGGAGATAAAGAATTTAGTGTGGGAATCGGAGCTACTGTGAACATGGGCAAGTTGGGGTATTAAAATCTGGGAGGAGTGTGATGAAGGATCGGAGGACAGTCACTCCATCCCCAGAAGCTCCTGCTCAGGTGGGAACGTGGGGGCTTGTGGGAAAATCCCAAGAAGCTTTGTTCACATGGCTGCTGAGAGAGACGAAAGTTACCGGCCAGGTCCGTGGGCAAACAACCACATCAGTAGAGGTGGGCATGGGGCCTCTGTTGTCAGCAGGACAGGCAGAAATGAGGGCAGGTGTGAACACGGATGCTACGGCCACCCGGCCCCTTCGGGGCACCTCCACCGATGTGGTATCATCCCTATGTCTGACCTTGTGAAGGGTCGTGGCCTCTGCTTAACTTCTGCTTTCTAAATCTCATGCATGTCCCCCCCCCACCCCACCCCTGCGCCCCTGTCCAGCTCCCATCCCTGCAGGGAAGGGGATTCTGGGGAAATAGCTCCCAGCATAGCGGAGGAGTAGTGCCGAGCTGGCAGGCAGAATCCAGCTTGGGGCGTTTGATCCCAGATTCCGCCTGGAGATGGTAACGTGCTCAGAGCCCCTGGGGCAGGACGGGTCAGGTGCGTCTGGGAGGATTATGGGCTGTGGGGCTGTGGAAGCCAGGGAGGAAAGTGGTTCATGGGTATGCACCCCTAGGGGGCTCCAGGAAGAGAAAAGTGGATGGTGGGGTCAGGATGTGGGGGCCCCCAGGGAGCTTAGCAGGATCGGGTTCCTGCCTGTGGGGGACAGAAGCCAGCCCAGCCAGAGTGAGGGGAGGCTTGGGGGATGAGGTGGTGAGTGTAGACAGCTAGCGGAGTGTGGCTGTGAGGTTGGGATCGGGGAGGGGGGGGGAGGGGACGGTTTCCTTCCCGGAGTAGGGAGAGAAGGGACATTTTAAGTTGTGGGTAGGGAGAAGTCCTGCCTTCTGGTCAACGCAGGGGAAGATCATTCGCAGAGGACCTCTAAAACCATCTGCTAAGCTTCACCGGCTGTGTGTCAGCTTCGTGAAGTGCTCAGGAGAGTGTCCCTCAGACTCGGTCCTCCTCGGGGGCCCACAAAGGCCCTGGCTCATGGCTCTGCAGGGGGAGGCCTCCCAGAAGGAGTTGAATTTTACAGAAGCGCCCAGGCAGAGGTGTGTGGGAAGGGGCACAGAGGCAAGGCTCCAGCACCTCGGGGGAATTACAGTAAACGCCGTAGGGTGCTAGGACCGGGTCATTTGCACAGAGGCACCTGCTCTGGGCACAACGCTTAGGAAGAAGGGCCCAGCCCCACACCCTGTCTGCGCACACCTCTGCCCCATGGGTAGAAGCCCCTGTGCAAAGCACAGCCAGATGGGGTGACCCTGATGGGATGGGAGGGCACCTCAGAGCCTTTGGACACCCCTGAAACATCCTCTGTGGCTTGATGGGATGAGCAAAACCCCCACGTATGCTGTGTTCTGTGGGAAGAGAAAAGGGACAGGGAGGCCGGAGAGGAACGAAGACAGGAGGCGGCATGTGTGAGCCAAAAGGGATTTGTTTGACCCTCAGGAGGATTTTCCTTGGCGTGTGCTCTGAAAGCCAAGCAGTCCCGAGAAGAAAAGCAATGAATCATTTATGATTGTATTCATTAAAGGCCTCTGCACTATTATTATCGAACCTTAATTGGCTTGGCGCTCACTTGGCACTGCCTCTCCCCGCCCCTGCCCCTCCCGTTGCCGTCAGAAATTCCTCTGATGATGAAGGAGGGGCCGGACCACGCCTGGGAGCAGGGGCAGCTGGGCAAGAATCCACCGCAAGATCAAATGGAATGCAGTCCTTTTTTTTTCCCCCCTGCTTGGATCAAGTATTAATAAATGTGTCTGGTTTGGGCTTTCACTCGCTGCCCGCACGTGGTCTGCTGCAAGCTCCTGGCATCTCTTAGCCCTCTTTGCTAACCCTGCCGCGCGAGAACGTTCCCATTAAGCTGCCCCCTCCAATGGCCCCACAAGAGCAGCAACTTGATGCGTGACAGTGCGCGTCCTTTGTTCCAAGTGCCACCCTGGGCATTGAACCAACAACAATATGCAGGTTACCTGATTTACTTCTTTTAATACACTTCATTGTAATTATCAGTGCATAAAAGAGAGGACAAATTGGCAAGGCATTATAACGTTAATTTGGCAATGTTTTATCATATTGGGAAGGCGCAGTTTCCTCTCTAATTGTATTGGGGAGGACCGTTTGTCTAGGGTACAGCTTATGGAGGGATTCTGGAACGTGGAAGTGAAACACACAGGAGATGGGGCCCGGGCTCTCCTCCCCGTAAATATTCCTTTATTTGCGTGTGTTTTGCAGCCTTCTTAAAAAGCTAACTCGTTTATTCAGGCCTAATTAATGGAATGCCACAGAATGCATAATTAGGCTGTGACAGCGCCAGCTGATGGATGGCTTTGGGCTCGGAAACGGGAGATTGCCCCCAGTTAAAAGGGCTGAACCCCTTGCGTTTCAGAATCTCACCGGCTGTGCGTGCCTCACGACCGTCCCGCCCGAGAACACGACTGTGGTTCCTGGAAAGTGCCCCAGTCCCGGGTGCCAAGAGGCCTTCCTCACCTTCCTGTGTGTGATGTGTGTCTGCAGCATGATCGGGGCAATGGCACAGACACCCTCGGTCATCATCCTTATCAGGTAAGCTCAGGGCCGGGGACTCGCGAGCCAGGCTCCCCTCTTGCCCTGCCCCTGCCTACCTCGTGGGTGCCTGCCATCCTCAGGCGGCCAGAACGTCAGGTACTTGCGCGTCTCGGAAGCCAGCTTCCGAGGAACCTTGAAGTGAGATGCTCCATAACCCAGGGTCTCTGTTGAACCACAGGAGGTGACACCAAACACAGACCCCCCCTTACTGGGATGTGGCTCGTTCACTCCTAGAAGCTAGAAATACAAGCAGGACTGCAACACTTGAGTGTGACCTGTGCCGACCCACATCCCCAGCTGCTTGATCCAGCTCCGTTTTTCTCGCCATGCCCACCACGTTTCCCGGTCTCGGTTATGAATTCCTAAGGAAGAGTATTTCTGCAAAGTGCTTATGTTCTCAAGGAGATCATTAGCAAAGCCTTGTTAATGTGCAGAAGCATTAAGGCAACAATAACAACGTGCCATTCTGTACTTACTAAACTTGAGAAATCAGTGTTAAATATTCACGCCCAGTGCTTGCAAGGCTGTAGCAACGCTGGTCAAATCCCACACGGCTGGGGGCATTGAAAAGCCCATCGCTCCGATTTCAAAGAAGCACTCTAGCATTGTGAATTAAGAGTCATAAAAGTGTTCAGATTTTTTATGAGGTAACCCTGCCTCTCACCACTTAGGAAAATACTACTCTACCAGAAAAACAGCTCTGTGCAGACAGATTTTTATTACAATGTTAACTATAATAGCAGAAAAACCTGAATTGGAATAATGAATTAAATTATAGTACTGTACCATAGCTCAATGGGATAATGAAAATCCTTAAGAATGTGAAAAGTATTTGTGGAGTGAACTATTGCATTTAAATTATATACAGCGGTTGATTATGTAGAAAATGCATGTGGACAAAGCCCGTCAGGTCCTAGGCATGGGTCTGGGGTGACTGTGTTCTGGGTAAGTTATTTTTCATTTTTAGAAATTCCCGTGAAGTTATATTGTGTTGGCCACGTACAAAAGGCACTAACGTGCAGGAAAAAAATGACCTTCGTGACCATTAGCAGTGACTAGTCCCCTTTCTTTGCTCTCCATGACTTCCGTACAAAAAAGCCAGCTCACTGTTCGCGACTGGCAGAGCAAACACAGAAAGGTGAAATCTTAATCACTTCCAAGTAACAGCTTGGTAAATAGCTCTTGGAGATTTTCAGGAACCTATTTTGATTCCTTTGGCTAGATCAGCAGCAGGTGGCCTGCATGACCTAGACTGGGTCTCAGCCACCCCATAACCCTGTGCTCTGCTGGGGTCTGCGAGAGGCACAGACTCGCACATCGGGTCCATCGAGGTGAACGGGGTAGCCCCTTACTCCGTCACCATCCCAGTCCACTTTGCCATCCTGGATGATCTAGGCAGACACGAGGGCACAGCCCAGGCATGTGCCAGCCTTACCCTGTGCCAGAGTGATGGCCCCATTGTAGTGCACAGAGCACCCCTAGGTGAGAAGATAAACTGACCCTCACTGAGCCCCTCTTTCGGAGCCAGCGCTGTGCTCCTGTTTTAATTATGTGTTTACATCCTGATTAGCATTCCCCTTCTACAGATGGAGACGTGGAGGCTCCAAGAGTGTTTAAGCAGTATTCTCAAGGTCATCGGCCCCTAAGTTGTAGACCTAAGCCCCCACCCCTGGCCTTTCGCAGACCTTTCAGTAACATTCAGACCCAAACCTTGCATTTCTGCATAGCTCGTTCTGAGAAGGAGGACTCCCCCCGTGGGAACCGGTTCCCCAACGGGATATAACGGGAGATCTTAGCACCTTGCTCATTTTATTCCTAGTGACAGGAGAGCTGAAAGGAAAGCAAATTTCAACTGATAAGTATTCTAGCTCATTATGCCAGCACGTTTGCTTGAGAAGAAGAATTTGCCTTTATTTGGGTGTCTTTCAATTCAGTACCTTCAAGGGAATGTGCAGAAAGCAGATCCAGGGAGCCGATAATAGCTCTGAAGAACTTAGATTTGGAAACAAGTATGTTCTGAAGAGAACTGGCTGTGCTTCTGTCCAGAAACACTGAACTCATCATTGATGTTGTTTGGGTCTCTGGCTTCATCAGCTGGAGAATGGTTTTTCCATCACTCAGAGAAAGTCTTGACCTGCTAGCCTGTATCACACTCTTTATAATTAAGAAGAAATGGGTATTTCCCCAAGAATAACACATCTTTAGTTTTCACTGGAAATCTTAGAAATAGGGCCGAGACTCTAAAAACTACATCCATGTTCCTTTGGGTTTGATGACATCCTTTGGTCGCTCTGCCTAGAAGCCAAAGACAGGCCCACCTAAAGCTTGAACCAGGTGGTAGGTCATTGGATGGATAACGTTGGATGGTGAGATGAATGACCTCTGGGGTCATGTTAGAATATACTTTTAGCTAGTAAATCTACAGTCAGGTTATGTATCCTGATACAAATCTTAAGTCTCCAGAGACTTAAGATAACCAGTGGTGACTTTGTTTCTAATATTTTTTTCTACAGAATTGATTGCCTAGGTCCTCCCTGTGCTGCATGGGTCTTTCTGGTCTTTGAGCCTCCTTGTGTTTTCAAAGTGAGTCCAGTGAGCTACACCGGGCTGGTTTTAGGTCTAGCCAAGTCCTTCCAGGGGTCATAGTTGTGTACTTACCACTGGATTTCCCCTAGGGACTTAGGATGGGAATGGCATGAGGGGAAGTTTCTCTGCCAGTGGTGTCAAATACATCTCCCTTCACATCCCCCCTCCACCCCACTAGAATTTATATATTACTCAGTACATCGTCACCATGATGTGCTCATGATGAACAAGAGCAGGTCATCCCTGGACTCAAGGAGAGAGGACAAGCCTTGAATTAATACTGGTTTTAAGAAGAAGAGACATTTCAAAAAAGATGTGTTATCAGCTGGGAGGGCCCCTCTATCTGGAATGGTCATCCCTTCCAAACCACCTCTATTGTCACACTCATCCCAGAAAATGTTCTACCCTGAGAATATTCTAGAAAATGTGCAAGAGACTCATTCTAACGGACTGTTGTAGATAAACCAAAGCCAGGGTGATTGAGTCATTTCAAAACAAAGAACCAAGACCCTGTGAAGATACTTTTCCGATTTAAAAGGTAGTGACATTGGATATAGATGAATGGGTTATTTTGCAAGTGGTCTGTCTGCGGTGTCAAACCAATGCTCGTCTGGTTGATTTCACAGAATAACCTTGGAAGGACGAGGGTGTTCATGGTGCTGTTTGTGAAGCATAAGAGACATGGTCTTCCCAGTTCCTATTTCCCCAATACATGTATCCTACCAAGTTAAGATGTTTTCCTATCCTGGCAAAAGCAAAAATGCCTTTCAACGAAGACTTAAGGGACCGTATTTGCATGTCTTCCTTCCAAGGACAAGATTAGCCCCATTATTCACACTTTCAAGTTCCTACACTTATCTTGTCATTGCAGTTAGTTGCTTTTCAGACTTTAAACAGAAAGCCAAAAAAAAAAAAAGGACCCCCAAAACTATTAATTTCTGAAGAATGGCTCTGCTAGACTGCCGCGGAGGACTCTGGGGTCTGTTAATTAAAGCGGAGTGGTAAGAATCTTTTCCTTTCTCCTCTTCATCTCTTTGCATGTAGGACAGTCAGCCCTGAACTCAAGTCTTACGCCCTGGGAGTCCTGTTCCTCCTCCTCCGTTTGTTGGGTATGTATGCTCTCTTTATTCCTTCAGTAATGAATTGGATGCTTATACCGAGGTGAGTAAAAGTCCGCGACTTTGTCCCATTTCTTGAGCTTTTCTTCTTTTTTCTATGCAGTTTAATAACTATTAGTAAACAAGAGAAACTTAAATCTGTACCTTTTGCTCTGGGTTGAGACCTAGCTCTCTCTGGATACCACCCAGTTTTCCTTTATATAAACTCTGTCTCTGTGCCACACTGAATTCTCAGAGGCATAAGAAGGAGAGAATGATGGCACCAAAGGGAAAAACATTTGATGGCGTAACGTGGCTCCCTCATTAAGCAAACCCTGGGCAGCTCGTGAAATGCCTCGTTTATGGGGCCGCCAGCTGGGACAGAGAAGCAATCTTACAACGCTTCACAAATGGAAACTTTGTGCCCTTTAAATTTTTCCAAACTGATAGAGTTTATTTCACTTGGGTTTCCAGGATGGGACAAAGGTGACCTTCGTGCTATAGAACGTACATTCCAAGGTTTGGTATGGATAAAAGGAATGAAGTCTAACCCTCTCAATTTTAAAATGAGAAAATAGAGCAGAGGAATATTCCATGGTTCTCCCTGGGTCCTAGGACAGGCTGAGGCGAAGCTGGAGCGGCTCACTGGGTAACTCATCTGCCAGGCATGCCCCCACCCATGTCCCTCTAGACCTCTGTTGCTTTATGAACATCCCTTTGTCAAGACCAAGACAAAAACAGGGTAACTTTACCCCTTGAAGAATAGTGGTCTTCTTTAATGGTCATTGTATGGTAAATAAATGTGCAAAGGGAGATAACCATGGTGTGTATTTTTAGAGTAAAAATTAAACTCCTTATTCTAAGTGAATCACTGTAGACGCGCACGAAGACTCAGCCCTGGAAATATTTATGAAAATGTTTGTAAAACATGAAAAATTGGCAACTACCCAACGTCCAGCAGCCAGGGAATTAATTACATCTATTATGATTCAGAATTCTGGTAGGATTTATGGCCCCCTCTAAAATTCTGGTAAGTATGTATAGACTTTGAAAGGGCACATGACCTATGGAAGGGGAAGAAAAGTCTATAATAGACTATGTATTCAAGTGTTTTTAAATATAAACATGGAACAATATTAGAAAGCTAAACAAACATGGTATGTTGTTGTCTGGGTAAGAATATATAAATCCTATTTTCTAAATGTTTTAAAATTTTGAATGAATATGTAGGTGCCTGTTTCTTTTATAATGAGATGAATTCCTGATATCCAGAAGAACCATCAGCCTCTGGTCGTTCATAAGGTCCTCCCTGGGGAATGACAAGTCCTGGGCCAATGCAGCCCCTCACTTCCTTTCTCGGACTGTAGCAGAATATT
The DNA here is from genome assembly GCF_009829155.1 of Mustela erminea. Lineage (NCBI taxonomy): Eukaryota > Metazoa > Chordata > Mammalia > Carnivora > Mustelidae > Mustela > Mustela erminea. The sequence continues at coordinate 10,574,339 of NC_045618.1, forward strand.
TCCAGTGGGCTGCTGTGGTCCTTCTTCCCGTGCCCAGGACAAGGTCTCAGCGTCCTATCCACCATTACCGATCCATGGATATGGGTGCACATAGGGAAACTTCAGTGGCGTTTTTTATCTTACTTTGATCTTGTAGGAAACAAAAATGCCCTAGGTATGAAGATACCCAGTTAAGACACGTTCAGTAGGAATTCAAACTAAAACATTTAGGACTCCCTGTTGTAGTGGCTTGTAGAATTCTATAACCACAGGGTAATCGTCATGTTGATTTTTTTTTTTTTCCCTTCTACTCGGGAGGGCCAAGGATGCACGCATCGTAATGTCTCACCCCTGCTGCCTTGATTTGGGTGGATAAAGGCGTGTGTAACATCAGATAGCAAGTTGGGAACCCTTATTTCTGTAAATGTTAAAGTAGTTTCACATACACATTCATTCAACAAACTAATATTTATTGAGCGCCTAATGGGTTCACACCTTCCGTGGACCGGGCCCAGGTAAATGGGCACAGCTCTCTTCCTGGGAGGCTCCTTACAAGCTGGCCGGGGAAGGTGGGACTCCCCCATCTGTGGAGTTGATCTAAGGGAATCTCTCTACCTCTAAACAGATGCTGAAGACTCCAAAAATAGCTGGTAAGAACAAAAACAGCAAAAAAAAAAAATAGTTACCCTTTAAAATAACTTGATAGCACAAAATGAAAAAAAAAAAAGATTTGTAAAATATTTCTGAAATGATCATGAAAATTATAGGACACTTGAAATCAGAATGGAAAATTATAGCACTTGTATAATGTGACATTGTTAAGATCCTTGTATGTTGCCCTAAAGCAGTTCCATGTTTGTAGGAATAATCAGCCAGGCATTCTCCAGAATCGTATTTTCCAACTTCTGTGACTGATCCCCAGCAAGAGATAAGTTTTACATCATGGTCCAGTACCCACATACATATGCATTAATATAGCTGAGACAAAAATTTCACAAAAATAGTACCCTTAATATGTATATATTCTCTTCTCTTCCATGCTTTTTAAGAAGTTGGTCATGACCCACGATATTCATTTTGTTTCCCCTTTATGGGTCACCAGAGTCTAGAGAACTCCACTCTAGCAGGACATGGTAGCTTCATCTTTTCCTTAAAAGCAGCTTCTCAGAAAGGTCTTTGCAATTGCCTGATTCCGTTTCCTGCAGCACCCAAGAAGCTTAACCGCCATTACTGTTAACGAGGGGTCAACCAAGAAATCAGATTCCACGACCCTTTGTGATTGGCCCTGTAGATGGGTGGCAGGATATATGATGGCGTCAACACGGGTGGAAGAGCCACCGAACCTGGCCTTGGCATGGGGGCGGGGGTGTGGATCTGAAACCATGTGGTGTCTGCCTCAGACATGAAGACTGAGCAAAAGGTATATAGGTGAGCCGGGAGACTGCTTTAGCCAAGCAGCCAAGCAGGGTCTTGCAGAAGTAAAAGCCTGGGAGGGAGCACCGTGTTTGGGGCTGCAGGAAGCCCTGGGTGGCTGCAGTGTGCAGGGCAAACGGAGTCTGGCAAAAGATGGGGCAAGGGTGGGCAGCCATTAGGAACGTGATCTGAAGGGGTGGCTGCCCTGTCCACAGGTTTGACCTTTATCTCTAAGGCAGAGGAAGTCACGGATGGACTTTACCCAGAAGTCACCAGGTGGTTGTGCCTTTGAGGAAAGCCCACCGTGTGTGCCCTAGGGAGAATGAGCATGTGGGGACTGAACCGCCGCCAGTACCACGGAGTAGCTGGTGGAGTATCTGATGGCCTGGGTGGGGGAGGGGCAGGTAGAAGAAGAACCTTCCAGGCTAAGTCTCTGAACGGAAGTGTACACACTGGAGTATGTAAGAGGGAAGAATCCACAGTGACAGCTCCTTAAAGAGGCTTGGATCACATGATGAATGGGGACATTGCTTATTGAAACAGGAAGACCTGGAGGAAGAGAGATTTGGGAGTGACATAGACCAGTACTGTGCAGTAGAACTTTCTAGAATAATGGAAATACTCTGTCTTTGCATCGCCTGTGGCTATTGAGCCCTTGAAATGGGGCTTCTATAAATTTTAGTTTTTACTGAGTTTTATTTAAGTAGCTACATGGGTTCATTGGCTGTGGTGTCGGACACTCTGAGGCACCGCTCTCAGTGAGGCAGAACCTGAGGCAGTGGGGCAGCAGGGGAGCCTACTCTTTCCAGATTCTTGGCTGTGCAGAGCATAAAGAAAGAGGGTAGGACTCAGAAGTGAATGTGGGATTTTTTTTCTTGTTGCTTTAAACGCCAGTGGAAAGGAATTGATAGAACAGGGATGGTAGTGGCGAAGGTCGGTGTGGCTCCGGGAGCCTCCCCCGCAGTCCTGGAGCAGAAGTGGGAACGTGGTGGGTAGTATCAATGGCAGGTGTGCTAGAAAGAAGGGGGGCGGAGAAACTAAGGATGCTGGCCAGAGTGGGGTTAAATGGTGGATCAAGGTTGTAGGCAGGATCAGGGAGACAGGACAAAGCCCAGGGTGTGGCACAGCCAGAGGGGAGAGGAAGTAAAGGACTTTGACCTTGAGAAAGAGTTGATGAACGGCCAGGATGAGGAGCTGCACGTCCATGGAGAAGTCCCCCCCAAGACCGTGGCAATAGTTGAGTGGGGAGAGAAGGACACTGACCTGAGTCGGTAAATCCAGAGTAAACGGAATGTCCTACTCAGCAGAACTGCTGATGCGTTCAAATCCGCCCTCCTTCGTCCTTCTGCAAATGTCCTGATCACTGCTTTTCTCTCTGAGTGTTGGCAAACCAACTGCTTGAAGGTCTGGTCCACAATCTTGCCCCTGGGGTCTAGTGCATGCTGTGGATGTTACACCAAGTGAAATTAAGGGAAACAGATATGCACTGAGATCCTGCTACGTCCAGGAACCTGTTCAGGATGCTGCAAAGAAGATAAAAATATGCAGGAGCCAGTATCCTGCCTCCATGGGGCTCCAAGTAGGAGAACAAAGCAAAGATCAGGGATATATAGGGCTGGATAGATAGGTCTGGACCTTGAATTTCACGGGGGAAAAATATTTTACTTGGTTAAGTAGTTGGCAGTGGGGAGCAAATGACAGATAAAGATGGGAAAGTGGAAATGCATTTGACATTCTGATTGAGGGAGATCTGCCTGGGAGCAAGGTGGTTCTGCAGGGTGCAGTATAAGGAAGCGAAGGGAGAAGCAGCAAACCCAGGGCATAGCAGCGGAACAGTAAAAAGGCAAGGACAGGTGCAAGCGCCTGGTGGAGGTAACATCTGTTGAAACCCCCCACAATCGACTAGAGGAAAGCACGAGAGAACCAACAGAAACGCAAGGGGAAGCAGAGGGTTTCCGTCCCTGGGGACTGAGCGTAGGGAGAAGCCTTACCCTCCATCAGTTGTCTTAAGGGTATTGTCGGGGCTGGGCTGGTGGCCAGACTCTCCTCGCACAGATGCCCGCTCTCGGTTTTCAGAGCACCCGCCAAGCAAAAAGCACGAAGAACATCGGCCTCCGGGTGCACCTCTGACCCACGTGTCTTTTCCTAAGCAAACCATCCGTGTGTCTTGAGTGATTCAGGAGCTACTCCAGGAGCAGCACATCTGGGAAACTCCAGGCAGGTGGAAGAAATGAGCGCTTTGGCAGAAGTCAGCACAGCGTGCTGGAAGCCATAGTAGAGAAACCACTCCCCCCAGCTGTGGGCTGGTCCGGGGTGGGAGTGCGATGGCCCCTCGCACTCACGTATGCATCTGTTTGCTAATTCAGCAAACACCTATGAAGCAATGATGTGTCCGACATCCTGATGTACCCCACTCACCCAAGATCCACTCCTCACCTGTGCTAAGGTGGTACCGCATTTTCACCGTGGACCTCTCTGCAGGCAGACCCAGATGGCTTTGGGTCCCCGCCTCCTCTGCCATTCCGGACTGGGTGGCCTTGGGGAGGTTATTTAAGCTCTTTGAGCCTTAGTGACTTTAATAAGGAGCCCAGGAATGAAGTGAGAACAAAATAGCACCACCCAACGTCCCAGATTTAAGAAAAGGGAATGTCAAGTACCCAGGGGCCATGCTGGCCGGTGCCAGTAGTCCAGTCGCATCCTTGGCATTGCTGAAGCAAAGAGAATCTGTTTTCCGCCAGCCCTCCCAGTAGGACGTGTGCTGGACGTGACCGTAATTCTGTTAGGCTGAAGAGGGATTCTGTGGTGCCTTCAAGTCTTGGCCGGTAAGCTGCAGAAGAATGGGTAGAATTTTTGAAATGTAAATGGCAGAGTCATTTTCAGCTTCTATTTTGTCCCCAAAAGGTATGTGAACTTATTTTTCTTACAAAAACCTTTAAGCTCACCTTTAAAGTTTAGACCAAAGGCTATGAATAGGCCCAACTTTTTCAACCAGGGGACTGAATTAAGTAGCCAAAATAAAAGACTGTGAGGTTTAATCTCCGTTAATAGATTTCAGGAAAACAGAGACCATTTCCTTGAACAGTATTGCAATTTTTTTGCATTGCAATTTTTTTGCATTGAAACATACATACACACACACACACACACATATACACATACATACACATACAATATATGGCTGCTGTTTGGGCCAGAGTGTAATAGGAAGTAAGACTTAATCCCTTTCATAGTGTCTGTAGTAGCACGGAGTGTCCAGATACCTCCCCGACATGCAGCGGGTTCCCGGCCTCCCAGTGACGGGACACTGGTCCCTGCCCACTCCGTCCGCGAGCTCCTCCCCAGGTGACACAGGGAGAGGGAAGGCAAGAGGGAGAGGATGCTGCCGCAGCCTCCAGGAACGACCGTGTTCTAAGACACGCAGTTTCTAACATACCGCACTGTTATCACCTTCCCTCCGTATTCTTCAGGAACTGGAGGGCGTAACGGTATGAAGGTGTTCAGAGCAGCGGGATCGCTAATTTACACCTTATCCACTGGGCTTCCCTTCTGGAAGCAGCTGATTGTCCTCCACAACGGACTTATTCTTAACGGCATGAAGGAGTCTTGCCAGTCGGGGTCATTCTTGGAGTCTTAGCTTGAAGAATGTTCTGCAGCTCTTCCGCTAGAGAGGATGCTGTCAAGGGGCCACGTTTCCAGGTAGCCAAAAAGCAGAAAAGCAACCAGGTCTGTTAAGAGCCTGCTCCAGGAGGGCCTCTCAGAAATGCCGTCTCATGTAATCTGTATGAAAGCCCCCTACCAGAAGGATTTTGTGCCTGTTTTAATAAACAATGCAACTGAGATTCAGTACTGTTGAGTGACTTCCCAGGGTCACGGGCTCCCGTGTGGCAGAGTCGGAATCCAGAGTCTGTCTGCAGTCCCTAAGCTCTCATGGCCTCTGCACCACCAAGAAACCTGGAGGCATGAGCTCCGTGCTTGAAGAAAGGCAGTTTTCAGCTCTGACCTGATGAGCATCTGCCAGTAGAGCTGCCTGAGATGTTCTCCAAAATACTGAGTTTGCTTACAAAACAGTCTTGCAACCTTCTCAATGCATTAACAACTTGGGAGAAGGGAGGATTCTGCACTTTGCAAAGATCAGAACCTTCTTGTGCATGTGTTTCCCCCTCCATGCCTTGCGAAGATCAGAATCCTTGTGTGTTTTTGCCTTGGAAAGCTTCAGAGCCAGCCCTCGGCCAGTCACCGATTCCCAGAGCTTAGCGGGAGGGTAAATAAGATGTTTTCTATAGCCCTGGAAATCCCTGATAAGAGGCCTAAAATCTTCTCTTCAAATCAACAAACTTTGAATTAGTAAGAAGGAGATTATTGGGTTTGGAGTTTGGAAATGTTAAGCCTGGGACAAATAAGTAGTCTCCCCCAGCTTCAGTTTCTCTGCATATAAAATAGGGGGTGCTACAGGGTTACGGAGGGGGCTTATGATATAGAGAGAGTACCGCCCCACACAGTGCTGGGGAGAGGGGGTAGTTAATAGAGTCATTACTGTGTTAACCTTAACAGTGAAAGTTATTTACCAGCATAAATGGGTTCATTCAGGAATAATAGAATTGCCATTCGGGGCATACAAACTACTTAGGAAACCGCAGGCAAGTCCCATTGTAAACAAAGGAGAGGAACTTTATGGAGAAAGAGGAGGAGGTTGGGAGGAGTTGTTTTCAAGGGAAGCACAAGTCCAGCGTGATAATGGGGTCTTCAGTGGCTGAGTTGCTGTGATGGTGGATTTCTTAAAGGAGATGCAGTGTCCTTGGTTCCCTCTTAATGACCGTAATTGATGATTCTTCTGCTGGGGCCTGTGATAGACTAAGAAGGCATACCACTCACAGGGTCAATCTCCCCCACACCATTTCAGTGAGGTGTTCCTTTGTTTCTACATTTTCGCCTTTTGATCAAGATCTTTCTCCAGAAGCATCTCTAAGCAGGAGTCAGGTTTTCATAGTTCCGTGGCCTTTTTTTCCCTCGTGGCCCGTGGAGGTGGGGACATGGTGCAGATGGGAAACCTCCTGAGGTCATCCCATTCAAATAACAAGGACAGGTATAGCAGGAGAAGTCTCAGGCAGTGAGTGGAGAATCGTGTCCTTACTGGGTACAGTGTTTTTACAAAGGTTTGAGAGGCAGTAAGTACAGAAATCAAAAGGAACATGACCATTCCAGATTGCGTGATGAGGTTTTAAAACAAGATCCTAGATCGGAAAGGAGCCATCTGAAACTACTTATTGGCCCTCACTCCAGCTCAGGGAAGGGAAGTCCCACTTGAGAGACAAACCCCAGAGTCACATATCTCTCCTGGGAGTCCCTCAAAGCACTCGTGAGAACAGAACAGTGGACACCTCCGGGTCCCCCCTGAAATTCACCACGTGCGTTTTAGAAGCTACACTTCATGTATAAACACAAGCAATCACTTGTGAACTTTTTGCAAAACAGCGAAATTTCCAAGACGTTTAAAAGCAGCATCGTTATCTCAAAACAAGTGCCGGAACTCAGAGATGTTACTAATAATACAGTGAAGTTGAAAATCCAGAAACTGTAAGTTTTGAGTAAGACTCTAGAGTCCTTTAATTTCCAAATGAAAAAGACAGACTTTGTTGAGCCTGGAAACTTCTCACAGTCCTGGCCCATGGATCCCTTCAGATGTTGTCTGCTTCGGTGCCAGGAAATCTTTTGTTTTAGGTCACCAGATGGGGTGCAGGCCCAGTCAGGGTTTGGTGCTCTCTGGATGAGTCATGTGAATCCAGGAATCTGTTCGCTGGTATTTGGCCGCACAGTGTTGGTTAATCAGTGCGGGGTTGAAGAGAATCTTTCTGGAGGTGTCTTTTCCAATAGACCAAAGGTTGGGTTTGCAAAGGCGTGATGTTCAAGGTCTTCATCTCCCAGGAGGACACACTGAAAAGATTGTTCCACTGAAGCATGGCTGTTTCTATAGAAGCAGTTAGGCCTTTACAGCACAGAAGTGTATCTTACCAACAGTGGGCCAGCGTGTTAACAGACTCAGGCTGGGCTTCTGGTTGTTCAAGAGGCCGATAGTCCAAGAGACAAGTTTGTGATTGGAAAGGAACATGAGCTTTATTCAGAAGGCTGACCACGTGGGAAGAAGGCAGGCTCTTGTCCAAAAGGCAAACTCTGAGGTTTCCAAAGTTCAGGGTCATCAGCAAAGGGAATGCAGTGGCCTGTGATATTTTTCAGTCACGGGCAGATGCGATGCTGCTGGCTACAGATACAGACGTTCTGTCCATGCTCAGGGAGCTGGGTCCTGTTTTGTGATGTGCAGGAGTACTGTGATCTGTGGGGTCAAGGGCAAGGTCTCCAGCAACCGTAGAGCCTGGCAAAGTTCTGGTCCTTCTCAAGGCCAGTGGTCTGCAGATCTCCAAGTCAGTTAGTTCTGCTACAGATCAAGGGACTTAGGTCAGCCAGGAGGAGGAGCACACTTACTCTCAGATTAACACACTCCTTAAGACCAGCTAAAGTTCTCTTACCAAAAAAGGCAGGAACCAAGCACACTGGACATCCTGTGACTATCCCAGTAGGTGTGGAGCTGAGATTTAGAAAGCAAAAAGCAATGCTTCCAAGCATTGGGAGAGCTACAGATTTTGCCAGTGGAATGTTCCTAGCACCGTTAGTCCATTCACGAAACCCTGAGGATCAAGGGTGGAACGCACAATGAAAGTGTCCTATAACTCGCCAAACGGTGCAGATGTTCAAAGCACCTGACTGGTAAAATGGGGTCCCCGATCACTACGAAGGTCCAGAGGAGTTCCCCAGGTGGGAGTCATTTCTCCTTACAGAATTTTAGCCACCGAGGAGGCAGTGGCCTGTGAGCGAAAGCTTTAGTCCAGTGAGGAAACGTACAAACCATGACTAAACCTTGATGAAACTCACGTGCAAACCTCGAATGGCCCGTTAGGTCATTTAAAGTGCCCTACAGCAACGGAAACACGTTTCCCTGCATCGTTATTTTGGACGGAGGGGTGGGGGGGTCAAGTGAGGCACACACATTGTCTGCCTTCTTAGTATTTCCTCACCAATATTGGTTCATACACGCTATCATTTTGTCAGCAGACCAATGGTTTAATACACGTGCAGTTGTAAGTAATGGGAATTTTAGAATTTCTGGGAGGGCCAAGTTAGTTGGTCCGAAGCAGAGCTCTCTTTTTTGTTATTTTGTTATTTTGCAATTATTATTATTTATTATGTTATTATTTTGCAATTATTAGATCTCTAATACTGTTTTTCCTTGTCTGGGGCCTATGGCCAGGCATCTCTGGTCAGTTTTAACAAATGATCATTTGTGAGAACATCCCTTTGGCCCATGACAGAGATTTGGCTATTGGTTTCCTTACGAGCAGCCCTTTTGTAGAAGTATTAGCAAGGTGCTTTCCTTTGACCTCTAGGGAGTCCAGTCTGGAATGCCCAGGAACCTCAATAATATTCCAAAGCTGTGAGCTACCCCAAAGGCAAACTGGACTGTCAGTTTGAATGTTTGTGGTTTTACCCTGGGCTGAGCCACGAGCATGAGTGAATGTGTAACTCAAATCAAGGGACTGCCTCATGACTTCAGAAAGAGTTGCAATGACCTACCTGTCCTATTTACCTTTTTTATCCTTTAAGAGCACCACCAATAAACCATGAAAAATCTGCCTTAGTTAGAGGATTTTCCTGTAAAATAAAATAAAAAGTGGAGAGAACAGCTGGTGAAGGTTATTGCCTTAAGAAAGTCGTGTGAGAAGTTGGTGGCCAGTTGCCTCTCCCCTTGGCGGGAGTGAGGAGGATTCAGGCCTCTGTTCGAGGGGCGCAAGGATGTTGGGGGGGGGGTCTTCTCGCCTTAATCAATGGGCAGGGGCAGGAATGGCCCTGAGGTGGGAGGGTTTGGGGGGATATCGCTGTGCCGCAGAGGCCCCAGTCCCCTAGGCGTTGATGGTGGCCCCATGTTTTGGTTGGGTCCTCAAAGGACATTCCTTCGCCTCTCATAAAAACAGGGAAAGGGGAAGTTGATAATCAGAATATCTGAGGACACGGGGCTTCATTAGGCTTTTCTTTGAAGTCTCAAAACCTGTGTCTTCCTGATCTTTCCAAATGATAGGATCAGGTTCCTCGATTTTTAGGAAGCATAGAGAGGTTAGAGAAAAGTCTGGAATCTCATTTTGACTGTATCTAGCCACCACCACCCCCCCCACAAAAAAAAAAAACTCGTTAAATGGTGTTTAGTTTTAGGTTTTGGGAAATTCTGGGTGCTGTGAAAACTACCTGGTTCCAAACATAGTCCTTATTCTGAAATCAGGTGCCCTTGGTGTTGACCCTGAACTGACCCTGCAGTTCGAGGCAACTGCAATTTCTCTCTGACCCTTAAAGGCCAAAAGTTTTAAGTAAGTAGATGTGTTCTGTAAAGAAGTTTGAGAAAGGGGGGTCACCTGGCTAGCTAGGTCAGTTAAGCATCCAGCTCTTGATTTCAGCTCAGGGTCGTGAGATCCTGGGTATGGAGGCTGCTGACGATTCTCGCTCTTCCTCTGCTTCTCGCCCCCTGCTCGTGCACATGCACACGTGTATGGGTGTGGTTGTGCTCTCTCAAAAAAAAAAAAAAAAAGAAAAAAAAGGTTAAGAAAGGGAGCAGAAAAGGAAATCCTCTCTCTTGTAACAAACATCACCCAGATCAACTTGTGAGGCTTGTGAAAAGTTCTCTGTTGTAACCCCTGGGGCATTCCCAGCTAGGTGTAATCAGAAACATAATTCACTATCTTATCCACTGGAATACTGAAAAAATCGCACTGCACAGACCAACTACAGTGAAAATTTCCTTTGAGTGGGAATAGCTACCAGTGGTGTATGGGGGTTGGGAATTACCCGGTACCGAAGGATAGTAATGTTATTGATTGCTTCAAGGTCATGGACGAACTTCCATCCACAGCCACTGGGTTTTCTTGTGAGTAAAATAGGGATATTACAGAGACTAATTCAGAGGCTAATAAAGCCTTGGGCCCTGTAATCTACTATTATGGGCTTGATGCCTTGAAGGGTTTCCTTATTTATAGGGTATTGATTACTTCTGGAGAGAGGTTTTGAGGGGTCTGTTTGAATCTTGATGGGAGGTATACTGTGGATCCTGCCAGTATCAATGGAACAACTTCCCCATAAAAAGGGGGGTAGTTGGGATGCCTGGGAGGCTCAGCTGGTTAAGCGGCTGCCTTCGGGTCAGGTCATGATCCCAGCGTCCTGGGATCGGGTCCCACATCGGGCTCCCTGCCAGTCGGGCTCCCTGCTTGGCAGGGAGCCTGTGTCTCCCTCTGCCTCTGCCTGCCACTCTGTCTGCCTGTGCTCACTCTCTCTGACAAATAAAATCTTAAAAAAAAAAAAAGGGGGGGGGGTGGTAACTGATCCAGTAGAGACAAATGATGGGTGTCCCCAGATTCAGCCATGATGCAGGCAGAGTCGGAACAAATACTAGATGCCAAAGGGTCGTTTAATTCACTTGGTTGGCTATTTTGATTACTACGGTCAGGTTCTTTAGGAAAAAGACATTCTGGCATGATATTTTTCTAAGAAATCTGAGCCTGATAAGCAAATAAGGAGAAAAGGGTGAGTATCAGTGGGCCTGAGCAGGGGGGAATAGGTCCAGAGATGGGAAGCTGTTGAGGTTTATTAAAGATTCCCCACTATTTGAACTGGTTTCTTACCTGAGGCAGGGGCTTGAGCGATACAAATTTAGCTCTGGGGGCAATAAAGACAAAGAAATTCATTCCCAGTCTGGAGACTGGTTTCTCTGAGCTCATCCAGAGCGAGGATTGGGAAGAACCCCACCACTGGGGAATTAAGAGGACATCATGAAGGCTGGATGGAAGGCTACAGGTGCCTACAGCCCTTGTTAGTTGCCCCGTGGTCCTGGCGCTTAGTAGTAATAGCAGAAATCAGGGAAGGGTTGGTTTTGTTTAGCGGTGTTGATTTGCCAGCCTTGAAAATTAAGAATTTTAGTACTTAACTTTTAGGTAACTCATCTACAGTACAAGTGAGCTGATTTGCCAAATTGAATCTGGGGTGGGCAGTTTCTGTTCCATCCTGGTCCTTTAAAGAAGAAATACCGGGGCACCTGGGTGGCTCAGTCGGTTGAATGTCCAACTCTTGGCTTTGGCTCGGGTCATCATCTCAGGGCCATGAGATCGAGCCCTGTGTCGGGCTCCGTGCTGAGTAGGGAGAATCTTGAGATTCTCACTCGTTCTCAAAAAAATAATAATAAACAGAAAAGAAAGAAAATACCGTGTACATAACAGTAACAAACAATGAATTGAGTTCAGTGCTCCCCAGCTGGATTCTACATTTAAAGGAAGACCAGAATGTTCTTTAAAGACAATTTGGAGTTGATTGTAATAGTCATGAACAGGTTCAACAGGCTTTTGTGTGCAAACCTGAATTTTGTTCCAATCAACAGGCTTAGCAAAAGCTACTGTAATTGCTCGGCAAAGCTTTCCAGAGAGTGTTCTAGCATCCTGCCAAAAGTTAGGGGTCTGCTTTCTCTAAATCCCCTTCAGGCTGCTCCCATTGGGCTAGTTTCATCCATTGCTTGGCCAGGCCCTCACCGACAAGCATGTGGACTAATATAAATCCGAGAAACCAGGTTAGTAAATGGGAATAACTCTGTTAAGTTCTTGAGCAAACCTTATGGGGCTCCTCAGTCACTTTGGGAAAGCCTTTAACGATGGCTCGCTATTTGGCTTTATTCCAGGGAACATAAGAAATGTAGGGCTTATTTGGATGCTCCGAGACTTAACTTTAAAGGGGCAGGTTTTAAGATGTCTGGGAGAGGAGGGAGAAGTTCCTTCAGAGGGAAAGGGAGGTTGAGAGAAAGGATTAACGTGGGGCAGGGTAGGGGAGATGCAGAGCAGTTAGAGGAAAATGGCGTCAGAGGTTGGACCTGAGCCAGGGGGCTGCCCTCCATCTTGAGACAGAACAGGAAGGGGAGGAGTGGCCTCAGCCGCCCTTTTTCCTTTGTTGGTCTTAGCTAATATAAATTTCAGGTTCCCGATAACGTTTGGAAGCTTCAAAATAACCAATCAAGATGGGCTTCCCCTTCAGTTGGTAATTTTACAGCCCGGCCTGCCCAATCCGTTTTGACAAGAGTTGATTTAGGAAGATGGAAGTTTCCATCAAATTCCAGTGACTTTTGGTTAAGTTGGCCCGTTTCCTTAGAAATATGCATGAAAGGGGTCGGCCGTTCTTAAACATAATACCAGCTGGGGTGTCAGGGGGAGAGTACCCCCCCAAAGCATTTTGAGAACTGGGACCCCGTTTCTTAGAGACGTATTCACTAGGGAAACAAAAATGTCCTAAACATGGTTTTTCAACAGGAATGACCTGATCCCAAAAGGAATCCTACCAAAGGCCAAAATGAGTACTCTCAGAAAGAAGAAAGCCTTAAAACAGATCCCGAATAAAGAATGGAGAGCTCCAAACACAGAGCAGAGCTTGAAATCCAGGAGAAAACTTACCTACCTGCAAAGGCTAAGCTCCCCAGGAAAGCAGCTCGCTTGGCTCCAGACACCAGCACTGGTTCGCTCATGGAGCTGTCGTAGGTCTTACCTGGATCCCGCTCTGATCACTAAATAATGTGGATGTTAAACGTAAAAGCCCATTATTTTACCAGAAAAGAAAGGGGGGTGATGTTTATTTGAGAATAACAGAATTGCAATTCGGGGCATGTAAGCTACAGCAAAACCATAGGCGAGTCCTGCCGTAGACCAAGGAGAGGAGGTTAACTTCCTGGAGGAGGAAGAGGACCTCGGGAGGGTCCTGAGTGAAAGTTCAAGAGAAAAACAGCAAGAGTTCAGGGTGATGAGGACAGGTTCTCACTGGCTGAGTTTCCGGGTAGTCCATTTCTTGTAGGAGATGCAACGTACGTCTTTCCCTGCTGGGGTCTGTAGTGGACAGCTCTGTTGTACGGCTTCCCCCTCCGTCCTCCGTACTCCATTGTAATGAGGTTTCTCTTCAGTAACTTCTGCTATTGTCAAGGAGTCTCCCGTTGGCGTCTGGGGAGGAGGTAGCTGGCAGGGACGGCCCAAGCACTTATTTGGCCCACCTGAGCGATAAACAGAAGGATGAGTGGCCGCATGTGAGAATTAGCCGTAGGTGGGCCTCCCTCCTGTGACTAATCTGGTGAGTGCTGGGGTGACCACTCAGGAAAGAGATGCAGTCAGTTCTTCCTCGCTGGTACCCTCAGCACACCTGATAGCCAGAGCTCCCTTTTGGGGAAGAATTTTATATTTTTTTTTTTTTTAGATTTTATTTACTTATTTGACAGAGATCACAAGTAGGCAGAGAGGCAGAGAGAGAGAAGGAAGCAGGCTCCCCGCTGAGCAGAGAGCCCGATGCGGGGCTCGATCCCAGGACCCCGAGATCATGACCTGAGCCGAAGGCAGAGGCTTAACCCACTGAGCCACCCAGGCGCCCCTGGGGAAGAATTTTAAGTCACTATCAAGGAAAAGGTGAATTGGGTGGAAAAGCCAGTATTTTTTTTTTCAGAGATCTAAAAGGAACCTCATAAAGGTTATACTTAAAGTATGAAACCCAGAGTTTAAATCGTTACCCCGAATCGTATAGCTTGAATCAGATAATAGGAGCTCTGGCCACGTGGGAGGACCGGACCTGTGCACAACACGAATTTGTAGGGATGCTCACCGTGACCCTGTCCTAGCAGGCGATATGAGCTCCATTTTAAAGATCAAGAAACTGAACCACCAAGAGATAAAGCGACTCGCCTCTAGGCTTTCTACTCAAGTTAAAGTTCCTTCTTGTCTCTCACAGAGGCTCTCCAAAATATGAAAAACTTTTTAGGCACTTAGCTTTCTAATTTCTGTTTGAAGGCTTTTTCTGACTCCTTCCAGGGCTGCGTCATCTGGTAATGGGGCTTGACTGTAGGCAGGATAAAATTGACACGGCTAGCACAAAGAAGGATGCCCTACTTTAACGATAACACAATATTTTTAAAACCCTCGCACAGATACGGATACGTGAAGGAGTTACATAGTAGCATTTTAGAGGGCTATTTTGGTCCGAGCAAGTATTAAAGGACTTCTTTATATTGCAAATTTCCTCCCATGTGCTGAAAATAGGACCTGATTTGCCCAGTGTGGATTTGCCTGCAACTCTTCCAGTCCCTTTGCATTGGGGGTGGTGGTGGGAGTCGGGGACAGGGGATGGATGCGCAAGGCGCCCCTGTGCTGTCAGTCCCTTCCCATGGCAGAACTATTGTCATCTGCTGTCTGTCTTAGCACCTCATCGCCTAGTAATAGGCAATCTAGGAGCAAGTGGCCTCAAGAGAGACGGAAGAAAGAGAAAGGAGGAGCACTTGGGGGCTATCACCAACTCCTAAAACCCAGAGAAATCGGTGAATGGGTTCAAATGATCCCCAGGCCATAGGAACAGCCAGATCTGTCCCGTTTTCCCTGATCTATCAGTTTTCATCGGCTCCAGATCTCCGTTTCTTCACCTACATAATGTGGAGTGTGACTTAGTTTCTCTTGTGTGGTCGTTAGGACAGTCCAGTGGGCTCATGTTCAGTTAAATGAAGACGGACATTTGTTGGAGGGTCGGGGAGAAGGCCCAGTTGGCGAGGAAGGCCTCAGACACTTTGGGGCAGAGAACCCTGGGATGAGGACTTTACCTCCGGTGGACCCAAGCTGACCTACAAGCTGAAAAGAGGGAACAGCTAAAATTCCTTTTCTGGGGTTTCTCTCCAGGCTCACAAGGGGAGAGCTGGGCAGGGGTAAGGCTGGGCTAAGGGATGAGGCGCCCGGGGACCCAGGAGCTCTGCCCCTACTCATCAACACTGATGGTGCAGTGCAGTTCCCCCACACCCATTCCAGGCCTGTCGGTAGAACCAAGAAAGTGCTGTTTCCCTTCCTGGCTGCCCTTGGAGAGCCCCTCAGAACAGAGGGTCACAGCCTATATAACACGGGTGTTCTAATTCTGGTGACTATGGATGGACTTCAGGGGTCCACGAACCGCCTGAAACATAAGTGTCGTTTTGCGGGTTGATCTAGATCCTTAGTCCAGCAAAAGGCATCTCATCGCATCAGATTTTCAGAGGGGACCTTCCTTGATAAAACGTGGGAACTCTGACCCTCCAGGGCTGGCCCTGGAAAGAACACTCCGCATCGCAGGCCACCCCAGCGCTGGGATCTCGGATCTGTTGCCACCTGCTTCCAGTGATCCCGTTCGGCTTTTGAGGTCTCTCCCTGGATCTGATTGGCACCACGTTCTGGCCTTAGGGATCCTTTTTCTGTGAGGCAGTTCATTTGTATTAATGAACCCTCCATTGATTTCCCATAGTGCAGATGAAACGCTCCCCCTCCCCCGACCAGGGGATGCTTTCCCAATCCTCATGACCCGGCCACACACCAAACATTCCAATTTAATTCTTCTAGGATGGAACACCTTGGATGCTTTTAAATGGGCAGCCAGGACAGATCACCTTTGAGCTTGGACAAGGGCAAGACACACAGACGTGAATGAAGGAGACTAGTTTTTACCCCTCTGCCGCTTTTGATCACTGGTTGAAAGCACTTGGAAATGTTCTCTAGTGAAGGTTTTAAAACCAGTTTCCAGCTCAGAACAGAAGGATTCAATGCAGTGAACGTCAAGGGGACGGGAAATTGTTAGCATGCAGGCATTTTTCATCTTAAATGATACATGCGTACACACGTATGCGTGCATATATGTTTGTGTGCATGCATAACATACGAGGGCGTGTGTGTGTGTGTGTGTGTGTGTGTGTGTGTGTGTGTAGACACAAGGTAAAGTGTACTCATGTTCCACTTTGGGTCCCTTCTGGTCCTGGCTCCCTGTACTCACACAACCTTAGAAGGGCCACCCTAGAACATGATACGCCCAGTACAGTCCCTGCTTGCGTTTCCATCTAGGAGGATGCACTGCTTCCACACGGGGAACGGTCCCTTCCGGGAAGACCGGCTTTTGCTTCTCAAAATAGTAGGAGCCGCCATTCCTTTTGCCTGGTGTGTTCCAGGCACCCTTCTAAAGGCTTTCTGGGGGTTCCTTTGGTCAGTCTTTCAAACAATCTCAGCAGGAGTGATAGGATCCCCATTTTGCAGATGTGAAAACAGAGGCCCAGGGGGCTTCAAGACTGTTCACAAGTGAGGGCCGAGCTGGGATTCAGACTCAAGTCCTCCCAGCCCTGTGCCCTGGAGCCCCCTGGGGGGCGGGGGGGTTTTCTGTAGGGGGAAGCACGGTGCCTGCGTGCAGACAGCGGGGAGGCCAGCCCGCAGAGCCGGAGCCTGACGTGTCCTTCCCCTCTCGCAGGCTTCATCCCCCCTCCCCTCATCTTCGGGGCCGGCATCGACTCCACCTGCCTGTTCTGGAGCACGTTCTGCGGGGAGCAAGGCGCCTGTGTCCTGTACGACAACGTGGCCTACAGATACCTGTACGTCAGCATCGCCATCGTGCTGAAGTCGTCCGCCTTTGTCCTCTACACGACCACGTGGCAGTGCCTGCGGAAAAACTATAAACGCTACATCAAAAACCACGAGGGCGGGCTGAGCACCAGTGAGTTCTTTGCCTCTACTCTGACCCTAGACAATCTGGGGAGGGACCCTGTGCCCGCAAGCCAGACCCATAGGACAAAATTTATCTATAACCTTGAAGATCATGAGTGGTGTGAAAACATGGAGTCCGTTTTATAGTGATGGAAGGAGGTTGAACTCTGTATTAGTAATCCAAGGGTCATTTTTCCTAGGAAAAAAAAAAAAAAGTTAAAAAAAAAAACAACTCCGTACAGAGACACACACACACATACACACACACACATACACACAACACGACCTTTGTCCTCTTAAAATCAGAGCCAGACAGAATTCAGAATAAGCAGAGCGTGGGATCGTGTGTCTGACGTCCAACCTGCTGGGGCCCAGAGTCTACTCTTTGAAGGCACCTCATGCTTTTTCAGGATGCCGACAGCTGCAAGCAACAAGCACTGCCAATTTCAGGGAACAGTGGTGGCCAGCTTGGAGAATGGACGTTTCTGGAGATACATAATACACGTACAAAACAAATTTTTTTTTAAAAGTCTACTAAACATCACAAGTTGACAACATTGCCAGGATAAGCACTAGGGACACACACCCCCGTGCCACCTGCCCCCTCCTCGTGAGGGTGGGGAGCGGGCAAGGCGGAGGAGCGGGCGCCCCCTCCTCTAACTCTCGCAATATGGGTCACGGTGTAGACGACTCACCCAGTCTGCCTGTGGTTCAAGGCCCCAGAGTTCTCTCAGCGATGCTAATGGGTGATCCGTGCTGGAGTCTCTAATTGGCACCTCTCACCAGCTCCATGTTCATGTTCAAGACTGAGGGCCCGAGGGGGGGAGCCAGGCGTGGGGGGCCAGCACCTCATCTCCCCCCACCGCAGCACCCCCCAGCCCCGCAGAGTGACCTCAGGAAGCAGTGGGCCTCGCCTGGCTATGACTGACTTTGCTCAGAGCCGGTGAAACCCATACAGTCCAAGTCATTTGCTTACATTTGCCAAACATTTTGCCATTTTTAAAGAAAAAAAGAAAATGCAATGCATATGAATTTCAAACTGTTGTATGTATAATCCTCTAATACTATTTTTAACCACTTCTAAAATCCGTGTTAACCCTTCAATCACTAACACAGTTCTCTAGGCTGAGTTTATGACGCTGGTTGGTTTTTCCTTTCCTCCTTTTTTTAATGCACCAAAAATATAATGTGATTCAAGGGATGCAATTAATCTATTGTAATTTTTTTTATCGTTTTATCCTCATTTGGATATTCTGCAAAAACAAGAATATACCATGTGCTACGAGAAGGAAAAAAAAAATGCTTGAGAAAGAGTGTCTATGCAGCCTGCCTTTAAAAGAATCACATTTGAGACAACAGGGGATAATGTGATGAATTGCAAATTCGCCTTCTGGCTTTATTCCCCGTGATTCAGTGATCACTGTCACGGGAAGCCCTTTTATATTCATGTTTCACATTCCGAGAGGCGTTCTTTTCAGCTCGTGGAGGAGACACGCTTAGATGTGGGCTGTGTGGATGGGTGCGGTGCTTCTGGGGATAGGCAAGAGAAGGGATGGTCCCCTAGCACGAGCTGTCAAGCCATTTGTGGGGTCTGTGTTGGTAAATAGACCCACGGGGTCGTGGAAGGCACCGCATGACCAATGAATTAAAAGGTCACTGTTTTTAGGGTCGGTCTTGAACGGAGAGACCTCGGTCTGTGTTCTGGGCGTGGCTAACTCTCCAGCAGCTAGCAGGCAAACCTCATCGTTTGGGAGGGAAATCGTGGGAAAAGCTCTTGGGAGTCCGCGGTATCAGCCTCCTAAGGCCATTCCCGTAAGAGGACAGAGCTTATGGGAGAGCCCGCACGCGCACACACGTGGCCCAGTAAATGTTCCTTTTGTGTTTCCTCGGTGACCTTGGTCCAGGCCACTCGTGGCCCTGAGAAAGATCTCAAAGGTTGTTGGTTGGTTGGCTTTTTTGCCTGAGACCCAGATGTGCAGTTTCCCCGGAGGGCAACCAAAGAATCAGGAAGGAAAGAAGAACGGCCGTTGTGCCCAATTTCTCACACACGCTGTAAAAGGGGCCGTTCGTGCGACAGTCGGAAACTAGAGAAAGCCCCACCGAGCAAGGACGACTCAAAGAAAAGCTTGTGTCGTGGTGTGGGGCTGCCGCACCGTGATCAGCTGCCTGGGGCAGGATGCTTCCAAAACCACCCTTCTGTGTGTTTACTTCTAGTCCGTCCCTGTCCGTGAACATGGGGACACTCATCAGTATGTTAACTAGTAAGAGGAGGGATTGTTCTCCAACCAATGCATAAAATATGTATGGTCTGTCATTCCTAAGGCTTTGAAACTGTTCTGTACAGGTCTGGGGTGAGTTTTGTTTTGAAATGTGTTGCTCATAGGTCACTGCCTTCTGCGTAGCTCTCCAAACTCCGTTCACACACGCTGAGCCCCGCTGACCTCGTGTTTTCATGGGGCCGTTGGCTTTAAAAAGAAAGTTTTTTTCGAAAACGGTTTGCATTTTGGATTTTTTTTTCCCCCCTGAGATTTTAGGATGAAGGAGATGTTGAGATGAAAAAGGAAAACACCTCCGGGGCTCAGTTTTGTCAGCAACGAGATCTGAACTTAAAGTCCCCCATTGCAAGATGGCCGTAAAGCACGACGTGTCACCTTTTAGAGTTTTAACGTTTCTCCTCCTGCAGAACAGGAAGCCTAGCCTGGTGTTGGGTTTTTCCTTTTGTGCTACAAAGAACCATTGTACGTACAGTGTTAGTTCTAGCCTCTCAGTCATATGTTTGGTTTTCAGAGGTATTTTGAATGAAAAGATTTCCTGGCAAGAGCTCCATTGGACTTACAGAAAACAAAAATGTAAGGATAGAATAAACCTAGAAGGTGAACACCAAGCTTCTCTCTCTCTCCTGCTCCAAACTCCTCTGCCATCATAGTCAAACATGCCCAGAGATGGATGAAAAAGCCTCCCTTAGCTGCAACTTATGACAGAGGTTTTTAACTCTTACATGTAGACCAAGAAGCTTTTTTGACCTATATTATTCCTGCACATGAAGTCAACACATTTCATAAAAGTAGATGTTTCTCTGGGACATCTGGGTGTTCGGAGGCCACTGTCGGGGACGACCAGCAGCCTGGCCTGCTCCTTCACACTTCCACGGAGGAAGGCTGGGAAGCGTCAAGGCACACTGGGGCCATCGCCACTCCAGAAGGCCACAGCATGTGGGCTTTACCTCACAGCTAATGAAGGAGCAAGAGAGGCCTCCTCTCCCAGTCCCCCTGTAAGGAGTTTGCTGGTAGTACTTAGCAGCCAAAATAATAAGGGGAAGCCAAGAGCTTCCAAGGAATCCTTTGACAGGCTTGTTAATGTCTTCCAAACAGGAAGGAGTGTGCCTCTCCATAAAAATCACTTCTTTCTCAACCACCTTACAGTACAATAGCTTCCTCTAGAGATGATTTTTTTTTTAATTAGGCCTATACATTTTAAAGGGGTGTCTCTACATTTAAATCCCTGATTTAATCCACTTCCCTGTCTTCAGGGATGACCTAGAGTTTCCCCTCACTCAGGCATGGTGAGATTTCCCATCCCTTCCCCCATGGAAAGCTGCCACTACCAGAAGGCTGCCGCACGCAGGCTTTCCTCACGGCTAATGAAGGGGCACGAGAGGTCCTCTGAGGGGACCTGCCGAATTGTTCCATACGGGGCTCCCGGCCAGTCCCTGGGAATGACGCCCCCCACCACCCCGGAGGCATTTTCTCAGGAATCAGGATCAACCTGGTCGCTAATGGATTATGTTCCACACTTCGAGAGCAGGTGGTTCCTTGAGGAACACGTGAAATGGAGAAAATAAATGGCGCGTGTGTGTGTACGTATACACACACAACATTCAGAAACACACTGAGGAAAAGTCGCTGTTGGCTTGCAGGAGCCTGCGAGGCTGGTTTTCTTGCTGCCTGCTGTTCAGGCCCTCACAAGGGTGATCTCTTCTCCACCCAGTCAGGCCTGCCAGAGCCGTACTGGACTGGGCAGCATTAAAGCAATAAAGGTCGGTGTCGAGAAATCATACAGTCAAGAGCAGAGGGAGAAGGGAGACAGGAGAAACTTCTCTTACGGTCTTGGTGGAGTGCCCCTCAAGCGTTGTGTGTGTAATTGGTGTGGTTTGATTTAGAGGAAGGGAGAAAACCAGGATTCGTTGTCTTGTGCTGTTCTTCTCTGCCCATTTTGATGGTTTCGGGAGAAAGTTCCAGACACACAGTAGGGGCTTGATTGCTGAGTTCATGCTGCTGCTCTCTCCCTCAGCCTCCTCTCGGCCATGAGCTGTGTTTTCCTTTACGTCAGAATCCAGGCCAAATACTTAAGAAGTGCCACGCTTTCCAAGAGAAGGTGCTAGTGAAAATTAAGTCCAGCCTGGAAAATCAGTGTGGATTTTCCACCGTCCTCCGCTTCCTCCCTCTGCCCTTCCTCCTTGTTCGTTATACCATTGCTTCCAACTCAGTCCGCATTGTTGAGTTCTGAACAGTGCGAGGACCTAACCTCTTGGAGCAACTTGCCCTAAATAGCTTTCAGAGCCCAGCCTCCTGGGGGATTATGGCTGCTCATGAATAAACCTGTAAAACTGAAGGATCCCCAACTGGTAGAATATGCAAGAAGATATTTTTTGTTCAGATGCCTCTTATGGGGGCCTGTTGCCCATGGTAACACATGGAAACTACCTTGCCTGGCCACAGCCACCCACCCTCGCCTTCCTGTTCTCAAATTTGTAGGGGATATCAGAGTGCTTGGTCATCATGGCAGAAGGGACAGCTAAAAGGCCTAAGATGGAAAATTCCAAAAAGCAAAGATCTATACCTCAGAGGTCTGGGACTGCCCTGGACGCAGGGATCGAACTCCTCCTTCTCAGAGATCAGGCACGTGGTAGCGTGATTTCCCTTTGTAGGGTTAGTTTCATCTGGATGTACTGTATGAGCTTGACCATTTCTAAACATGTATTTATTCATTCATTCCTTGATGAAGATTCTGGACCAGATACAAAGATGAAAAAGACACGATCCCCTCCTCCAAGAGCTCCAAGAGCTCACAGTTCCATGAGCCACACAGACCTGAACACACACAAAAGCAACAGAATAACAATATTAAGAGCCCAGCTCTGACTGGGCCCAAGGAGGGCAGATTCATGGGGATGGGAAGTTCAGCCTCCTGGATTCGGGAATGAGGAAGGTTTGGGGCGGTGGTGGGGCGTGGTCTAGAACCAAGAACCAAAGAGCAGTGGGGGTCTGCCAGAAAGATGGGGCAGGAGGTCCGCTCTCCTGAGACGACCTCAGGAACAAGTGGATAGACTTTCTGTAAAGGGCTAGGTGGTAAGCATTTTGAGGCTTTGAGAAGCATACGGTGTCTGTCACAGCCACTCAACTCTGTTGTAGCGGGAGAGCAGCTCATGTATAAACAAACGCATGAGCTGTATCCCAATAAAGCTTTATTTACAAAGACAGTGGCCAAGGGCAGGAGTGTGCTGAGTTCTGAAGCAGCACTGCATGTTGCGGGGGGAGGGTGGGTTTCCAGCAGCTGAGACTGCTCTAGCATGGACCAGGTCACGTGCTAGAGGGGGCCTACAGCCTGCTGTCCACCAGCCCTGACGTTTACTGCCCACAGGAGTCTAAGGCAGGTATCCCATTTTCCAAGAATGAGGTAAGTAGCTATGACTGGCAGGGTTTACAACGGAGGCAACATCATCTCTCTCTCATAGGGGACTTTGAGCTGCAGCTCCTTTCAGCTCCGATACTGCATAGCTCTGCCACAGTAATCGTCCTGTTTTCTTAGGTGGTGAAATGGGTATGGGGGAGGAAATAAAGGAATGAGTTTAAATCCAAATAGTATTTCACACCCCTTCCCACCAACACGAAACATTGGCACCGTGACGCTAATACACCAGGTGGAATAATCGGTAAACACTAATAAAAACTAATAATAATAGTAGCTAACACTTACCGAGCACTTACTGTGAACCAGCTTCTTACACATAGGAGCTCGTTTAATCTCAACAATAGCCCTGTGAGGCAGGAACTGTTATTAGCATCAGCGTACAGGAGAGGAGACAGGGAAGGCTTCCAGAATTGGCTCAAGGCCATGAAGCAGAGCTGGGATTCCAACCCAGGTCTGTGTGGATCCAAAGCCCATGATCTTAGGTTTATGGGTACCCCCGCCTACTGAGCAAGAAGTGAGACAGCCCTCTCCACCCATAGGGACTGCCTCCTCCAGAGGACTCGGGCTCAAATGGACTGTGGGTCCTACCCACTCTCACATGCCTCTTAATATAACCAGCAGGACACCATGACAGCTGCCTTCTGGGGACTTCTTCCTGTGTTGTTCTGGGTCTTAACCACAGTGCCCAGTGATCAATTTCTATGAGGTATCCTACCAGAAGCCGACAGTAACAGGAAACAGGAGACTTCTCTGATACATTTTCTGACACATCAGAGAGACATTGCTCAGGGCTGGTCATCAGCTTCAGTGGGGACACCCTAGACACTTCCCACAGGCACCGCCATGTTCCTCAGCATCAACCCCAGGATTCCGGCTCTGGCCCAGGGCCTTGAGACATACCAATGCTGGCCACTGCTTGGATAGGTCTTACTCTATGATCAGAGACTAGACTTTTAGGAACAGACTTTCTAGATGTTTCTATTTTTGCATTAAACTCAGGCCAACAATTAGTAGTTGATGTTTAGCATAAAATTCTGAATATTTTTCCATAAGGCAAAGTGATTGTGTTCTTCTTCTAGAATCAAATAGAATGGTAAATTTTCTGGAGGTTTAAACATTCTGTAGGTTGACATCTTGCCATTAAATCCCCCAAAGTAATGTTTTTCTTAAATTCATGCTAACTTAATAGAAGAGAGCTGTCACAGTGATAGGTTCATCAAAACTGTTCAATTTTATCATCCAAGGTCAGAAGATGAATGGGAAGTATGCAGTGTAGGAAGTTGCATTACAGAAGGAACACAAGCAAGACATAGGTTAGTCCAGCACCTCAAAAGAGGAAGGGCTTGGGGGGCTCACATGTAAGAGCCTGCTACCTACATGCCAGGCGTCCTAGGCATGGTCCCAGGCAATGCACCCAAGCAGCTTTACAGCAGGTAAAGGTAAGTCTAATTTCTTCCACTTTTACAGATCAGTTAACTAGTTTACTGAAGGCTCCCAAGTTCACACAGATAGGCCACCAGGAACCAACGCCAGGTCTGTCTGACTCCCGAACCAGTGCTCTACTGCACCACGTCATCACCAACTCAAGAGCACAGATCTGCCTCTTAGGAAGCTCCAATGCCAGCAGGGCATCTCCTCTTGGGAAAACCCCCACAGAAATCTGTATTTCATAGAGAAATGAGCCAAGAGCCAGAGGTGAGACCTCTGCAAACTTTTGCCTAGGGCACAGGAATCAAAAATGAAAAAAAAAACTTTTTTACCTTAGTAATGGAACGTCAAAGACCTTTCAACACACCCCTCCTTCCTTCTTCCACCTTAGCCACATCGGTAGAAGTGTCCTGGCCACTCATCGTCCCCTATCTTGCTCATTCTGGACACAAGAACCAGCTCCAACTCTTGCTTCTGTCCTACCCTGCCCAGCTCCCAGTTCCCCAGGCTTCCAGCAGAACCCGACCCCCACCAAGACCACAAGAACTTGATCCTCACAGAAGTTGAGGAAGGATGCTCTGAATTGCTCTGAACACAGGGGCTGCCTCCTATCAGCCAGATCTCAGCTGCAAAATCCTGAGGAAAAGAGTGACATTTCCCCGCTGTCACCTTTTCTGTCACCAGGTCAGAGTCTAAAGAGGACAAGTAAATGAGTGGGGACTTGTAGGTCTCCACTGTGCCTATCACTGAACAGCAGAGTCGCACGTCATGCTCAGCGAGACCTACCCAGCTTGTAAATCATCCCAGGGACTAGCTGAGTTTTTAATGTCTTTTAGATGAAGCCACAACATCTCTTTTGGAAGGGTGGCATAGGCTCAAAAACCTTGCCCCAGTGAGGAGATTGTTTGACGCAGTGTGTGGTGCATCCTGTGGCTGGAAAGAAAAGTGTCCAGGATGCTGGAGGAAAAAGCATGACATAAGATACAGGCGGGTGCTCTCTGGCACTTAGCCACCCCACCAGCAGGTTTGCAGTGACACTTGGTGTCCCAGAACACAGGGCCTGTCCTGATGACTTACAGAAGATGAGGACAAGTTAATGACTGGGATATGTCTTACTCATTCCCAGAGAAGAAACCTCTAGCAGAGTGTTGGTATAGATACCTAGAAAAATGTGCTTCTCAGAAAGACATGGCCTTCACAGAGGTCTCTGGGCTTAAAATCTGGCCCCTTGGGGTTACATGGAGCAAAACCCAGTATTTCCTTGCATGACTTCTGCTCTTGTCCATTCTACTGGAAAGCCCTGATGGTATTATATAAGCCTTAAAAAAAAAAAAAATAGTAGGAAAACCAGAAAAGACCGATCTCTTTTTCCTCTTGGCTCTTCTTCCCTCCTCCCTTTTTAGGCACAGAGTACCAAGACATTGAGACTGAGAAAACCTGCCCCGAGTCACATTCACCTTCAGAAGACTCCTTTGTGAGAAGCTGAGGGCCTGGCCCTCATCCTCCTCCTCCAGAGAACAGCCCGCCACTATCCACAGACCTCGCAGGCCTGACTTAGCGTGCTCTGCCCTGCCCAAGAACCCAAGGGTCCCTGTGTGGATTATCCGGCCAGCGAGTGGTCCTTTGAGGCCCCCAGCACAGGCCTGTGATGAGGACCAAGGAGGTGTCTGTGGTCAGGAGTCCTCCGAACCCTTGCAGTAGGCAATTTTCCTGGGTTGCTAAAGAGTAATGTTGACCAGGTGTGCAAATTCCCTTTGGCCTATCCCTCCCTTGGTTCCTGTGGGGAAGTCCTGCTGACACGCTTTAGAAACCCCCCTCTCCAGAATGCTCCTCTGATGGAAGGCTCCAACAGCTCTTCCCAAAGCAGCCGAGGCTGGATTACAACGGGGTGAGGGTACGGGGGTGGTAAAAATGACCCTGTTTCACAGAAGGGATGGGGGAAAAAAAAGCACATACTCAATAGATTTTGAGTGTGGTATTCTGTATTTTTGCAGCTTATATTTTCCAGATGAGCAGTTTAGAAATATGTGATGTAAAGTACACACTGTACATTTGCTGAAAATTATATTAAAAGCACTATTTTAATTCTTTCTCTGTCTCATGCTGTAATCTCTATTATCTTTCTCTCTTGCTGTTTTGGGGTAGAATGATCTTCAAAGAGTCTTCGGGGGAGTGTTCCTCGCTGTAGATGTTCTATATTTGTGGGCTTTGAGTCATTCAAAAGAGCATAGGCTTTGGAGCCAAAATAGTTCCTGGCTTCAAATCCTCAACCCAGCGTTTGATGCTGATGTGGCACTGAGCAAGCAAGCAGACTCCGCCAAGCCTCAATATTGACATCTGCTTTATACAGTTGAGATAAGACATAAATGAGGCCATGTGTGGAGGCACCACGCTCCAGCACAGAATGGTCGAGTGGTAAATGGGAATGAGTCATTGCCACCCCAGCTCTGGCTGGAGTGAGGTGCTCCACAGTCCTGACGCAGCTCTGTTGCTACATTTTCTGGTCCTGTGCGGTTATTGTCTGGTTTTCCTTTCTGGTTCTCCTACTGGGAGAGCAGGGAATGGCTTCCTTTCAGGACCAACCTACTAGTATTTGGTAGATGCTCAGTAGATGAGCGAGTGAATGAATAACAAACGGTCTCAGACACACCAACCTGAGGGGCTTTGACTTCTGTCCCACTCTGCAGAGGCAACAGCAGTATTTGTCTTCCTTCCTCTGAGTCCACAGACCATCCCTCCCACCGCCTCACCCCATGCATGGGGCTCCAGTTGTCTTCCTAGTCCTTGCCAGGCCTCTTTGTGATTGGCTACTTTCTCCACCACCATCCTGAGTCCGCTGGCTGGACTCCTACCACATACGGGTAGGTTGGTCAGGTTGATGTCAGCCACTGACTTGCATCAGAGATTCATGACATTACTCGCCAGAATGGAGCTCCAGAAACCGGTGCTTGCATTCTGTCTTCTGGGCAAGAGACAGGATGGCCCCATTCCTCATATGGGGCTGGCCTGGTCACTGGCCCACTTTTTTCATATGCCCTTCCAGCCTGGGTCTTGCCCTAGACAGCTTCATCCTTTGTAGGTGAGCTCACCCGAAATCAAATCTTGTCGAGCTAGTATTACTGGGAGACTTTACTCAACCTCAGCCTTATGTTGTCTTTTCACGAAGGAGTCAATGGACTCACAAAAGAGTATGCTCGGGCGAGTTACCTTCTCTGAGGCCTGATTACCCAGCACAGTGGCACCTCAAGGACTCTTTTAGCCTGGTCCCTCTCTTTATGGGATTGTTTATTGTTTGCAAGGCAACATGATTTATTCTCTCTGGCGTAAAGATCCCAAGAAAATGCAATTTTAACATTCTCCTTCCCGATGCAGAAAGATGCTGAAGCAGCTGAAAAATTGGTTACTGGTTCCTCCCGGGAGCAGGGCTTCATTTGCACTGGAAATTCAGCGGGAGGCAGAAGGAAGCAAGGGAAGGCTATTGCTTATGGCGTTCATGCTTTCAGTCCAGAATTTCACATTTGTTTTGCATCTATAGTCCGATTTCTTTTCTCTTGCTACCTTTCCTCCCATAAAGGTGGTCAATTTTTGGAAAGCTTACTCTTCATCTATTTTATCTTAACTTCACAAAGACCTATTGTTGCTTTTTTGGAATCAAGAGATTCATCCTTCCATATATAAGCATATCCATAAGAGATCTGGTCACAGAAATTGCTCAGCCAACTCGGGGAAAATTGACAGGTTAAACTCCTATCCAGCTCTCGGCAATGTCCTCTCAGCCACCATGGCCAACAGGGCTTTAAACTCCGTAAGCATGTGGTTCATCTTGATCCATATCTGAAAATCCAACTCGACCCTTTTCTCAGCCTTTGGGAAAGGGTTATCATGCACCCAAGCATGGCTCAACCAAGATAAAAACAGGCTGTTTCTGTACCCTCAAATATGGATTCAAAACTATCAGTATACCCACTTTACAATGAACCTGTCTTTTTTCTTTTAAGGCTTTGCTACTTCAGGAACTACTGCTACACAACTATTTCTGTAACTCTGCAGAGAAATGTCTATAGTTAACGCATGGGGCAGAAACTAACTTTTGCTTTCCAGAATGCACTTTTGAAAGTATCATAAGTTTCCTGAGTTCCAGTGTTCCCAAGTATGAAATGCACAAATGTGCATTTATTGGATCCCCCAAAGGAGGGATTTTCAGAATGTCAAGGGTGTTTGAATGGGCGATCCCACTTGTCTGCTATTCCTCATGAAGGAATTAAGCGGTGAAATATAAAAGGCGATTAACTCAGAGCTCAAAGGCAGAATGACAAATGCATGAATTCATTTGACCAGCAATATAAGAAATAGGCTCAGTGGCTCAACCCTGCAGGACAGAAGCCACTGGTCTCCTTTGTAAAGGACACATTGTCTATGATGTTCCTCTCCATCACTTGTCACTTAGAACTTCGCCAGAACCCACAGGAGCAATTGAAATGACCTTCCCGACACAATGGAAGTGGGAAAGCTTTATGTCCAGCATAGCAGTGGGCCCCTTTCTTCATCCAGATTCTTAACTAACCCTCATGCCTAGTCTTCCATTTCTTTGGAGTGTTCTGTACTGAGGCATCTATATTCTCACAGTAATTCAGTTCTTGATATACAGTTACAAAAAAAAAAAAAAGAAGAAGAACCACCCAAAGACAATGATAATTATTATTTCAGTTTTTGTTAAAATAATCATGGCTTAGGTCTTCGAGTTGTATGCAGTCGAATAGACATTACAACACAATGTGAGAAAAGGAGACATACCTGTTTTGGGCAGTTGGAGATCAGACGTCAACTGTCCCTGTAATCATATAGCCATATGCTCTATGTAATCATAGAGCACTCGAATTCTATAACACCGTCAATCCTTTCTTCAGATGGTATCAGCAGATCAATGCCCCCCAAACTGGAGGCAGCTACTGGGGAGGAGAGCCACAGAACTCAGACCCACACTGAGGGGAGGATAGGACCAACACACACTTACAGACTCTTACTCTCAGTAGGTCCCACCCTCTCCTTCGTGGCATCTGAGGCTCCCTGGAAATCTAGTGCTGGGGAAAAGAGTAAGTGGTCCTTGATGCATTCCATATTTCTAACTGAGGTATGTGAGGTTAAAGCAAGGCCATGATTTTTAATTAGTATGGACAAGACTGTGAGGTCTCCTGTGCCCAGTAGACCTTCCACAGCTGGAGCAGTAGGACAACAGGATGGAAAGAGCAGATACCAAGTTTGCCTCTCAGCTCGACTATTTACTAGCCTTGCCAGGTCACAAGTCAAGACACCACTCTGAACCTGTCTTTACCTGGCTCAGAGGTGAGAAAGTTTCAGCCTGCTTGGCAGAGATGTCAGCAGAATCCATGTATGTGCAGCCCAGAGTCAGTCCCAGTGAGACTCAAGAAGTAATGAGTTTCATTGAGAGGTCTTATCCTTGACCATCTAAATACAAACCCCCTTCTACTTACCAATATCTGCTACCATTTTGCTTTTTAGAAATCTTCTGTCCTACTGGATAGCTGCTCCCTTAATGACCCCCAGCCAATTCCTTAATTTTTGAGTCATTTTATTTATCAAAACAGCTTCATTTCTAGATCGGTCTCCTCAGGTAAGGGAAACAAAAGTAAAAATAAACTATTGGGACTATACCAAACTAAAAAGCTTCTGCACAGCAAAGGAGGTCATCAACAAAATGAAAAGGCAACCCACTGAATGGGAGAAGATATTTGCAAATGATAGTCCAATAAGAGCTTAATGTCCCAAATTATGAAGATCTTGTACAATTTTGCACAAGCCCCCCCAAGTAATCCAGTTAAAGATGGGCAGAGGACCTGAATAGACGTTTTCTCAAGAAGACATACAGAAGGCCAACAGGACACATGAAAAAATGCGAACATCATCAGGGAAATGCAAATCAAAACCAAAATATCACCTCATGCCTGTCACAATGGCTA
Organism: Mustela erminea; assembly: GCF_009829155.1. Classification (NCBI taxonomy): domain Eukaryota; kingdom Metazoa; phylum Chordata; class Mammalia; order Carnivora; family Mustelidae; genus Mustela; species Mustela erminea. Next base: position 10,604,406 of record NC_045618.1, read on the forward strand.
GTATTAAAGAGACAGGAAATTGCAAGTGTTGGCAACAAGTAAGGATGTAGAGAAAAAGGAACTCATGCATTGTTGGTGGGAATGTAAACTGGTGCAGCTGCTGTGAAAAAGAGTATGGGGGGTTCCTCAAAAAATTGAAAATAGAAATACCATACAGTCTAGTAGTTCTACTACTGGGTACTTACCCCCAAACACAAAAACACGAATTCAAAAAAATATATGCACCCCTATGTATTGCAGCATTAGTTATAATAGCCAAGATATGAAAGTAACCTAAGTGTCCCAACAATAAACAAATGGATAAATGTGTGTGTGTGTGTGTGTGTGTGTGTAATGGATTATTACTCAACCATGAAAAAGTATGAGAGCTTGCCACTTGTAACAACATGGTTGAAACTAGCATGCATTTTTCTACGTGAAATCAGAGAAGGACAAAAACCATGTGATTTCACTTACATGCAGAATCTTAAAAAAAAGTCTAACACAAAGCAGAAACAGACTCATAAATACAGACAACTGAAGGCTGCCAGATGGGTTGGGGTGGGGGGTGGGCAAAAGGGGGTGAAAGGTAGTGAGAAGGCCAAGCTTCTGGTTGTGGAAACAATAGGTCCCTGAGACAAAAGGTACAGAGTAGGGAATATAATCGATGATAGAATAATAGTGTTATATGGTGCCAGATGGTAACTACACTTGCGGTGAGCACAGCATAACACAAGAGTTGTAGAATCACTATGTTGTGTACCTGAAATTAACGTAACCTTGTCAACTATACTGCAGTGTTTTAACAAAAGCGACTTGGCTATACTTACGAAGGCCTAATCCTGTGCATATAAGAACTCTAACCGCATACTCTGTTTAAGCCCTCCCCCTACAAGGACAGGCCTATGGGCCTGTAGTTCCACGAGCATGGGGGGAAGGGCAGTTCCACCTTCCTCCTCCCTGCACAAACTCACCTCCAGAGCCAGGTGTGGAAGTAAAGAGAGAAGCCCAGTTTGCATCGTGGATTGCCCACAACTAAGTGTGCTGCCACCACGGCTGACTGACTCCCTTCTATGAAGAACTGGTATGGAAGCAGCCTGACCCAGTAAGCAAAGCTAAAGGACGCCATTCCAAGAAGCTCCCTTAGGCTCTGTGGCTTCCTTTGGAGGCATAGGTCTAACATCAGGTAGACTTGCAGTCGGCAGCCATGGGCTTGCATTTCCCTTGCAGAAAGCACCTGTATGCCCTATACTGGGTTAGTCCCTTGGAAACCTGGTTGCCTCCAACCTCACCCTCCCTCCTAGTCTGGACTGTGGGCCTGAAGTAGGAACCAGGCCATTATCCCCACCTCTTTGCTTCTTAGGGCTTTTGCCTCCCTTCTCCCCAGCCTGTCTGACGGTGACAGGACAAGTCAGCAAGACCATGCACCCAGTGTATACATCAGCCTCCCTTCCTCAATACAACTCCAGACTTTAGGGTCCCCCTTTCCTTAGTTTTAAGGAAGAAAACCAGTCAATGTTTTTCTTCACAAACATCACTTCTCCTCCCAAATGGTGACCTCTCACTCGCTCTTCAGCCCTTTGTGTGTGATGTCAGCGGCAAAGATGAGATTTGGCAGGGGGGGCGGGGGGATTGGCAGGGACCATTTTCTCAAAAGGGAAACCCCCCAAACATTTCCCTGGCATGCCACCCTACCACCTTGCACTACTAGTACCAAAAGAGGAAGGCCAGCGAATTGTGACTCTGATGATAAATGACACTGCCTCAAGAGGAGCCTCCAACTCTTCATAATGAACATCTGTCTCGCTCTGAGCTCCCAGCACTTTCTTGCCTTCAGGTAGTTAATTATTTGTAGATTTTATACTTAATGAAAGAGTATTGATCCAGGGCCTGGTTTAGAGCCCTGTGCCCTATGAGCCCTGTGGAGAGATCCAAGGAATCCTGGTACTCAATAAGTTCACAATTTAAATCAAGGAAAAACAAGCCCCCGTATGATAGGATGACTTCTATGACACACTATCCATCGAGGCACTGTTATTGAGAAAGAGATGCCAGAGTGATGGGAATTCAGAGAGGAGAGAATCCCTAAGGACCAGAGTAGCCAGATGAAGCATTCTCAAGGAGGTATGGCATGCAAAGATCTCAAAGGAAAACATTCTCATGTAGGCTCCAGGTCGAATGATTCACTCTATCCACTGGAATGGGTTTGTGGAAGGAAGCTGGAAGTGGTTGCAGAGATAAAATCTCTATGAGCAGACATGAGGATAACCAATACAGCAAGTACCAGGCTAAGTTCTTACAAACACTGCCTCTTTACTTACGGCTTGCATACACCCTGTGAAATAGGAATCATTTTATTTCTGGCCTGTTGGCCTCCGTTTGAATCTGGATTTCTCTACTTTCCATCTATACAGTTGTAATTTTCTCATTAATAGGGTGAAGGTGATCGCACCCATTTTGTAGGAATATCATGAGGATTCAGTGGAATAATATATACAAGGCCCTTGGCAGTGCCTGGTACCCAGAAAATGCCTAAGAAATATAAGGGCTCTTCCTCCATGTTAGTACATAGGAAATATGTTCCCTCATATTGCCAGGTATCTGACAGAGGATGAACTTTCTAACAGAACTAACTTGCATGGATAAATAATTTTAACAGCAATTATTTCCGAGGACAATTATTTGCCATCACCATTTGTACCCACTGAAATTACACACATAAGAAGCAGAGTCACCCATTGGCAGATAAACGTAATTAAATTGGAAGAATGACATCAATGGCTGATTGGATTAATAAAAGAAATTTATTCCCCCAGAGGTATTTCAGAAATGCTTCTCCAAGCTGGATCATATTTTTTAAAGGCTTGTACTCTGAATTCAAATTATGTATTAATTCCTTTCCCCAAATCAGCGTGCATTCAACCCTTATAAACACCACATACTTCTGAGAAGCTAGGACTCTTGAAGGTTTTATAAACCACACATATAGACACCAATCCTCTCAATCTTTGTGTAAAATAGATCTATAAAAGATGTAGTATTTTCTTTTTTTTTCTTAAGATTTTTATTTATTTATTTATTTGACAGAGAGAAATCACAAGTAGTCGGAGAGGCAGGCAGAGAGAGAGAGGGGGAAGCAGGCTCCCCACTGAGCAGAGAGCCCGATGCGGGATTCGATCCCGGGACCCTGAGATCATGACCTGAGCCGAAGGCAGCGGCTTAACCCACTGAGCCACCCAGGTGCCCCGATGTAGTATTTTCTTGATGAAGTCAATTCAAAAACATTTCAACTGGATGTTATGTACCCTGGGTTGAGAATTTTATTTTAAATAATGGGCAAAGAATATAATATAATGTGGTCACTTCAGAAATTTAAATAGTTCTTTGTTCCTTAAACTCTCTAAGTATCTAATGATCATATGCTGATCCGAATCAAAATAATTTTTAAAAAAATGAGTTTAAAAACTGTTTAATTCAGGGCACCTGGGTGGCTCAGTGGGTTAAGGCCTCTGCCTTTGGCTCAGGTCATGACCTCAGGGTCCTGGGATCGAGCCCCATATCAGGCTCTCTGCTCGGCAGGGAGCCTGCTTCCTCCTCTTTCTCTCTCTGCCTGCATCTCTGCCTGCTTTTGATCTCTGTCAGATAAATAAAATCTTAAAAATAAAATATATAAAAAAGAAGCAAAAACTGTTTAATTCACATAAATTCCACAACTTAGTAACGATAGTGGGGCCCAAATGTGCAGATCCTGAATGATAAAAGGAATTCCCTTGTCCCAATGTTCAATAACCTAATTGTTCCTATAGTTAGGAACCACAGGTATACGTTTTCACTTCTAAATCTTTGCCTAGTATTTGTCACTCTGAAGTCTCAATTAGTATCTGTTATTAGTATCTGTTAGGTAAATTAATTTATGTACAGCTCATCATTTTTGACTTTGGGTGGTAATCTACAGTGGTGTAGTTCTTAGGCACTCCATACATGTCTTGAAGTAGAGATAAGAAAGGCATAAAACTTGATATTACCACTGGGAAAAAAATCCAGAAGAGGAAAAGTGTCTTTCCCAGTAATCACAGAGGAAAATAAAACCATCTGGTTATTGAGTTCTGAGATGGTTGTCAGAGAGGGTAACAAGCTTCTACTGGTGTGGAAGAGTGGTTCAATCAATCACTTTTACATTTTCATACATGGAAAGAGATTTTCATTCAGAACTCTTGCAGAAGGAAAAATGGACATGGAAAAATGGACAGCTGCACAGCTGAAAATGTCCTCCAAGGCTATACCAAGCTAGCTTTGAGAAGTTCAAGCTGCAGTGAAATGTACCGTCAAACCAAACCGAATTCATTAATCAGCTAACCTGTAAGACTAAAGGTGAAGTACAGCCAAGTCGGTATCATCGTCAACTCTTTTGAAGACCATCTAATGATCTTTCTAAGTATTTACCAGAAACTGAAGCTTTGGGTATTATAAAGATTCTTATATCGGCGGGCGGAGCGGGGGAAGGGAGAGAGGGGTGGGGAAAGAAAATACAAGGTCATCTTTTCTAGACTAATGTGAGCAGATGGCTCCTCTTGGTGATTAAATCATTGGTAGTTACATATTGTGTATGTTAGTAATGGGGTGAGTTGATGTCACTCATCACTTCTCTGCTTGTGTAGGCTCAGGTTCATGATCATCCTTTACTGATAAAAATCTGCACATACATTCTGTCTGGAGTATACTGGGTGTAGATTCAGTGCTGTTGATTAAGCACTGGTGAATATAAATTTCCTGTTCACTTTCAAATTTCTAAACAAGCAAAACACAAAATCATAGCTACAGAAAGACTGTACTCAACCCAGTTCGTGTACGCAGGTTTATTACTTCATACTTCATAATCACAATAATGATGCAGTCTTCTTTATGAAATCAGCATTCATAACCTATAAAAATGCCTAACAGAAAGGGGCACTATTTATTTAAAAAAAAAAAACTGTGAAACCATTTTCATAGACAAAGGTAATAACTCAAAAATAAAGGGCATTGGCCTATTCCAAAATTGGATAGCTAAATATTTGAAAAATGAATTTTCTCCCTAAATAATTTCAATGTAATCCTCAAGAAAATATCAACAGGAGTTTCTATGGAAATTCACAAACTGATTGCAAAACTCAAATGGAATGCTCAAGAACAGCCATGGTAATTCTGAAAATAAAAATAAAAAAGAACAATACAGGAAGAGTAGGCTTTTCAAAAATTAATGTGTCAAAAAAGTTCTACTACTTAAAGAGGTGTGACATTTGCACAGACCAGATAAATAGATCAAAGTCTCAGAGTAGCTTCCATAAACAGACACTTATACATATGGAGACTTAGTATATATTAAAGGAAAGCATTTCAAATCACTGGGAAACCATGGGACCATTCAACAAATGGTTTGGGGAGAAAATTTGGAAACAAATTTTACTCATTGCCTCTGACCAGTGAAAAGTAGAAATCCTATATGGTTTACATAGCTTAAAATGCTTCGAAACTATAAAGGATTTAGGGAAAACAGAACATATTCATGGTTTGGGGATTTTCTAAAAATATCCAAAATACAAAAATCCATCAATAAAAGAATATATCGGGGGACCCCTGGGTGGCTCAGTTGGTTAAGCAGCTGCCTTCGGCTCAGGTCATGATCCCGGCGTCCTGGGATCGAGTCCCGCGTCGGTCTCCTTGCTCGGCGGGGAGCCTGCTTCTCCCTCTGCCTCTGCCTTCCACTCTGTCTGCCTGTGCTCGCTCTCGCTTGCTCTCTGACAAATAAATAAATAAAATCTTTTAAAAAAAATTAAAAAAAATAAAAGAATATATCTGATTATTTCAAAATTAAAATATCTTGGAAAAATCAATATTGTTAAAATGCCCAAAGTCATTTACAGATTCAATGCAATCTATATCAAAGTACCAACAACATTTTTCACAGAGCTAGAGCAAATAATCTTAGTATTTGTACAGAACCACAAAGACCCCAAATACCAAAGCAACTTATGGAACACGAACAAAGCTGGAGGAATCACAATCCCAGACTTCAAGGTGTTCTACAAACTGTAGTAACCAAAACAGTATTGTCCTGGCATAAAAATAAACATATAGATCAATAGAACAGAATAGAAAACCCAGAAATAAACCCACATTTGCATGGTCAATTAATCTATAACAAAGTAAGAATATACAATGGGGAAAACACAGTCATTTCAGTAAATGATGCTGGGAAACTGGACAGCTCCATACAAAAGAATGAAACTGGACCACTTTCTTATACCATACAAAAAAAAAAAAAAATTCAAAATGGGTTAGAGACCTAAATGTGAGACCTGAAACCCTAAAACGCCCAGAAGAGAACATAGGCATTGACATTGGCCTTAGGAACATTTTTCTAGATCTGTCTCCTCAGGCAAGGGAAATAAAAGCAAAAATAAACTGTTGAGACCATGCCAAAATAAAAAACTTTTGCACAGTGAAGGAAACCATCAACAAACAAAAAAGCAACTTACTGAATGAGAGAGGATGATTGTAAATGATATACCTAATAATGGATTAATAGCCAAAATATATAAAGAACTTTTATAACCCAACACCAAAAAACCCAAATAACCCAAATAAAGATGGGCAGAGGACCTGAATAAACATTTCCCCCAAGAAGACAACAGACACATGAAAAGATGCTCAACATCACTCATCACCAGGGAAATGAAAAGCAAAACCACAATGAGATATCACCTTACACCTGTTGGAACAGCTAGTATGAAAAAGAAATAGTAAGTGTTGGAGACATGTGGAAAAATGGAGCGGCAACTGTGAAAAGCAGTATGGAGTTTCCTCAAAAAGTCAGAAATAGAAACATCATACAATACAGTAATTCTACTACTGGGTATTTACACAAATAAAAAAACCCACTAATTTGAAAAGATATATGCACCCTTATGTGTATTGCAGAATTATTTACAAAAGCCAAGAAATGGAAACACACTAAGCATTCATTGACAGATGAATAAAGAGGTGCTAAACAATGGAATGTTACTTAGCCGTGAAAAGGAATGAGAGTTTGCCATTTGTGACACGGATGAACAAAGAGGGTATTACGCCAAGTGAATTAAGTCAGAAAAAGACGATTACCGTATGATTTCCCTTATATGCAGAATCTAAGAAATTAAAACGAAGGAATACACAAAGAACTCAGAAACAGATCCATAAATACAGAAAAATGGTGATTGCCAGAGAGGAGGTGGTAGGGGTTGGGCAAAAATAGGTGAAGGGGGGTGGGTTCTAGTTATGGAATAAGTAAGTCACCAGGATGAAAGACAGCATAAGGCATATGGTCAATGGCATCACCATAGTGTCTTATGGTGACAGATGGTAGCTACAGTTGCAGTGAACATAACATATACAGTTGTCAAACCACTGTGTTATATTCCTGAAACAAATGTAACATTGTCAACTATACTTAAAAAGAAAAGAACCCAGCATACACAAAACTCTAGAGAATATTGAAATATCTATGAGACAAAGAATTACCATCAGAATATGTAAGAACTCCCTACATACTGACCAGAAGAGAAACAACCAGATCTACTGCATCACACAACTCCCAGAGTTATTCCCATCTTCTCTGCAAATCTGATCTTTAAAACTGAGTAAATAACAAACAAGCAGTTCATAAAAAGGAAATACAAACGTACTATAAGTATTCAAACTCACTAGTAATCAAGGAAATACCAATCTTTTTAAAAATTCAGTATCATTTTTCATTTAGCAAGTGGGTAAATACTTCTTTTTTAAAAGATTTTATTTATTTATTTGACAGAGAGAGAGAAATCACAAGTAGGCAGGAGGCAGACAGAGAGAGAGGGAAACAGGCTCCCTGCTGAACAGAGAGCCTGATTTGGGGCTCGATGCCAGGACCCTGGGATCATGACCTGAGCTGAAGGCAGAGGTTTAACCCACTGAGCCACCCAGGCGCCCCCAAGTAAATATTTCTTTTGATAGTATCTCATGTCAGGGCACAAGGCAACTAGCATTCTCATATGCTTATCAAGTATGAAATGGTATTCCGCGAGACAATTTGGCAATGCCCATTTAAAAAATTAAATATTCATACAGTATGATCCAGAAATTACAATTCTCCACATATACCCTAAATAAAGGGGTGTCAGAGGAAGGAGATACCATAGCATGACAGGATTTGGGTCTTCAGGATCCTTGAGTGATTAGGAACTGAGTTCCTGGCCACTCCATTATCTTTTCCCCATCAAGACCAGAATATAGAGCATGTTTGGGCACACAGCTTCATCACCTTTTCCTGACATCCCCATGTAAATCCCACCCACCCTTCAACATCAAGCACAAATATTGTACAGAGCCAGAATTCTCTGTAGGATTAGCTCATTAAACTTGGCTTTTGGCCAATGACTCGATACCCTGTTCACATAATAGTTCCCATGTGATGTCTTACCCACCCCAGGTATCCCCTGAATGATCACGTTAAAGCACTTTTCAGACCCAGGCTGGTGCCTCCACTGCGGTCTCCCAGCCAGAAGTTGGGCTGGGGAAGTCTTAATTCACCAGCAACCTCAATGGTGAGTCAGTGGAGATACCACTGATCCATATCCCACCACACTACTCCTTCACCAAGAGCGCTCATTTCCCACTAGATCCCAGAATCCTTTGCTCTCACAGCACTTACACCCACGGTATTAATCACGTTTAGGTCCATGTCATATTTCTTCAATCACAGTATATACTCTGTACAGGCAATAGCTGTGTCTTTAATTCTTTAGCTCTAACAGTGCTTAAAATAACACCTACACACACAAAAGCCTATACTTTTGTATACACATAAATATTTTTAATGCATTAAGTGAATTTCTTGTCCAGTAGCCTAAAAAAGGTAGAAAACATTGCTAGGGGAAGATCTCTGATGCCCAGAGCCATTCTAACCATATACATCTTCCATGATTGACCAAATGTCTCTTAAGATTACATGAAGAATATCAGAACTGAAAATATCTGGTCTGTTCCCATCTCCCTTTAGCCTAATTCAAATCAATCACTCGGGCCTGATAATCCTTTATGCCTAGATAGGACATTAAGAGTTTCTGCAGTTTTCCTATAATCAATGTGATCTTTCTTGATTCTCCAGCAACCCAAAGAAATAACTGGGGCTCCAGGGGTTAAGTGGCTTAGCAAAGGCTACTTGGCTACTAAGTGACAGAGCTAGAATCAAGAACCTAATTAAAATGTCTTCCTCAAAGATTCCAGTGTCTGTCTTTGCAGGGAAATTAGGCATCAATTCCTGATCTGAGGTATCTATGACTATGGGACAGGACCATACCAAACCTCAGCTTGAGGATACCAAGATTTTATTTTCAGGTACGTTGGATTGCATGGATCCAGGAAGTCATATAAGATTTTGTATCCCCTGGGATAATGGTAGACAATGAATCACTTCTCAGTCCATCCTTCCAGGAGACAATTGTGATTTGTCCATCCGGCTAGATTGGAGCATTTATGTCACGGAGAGCAGTGGAAGGGCCTGGGGTACATTTGGGGTTATCAGTGTCCTCTGCGCTCTAGAGAGGAAATGCATACCCTTTCTCCCAAGACACTGAGTATAGCCTGGATTATTTATGAATTCCCTCTGAATCGATCCAGTGCCAACTGGCAGAATGGGTCAGTATTTCTAGAAGAGTGAAGTCAACAGTCTTTCCCCCTTTTCTCTCTGGTGAGGCCCATTTAAGGGGTTAAGGTCAACTCACCTTGAATGCTCAGATCCTGAGAAATTGTAGTCCCCTCTTCTTCAGAGGTCCCACTGGATGTTGGCCACCATGGTAGTGCTGCAATCATGTCACCTTAGGCTAGGCAGACCTAGGGTACTGTACCCCACTGTACCCTAAGCTCAATATATGTTCAGCTCTCATGGGAAATGTTTGGGGATTCCTTCTCCAAAAGAACTTCAAGGGAGAACTGAAGGATTTCACCTGAATGTACCCCAGGCATGTGAAACCACAACCCTACCTGAAAAATCCCAACACCCACCAGGGTAACCCAGGTGTAGCCTGAGATATGAGGCAGTTTTCACAAATTAAACAGGACATTTCTCATTATGCCAGATGGCAAGATCAAGTGACCCGCAGTGCAGGAAGCCACTGTTGTTTTTCCTCCTACCGTTCTACCCTAAAAATGCATATTATTCCAGAGAGCATGAGAAATAAAAATAGCAGCTATTATTTATTGAGGCCCAATTATGTGGCAGCCACTGCCCTGGGTGTTTTAAATTTATCCACACAATCAATTTTATAAGGTAGGTACAATTCTCTCATTTTTCAGAAAAGGTAAGAGGTGCTCAAAGTCCCTGTTAAGAATGGGTGGAGCCAGAGTCCGAGTCCCAACCTCAGTGACTTCTGTCTCCATTAGAAGGCATTGGCCTCTCCTTTTTAGTCTTGGAAGAATGACATCAGTGGACGGTTTTGATGGGAATGGGGGATTTGGGGGACCAATACACTTGGGTTTCTGAATGGAAAGCCCTCTATTCCAGTTTAACTGGGACCACCAGCCCCTGGAGGATTTTAACATCCTCCATACAAGCCACCATGGTGCTCACTCTCTATGGGCTCTGTCAGGCATAGAATTTCTTGTTAGTCTTGGGTGTCCATGCCATGAATTGAATCAGATTCCACAGAGATTATGACAAGCAAATCCAGCAAATCCCTTAGGTGACTGCCCAACCTGAGACTTCATGACACTGGCTTTCTTATGCTGAGTATCAAAGTGTCGGAAATGCTGATGGTGGTGAGAGCACCATGGCGGGTCAGAAGTGTCAGCAAACAAAAATACAAAACCCACCACTGATGGAATGGGGCCACATCCAGAAAAATGCCAGCTTCAGAGATTAGTGACAAGATTCTTTGGACTCAGTCTGCCTCTGCATGTGTATGTGTGTCTATTAGGGGAGGAGGAACAAGTGGTCAGTAGACATTGCCTTAGCAGGAGTAATGGCAAAAGCCATAGCTCTGATCAATAGAGCTTCCAGCAGGGACACAAATGCTCTATATTGCACTGTTCAATATGGGAACCCCTAGCCACATGTGGATTTTGAGTACTCAAAATACAGCTAGTACAACTTAGGAGCTTTTTATTTCATTTGATTTTAATTAAGTTTAAATGGTTATTTGCAACTGGTGCCACTAGAACTGCAGATCGAGATCACCACTATACCTCACTTGAAAATGAAGAGACTAGAAGGTATGGTCTTCTCCTTCTGCAGAGTTTCTAGCACTGGAAGGTGTCCCTTGGCAATGATTAGTGATTCCTTAAGAAACTGAAGCCATCACCCCTTTTATTTCTACCACAATAACAAATCTGATGCAAAGTATAGAGGTTGAGGTATGGTCATGCTTACATCACTCCTGTCCTCATCACTGATCTCTCCAGAGCTGGCTCTAATCTCATCCACTTCCATACTGTTCTGCTGAGGAATTCCAGCTGCTGTCTACCATTACTAGAGTCTCTAAGGAACTTCAGAGACTATTTCAAGGTTTTTATGCCAAAAGAAATGCCAAGTGGCCATGTTTAATTTATTTCTTCCCCCATGCCATGCTGGTTTCAAGGTAGTTCTGCAAATCTTGCCAATTTCCTAGGCTTCAGTCTAGCAGTGAGACACAACTACTCCTGAGCCATCCTGTGACCTACCTAGGGGTTCCATCATTAATTAGCCCCAAACTGGAACAGTTGGCAGAACTCAAGCTACCTCCTTTGAACACATATCAGAGTTTACCTACCTCTGTGGCTCACCTGCCCTCTGATTCTCTCCTCTCCTGCATCAGAACATTTTTTATTTAGTGGGCTGTGGAAGGGGAGAAATTACTTCTGACCAGTCACCATCCTTCCAAGGCTTTGGAGTTTGATACTCAAAGGTCCACACTTTTAAACTGTTCTCTGCTTTTCTGATCTACCAAAACTTCATTGAGGAAGGTGATGCCTTGTAGGCTAGTTTAAATTGGAAAGAACTAGAAGGCTTAGGAAACGGGGTGTGTGTTGGTGTGTATGTGTGTGTATAACTAGAAATATGTTGTATTGTTAATCCTACAAAATATTTTCATAGCATCACAGGTATAGAGATTGAGGCCCAAAGCTTACAGGGAATCTGCAGCAACATCTAGAGCTCTTTTGTCTCCCATTTCAACCTCCACATAGCTCCTTTTGTTGAAGGGAAAACTATGTTAGATGCCAAGAATCTGGCTTCACATTTGATTTTGATTTACAAACTGGAGCCTGGCCATATGATTTTTGTTAAGGACCCACACAGGGTTGCAGTCAGCTGGGACTCTCTCATTCTAGTCTGAATGTTGTTACGAGGGAGTTCATCGCCAACAAATGATCTCCAATTCCCTTTGCCTACTTTTCCCTCTCACTTCTATTCCTCCATGATCCTAAGGAGCTGAGTGTCTGTGCTTCTGGGGATGAGACAAACTGAAAACTCCCCTTTCCCATGCCAAGGTAAAATAAGCCCCTTCTGGTTGCCAAGGACCGTGTCTGTTTCTAGAGGTAGCCATGTCCAGTGGAAGCTGAAAGGCACCCTCTATGCAAAGCCAGAATGGAGTATCACCTTCTAATCCCTCCATAGAAGGAACAATGAGCATTTCCCAGACAGAAGGTCATTTCTACCAGTAGAAATAATAGAACCAGGAAAGACTACATGCCAAGAGTGAAGCCCTGGAAAGTTGACTAAGTACACATTTTCTGTCTTTTTTCTGAGTGTGTAGTTTCTTTTAGAGAGAAAACTCTAAAGAAACCAAGAAAATAGTTCAACAGAAATTTTCTGACCACCAAGAAGTTCCGTGCTAGGCCTGTCCTCAGGGATGTGTATCCACCAAGGAGGCTGAGATAAAAAAACACAGTTAACTAGAACACAAAACAAAGTGACGACAAGCTCTTTAAGCTGAGCAGATAGGATGGTATAATCATCAATATCTCACCCAGAAAATTCAGTGGGAGCTAAAATACAGTCTCAAACAATTTAAATATGTTTAGCCCCTCCATAGCATTGTTATTTGGTCCTTAATTTCTTCAGCTAAAATTTACTGTGTACGACATTTATAAAGTTTTCGTATAGTTGGGTGCTTATTTTTTGACTCCTTAAATGGAAAGGTCCAAGGAATGTTCATCCTGATCCCAGGCAGTGCTATATTCTCAGGGTGGGAGGAGGGGAAAGAGACAAGGCAGTCAATGCCTAGGGGGACCACGGTTGACTCCAAGCAATACAAACCAGTGGAAATTGGGGTTCTTTCAGCTGGAGGAGAGAAAGAAGGATAATCCATGTTATGGAGTGCCTTCTCTATGTCATACTCTGCTTGAAACTATTCCCGTAACTTCTCACTTATTTCTCCCAACATCCTGGGAAGTATTACTATATTTATGATAGAATAATGCCTTGAAATATGAGTTTTTCCTTTTTGTATTTGCATTTCTCTCTTGGTCTTCTCCTCCCTACAGGGAATTAAGCCATTCTGTGTTAGTTGCTTTAAGGTAGGAATATGATAACAGGGAGCAGAGAACACAGCCATTTCAAAAGCCAAGACCCTTTGGCCATGGGAATCACTCAAGCCTGATAGTTGAACTGAGTAACAGAAGCCACCACCACCTCCAACTCAAAGCCATCCCAACAACTAGAAAGATGTTCCCTGGGCTGGAAGAAGGAATCAGAAAAGAAATAGAAAGAGGCAGCATAAATGTTGGGGCCCCCTGTGAAAATGGTCTTATGCCCTTCTCCCTGGGCTGACCATGAGTTGGTAGAAAAATCGAAGATTCGTTTGGAATCCAGATTCATTTCTGGGATGCGAGAGCAAAAGGACCTCTGATTTGCTGGGTATTGCGGAAGGGAGACTGCTCAGATCCAGAGAATTGGTTACAAGATGGGTCATGCCGTGGCATGCTAGAGCCTGCTAATGGGAGCTGGCTGGTAAATTTTCAGTAATTTTGCGAGCAAACACTACATCATCTGTAGCTTGAAATCAGCATGATGGGAGTATTTATAACCTAGAAGTTTACAAATGCTACAAATCAAGAGTTACTTCTTTCCACCCTCCCTCCCTCAGAACTAGTTGCTAAAGCCTTACCGATACACCACTGGAGGCAGAAGAAGACTTAGTGTCAGAGAACGTCTACCTGTCCTGTCCTCCCAAAAACTGCTAAGGAGGAGAGGAGAGAGCGCCAGAAGGAGTCTCCAGGTAGAAAACAGTTTCTGACCAACGGCATGGATAGACCAGAGACCTGCAGAGGGAAAGGACAGCTCAGTAGATGCCCACAAGATACCAAGGACAGTTGGGACTTAGAGTGATACTGTTTTCCAAATAAGTCAACTAATACGCAAATGCAAACCTGAGGGGAGAAACACAAGAAATCCCAAATTCTTTGACAGGACACGTCTTATAGCACGTATTTTTGTTTGTGTGTTATGTTAGTCACCATACAGTAAGTACATCATTAGTTTTTGATGTAGTGTTCAATGATTCATTGCACATACCCAACTTCTGCATCAAAATATAAATTCTTATAGAAAGATACAGGTACATATATCACGCACCTGCATTTGTGAATTTTGCTCCTGCTATATCTATTTGACTGACAAGAAATAGGAGGGTTGATGGGGTTGCCTCAGCCCAGAATTTCACAGTGTTTATCTTTGCTACTTTCACTACACACAGGGAACCAAAGTGAGGGCCAGCAGAACTGGGGCTAAGGGAAGTGCCATCCGGAGCTGATTTGGGGAGCAAGGCCTAAGGCAGGCGCAAGCCACCAAAAAGTAAAAATTTTTCCCAAGTCCCAGCTGAAATCAAGAATAAGCTCCCACGCTTGTCTAGTGGAAGAATAAAAGGACATGAAAAGCACATGAGATGAAAGTCTTCCTTTGAGCTAGTCAGGGTTTTGCTAAATAATTCAGGAGCTGGGTTTGGTGAAGGGGTGGGAAGGAGAGATTACTGATCCAGTTGATGACAGAGGAGATGAGAAGACAAGAAGTCCGTGACCAAGATGGGGGAACATAGCTGTGGCCCTATGGGGAAGGAAGGGACGCTTTCAGTGGGATCCAAGCAGCAGGCTCCAGGGTCCTGTGTGTGGAGCCTGGGTGTAACTGGGGTCAGCTCTCAATAAGCCTTTGAGGACGACAGATGAATGAAGTTAGTAGGAACTAGTAACCATATCCCTACTTGATGGCCCAAAGGAAGAGGAATCCACTGATAGGGTCGGAAACAGTAAGTCATCTTTCAGGGCAAAGTGTGCATCACTTGTCTACCCCGTCCTGCCTCCTTCAAAGCACATGCCTAGCCCTGCACAGTGCTCTAACCAATGCTGGGACAAGGGAGTCAACCAGAGTTCAGGGAAGAGGCCATGGAATCTTCTACAACTAAGTAAATGGAACTGCCCTTCCAGGAAAGCTGCTTCTTAGCAAATGCACCCCTTAAGCACAAGGAAGCATACTGGGCGTTGGCTCATCTAGGGAGTTGGTCATACCCTGGCCTTTTCCCTCCTGCTTCCAGGGTCTGGCTAAGTTTCCATGAAAACCTGACCTTTGGAGGGAGACTTGAGCATGCAGGTCTTCTACATTAAAGAGACCCAGCTATGCTATCATTAAGGTTATTTTTAGAAGGCAAGGCAATATCCGTCTCCTCAGAGCCCGGCTGGCATCCAAGTGAGGCTGGGAAGAGGAAGAGTGTGGGGCTCTCAGCTTTGCCTTCGTGGGGACATAAACTCCACTCCAGACTGGGAGGAACCAAGGAGTGACCCAGGTCCCTGCTCCTCAACCCTTTGACACCAGCCAGAGACTGAAGTGTTCTGGGCACCTTAGTTAGGTTGCCTCTGAGCTACAGTAGGGGAAGGCATCCCCACTCGCATTTCCCTTCTGCATTATAATCATCAGGTCATCTTTCTTCACCGAGACTGTAAGAACATTGAGGGGAGGGGCTCTGCCTTCTACCCTCTAGAATCACAGTAAGGGCTCAATAAATATGTATATAGTTTGAGCCCCATGTCTAGCAAACAATGCCAATATTCTCCTAATTGTTCTCACTACGTTAATACTATAGAGGGGCTGTGAAAATTGAAGGCAGCCAGCCTAATGCAACATACAGTCTCCCCCAAATTAGGACATAGTTCACTAATGGTACCTGAGATACAGTTAGGTCTAGCATTACCTAGATAGAAGGAGATAAAATTCGTTATTTACTATGGTTATTGGTTAATCACTTTGGTTATTGAACACACAGCACACAGACATGTCATTAAAGAACACTGAATCATACTGTGGGAAAGCTATTCTTCTTTCAAATTTCTTTCAATTCATCTGCTTAGGTTAGAGACAAAGTCTGGGTTCGGTGTCGGTGTGTCTCTAACACTTTCAAACACTTGCCAATCTCCCATTTAAAGCTGCTGTCTTAGAATCAGTCAGTGCCTTTTCAGGCAACAGTGTCTAGATAAAATTAACACTGTTTATCACATATTTATTTTTATAGCAAACTTTAATTTTGACAAGAGATACCAGTTTCCTGTTTCCAATGATAATATTTCACTTTTTAAAAAACCTATTTTAGACAGGAGCTTGTTTAAAGAAAAATAGTAAGCAATGCTACAGATGGAGTGCTGGTATTGCAAAAGAGAATGTGAAGCTGTTACTTGAGTGATGGGAGTTTGAGGATGTGACATTCACAGTACTAGAAAGACGACAGAATTTGGATCCAAAAGTGCCCACATCCCAGTTGGTAACGTCAAGAGCCAGCGAACCTAGCTTTCTGCCCTATCAAGGCAGACCCTGTGTGTGGTGGGTTTGTCCTCATGGAATGAAGTGTCATGGGCATCACAGTTAATGCCCAAACTTCTATGCACAGAGTTTTGGTTTAGAGCAGAGAGCCAGCTGGCTTGTGGCTTTCAGTGGTGACTGATTTTGACCTTAGAGTGGGTATCTGTGATTGAATTTAGCCCAGTCAAATGAAAATGAAGGATTTCTCGCTCTCCCAGGAATAAGAGCACACACTGCCCCCATTCTCCTGGTTGCCACCTTGCAACCCTGAAAGAAAGTTTTAGGAGGAAAGCCAAGCTGAGGACACCAGCACAGAGAGTTGAAGAGCTCAGGGCCTTGATAGTGTCAATGAACATTCTGTCATTCCATGCCTGGGATCCTGACCCAGTTCTCCACGAGTTGTTATGGGAGAAAATGCGTTTTCTTATGGAGGAAGCCAGCTGGAGCTGAGGTTCCTCTCGCCTGCAGATCAAAGTCCCTACTGATTCCAAACACTTTGAGGAGTCCCAGAAGAGCCGGGTACCCTACATGATGCCAGTTAATGATCCAGAGATGGGAGGAGGCGAGCAGGTGGCGCAGTGCCCCTGGCTCAGGCGATCTGTGACTTCCTTCACATCATTCAGCAGCAATTTCTGCTGTTCTGCTTCCAATCCTTGACTCTCCTTTTGGAAGAACACTGCCAAACAGGTTGGAGCATTCAAATAACCCAAAGGGATGGGGACAGACCTCCCTGGGGAAGATGAGTCCTCATCTACCAGTACCCCGGGCCTTCATGAAACTTCATCAGCAAGACTCACACTTGCCTTTTAATTCTGCCCGGACCCCACCGTGCTCTATGCCTCCATCACCTTGGGGCATGAGCCGCTTCCCTTTCCCTTTGCATTTCATCTTTGTTGTCTAAAACATCAAGAATTGTCTTCAATCTTCCCCTCTCCTTCTTTCCTCCTCTCTGTCCATTCCCCTAACAATTGTTTTCTAACTTTTTAACTATTCTTTGGTTCCAGTCCAGGTGTCAAGCAGCCAAGATTGTCTGTGGTTGAAACTGTCCACTGTGCATGGTTACAGAGAGGCCTGGGAGAGGCTGGGTGTGTGCCCCCCCGTCCCCCGCTGATGAGCGGACACTCAGGAATGACAGGTGGAGGCAGCATCACTGGACCGGGAAGCAACTCAGTGACGCTCACCATGTGCCGTCACTTTGGCCATTCTCGCAGCACTGGTCTAGCCTGTTTCAGGAACTCTCTGCTCACAACTCCACTCTCCTAGCTAGGAGTGATCTTGAACAAGTAACGTTCCCCATAGGGGCCTCAGTTTCCTCTTCAACTTTGTGATTTCATGGCAAGTATGAGAAATGATTGGGAATATGAGAAATGGATCAGGGAACATTCTGGGGATACAGACCAAGGCAAGGCAAGCAGGGAACTGAGAGAGGAGAATTTCATTTGAAGTTTTTTTCCTTCCTTATCCCAGTGGCCTCACATTCAGGCTGTTCCACAGACTCCAGCCAGGTCTGACCTCCTCCTTTTCTAGGGAAGGAACCTGGGGACCATGCAAGAGATTCTCCCCTGCTATCACAGCGGGACGCACCTGCACATGTAATAGGCCTTAGGACTCCCTTTAGATGCCTAATAAAATAGGCTTCTAGGAGAGGGACTCACTCAGCTGCGGGAGCAGTCCTACATTGAAGAGAATGAGAAGCAGTGACTTTAGGCTGACAGTAGTGCTTGCTACGTGTCACAAGCCCCCACATAGTTCCAAACAAGATCCGCCAGGTTCTCCGTGTGCCTGGGTTCATTTAACCCTTAAGGCAGTTCTGCCAGAGAGAGAGGTCAGCTTACACACACACACACACACACACACACACACACACACACACACACACACGGCCACACCAGTTGCTGAAATACTGAAAGACATTCATGACAACTGTAAACATCCTCTCCTCCCAGCCCCCTGAGCACCTGGCCCCCAGGTTCTCAGGTCCCAGCAAATCTGTACCTTGGAATTAAGCAGAGCTTCCAGAAACCAACTCTAGAGTATAGCATCTGTTGTTGCTAGTGTCTTGCTACTGTTGAATATTTTGAATATTGTCATGGATGCACAGTGCATATAGTGCATAGATTATATAAATCAAATGTTTGGCTGCTAACCCCTGAGTTCAGTGATAAGTGGATAAATAAAATACAGTATATCCAGAATGGAAGACTATTCAGCCATAAGCAGGAATGAAGTGCTGATGCTTGCGACAACACAGAAGAACCTTGAAAATATTACGCCAAGTGAAAAAAAAAAGCCAGACACAAAAGCTACATTAGTGTAATTCCATTTACATAAAAAATCAAGAATAGTAAAATCTATACAGACAAAAAAGTAGGAGGCCACCAGGGGCTGGGAGGAGTGGGGTTTCTTTTTGGTTTCTAAAGCTGATCTTCATAATCAATGTAAACTCTGTGACTATACTAAAAGTCATTGAATTATATATTCTAAATGGATGAATTGGATGATATATGAATGAAATCTGTTTTAAAAACTATAGGATAGGGGCACCAGTGTGGCTCAGTGGGTTAAGCCTCTGCCTTTAGCTCAGGTCATGATCTCAGGGTCCTGGGATTGAGCCCTGCATTGGGCTCTCTGCTTGGTGGGGAGCCCGCTTCCCCCTCTCTCTCTGCCTGTGTTTCTGCCTACTTGTGATCTCTCTCTGTCAAATAAATAAAATCTTTCAAAACAAACAGACAAACAAAAACTATAGGATAAAACGTCCATATATCTTTACTAGATTGAAAATTATACCTATATACACATATATCATTGCATTAACATGTATACTCTAACACAAATACAGAAACTGGACTTTTACAAGCTGAGATGAAAAATAGAGATTTCACATATACCACATCTTCTTTATCCATTCACCTATCAATGGACACTTGGGCTGCTTCCATAAGTTTGGCTATTATAAAGAATGGTGTTATACACATGGGGGGACATGTATCCCTTTGAATTTGTGTTTTTAAAGGGTGGAATTTAAGAAACAAAACCAGCAAAGGAAAAAAGAGAGAGAGAGAGAGAGAAAAAAAAAAAACCCCAGGAAACAGATTCTTAACTATAGAGAACAAACTGATGGTGACCAGAGAGGAAGTGGGTGGGGGATGGGAGAAATAGGTGATGGGCATTAAGGAGGGCACGTGCTCTCATGAGCACCAGGTGATATAAGAAAGTGTTGAATCACTATGTTATGCACATGAAACTATACTGGAATTTAAACAAAATATAAATAAATAGAAATTAATATTTTCTGTCTGCAACCCAGGGAGTGCTTTTAGAAACCCCTGGTCTAGATGAAAAAACTGAGGCTCAGAAAGTTTGCAGAGCCTTTGTTCTTCCTAGCACAGCAGGCAGATTCCAGGGTTTCCCAGGGGATGAGGGAAATCAGGGAGCACTGCTATTTTTTTTTTTGAGGCTCACAATGTATTCAAAAATAAAAACAAAGAAATGCCAAAATGCAGTTAAAATATCAAGAAATATTTTAATTGTTTACATTTGAAAAAAACAAAGTCTTCTGACATAAAAAAAAAACCAGAATGTAATATAACCGTGCTATTCACAAGATAATTAGATCTTTTTAGAAAAAAATTAATTCTGAGCACACAGAGGCAATGGAACAATAATGGAGAACAAGTGGGAGGTTGTGTGTTCACGTCTCCGTTCACTGCCGTCTCTGGGCGACTGTGTGCACAGCCTCCCTTGGCAAAGGTGACTGAGGCTCTGATGTGTGTGTGAACCACACTAAACGGACCCTGGGCTCCTGCAGGGATGGCCCAGTGGGTGCCTGTTTCAGCACAGACAGGAGAGCCAGAAAAGCAGGGACAGCAGTGGCCTGCAGAACCTCTTTTGTGCCTATGAGCTGTCTTCTGCAGGACTGGGTACCCTTCAACAACAACAGTAATTAGGAAGCAAAGAGAAGTGGAAGAAAGACTGTAGGAGGAACCACCGGTTCAACTGGGAGGGGGATTATCAAGTCTCCTGGAGGCAAGGCAACTCATTAATATACAGCTGGCAGAATGTTTCCTGTTGAAGGTTGATATTAAAAAAAAAGTCCTTTTCCTTCACCAACACTACAGTAACAGTGAGGAAAGAAACCTGGAATAGCCCCTCCTTTATGTCTTCCTTTGCTTGCCCCCAACATTTCCAAAGCTGCAGAGCTCTAGAAAAAGGCAGGGTCAAAGACTCCCTCAGGTCTCAGTCCTTGGAAATTGAGTCCCTTCTTCATTTGGAGCCGCCCACTGGTTGCCATGGCAACACAACATCTGCTACCCAACTCTGCTCCAGCGGTCACTGGGTTTGGCATCCTCCAAGCTGTTGCCAGTTCTGTGTTTTGCCTGATTTGCTACTCTGCTCCCCAAGGATTGCATCACACTTTTTCAGCAAAGGAACACTTATTCAAAAGGCAGGGTTATGGAGAGAAGGGAGGTTAAATCTGTGCAAACCACAGTTCTGAGAAAGCAAAGCACTCTTGCGTGCGGGGCCATTAACTCTGCCAATCTTTGGATTAATGTGCTGCATCTGCTGATCTCGAATCCTACTGCAAGCCATTCCTCCTAGATTTATTTTATTAGCATTTGTTTCTAAGGAGCATACATTATTTATTAAAACTTTCTGTAAGACATTTAAAAAATATATAAATTCCATGCTCATCTCCCTTATTTTCTCATTTTAATATATTTCAAGTTTAATTGCTTGTCTGCCAGTCTTTCTATACCAATTATTTTTTAAAATGAACAACATAAAATATAAATATAGGTTTCCCTGCCCACTACTTTCTCCCGTTCTTCTAGGTAGCATCTTTATTACCACTTCTCCTTGAAAAAACACGATTTGTCTTGCTTGTTTTAATAGTGACAATTCTCAGGCAGTCTCTAAGAAACAGCCGAGAGAATATGCAGTCCTTAATCACAGGAGTTCACTCAGGACTGGCCTCCCAGTGACGTTAGTCAACTCATCTGATTTTACTGAGGAGATCCCCAGTTTTAGCACTAGAAGTCCCACATCTGGGGGGAACCCTTCAGTCTTGGGAAAACTGGAACAATTGATCCCCCTTTCCCCAGCTTCCTTATCCCTCTCACTATGCACTCTCCAGAAATTTCCTTTACCTTTCTGACACAGTTTTTTATTTGTAACATGAAAATTATAATAAGATGCTCCTCAAAGGTTGTGAAGAAGATGAAATAATTTAGAAAAGAAAATGCCTAATCCTGAAGCAGAAGCCAATGCCTAGTAACTGTTATTATTAATCTTGAAATTAAAGCCTTAGAGATCATCTTGAATCACTTATCCAATTTACAGCAGAGAAACTGGTTTGTTTGGATCATCTAGTTTTGTTCTTTTTTAAGATTTTTTTATTTATTTGAGAGAAAGAGAGAGAGAGAGAGAGCATGAGTAGGGCAAGGGGCAGAGGGAGAAGCAGGCTCTTCGCTGAGCAGGGAACCCAATGCAGGGTTTGATCCCAGGACCTCGAGATCATGACCTGAGCTGAACGCAGATACTTAACCAACTGAGCCACCCAGGCACCCATCATCTAGGTTTTTTCTTTTCTTTTTTTTTTTTTTTTAAAGTCTGGGAGCAGCCCAGGACTAGGATAGGGTGGGTGAGGTGCCTAGGGCTCAACAATTAAGGAGGAACTCACTCACAGGGTCGTGCAAGTGCGGACTTTCCTGTGAGTACAAGCAAGGTGCCAATCTGCTCATCTGCTCAGGGCCATCTGGATAATGCTGCCAGGCTAGAACTGACTGTCATCTGACTTAGATAAGGATTTCATAGTCGTTACTAGGCATATTCTGCATAGTATCTTTGGTGACAATTAGTTTCTAATAGCAACAGTGTTCCTAAGCCATTCAGAGCTGTGAGTGCTGCAAGATACTTTTATTCTAAGCATCATTAAAACAAAGCAGAAAAAAAAAAAACCTTCATTCTCCAGAGACCTTGAGAAGTGAATCATTACAGCCAGCCATTTCCCAAATAGCAGTAAATTTCCTTTTATTGTTAACAATATTTCATGGAAATCTTCCTAAAAGATATTGATTTTTTTTCTTTTAAGTTGTACTTTTTATTTTAAAATAACTAGAGGTTTATATGCAGTTGTAAAAAATGAAGCAGATACCATACAAAACTTTGGTACAATATCGCAGTCAGTATACTGAGATGGATATGGTCAAGATATAGAGCATTTCCAGCACCACGAGGATCTCTCAAGTTGAACTTGGTTAACACATCACTTCCCTCTCACTCTCATCCATTCATTAATTCCTGGAAATTACTAATCTGATATTAATTTCTATAATTTTATCATTTTAAGAAGGTTATGTAAATAGAATCATACACTATGTAATATTTTGGGACTGACTTTCCCCACCATAGTTCTCTGGAGATTCATCTGGGCTGTTGAGTATATCAACAGTTTATTCCTTTTTATTGCTGAATAATATTTCATTATGTGGATGTACCACAGTTTTTTCAACCATTAACCTTTTGAAGCATGTTTGGGTGATTTCCAGTTTTTTACTATTATGAATAAAGCTACTATAAAAACATGCATTGCTTAAAGAAATTTAGAACACAAACAGATGGAAGATATCCTTTATTCATGGATTTTAAGACTTAATATTAAGATGAAAATACTACCCATTGTGATCTGTAGAGTCAACATAATTCCTATCAAAATCCCCACAAAGTTTTTTGGGAAAAAAAAATCCATCCTAAAATTTATATATACTCTCAAGGAACTGTGAGTAGTTAAAACAACCTTGAAAAAGAACAAACTTAGATATCTCATACTTCCTGACTTCAAAAGTAACTGTAAAACTATAGTAATCAAAACCAGCATAAAAATAAGCAGAGACTGAACAAACAGAACAGACAGCACAGAAATAAATCCTTGCATATATGGTCAAATGCAATGGGGAAAGAAGAGTCTTTTCGAAAAATAGTGTTGGGAAAACTGAATATCCATATGCATGAAAATGGAGTTGGACTTTTATCTTATACCATATAAAAGATTAACTCAAAATGGGTCAAAGGCCTAAGTATTAGAGATATAACAATGAAACTCTTAGATGAAAACAGGGAAAATTTCCTGACATTGGAGTTTGCAATGAATTCTTGGCCAAGACCTCAAAAGCACAGGAAATGACAAAAAAATTATAGAAATTAGATTATATCACAATATAAATCTATATGCATCAAAGGACATAATCAACAAGGTGAAGAGATAATCTATGGAAGAAAATACTTGCAAATCATATCTGAAAAAAAGGTATATAAAAGGAATATTTCAACTCAACAACAGAAAAACAACTCAATTTAAAAATGGGGAGAAGCCTTGAACAGACGTTTCTCCAAACAAGATATACAAATGGCTAATAAGCACAAGAAAAGGTGCTCAAAATCACTAATCATTAGGAAAATGCAAATCAAAACTACAAGATACAAGTTCACACCCATTAAGATGATGATCATAAAAAAGAAAATAACAAGTGTTGGCAAAGACATAGAAAAACTGGAACCCTCTGTACTGCTGATGGAAATGTGAAATAGACCGATGCTATGAGAAACAGCATGATGGATCCTCAAAAATATAAAAGATAGAATTACCATATAACCCAGCAATTCCACTTCTAGGTATATAATCAAAAGAATTGAAAGCAGGACTCAGACTGTAATCTATATGCCTGTGTTCATAGCAACATTATTCTATATAGCCAAAAGGTGGAAGCAACCCAAGTTCAATTGATGAATGAATGGATTAAACAATATGGTAGAAATGACATCGCCAACATGGCACCATAGGTCATTACTGATTTAGATCCACCTCACAAGAAAAACAGCTTAACAACTATTCATGTACAAGATGCCACTGAAATTCTAAAACATGGTGTGCTGAAGCACCCCTCTGTACCACAGAGATCAAGACAGACCACATTAGGGGCACCTGGGTGGCTCAGTCAGTTAAGCTTCTGCCTTCAGCTCAGGTCATGATCCCAGGGTCCTGGAATGGAGTCCCATATCAAGCTCCCTGGCCAGAAGGGAGTCTAGTTCTTCCTCTCCCTCTGCTGCTCTGTGTGTCAAATAAATTAATAAAATCTTTAAAATAAAGAAAGAAAGAAAGAAAAAGAAGCAGAAGAAGGCCACCACATTAGAGCAGTAACAGGGATCAGCTATTTGTTGACTAAGCTCCTTCTCTCCCAGACAAGTGTACCATCACTATGAGAGGTTTCCCCTAAGCACCTGTAGGAAAAGAAATCCCAGGATGAAAATCTAGCTCCCCTAGAGTGAGGGTCACTTCCTGGCAGCCCCAACTTCAATCTCACTCCATGGGGACTATAGGATAATCTGTGGGTCTTGGCTCCCTGGAAACCTAATTGTGGTGGAGAAGGAGAGGAACTTACAACAACCAGTACTCAGATATTGACAGATTGAGTTCCTACCTACAGCACCCAAGTAGTAGTCTACAGAATCAAATAGATCTGCAGAATAAGTCAGTGGTGCAACGTGATCAGGGAACTCGGGGGGGTATATCTCCTTGATTTGAGTCCTCAAATGAAGAGCCTTGTGGTCTCTGGAGACTGGTCTCCCCATTCCCAGGCTCACCCAAGGCTGAGTGTAGCTACCAGCCTTGTCTGATCAGAAAGACTGCCTGGACCACCTGAAAAGCTGCATAGCCCAGCAATGCTCAAGAAGAGTATAGTAGGAATAGTTGAGTGTTCACAGAACAAAGTCGGTAGATCCATTCAGCCAGGAAACTTGAGGTGTAGGTTGGCTTGGCTCAAGACCACAAATAAAAAGGTTTGCCAACCTTAAAACTAGTTCTCCCATTCTCCATGGGCAAGAAAACTAATGTGTAGCCCTGACCATAGCTTAATACAGCTGTCAGCCAGGCTGGATCATGGAACCTAACCAGAATACACAGGAAACTATGCAGCCCATCCAATTCTGCTTTCAGTGCCACTTAAGGTATACAGTCTATGGCCATCTTTAACTGCAGAGCAAAATCAGTGGCCTTGTCTAATGAAAGGAGTTAGTGCATAATTTTGCCTGGTTCTGGTTCCCGAACAATGGCCATGCAGGTAACTGAGGACTATTCCAGGATAGGAAAAATAATTCATAGTCCCAGCTGAGTATATTCCCAATATAGGAAGCCTAACTAGAAAACCAAAGTAACCATGGAGCCTATCTTATGGCCCTTCACTTATGCAGGGAACAGAGCAGCAGTCCTATCCAACTCTTCTCAGCCAGGAGCACCAATCCCTAACCTCAAAGTTTAGGCAGTGACCTCATCCAAAAAATGATAGCAAGTCCCACTTGTCCAAGGATATTACAACCAGACACATCCAAAAACCCAAACTGAGCTGAATGGTGAAAAATTCTCTCTGCCAGTGAACCAAGAAAGTCTGGAAGAAGTGACTGCATTCATGTGCTTAGATACCAAGATAAGAAACTTTTTAAAAAATCACAAAAAATCAGGTAAACATGACAACACTGAAGGAAACTAATAAAGCTCCAATAACTGACCCTAAGGAAATGGAGATAGATGAACTGTCTGACAAAGAATTCAGAATAATCCTCTTAAAGAAGTTAAGGGAGCTATAAGAACACAAAGACAACTAAACAAAATTAGAAAACTAAACAAAATGAAAAGTTTAACAAAGAAATAGAAAAGAAAGAGGGAGAGAGAGATCATAGAGCTGACAAATAAAACTTAACTGAAGAATTCAATGTAGACATTACATCAAAAACTAATGATGTAGTATGGTGACTTACATTAACATAAAAAAAGAGTTCAATGGAGAGTTTCAAAAGCAGACTTGACCAGGCAGAAGAAACAGTGACCTAGAATATATGACATTTGAAATTATCAAGTCAGAGTAGCAAAAACAACAACAACAACAAAATGACAAAGAGCAAAGAAAGCCCTCAGGTTTTATGAGACACAGTCAAAAAAATATCAGCATTATAGGAAGTCCAAGAGAAGAGAAATAGAAAAGGAGAAAGGATATTTAAAGAAATAATGGCTGCAACCATAAGAAAACTATAAAAGGAAAAAAATTCACAGGCAAAGCAAATATATATGCAAATAAGCTGGAAAACCTAAAAGAAATGGATAAATTCCTAGAAAGACATAATCTAAACTGAATCAAGAATATATATTGAACAGACTAATTAGTAGCTGTCAAATTAAATCAGTAATCAAAAACTCCCAACAAACAAAAGTTGAGGACCAGATGGCTTCACAACTGAATTCAATCATTTGAAGGGGAATTAATACCTGTCCTTCTCAAACTATATCAAAAAATAAAGAAAGGAAAACTTCCAGATGTATTCTATGAGGCCAGTATTACCCTGATACCAAAACCACTCTAAGACATTCAAAAAAAAAAAAAAAAAGAAAGAAAGAAAGAAAGAAAGAGCTATAGGCCAATATCTCTAATGAACATAGATATAAAAATCCTCAACAAATTACTAGCAAACTGAATTCAACACATTTAAAAACTCATCCACCAAGATCAAGTAAGATTTATGCCATGTGGGGCACCTGGGTGGCTCAGTGGGTTAGCTCTCTGCTCCACGGAAAGCCTGCTTCCTCCTCTCTCTGCCTTCTTCCCTGCCTACTTGTGATCTCTCTCTCTCTCTGTCAAATAAATAAATAAAATCTTTAAAAAAAATCTTAAAAAAAAGATTTATGCCATGTATGCAAGGGTAGTTCAATATTTGTGAATCGATCAATGTGTGACATCACATGAATAAGAGGATAAATATATGATCATCTTAATAAATGCAAAAAAAGCATCTGACAATACACAACATCCATTCATGATGAAAGCTTTCAACAAAATGGATTGAAAGGAAATATATCCCAATATAGTAAAAGCTGTATATGAAAAACCTGTAGCTAACATCATATTCAAAGGTGAACAATGGAGAGATTTTCCCCTAAGGTCAAGAAAAGAAAAGATGTCCACTCTCACCACTTTTATTAAACATAATATTGGAAGTCATAGCCATAGCAAGCAGAAAATAAACAAAAATCAAAGGCATCCAAATTGGTAAGGAAGAAGTAAAACATTCACTTTTTGCAGATAACATATTATACATAGGAAACTCTAAAGACTCCACCCCAAATCTATTAACTGATAAATGAATTGACAAATGATTTCAATAAAGTTGCAGGATACAAAGTCAATGTTTAGAAATTTGTTGCATTTCTATACACTAATAATGAACAGCAGAAGGAAATTAAGAAAACAATCCCATTTACCATTGTACCAAAAGATATCTAGAAATAAATTTAACTAAAGCAGTGAAAGACCTATACTCTAAGAACTATAAAATACTGATGAAAGCAACTGAAGATGACACAAATGAATAGAAAGTCCATGCTCATGGATTGGAAGAACACATATTTTAAAAAATGTTTATACTACAAAAGTAATCTACTAATTCAATGTAATAGCTATAAAATACTGACAGCATTTTCACAGAACTAGAACTAATAATACTAAAATTTGTACAGAACCACAAAAGACCTTGAATACCAAAGTAATCTTACAGAACAATGCTGGAAGTACCCCATTCTTAGATTTTAAGATAGACTACAAAGCTGTAGTAATCAAAACAGTATGGTACTGGCACAAAAACAGACATATAGATGAATGGAACAGAATAGAGAGCCTAGAAATAAACCCACACTTACGTGGTCAATTAATTTATGACAAAGGAGGCAGGAATATTAAAAGTGGAAAAGACAGTCTTCTAAATAAATGGTGCTGGGAAAACTGGACAATCCCATGTAAAATATTGAAACTGGACTGCTTTCTCATACCATACACACACACAAAAAAATTCAAAATGTCTTAAAGACCTAAATGTGAGACTTGAAACCATAAGCATCAGAAGAGAGTCCAGGCAGTAGTGGTATGGCCAATGTCAGAGAAATATTTTTCTAGATATGTCTCCTGAGACAAGAGAAATAAAAGCAAAAATAAACTATTGAGACTACATCAAAATAGAGCTTCTGCACACAAAAAAAATAGGAAATAACCACCAAAACTATTACACAGCCACATGCAGAAGAATGAAACTGGACCATTTCTTCACACTACAGACAAAAATAGAATCAAAATGGATGAAAGACCTCAATGTGAGACAGGAAAATCCTTGAGGAGAACACAGGCAGCAACCTCTTCAACCCCAGCCGTAGCACCTTCCCGCTAGAAACATTGTCTAAGGCAAGGGAAGCAAGGGTAAAAATGAACTACTGGAACTTCAAGATAAAAAGCTTTTGCACAGCAGAGGAAACAACCAACAAAACTAAAAGACAACTGACAGAATGGGAGAAGATATTTGCAAATGACATATCAGATTATAGGCCAGTATCCAAAATCTATAAAGAACTTCTCAAACTTAACACCCAAAGAACAAATAATCCAATCAAGAAATGAGCAGAAGAATAGTACATCTCTTTTTAAATATTCTTATCATTTGTACCAGGCACATTATATACACATAAATTATCAGTTTACTGGTGTCATCACTTTACCATAACACTAACGAAGTATAAAAATCTTACCTCCCTTTATATCTCTTAACTCAATGTTATAATTTCTTCTTCAACCATCACTATAATTTGGAAAATTCAAGAGGAGAGATAAAGACTATTGTAATGAGCTTTAATTTTGTTGACCATATTCTTTCTTACTTCCTGATGTTTTGAGTTCTTTATTCTTTTTTTTTTTTTTTTTTTGAGAACTTTACCTACACTTTTAGGGTATATGTGCTGGTGACATACTCTTTGTTTATCTTCACCCAAGAATACCATGATTTTCCCTTCATTCTTAAAAGATATTTTCATTATATGTAAAATTCTGGATTGGCAGTTTTTTCTTTCAGTAGTTGAAAAGTTTTATGCCACTTTGTTTTAACTTCCATTTTTTCTGATGAGAAATGTGTTGCCATAATGGTTTCCCTCATTTGTAAGGTGTTTTTCTCTCAAACTGATTAAGACTTTGTCTTTAGGTTTCAGAACATTGACTGTGATGAGTTCGGTGGGTATTTCTTGAAGTGTTTCCTGTTTGGGGTTCTCTCAGCTTAAGTGGCTACTTTTTTAAGCCACACCCTCCTTCTCCTCTCCTTCCAAGATTCTGAAAACAAAACATTAGATTTTTGTTATAGTCCCACAGGTCCCTTAAGCTGTTCTTTTCATTCCATCTATTTGCTCTGTGCTTGTCAGATTGAGTAAATTTTATTGTTCTTTCAGTTCACAAATTCTTCTGTTACCTCCATTATACTATTCAGTCAATCCACTGCATTTTAAAATTTTGGTTATTTTATTTTTCAGTTCTGAAAGTTTTCCTTTGATTTTTTTTTTTTGCTGAAACTTTATTTCAAGTGTGTTTAACTGTTCAAAGCATATTTATGATGGCTGCTTAAAATTTTTATCAGATAATTCTAATATTGCTGTCATCTAGTTGTAGGCATCTATTGATTGACTTTTTAAATTCAGCTTGAGGACTTGCTGGTTCTTGGCAAAAAAAAGTGATTTCCAATTTAAACTGGTGCTTTTTGTGTGCTACCTTATAAGCCTCTTAATCTTATTTAAATATTTTATTTTAGGTGAATTCATCTGACATCATTCTCACAGGGAAAAGGAGGAGTGCTGCTTTGTTACTGTCAGGCAGAGGTAGAAGTTCAGCAGTTCCCCAGCTGGTTTGCATTGACACCAAGGGTGAGCTTCTCATTATTTCTGAGTGTAGGTGGGAATTTTATTTCCTCACTAGACCTCCACTGATATCTTCCTTGCTGGAAAGAGTAGGAGTGTCTCATTATTGCTCTCTACATGGCCTCCACATCACCATGCATGTTTGGGTGGCCTCATTATCACTGGATGGGGGTAAAAGTTCTTACTGTCTCCTAGGTCTTCTTGATAGTATCTCAACATAGAGGGTAAGGGGCAATTCATTACTGCCAGATACTGAGTGGAGACGGGCACCACTGACACCGTGCATGGGAGCCTTCTTAACACTGACAAGGATGAAACCCCTGACTCCCTGCTTGGCTTCCTCTGACACCATTCCAGTAGGGATTTTGTGCTGCCTCGTCATAGCCTATGAGGGTAAAATTCTAGGTTCCCCACTCAGCACTGCCTGGCATAGATGGGAATAGAACTGTGGCACTTGGCTGTAATAGTTGTTAATATTCAAAATCTTTTCTTTGGTCTTTTGACTAGAGAGGCCAGGATTTTATTTGGGCTTTATTGTTTTTCTTTACCAGTTGGTGTTTCCAAGTTGCTGGCTTTTCTTATGCCAAGTCTGAAATATATCAGGCAAAATGAAAATCAAATGTACTTATTGCCATGTTTTTCTTAGAGTATGAAGATTCCTCACAGGTCTATTTCTCTCCAATTTCCAGAGTTTAATTAGGTTTACTATATACTGTCCAGAGTTGTTTGTACTCAGAGGAAGAAATACAGAAAAGTAGGTTTACTCCATCTTTCTGAAAGCAGAAGTCCCTACTTCCTTAAACAGAGGTGGTTTCCCTATATTGGAAGACTATGATTCATTATAGGAACTATCCATTATTATGTCTATTTTACTACCCAAAGATCTAATGAACAATTTAATCAGCCTGTTTACCCCAACATGAAGGGTCCAAGACCACTATGCCATGGGGATTGTTTTTCTACTCTCACAAGTATTTGCTTATTCTTTAGAGATTCAGGTCTAAGTGGATTTAAAACCTTATTCAACCACTTACTGCTGTGTGATTTGGGGCAACTTACTCACTCTTTTTAAACCTCAGTTTTCTTATCAGACTCTCTTATGTTACTTTTCTGCTATAATTGAGCCTATCTTTATAGTGTATTCTACTTCTGATTATCTATATTTTAGTCACCATTAACAGAGGGAAAACCTCAGATTTACTAAGAAAAACCATTCTACGACACTCTTCATTGAATAATGGGCATGAGCTTAGCTGAGGGACATTCCTGGTGCTCTTCTTTGTTCTTAGCTAATATAAATGGCATATTCTCTATGACCATGGTGGTATCTTTCAGAACCACTTAAAATTCTTTTTTTTTTAACTCCCATTTACATACATACCTATCATTTTTTTCTAAGTTCAGAATATAATTTCTGGGATTTCTATGTCACTTAATATTTTGTTTAATTTGCTAATCAGGGTGAACATATATAAGAACAGAATTGATTTAAACGTTTCTGTGTGAGTTGAATTCTGAGCCTTCTGAAATTTCCTGCTTTCAACCATCATATTATGCAAAACACATCTGCATTAGTTAGTGTATGCTTAATCATTGCAAATACAGACACTAAAATGTGTAAAGATTATAAACACAATGGAAGTCTATTTTTCATGCACACAGAAATCCAAGGCAAGTATCCCTAGTTAGCAGTGATCTACTTGCAATGATTCAGGGACTCCAGCATATTTTACCTGAAGCTCTACCCCCAACTAGGGCCTCATAAATATTGGCACACACCTATTAAAAGCAGAGAAGAAATATGGAGCGACCTCAACTACTTCTTAAAAGTAATTATGTTGGGAAGAACTTGCAGGGAAGTGTTTTCTAATCATGGCCCACCTACACTTCTCTTACAGAGGAAAGCAAAAACATATTGATGGACACAAATATAAACTTTTTGCGTTGAGCACTAAATTCTATCCTTGAAACCAATTTTATGCTGTATGTTAATTTACTAGAATTTAAATAAAAATTCGAGGAAAAAAAATTTTTCCTGGAAATATTATATTGTAAATAACCATCTCACTTTCTTTCGTGGTTTACTTGAAATTCACTTACATTGTGATTCTTTCTCCTCAGAATATTTATAGAAATTTAGTCTTTTGGGGGGGGTGTAATGGTTAAATGCTCTCTCTTTTCCTTTTAGAAAATGTAAGTTCTTTTCTACTTATCTGTTGCCACTGTTTTCTGTATTTCCAAATATAAAATATAATTTTAAAAGTTTCTCTATTTTCCAATTATATTTAACATTGCAATATAAACATTTCATTCCCAAGAAAAGACTTGAACTCTTTTTCACTCTTTCATAAAAGAGGGATGTTTGAGATACCTTTTGAAAATTTATATAAAAAAATCTATCTGTGTCATTTAATAGCTGTGTGACCTTGAAAAAAAGTACTTAAGACTTTGAGACTCAAAGTTTCTGAGACTGCTTTGAATCTCAGTTTTTACGTAAAATATTTAAAATAATAGCTATCTCAAAGTTTTTTGTGAGGGTAAGATATAATGCACATCAAATGCCTAGAGAGGGATTGGCATATTAAGCAAAAAAAAAAAAATGGTATATATTATCATTTGTGTAATAATTTATTAGCATGACAAGTGTCAGGATTAATACATAAAATGATCTTCAAACATTCAATCAAAATGGACAATAGCACACAAAAAGCATAGTTCAATTTTCCTCAGGTAGCAGTATAGACTAAATATATTTCAGACTAAGTTGGACAGTACCTTGAAAGTCCAATTAGTTATTAATACTTGAAGTTTATCCTGAAAATGCAAGACTTTAATGACATGAGAGAAAAATCTGAATCTTGAGATATAGACCAATGAATAGAGGAAAAAAATGTTAAGAAATCAAAAAATTTTATACGCCTCAGATGACAGCCTCAACTCTTTCACCAAACCTGCTAAAAATGACCAAATTAAAAATATTATTCAACATCAATAAGCCTCTGGTCTGAAGTGTTACTAAAAGTATACTCAAAAGTACACTGAAAAACACAGGGTGATCCGAAGATAATCTTTCTATGCTATTTGGAGATAAATTAAAGATTTGGATGAATTATCCCGTATTAAGTCATGGAATAAACAGAATATCAATACAGAATATATACAACTCTTCTGTACCCTAAAAATAGGAACTGCACATAGCATTGAAAAGATACCTGAAGAGTGTGCTTTAAGATTTACTTGAGATATTTTTGTTGGTGCCCCTATGTCCTCAAGAAATCTTTTTAGAGACCA
Source organism: Mustela erminea (assembly GCF_009829155.1). Classification (NCBI taxonomy): domain Eukaryota; kingdom Metazoa; phylum Chordata; class Mammalia; order Carnivora; family Mustelidae; genus Mustela; species Mustela erminea. The sequence goes on from NC_045618.1 coordinate 10,638,254, forward strand.
AGTAATGAGACACTTAACTGATGTAAGAAGAGTCCTGGAATATTGTAAAAACTATTTAAATTCACCAATGTTTTGTTGGTGTGTCCTTAAAGTATTTGAGGCTATAAAGAGCTAAAACTATAGAGTGGAAAATAGACTCCGTAATGTAGAAGAGAAAACTACAAAGAAAAAAATACAAAGAGAAAAGTGGCAGGAATAGGCTAGATATATAGAAGGGAGACATGAAGATTTAATAAATGAATAATGGACATTTTTGAAAAAGAAAATAGGGAAAACATTTTCAAAAATAAAATAGAAGAAAATATTTGAACTACAGGAACAAATGGACCTGTGGATTAAAATACCCCAATATGTATCAGGAAAAATGGAAGAGAACCTAGTAATTTCATATTCTTGTGAAATTAATCAATTTCCACAGAAAAGGAAGACTTTCAGTCCTCAGTGAGATGGAGGAGGTGTATTAAATCCATTTCTCTAACTGATGACAACTAAGAACTCTGGACAAAATAGAAAAAGCAACTACCCAAGGACTCAACAAGTGAATAAAAGCAGGTGAATTGGGTGGGAGAGTGAAAAACTGAAGAACAACCTATAGAGAGATTAGTCTCCCATTTGATTGTCATCTTTTCTCTCACAACTTTGACCCAAAATTTGCCCTAGTCACAAGGCTACATGGCAGTACAGTCACAAAATTCAGAGAAACATTTTCTTTCTGACCAGAGGAACATAGATACAGGGAAGATTCCAATATTTTCCTTGTTTTTTTCTCTCTTCGCCCTGCCCCAAAGGTAGGTCATAGTTGTTAAACTGCAGCAATGAGAGCATAGGTAACTCAAACACTGAATCAAAAACACATCTTTCTAGGCAGAAAACCCAGGAAAAGAGCTCAGTATTCCAAAAAGTGTGTGTGTGGAAATAATAATAAATTATATTAATAATATTTTATATAGTGATTATGATATTTTATCCTCCCTACTTTTCCCTGAGGGTTGCCTCAATCATGGAGCTGTACCTATAGCAGCAGAGTGGTTAGGTAAAATTCTAAGAGAAATCCCATCTTTCTGGCTAGAGAACAAGGAAAAGATTTTCCTGTGAGCCAGAGAATAATGAGGAAATCAAGGAAATATGGAGAAGTGGATCTTCTAATTCTGTGTATGTGCAGTATAAATCTTGGACTCTCTCCTGAGCTGCAAATGATGGGACAGAGCCAATGCAGCAGAAAATTGCCTTAAAATCTGAATTGACATTGGAATTACCATCCAAATGAAGATAGAACTTTCAGTCTAAGCTCAACCAAGTTTCCTGCTAAAACAAACAAAAATCAAAATCCTCCATAAGATTTTAACAGTCCCAGAGTCTCAAAATTTTTAAGTTTTTCAGAATAGAATTACTCTACTTATAGAGAAGGAGGAAAATGCAACCAATATTCAAGAAAGAAAATTTTAAAATATCAACCTTGAGATGAGTCAGAGGTTGGAGTTATTAGGTAAAGATTTAAAACAGCAGTGATATCTATGTTCCGTGAGGTAGAGGTAAACACAGTTGAAATGAACTTAAAAAATCTCGTGCCACATGCAAAAGAATGAAACTGGATTGCTATTTTACACCATACACAAAAATGAACTCAAAATGTATTACAGACTTTAATGTCTTTATTTATTTAGTTTATTTATTTGTCAGAGAGAGAGAGAGAGTGTGAGCACGCACACACGCAGGCAGAGTGGCAGGCAGAGGCAGAGGGAGAAGCAGGCTCCCTGCTGAGCAAGGAGCCCGATGTGGGACTTGATCCCAGGACCCTGGGATCATGATCTGAGCGGAAGGCAGATGCTTAACTGACTGAGCCACCCAGCCATCCCAAGACTTTAATGTCTTTAATGTAAGACTTAAAAACATAAAATCCTAGAAGAAAACAGACAATAAGCTTCTTGATGCTGTTTTTGGAGCAAAGAAAAGGAAAGCAAAAACAAGTGAGACTACATCCAAATAAAAAGCTACACAGCAAAGGAAATCATCAACAAAATGAAAAGGCAATCTACTGAATGGGGGAATATATTTTCAAATCATATATCTGATAAGGTGCTAATATCTAAAATATATAAATAACCTATATAACAATAACAAAAAGTAAAACCTCCAATTACAAATGAACAGAGACTGATAGTTATTTTTCCAAAGAACATATACAAATAACCAAAAGCTACTTTAAAACATAATATCACTGAATATCATAGAATTGCAATCAAAGCCATGACGTTTGTATTTCTGTGGTGGTGGTTGTTATTTTTCCTGTCTCATTTATGATTTTATTTGGGGCCCTTCTCTATTGTTTTTGACAGTCTATTTTGAGGTTTATCAATTTTATTAATTTTTTTTTCCGAGGAACCAGTTCCTGTTTCATTGATCTAGTCAATAAGAGGTGTCAAGAAAATTGGACTGCAATATACAAAACAATGAAACTGGACTGCTTTCTTACACCACATGCCAAAATAAATTTAAAATGAATTAAAGACCTAAATATGTGATATGAAACCATTAAAATCTTAGAAGAGAACACAGGGAGTAACCTCTTTGACATATGCTATGGTAACTTCCTTCCAGATATGTCTCCTGAGGCAAGGGAAACAAAAACATAAACTATTGGGATTACATCAAAATAAAAAGTGAATGAAACAATCAAAAACTAAAAGGCAGCCTACAGAATGGGAGAAGATATTTCAAGTGACATATCTGAAAAAGGGCTAGTAGCCAAATATATAAAGGACTTATCAAACTCAGCACCCCCAAAAAGAATAATCCAATTTAAAAATGGGCAGAAGACATGAATAGAAATTTCTCCAAAGAGGACATACAGATACTCAAGACATATGCGAAGATGTTCAATGTCACTCATCATCAGGGAAACAACAAATCAAAACTATAATGAGATACCATCTCACACCTGTTAGATGGCTAAAATTAACAACACAAGGAAAAACAGGTATTGGGGAGTATGTAGAAGAAAGGGGAGCTCTCTTGTACTCTTGGTAGGAATGCAAACTGCAGACACTGTGGAAGATATGTATACATGTTTCTCAAAATTAAAAATAAAAAAGACCACTCTATGATCTAGCAATTGCACTACTAATATATCTACCAAAATAATACAAAAATACTAATTCAAAGGGATACATGCATCCTGATGTTTATAGCAGCATTATCTACAATAGCCAAATTATGGAAATAGGCCAAGTGTCCATTGACTGATAAATGGATAAAGAAAATGAAGTATAAGTCTCAGTTGGTTAAGTGTCTGCCTTCAGCTCAGGTCATGATCTCAGGGTCATGGGACTGAGCCCTGCACTGGGCTCCCTGTTCAGCAGGAAGTCTGCTTCTTTCTCCCTCTGCCCTTCCCCCCATGCTCTCTTTCTTGCTCTCTCAAATAACTTTTTAAAAAATTTAAAATGTAAAAAAAAAAAATTTTAAATGTGGTGTGTATATATATACATATATATGCATATATATACACACATACCATGTATACATATATATACACACCATATATATACATATATATACATTTAAAATTTTTTAAAGTTATTCATATACATATAAATAATTTAAATATATATATTTGCATGTGTGTGTTGTGTGTGTGTGTGTGTGTATACACACACGCGTGGTGGAATATTACTCAGCCATAAAAAGAATGAAATGTTGCCATTTGGAATGATATGGATGTATCTAGTGGGAATTATGCTAAGCAAAATACATCAGAGAAAGATAAATGCCATATGATTTGACTCATATATGGAATTTGAAAAATAAAACAAATGAGCAATGGGGAAAAGAGAGAGGCAAGTCAAGAAACAGACTCTTAACTATAGAACACAAACAGATGGCTACCAGAAGGGAGGTGGGTGGGAGGATGGATGAAATTGGTGATGAGGGTTAAGGAGTACACTAGTTGTGATGAGCATCAGGTGTTGTAAGGAATTGTTGAATCATTAAATAAAAACTTGAAGAATTCAAGAAAATGAAAGATATTCTGCAGAGAAATAAAAACTATTTTAAAGACAAAATATAAGTTTGTAAACTGAATAGAATTAGTGTATGAGTGAAAGCAGAATGGGAATGAAAAAGTAAAAATTCCATAGACTTGAAGATAAATAAGAATTAATCAGGAACAAAAAATGTCTGAAAGGACCACTGGGATGAAGACAAAACCTAATACTCATGTAATGGGAATCCCAGAAAGAATAAAGAAAGACTTGTGCAGAAAAAATATTGAAAGAAATAATGATCAAAATTCCTCATGTTCACTTAAATGCATAAATCGTGGTAAATATAAATTCCTATCTTTAATTCTTTTCTATATGTATGAAAGCAAAACATAACAAAAAAAAGATGTGTGTTCTTATAAAACTCCTATATTGTACTTACAGTAGTAGACTTTGAATGGTTTGGTGTATGTATCATAATCTCTAGGACAAGAACAACAAAAATGTGAAGACATATACCTGAGAATCCAGCAGATAAATTACAGGGAATACTAAAAACAAAAACAAAAACAAACAAAAAACTCTAATAATTCAAATAAGGCAGGAAAGGGGATTCAGAGAAACAAAACCCAGAAAAATAAAAAACAAAAAATAATAAACATAAATGCAGCCATTGTAATATTTGTATTATATATAATACATTCACAGGAGAAAGGCCATGTGAAGACACAGCAAAAAAGCAATCAGTATAAGCTAGGAAAAAAGGCCTTCGCAGAAATCAACCTCAATAGTACCATGATCCCAGACTTCTAGTCTCCAGAACTGTGAGAAAATAAATTCTGTTTCAGCCATCCAGTCTGTGCTATTCTGTTATGGAGATCCTAGCAAACTAAAACGTGGATAATTTCATCAAGAAGAATGAACAACTCTAAATGTGTATGTACCTAACAAAAAAGCTTCAAAATTCATACGGCAAAAGTTGATGTAAATAAAGAGAAATTTTTAAAATTCATAAATATATTTGGAAGCTTCAACACACCAACTCAGCAATCAATTGAGCAAGTAGACAGGAAATTAGCAATGATAATAGAAGATCTAAACAACACTATCAACCGTCTTGACCTAACAGATATGGATAGAACATCCCAGACAACTACAGCAAAATAAATGTATTTTCTATGTACACATGGAACTTTTATTGAGGTAGGCCATACCCTGGGCCATTAAACAAATCTTAGGACATTTAAAAGAACTGAAATCATACAGATTATCTTTTCTGACCAAAACAAAATTAACTGGGATTTGATAGCAGAGATATATATATGGAAAATTGACAAATACTTGAAAATAAAACAATACACACTTCTAACTAGCCCATGAATAAAAGAGAGAGTCTCAAGAAAAACTAGAAAATATTTGAGGTTTAATGAAAATGAAAATACAGCATATCAAAAGTTGTGGGATAGGAATGCCTGGGTGGCTCAGTCAGTTAAGTGACTTTGTCTCAGGTCAGGATCCTAGGGTCCTGGGATTGACTCCTGCATTGGGCTTCCTGCTGGGTGCCTGGGGTGGGAGCCTGCTTCTTCCTCTGCCTGCCTCTCTCCATGCTCATGCTCTCTTTTAAATAAATAAATAAATAAATAAATAAATAAATAAATAAATATTTTTTTTAAAAGTTGTGGGATGCAGCTAAATCAATGCTTACAAAAATGCTTATATTAAAGGTCTCTGATAAAAAGAACAGAAATCAATTAAACTATTAATAAAAAATATAGAAAATCAATACAACCAAAAGCTGGTTCTTTGACCAACAAAATTAATCTCTAACCAGACACAACAAGAAAAAGAAAAAACCAATCTCCAATATTAGGAATGAAAAAGAGGACATTACTACAGCCATTAAAAAGATAATAAAGGAATATTGTGAACAATTCTGCACCTATTAATATGACAACTTAAATGAAAATGACCCTCTATTGAAAGGCATAAGCAAAAGATTCCAGAAGAAATAATAGTACTATCAACAATAAATTTACAATTTAAAATTTTCTAATAAAGCACAAGTCAATCCCAGATTATTTCACTGGCAAGTTTTATCAAACACTTTAGGAAAAAAATACCAATACTACATAGTCTTTTGCAGAGGACAGAAAAACAGAGACCACTTCTCAGTGCATTTCATGAAGGCAAAATTACTCTGATATAAAAACAGATTGAGAAAGTACAAGGAAAAAAAAAACTTCATACCATTATCTCTCAAGAACATAAACACAATCCTCAATGAATTATTAGTAAATCAAATCCAGGATTTTATGAAAAGAATACTTTGCAATCACGTGTCATTTATTCTGAGAATGCATTATTGATTCAACATTTGAAATCAACCAACATACATAATATTACTAGATTAAGGAATAAAAATCATACGGTCATAAAAATAGATGAAGTAAATTAGGTGAAATTCAAAACACATTTTTAATAATAATAATAAAAAAACTTGAGAGAGACTGAGGAGATGGTATTATAAGAGGACACTAAGCTCACTTCAGTGTAAATAACCCTGAAAATGACCCAAAGACTGGCAGAACAAACACTGTAACTGAAGGTAGAGAAGGGATACATCAAAGGGGGTAGGAAGGGCACAGAGAGGCAGGTGTGGAACAAACCTGACTGAAGCAGTCTGTGGGAGGGAGTGAGCCCTGGCCATGGAGAGAGGGAGAGAAACAGTCTATCACAATGAGGAACCCATACACGGAAGAAAATCTCCGTAATATTTGACTTTGCAAGAAGAAGGGGCAGAATTTCTTAACAACCACCAGGACTTAAAGCTGGGAACTTTAAAAATTAGAGGGTTCAGCTCTGGGAGAGCCTAGAGGGCTATAGGAAGCTGAGTCCCCAGCCTTGAAGAGCCAGCACAGGAATGTCTGGGTGGCTCAGTCAGTTAAGTGTCTGTCTTTGGGTCAGATCATGATCCCAGGGTCATGGAGCCTGTGTCTCCCTCTGCTTGCCACTCTGTCTGCTTGTGCTCTCTCTCATTCTTTCTCTCTCAAATAAATAAAATCTTTAAAAAATAAAAAATAAAGAGCCAGCACAAAAAACAGCTCACCAGAGGTATCAGCATAGAAACAGCAGTTTAAAAAATGCCTGGGGGCTTGTCTCCCTCCCAATCCCATCTTGTTTCATTTATTCTTCTCCTACCCACTTAAGCCCCCATGTTGCATCACCACTTCCTCATATCAGGGAGATCATATGATAGTTGTCTTTCTCTGCTTGACTTATTTCGCTAAGCATGATACGTACCCCTGGGGATAAAAATATATGTTTATAAAAAATAAAAAATTAATTTAAAAAAATGCCTGAGGGCATACAAGAGGTTGGGGGTTGGGGGTTATTTACTAATCTGAGTTTGCTGAGGGATTTTTCCAGAAACAAAGGAGCTGGCAGTCACTATTTTCTTCTATCACCTGCCAGTATAAACACACAGCCACCTGCAGGAACTAGCATGACACTGACTCTTACTATATCACTTGCTTACATTGAGACCTATCCCTCCACTTTTTGGTGGATCTGCCCTTTCCAACCACACTTGCCTCAGTACTAATTCTATGGGTCACTCCCCTGAGATGACCAGGTGCAAACATTGCCAACACTGCATCCCTCTACCTGTTCACCTTGCAGGACCTTGGTCCTGGCACTGGTGGTGCACATTTTTTTTTTTAATCGCATGCCCCATCCACATGCAATTTGTGAATACACCCCAACCCAGTCCAAGCAGAGAGACAGATCTCATTTCCCAAACACATCAGCACTCACCTTGTTAAAACTACATGCCCCATGAATCTGGGGACCAAACAATGCCCAGAAGAGGCAGAGAGAGAGAGACTGCAGGTGACAGGACTGAAGGAAAACATGGCTAAGATACAACTGCAGGGCACGGCAACACACATAGGAGACACCTCTGAAGTGCCAGGTTATGTTGAACAGGGGACACTGTAGGACACTACAGGACCCCACCCCCCTTTTTTTTTTAAAGATTTTTAAGTCATGTCTACACCCAATGTGGGGCCCAAACTCACAACCCTGAGATCAGGAGTTGCATGTTCCACCAACATATGCTAATGTTCCAAACACAAAGAAACAGAGACAGTGTTAGACAAAATGAGGAGACAGGGGAATATATCCCAAATGCAGGAACAGGATAAAATCACAGCAAAAGATACAAGTTAAATAGATGTAATTAATATGCCTGATAGAAAATTTAAAATAATGTTCATGAGAAAGGGGTGGAGGAAATCAGTGAAACTCATAACAAAGGGATTAAAAAAATTAGCCAATCAGAGATGAAGAACACAGTAAGTGAAATTTAAATTGCAGTAGAGGGAATAAATAACAAGCTAGAGGAAGTAGAAGAATGAATTAGTTACCTGAAGGATGAATGGAAAGTAATCAACCTGAGCAGGTGAGAGAAAAAAAATATTATGTAAAATAAGAATAGACAGGAAACTCAATGACTCCATCAAATGTAAAAGTTTTCACATTATATGGCTCCTAGAGGAGAGAGAAAAGGGAACAGAAAATTTATTTGAAGAAATAGCTTACAAATTCCTTACCTGGGAAGAAACAGATATCAAGATCCAGGAGGCACAAAGATCCCTGAACAAAATCAACCCAAGTAGGTCCACACCAACACACATAGTAATTAGAATGGCAAAAAGCAGTGATAAAGAGAATTTTTTAAATTCTCTTTGTGATAAAGAGAATTTTTTAAATTCTCTTTGTGATAAAGAGAATTTTTAAAATTCTCTTTGTGATAAAGAGAATTTTTAAAAGCAGCAAGAGAAAAGAAGGCAGTTACTTACAAGGGAAACTGCATATGGGTATGAGAATTTTCCACAAAAACTTTGCAGGCCAGAAGAAAAAGGCATGATATATTTAAAGTGAAAAACCTGCAACCAAGAATAGGCTATCCAGCAAGGTCATCATTCAGAATAAAAGGAGAGATAAGGAGTTTCCCAAATAAACAAAGCTAAAGGAGTTCATGACCACTAAATCAGCCCTATATGAAATGTTTAAGTGTACTCTTTCAGTGGAAAGGAAAGACACTGAGAGTAACAAAAGGAGGAAGCACAAAATCAGTAAAAATACATTTTATAAAAATCAGTCAAAGGAATCACAAAAAGAAAAGAATGTAAAGTATATTACCATATACCTAAAAAGGGGAGGAGTAGATGAGTAAAGAATGGGTTCAAACTTAAGTGACAATCAACTCAAGATAGACTACAATATGCAGAAAATGTTATATACAAACACAATGATAAGCACAAATCAAAACCCAGTAATTGATATGCAAAAAAATAAAGAGAAAGGAATCCACGTATACAAGTAAAAAAAGCCAACAAGGAATGAAAGAAGAGAGCAAGAGAAGAAAGGAACAGAGAGGAGCTACAAAAAATAGTCATAAGGCAAGTAGCAAAATGACATAAGTACATACTTATCAATAATTACTTTGAATGTAAATGGACTAAATGCTCCGACTTAAAGACATAGGGTGGCAGAATGGATTAAAAAAAATCCATTGGTACACTGCTTATAAGAGACTCACTTCAGACCTAAAGACATCTTTAGATTGAAATTGAGAGGATGGAGAAATATTATCATGCAAACGTATGTCAAAAGAAAGGGTAGAAATTATTAAATTGGACAAAAAGATTTTTAAAACAAAGGCTGAAGCAAGAGACAAAGAAGGACACTATACAATAACAAAGGGGACAACCCAGTAAGAATAAATAACAATTGTAAATATTTACAATTGTTATTTATTCTTACTGGGTTGTCCCCTTTGTTACACCCAACATGGGAGCACCCAAGTACATAAAACAGTAACAAACATAAAGGAACTAACCAATAGTAATACAATTATAGTGGGGGACTTTAACAGCTCACTTACATCACAGGATAGATCATCCAAAGGAAAATAAAAAGGAAACAATGGTTTTGAATGGCACACTGGACCAGATGGATTTAATAGGTATATTCAGAACATTTTACCCTAAAACAGTAGAATACACATTATTTTCAAGTGCACATGGAATATTCTCCAGAATAGATCACATATAATGCCACAAAACAAGCCTCAACAAATTCAAGAAGATGGAAACCATACCATGCATCTTTTCTGACTATAATGCTATGAAACTAGAAATCAACCATAGGTAAAAATCCAGAGAAGCACAAATACATGGAGGTTAAACAATGAATGGGTCAACCAAGAAAGCAAAGAAGAAATAAATTACATGGAGAAAAATGAAAATGAAAATGCATTTGTTCAAGATCTTTGGGATGCAGCAAAAGTAGTTCTAAGAGGGAAGCTTATAGCAATACAGGCTTACCTCAAGAAGAAAATATCAAATAAATGAGACCTAACTTTCTAACCAAAGGAGATAGAAAAGGAAGAAGAAATCTAAAATCTAGCAGAAGGAAATAATACAGCTTAAAGCAGGAAGAAGTGATGTAGAAACTAAGAAAGCAATAGAATAGTTCAATGAAAGCAGGAGCTGTCTTTTTTGTTAAAGATCAACAGAATTGACAAACATCTAGCCAGACTCATCAATAATACAAAAAGAGAACTCAAAATTATAGTTCAAAGAGGAGAGTAAACAAGCAAAGCAGAGAAATACAAAGAATTGTAAGAGACTATTACGAAAAGTTATATGTCAACAAATTGGACAACGAAGAAAAATGGATAAATTCCTAGAAACCTATAACACCCCAAAACTGAAATAGGAAACTGTGAAAGCCTGATTTCCAACAATGAAATGGAATAAGAAATCAAACTCCGAACAAACAAAAGTCCAAGACCCAATGGCTTCATAGCTGAATTCTCCAAATTTTTAATACTAATTCTTCTGAAACTTTTCAAAAAAAAAAAAAAAAAATAGAAGAGGAAGAAAAACATCCAAACTCATTCTATGAGGCCAACATTACCCTAATATCAACATTAGATAAAGTAACCACAAAAAAAAATGAGAATCATAAGCCAATATCTCTGATGAAAACAGATATAAAAATCCTCAACAAAATATTAGCATTTTGAATCCAACAATACATAAAAAAATCATTTGCCACAATCAAGTCCGATTTATTTCTGGTTTGCAAGTGTGGTTCAGTATTTGAAAAATCAATTACTATGATACATCAAATCAACAAGAGGAACAATGTCACTATGATTTCAATAGATGCAGAAAAGGAATCTCACAAAGTACAACATTCATTCATGATAAAAAAAAAAAAACCCTCAGTGTAGGTTTACAAGGAACATATATCAACATAATAAAAGTTTTTTTATTTTTTTAATTTATTTTCAGCATAACAGTATTCATGATTTTTGCACCACACCCAGTGCTCCATGCAATCCGTGCCCTCTATAATACCCACCACCTGGTTCCCCCAACCTCCCACCCCCCTGCCCCTTCAAAACCCTCAGATTGTTTTTCAGAGTCCATAGTCTCTCATGATTCACCTCCCCTTACAATTTCCCCCAACTCCCTTCTCCTCTCTAACTCTCCATGTCCTCCATGCTATTTGTTATGCTCCATAAATAAGTGAAACCAACATAATAAAGGTTTTACATGAAAAACCTGCAACTAACATCATATTCAATGGTGAATAACTGACAGATTTCCCCCTAAGGTCAGGAACAAGAGAAGGATGTCCAGTCTCAAAACTTTTATTCTATATAATACCGAAAGTCCTAATCACAACAAGCAGACAAGAGAAAGGAATAAAGGGCATCCAAATTGGTAAGGAAGGAGCAAAACATCCACTAATTGTGAATAACATATATAGAAAACCCAAAAGACTACCAGAAAACTACTAGAACTGACAAATTCAAGGAGGTTGATGGATAAACAATCTGTTTTATCTCACACACCAATAATGAAGTAGAAAAAAGAAATTTTTTAAAAATCCCGTTTACAATTGCACCAAAAATAATAAAATACCTAGGAATAAGCTTAACTGAAGAACTGAAAGGCCTGCACATGGAAAACTATAAAATATTGATGAAAGAAATTGAAGATGACACAAAGAAATGGAAAGACATTCCATACTCATGGATTGGAAGAATACATATTGTCAAAATGTCCATACACCCCAAAGCAATCTACAGATTTAAAGCAATCAATATTTAAATAACAACAGCATTTTTCACAGAACTAGAAAAAATGATCCTATATTTTGTGTGGAACAATGAAAGACCATAAATAGCAAAAAACAATCTTAAACAAGAAAAAACAAAAAACAAAAACAAAAACTGGGGGTGTCACAATTCCAGACTTTAAGTGCTATTACAAAGCTATACTAATCAAAACAGTATGGTACTGGCACAAAAATAGATGCACAGATCAATGGAATAGAATAGAAAACCCAGAAATAACCCCACACTTATAACTCAATTGAAGGCAAGAATATTCAATGGCAAAAAGACAGTCTTTTCAACAAATGGTGTTGAGAAAGCCAGATGGCTACATATAATAGAATGAAATCAGACCACTTTCTTAAAACATATACAACAACAAACTCAAAATGGATTAAGGACTTAAACATGAGACCTGAAACCACAAAAATCCTGGAATAAAGTACAGGCAGTGATTTCTCTGACAAAGCCTATAACAATAACTTTCTCCTAAGGCAAGGGAAACAAAAGCAAAAATAAACTGCATCAAAGTAAAAAGCTTCTGCACAGTAAAGAAAACAACTAACAAAACCAGAAGACAACCTGTTGAATAGGAAAGATATCTGCAAATGACACATCCAATAAAAGATTAGTATCCAAAATATATAAAGAACTTAATACAACTCAATACCCCAAAACAAATAATCCCATTAAAAGTGGGCAGAAGACATGAACAGACACTTCTTCAAAGAAGACATACAGATGGCCAACAGACACATGAAAAGGTGTTCAACATCTGTTATTATCAAGAGAATTTGAATCAAAAGGAGATAGCACCTCACACTTTTCAGGGTGGCTAAAATGAACAGAATAAGAAACAAGTGTTGGCGAGGATGTGGAGGAAATGGAACCTTCATGCTCTGCTGGGAAAAATGCGAACTGGTGCAGCCACTGTGGAAAACAGTAGAGAGGTCCTTCAAAAAGTTAAAAATAGAACTAGGCTACAATCCAGTAACTGCACTACTGGGTATTTACCCATTGATACTAAAACACTAACTGGAAAGAATACATGCCCCTTTTAGGTTTATTGGAGCAATTATTTATAATGGCAACAGCCCAAGTATCCATTGATAGGTGAAAGGAAAAGAAGATGTGGTGTGAGTGAGTGAGTGAGTGTGTGTGTGTATGTGTGTGTGTATGTTATTGAGTCATTTAAAAAAATGAAATCTTGCTATTTGCAACAACATGGATTGCAACAACAATATACTCTAGAGAGTATAAAGTAAAATAATCCAGTGAGAGAAAGACAAATAGCATATGATTTCACTCATATGTAGAATTTAAGAAACAAAACAAATGAACAAAGTAAAAAAAGAGACAAAACAGAAGACAAACTCTTAACTGTGAGGAACAAACTGATGGTTCCCAGAGGGGAGGTGTGTGGAGAGATGGACAAAGTTAGGTGAAGAGGGTTAAGAGTACACTTATCTTGATGGGCACTGAGTAATATATGGAACTGTTGACTCGCTATATTATATACACCCAAAACTAATATAAAACTGTATATTAATTACATTGGAATTAAAATTTTAAAATCTCACTAGAAACTGAGAATAGAAGGGTTTTTGTTTTCATTTTGTAAGCAGAAGGTTTTTAATGAACAGACTGAATTTTAATGAAAATCTAAATAATAGCCAATTCTGTAGAAAGCTGATGTTCTTTTAATACATCTTGGTATTCTATATGTATAGTTCATAAAGATATGTAGAAGCTTTGAATTAACTTGATTCAAGTACTAGAGGCTTTTTTTTAATCTTTAAAAGATGATATCTTTGTTATATTGACATGAAAATAAAATTTATTCTTAAGGTACCAAAATAAAGCATTTCTTTTATAATTATCTTATGCTTCATTTCAAGCTCTTACACAAAATAATTTTAAGGATCTTATATAGAAATTCTTGTAAATTTTTAAATAGTTATTCAAGAGTAATCTATCTTTTTATAGTGATTTAGGTGTGTTATCTCCAGTTATATTGATTTGAAATCATAGCACTGGGCAAATTTTTCTAACAATATGATCATAAAAAGGAATTTCTTTAAACCGATAAAATACATATATATATATTTAAAAAAATACAGAGGTGCCTGGGTGTCTCAATTGGTTAAGGATCTTCCTTCATCTCTGATCACAATCGCAGGGTTCCGGGACTGAGCCCACGTCAGTCTCCACACTGAGCAGGGAACTTGTTTCTCCCTCTCCCTCTGCTCTCCTGTCCCCGACCCTGCTTATGCTGTCTTTCAAATAAATAAAATATATTTTTAAAAAATCTATAAAATACCTGTAGCAAACTTTATACTTACTATTGGATTACTAATGTGTTCCCCTTAAGATCTGGAATAAAGAATTGGTGTCACTCTCAGCATTCCTATTAAACACTTTACTGAAATTTACTGTCAGGTAATAAAAAGAAATTGAAGGACTATACAATGAAAAGGAGAACTAGAATGGTTTCTATTCATAGATAACACAATTGTCTATATAGAAAATTTTAAAGATTCTACAAACAAGCATATAGAACTAACAAGTTTAGCAGGGTCTCAGAACACAAGATCAACAAACAAATCAATCATATTTCTATATTTTAACAATAAACAACTGGAAATTTTTAAAAACATTGCTCACACAGAAATGAAGTACTTAGATATAAATCTAACAAAATATGTAGGATCTGTATTTAGAAAGCTATGCAACACTGATGAGAAAAATCAAAGACCGAGGTATATCATGTTTATGGATTAAAGGAACAATATTGTTTAAGATATCTATTTTTGTCAAATTGATCATAGTTTCAATGCAATACCTATCAAAATCCAAGCAGGATTATTTTATAGACATTTCCAAATAAGTTTATTATTTATATGAAAAACAAAAGAACTAGAATAGTCAAAATAACTTGGGAAATAAAGAATAAAGAGTGCACATTTCATCTAGGTTTAAGATTATTTTAGAGCTACAATAAATAAAACAATATTGGTGAAAAGCTAGATGCATAGATCAAAGAAACTAAAAATCCAGAAATAAACCCAGACAAATATGGTCAATTGAGTTTTGACAGACACAAAACAGGTCAATGAAGAATTGGTAGTATTTTCCAAGGTTTCTTAAACAAGTATATGTCCGTATGTGCGGAAAAAAAAATTTCAAACTACATTTCACACCATATAATAATTGGGCCCAAAATGGATTCTAGACTTAAATGTACAACATACAACTAAACAACTTTCAAACAAATGAGATGATGTCATATCAAAGAGTCCTTAGATACAACCCCAAAGTTATAATACATTAAATAAAAATATAGTAAGTTATCCAAAGGCGCACCTACACCCCAGTGTTTATAAAAGCAGTGTCCATAATAGCCTGTGTGTGTATGTGTGTGTACACATACACGGTGGAATATTACTCAACCATCAGAAAGGATGAAATCTTACCATTTACATCAACATGGATGGAACTGGATGGTATTTTGCTGAGTGAAATAAGTTAATCAGAGAAAGACAATTATATTACTTCTCTCATATGAGAAATATAAGAAACAGTACAGAGGACTCTAGGGGAATAGAATGGGAAGAAATCAGAGAGGGAGACAAAACATGAGAGACTCTTAACTGAGGTTTGCTAGGGGGATGGTGTTAACTGAGTGACAGGCATTAAGGAGGGCATGGGATGTGATGAGCACTGGGTATTACATACAACTGATGAACTACTGAACTCTACGTCTGAAACGGAAGATGTCTACATGTTGGCTAATTTAATTTAAAAAATACAATCAGATGCACCTCTCCATCCCTAAAAACTTCTGCTCCACAAAACATACTGTAGAAAGAACAAAAATACAAGCCATAAACTGGGAGAAAATATGTGCAAGTTGTGTGTCAAAGCAGGACTTGTATCTAAAATAAATATCAATCTCTCAAAATTCAGTAAGCAACAAACCTAATAAAAAATATTTGACATCATTAGTCATTAGGGAAAGCATATTAAGATGAGATACCACTATATATCTTTTAGAATGTCTAGAATAATTTTTAAAAAATTTTTTAAGTTTTTTTTTAAGTAGTCTCTACATCCAGTGTTGGGCTTGAACTTAACCCTGAAATCAAGAGTTGCATTCCAACTGAGTCAGCCAGAGGCCCCTAGAATGTCTAAAATACTGTTTTTTAACTAAATATGCAAGCACGATGAGAAAGTGTAAAACATTTGGAGCTCTCATACTGCTGTTAGAAATGCAAAATTATACAATCATATCAGAAAAACAAAAATTGTGAAAAAGTGGAAAGAAGAAAAGAAAATATATTGTCAGTCACTTCATAAAAATGAAATGCAAATGGCATATAAACAAGTGGGAAATTTTTCAGTCCCAACATTAAAGAAAGAAATGAAAGTAAAATATCAGGGAGATCCTAGTCTTCATGATTCATCACTGACACAGATTTTTAAAATAACAGTACTCAATATTCGTGAGGATTCACTAAGACATATATTCTCATAAACTACTGGTGGCAATGCAATTTGTTAAAGCTCCCAGGAACATGATTTGTAAATATCTGTCACGAGTTATAAAAAATTTCATCCTCTCTGAATCAGTAATTTTACTTCTATGAATGGATCCTAAGGAAGTAATCAAAAATGAAGACAGAGATTTATATATAAAGAAATTCAGCATGGCATTATCTTCAATACAGAAACACTAGAAACAACTTTAATACACAAAAGACTTATAAATTCAATTATGGCACAACTATAAAGCAGAATATTATTCAGTATTAAAAATATTTAAGAAGTGTTTTTGATGACATGGGAGAATATTTCTGATCCAGTAAAAAAAAATTAGGGTAGAAAATTTTTTATAGTATGACACTGATTATATATACATAAACACGTATATATGTATGATTTTAAAAGTGTTAGGATTATTTATATGTGGAGACACACACAGACACACGCACATACACACCCCCATTAAGACCACTAGACTAGACTTTGCTGTTTCATTTTTAAAATATTTAAAATTTTTCTTAAATCTTCTGGCTTTTTCACATTTGAAATTATTATCAGAAAAACTTACGTTGTTTTGCTGTGGTGAGCACTGGGTGTTGCATGAAGTGTTGAATGACCAAATTGTATACCTGAAAGTAATATTACACTGTATGTTAACTAAGATTTAAATAAAAACTTTTTAAAAAATTACATTATTTTAAATTGTTTTCCTTTATGGGGCACCTGGGCGGCTTAGTCAGTTGAGTGCCTGACTCTAGGTTCAGTTCAAGTCATGATCTTCATAGGGCATGAGATGAACCGCATATGGGACTCCAGGCTTGGTTGAGAGTCTCACAATACCGCTCCCCCCACTTGGACTGGCACACATGCTCTCTCTCAAATCTTAAGCAAAACAAAACACTTCCCCCCTCCAAAAAAAAAAACCTGAAGTAAAAAAGTTTTCCTTTAAAATGTATTATAAGATCTGTATTTTATGTCTCCTTCAGCTGGAGACCTGCACTATGTCAGATGTAACTGTGTCTAAAGGGAAAATGTCAAGGATGTAGTTTCCCTCAGGATTATAGGATACAAGGATCTCCACTCCCTAGATAGCCATGATCTCTTATTGGCAAAAATAACTTCAGTTATAAGATCTTAGATTTTTACGGATCACATAATGGCCATCAACATCATAAAAAAATACATTGTGTTCCACCCAAACCTGACTGAGAAAATTTCACAAATTACGTATCATGATATACAATATCATAAAATATCTGAAATCTTTTAAATATCTCTATCACCATGTAACTCATACCCCATAATGAACAAAAGAGGATGGACAGAGAGGATGTCCTTTCATTTCATTGATAAAATGAGGTGTTTAAGTCAAAGTTTTCAGTCATTCTAGATTCCCTGGTACTTCAGATATTAAACTTCTATACATCTCAAGTTACCTAAATTTTACCTATCAGATTGTTAAATAGGAATGCCATAATACAGATTAGGAGAATGCAAGATTTACAAGAGTTTTTATAAGCAATTAACTGGGGAAAATAATTAGGGAAAATATAAGCTAAAAGGAATGTTACATTTAGATACATACCAAGCAAATTCACCTTGAAGAAATAATGACAGATAATGGATTCATCTGTCTACACAGGATCAAGAAACAGATTTTAAATACTTTTGACCTTAACTGAAAATATTGTGTTTCTATACAATTAATAATATGAGGCAAGATATGACATTAAAGGCTTACTTCATGAAATGACTCTTGAGGGTTTGTTGTTTTTATCATTATTATTATTATTTTACTGAGGAGGATTTCTGTAGTTCTGTAGATTCATTTAAAATGAGTGGGAAGAACTTCTGGTTTCCGCTTAGGAGGTTAAAAAAAAAAAAATAGCAAGAGAGCATCATTTTAACCCTTACGACAAGAACAACAAGATGCAAGATGATAGCCAAATTTATAACTCAACCTGAACCCATCAAAGATTAAAGATTCAGGGCAATAAAAGCTAAGAAATAAATATCTTCAGGAGGTGAGGTGGCATGAATACTTTTTAACTGGGATAGACCTTGCCAGATGCCACTAAGAAGAATTCAGCTTACATTTTCTTAAACCAATTACTAAAGACCAAATGTGGCTAAACAAAACCCCATGGGGCATAGATATAAAGGGAATTTGCACGTACCTGCAGCCTCTTACCACATACTTCGCTGGGAACTCACAAAAAAAGATGGGAGGCAAGGCAAGATTTTTAATAAGGCATCACTTATGGGAACACTATTTACCAGGAGAAAGGATATGAAACCTCTATTTGGATCCTTCCCCTTTATTTTCCCTACCCAACAAAGGCTTAAGCCACTGTGGAAGAGCAGCAAACTCTGTGACCCTTAGGGCACTAGTTTTTATAGTAAAAAGCAAGCGTCTTGTTCTTATTGTAAGGGTTAACAGAAAACACAACAAAACCTCTACTGGTGGGAAGGATGGGAGCCGGAGACAGACCTCTAGGTGGGTGTTGGTTAGCTTAATTCCTGATTAAATTGGCTTAATGCCCAACTGTAAATGCCTAGCAAAAGGAAAGGTGTGCTCATTTCCAGTAGAAGAACTATGTACCTCAGTCTCTACTTCCCTATACAAAATATCTATCTTTCAATAAAAATTATGTGGCATTTCAAAAAGAAAAACACCCACATTATCAGGAGAAAAATCAATCAACAGTAGATTCAGATATTATACAAGTTTTGGAAATACTAGAGCGCTTCAATATAATGTTAATGGCCTGGTGGAAAAGATGGGCAACATGCATTATCAGACGGTTAATTTCAGCCAAGATGGAAACTCTAAGAATTGAACGTAAATAAATGCCAGCCATGAAAAACAAAGTAAAAAATAAAATCTAAAATGCCCTTCTTTATTAATTAGTAGATATGACGCAGCAGAGAAAAGGACCAGTAGGCTTGAAGCCAGGTCAATAACAATCACCTGAACTAAAACATAAAGGGGGTTTAAGGACAGGGATAAGAGAACTCTTAGAAGCTGTGAAGGAGATGGTGGGAGATGCCCTGTACTGGCCTCATAGAGCAAGCTAGACCACGGAAACAAGATCCTCACTGCGCATGTGCTTCCAGTAGTTCTTTTCCCCTGTTCATTCCGTCCCAATAAAAACAGTGCCAGCCCTTCAAGCATCCCATCCCCTACATGGTAGAAATAAGACTTTGTCGCAAATATCCATGCAGATCTCCACCTTTTCTTTTCCCTTCCTTCGGGGAAGGCCTCTGGCTGTTGTTATTAACACTGGTATGGATACTCTATACCGTTAGCTCCAGGCTGGTAACAGTAAACCCCAGTAAACTGGATCTTACCGCTCTCAGCCAATCCAATAAATATATAAAGCAATGCAGAAATACAGGCAAACTTTCTCTACCAGGGTGGTCTTCTCAACACGTCCAGTACTACTGCCTCAAACATAACTCACTCCTGTGCATTCTGTTTCTTACATATGTTTATAAAGCTGGTCACAATAAATATTATCACCGCGTACACCATGAGTGCATTATGGCGTGTTCTAATATTCGGCGTCCACTAGGGATCCCTGTTACTGCCACTTGATCAGGTATTAGGTTTTGTTGTTGCTCATCAAAAAAAAAATGTTTATGGGTGGAGAGATATCCCCCACTGGAACAGTAGCAAGGTCACTTGGATAAAGTTAGATGGTTGGTGACTGGATGTTTTCCAAGGATCATGGCAAAAAGTTGAAATGTTGTAAGAGGGCTATAGAGGGAAGTGGTGCATAAATTGATGTCTTGCTTCCTCTGCCTTTGGAGGAATTTTTTAGAACTTTTGAGTCCTTAAAGAAAGGAAGACGGGAAAACCTTTCTCATTGCATCCAGGGAAGCTACTGGAACTTATCATTTGCCCTAGAGAGGTCATGGGCAAAAACCCCATCCACCACCTCCTCCATTTCCAACAAGACCGTCACTTAACCACTTAAGAAACAGGGAGTTACTAAGGGAAAACAGAATGGCTGTTATAGTAGCCATGCAGGCAGTTTGAAACTAAATATCATATAGCATTTTATATAGGAGATTGAAGGGGGCACCAAATTAATATAAGAGCTAGCTCCCTCCAGAAGTGCTATCATCAGCATGAAGAGGGGTCCTTAAAGCCTTAGGATGTCCATTTGCATGAAGAAGGAGTTATATTACTTTTATTGCATGAAGTTGCATGTTAAGCAACAGGAAGAATAATACAGAATTGTTTGGGTTTATCGTTAATGCTAAGGAAGGCTACTGCCTTTGGTGGATTTGGGAATACAGACCCCCCCATTGGGAGATACTCCTGATATCAATATAAAATGGATTACTTCACTGAGGCAGTTGCCACTTTAAGATAGTTGTTGTGTTAACATAGTTACTGAGGGATCAAGTGAGAATTCTTTATAATATAACCTTGATACAGAAGATGTAAGGTGATTTAATATGAGCATATCTTTTCCAAAAGGCCATTGTCCTTGCATTTGCTCTTCTCACTGGGAGAAACTTATATTACCCTACCTCAAGAAATAATGAAACAATAATAAGAAAATAATAAAAAGAGCCCCAGAATGTGTCTTAGGTTTCTACCTAGGATGGAAAAAATGTGGGAAACAAGAAGTTAAAGAGAGGAAATTTCCTAGTTAATTTGGTTGTAACAAATGACTACTAAACTTAGTGTTTTAAAACAATGACAACAGGGGAGAAGGCCCAAGATGGTGATGTAAAAAGACCCTGAACTCGCCACCTCCTTGGACACACCAACTTGATACCTATTTATAAAGCAATTCCTCCTTAAGAAAAACTGTGGATTGATTGAACAGCTTCTGCACAACAAAAAATAGACCACATAGAGAATGATAGAGAGACAGAGACATGGTAACAAAGGGAAACCTCACCCCCAACATTGAACTGAAGTAGGAAGGGAAAGTACTGAGGGACCATGAGCAGATTTGTCTATGCTGGGACGTGGTGTGGTGGGGTATAGCTTAAAAGGGCACCTTGAATTTAAAGGGTCCAGCTCTAGAATTCTGACACAAATGGTGGAGGAGCTGCTGGAACTCTCTTTTAGTTGGAGGAGGTGGAGATTACCACAGTTAACATTTCTCCTTCACCTTGATAGTGCAGATGGAAGTAGAGTCTGGATATCATAGCCAGCCTGCCACCTCAGTGAGCCCTGGGATTCTATCCAAGCTAGCCCTACATGCCTGGGGGTACAGAAAAAAAAAAAAAGCCACAGTTTAAAAGAAGAACTAGAATATAAAGGATCCACCTCTAGAACTGCATCAAATGGCTCTAACCCTCTCCAGTTCAAGCCACCCTGCCATGGTGGCCCCAGCACAGCACACATCAGAACACATTCTGGCAGCACTCACTACAGCTCCAGACATCTGGTCAAGGTGAGGCAGGTATGAAGCACTGGAAACGTTCAGGCTCACACCACTTTGACTCTAATTTCCCAAGAAGCCCCGGCACATGGAGCACCCCAGGATTCCCCAGCTCACAGCCACTTCAACTTCAACTCTGCTGCCAGGGTGCATTCTGGGTAGAAAGTACTAGGATCACCCTAGCCTGTGCCCAGTACAGCTCCAACCATCTCACCAGGGCAGCCCACCATAGAGTACTTCAGGACACCCAGTCCAAGCCAGATACAGCTCTAGTCAGCCAGCCAAAATCACCAGGCTCACATAGTCTATACAGGGCATAAACATACACAAGACCATTCCTTCCAGTTTGGGAGAAGTAGCTCTTCTTAATTCATAGAAATAAACTTAGAAAGTCAAGCAAACTGAGACACATGAATATGCCTCAAATGAAAGAACAAGACAAAACCTCAGAAAAAGAGTGAATTGAACTGGAAATATGCACTCTTCCTGACAAAAGTTCAAAGCAGTGGTCATAAAGATATTCACCGGACTGGAAAGAGGAATGAATAAACTCAATGAGAACCTCAACAAAGACGTAGAAAATATAATAAAGAACTCATCAGAGTTTAAGAATACAATAACTGAAATGAAAAAGATAGTAGAAAGTATCAACAGGTTAGAAAATGCAGAATAGATCAGTGATCTGGAAGATAGGGTAATAGAAAGCACTCAAGCCAAGATCAAAAAGAAAAAAGAATTTAAAAAATGAGAATAGGTTATATGAGCTCTTTTGGACAACATTGTGTAAACAAATATTCATATTATAGGGGTTCTAGATATAGAAGAAAGAGGAAAAAAGGCATAAAACTTATTTGAAGAAATAATAGCTGAAAGCTTCCCTGACTTAGGAAATGAAACAGACACGCAGGTTCAGGAAGCACAGAGAGTTCCAAAATAAGACAAACCCATGGAGACTCACAACGTATAATAGTTAAAAAGTCAAAGATTAAAGACAGAAGATCTTAAAAACTATGAGAGAGAAATAGTTATATACAAGTGTACAAGTGAAATCCCATAAAGCTGTTAGCTGATTTTTTCAGTAGAAACTTAGACACAAAGGCAGTGGCATGATATATTCCAAGTTCTGAAAGGAAAAAAATCTGCAACCAAGTATACTCTACCTGGCAAGGTTATCATTCAGAATTGACGAAAAGATAAAGTTTCCCAAACAAAAGTTAAGGGAGCTCATCACTATTAAACCAGGCTTATAAGAAATGTTGAAAGGACTTCCTTAAGTGGAAAACAAAGTCCATAATTAGAAGAAGATTATGAATAAAAATGTTATGAGTAAAAACAAACATGCAGTAAGAGTAATAATCACTTATAAAGCTAGTACAAAGGTTAAAGACAAAAGTAGTAAAATTAACTCTATGTAAAAAAATTAAGGGGACTCACAAAATAAAAAGTAAAATATGACAACATATATAAAAACACTGAAGGGGGAAATTATTTTAGAATGTATACTAATTTAAGTGGCCATCAACTTAGTAGAAATAATAGCACAATAGATACAGTAAAAATAAAGGAAAAAAAGCCAAGTATAACACTAAAGAAAGTCATCCATCACAAGGAAGGAAAACAAGAGAAGACAGGAAAAGAAAACTACAAAACAACCAGAAAACAATGAACAAAAGTAAGTATGTACCTATCAATAATTAATGTAAAGGACTAAATGCTCTAATCAGAAGACGTAACATGACTGAATGAATAAAATAAACCTAAGACCCATCTATATGAATCATGTCAGACCTAAAGTTTGAAAGTGAAGAAATGGAAAAAGATATTCCATACAAGTGGAAATGGGGGGAAAAAAGTGGGGCAGCAATACTTATGCCAGACAAGATTAGACTTCAAATCAAAGCCTGTCACAAGAGACAAAGAAGGACATTACATAATGATAAAGGGATCAACACAACAAGGAGGATCTGGCCATTGTGAATGTTTATACACCCAGCAAAAGAACACTTAAATACATAAAGCAAATATTAATAGACATACAGGGAATAATTGACAGTAATACAATAATAGTAGGGGACTCTAACACCCCACTAAGATCAATAGATAGACCATCCAGCCAGAAAATCAGTAAGGAAACAGTGACTCTGAAGGACACATAGACCAGATGGACCTTACAGATAGATACAAAACATTCCATCTAAAAACAACAAAATATGCATTCTTTTCAAATGCATATGGAATGTTCTCCAAGATAGAGCACATGTAGGCCACAAGTCTCAAATTTAATAAGACTGAAATCATAACAAGAATCTTTTGTGACCACAATGGTATGAAACTAAAAATCAATTACAAGGAAAAAAAAACTGGAAAAACAAACACATAAAAACTAAACAACATGCTACTAAATGCCCAATGGGTCAGTGAGGAAATTAAGGAGGAAATAAAAAATACATGGAGACAAATGAAAATATTATGTTCTAAAACCTTTGGGATACAGCAAAAACAGTTATCAGAGGAAAATTTAGTGATACAGGACTAACACAAGAAAGAAAAATCTCAAGCAATCTAACTTTATACCTAAAGTAACTAGAAAAGAAGAATGAAGCCCAAAGTCAGTAGAAGAAAATAAGAGTAGAAATATAATAGATAATAAAAAAGAGAAAACAGCTTGTTCTTTTAAAAGATAAAATTGATAAACCTTTAGCCAGATTCATCAAGGAAAAAAGGAGAAGACCCAAATGAAATGAAATGAAATGAAATGAAAGAGAAGTAACCACTGACAGCACAAAAATACAAAGGATTGTAAGAGATTACTATGAAAAATTATGTCAATAAATTGGATAACCCAAAAGAAATAAATTCCTAGAAAGATACCTCTTGTAAGCTGAATCAAGAAGAAACAGAAAATCTGTACAGACTGATTACTAGTCATTTATCTTATTACTAGTAATAAGACTGAATGAGTCATCAAAAAACTTTCAACAAACAAAAGTTCAGGAACAGATGGATTCACAGGTGAATCCTACTAAATACTTAGAGTTAAAAGCTATTCTCCTCAGACTGTTCCAAAATATAGGTAAAAAAAACCCACAAAACTCCCAAACATTTTATAAGATCAGCATTACCCTGATAACAAAACAGTAAGAAAGGAAGGAAAGATGGGAAGGAGAGAACGAGAAGAAAAGAGAGAAGAGAGAAAGAGAAAGAAGAGGAAGTGATGAGGGAGCAGGAGGCTGGCTGAGGACGGAGCAAGAGCTGGCGCCTCGAACCCCCTCTCCACCCGCTCCCCTCCATATGTGTAGTATTCCTCAGGCACCCCTGACTGCCATAAAACGATAAATAGTTAACTTGCAGGGATCGCAATCCTGCAGAACAGGAATCTCCCTTGCTCTACAGATGTCCTAGAGACCTAAACAGGGAGGTTACCTTATCAATAGCACAAATTTCCAGAGGCAAATAACTCTTGGTTCCTGAAGCCCTAATGTCTCCCTCCCACCATAAACTGGAGGAGACTAAGGTAGAAGGGAATGTAAATGACAGCAGGATCATAATGCCCCACCAAGAATCTCCCAACTATCTTGATGTTAATGCCTGACCTAAAGACGACATTGATCAAGCCATAAGGGCAAGGCCTCCCCCCGGCACCTTGTAGGCCCTCCCTAACATGTGAGAACTCTGTTGAAACCTCCCATCCCTTCCCCTGCCCTTCCCCCAACCACAAGGTATATAACATGCCGACCCTCACAACCCGGGGCAGCAGCTCTTCCTGCCCACGGGTCCTGTCCCCGTGCTTTAATAAACCACCATTTTGCACCAAAGATGTCTCAAGAATTCTTTCTTGGTCATCGGCTCCGGACCTCAACCCACCGAACCTCACCTAGGTTCTAGAACTTCATCGGAAGGAAGGAAGGAAGGAAGGAAGGAAGGAAGGACAGACAGAAGGAAAGAAAAAAGGAGGGAGGGAGGGGAACAAGGGAGGAAAAGAGGAAGGAAGGAAGGAGAAGGAAAGGAAAGAAAGAAAAACAAAGGAAAGAAAGAGAGAGGGAGGGAGGGATGTCTATACACCCAGGAAGGGAGCACCTAAATACATACAGCAAATAGTAATAGGTATACAGGGAAAAACTGACAGTACTACAATAATAGAGGGAGGGAAGGAGGGTGGGAGGGAGGGAGGGAGGAAAGAAGGAAAAGAAAAAGGGATGGGGGAGGGAAGGAGGAAAGGAGGAAGGAAGGAAAGAAAAAGAAAGACTACATTCAATGTCTCTGATGAAGACAGATGCAAAATTTTCAACAAAATATTAGCAAACCACATTCAATAATAGGGTTAAAAAAAAAAGAACAGGGGCGCCTGGGTGGCTCAGTGGGTTAAAGCCTCTGCCTTCAGCTCGGGTCATGGTCCCAGGATCCCGGGATGGAGCCCCGCATCGGACTCTCTGCTGTACAGGGAGCCTGCTTCCTCCTCTCTCTCTCTGCCTGCCTCTCTGTCTACTTGTGATCTCTGTCAAATGGATTAATAAAATCTTAAAAAAAAAAAAAAAACATTCACCATGATCTAGTGGGATTTATTTGGAGAATGCCAAGTGTTCAAATGCAAGTGCTGATCTTTGATAAGGACATGTGACAGTGTGACATTGCTCCAGGAAGCTCCCAACTATTTTACTGTTAATGCCTTACTAAAAGGAAAAACACCTCAGCCTGACAAAGACAAGGCCTCTGGTTTCTGGCAGGTCCTCTTTAGCATAGGAAAGTTCTTTTGAAACCTCCCGTTTCCTTACCTCCCCCAAGCCCATGGTATATAATCAGCAATGCCTCACAACCCCAGTGCAGCAGCTCTTTCTGCCCGAGGATCCTGTCCCTGTGCTTTAATAAAATCACCTTTTCGCACCAAAAAAACTCAAAAAACAAAACAAAACAAAAACCCAAACCAAACAAATGCAAGCGCTGATTGTAAATCAATCAATGTGATACAGCCCATTAACATAATAAAGGATAAAAATGAAATGATCTCAACAGATGCAGGAAAAGCATTAAAAAAAAATTCAACATTGGTTCATGAAAAAACAGAGTGGGCTTAGAGGGAACATACATCTGCGTTATAAAGATCATATATGAGAAACATAAAGCTAACATCCCACTCAAATGGTGAAACTCAGAGAGCTTTTCTTCTAAGATCAAAAACAAGACAAGGATGTCCACATTCAACATGGTACTGTAAATCCTGGCCAGAGTAATCAGACGAGAAATAAAAGGCAACCAAATTAGTAATAAAGAAGTAAAACTCTCAATTCATGGAGATTTGATACTATATATAGTATCAACTAAAAAATGCCACCAAAAAAACTATTAGCATAAATGAATTCAGTTAAGTTGCAGGAGGCAAAATTAACATACAGAAATCTGTTGCTTTCTATATTCTAATAAAGTATCAGTAAGAGAATTTTAAAAGCAATTCTATTTACAATTGCACCAAAAATAATAAAATACCTAGGAATGAATTTAACCAAGGAGATGAAGACTGATAGAAAAAAACTGAAGATGACACAAATTCAAAGACATATTGTGCTCATGGATAATAATACTATTAAAATGTCCATACTACCCAAAGCAATTTACAAATTCAATGCAATCTCTATGAAAATTCCTATAGCATTTTTTTTAAGAACTAGAACAAATAATCTGAGTTTTTAATAAAACCATAAAAGACTCCAAATAGTCAAAGATGTCTTGAGAAAAAAGGACAGAGCTGGAGATATCATGCTCCCTGATTTCATGCTATGCCACAAAGCTATAGTAATCAAAACAGTATGGTACTTGCACAAAAATAGACACATAGATCAAAAGAATAGATAGCACAGAAATAGCCCCATGCTTATATGGTCAATCTACAACAAAGAAAGAATATACAATGGGGTAAAGACAGTCTCTTCAATAAATGGTGCTGGGAAATCCAGACATCTCCATGCAAAATAATGAAACTGGGCCACTTTCTTACACTATACACAAGAACAAATTCAAAAGGAATTAAAAACCTAAATGTGAAACCATGAAATTTCAATTTCAAACCATGAATTTTCTAGTAGAAAATAGAGGCAGGAATCTTTTTGACATCAGCGCTAAAATTTTTTTTTCTAAATGTCTCTCTTCAGGGAAGGAAAACAAAAGCAAAACAAACAAAAACCCTGCTGAAACTAGACCACAACAAAAAGCTTCTGCACAGCCAAGCAAATCATAAACAGAATGAAAAGACAACCTACCGGATAGAAGATATTTGCAAATGATATATTCAGTAACAGGTTAATATATACAAAATATATAAGAAACAAGTACAACACACACACACAAATAATCCAGTTTAAAAATGAGCAGAACACCTGAATAAACGTTTTTCCAAAGACAGACAGATGGCCTATCGACCCATGAAAAGATATTCAACATCCCTAACCATCACTGAACTGCAAATCAAAGCCACAAGGAGATATCACCTCATATCCATTGGAATGGCTGGGATTAAAAAGACCAGAAATAGCAAGTGTTTGGGAAAATGTAAAAAAAAATTAAAGCCTTAATTCCCTGTTAGTAGGAATGTAAATTGGTGCAACTACTGTGGAAAACAGTGTGGAAGTTCCTTATAAAAGTTAAAAATACCATATGATCCAGTAATTCTACTTACTACTGGGTATTTGAATTTAAAAAAAACAAAACAAAACACTAATTCAAAAACACATATGTACCCCTATGTCTACTGTAGCATTATTTACAATAACCAAGATATGCAAGTAACCTAAGTGCCAGTGGATGAATGGGTAAAGAAGATACATTATATATATAAGATTGAATATTACTTGGCCTGAGACCTTGCCATTTGTGACAACATATATGGATCTAGAGGGTATTACACTAAGTGAAATAAGAGAAAGACAAATACCATATGATTTCACTTATATGTGGAATTTAAAAACCAATACAAATAAATGACAACAACAACAACAACAACAACAACAACAAAAAAAAACAGACCCATAATTACAGAGAACAAACTGCTGGCTGCCAGGGTAAGGGTGCGTGAGAGATGGACAAAGTGAGTGAAGATGTGGGAGAGGGTTCAGGCTTCTAGCTACGGAACAAGTCACAGAAATGAAAGGTACTACATAGGAAATACAGTCAGTGTTCTTGTGATGGCATTATATGGTGACAGATGGTACGTACGCTTGTGCGCACAACATAAGGTACAGAATTGAAACCAATGTAATGTTGTACATTACCTATACTTCAGTACAAAAAATGACAACATATATTTTGTTCTTAAATCTACATTGAGCAGGGTTTATTGGGGATAGTTCAATCGATGTTCCACCTAGCATGTACTAGAAGAGCTAGAGGCTAGAACTGGAATGTTCTGAAAGCTCTCTCACTCATATGGCTGGAAGATACTCAAAACTCAGCTAGACCCATTAGCTTGAAAACCTGCATGTGGTTTTTCTGTGTGCTCTGGGCTTCCTCACAACAGGGCGACTGGGTTTCAAGGGCTCCAAGGGCAAAAAGGCAGGTGGAGAGCCAGATAGGAATTCTATCATATTTTCTAACCTAGCTTTGTAAATCATGTAATGTAATTTCCCCCTGAATTCTATTAATTAAAAGTACCTAAAGTTGATTTATATTCAAAGGGAAGGGTGGGAAAGGGGTGCCTAGTGGCTCAGTGGGTTAAAGCCTCTGCCTTCGGCTCAGGTCATGATCCCAGGGTCCCGGGATCTAACCCCACATCGGGCTCTCTGCTCAGTGGGGAGCCTGCTTCCCTTCCTCTCTCTCTGCTTGCCTCTCTGCCTACTTGTGATCTCTGTCTGTCAAATAAATAAATAAAATCTTTAAAAAAGGGTGGGGTAGTCGGTCCCACTTTTTGTGGCAGGAGTCAAGAATTTATGGATATATTTTAAAACCACTACCATCTGTCCACTGGCACAAATTATTTACATTATTCCCATATGCAAAATACACTCAAGACCCGCCAAGATCCCCCACAGCTTTCATTTATTATAGAACCAGGCTCAGCATTATCACTTTTTTTTTTTAAAGATTTTATTTGACAGAGAGAGCAAGCATGAGAGTGGGATAAGGTGTAGAGGGAGAAGCAG
This sequence comes from Mustela erminea, assembly GCF_009829155.1. Classification (NCBI taxonomy): domain Eukaryota; kingdom Metazoa; phylum Chordata; class Mammalia; order Carnivora; family Mustelidae; genus Mustela; species Mustela erminea. The sequence goes on from NC_045618.1 coordinate 10,668,501, forward strand.
ATACCCCACAGAGCAGGGAGACTAATTCAGGGCTCAATCTCAGGACCCTAGGATCATGACCTGGCTGAAGGCAGCCACTTAACCGACTGAGCCACCCAGGCACCCCTCACCATTATCATTTATTCTAATTTGTTCTAGGTGGGAGTGAAACACTTCAGGTATGTCTCCTTGAGTCTAGCTGGTCAAGTGAAGTTTTTCTTAGTTGAACACCTATGAACCAAAGAATAACTTTTTTACCTCAATTCACTGAACATATGATAAAAGTACAGGTACAGGAACAACTACTTTTCTACCAACAGGGTAATGGGAGGTGCATAGGAATCACTGGTCTATAGCGACTCTAAAATCTTGCCAAGCCCATGGTCCTGTTTCCTCAATTGAGTCTCAGTTCTACCACCTTGGAGTGATTCACTTTGGTTTTTTGTCCTTCCCTCTGTGCTCTTGTCACCTTTCCTATTAAGTATTGTTGTATAATAATTCCAAAACTGAGTCCTTTAAAAAATAATTATTTCTCACTATTTTTAAGGGTCAGGAATTCAGGGCTTAGGTTCAAGAGCTCTTACAAAGCTGCTATCAGATATTGGCCAGGGACATAGTCATCTGAAGGCTTAACTAGGCTAGAGAATCCACTTTTCAGGTAGTTTACTCATGGGCCAGCAAGCTGGTGTTGAGTAGTGATTGGAGAGTCCCAATCCTTCTTTATATGAGCTTCTTTACAAAAATTCTTTAATGGTCCCTCACAGCAAGCAATCTAAAAGAGTGAGGTGGTAGCCAGAATGACTTTATAACCTAGCCTTGATTTACATACTATCGCTTCCACTGAATTGTTTTTTTTAAGATTTTATTTATTTATTTATTTGATGGGGGCGGGGGAGCAAGTTCCCTGTCGAGCAGAGATCCCGATACAGGGCTCGATCCCAGGATCCTGAGATCATGACCTGAGCTGAAGGCAGAGGCTTAATCCACTGAGCCACCCAGGCAACCCTGAATTTTGTTTTTAAAGAAGCAAAGATCAGTGTAGGAGGGGGCTACACAAGGGTGTAAATATCAAAAGGTATTAGAGGCCATCCACAAAGATAAATGACTAAGACTCATGAAAAGATTTAAAAAAAAAAAAAAACCCACAGAAATTGAACAGGTGCCTACCTGAAAATAATGGAAGATGTATAAGAGACTGGCAGAACCATGTGAAAGTCAAAAATGTATATGGAGGGGGCACCTGGGTGGCTCAGTGGGTTAAAACCTCTGCCTTCAGCTCAGGTCATGATCCCAGAGTCCTGGGATCAAGCCCCACATCGGGCTCTCTGCTCGGCAGGGGGCCTGCTTTTCTTCCTCTCTCTCTGCCTGCCTCTCTGCCTACTTGTGATCTCTCTGTCAAATAAATAAATAAAATATTTTTAAAAATGTATATGGAGGAAATAGGGAAAAAACAAATGGTGCATTGCTTATATAAACAGAGATCCTAAATAGTCTTAACTTTCCAGAAAGTAGTTCATGGTGAAAACTTATTTGGGTGCTGAATTTGTCATTCCCATTCTGAGTTCTCGTGACTTTACTGACATCCTATTCCCGGAGAATGCTGAGGAAATCACTTAATGGCTGGCAGATTCCAGAGTCCCTGGTTTGTTTGTTTGTTTGTTTGTTTTTTGGTGGTTGTTGTTTTTGTTTCATTTTATTTCAAGTTTTCATTTAAATTCTAGTTAGTTAATAGCAGGTGTGATACTAGTTTCAGGAGTAGAATTTAGTGATTCATCACTTACTTGGAGAAGGATGAATTTAATGAGTCCCAAAGGTCAGGAGATAGACTGAAGACAAACTTTTAGCTTCTGATGGTCATGGGTTGGTATGGCCTTTTCTAATGGATAGGGAGTTGAGTGGTCCTAATGGTTGAGTTGAATGGTCTGAATCAGATCATGCACAAACAGAACGTTCTATCAGCAACCTTAGTATTCAAACCTCCTCACTGAGCACCTGAGTAGCAAGGGCCAGGTGCCAGAAAAACCCTCAAGTATCATAGAAAATGAAGTATTCCCTACCTCATTTCAATCTAGCCTGTAGATCTATAACGTGGTGGCAGGGAGTAATTTCTTCAATTGGAGCACACAACCAGCTCTGCTGCCTCAGCACATCTTCAGAAGGAATATTGGGACTGAGGGAATGCTGCGTGCTCTGTACTTCCCTGATTTTACGTGCTTATCAGTAAAGCTTGTCATTATGTACACCTCGAGTCACTCACTAGTGTGTGGGTCAATATGTAACATGACAACAGTTGTCATGTAAACCCTCTCCCAAGCAATACTCCACAACCTCATGGGCTCTAGGCATCCTCTGAGGCTCTAGCGGCATGAGAGACAGGTTCAAGTATTAACTTGGAAATGGAATGGGGCTTTTTTGGTACAGCCTGAGTATGGACAGAGAGGAATGGATGTACCTGTTCTATGTGGGAGGGGGTCCATTCAGGATACTTTGACTTGCAGATACCATTATGACCTGTGCAAGTTGAAGTAACCTAGATAGACCCTAAGACAGAATAGCATTATCATGTTACATTGGCATTTCCTCTTTTTTCTAGCCTGTAGGGAATCTTTCCTACTGTATTCAGTTAGCAATAATTGTAAGATGTGATCCAACTCACTTCAAGAGACATGTGGCTTTAAGCAGATGTTCTCCTGTGTTGGATTCCTCCAAAGGATTCTACTCAAACTGAATAAATAGGAAGGATAAGAAGCTTGGATTTTAAATTTCAGAGAGAAAACAATTCTTAGAGGAATGAAAAAGAAATAGTCACTCTTAGGAGCCTTCACTTAAGGTTGTAGGTACTTTTTGGTCATTAACCTAACCATGCACATGGTTACATTATCTAATGCTCCTCTCTTTTCCTGTGCAATCAAACCCCACCAGGGCCAGGAATGGACATCAAGAGAGTTTGCTGCAGGGTGCCTTTTAAAAAAATTTTTTTAGACATGATTCAGAGCTGTGAACGATTTTCTCCTAAAAAAAAAAAAAATCATTTTGAGCTAATGACTGTTCCAGCTCTTGTGCATCAAATGTCATTTACAGGGTCAGTGAGTGGAATAAAAAGGAAAATGACAGGCTTTGAGGAGACACATGTTGGCATTTAACTACCAAAAAGCACAGAAATTGAGGTATTTTTTAAGAGACCCAAAGTACAGACTGTGAGGAGAGAGAAGGAACAGAAAATGTGTTATGAATTAGGGGAAAAGATGAGGGGGTTGGGAGAGGTGTGGTGGCATGAAAAAGGAGAAGACACATACAGGTAGAAAGAGAAAACATGATTTCTTCTCTCCTTTGTAGACTCTGGGTTTCAAAAATGGAGATTTGACTCACATATATACCTCACCTTCTTCCCAGAAACACATTAGAACAATGACGGAGAAATAAAATAATAAAATCATCTATGGCAGCACTGAAAAATAAGAAAAGAAAAACAGAACATAAAATCTTGAGGGATTTCTAGACAATATGAAGCTTGCATTAGGGTTCTCCAGAGAAACAAAACCAAAAGGACATATATAACATTCTAGACAGATTTATTATAAGGAATTTACTTGATTATGGAGACTGACAAGTTCCAAGAGTAGCAGGGTAAGTCAACAAGCTGGGATTCAGAAGAGTCAATGATATAGTTCCAATCTGGAGCCTGGCAAGTCTTGAGACCCAGGAAGAGCTGAAGTCTCAGCTCAAGTCCTAAGGCAGGAAATAGATGTTCAAATCTGAAGGTATTAAGAAGGAGGAATTCTCTTTTTCTGGGGAGGGTAATCCTTTTTTGTTCTATTCAGGCCTTCAACAGATTGAATAAGGTTAACCCACATCAAGGAAAGCGATTTCCTTTACTCAGCCTACCCATTTATATTAACCTCATCTAGAACATCCTACCAGAAATATTCAGAATATTTGAGCAAATATCTAAACACCCTATGGCAAGTCAAGTTTGCACTTAAATTTATCCAAAGACAAAGAAAATGAGATTAAAAAAAAAAAAAGGAAAGGCAGATTATAGTGCTTAGACCATGATTCCACAGCTAACCTCAGTTGGAAGGGGATGCCTCTGCTTTCAAAAAAAGTGGTTCCACCAGAGCTCCTGGTGGGGGAAAAAAATCTATAGCTTTAGTGTCGGGGAAAATAGCAGGTCAGGCTATGGACAGTTGGCAGAATTCACATAAAGGACTTCTTGTGGCTCTGGCCACAGCATCTGCCCTCAAGATTCGTTTGGCATAGACAGTTATAGAAAATATGGGGGCACCAACTAAGTAAACATTCTCTTACCACATCCTTTATTTATCTTCCTACCAAAGCTCTGGCCAGACACTGATATGCCTAAATATGACCAGCAAAGCCTGGATGAAAGGGATAAACGGGGGGTATACACATGAGAACTATGAGAACTTGCACATAGAGCAGCTGCTTGCCTCAGTCCCCCCTTCAGCCCTGTGAAGAACTTACGGGCCTCCTAGGGTCTAACATCCACTAAGGCACAAGATTATGAGAGGGAAGAAAACTGCTCAGCAAAGCTGTGAACACACCTGGCCATTTCACCCTTACCCTCATATACCTTCCCTTGGTATAGCAAAAACAAAGTAAACAAAATGGAAGAAATTAAAGTTTTCCCTGTTTCTTTTTCCAGAGATTTAGAAATTTGTACAGGAGCCCTTACAGTCTGAGGAAAAAGCTATTATAAATTGTAACACTAAAAAGACGTACCTTTTAAAGAATGAGCAAAGAAAAATCAAAAGACCCCAATAGACCCAGTATTTCAGAAGGGTTTCCTGAAGATTTAGGCCAACATTACAATATGAAAAGTCTCCTCTAGGAAACATGAAAATTTGTAGAAATATCCAAGTTACTCTTTCAAAATAGCTCAAGAGGACATTATAGTCATAGAAATCTGAAATCCAGACACAAGTTTGAACTGTACAAAACGGCTGATACTTGATCACTTTTGAGCTAATAGGGTTATACCTAATAGATTTCTTTCCAATGACAAAATGTGTCGCTCTCGCCAGCAAGAATGACCAGGAGACCTCAGCGAAGCAAGCTTTATTTCTGCGTAGCTGTTGGGATCTCTTTCTCCCCCGCCCATGCATGTCTATATATACCAAGGTTGCACAACCAATCACTCGCAGCCACATAGATACAAAATCCTAAGTTCCGCCTACTGGCTCGCATCCAGCCACCATCTTAATGGCGTGTTTACTTTCGGGCACCGAAAAAGTCATGCAGCGCCCGGGGCACCCCCGCGGGCCCAGCTGGAGCAGCTCCGCACCGTCGCCACCTGGCGGCGGCGACGGCTTGAGGCAGTGGCGGCCGAGGCAAGGAGCGGGCACGGCGGAGCCCAGAAGCATCACCGCGCATGCGCTACAAGCCGCTTGGGCACCGACATCTCCCCCTTTTCTTTTATATTAGGCATGCAAGGCAGGAGATCGTTCCTGTCTTAGGTTGTCAGCTGCCATGAACATGCTTACCCGTCATCGGATAATTCCCCCTGGTTGGAGAACTCCTGGCTTAGGTTGCTATGTGCATGCAGCCAATCTTACCCGTCATTGACTACCGATCTAGCGCTGCCAGCCAGATTTGGGGAAATGTACCAACTTCCAGTGTCATGCAAGCTTGTACTAGCTCCAACCGTTGCCTACATTGTTGTTTACCTCGTAACATAAGGATTTACAACAGATACCCAATCCTGTAATGGAGCTATGTCAATCTTATCTGCTTAACTCTTTCGACAGATTAGCAGCAATAGAAAGGTCATTATAGGCCATGGAGGTTATGGAGAATGTCCACTAGTTACAGATGTGGTGAGAGCTACAGCCGCTGCAGTTGCTGCAGCTGCGGAGGCTGCTACAGCCGCAATAATGGCTGCAGTGATCCCAAAGTCTCTTTTATGTCTTGAGAGCAATACAGGTGAATTGTTAGGATTTACAGAAACAGGCATGGGAATGAAAGTAGGTATACAGGAGGGAGGATGGCGGACTCATTCGTCAGTGGCATGGGGAACGGCCAGGCTTTCACTATTGCCCATTGGTGCATCTGTTGAAGGGATGCTGGTGTCGCTAGGATCGCTATCAGGCTGAGCATCAGGACGGGGCGGGCCATGTTGATCGATTCTTCTAATCAGTCGCTCCGGGACCCAGATAGGCACTTGGGTATCCTGTGGAAAAAGACAAACAGAACCTCGATGCCATCTTAGGACCGGGTCAGGGCCTCTCCATTGGCCCGTGAGTATATCCTTCCACTTTGCCTGGGCTAGAGTGCGTTCGGTAACCGCCGCATGCCTGTCCGCTGCAAATGTACCATTATGGTCCAAGGACAAAAAATTTAAAATGTAAAGGGTGAGAGATGTAAGATCACGGGGTGACTTGTAGTCATCCTCTATTCCCCCTTTTCTTATTTTTTGTAAGCATCGTTTGAAGGTGCCATTGGCGCGTTCAATTATTCCTTGACCTTGTGGATTGTAAGGTATACCTGTAGTATGGACTATACCAAATTGACTTAGGAATTGATGGATAGATTTTGATGTATATGCAGGTCCATTATCTGTCTTTATTTGTTTTGGAATACCCCAATCTGCGAAGCATTGTAGGCAGTGTGTGATGACTTGTTTTGAATTCTCCCCCATGAGGGGAGTAGCCATTATGATACCCGAATAAGTGTCCACTGATATATGTACGTACTTTTGTTGCCCGAATTCAGGTACATGTGTGACATCCATTTGCCATAGGTGATTAGCTTGAAGGCCTTTGGGATTTACCCCTAAGGAAGGCTGAGGGAGTAATGTGGCACAATTCCCACAGGTCCTTACTATATCTCTTGCCTGTTCTTTGGTGATATGGAATCTATATCTTAAGGTATTAGAATTCACATGCCATTTGCTATGGAACAGCTTCGCCTGTTCTAAGGTAGGGCAAATAAGTTGGAAACGACTATTGTGGTCTGCTAGAGCATTGCCCTCGGATAATGGTCCTGGTAGGCTCATATGGGCTCTGATGTGATCTATAAAAAATGGTGCAGTGTGCAGTTGCACAACCTCTTGTAGTTGCCTTAAGATCCATGGAATAGGTGAATCACTTAAGGAGAGGATGGCTGTTTCAATATTTTTTGTTGCATTTACCACGTATTGACTATCAGAAATAACATTTAGGAGAGTGTCTGAAAATCTTTGGAGCACTAGGAGCACTACTAGTAGCTCTTCTTGTTGAGCCGACCTGGCAGGAACTATGACTGGGTTCACGATTCCATTTATGATATAAGCTCCTGTGCCCTCTTTACTTCCATCTGTAATGACAGTAGAGGCTTCTTTTAGTGGTGTCGATCTACTAATTTTTGGTAGTATGAATTCAATACCCTTTGTGAATTCTATAAGTGGGTGTGAAGGATAATGATTATCAAATTCTATTGAGTAAGAGGTGGTCAGTATCACGCAATCATCTAGGGTAGCACATAGTAAGCGAATCTGTTCCTTAGTATACGGCACGATGCAATTGTCAGGTATGATTCCAAGAGTAGAAATACAAACAGTGATCAATTTGTTAGCTAGCATGGCTACTGCAACTGGATATGTTGTGATTATCCGAGGAAGAGTGTTTGGGAGGTACAGCCATTATAAGGGCCCACCTTGCCATAGCACTCCAGTAGGTGAAGAAGGGGATGGAATCACTATGGCTTGGACTATCTGGTTAGGATCACATCTATCTGCTGAAGTCAAGGCAAGCCTGTCCTCCACAATTTTCAAAGCCTGTTTCGCCTCCAGAGTAAGGCTCCTAGGAGAGTCTAGACGGGCATCACCCTTCAGAATATCAAACAATGGTTGTAATTCTCCTGTAGTTATTTTCAGGTAGGGTCGGATCCAATTTATGTCCCCCAATAACTTTTGGAAATCATTTAGTGTTTGTAATTTGTCAGTTCTAATGGAGGCTTTTGAAGGTTTTACCATGGTATTGTATAGTTTCATGCCTAAATAGTCTCTGATGTTGGAAGCCTGTATCTTTTCGGGGGCTATAATTAACCCCCATGAATTTAGCTTCTTTTGTAACATTACTAAGGCTTCCGAAACTGTAGTAGAGTCAGATCCACACAACAATATGTCATCCATGTAATGGTAACACATTAAATCAGGGTAAGTCTCTCTAATAGGCTATATAGCTTTAGAAACATGTAATTGACACATAGTGGGGCTATTAGCCATGCCCTGAGGGAGGACAGTCCACTCATATCTTTGGTTAGGCTCTGCATGATTAATAGAAGGTAGGGTAAAGGCAAATTTAATTGTATCCTCAGGATGCAGAGGGATAGAGAAAAAGCAATCTTTTATGTCAACCACTATTGATGGCCAGTTTCTCAGTAAAGCGGTTATCATGGGTAATCCCAGCTGTATTGGTCCCATGTTCTGCATTTGCCTATTAATTTCTCTAAGATCATGTAAAAGTCTCCATTTTCCAGATTTCTTTTTAATAACAAAGATAGGTGTATTCCAAGGTGAGGTAGAAGGTTTCATATGGCCCGCCTCTAACTGTTCCTGTACCAGGGCTTTAGCAGCTGATAGTTTTTCATTAGTAAGGGGCCACTGAGGCACCCAGCAGGGCGTATCTGTCTTCCACGTTATTTTCATTGCCTCAGTGGCCCTTACCGAAAACCCAGGCCTTGCCCCTTATATTCTGAGGTGAAAGGGATGGTGTCTATTTTACCTTGCTCCTGTTTCCCTAACCCTTTTCCTGGTATGTATCCCATTTTTTGCATCATAGCTATTGATCCGGGGCTGTATATAGTTTCAGTTGTCAGGCGGATGCTCATCTGTTCCAAAACGTCTCGTCCCCAGAGGGAAATAGGAATATTGCAGACATAGGGCTGAAAAGTTCCCCTATGGCCTTCGTCATCCTCCCACTCAAGGGTAGCTGCGCTTTGATCAGGACTTTGAGCGATTCCTAAACCCCTGAGTGTTTGTTTTGCTTGTGTTAGGGGCCATCTCGGAGGCCACTCTTGTTGGCTGATGATGCTCTTATCGGCGCCCGTATCCAGTAACCCTAAAAATTTCCTTCCTTGCACCTTGAGGGTAATTATGGGCCTATCAGTCATATCCAGGGTCAGGCATGTTAGATCAACTCCCGTAGACCCCAAACCTCTCGTACCTTTTTCTTTCCTTTACTGGGAAAGGCTTCATGATGGCTAGGGAGTATGAGAAGTTGAGCTATCTGATCTCCTGGGCTAATTGCAGTAACTCCCCTTGGTGAAGACACCAGTATCTTGATCTCTCCCTCATAATCTGAATCTATTACCCCAGGGTGAACTATCAGAACTTTGAGATAAGTGGAGCTTCGGCCAAGTAATAAACCTACAGTACCATGAGGGGGGCCCCCTCTTAGATCAGAGGCCAACACTTGAATGCCCATCTCCGGAGTTAGGACCATTCGGGCGGCTGCTCTGATATCGAGCCTTGCTGATCCAGAGGTTGCGTGCCTTTCTCCGAGGGAGGATACCATATCCTGGGCATTTGCGTTAGTGCCCCATAAATTTGTGTTGGGCCCCGGGGCGCGGGGCCCTGCTTCCCGTTTTTTGAGTAATTGGATTGAATCCAGTTATTCGGCGGCAGGGGATTTCCTTGAATATCTTTCTGGGACCTACATTCATTAGCCCAATGATTCCCTTTATGGCAATGAGGGCACAACCCAGGTGCGGGCTTGACTGGTCTAGGAGGTCCTTTACCCTTTGGGCAATCCCTCTTAAGATGACCGTCCCTTCCACAAAGGAAACAAGCCTTGGAAGAACTCCTGGTTCCTCCATTGAAACTTCTTATCCCTTGGGCTACTGCTGCTGCCACAACTTGGCCCTGAACAACTGTATCAGTGATGTCTCGACACACTTTGATATATGTAATCAGGTCCTTAGACTTCCAAGGGCGGATAGCCTCTTTACACCATTTATTTGCTTGTTCATAGGCTAATTGTTTAACAAGGGGCATTGCTTGGTCCACATCCCCAAATATGCACCTTGCTACTTGGAGCAGACAATCTACAAAGTCAGCATAGGGTTCATTAGGCCCCTGCAACACCTTGGAAAGTTGTCCCTGCAAATCACCAGAACCCTGTATGGTCTTCCAAGCCCTAGTGGCTGCAGCTGCTATCTGTACATACACCCTTGGGGGGTACCCAATCTGATAGTTCTGTCCCACAAATTGACCTCCTCCCATGAGCATGTCAATATTCCAGTGGGGATTCCCTGACGTGGCGTTACGCCGGGCAGTTTCTGAGCTACACTCTTGCCAAGCAGTTTTCCATATCAAGTATTGTCCACCAGACAGAGTTGCTTTTGCCATGTTAGTCCAATCATCTGGGGTAAGGTTCATGCTACCGACTGCTTCCAAAAGTGAAAGTGTATAAGCAGCCTGTGGCCCATAAGTAGTGACTGCTTCCTTAAACTGTTTAATAAGTTTGAAGTCTAGTGGTTGATGAAACCTCTGTTGATTTTGATCTTCTAACACTGGGTATGCAAGAGGGGAGGGTTTAGTAAAGTCCGTAATGTCCCTCCATCCTGCATTTCTACATTCTGGACAACCGCATGCCCCTCGGGAGCATGAAGTGTTATATGGTGGCGGCCATTCTGCAGGTGGCGCTATAGGCCTACATTCAGGGGTAGGAATTCTTGACCTTCTGACAGAGGGCGCTAGGGAGTCATATTTTTTCCCGGCTTCTTTGTATGTCTTTCCCTTTAAAGGTTCGTTAGGGACTTCCTCTTTTAATTTTAAGTGTGTCATGGCTTCCCCAAGCTCATCTTCAGAGGAGCTCTCCTCTGAATTTTCTCCCCCTCTGCTAGATCCTGCCTTAGAGGCTTCTCTGACCTGCTCCTTGATAACATTTTTAACCATTTTATGGTTAGAGTCTAGCGGAGTGCCGTTAGCCTTAAGCACCTCCGTCAGTAATCCTCCCATCTTAGTAAACTTTGATCCCATTATTTCTTGTCCTATGCCTAGGAACCCTTTTACTTCTCGTCCTATACTTAGGAACTTTCTTATCTGAAATTTTGTGCACACTTACCGGATCGTTGCGTTCACTGAGAACTCCTCGGTGTAGGTTTCGGGTTTCCCGGGTTTCGGCACCACTTGTCACTCTCGCCAGCAAGAACGACCAGGAGACCTCAGCGAAGCAAGCTTTATTTCTGCATAGCTGTTGGGATCTCTTTCTCCCCCACCCGTGCATGTCTATATATACCAAGGTTGCACAACCAATCACTTGCAGCCACATAGATACAAAATCCTAAGTTCCGCCTACTGGTTCGCATCCAGCCACCATCTTAATGGCGTGTTTACTTTCGGGCACCGAAAAAGTCATGCAGCGCCCGGGGCACCCCCGCGGGCCCAGCTGGAGCAGCTCCGCACCGTCGCCACCCGGCGGCGGCCACGGCTTGAGGCAGCGGCCGAGGCAACGAGCAGGCACGGCGGAGCCAAGAAGCATCACCGCGCATGTGCTACAAGCCGCTCAGGGACCGACAAAAATGAAGAGTCAAAGGCCTTAGGGTGTGGACAGAAATAGTTTAATGGTTATAGTGAAAAGTAAGAATTAAGTAGATATTACAAAAAATGACTTAAGTCAGTTTGAGCAACTGTGAAAAGATTTAGAGGTAAGGGATTAAGAAGTTAAGAAGACTAGTAAACTGAAAAATACACTCTAGCTCTGTCCATGTCACTGCAAATGGTAAGATTTCATTCTTTTTTATGGCTATTTATTTTATTCTTTTTTATTCATATCTTCTAGAGCAAATGGAAGAGAAATTATAATAATTTTTAGAATTCCCAGGAGTGACATCATCAAGAGGGCAACACAGAGTAACCCAATTTCAGTCCTCCATGCAAGAAAGTCAAACAACAACTATTCATAGACAAGGCACCATTCTGGAACTCTCAGAACTTAGAGGTAAGGCAGAAGCACCCCTCTGGACAACAGAGACTGAAAAAGACTGCATTAGAAGGGTAAAATGGGCAGTTTAATTTTGACCACATCACTGCTGCCCCCAAACAAGCACAGTGCCCTGCACAGAGCCTCCCTGGGCCTAAAGTGTCTCTGGTGTGAAAAAAAGAACCGAAGGTAACATCCAGCTTCCCTGGCATTAGGGGATGCTTCCTGGGAGGCTCACTCAGGTCTCACCTCACAAAGCTCACTGGGGAAACCTGTGAAGCTTGACCACTAGCAATCAGACAGAAAAGGGGAGTGGCGCTCATAGTACCAGTGCTCAGATGTTGGCAGACCACAATCTTGTTTGTAGTGGTACCTAAGAATAAATCCTAGCCAACAGTTCTGGCCATCTACAGAGCTAATATGGTGACCATGTTCGGCCAGGAAGCTTGGTTGGCAATTCTGCCTGCTTTAGATTGCCAGCCAATGAAATGTGCTAACCACAGAGTCCATTTTATGACCTTGACTGGGTATGGAAGCCAATTCTTTGTCATATCCAACTTCTCAGAATAGCCTCCAGTCCCACCTCTAGAAGAACCATGGCCAGAGATGCATGGCAGCCACAGATATACCATGAAGCACATCCTATGGTCAGGCCAGACAGAGAGCAAAGCCAGCAAACTTGCCCAACTACTGAACATAGCCATATTACCAGCGAGCCTCAACAGTGGCCCTGAGCCACCCATAGCAAAGCCTATGGCATTGTCCAGTCACAGAGCACAGCATATATCCCTGCTCAATTACTGAACAGAGCCATGGCTTTGCCCAGCCAGTGACCTCACACAACTGTAGAATATAGCCTGAGGCCCCACCTGATTAGAGAACATGGATGGCAATTCCATATGATCATAGAGCATAAACCTTACCCCTGTCCCACTCAACGATAGACACCTGTGAGGTGAGAAAACCCAGCCAGCAACCTCACCCAAAAGTGAAGCACAGCCAATGACCTACCTGATTACAAAATCTAGCTTCAAAGCATAGTAGCACCATCTAGTTGGGAAGTATAGCCTGAATGCCCACTCAATCAGAGATTATTATAGACCATGGCCTGCAGTCCTGCCAAACTGTGAAATCAATCAGTGGGCACTTTCCAGGAACGCAATCTGAGAACAAACCTGAGTGACTGCAGAGCCCAATTAGTCACCTCACCTGGTCACAGAACACATCCATCAGTACTACCAAACCAGGAGTCCCCACTTCAGACAGCTCCCCTTTAATGTGGAACACAATGAACAGGACTACCCAGTCATGGAGCCCAGCCAGTAGCACCCCTGACCTCAGAGTATGGGTAGTGACCTTGCCTAACAAAAGACCCCAGTATCAAGCCCTCCTTGCTCATGGATGCTACCAACTGACCTGGTACAAGCTGAGCTGACTGATGAAGTTGTTTCCTTGCTGAAAAAAACCTATAAAATTTTTAAGAAGAAACTGCTAACTCAAATGTGCAGTTACCAAAGCAAAACGTTAAGGACCATGAAAAACTGAATAGACATAACACCATCAAAAGATTGTAGATAAAGCTCTAATAATCAGCTCTTAAAGACTGGAGATCTATGAGATAACAAAGAATTCAGGACAATCCTCTTAAAGAACATGAAGATAACTAAATGAAATTGGGAAAACAATGTATTAACAAAATGAGTTCAACAAGTAGAAACTATCAATAGAAATCCTAGCACTGAAGAACACAATAACTGAAGAATTCAGTAGAAAGCTTCACAGCAGACTTGACCAAAGAGAATAAAGAATCATGAACTTAAAGGCAGATCATTTAAAATTATCCAGTCAGATAAGCAAAAGGAAAAAAGAATTTAAAAGAGTGAATAAAGCTTAAGGGACTTATAGCACACCATCAAAGTAATCATATATGCATAATGGAGATCCTAGAAAGAGGAGAAAAAGGGACAGGAGGCCTATTAAAAAAAGAATGAACGAAAACTTCCCTAACTTGAGAGAAATGAACATGAAGATTCATAAAGTTCAAATGAACCTAAATAGGTTCAAACCAGAAAGGGCTACTCAGACTCATTATAATTTCATTTCTAAAACTCAAACACAACGAATTTTGAAAATAGCAAAGAAAAGCCATTCATCACATTTAAGAAAGTACATGTAAGAATATGGTAGTTTCTCAATAGAAACTTTGTAGGTCAGGAGAGTAGGATGATATATTTAAAATACTTGGAAAGAAATCTTGTCAACAAAAAATACTTCTTTACTCAGCAAAACTGTCCTTCAGAAATAAAGGAGAAATAAAGACTCCCTGAAACAAAAAACTGAGGGAGTTCATCACCATTAGACTTGCCTTACAAGAAAGGCTAAAAGGAAGTCTATATGCTGAAATGAAAAAATGCTAATTAACAAATACATATGAATGTGTCAATCTCATCAGTAAAGGTAAATTGTAATGTCAGTAACCTAAAGGGCAAGCAGCAGAAAAGTAAAAGTATAAAGTTCCTGTATTCTATCAAAGTTTTTATCAGTTTAAAATAGGATAACTAAACTATCAGTTTAAAATATTTTATAACTAAGATATTTTATGTAAACCACATGGCAACCACAAAGGAAAAACCTGTAGATTTTAAAAAAGATTATAACAAAAGAGTCAAAGCATGCCATCATGAAAAGTCATCAAATCACAAAGACACCAAGAAAGGAATCAAGGGACAAAGGATCTACAAAATAGTCAGAAAATAGTTAACAAAATATCAGTACTAAGTTCTTACTTATCAGTAATTACTTTAAATGCAAACGGTTTAAGTTCTCCAAAGAAAAGACATAGAATGGCTGAATGGATTTTAAAAAAAACAAACAACAACAACAAAAGCCCCACAAGATCCAATGATAAACTGCCTACAAGATACTCATTTTACCTTTGAGGACACACATAGGCTGGGAGTAAAGTAGTGGAAAAAGATATTCCAAGCAAATGGTGAACAAAAGAAAGCAAGCAAACAAAATATGGAAAAAGATATCCCAAGCAAATGGTGAACAAAAGCAAATGGTAGATATATTTATTTATATCAGACAAAAATTTTAAGTTTAAGCTAAAAATGGTCCCAAGAGATAAAGAACATTATAAAAGGATCAATGTTCATACATTTAACATTGGAGAACTTAAATATATAAAGCAACTTAACTAAATTAAAAGGAGAGATAAACAACAATACAGTAATGGTTAGGTTCTTTAATACCCCATTCAACAATATATAGGTCATCCAGAAGAGAATCAGTTTAAAAAAATAATAAATTTGAACATAGGACCAAATGGGATAAACATATACAGAACATTTCTTCCAATGGTGGTGAATAGACATTCTTCTCAAGTACACATGAAACATTTTGTAGAACACATTATATGTTAGTCCACAAAATAGTCTCAACAAGTTCAAAAAGTTAAAATAAAATCAAGTATCTTTCCAACCACCATTATATAAAATTAAAATCAGTAACAAGAGCAACGCTGGAAAATTTACAAATGGAAATTGAACCACCTTCTTGAGAAATCAATGGATCAAAGAATAATTAAGGAGGAAATAAAAACATAACTTAAGACAAAAGAAAATGAAAGCACAACATACCAAAACTCATGGGATGCAGGAAAAGCAATTATATGAAGAAAGTTTATCATTGTAAATGCATTCACCAAGGAAAAATAACCCTCAGATTATGATTCCACCACCAAATCTTATATGGGGTTTCCCTTTCACACTAAGAAATCCTGTAAGACCAGCTGGATGTTCTACAATTTAAGTCAATTCAATTCTGGAATTAATCACCTAGAGATACCATCAGATTCCACAAATTAAGAGCTCAATCCTCTAAGACAGTCCTCTTTCCAAACTTGAGATACCAAAAGCAAGTTCATACTAGCTACAGATCAAAGGTTCCAGTCACCTCCCCGTTGATTTCAATTTTCTAGAGCATCTCACAGAACTCAGAAAAACATTTTACTTATTAGAATATCAGTTTATCAGGAACAATACAAGGATGTCCACTCTCACCATTACTACTTAACATAGTACTAGAAGTCTTAGCCTGAGCAATTAGACAACAAAAAATAAGTAAAAGGCATCCAAGTTGGCAAGGAAGAAGTCAAACTTTCACTATTTGTAGACAACATGATACTCTATGTAGAAAAGCCAAAAGACTCCACCAAAAAACTGCTAGAACTAATAAATAAATTCAGCAAAGCTGCAAGATATAAAATCAATGTAAAGAAATCTGTTGCATTTCTATATACCAATAATGAAGCAGCAGAAAGAGAAATCAAGAAATCCCATTTATAATTGCACCAAAACCCATAAGATATCTAAGAATAAACCTGACAAAATAGGTAAACAAAACAAAACAAAATAAACCAAAAAAACCCTCTACTGTGAAAAGTAGAGAACACTTAGGAAAGAAATTGAAGAGCTGATGAATGCATGAAGATGTGGTGGTACACATATATATAATGAAATATTACTCAGCCATCAAAAAGAATGAAATCTTGCCATTTGCAATGACATGGATGGAACTAGAGTATATTATGCTAAGTGAAATAAGTTAGAGAAAGACAAATATCATATGATTTCACTCATATGTGGAATTTAAGAAATAATATAGATGAATGTATGGGAACAGAAAAAAAAAAGAGAGGAAAGCAAACCATAAGAGACTCTTAACAATAGAGAACTGAGGGTTGATGGAGCAGGGAGTGAGGGATGGGCTAAATGGGTGATAGGTACTAAGGTCGTCACTTTTATGATGAACACTGGGTGTTATATGTAAGTGATGAATCACTAAATCCTATTTATAAAACCAAAATTACACTCTATGTTAACTAACTAGAATTTAAAAATTTGAAAAATAGAATACAAGTTTATTGTAAAAGGATGTAATTTAAGAACAGATAGAAGAGATGCATATGGCAATGTATATAGGAAGGAACACAGAGCTTCCATGCTCTCTGATTGTACCACTCATGAATATCCAAATATTCATCAACCCAGAAGCTTCCGATCTGGGTTTTCCCAGAGGTTTTGTTTCATAAGCATTCTTTTGGGTTTTCCCAGAGGTTTTGTTTCATAAGCATGATTAATTAAATTATTGACAATTGAATTCAACCTCCAGCTACTCTACCTTACCCAGATATTGGAAAATAGTACTGCAAGTTCCAAACTTTTAATCACATGGTTAGTTTTTCTTGCAACCACTCCTATTCTTAGGTGCTTTCCAAAAGTCGCCTCACTAACATAACAAAAACCATCTTTATCATCACAGGAAATGCAGAGAGTTTTAGGAATTTTGTCCCAGAAATGGAAACGAAGACCAAGTAATCACAGTACTTCACAGACAACCTAATATTATACATCAAGTCACTAGAAAAAGAACAACAAATGAAGACCAAATTTTGAAGAAGGAATGAAATAACAAGAATCAGAAATGAAATAAATGAAATGGAGAAGAGGGAAATTATAGGAAAGATTAACAAAATTATTAGTTCCAAAAAAAAGATAAGCAAAACAGTTGAACCCTAACTTGACTAGTCAAGAAAATAAAAGAAAATAAAACTTTTATAAATGAAAGAGTAGATACTACAACTGATATCACAGAAATACAAAGGGTCATAAAAGACTAAAATGAACAAGTTATACACCAATGAATTAGACAATCTAGAAGAAATGGATAAATTCCTAAAAACATACCACTTACCAAGAATGAATCATGAAGAAATAGAACATCTGCACAGAACAGAAAGTAAGGAGACTAAGTCAGTAATATAAAACTTCCTAAAAAGAAAATCCTGGGACCAGATGGTTTTGCTGATAAATTCTACCAAACATTTAAAGAAGAATTAATACCAATCCTTCTCAAACTATTCCAAAAAAGAGAAGAGACAGGAACAATGTCAAATCAGTTTTACCAGGCCAGCATTATCCTGACACCTAAGTCAAATAAGGATACGACAAGAAAACTACAGGCTAATATCCCTGATAAATATAGATGCAAAAATTCTAAACCAAATTCAATAGCACATACTCCAGGATCATACTCCATGATCAAGTAGGATTCATTCCTACTATACAAAGATGGTTTAACATATACAAATCAATAAATGCAATACACCACATTGATAAAAATCATGTGATCATTTTAGTGCAAAAAAACCTGACAAAATTTAACATCTTTTAATAATTAAAAACGCTCAATAAATTGGGCATAGAAAGAATGTACTTCAACATAATAAATGACAATTCCACAGCAAACATCATACTCAATGGAGAAAGTTTGAAAGCTTTTCCTCCAAGATCAGGAACATGACAAGGATGCCCACTCTCACCACTTCTATTCAACATAGAAGTTCTAGCCAGAGCAATCAAGCAAGAAAAAGAAAAGACATTCAAATCAGGTGGGAAGAATTAAAATTGTCTCTGTTTGCAGATAACATAATCTTCTATATAGAAAATGCTATAGACTCTACCAAAAAACTATTAGAATTTAGAATCAAATTCAGTAAAGTTGTGGGATATAAAAAACAAAAAAATTATTTGCAATTGTATATATTAACAGTGAACTATTTGAAAAAGTAAACAATCCCTTCACAATAGCATCAAAAACAACATTTAGGAATAAATTTATTCAAGGAAGTGAAAATCTGTACCTCAAAAACTATGACATTGATGGGAAAAAGTAAAGACAAATAAACAAAGATAACTCATGTTCATGGATCAGAGGAATTAATATTGTTAAATGCCCATTAATATTGTTAAAATGCCCATACTACCCAAAGCCATTTAGAATCAATGCAACCCCATCAAGATTTTTTTCACTTTTAAAAATTTTGTCTTTGTTCTTCTCTATTATGTTCAGTGATCCACTGCATAGTACATCATTAGTTTTTGATGTAATGTTCAATGACTCATTAGTTGCATATAACACCCAGTACTCAGCAGAACATGTGCCTTCCTTAAAACCCATCACCCAGCTACCCCATGCCCCCAACCCCTCCCCTCTGAAACCCTCAGTTTGTTTCCTGGAGTCAATAGTCTTTCATGGTTCATTTCCCTCTCTGATTTCTACCCCTCAGTTCTCCTTCCTTTCCCTATGGTCCTCCATGTTATTCCTTATGTTCCACAAATGAGTGAAACCATATGGCAATTGTCTTTCTCTGCTTGACTTATTTCACTTAGCATAATCCCCTCCAGTTCCATCCACCTCGATTTAAATGGTGGGTATTCATCCTTTCTGATGGCAGAGGTAGAGAAAAGAAGAGGCACCTTCACCCCAATGCTCATAGCAACAATGTTCACAATAGCTAAATTGTGGAAGGAGCTGAGATGTCCTTCAACAGATGAATGGATAAAGAAGATGTGGTACATATATACAATGGAATATTACTCAGCCATCAGGAAAGATGAATACCCTATCAAGATTCTAATGACTTTTTTTTTTTAACAAATATAGAAAAAAATCCCTAAGATTTGTATGGAACCACATAAGACCCCAAATAGCTAAAGCAATCTTCAGAAAGAACAAGGCTGGAAGCATCATCCTTTCTGATTTCAAACTACACTACAAATCTGCAGTAATTAAAACAGTATGCTATTGGCGTAAAACTAGACATATAGACCAATGAAACCGAATCAAGACCACAGAAATAAACTGACACAGAGATGGTCAGCTGATACTAGTCAAGGAAGCCAAGAATACTCAATGCGGAAAAGACAGTCTTGTCAATAAATGGTGATGGTAAATGTGGACATTCATACACAAAAGGAATGAAACTGTCTTAACTACTCACAAAAATTAACTCTGGGGACACCTGAGTGGCTCTGTTGTTAAGCATCTGCCTTCAGCTCAGTTCATGATCCCAGAGTCCTGGGATCGAGTCCCACTTCGGGCTCCAGTCCCACTTCGGGCTCCTTGCTCAGTGGGGAGCCTGCTTCTCCCTCTGCCACTCCGCCTGCTTGTGCTCCCTCTCTCACTGTATCTCCTCTCTCTGGCAAATAAATAAATAAAATCTTTTAAAAAAATTAACTCTAAATGGATTAAAGACTTACAGGAGAGACCCTGAACCATAAAGAAGAAAACATGAGAGAAAAAGAGTCTTCACATTAATCTTAGCATTGATCTTCGGGATGTTATATCAAAAGCAACAAAGCAAAAATAAACAAGCAGGACGACATCCAACTAAAAATCTCCTGCACAGCAAAGGAAACCATCCACAAATTAAAAAGACAACATACAGAATGGGAGAAAATATGTATGAATCATGTATCTGGTAAAGTGCTAATCTCTAAAATATATTTTAAAAGTCGTACAATTCAACAGGAAAAAAATAAGAATGAGCAAACAATACGAATAGACATTTTTTCCAAAGAAAAAGTACAAACGGCCAACACATATATGAAAAAGTGCTCAACATTACTAATCACCAGGGAAATGCAAATCAAAACAACAGTGCGCTATCTCACACCTGTCGGAGTGACTTATCAGAAAGATCAGATGGTCTTCTGGTGAAGATGTGTAGAAACAGGAACCCTCATGCACTGTTGGTGGAAACATTAAATGGAATAGCCACTATGAAAAGCACTATGGAGATTCCTCAAAAAATTAAAAATAGAACTCTGTATGATCCAGCAATCCTATTTCTGGGTGTATATATATGCAGGAAATGAAAACAGGATATTGAAGTGGTATCTGCATGTCCATGTCTTTTGTGCATTATTTGTAATAGACATGGAAACAACCCCCTTCTCTCATTATATATATATATATATACACATACATATATATGTATATATATATGACAGAACAATATTTGATGAAAATAACTGAGAAACCCACAGAGACTATGGATAGAAATGTAAAGTGGTGCAGTCCACTTGGAAAACAGTCTGACAGTTCCTTAAATGTTTATTATTACTTGACAGACAGAACACAAGTAGTCAGAGAGGCAGGCAGAGAGGGGGTGGGGAAGCAGACTCACTGCTGAGCAGAGAGCCTAACATGGGGCTTGATCCCAGGACCCTGGGACCATGAGCTGAGCCGAACCAGGTGCCCCTCCTTAAATATTTAAATAAATAGAGTCATGACCTAGCAGTTCCATTCCTCAGAATTATTCCTATACATTCAAGAGAAGTGAAAAACATTCATCTATACAAAAACCTGAAATTAAAAAAAACAAAAAACAAAAAAACCTGAACACAAATGATCATAGCAATGTTATTCTGACAGCCAAAAGCTGAAAACAATCCAGTGGCCTTCAAATGCTTAATGAAAAAACAAATGTGGTATATCTGGTCATAGAAGAAAATATTGATACATGATACAACATGGTTGGACCATTATGCTAAGTGAAAAGAGCCAGTCACAGAAGATCACATATTGTAGGATTCCATTTAAACGAAAACATCAAGAATAGACAAAATTCTAGATAGAGAAAGTACATCAGTGGTTGTCTAGGGCTGGGGTGGGGGAGGGTGAGGAATGAAGAGTGAGTGCCAGTGAGTGTTAGGGTTTTGTGGAGTGGAGATGCAATTATTCTAAAATGGATTGTGATGATGGCTGCAATCCTCTGAATAACTAAAAAAAAAAAAAAAATTGAATGGAGCATTTTAACAAGTTAATTATATGGGATATGATTTATATCTCCTCAAAACCATTATTTTTTAAAAAATTATCTGTCCAAATAATATCTTAAGTTTTAAGGTTTCATCAAGTTCCCCAAAGCATTAATGAGAAAAAAAAAGCAGGTAAGCATTACTCTGGTGAATTATAGTAATAATCATGTTATTTCAAGCAAAAAGTAAACCTCTTGCAAGTCCAGGTAGAAAAAAATCTAGATTACTTTCAAAGGAAGAGAAGCAGATTGGCATTTCTCTTTCTTAATTCTAAACACAAGAAAGCGACCTAAAAGCCTTGTTTCCAGGGTTTGGGGTTGATGTACATGCGCAGGAGAGTAGAAAACCACCCCTACAGAAGCAGGTATCTAACCCATTCATGCAAAAGCTCATGCTGAAAGCGGTAATTTGATAAATTCTTCTACCTGTGAAATAAAAGACTTAAAAAATTAATATCCTAAAGCACAGGGAAGTATCACAGAGAAGAATGGGCATAAAGCTTTGTGGGATGACTATGAACCTGAAAAGACCCACCACGTTACAGAAAGCCAAGCAGTGGTCCAAAAGTGTGTTAATGACGCTGTATTGCTTGTTTATACACCACCAAATTTATGTATCATGGCACCTTCATTATCCTACCAGCTGTTTGTTACTGAGATCC
The DNA here is from genome assembly GCF_009829155.1 of Mustela erminea. Classification (NCBI taxonomy): domain Eukaryota; kingdom Metazoa; phylum Chordata; class Mammalia; order Carnivora; family Mustelidae; genus Mustela; species Mustela erminea. The sequence goes on from NC_045618.1 coordinate 10,690,733, forward strand.
ATTTTGTGCCAGGTACTGCATTGTCTTTCACGATCTCTTAATTATTTCAGTAACCCAATGATGGGAACATCGTTTCCCTACTGCTTAGAGCAGGGTTTCTCAGCCTCTGCACTGTTAACACATGAGGGTAAATAATTCTTTATTATGAGGACTGTGGGAGGCTTAGCTACCTCTGTAGCACTAGACGCCAGTCGTGTCTTCAGACATTGCCACATGTCCCCTGGGGAGGAAAACTGACCCCAGTTTGAACCTTTAGCTTAGAGTGATAAAGCAATTTACCCAGTTCAAAGCCAGACCTGTGTGACTCCAAATACTGCCGCGGAATAAAGAACTGGTAGCAAATTTATGGAAAGAAGCATTCTAGAATTCCGGAGTCCTGGTCTCATCTTTGTACCATCACTAACAGCTTTTTAACCCTGGCTAACAGTGCCGCATCCTGCCTCTGAGGCCCTTTCCAGCAGTGAGTTATGTGGGCAGTTGGGTTTAGGGAATAGGAAGCTATTTAGGTTGATGCTCTGGGCGGTCTACAGCTGAACCACTCTGAGGAGAACAAAGCTGCTTTGAACTCAAACGACTTCAGCGACATCAAACAGGGGTCCTCTGAACTCTTGAAGGGCTCTTAATATGATCTCAGTCTGCAATAAGGCCTGAGTCTTCTTTCCTTAATTAGGCAGACTGGCCAGTTAAAATGATGGATTTTCCTGTGGGTAATATTGTCATCTGGCACTATTCATATTTACACAGATGCCAAGAACAATGTAAAAACATGAATGGCACAATTACCAATGAAGAGGTGATATGGGTCCCTTGTCCAGATCACCTAGGACACTCCAAGAAGGCCAAATAGTTTTCGTATTTAGCTTAAGCCAAAAAAAAAAAAAAAAAAAAAAAGCAGGATGATAAATATGAGCCTCTAAAAAAAAAAAAAAATCCTATCATGCATTCTAAGACTAAAAAAATGCTTACTGATTCAAAGTAACTATAAAGAAGTTTCCTCAAAATTATTAACCATGTTTCAAGAAATGTAGCTTTATGCTTTCCTGAGTTTAATAACATCTACCAATAACTACACTATCCTAGGGGACATCTAACAATAACGGTTTTAATAAACATTGAAGACTTTTTGAAATGGCATATTTAAATTTTTCATTGACACTGTGAAGTATTAAACCCACTCTAGTTGGATGATCAGAAATTCCAAATTTGAATGTTGGATTTCATTGGTTTTTATTTCAAGGTTTTTTCCCTTATACTATAATTGGTTTTTATATGTGCAGCCCCTCCTTTTGTTAGTGTAGACAATTAGGAGTTAAAGATACACATTCCTGAACAAATTGGTGAGTATGTTCGTTAGAGTCTGGTCTATCTACTAGGTTTTACTCTTCTTTGGCCATGAACCACTCACTCATGATAAAGAGATTTATTTCTCTACTGGAAATGGAGAAATACAATTAAGGCATGTTACAAAATGCCTAATTTAACCTCTCAGACACCAACATGACACAGAGAGTGAAAAACTAAAGTTAAACCTGAGATCTACAATAAGATTAGGATTTCAACCATATCATTCTAAAGAGCTAAAGACAAAGGATGAAGTCAGGCACATTCGGGTCTCATAGGCAAGACAGGACACCCAAACATCCTTGTTCGGGTACCTCTTCAAGCAGGAGAAAGATAATGTAATTCATTCATTAAAACACCTAATTGGTACTACAAAACCATTCTCATCCCTCCCTTCAATGAGTATTTTCTGAATCATCTTTACTTTATGCCAGACACAGGGCTTAGCTCTCAAGCAAGTGGTGTCCAGCTGCTCAGCTGCCTCCTGGTCTTGTAATTTTTTTTTCTTTTCATGTGGCTCCTCTTCCACTCTTTCAGTGGTTAGAGATGTTTCCTTTCCCTTTAACTTCTTTACGAGACACGCCTAAAACTTAAGTATTAAATGGCTCTAGGGAAGGATTCTATGATACCTCCCTTATCAACAAGAGGTCCTGCAGGGTGTGATGCTTCTACAGTCCACAGGGGGATGCCCCACATTCATTGTTCTTATCCTGGGTGCAGTCATACCCTCTGATCTCAGAGGGTAGCAGAAAAAGCCCACTTCTACCAACTCCTTGATTCTGAGCAAAAGCCATAGTCTATGATAGTGTAATTTGTCATTACTGATAGGAAAAATGATGTTGCTTCTATGAGATACTCCAGAAGAAATCCCAATTGTTTAATATCATTAATAAAATTATAACCTACATGTATTACATAGATGTTCAGGTCAACAGACTAGCCCATACATCTAGCTCAGGTCAAGGACTCCCACACAGCCTTCAAGTATTTCCACTTATCTCAAAATCTCCATGAATAATCCTTGATAATGCATTTTGATGGCTTTCCCCACCACCACCACTACCACCAAAGAAATCTTCACTTCAAAGATTTTTTTTTAACACTTTGTATGTAAACTATGCAATCTGAAAGCTTAAAGCAACCAATTCTGGTGGGTCAGTTCATTGTTCCCATGATTCCTCTTACTCTTCTGCCATACATCCCCACCGTATTCACTTCAGCTTCTACCGCTGGGCTGGTACATTACCGGAGTCAAGACAAAGATCCCATTACCAGCCCATTTTTAATTGATTAATTTGTTTATTCATCTAATAAAAATATCTTAAGTGCTTTGCTATCTATCTATATGCTAGGCATAGTAAATGCAAAGATGACAACTTTCCATTCCTCCAGGCATTTACAATCTCTTTGGGGAGAGAGACATAGATATATAGAATATAGTACGTCAAATGCCTGAATGGGGCAAGGAAAAGGTGCTATTGAGCACGTCCATGGAACACCCAAGCCAGCCTCAAATGGTTACAGTAGACTTCTGACAAACTCCGAACTGAATCTAAAAGACAAGTAGGAAGTCAACAAGCAAAGGGGCTTGAGGAAAGTGAGGAGGAAATTGTGCCAAGTCCTGAAATTTTGGAAGGGGAAGGAGCTTGGGTCCACAGGTCCACAGAGTGTGGGGAGGGGAATGGCAGAAATAGCACATCAGATAGGGCCTTGTATGGAAACAAAAGGGAATACTAGAAGAATTTTGACTGGATGACTGATGTGATCAATTTGCAAAGTTGTAAGTAAATAAGGGTTGCAAAGATCGACACATGTAGCAAGCATGGCTGTTGCCTCCCTAGTACCAGTTCTCTGCTTGTCTCTTACTAGTATTTATGGGGAACAGCAGTATTTCCACTTAAAAATGGTACTTCCTGGCCTTTGCAAATAGGGTTGCTCCATAAGCTGTAAATAAAGGTTTTTGGTTAGGACTTCTGGAAAAGCTCTTTTAAAAGGGACTGATTAGATGGCAAATTCTTTTGCCCTTGCTGTCTTCCTTCTTGCTGCTACCTGGAATGTGGATGCAATGGCTCTAGCAATAGTGTCTATATTGCTATCATGAGGCAGTCCTGAGAATGGAAACCACACGCTGAGAATGTCAAAGCAGAAACAGAATCAGTTCTGTTGTTGTGGAGCTGCCATAATGGCCCTAGAAGTCTGTTTAGCTCCAGACCTCCTTTATTTGAGGGAAAAATACAGATTTATTTTAAGTTGCTATGATATGTGTTTTCTATTACAGACAGCAGAAAGTGTGATAACTGGTAAGGAAAGAAAACAAAGCTAGAAGAGACGTACTGATAGTTTTCTGCATGAAGCTACTGAATGGCCTCTACTCAGTACTGAGTGGTCTCTACTCAGTAGTAAAGGGATTGGAGGGGAGTGGATGGATTAGGGAAAAATGAGGTATAATGAAGCTTAATGATTTGTGGCAGGTGCTGAGGGGGAATGGACAAGTTCCTGGCTTTAGAGAATAGGAGTGCTAATCATTATCTGTTTACAACACACTTTCAAAAAATGTTTGATACTAAAACTTAGACAATTTGAAAAATTCAATCTCTCAGATGTATGTTCAACTTTCAACCATGCCCTCTCCCAAAAAGCATGTAATAAATTCTATTAGGTACTAAGCAAACTTTTGAATTAATTATATCAAATCACATCCCCAGTTTGAAATGTAAAAGTCTTTAACTTAAAGGGAAAACGATTTTAGCTATTTTCCTCAAAAATTAGGTGTGCTATGAAAATTGCATGGTAGAATTAATTTCCACAATTCTATTTTTTAAGAAAAAAAATTAGGTAAGCTCTCTACCCAATGCGGGGCTTGAACTCAGCCCCAAGATCAAGAGTCACATGCTCTATGGACTAAGTCATCCAGGCACCCCTTCACTCTCCCTTTTAAAGTAAAATGTAAATTAGTTGGGGAAAAGATTAAAACTAGAGACTTCAGTAGTTTAACAAATCCTACATTCTTCAAAGACAGATATATATCCTTCAACAGGTAAGACATTTTTATGTACATAAATCTATACATTGTTATAGCGTTTGCAGTCCGCTATGTTCATTTCCCTGAACATAAATTCAGGGAAATGCAGAGAATTGGTATGGGTTTCAGATGTTTCTTCTATTCCTAAAACTCCCAACCTGACATGGCTTAATTTTGTACATCTTTTGACCCAACTCAAAATGTTTTATGAAGCCCATTCTTATCACTAAACCTGGAAGCAGTTTGGGTTTCTCCAAATTTACTTGCTTTTAAGACTTTATTAGATATTTTTACCCAATAGATTTAACTGGGCCAATTAAATCAACAAGGAATATTGTACATATGCATAAAACCAATTATCTCACTGAGTGAGGAACTCACTCTGACCTAGGGTTTCTTTTCCTCCATTTTTGAAAAGCAGAAATTTTGTTTTGACATGGCAGCCAACTCTTCATTTTTTTTATCACCCAAAGAGGCACCAACAACGTTGAAACTTTTGGTTTTCATATCATTTTGGAGCTATCACCCACTGTAGTTGTTTTATTTTGCAGTCTGATAGGAAACTGAAAGAAGACATTGAAGAACAAACCATTTCGTCATTTCATTGCCTGAACTGGAAAGAGAATAGGACAGGAGGTATAAAGACACAAATATATTTGAGTAACCACTTTGAAAAATCTGAAAAATGGGAGGAACTGCTCACCCATAATACTGCACAAGATACTGAAAAGTCATTTTATACTTTAATTCAAGTATTTAATTGAGCATCTTCTCTGTTATAGGTCATGTGAGGTGCTATGGCATGGTATGCTGGATCCAGCTCTATAAGCTGGCAAGAGCTTAAACTTTCAGAAATTTTTGATCTAATTGTTAGACCATTGGTAATTTGAAGCTGTCCAAAGTTAAAGTATTTATGGTGCAAAAATTGGCAAACACTACAAATCAGGGCATTCTACCTTCAGGGAGCCAGTTCATTATCATGGCACTAGAAATGTAGTCATTAGTAAGAAGCATGCTGGGTCCTCAGGGCCTTGCTTCTTAGTTTGGGGATAAGAAAAGTACAACAGGGGTCAGAACACAGGACACCATGTACTGTGCTACAATCCACATAAGATACCCAATGCTCAAACCAGAGTGACACTACATTAGAAGAAAATGAATCCTAGTTCTCTGCCTTCTAAGAACATGATACACATCCAAGGACATAGAATAAAACAACCCTTGTAGAACACTTATCTCCAACACTGACAGACTAGAGATTCTGAAATTCTCTGATTGCAAGTTAGATAATAATTCCGCATCACACACACTTTTAAATGAATGGACAATGAATTAAAAAAAAAAGAAATCCCTTGAGGTAGTGATTCAGAGGCTAGGGGGGAAGTAAGACACAATCACCACCATAGTGGCCTCTATAGACAATTACCTTGCTAAGTCTAGGTTCTAGGTACATGCTTTAAAATAAAGTAAGGTTAAAAAGTTGCCTCTTCTGATCTTCTACAATCATAAACCAGCCTCCACACAGAAGTCATATAGCACATTTTGGGCCCAAAACCTCTCAAGGAGATTTCTACTTAGTATGGACCTGGGTGTGATCACTAATCTGATCCCTAATCTCTGGGGAAAACAAATCCTTTCCAGAAAAATGCAACCCAGTCTCAGGGAAATTTCAGGAAGTGTTCTGGAAAGTATAAGCTCCCAAACAAACAAACAATCACAACACATAATAAAAATCCATCCTAAGAGAAAAGAAAAAGCCACAATCACAGGCTGTATCTATAAAGATCTCATATATAAGAATTATCAGATATAAGTCAGGTTGAAGAATTAAAGGGGAGAATCAAGAAATTCTCTTCATCTTGTTAGCATCTTAACTCCTGTCAATGTTCCTTTAAATACCCGCATGTTGCCTATTTTATTTTGTATCATTTCTGCTTGTATATCTTCTTGAAGATAACTTAAGTATTCTGTAGGTGAGAATTATAGCCAACAAGCTCCTTTTTAATATGAAAACATCCTTACTTTAGCCTCATTCTTTTTATTTCTTTTATTGTTAAAATGTTTGGGGTACCTGGCTGGCTCATCAGAAGAGCATATGACTCTTGATTTGGGGGTTGAGTTGAAATCCCATATTGGGTGTAGAGATTACTTCAAAATAAATTTTTTTTAAGGATTTTATTTATTTGAGAAAGAGAGAGAGAGAGAACAAGCACATTCATGAGAGGGGGAAGGGTCAGAGGAGAAGCAGACTCCCTGCCGAGCAGGGAGTCCTATGCGGGACTCGATCCCCAGACTCCAGTATCATGACCTGAGCCGAAGGCAGTTGCCCAACCAACTGAGCCACCCACATTCCCAAAAAGAAAAAAAAAGTTTTTTAAAGGAAATGCGTAAAATATGAACAGTTGTAAGAATAATAGCATAGATTTTTTAAATTAAAGAACAACACAATGAAATAGTATGTGTATATCTAAATTAATACACATATATTTTTGCTGAGCCATCTGAAGGTAAAATGCAAATATCATGACATTTTACCCTTAAACATTTCAGCATTCACCTAGGTGAAGTACTGGAAAATCAGAGATTACAAGACCTGAAAGACTCTTAGAAAAATCCAACATTCAGCTAGAAATCAGAGGAAGTAAAGAATGAGGAAAAGGCAGTGTTTGAAGGTACAATGATTTACATTTCCCAGAATGGAAAAAAGATAAATTTCCCATTTTCTGGAGAAGTTTGATATTACTATTTTTAAAATGTTATGTAGAATTTATTACTAAGTCTATATGGACCTAAAGACTTATAAGACATTTTAAAATATGAAATCAACATCTTTAATAAATTTAAGAGAAGTCATGTTTTTATTTTTTCTTGAATTTGATCGACTACATCTCTCAGGACGTTGTTCCATTAAGAATGGATTTCCTGTCTCCTAGTTCAATTATTGAAAGAAAAGTATTTAAAATTCCATGTAACATTATACATCTCTATTTCTCCTTCTGGTTCTTCAGGGTTTGCTTTGTGCAATTTGAATAATATTATGGTCTCTTGATCAACTTATCTTTTCATCATTATAAAGTAATCCCTGGTAATATTCTTTGGTCTGAAATCTACTCTGTTGATCTTAATATAGCCCACTCTAGCTTTCTTTGGACTAGTGTTAGCATGGTATTTCTTCCCCAATCCTTTTACTTTTACCCTCTCCTAACTACATAGGTGTGTTGCAAACAGCATACGATTCAGTTGTATTTTTACATTCAATTTGACAATCTCTGCCTTTAATTTGGGTGTTTAGATCATTTACATGTAATATGATTATCACTATTGATTTAAATCTACCACCATCACAGTTGTTTTCTATTTGCCCAGTATGTTTTTTCTTCCCCCTACCTCTTTGAGTGAAATCATATTGTTCTTTTGTCTTTTTTCTCTTTCCTTTTGGGTAGTTTCTATAGCTATGTTTTTAAATTCACTAATCTTTTGCTCTCCATCATCTAAACTGCTGTTAATCCCATCCAGGATTTATTTCAGCTATTGAATTTTTTCATCTTTAGAAATCCATTTCAGGTCTTTTTAAAAATATCTTCTATTTCTTTTAATATGTGAATTCTTTCATCTTCTTGAGCATTTGAGGTATATTTCTAATAGGATAATATAGAAATATATTGAAACAGCTATCATTCATGTTATTGCTGAGTCTGTTTATATTGCTTGAGATTACATTTTCTTCTGAGGTTTTTTTTGTTTGTTTTTGCTGCCTACTAATTTTTTATTTGATGCTAGGTGTTAAGATTTTTTTCACTTTATTGGGGACAGATTTCATAGTATTCCATTAACTATTATTGGGATTTGAGATGCAATAAAGTTATTTGCAATCAACTTTATCCATTTTTGTTTTTAACCACTGTTATAGAAGACTCAGAACAATCTTTAGGGCTGATTTGACTTCACTACTGAGGTACTATCCTTTTTATAATAACTATTTGTCATGTCTCTTAGGAAGTTTTCCACTTTAGGTGATGAAAATGAGAACTATTTGAGGCCCTGTATAAGCTATGGAAATTGACCTTCTACTCCTTTCTGGTGCCTCTTTCAGTCTCAGTAATTTCTTTGTATGGATTTGCAGATCCATATTCCACTGACTCAAGGGGACATATCAGAAGAGCTTTAGGGCTCTCTTTTCAGTTGCCTTGTCTCTAGGATTTTGTTCCACAAATTCTAGCTTCCTCAACTTTTCTGAACTATAGATTCAGCCAAATTGCTAGACTCTATTTGTGTTTCCCTTCCTAGTACTGTGGTCTGAAAACTTTATACAATCAACTATAGCACTTTTAAAGGGCTAACTTTGTCTTTATTTTCCCCTTGTTCTCAGGGATCACTATACCATGCTGTCTTCTGTCTAATATCTGAAAAACCATCATTACATTTTTAGTAGGTTCCATTTTCTAGTATTAGGTGACAGAACAAATTTGATCTTTTTTCTTCCATCATTCTTCTAACATATCAAATTTCAAGTGACTGGAAAAGAAAAGACCAGAAGAAGCAAAGATACTCCTGAAGAAAAATCACCAAATAGGTAAACTTCCCTACTAGATGCCAAGACTTATTATGAGTAATAATAATTAAGGCAATCTGGTTGTGATAAATGGGAAAATAAAAATCAAAGAAACGGACCAAATGTTTATAGAAATTTAACATCTCTGGGGAAAGGATGAATTATTTAATAATAGGGTTTACTACCAATCTCAGAAAAAGAAAGAATTCAACCCTACTTCGTACCATATACCAAAATCAAGTCAGGTATAATAATGACTCTTGCACTTATGCTCAGATACTGCAAGATTAATAAGCACATTGTTCTTGGTAACGATGCAGAAATAATCCAAGCACTCAACAAAAGAATGGACAGGTAAGTATGGTACAGTCAGTTATAGAAAGGAATATGCAGAGATACAAATAATTATACCTATACTCAGTAGTATAGATGAATCTTTGAAATGTAATTTAAGTGAAAAGAAATCACAAGAATACAAATGGTATGACACCATTTGTTACAAAGTACCAAAAAAGGAAAAATGAAATAAAGATACTTTATTATTATATTATAAGATTATAAGGAAAACAATGGAATCATAAGGATTTCAGAAAATGGTTACTCTCTGGGGCAGGGTGTGGGATGGTGATTATGGGGACAGACAGGATGATAGGAGTAGAGAACAGAAGAGTTTGGATGGTTTTTGTAATGTGTGGTTTAAGTTGGGGAGTGAACTTAAGAGTATCTATTGCATGATTATGTTCCAAAATTTAAAATATGTTCCATCTATTTTGCATAATGAGCTTCATAAAACTGAAAAAAAAAAAACTATTGTCATAACCTTGTCTTGCAACTTCTAGGAGCCTCTCACACAGCTAGGGGGAAGAAGTTCTCTCTCTTCAGATAAGGTCTACCTTCACATGCTGTTCCAGATTACTTCTACAGCCTTCCCTTCTTTGCATATAACTCTCACAACTCAAATTCCTTCACCCCTCTACAGACACTGCAGAACGTAGACCCTCTTCAGTTTACGTGCCTTCTTTTTACAAATTTGCCTTTGGCATGCTCAGAGTGGGTAAAGTGGTTTTCTGACAGCTCTAGCAGACTGTGTTAGAGGGAACAAGTCATGCTGTAAGCATATATGTTAGCAATTGTAAAACAAGTGGGGTCTGCCAGAGGTAACAAATAAGGGGTATGGGAATCCTGGCTGTGGGTGAAGGTTAGGCTTCAGGCAGAAGGCAGCATTAGAAGGCAAGGTGATCTATTTATGTTTAGAACATAAAAACATTAGAACAGGGCTTTGAAAAGCAGGTAGAATTTTGATAGAGGAGACCTTGAACATTCTCTGCAGAGGGAAATATCATGAAAGAACACTACAGAGCTTTGACTTTTGGGGGTTGACTCATTCATCGAAGAAAAAGGAAGAAGAGAAAAATTGGATTGAGATCACGCCTTGAAGTTAGGATGGCAAATGTCTTTTTTCTTTAGAATGAGAAGCCATTGAGGGTTGTTGAGTCAATAGTGACATGAACAGGACTCTCCGTGAAGATTCAAATAATGACTCTTGACCACTTGCCATGGACAAGGCACTGGAGGTGTGTCTATGAGGTGGGTGTGCAAAAAACAAAAAGACTTATATACCATCTCTGCCTTAGTGACTCCTAATCCAGATGGGGTTAAAGAACAGAATCGGGGGTTGGGGGGTGTGGGCAGGGTAAAACTACTGGGCAGTTTTCCAGCCTCTCTGAAACCGGTCTCTAGAGCATGGTTTCCGTATGTGGTTACAAACAGTGTGAATAACCAGCCAAGTGCCCAAATTAAAGTACAAAGGCAGGTCATACATTCCTGTCTTGCTCAGCACACTTTAAGTTGAATTGAGTGATAATTAGGTGGTATAAAGCTAGGGGAGAGGTCATTAGCAATTCTCAGAAAATATGCATTCCCTTTTATAGGACCAACCCCTGATCTGTAGCCCTAAGTCCACGGACCCTATTTTTGAAGTACAGACCATGGAAATTTACACGGCCATATGGTGTGTTAGAGTGCAACGTCCAATCAAGGATGGATTTGCCTCTGCTGGGCATAAGCTCCAAGGAGGGAATATACCAGTCTTTCTACCAGACAAGCAGCGGGTTATTGATGCTGAGTATGCCAGACAGAATCCTCTTATGCATCTCCTCAGCTTGATCTTCAAATTGCCTGTATTGTGAAACCTCTCACCTATCAATCTGGATAAATGCACCAACCTGCCTCAGGGGTGGCGAGGTGATCTATTTATGTTTATCACTGAATATTGACTGAGATCTTGATGGCGTGGAGCAAGCTGGGTCTCTCTTCCTCTCCCCTTATCCATCATCTCCCAAGCACCAATACACCCTATTGAAAAGGAAGAGGCTGCCAAGACATATGCTAAAATGATATTGTATTTCATCCTACTTTTGAAGTAATGAGATCGTTCAACATGAAATGTAATTTAAAAGTGCAATGGGGTTTTTTTTTTTTCTTTTCCCCCTCCCTTGGTAATAGCTTCAGACTCTGTGTGCAGCTGACTGACACATCAGTAACAGGTACAAAATGAAACCTATTCCTTTTAGAAAATGAGTGTCCGCTGAGAGAGCTGGACAGAAAGCAGCAATGGCGTGGGTCTTTGAAGACTGCCTGTGCCTTGAGCTCCTCTCCCAAAAGGTCTGGGATGCATTACTCTAGCTCCACACAAAACCAGGGTCACAGCAAAGAAAAGTTTTCACATACATGCATATTAAGCTAACTCCAAAATGAGACATCAAGAAGGAGTTCAAACCACATTCCTTTTCCTTTTAGAAAATTTAGAACTTCCCTTCATCCACTTTAAAAAATAGTAAGCTTTCCTTCCAGGACTCAGAAATTCTGCAGCTGATTCTGATCCAAAGATGCCAGATACATTAACAGTTTCAGGTGTGTCTGTTACCCCTCAAGGGAGAGAACAGCAGGAATTGTCATCAACAGGCAAGGCTGGAAATGTAATCTTCTGGAAATTTCCACCTTCAAGATGAAGTTACACTTCATAAGACAGCTAATGGTTTTAAATTCACGTATTTAAGAAGTGGTAATTGTAAAATAAAACATTAGCCAGGCTCAAAAAATAGAGCTAGAACATCTTAGTCTCTGGTACAAATGGTACAGGAAATGTGTGATTTGTTACAGGCCTATCTGTAGACATCGATGAAATCTTCTATTGCTATAATTTAAACATATGGTCAATATGAAGATTAATACAGTCCAAAAAATCAGCTAGAATTACAAATGCTAAATATGTTAAGAGATTGGATTTTGGCTTGCTTCATTCTTATTTTGAATGTGTTTTAGATTTCTTTAATACTCAAAACCATATAGTAGGAGACAGGTGAAGAGCCACATGCCTGTTTTCCTGGCTTTTGAAGGAAGGAGTTGTGTAGTCTTCAGCAAGGTGTTTTACCTCCTTTGGCCTCACTTTATAGATATAAAAGGCAGTTATTTGTGCATAACTTATAAGATATGCGTAAAGACCTGGTATTTTTAAAGCTCACTTTTTTTTAAAGCTCATTTTTTTAAAAGATTTTATTTGTCAGAGAGTGAGCACAAGCAAGGGGAGCAGCAGAGGGGGAGGGAGAAGCAGGCCCCCCACTGAGCAGGGAGCCTGATGCAGGGCCTTGATCCCGGGACCCTGAGATCATGACCTGAGCTTATGCTAGTCACTTAACCATTGTTATTCAATATTAGTCCATAAAGCAGCAGCTTCTGTATCACCCAAGAATTCGTTAGAAATGCACTCTGAGACCTCATTCCAAATCTAATCAGTATCTGCATTTTAACAGGACTCAGGTGATTCACATCACTCTTAAAATGCAGATTCTGATTCAGGTCTAGAGATGGCCTAAGCTTCTGCATTCCTAACAAGTTCCCCCAGCTGATCACCCAGGGACTACACTTTGGGTAGCAGGGTTTAAAGGATGTCCAATAGCCTACAGCAGTGGTTTTCAAAGTTGCTACATGAAGATCACGCTGTTGGCTGTTCAACCATGGATGGAACAGCCCCGCCCCTACAGCTTCCAATTCAATAGGTGGGTAAGACCCGCAGTTTGCATTTTTTTTCTTTTTTTTTTTTTAGATTTTATTTATTTATTTATTTGACAGACAGAGATCACAAGTAGGCAGAGAGGCAGGCAGAGAGAGAGGAGGAAGCAGGCTCCCCACTGAGCAGAGAGCCTGATGTGGGGCTCGATCCCAGGACCCTGAGATCATGACCTAAGCCAAAGGCAGAGGCTTTAACCCACTGAGACACCCAGGCGCCCCAGGGATCACATTTTGAGCATCGTTGGTCTACAGACTTGAGTGGAAAACAAGAGATTAACTATAATAGAATAAGGAAAAACAAGATAAACACTGTATGATTTTTAGTTACAATCTATGGGTTATGAAACCTAAAAGGAAATGTACAGTAGAAATTCTTTAATGGAGTTGGAAGTATCTTCTCTATTTGCCAGCTGTAAAGGACAGAAAAAGACTCTCCCCCATCAAACCACTTCTTCCTTCCTAGGTTGCAGTTCCATAAGCAGTGGCAACTCCTTTGAGCTCCTAGCCTTTCCCAGTGACAAAAGAGGCTACCAGGCTTTCGAGAGAAACCGGTTGATTTGGAATGGGAGAGGGTGGAGATTGAGAAGCACCGGGGGTGGCGGGGTACGTGATGCTTAAAACTACAGGCATCAATGAGCAAATGGGTACAGCATTCCTCCTCACAGATTCAGCAAAATGGATGTGTCCATAGTAGTCACAATTTGTTATTTATGACCCACGCGTTCCAAAAAGCTTGGTTCTTTTTTTTTTTTTAATATTTTGAAATGTATCTCAGCTGTATCAACCTCAAGGTGGCAAACTGAAACATTAAGTTGCCTTGTTGCTGGATGAACAATACCAAGAGTCACCATCATTGTCCTCAGTTGGCAGCAGAGCTGCGAACCTGATGCTATACTTTGCAGAAAGGCAGCTGTCTCCACTAAGCACTGATTGTGCAAGGCCTGGTAAGTCCAGTCCCAAGGCCCCTCGCACTTTGATGCAAACTTTCCCGCAGATTTTAGAAGGCCCTAATACCCACTAGGTTCATGCAACCCAGCCGATGTTCAATAAAGCTTTGTAAAAATAAATAAAGAAAAATAAAATTTTGTGGTACTTCAGAGGGTAGCCATCCCATCTCCAGAAAAAAACTGATGTCTCAGAATTGGGGATCAAATAAATCCAAACGATGATGTGAAAATCTTATAGAATCCATTCTGAGAAAATAAGGTACAGTTACAAAAGTGACAGACTGTCAGCAACTTAATGCCCATCATTTTGTCAGTAGAGTACTATGTAGCCACTAATAATTAGGTCTTTGGAATCAACTGATAATTATAGTATTATGGCAACATTTTTAAATTAAAAGGATACAGCATTTCATCTAGGGCTTAATTATGGCTATATTTCTAAAACTCTGAGCCCAAGAAGCACCTGATAGAAAACCTTGCAAAATGTAGACATATTAGTTGTGTTTGCAGGATAGTACACTTTCAGAACTTGCATTTTTTGCCAATTTGTTTAATAAGTCTGCACAAAATTTATAATGCAAAATGAGCTATTTTCAAAAGTATGCCTTTTAAATTATGCTATTTCAATGTTGATAACATTAAGAGTAAAAAGGAAGATAAGAAATTTTACTCTAATTATATTTATGCTAAAATACCTACATGTTAAAAAATAGAATGCATTAATAATGATTGCTTTTATTGAGAGGGTAATGGCCGGGGCTAGTTTTCTGGTCACCAAATTTATTCAGTGTAGTTTAGAATGAAACAAATATAAAAACGTAATGGGGAAGTGAATGTTTCTCTGAATAGATTTGCGGTTTATTTAAAATAAAATGGTTTGCTTTTGGGCTTCTCTTACTGAACAGGTCACATCCAAGCCTCTCCTGGTCATCTGCATGCCTGAACCTGTGCTCCCACATGAGAGTAAATGTGAACAGGAAGCTCATTGTTCTTCTCACTTGGATGTGAGCCCAACAGAAGAATAGGCCTCAATTCTCAGAGCTTCAGGAGTGGTCACAAGCCTGTGAACCAGAATCTTGCCCTTTCACTCAGGCCAAGCTAGGTCCCTGGCAGCCCCACTCTCATGGCCATTAGCCAACATGGCTTTGTGTCCATGAGCTATATAACATACCAGCTTCACATGGCAAGTGACTACATACCTGGGGCTCAAGATAAGAGTATAAAGTAGAAAACAAGACTTTTAACCAACCATGCCAAAATAGGCTTTCTTGTATTTAACAGTCAAAAATCCCATCTGGTGACTCTTTGTAGGGTTTTACCCAAAAATGAAAGCTTCTTTCACCCTAAGTCCTACAGTTCTAGGAATTTTGCCAGTCACCTTGGGAAAATTGAACTCTTTCTCATGTTATGAACCCCCAAAAGATGTTAGAATGTGGTCACGCCAGTCTCCAGATAACTTTCTCTACTGACTCATAATGTCACATGCCAAATCACTTACTGAAAGTATGCACGAGGACCAGAAATTCATTCATGCACCCACTCATTCAAATATTAAGTGCCTTCTGGGCGCAAACATGCCAGGTGCTGTAGATAAAGTGGTTCCTAAGACACAGTAGCCATCCTCAAAGAGCCCAAGGTCTAGATTCAGAGACAAAAGGAACGAGTTTCAACAGATGACAAGACCCTTTAGGAGATTAGAGACAGAGGGCCTGGGGACAGAAGACTGCTGGAGGAAACAATGTCTAAGCTGTAAAGGAAAACAACAGGTAGCAGTTAGCTTGGCAAAGGGGAGGGCAAGTGGAGTGGGAAGGGGAAGAACTTTCTAAAAAGAAGAACAACAGGCTTAGAAAGACACGAACATGATCAGTTCATGAGACCATTTAGTACAGCATCATAGCAAAGCAGAGTTCAAGAGCGAAGTGATGAAAAGACTGCTCAGGAAGTAAACGGAGCGGGGCAGGGGTCATAAAAGCTTTAAAAGCCATGTTGTCATGGTAGCATGTTTCAAAGGTGCCTGCCTCTCCCACCTGCTAATCCTAGAAGTGGGGAATGAAGGGAGAGAATGTTGGTCAAATCCCAGGACGCACATGGGCCAATATAATTGGTGTGGAGCTTTTCCTGTAAATGCATAAGCTCAAAATTGCCCAGCCTATTGGCACGTTCTCTTGGACTTGATTATTTGCCATTCTGCTTGTCGGAATCTTTTTTGGAACCTGCCCTTTTCTCTTGGATCCTTTTTTCCCTCAGAGTGTCTATTGTCTAGTGGGTACCTGGAGCTTCCTTTCCTAGTCTAGAAGATTCTTAGCCTGTGGAGGCGGAGTGTGAACTGGGGTGGAACTCAAAGGAAAGGAGGCAACCTCCAGACTCCTACCCGCCTGGCCTCAGCTCAGGGAAATTTGGCTGGTTGCCTGGCCTCGTGTGAGAGCTACAAATATTTGTTCATCAGAGAACACATAAAACAGGATGCATAAAAGGCAGCTAAGGGAGTTGGTATATGAAATGATGGGCTTTATGGAATCTGAATCTACAAAAGCTGAAGGATTGCTTAGTCCCTTCTTGGAGTGTGATTGTGACAAAGAGATCATGGTCTCATTGCCAATCTGCCTCAAAGTAGATACACAGTAAATGCATTCTTCCTCCCCTTCATCACTGAGCTCTGAAATTCACAAAAACCTGGCCAATTAATGTCAGCTTTGGAGGTTAGCTACAACTCACCAAGAGGAGCCCTGAAGAGAGTAACAGATGTAGATATTTTAGGGGGCCAGGTAATTGTACCCTGAGCACATAATTAAGGCCTATTCTTTGTTAGAAATTGTGCAAGGGCTTGCAAATCAAGCAAATACTTTGCCCTTGGGAAGCTTGTCAGTCCAATGGTGAGAGAAGTCCACACAAATGACATGACTAGTGCCTTGAAATACATGCATGTAAAGAGCCAAGACATGTAACAGTCTTGTTACATGAGACACCCCTCCCTCCCAGGTGAGAAAGTTCTAGAAGGCTTCATGGAGGAAGGGATATTTGAAGGAGAGTAGGCTTGTGATTCTGGGGTAAAGGGAATAGAATGCACCAAGGTAGTGGGGGAAGGAAATATGAAAAAGAAGCGTTTCTGTTTGGATTGCACAAGAACTATGTCAAATGTAACAACCAAGGGAGAGCAGCTAGAAGGTTCCATTGGGATCAAGTGATGGCAGGTCTAGAGGGCCAGCCTTTCATACCTACTCTAACCTGCTTTAGCTGGGGCATCTGAGGACACTATAGCAGGACTGGGTGTAGTGGGTAAACATGGTTTCAAAGAAATACAACCACCAGCTTTGCCCAAATTTGCACTTTTGGTGCTGTGTCAGGGAGTGCCAGCCAGGACAGGCTTCCCACCAAGTACACTTAATACTGAAAAAATTTAATTTAATTTAAAAAAAAAAAAGGAACAATTGCCCTATTTCCATCCTTGGTAGCTGCACACCTGACCCCCTCTTTCCTCATCACATTCCAGTAAACTGCTGTCACACTCCCCAGGGTTGACCCACCCCAGGCAATGTGGCAAAAGACACAATTAAGATCCAGGACTCAGAACCACAGCACACCTGCAACAGAGCAGGCCCGAGATGAATAATTACAAAAGGCAGCTCCACCCCTGGCCTCTCTGCTTTGGCAGAATCAGGGTAACAGCTGTGGAAAAGCAGCACCTGCTTCATTTCTGCGTCTTGTACATGCTCTCCACACCCTTTTCTGCTGAGAAGAAAGCAGAGTAACCCATGTGTGCCTTTATGAATAAGCCATGATCCAAATATTTTTCCCAAAGGACTTTTTATTCTATCACATTTCCAAGTCCTGGTGCTTATTGCTCTCACGACCTCAATAGCCTATGGCCAATAAAAGTCATATTCATCCGTCTAGATTACACTTAAGTATCTCCCCCTCCCCCAGGCTCAAACAGTCCTTACTGATGATCATTTTATCTGCCCCCTGTCACTCCTCTTCACGTCTGTATTCTGTATGGTAAAAGGAAGTCCCTCCACCAGGAGTGGTGATGGACAATTGAAACTAGGAGATAGATTTCCAACTGAATGCCTTGTTAAACACACGTAATCAACCCCAAATAAAATGACACATTGTTGATAAGGAACCATTGGCCCCATGGGGAGGATTCCAGGGAGAAACATACATTCTGTGACCAAATCTCCAACATAAGCAATAAGAAGTCACCCACCTTTAAAAAAACCAGCCAATGAAATCTAACAGGAAGTAAGAGGTTGAAGAAAATCAATATTATTGGCAGATTTAAGCTGTGCTCACTAGAGACTCAGATTTTTTTAAGCCCTAATTTCTGATGAGGTTTTCACTTGAAAGTGAATTGTATGAAAAAGAGAGAACATTTCCTTCTGATAGAAACAATTATAGTTAAGGACTCAGGTGAGTCAATAAAATCTTAATCACCCATAATTACACTGAAGAGCACTACTGTCAAACACTCACTGTTCTCTGTTTGCTTTTCTCTTTCCCTGGATGCCCTCCTCGTAGGTTCACTTATCAAGTCCTACTTCATTATCAAGACTCAGAACAGGTAACTCTTCCTCCATGAAGCCTTCCTTACAACCTCAGACAAAAAAATCTCCCCGCCTTTATGCTCCTGGAATTATTTTAAAGATATAATTAACATACAACATTAAATTTCAGGAGTACAAAATAATGATCCAATATTTGTATTATTGCAAAATGATCACGGTAAGCCTAACATTCATTATCAGTCACCATTTTTCTTATGAGAACTTTTAAGGTCTACGCTCTTAGCAATTTTCAAGGACACAATACAGTATTAATTCTAGTTCCTATGCTGTACATTACCGACCCATGTCTTCTTTAAGAAGTCGAAGTTTGTACCCTTTGATTGTCTTTACCATTCACATCCCCACCTCTGGCAACTACCAATGTATTTTCCATATTGCTGAATTCAGGTCTTTTAGTTTTCAAAAGATTTCCCATACAAGTGAGATCATGCTGTATTTTCCTTTCTCTGACTTATTTTAGTATAATGCCCTTGAGGTTCAGCCATATTGTCACAAAGGGCAAGAATTTTGTCCGTGGTTGAGTAGTGTTCTGGGGTGTGTGTTGATCATCTGTTGATGGACACTTAGGTTGTTTCTGTATCCTGACTACTGTAAATACTGCTGCAATAAACATGGGGGTGCAGGTGTCTTTTCACGTTAGTGTGTTCATTTCCTTTGGATAAATATCCAGATGGAATTGGAGTTTTTATTGTTCCCTGTAAAGTTACCACATTGTGTGCTATATACTATGTGTGTCTTCTTCACCTTAGTCAGCAGGAAGTTCCTAGAACATTTTATTTTAGAGAGTAAGAAAGCATGATCCCGGGTGGGGAGATGGGGCAAAGGGAAAGAGAATCCTCCGACTCCCCACTGAGCATGGAGCCCAATTCGGGGCTCATCCCAGGACCCCGAGATGATAACCTGAGCTAAAATCAAGAGTTGGACACTTAACCGACTGAGCCACCCAGGCTTGATGAGAGCATATCTTGATCATTTTGTACACACTATGGCAGCTATGATGTCTTCCAAAGAGGAGTTCTTTTATGAAAGTTTTAAGTGAAAAAACACATGCCTAATGATAAACCAAACAAGAATAAATGGAACTTTGAGAAAGTGGCTTGAGTACCTGATCTATAATTGGGTGTTAGGGAAAGGCTAGTAGAATTTAAACCTGAATAAAATTTTTTTTTCTGTAGCATTCCATTACAATACTTTAATCAACCTCTAATTATTGAATACTTCTAGCATTTTAATTAAAAGAATCCTACAAAAAAAAAAAGGACAAAAAAAAAGACAACTCAGACAAGAACAAAGATAAGATGATAATTGAGAAATATACTAAAACAAATGTTTCCTTGTGGAAATCAATACTTCTTACTCATATAGATGTTCTCAAAAAGACAAAGTACTGTGCCCCAAATGGGAAATAAAAGATTTTTGTCAAATAAAAAAAAAATAAATAAATAAAAGAATCCTACAATGAATGTAAATATACTATCATTTTTGCAGATGGGGTTATTACTATAGAATTGAGTATTGAAGAGCATTTGATGCCCAAGTGGGAAATACGTGCTTTTAGGAATTTATACAAATTGTTATTTGTGAGTATTCGTCTAATATTCCACAAGTAAATATAATTTTGGTTCTGTTTTCTTTTAGCTGTACTTGACTCAAGTTAGTATGTTTAAGCTTCTCCTTATTCATAGTTAATAGTTTTGTTTTTGAATATTTGAAGGATTTTAGCCAATGAGTTACCTGCCCTTGTGCTTGGTCTCCTGTCTACTGGACCCTTGAATCCACTCTCCATTTTCCCCAGTCTGCTCAGTGTGGGAGTGGTCTCCCTTGCCCTCTCGCTATGGGATGGTTTCACCCAATGAGAAATAACTTTAGAAAATCCCAAGAAGTGTTGGTAGAGGGAGAAGGAAATAGCTTAGCGCATATAGCCCCCTAAAATCCTCCCAAGCATCTTGTCAGTAGCTGCATTTCTCTACCCCAAACCACAGCTTGTTAGAGGTCTCTTCTCCAGTTTCTGAAGACCACTCCCTCTCCTTGCTTTTTTGACTTTGAGGGACAAGGGATGTGCAGGTCGCAGCTCTCCATTCTGGCTAGTCCTGGGGTGCTTTGTCGTGCCTTGTTGGATTTCCTTATCACAGCCCACACATCTACAGTGTTCTATCCTCAAAGATCTCCATTCATCCTTCTGAGTGTTCCATCCATTACTTGACCGATGTGGTAATTGTTACTAGGAGTAGCTCCAGGATCTGGGTGGTAGCACTTCACCCCCAGAGACAATGTAGACACAATTTCTGAGATTTGCAGTGATGTCTTTTGTAAAAATAGAAGTATTCTGACCCACAAAATCTGTGACATTAGCTGATTTGATTATGGAGTACCTAGAAATAAAATAGATGAGCTGAGCTCCATTGTATTTAACATTCTAGCTCCTATGGACAGAATCCTAATGTAGGTCACTATCATGAGCTTCCATGACCTTTTATCCATTTCCAAGTCATCAGCTGTTCACAGACCCAGAGCAGGCTGCATCCTTTGAGGAAGGACCTATAACACAGCCATAGGTATATAGTACATATCTTCCTCCAGGCCTTCCCTAGAGGTACCTGCACTTATTTAGAGGGTGGATGTGCCTTAGGGAATGAATACCCAGATATTACAAAGATTGTACGATTCTACCTCTGAACAGATATCAAGCCCAGGACAGTGAATTGCCACCATGATCTATAGTTTGAGTGGTGATTTATGGAAGACAGATGGGTTGGGCATTGATTCACCTCTCCATCTAGAAGAACCCATCATGATTTATTTCTCCAGTTTTGGCATGTCGAGAGCCACCACCAAAGACTTATGAGATACAGAAGGGGTAGTTCTTACCACACAGTCCCATTTAACTAGCTTTTTTGGCTTATACAAAACCTAGATGGATGTGGAGAATAATTGTACATTATCACAAACTTAGAATTACCACAAGCCAGTTTTACCTTTGGCTCCAAATGCAGTAAATTACTTAGAAATACCACAATCCCTAGTAATGGGTATGCAGCAACCTAGAAAATGCCATTTCTCCAATTTTTATTGATAAGGATAATTAGAAGAGGTTTACCTTCACATGTCTTATCAAGACCCTGTTAATTCTTTTGCTTTTATGTCATAATATAATCTTCAGGGAACTTGAGGACTTTGTTATCTCACACACTATGGTAGACCATTACTTTGGTGACAGTGTAGTAATTGTACATGAGGAAGAAAACTGCCCATAATGAATTGGATAGTATATGATTCACCAAATTATGGAGTTGGGCGCAACATCCATTACTAAACATAAATGATCTAAATAGCACTGGGCTCAAGTAGGTCCAGAAGGCACAAGTAAATGGCATGAGTTTGTAGATCACTCCTCCCAAGGCACCCCTTTCTAATGCTTCCCTGCTTTTTTTTTTTTTTTTTTTTTTTTACCCAAACTTATTGTCTTGTTAGGAATTCCTGGTCACTAGTTAGCAGAGGAAGAAATACGAGCACAGTTTACAGATGGATCTGGAGGATATATAGCTCAACTGGGGTAGGAGGGGTGGCTTTGAAAGTGCCATGAAGGACAGACTCTGAATAGGACATCTGACTGCCTACATTGCTTAGAGAAGACAAAAGTGAAGCTCCACAAGAAGTAATTGGCAATGGTTAAAGCTGGGTAGCTGGTTAGGAACCTGGAAATATCAAGATTGGAAAACTGGTGATAAGGAACCCTGGGCTAGAGATGTGTGGACAAATTTTCAGAATGCACACAGAAAGGATATAATTTCTTACAAAAATGCCCATCAAAAGGCACCCACTACAGAGCAGTGTGTGGTTACTAGTCAGCCTCTTTACCTAGCAAACCCCAGTGTTTGCTCAACCATTGGAGGCATGGTTGGAGGATAGACTCAAAAGCAAGGACTTCCTTTCATGAGACTCAGTTTCTGCTACCACTGAGTACCCTACCTGCCAATGGCAAGTAGCACTCAATATGGCCCTAATCCCTTGGCCCTAATCCCTTAGTCAGCCACTGGGGGCAAGTTGATTACATTATTCCTCCCATTATGGAGAAGATAACAATTTGACCTCACCAGGATAAATGTATATTCTATTAATGGATTTGCTTTCTTGCCTATAGTTCTGCCAACATCATGATTGATGCCTTATTTACTGTCACAGTATCCCAAACAGCATCTCCAAAAAAGCAATCATTTTATGGCAAAAGAATGTAGCAATGGGTTCAAGTCCATAAAATTACAATGTGCCCCATTACCCAGAGGCAGCTGGCTCAATGAGATAGTGAAAGCTAAGTTGCAGATCCAGTGGGGAGACCACCTTCAGGAAGGATTGGAGCTGACTTATAGGTTGTAGTATATTCCTTAAATCAGCAGCCAGTGTGTGGGGCCACTCTAATTGCCAGAATGCATGGGTCTGGGAAGTAAACTGTGGAAGTGAACTTTTCTTGTTTGATAAAAGAATTTGTTGAAGAAACTTTGCTTTCCTTTGCGACAACCTTGGACTTGATGAAGTTGGAGTCCCTACTGCCCCAAATAAAATGGCAGTGGACTATTTCAACAAAATGGAATCCCATCCACCCTAGCAAAAGGTAAAGGGAACAAGGAAGGGGTGGTGGAAATGCTATGGTTATTAACTTAGGGCTCTTGACCAATTACAGAAGCAGAGGCTGGAATAGCTGACTGATGTAGAGTCATTGTTCTCCATGCTTCACCCCTTGCAATCTCAAAAGAACACATGAGGTTTCATATGATAATACAATTGCAGTCATATTCAATTGAGATCATTTCCTTTAATGCTTCTTGATTTTCTTTAGTTTTGCCTAATATTTCTGCTCTACAGATATTGATTCCTGGTTCTATCCTTTTTTTTTTAAGATTTTATTTATTTATTTGACAGAGAGATCACAAGTAGGCAGAGAGGCAGACAGAGAGAGAGGGGAAAGCAGGCTCCCTGCTGAGTAGAGAGCCCAATGCAGGGCTCAATCCCAGGACCCTGGGACCATGACCTGAGCTCAAGGCAGAGGCTTTAACCCACCGAGCCACTCAGGCACCCCTCTCTTTCTCTATTCTTGATGTCTTCTTATTTTCACTTGTAACTCCCACCTCTGACTTTTGGCTTTGTGTTCTAGAAGGATGACATTTGTTGGTCTGATTTCTAATATGGTTTTGTTGGTCTGACTTCTAAGATGGTTTTCTTAAATATTCATTGTGATGTTTACTATATTTTGTCTTGCAGAAATTATAATTTCAAATATCTTTTTCATTTTTAGGATTCCTTCTCCTAGCAGTCCTCTCTTGTTTTATAAGTGTGATATCTTCTCCAATATCATGGCAAAATATAATGTTTTTGGATTTGTTCCCATTTTCTGGCCACTCAAGCTTGACTCAATTCTTCAAACTGATTTTGTTCATTTCACAAAGCAAAATTGAGATCAGTGGTTTGAGTTGCTGCATATTAGAATCAACTGACAAGTGTTTTCAAAATGTACCATCCCTACTTTCCATTTTTCAGTACTATTCATCCCAAATCCCAACAGAAGTATAGGTATCTCCAGGAAAAGAGATTTTAGAAACAAAACACCTACCCCCATGCTTCTGACATGCTTCCTCATCCCACATCAAAACCAGCAAACTGATATGAACACTACAGAGAAATAGTGTGAACTCCATCTGGGAAGCTCAAGTCATGTTGGGTCACCATGATCTGTAGATGGTTGGGCAGTGGTAGCTCACAAGATAAAGTTTCTTTCAGTTATAGCAGGTCAGAAGTACTGGTGGAGTCTTAGAGGTGACGGTATTTAACCTGATCATCATGCCACATTGCTTGTCCTTCAGTAGGAATCCAATAAATATTTGCTCAGGGGGAAAAAATATGAGGAAATCAGAGCAGCAATTGCTAAGAGAAGTCAAGAAAGCAGTAACAGGGAGAATCTGTTGTGCTGGTGAATTTTCCTTCCCATACCGAGCACTGTTACTTGGGGTCTGCTGAGGTTCTAGCTCCCCACTCTGTGGCTGTGTTGTACATCTTCTGGAGCCAGTACAGATAGCCTGCATGTTTGTGTGTTGCCATGAGTATGGGTTAGGGCTATTAGCATGGAGTACGAAACCCTGGGTACTTGACTCCTAAAGTTTTGCAGGTACCCACTCTAGGTACTTTTCACCTCCCCTTGTGCTCAAGCTTTTGTCACAGAAATGCTGGCAGTTCTCAGGAGGTATGACTAAAAAGGTATTTATCCATCACTTACTTCCATAGAGCTACCACCTCTCCTTGTACGGACTTGCAGATTAGTGGCAGTACTGAGATTGTCCATCAACCCAAAATCTACTTAGTCTTTTCTAGAAATTTTATGAAATATCTGACCTATGGAGAGGATATTTCTCTTTGAAATTATAAAAACTACATTACAACAAATAACTTTTGTTTAAGCTCTAATTTTTGTCTCTAAAACATGTTTGTGATGTAAATTTCTGCAGCTAATGTCAGAGGTGTCAGGCTTATGGACTGTAAGGCAAATGTGGCCACATATTTTCTGTCCAGTGCAAAATGAATTTTCCATTTGAATCAAAGTTTGAAATCATCCTGCGGAAGACATGACCGATGTTCACCAATATTAGAAATTTTCTATTCTGGTAAGAAAAGTGGCTATCTCAGCCACTTGCTGTTTGAAAAGATCATAGGACTAGGTTTGGTCAATGAAAATCGAAAAGTTAACCATACCACTTACTGGCTAATCTCAAGTCTGTTACCCAGCAGCAGAACTGCAGGAGCCATGCATCACAAACACTGGGGTCACAAGGTGTTATGGTATACTGTACCTACTCTAAAGTGGCTACCGCCTTGCCATACCTAGTATGCAGCCTCTAATGAGACCAGTATCTCTCCAAAATGGCTCCTGCCCAGTGGATGGGAAAAGATGAGCCTTGCCCACCAGTACATGACAGTAGTGGTTGTATCTAACAGCCAACCACATGAGAGGCTACCCTTTACCCCACCCTCTAGCATGCCCTCAGGAACTGCAGTTGAGCCTCTCAGCCAGCTGTGGGGACCAGTCCTATCCACTGGTATACACATAGCAGTCCAGGCAAGGTATTACAGTCAGCCAGGCAAGGGGTCAGGCCCACCAACCAGCACACCTACAGAAATTGTGACCCAGCCACAAAAGGGCACATGCAGGCCACATAGGGGATAGCCCTGGAGAACCTGGTTCTGATGACCAGTGATGGAGTTACTGGACACCACAAGATGCCTTCCACATAAGACCACTCCAAGGCCATATGTAGCTGATCTACCTAATACATAGAACACACACAGAGGCAATTTAGGAGATGAAGGAAGATTTTGCAAATGAAAGAACAAGATAAAACCTTAGAAAAAGTATACAAAATGGATATAAGCAATCTACCTGATAAAGAGTTCAAGGATATGGTCATAAAAATGCTCAGTGAACTCAGGAGAATAATAGATAAACACAGTGAAAACTTTCACAAAGAGAAAATAAAGAACTAATCAGAGCTGCAGGATACAATAACTGGAATGAAAAATACCACTGGTGGGCAATGAATACTGTTATGCTGAAAAGAAATAAAAAATTTAAAAAAAAAAAAAGAAAGAAAAATACACTGGTGGGAATCAAGAGATTAGAGATGCAGAATGGAATAGTGATTTGGAAACAGTGTTGTGGAAAATATCCATGCTTTATGGCAAGAAGAATTTTTAAATATTGGGATAATTTAAGAGATTCCTGGGACACCATCAGGTATACAAACATTCTTATAATAGGGATCCCAGGAAGACAAGAGAATGAGAAAGGAAATTTATTTGAAGAATAGCAGCCGAAAGCGTCCCTAATCTGGGGCAGGAAACAGACATTAAAGTCCAGGATTCATAGAGAGTCCCAAACAAGATAAACCCAAAGAGCTCCTCACCAAAACACATAATTAAAATGGCAAAAATTAAAGAATCTTAAAAGCAAAAGAAAAACAACTAGTCACATATAAGGGAAATCACATAAGACTATCCATTGACTTGTCAGCAGAAATTTTGCAGGTCAGCAAGAAGTAGCATAATATACACAAAGTGCCAAAAGGAAAACAAAAGAAAACCAAAAAACAAACAAAAAACCCTACAACCAAAAATATATAGCCTGTAAGGTTATCACTCAGACTTGAAGAGAAAGTTTTCCAGACAAAGAGAAAGTTTCTCACCACTATGCCAGCCTTACAAGCAATGTTAAAAGGAGTCTAAATGGAAAAGGCCACGAAAGAAACAAAAAATTTAAGAAAGAAGAACTCACTGGTAAAAGCAGACATATAATAAAGGTAGTTAATCAACCATTTATAAATTAGGTTAAAAGACAAACATAGTTGGAAAAAAAATACTCCACATCCCTTGGCATCAGGGAAATCCAAATAAAAAACCACAAAGAGATACCACCTTACACAGTTAGAATGGCTAAAATTAGCAAGACAGGGAACAAATGTTGCCAAGGATGTGGAGAAAGGGGAACCCCCTTACACTGTTGGTGAGGGTGCCAGCTGGTACAGCCACTCTGGAAAGCAGTATGGAGGTTCCTCAAAAAGTTAAAAATGTCCTATGACTCATCAATTGCACTACAGGGTATATACCCCAAAGATACAGATATAGTGAAAAGAAGGAGCACACGCACTCCGATGTTCATAGCAGCAATGTCCACAATAGCCAGACTGTGGAAAAAGCCAAGATGTCCACCAACACATTAATGAATAAAGAAGATGTGGTTTGTATATACAATGGAATATTACCCAACCATCAGAAGGCATGAATACCCACCATTTGCATCGACACAGATGGAACCGGAGGGCAAAGTGAAATAAGTCAAACAGAGAAAGACAGTTATCATATGGTTTCACTCATATATGGAATATAAAGAATAGTGCAGACAGTAAAGGAAGGCAGAGAAAGCTGGATGGGAAGAAATCAGAAAGGGAGACAAACCATGAAGGACTCTTAACGAGGGGAAAGACACAGGGTTGTGGATAGGGAAGTGGGGGGAGGTGATGGAGTAACTGCGTGATGGGCTTTAAGGAGGGCATGTGATGTGATGAGTATTAGGTGTTATACAAATGAATCATTGAACACTATCAAAAACTAATGATGTACTATATGTTGGCTAATTGACTTTAAATTTAAAAAAAAAAAAGCAGTGGAGTCAACTATATCTATGATAATTTTTAAATACTTTATTATTTAGTCACCACACAGTACATATTTGTTTTTGATATAGTGTTCCATGATTTCATTGTTTGCCTGTAACACAATGCCCTCCTTAATACCCATCACTGGGCTCACCCATCCCCCCCCAATACCCTCCCCTCTAAAATCCTCAGTTTGATTCCCAGAGTCCATAGCCTCTCACGGTTCATCTCCCCCTCTGATTCCCCTGTTCATTTTTTCCTTCCTTTGTCTAAACATCATCCATACTATTCCTTAGGTTCCACAAATAAGTGAAACCATGTGATAATTGCCTTTCTCTGTTTGACTTATTTCACTTAGCATAATCCCCTCCAGTTCCATCCAGGTTGATGCAAATGGTGGGTATTCATCCTTTCTGGTGGCTGAGTAATATTCCATTGTATATATGAACCACATGATCCTTATTCATTCATCTGTTCATGTCTTCTACCTATTTTTTGACTTGATTATTCGTTTTTTGGGTGTTGAGTTTGAGGAGTTCTTTATAGATCTTGGATACCAGCCCTTTATCTGTAGTGTCATTTGCAAATATTTTCTTCTATTCCATAGGTTGTCTCTTTGTTTTGTTACTGTTTCCTTTGCTGTGCAGAAGATTTTTATCTTGAAGTCCCAGAGGCTTTGCTTCCCTTGCCTCTGGAGATGTGTTTTGAAAGAAGTTGCTGTGGCCGATGTTGAAAAGGTTGTGGCCTATGTTCTCCTCTAGGATTTTGATGGGTTCTGGTCTCACACTGAGGTCTTTCATCCCTTTAAAAGTTTATCATCTTTGTGTGTGGTTTAAGAGAATGGTTGAATTTCATTCTTCTTTATATACCTGTCCACTTTTCCCAGCACCATCTATTGAACAGACTGTCTTTTTCCATTGCATATTTTCCCCTGATTTGTTGAAGATTAGTTGACCATAGAGTTGAGGGTACATATCTGGGCTCTCTACTCTGTTCCATTGGTGTAGGTATCTGTTTTTGTGCCTGTACTATGCTGTGTTGGTGATCACAGCTTTGTAATATAGCTTGAAATCAGGGAGCTTTGCTTTGCTTTTTCAACATTTTCTTGGTGATTCGGGGTCTTTTCTGGTTCTATACAAACTTAAGGATTGTTTATTCCAGCACTTTGAAAAATGCCATTGGTATTTTGATCAGGATGGCATTGGAAGTATAGATTTCTCTGGGTAGCATGGATATTTTAACAATAATTAGTTAAGGGATGCACAAAACAAAAACATGTAAAATATGACAACTACATAAAATGTGGGATGCAGAGTAAAAACGTAGTGCTTTCAGAATGTGTTAAACCTTAACAGAAAATAATCTTAAAATAGATGGCTATTGTCAGTATTATATATGAAACTTATGGTAACCATAAGCCAAAAAACTTTTAATAGATCCACAAAACAAAGAGCAAGGAATCCAAACTTAACATTAAAAACAAATTGCAAGACCTAAAAACAAACCAAAAAAACCATTAAAATGGCAATAAGTACAAACCTATTAATAATTACCTTAAATGTAAAGAGATTAAATGCTCCAATCAAAACACAGGATAACTGAATGGTTAAAAAAAATCTATATGCTGCCTACAAAGACTTCAGACCTAAAGACATACAGAATGAAAGTTAAGGAATGGAGAAAGATATGCCCTGAGAATGAAAACACAGAAATCTGAGGAAGTGGTACTCATTAGATAAAATCTTTGTTTTAAAGTTTATTTTATCAAGACAAAGCCCCCCCCACACACATAATGATAAAGGGATCAAGAGGATGTGATAATTGTAAACATCTGTATACCCAATAAGAGGGCACCTAAATACATAAAGGGATAACACTAAGAGAAATTGATATTAGTAGTAAGAAAATTTCAACATCCCACTTACATCAATGGAGAAAACATGCAGACAAAATAAGGAAACAGGGACTTTAAACAACACATTAGACCAGATAAACTTACCATTCTAACCCCAAACAGAAGAATACTCAATCTTTTCAAATGCACATGGAACATTCTCCAGGACAGATCACATGTAAGGCCACAAAATGAATTTAAGAAGATTGAAATCATATCAAGCATCTTTTAGGAACACAATGATAACTAAAATTACAAAACAAATTTAGAAAAACTGGAAAAAACAACCACACAGAGGCTAAATAACATGTCACTAAACATCCAATGGGTCAATGAGGAAATTAGAAGGAAATAAAAAATAGCTTGAGACAAAAATAGAAGTCAGACATTGCACAATATATGGGATACAACAAAAGCAGTTCTAAAATGGAAGTTTTAAAAATACAAGCCTACCTTTAGAAACAAAATATATCAAATAACCCCATTTTACTGTTAAAGGAACTAGAAGGAGAAGAACAAGCACAGCCCAAAGTTAGAAGAAAGGAAATAATACATATCAGAGTGGAAATAAGTGAAATAGAGACTGAAACACAATAGAAAAGATCAATGACTAAGAGCTGGTTCTTTAAAAACAAAATTGATAAACCTTTAGCAGACTCTTGAAAAAAAGAGCCTAAAATCAGAAATGAAAGAAGTTAAATGAATTATTAGAGATTTCTAAAAAAAATTTATGAGCCAACAAATTAAACAACCTAGAAGAAATGGATGTCTAGAATCATAGACATGTCTAGAAACATGTATGTTTCATGTCTAGAAACATACAATCTAAGACTTAACCAAGAAGAGATATAAAATCTGAAGAGAGTGGTTACTAGTAAGAAGTCAGAAATCCCAACAAACAAAAGTCCAAAACCATATGGTTTCACAGATGAATTTTACCAAACGTTTAAAGAGAAGTTAATACTTATCCTTCTCAAATCATTCAGGAAAAAGAAGGGGAGAGAGGAGGAAAAATATTTCCAGATTTATTTATGAGGTCAGAATTACTCTGTTGCTAAAGACAGACAAAACAAACAAATGAACAAACAAACAAATAAAACTTATAGGACAAAACTACTGAAGAACACAAATGTAAAAATTCTCAGAGTATAATCAAACCACATTCAACAATACAGTAAAAGGATCACCCATCACAATCACGTGAGATTTATTCCAGAGATGCAAAAATGATTCAATATCCACAAAAATCAAATCAACATGATGCAACCTATTAACAAAAGCATAAAAATCATCTCTCAGTAGATGCAGGAAAGCAATGGACAAAATTCTGCATCCATTTTGATAAAAACACTCAACCAAGTGTGTGTAGTGGGAACATATTTTAACATAATAAAGGCCATATATAATAAGCCCATGGGTAACATCAAATATAATGGTGAAAATCTAAGGGAAAAAAAATTTCTCTAAGATTAGGAACAAGACAAGAATGCCCACTCTTGCCAATTTATTTAACATTGTACTAGAAGTCCTAGCCCAGTAATAAGACAAGGAATAAAAGTTATCTGAATTGTTAAGAAAAAAAGTAAAACCATCACTATTTGAAGATGACATAATACTATATAAAGGAAACTTTACAGACCCTACATAAAATTTTTTAGAATAAATTCAGTAAAGTTGCTGGATGTAAAATTAATTTACAGAAATCTGTTACATTTCCATACACTAATAACAAATGATCAGAAAAAGTTTAAGAAAACTATCCTGTTTTTAACTGCATCAAAGAGAATAAAATACCTAGAAGTAAATTTAATCAAGGAATTGAAGACCTGTACTATGTAAACTGTAGGACATTGATGGAAGAAATTAAGGACGAATCTCAAATACACACACACACCCACACACACCACAGTCATGGATCGGAAGAATAGTATTAAAATAACCATTCTCACAAAGCTATCTACAGATTCAATGCAATCCACATCAAAATTCTAGTAGTATTTTTCTCAGAACTAGAACTAATAACCTTAAAATTTATATGGAGTTACAAAAGACCTAAATAGCCAAAGCAATCTTGAGAAAGAATAAAGCTGGAGGTATCATGCTCTCGTATTTCAAACTATTAACAAAGCTATAGTAATCAGTGTGGTTCTGGCACAAAAACATAGTCAATGGAACAGAACATAGAACCCAGAAACAAATGAACACTTACATGGTTAAACTGTAACAAAGGAGACAAGAATATCCAATGAGAACAAGAAAATCTTTCCAATAAATGGTGCTGGGGCAACTGGGTCACTTTATCATATACAAAAATAAAATGGATTAAAGACCTAAACATGATACCTGAGATCATAAAACTCCAAGCCACAAAACAAAAGAAAACATAGGCAATAAACCCTTGGACATCAGACTTAGCAACATTTTTTTTAGATCGGTCTCCTCAGACAAGGGAAACTAAAGCAAAGAAACTTTTGGGATCACACCAAAATTAAAAACTTTTGGATGACCAAGGAAACCAACAAACCAAGAAGGCAACCTACTGAATGGAAGAAGCTATCTGCCAATGATATACTCAATGAGGGGTTAATACCCAAAATATACAAAGAATTCCTAACAACTCAACACCAAAATAATTCACTTTTAAAAATGGACAGAAAACCTGGATAGATATTTTTCGAAATGAGACATACGGATGACCAATGAACTAAAAATATGCCTAACATGACTAATCATAATGATCAGGGAAATGCAAACCAAAACCACAGTGAAATATCATCTGACACCTGTCAGAATGTCTAGTGTCCAAAAGACAATAACAAGTGTTGGTGTGGATGTAGAGAAAAAGGAACACTCATGCACTTTAGGGAGAATGTAAATTTGTACAGCCACTATGAAAAATAATATGTAGGTCTCTCAAAAAATTAAGAATATAACTACCAGTCAGTCCAGCAATTCCGCTTCTGGGTATTTATCTGAAGAAAACAAATATAGTAATCTGAAAAGCCATATGCACCCCTACGTTCATTATAACATTATTTACAACAGTGAAGATATGGAAGCATCCAAATATCAATAAATAAATGGATAAGGAAGAGGTGGTACACACACACACACACACACACACACACACAGTGGAATAGTACTCACATATAAAAAAAATAATGAAATCTCTGGGGACCTGGAAAGCCCAGTTAAATGTCTGGCTTGATTTTTGACTCATGTCGTGATCTTAACGTCTGGAATCAAGCCCCACATCTTGTTGACTATGGAGCCTTTTTGAGATTCTCTTTCCCCCTTTGCTTCTCCCCATGGGCAGGTTATAAAATAAAATCTTTAAAAAAGTAAAATGAAATCTTGCCCATTTGTGACAACATGGAGGGACCTAGAGGGTATGATGCTAATTCAGAGAAAGGTAAATACCATATGATTTTACTTACATGTGGGATCAAAAAACAACAACTTCTGGTTACATAACAAGGTACAGGGATGTAAAATACAGCATAGTTATCACAATATTATTGGTTGTATTTCCTATGTGCAGTGACTTAACTAGACATATAGGTTATGAACTGATCACCACAGTAAGTGTCAAAAATCACTATGTTGCATACCTGATGTTTATAATATATGCTAACTATACTTCAATTTCTAAAAATATGATGGGGCATAATCACCCTGGATTCTTGAGTGACTATTAATCCACATGAGTCATAAACTATGTATTATCACACCAAGAATGTGAAATCTATTTGAATACAACATTATTCTGATTACTTTGTATCCTCGTTTTTCGTCCCATATAATATACCACTATTTTCCCATACTCTTTAATATTATCCAAGAAGAGGTTTAATGTCTCCATATTTTACTACAAATTTGTGTACCATAAATTTATTGAACTAATATCCTATTATTGAACATTTAGTTGGAAGCATTTTTGAAAACTATAAGTACTGTAATGAGATTCATTATATTTGGCATTGGTTCTTTAATCGAATTCCACTAGTGCTACTTCTATGATTAAACAGGGTTCAGTATTAGGAGAAGGAAAGGAAAAGTGAAGAGGGGGGAAATCAGAGGGGTAGATGAACCGTGATAGACTATGGACTCTGAGAAACAAACTGAGGGTTTTGGAAGGGAGGTAGTAAGAGAATGGGTGAGCCTGGTGGTAGGTATTAAGGAGGGCACATATTGCATGAAGCACTGGGTGTGGTGCATAAACAATGAAACTGGGAACACTGGAAAAATAAAATAAAATGTAAAAATATGTAAATAAATAGGGTTCAATATGATGTTGCTTTCTAACAGAGGTTTGAAAAATTTCAAGTCTTTATATGAAGATATCATTAGTTGCATAGAAAATCCTTTAAAAAATCTATAAAACTAGAATAAGTGAGTTTACCGAGACCAGACCATATAAAATGGGCAAAAGTCCACTGTATTTTATATACAAGTGTGCAAACAATTGAAAAATGGAATAAAAACAATTTACAATACCATAAGACAAAACCCTTACTGTTTAGTTTATAAATAAAAGACATGTAAGATCTCTATATTGAAAATCATAAAACACTGATGAGAAAATTTTGAAAATGAAATACACCATTTTAAACTAATGGGGCTAGAAGGATACCGATATGGAAAACAATGAATCTTGGCCCCTTACTTCATATGATACATAAACACTAAGACAAGATGGATTGTAATCCTAGTTGTAAAATTATAAAACTTCTTAAAAAAAATAAAAACAAATCTTTGCAATATGAGGGTAAGCAAAAAATTTTAGATAGGCTAGAAAGCAGTAATCCAACAAGAATTTCATAAATCAGACTTCTTCAAGATTAAAACTTTTTGATAATAAGCTATCATTAAGAAAATTATGGACAAGCTGTACACAGGAAAACCATATCTGCAAAACTAATAGCTCATGAATCAACAATTCAAAAACTCAACAAAAAACAAAAATATCAAATAAATGGAGGAAAGATATAGATACTTTATAAAGGATGATGCATATGTAATTAAAAGCACATTAAAACAAAGCAAAAATAGTTATCAGGAAAATGCAAATTAAAGCCACAATGAAGTATCACTATACACACACTAGAGTCGCTACATTTTAAAAAACTGGCAACAACAAATATGGGAATAGATGTAGTATGACTGCAACCTGCATGCATTGTTGGTAGGAATATAAAATAGTGCAACTGCTCTGGAAAAAAAAAAAAAAGAGACCCAGGAACTCCATACAAGACAAAAATGAATGTCTATAAATTGTATTAGAGCGTTCGTTTTTTTTTAAGATTTTATTTATTTATTTGACAGAAAGAGATCACAAGTAGGCATAGAGGCAGGCAGAGAGAGAGAGAGGAGGAAGCAGGCTCCCTGCTGAGCAGAGAGCCCGACTCGGGACTCGATCCCAGGACCCTGAGATCATGACCTGAGCCGAAGGCAGAGGCTTTAACCCACTGAGCCACCCAGGTGCCCTGTTCGTATTTTTGTTTATAATAGGCACCTGGTCTGGGTGTCCACCAACAAAAGACTAAGCAAGCTTTAGTATATTCATAGAATAGAATATTGCTTGTCAATAGAAAAGAATGAGCTATTGATAAATTCAGTAGCATGGCTAAGTGCGAAAATAGTTTCCTGCACAAGAAGTTACGTTACACGAGCATAATCAAAGAGGATATACAAACAAGATTCCATTTATCTGGTTTTAGAATAGGGAAAACTAATATATGGTCAGAACAAAAACAATAGTTCCCTCTGGGGAAGGAAGTGCAAGCAAGGGTATACTGGGAACAGGCAGGAGGAACTTTTCTAGAGTAATGATATTGCTCTATATTTTGGTGAGGATTTAGGTTATACAGGTGTATCATCTGCCAAAAATCAAATTATCTATACCCACTCTCAAAAAGGTGGGTAGAGAAGAAATGTACTGCAGCATGATAAAGGATTTATTGACAAGCCCACAGTTAACATCATACTCAACAGTAAAGAGCAGAAAGCTTTTCCTCTAAGATCAAGAATAGGACAAGGATTACTTTTATCAACATAGTATTTAGAAGTCCTATCCAGAGCAATTAGGCAAGATCAAAACAACAATAACAACAACAACAACAACAAAAACCAATAAAAAAGACATCCACACTGAAAAAGCAAAACTTGTCACCATTTGTAGATGTCATATGATATACAGAAAGTCATAAAGAACACGTGCGCATGCACACACACACACACACACACACACACACACAGACACCTGTTAGAAATAAGTGAATTAAGTTATGGGACACACAAAAATCCATATACAAAAGATAGGTACATTTCCTTTTAAAATTTTTTATAAACATGTAATGTATTCTAAGCCCCAGGGGTACAGGTCTGTGACTCACCAGGCTTACACACTTCACAGCACTCACCATAGAACATACCTTCCCCAGTGTCCATAACCCAACCACCCTCTCCCTACACTCCTCCCCACCAGCAACCCTCAGTTTGTTTTGTGAGATTAAGAGTCTCTTATGGTTTGTCTCCCTCCTGATTCCATCTTGTTTCACTTATTCCTTTCTATAGGTACATTTCTATATGCTAACAAATCAGAAAAAGTGAAATTAAGAAAACAATCTCATTGCCAACCTCATTTGCATCAGAAAGAATAAGATTTCTACAATGAAACCCACAAAACATCAATGAAAGAAACTGAAGAGGACACAAATGGAAAGATATCATGCTCATGGACTGCGACTGTTAAAAAGTCATACTATCCAAAACAATCTGTAGATTGTTGATCTACAATAAAGATGCCATGGAATTTTGATAAAGATTGCATTTTTTCACAGAACTAGAACAAGTAATCCTAAAATTTGTATGAAACCACAGAAGACCCAAATAGCCAAAGTAATCTTAAGAAAAAACAAAGCTGAAGCCACCATACTGATTTCAAACTGATTTACAAAGCAGATGAAAATATGCAATGAGGAAAGAACAGTATCTTCAATAATTGGTAAACCTGGACATCCGTATGCAGAATAATGAAACTGGCCACTATCCTAGCACTACAGTCGAAAGTTCACTCAAAAATGGATTAAAGACCCCAATGTGAAGGGGTGCTAGGTAAGAGATAGAGGAGGAATAGGGTGACCCTGAGCCCGACTGCTCACTTGAACACAGCTAGATAAAGATCAAATTCTGAACACCCATGAAAAGACCTAAATGTGAAACCTGAAAGCATAAAACTCTTAGAAGAAAACATAGACAATAAACTTGACAGCGGTCTTGGTGATGAGTTTCTGAGTCAGACACCAAAAATAAAGGTAGCAGAAGCAAAAAAAAAAAAAAAAAAAAAAAAAAATGAGGCAACATGAAACTAAAAATCTTCTGCACAGCAAAGAAAACCATCCACAAAATGCAAGCCAACCTACTAAAGAAAATTTCCAAACCATATATATAAGGGCATAATATCTAAAATATATCAAGGAACTCTTAAAACTCAATAGTAAAAGCAATTTTTGATTAAAAAGTGGATAGAGGGTCTGAATAGACATTTTTCCAAAGAAGACCTACCAATAGGTAATAAATACATGGCAAGTTGCTCAGCATCACTAATCATCAGGGAAATATAAAAATCAAAACCACAATGAGATATCACTTCACCCCTGTTAGAATAGCTAGTATCAAGACAAGAACAAGTGTTGGGAAGGATGAAGAGAAAAAGAACTCTTGTACATTGTTAGTGGGGATGCAAATTGCGGAGCCACTATGAAAAACAGGATGCTCCTCAAGAAAACAATAAAAATAGAACTAACATATGATCCAGTAATCCTATCTCTACTTTTTATCTAAAACAGAACACTAACTCCACAAGATATATGCACCTCCATGTACACTGCAGCATTATTTAAAATGGCCAAAATATGGAAACAAACCAAGGGTTCATCCATGGATGAACAGATCATGAAAATGTAATATATAGAGTGGAATATTGTTCAAGATCTTAAAAAAAAAAAAAGGAAATTTTGCCGTTTGCAACAACAAAGATGGACTAGAGGGCATTATGCCATGTGTAGTAAGTCAGAAAAAAATAAATGCCAAATGAGCTCACCCTAGATAGGGAGAACATACTGGTGGTTGCCAGAGACGCGGAGTGGGGTGGGCGGTCGGCAAAACAGGTCAAAAGTTACAAACCTCCAATTATAAGTCATGTGGATATAATGTACAGCATGATGACTATAGTTGATACAACTGTATTGCATATTTGAAAGTTTTTAAGACTAAATCTTAGTTATTATAAGAAAACAGAATGTTGTAACTGTGTGGTGACGGCTATTAACTAGACTTACTGTGGTGATAATTTCACGATATATATAAACATCAAATCATTATGTTGTACACCTGAAACTAATGTGACATGTCAATTATACGTCAAGAGAAACAAAGAAATTAAATATCACAGTAAGATGTGGTAGATATACACATAATGGAATATTTTTCAGCCATAAAGAATGAAATTTTGCCTTTACAACAATGTGGATGGAACTAGAATATAATGTTAAGTGAAATAAATTCAGAGAAAGATAAATAACATATGATTTCACTTATTTGTAGAATTTAAGAAAAGTGAGCAAAGGACAAAGAGTGAAGCCATGAAACAGATTCTCAACTATTGCAAACAAACCGGGTTATCAGAGGCAAGGGCATTGGGGGCATGGGCAAAATAAGTAATAGGGATTAAGGAATGTACTTCGTGTGATGAGCACCACATGATGTATGAAATTGTTGAATCACTTTATGGTATACTTGAAACTAATATAACACTGATGTTAACTATACTGGAATTAAAATTTAAGAAATGTTACATTAAGAGCAAGCATTTCACTTCATGTAAATTTTTACTATTTTTACTATTTTTTACTTACTTACAAAAATGTAAGAGATGTAAGCAGATATTAAACTCTAGGTAGTGGGTATACATACTGAAGTGACTGGGGGTGGCATGTACAAGACGCCTAGATTCACTTTGGACTGTCCCTCCAAAAGATGGATCAATGGATGGGTAGAGAGATGAATATATACAACAAATACAGAAGAAATATTATGGAAACTAGATGGTGGGTGTTCACTGTGGAATTTTTAACTTCTATACATTTGAATTTTTTTTCTTAAGAACATATTAGCAGGAAAGAGGTTTATTGCTCATAGATGTAAAAAAGGTCAGTCCAGAAGTTGGCAATATAAAGCTTGTATGGCAGCTCTATGATTTAAGAATCCAGGCTCTTTCCATTTTGTTATTCTGCTTTCATTAGCATGTCACCTCATGGCCCATGATGGCTGCTAGATCACTTAGCATCTAGTCTGTATTCCAGTCAGCAGGACACTCAGCATTCCAGAAAATCTTTCCTGTCCCTTGTGCATTGACAGTTTTTCTTTTATTGAACATTCAACACTGCATTTTTTTCCTCTCTTAAGAATATCCTTTTCTTGGCCCAACTTCTTCCTCTATAAGCTACCAGCTCATTTCCTCATCCTCCTTTCGGTGAAACTCCTCAACTGACAAAGATGTCCGTTTGCTCTCTCAGATGCCACAGTCTTCATCTTGTATCTGCAGCACTCAGGACAGCCAGTCACTCCTTCCTTCTTCAAATAGTTTTCCAGGACATCACACTTCTGCTTTTCTTCCTGTCTCCCTGTTTCCCTAGCAGTTCTTTCTTCAAACTTTCCCCTCTTTCTAATGTCACAGTGTCAGGCTGTGGGTCCCAAGGCTTAGTGCTTAGACATTCTCTCTTCTCCACCTCATCTGGTTTCCAAGGATTTAATACTATCCATTGGCTTAGGACTCCCTAGTTTACCTAACTGCTTGCCCAAACTCCAGACCTGTATATCCTACCTGACCGTGACTTGCAGGTCAAATAGCTATCTCACCCACATTTCCAAAACAAATTCCCGGTCCTCCCCAGAAAGCCTCATTCCCAGTTTTTAACAGCAAGTAATGGAATTTGTCCCTCCTGAGAATGAGAAGACATGGGGGTAGAAGGATCAAGGAAATAATGGAGAGCAAATGCAAGAAATAATCTAAGAAACTGAATTTCTTATAATCCATTGGTACCCACCTAGCAGCTCAGCTTTCACTGTTCCACTCCTAACCAATGGCTGGCTTGCACTTGGTCACTGCTTAGTTTCGAGTAGCCCATGTGACAGTGGAGAGCAAACCTTGAGCTGCTGTGGTGCCAGGGTATGTCTGAGCTTGATTCATGGGGAATGCCATGGAGCCCCCAATTTCTGTACTGGCAGAGGTTGTTCTCTAGTCCAAATGACAAGTGCCCCCAATTCCCCCACAGCATCACAATGGTTCAAGGGACAAAGTATTGGGCACAAAGCCCACTCAGAACGGTCATCATTACTGTGGAATAAGCATATGTAACCAAAACAAGCTAAAGGAGAGGTATAAACCCTTTCAGAGATTTTGTGGGTAAAGGCTTCCACTGAAGGTGTGGATGCTGAGCAGTCTTGAGTGGGAAGAGAGAATTCTCTACAACTGGCACTGGCCAAGCCAGACAGTTAGTGGGAGTGTGAAGTTTAGGTGGAGTGGATGGTATAAGACCAAGACGATCAAAGGGGATCCAAAATGGTACACAACTTTTTCTCTGTAATCTGTTCTTTATATGTTTTCTTCTAAGAGTACTTCTCATCTTGTGGAGGCCCTCTACAGTCTGTCTACCGTAACCAGCCAGCATCAAGTCTGCTCTGTAAAAGGAGTGTCCTCCCTGTCCCATGTGGACACCATGCTTCAAAATCGCTTGTGTTCCACTTCTGTAATTCTTCTGCCTGTCCAAATCTTCACTCCAAGGCTCAGTAGAAGAATTTCCTACCTCCTGAAGTTTCATCTCTCCTCTCTGAATTCATGGGGCTCTTATAGTCTGAATCACATAATTTCCCAGTCAATGATACGTTATTAGATATTATCCTATTCAGCCATTGTGATTTGTTCCCCAACAAAACTATATTCCTCTCAAAGTCAAAGATCAAAACTTTTACTTTGTTATTTGCTCCTGGCCCAGGCATGAACACATGGTAGGAGGAAAAAAAAAAAAAAAAAAAAATCAATGAAAGTACTTCAATTGTTCACAAGCTGAAAGTCAGCACATAGATTAAAAAGGTTAAACCAAACAAACTCCCCTCAACAAAGACTTCTAAATCACATGTAGGTCTAAAATTATGTTCTTAAAGATGCAAGATAAATAACAGAGCTATCCAGTCATTTGGAAGTCAGTGGAGGATAAAATTTTTCTAGCAGTGGCCTCGAGTTGCAGAGACAATTTAGTTACAGAAAAAAGGAAGGAGGATGGGAAGTAGGGCAAGATTTTATTCCAAATTGACCTTTATAAAGCATTCGAAGGATGATGAGAGCAAGCTAAGGATGACAGCAGACAGCAAGCTGGGTGCTGCCTTATGAAGTGAAAGGATGACAAGGACAACAGGCACTAATTGTGAGGGAAGAAATATATGAACGGGCATAACATGAAGGACCGAGAGATAAGAGCCTGGGCATAGGGCCAGGAGAACCACGTTCCATCCTGACAGCTTTCTTAGACAGGAGATGTAGATAAAGTAGAAGAAAGGTGGAAGTGAACAAAACTATCTGAATGATTGGAAAATTCACAACACATAAGGAGTCTTAGAAATGTCTATTTATAAAATTTTTTGTGAACCATCTTGATTCATTCTGAATCAAACCATGGTCCTCCCAGTTTTAGAACCATATACGACATGTTTAGGACACAACTGCCTGGAATTTGACACACCCCCTCTAAGTAGAACAATCTAACAATTTGGGCAGTATTACTTTTATAGATGAAGATACAAAGGCTCAGAAAATTAAATGCCTGCTCTCATGGAGCTTATATTCCAAAGCCCATGCTCGTATAACTACACAGTTCCCATGACTGGGAACATGTCTGATTCCAAACCCCTACACATCGCCTCTTTTTCGTCTCTATCCTAGCAAAGAAACCCTACAAATGTTTTTCTTTTCCGACCTGTCATAACATAACATGGTTATAAAAACTTTTTGTCTCAACACCATTTATTTAGACTGTTTAAACTACCAAAGGGAATATGAAGCATGTGAAACAATTGGAAGACTTTATTACATTTTATTTATTTAAATTGCAGAAGCAATGCACAGAAGGCTTCTAGTTAAGTGATAGATTGAGAAGACACAGAGGCCCCCACTTTCCATGACAAATAGTGGGGAAAAGGTTATCTAAAAATTATAAAACTGAGCTTGAAAAAAAAAAACAAACTAAAACAAAGGAAAGAGCAGAGTTCCAAAAATAAAAGGCAACTCACAGGTAAACAACCACAGTGAGGAGGAGTTTATCACCTATAGCTCCGAAGCTCCGATGGGTATGGAGCCCAAACTGAAGTTCTAGGGGGTTAGGGTTTGATAAACCACATGAGGCATCAAACCTTGAAGTTGGGGAGCTAGATTTAAACCCCACATAAAGCCTGGAGCTACAAAGATCTACACTATCTTCAAGATGAAAATAACATTTTCCTCATATGCTTGGGGGGGCGGGGGGGAAGCAAGGAAATTTACTCTCCTGGCGATAGGGATAAGGAAAAAAAATGAACAGATTCAAATAGAAATAGAGAAACTATGAATACATGGTCCAAAATTATATGACTCACTGGAAAAAACAAAAAAAACAAAAAAAAACAAAAAAAACAACCCAGGTCAAGAAAGGAATAGATGACCAGACTTGAACCAAAAAACTCCTAAACCCTTGCTAAAGCACACACAAAAATCCTACTACAAGAAATGTCCATGGCCAGCTATAGATGAAACCATCTCTAGTGGCAAGGAATTCACAATCAAAATTATAAATCCAATGAGAAAATGAAACACAATAAGGGTATGTCTGCAAATGATCAATGGAAAATTGAAGCTAGGAGAATTTGAAAGCAATACAAAATAAGCTGAAGAATTAAGGAGACAGAAGAAGTAATAGAAACTATAAAAACTTACTGAAACTAAATACCCCAGTGCCAATTTGGTCAGTGGATTAGATAGAGGCAACTAATGAGAAAACAAGTAAACCAGAAGAAAGCACTAAAGAAACACTCTACTGTAGAGAAAAGTAAAGAGATGGAAATTATAAAAGAACTACCAAAAGACATGAACTAAGTAAAGATAGAGAGCAAACATGTATTTGATGCCAAGTTCTGAGAGTAGTCATTGAAAAAAGGGGATGGAAGATAATCTGACCCAGGAGCACCGTGATGGCAGGAGCTTTTCCTCTTCCCTTTGATTTACAACTAATGGGGCACCCATAATCAAAGAGGTAAAAAAAGTCACCTGGCACAACACACTAGGGACCACTAAAGGAGGTAGATTAGACTATGCAGGAAATGGTGCAATGAGGGAGGTGGTACAGAGAGCAAAGTGGTGAGACCCGCCCCCTCCAACTTGAGGACCCTCCCCCACAACAGGCAGTATGCACATCCAAAGGCCCAAATACTAGGTGCAGGCTTCTCCTGCTCTGCTACCACCATTTTGTTTTTATTTTTTAATGCCTTTGCTCCCAACCTTAGGGGGTATTCAGCTCTGATAAGGGATTAAAAGCTTGTGCTATAGGGGCCACTTCCTGGAAAACAAAAGGCTCTTTACTACCAGCCTATTGAATAGCTGTAGTGAAAGTAAACAAAATCTTGTTGAAGAAAGGTTTTTGCTACTTCAAATGCAGTATCAGAGGCAGGTCTCATTAAATACCATGGTGGGGTGGGAAATCACAATAATATGGTATCACAAGAAGAAAATGACAATTTTCCAGTAACCGAATTCCAGACCTGGAATATTGTGATATAACTGATAAGGGATGTGAAATAGCTATTATGAAGAAATATGACAAACTACGAGAAAACTCAGAAGGCAATAGAATGATCTCAGGAATAAAATTAACAACAGAAGTAATTTACCAAAGAAATTGAAATTCTGAAAATAAATAATTCTGGAGCTGAAGAATTCAGATGAAATGAAGAATGTATTAGAATGCATTGGAAACACTGATCATATTGAAGAGAAAAATTAACAAGCTTATGGATACAGACCTATAAATGATTCAGGTGGAAGATGAGAGAGCTAAGACTTAAAAACTGATGAAATCTACAAGAATGCCTGAATCCATTAATGGAGCCAGTGTACAAATAACGGATATTTCAGAAAAATAAGAAAGGGAGAAACGAACAGAGTAAAATGTATTTAAAAAATTAATAGCTGAGAACTTCCCCAATCTGGAGAAGGAATTGGATAGACAAGTCCATGAAATTAATAAAACACCTCATTATCTCAATGAAGAAAATACCTTCTGAGATATATTAAAATTGTCAACGCCTATATGATAAAGAATTTCAAAGGCAGTTGGGGGGGGGGGGAATACAGTAACCTACAAAGGTACATCTGATCAGTCTACCAACAGATTTTTCAGCAGAAACTCTAAAGACCAGGAAGAACAGAAGGACATTTTCAGAATATTAAAAGATAAAAACTGCTAGCCAAGGATCTCTATTTAGCAAAGTTTTCTTTCATATGAAAGAGAAGTAAAGGCATTCACAGACAAAAACTGAAGAAGTTTGCCACTACTAGACCTGACTTAAAAATAATTTTTCAAGGAACTCTTCAAAGCAGAACGGAAAAGGTAAAAGTACACAAAACCCTGATTAAAGTGATAAAAGGAAAATACTGCTGTGTTGTTTATGTTTAATTGAAGTATAGTTGATGAGGGAGCAGGAGGCTGGCTGAGGACAAAGCAAAAGCTGGCGCCTTGCACCCCCTCTTCACCCGCTCCCCTCCATATGTGTAGCATTCCTCAGGCACCCCTGATTGCCATAAAACGATAAATAGTTAACTTGCAGGGATCGCAATCCTGCAGAACAGGAATCTCCCTTGCTCTACAGATGTCCTAGAGACCTAAACAGGGAGGTTACCTTATCAATAGCACAAATTTCCAGAGGCAAATAACTCTTGGTTCCTGAAGCCCTAATGTCTCCCTCCCACCATAAACTGGAGGAGGCTGAGGTAGAAGGGAATGTAAATGACAGCAGGATCATAACACCCCACCAAGAATCTCCCAACTATCTTGATGTTAGTGCCTGACCTAAAGACGACATTGATCAAGCCATAAGGGCAAGGCCTCCCCCCGGCACCTTGTAGGCCCTCCCTAACATGTGA
Source organism: Mustela erminea (assembly GCF_009829155.1). Lineage (NCBI taxonomy): Eukaryota > Metazoa > Chordata > Mammalia > Carnivora > Mustelidae > Mustela > Mustela erminea. The sequence goes on from NC_045618.1 coordinate 10,735,548, forward strand.
GAACTCTGTTGAAATCTCCCGTTCCTTCACCACCTCCCCCCAACCGCAAGGTATATAACATGCCGACCCTCACAACCCCGGGGCAGCAGCTCTTCCTGCCCACGGGTCCTGTCCCCGTGCTTTAATAAACCACCATTTTGCACCAACAACGTCTTAAGAATTCTTTCTTTAGTCGTCGGCTCCGAACCTCCTCACCCCACCGAACCTGACTTAGGTTCTGGGACTTCATCATAGTGAACATACTAGTTTCAGGTGTACAACATAAGGGTTCTATAATTATAGACATTTTGAAACACTCAACATAAGTGTGGTTATTACAGTATTACTATTACCTATGCTGTATTTTTTCATGCCTGGGACTTATTTTATAATTAGGGATTTGTACCTCTTAATGTACTTCATCTAGCTGCCTAGCCCATCCCCCATGAACCTCCCCTCAGTCAGTCACCATTTTGTTCTCTGTATTTAGAATTCTAGGGGGTTTGGAGGGTGTTTTTTTGTTCCTTTGATGCCACATGTAGGTGAAATCATAGTATTTGTCTTTCTCTTATTTAATGCAATGTAATATCCTCTGGGTCCATCCTTTTTTACAAAAATGGCAAGGTTTGTTCTTTTGTATGACTTAATAATATTCTATCATGTATACATAACCATATCTTTAGCCATTCATCTACTGATGAACATTTAGGTTACTTTCATATCTTGGCTATTGTAAATGCTGCAATAAAAGTAAGAGAGCATATAACTTTTAGAGTTAGTGTTTTTGCTTTCTTCAAGTAATACCCAGAAGAATTACTGAGTCACATGGTATTTCTATTTTTAATTTTTTGAGGAAACTTCATGAGGTTTTCTGTAGTGGCTGTGATGAGGGAGCACGAGGCTGGCTGAAGACAAAGCAAAAGCTGGCGCCTTGCACCCCCCTCTCCATCCGCTCCCCCACAGTCCTATGTGTAGCATCCCTCAGGCAGCCCTGACTGCCATGAACAATAAGCAAATAGTTAACTTGCAGAGATCACAATCCTGCAAGACAGGAGTCTCCCTTGGTTACAAATGTCCTAAATCTCACTAACAAAGACGATTGATAGCAGGATTGTGACATCCCACCAAAAAGTCTCCCAACTATCTTAATGTTAATGGCTGGTCTAAAGACAACATTGATCAAGCCCCAAGGGCAAGGCCTCAGGTAGGCCTCAGACATCCCCTCTTTAGCATATGAAAACTCCATTGAAACCTTCCTTCCCCTTACCTTCCCCAACTGCAGGTACATAACCTGCCATCCCTCACAACCTGGAGCAGCAACTCTTCCTGCCCACGGGTCCTGTCCCCGTGCTTTAATAAACCACCATTTTCCACCAAAGATGTCTCAAGAATTCTTTCTTGGTCACCGGCTCCGGACCTCAGCCCACTGAACCTCACCTAGGTTCTAGAACTTCATCAGCTGCACCAATTTATATTCCCACCAACAGTGCACACATGTTCCCTTTTCTCCAAATCCTCAACAATACTTGTTATTTCTTGCCTTTTTGATACCAGCAATTCTGGCTGATATGAGGGGATATCTCTTTGTGGTTTTCATTTGCATTTCCCCAGTGATTAGTGATATTGAGCATATTTTTACGTGTCTGTTGGCCTTCTATAGGTCTTCTTTAGAAAAAATGTCTATTCAGGTTGTCTGCCTGTTTTTTAATCAGATTGTTAATTTTTAGGTGTTGACTTGTAGGAGTTCTTTATATCATTTAATTATTAACCCCTTATTGGATATATCATTTCAAGTATCTTTATAATTCATTAGGTTGCCTTTTTGCTTTTATGTTTTCCTTCACAGTACAAAACCTTATTCTGCTACAGTCCCAGTAGTTTCTTTTTGCTTTTGTTCTACTTGCCTGATGAGACAGATTCATACATATATTGCTAAGGGTGATATTCAAGAGATTACAGCCTGTTTTCATTAGGAGTCCTATGGTTTCGGTTTCACATTTAGGTCTTTAATTCATTTTGAGTTTGTTAATGTGGCATATCATGTTGGTTGATTAATAGACTTTGACTTATTCTTAGATCCCTGAAATAAATTTACCTTGATTGTTGTATTGGTGAACTTGATTTGCTTATTTTTTTCAGAATTTTTCCATCTATGTTCATCAGGGATATTCTGTAATTTTCCTTTTTTGTAGTGTCTTTGGATTTGGGATTAGGCAATACTGGCCTCATAGAATTAATTTTGAGGTATTCCCTCCTCTTCAGTATTTTAGAAGAGTTCTAGAAGAAAACCTATTAATTTTCCCTTAAATGTTTGCTAGAATTCACCTGTGAAGCCATCTAGTTTTGGACTTAAGAGGTTTTTGGTTTTGGGTCCCCCTCCCCACCCCTGATTCAATTTCATCACCAGTAATCAGTCTGTTCAGATTTTCTATTTCTTCCTGATTTGGTCTTAGAAGATTGTAATGTTTTCAGATATTCATCCATTTCTTCTAGGTCGCCCAATTTGGTGTTGTATAATTATTCATACTAGGCTCTTACCCTTGGTATTTCTGTGAGGTTGATTATAACCCTCTTTTACTTCTGATTTTTGGAGTTTTTTCTTTTTCAAATAACCAGCTCTTGGTTTCATTGATCTTTTTCTATTTCTATAGATCTATTTCATTTGTTTCTGATGTTATTTCTTCTCATTTGGGGCTTTTTTGTTCTTTTTCTATTTCTTTTAATGTATAAGGTTATTTGAGATTTTTGTTTCTTGAGGTAAGACTATGTTGTTATAAATTTCCCTCTTAGGACTGCTTTTCCTGTGTCATATAGATTTTGCACCATTATGTTTCTAGTTTCATTTCTAAGTATTTTTTATTTCTTCTTTGATATCTTGACTTTTTAGTAGCATGTTATTTAGTCCTCACATGTTTGTTTTCGTTTTTGCCCTGGAATTGGTTTCTAGTTTCATGCAATTGTAATCATAAAAGATACTAAACAGGACTTCAGTCTTAAATTGATTGAAACCTTTTGCCACCTAACATGTAATCTATCCTGGAAAAAATTTCCATTTGTACTTAATATATACAATACTGTAATTCTTTTAGAATGGTTTATATATAAACTATTTATTACAAAGTTTAAAAGAATGTTAAATATAAAGCCACTGCAAGTTGATAATAAAATTACAGCATAAATTTGTGATATCAAATATATAAAAGGCATATTAGAAGGATGGAACCTTTATAAGAATCAAGATAAAATAGTCTTTTCTGATAGTAGTAACTTATCTATATTTTACATGTACCTCATGGTAACCACCAAGCTCTTCTGGAACAGAGACCTAAAATATTTTAAAAGGGGAGATTGAACAAATCACCATGTACCAACCACCAACTTACAAAGGTAGACAAAGGAATTAAAGAAATGGAGAAGAAATAGCCAGGAGACAGATCACATGGTAGTAAATTTTTACATAATAGCCACCCTAAAGGTAAGTAGATTGGCAAGTACAATCAAAAGGCTCAGAGTAACTGGATGGGGGAAAAAAAAAGAGACCCAACAATACCTCTTCTGCAAGACATTCATTCTATCTCTAAAGACATAGGTTCATAATGAAAAGATAAGATATTCCAAACAAATGGAAATGAAAAGACAGATATAGCCTTATGTCAGACAAAACAGACTTTAAGCCAAAAAGAATAACAAGACAAAAAAAGGCCATTATACAATGATAGAGGGGCCAATACTTCAAGAAAATATAGAAGGGAGACTCAAGATGACAGTAGAAGGATCCTGGGCTCATCTTGTCTTATAGATACACTGAGTTAACAGGTACATCTAACCAATTAACTCTAAAAATGACCCAAAGACCAGCAGAACAGACCTTTCACAGTTAATGGTAGAGAGACCACATGAAAGTGGTAGGAAGGGCAGAGACACAGTTGGGAACCAAACCCATGGTGAGACCAGGCACAAATGAGGACACCAAAAGCACAGAGAAGGGAGAGGATCAGATCCTACATCAGGCACCCCTGCATGGAGGACTGACACTGGAAAGATGAATCCCTAGAACATCTGGCTTTGAAAATCAGTAACGCTTAACTTTGGGAGCTTTGAAAATGAGTTGGAGCTTAACTCTGAGTACTTTGAAAATAAGGACCTAATAATGGAAGAACCAGAAGATAAAAGGAAACTGAGTTCCTGACCTTAAAGAGCCAGCACTATGAGTAACTTGGCCCTAGACATGGCATAGAAGCAGCAGTTTGAAAAGTATGTGGTGTTTAGGTGAAAATATGTTGACTACTCTTAGAACATGTGCTATAGGGGCAGGGATCTTCAAAAGATTTCTCTGGGAACAAGAGTGTTGGCCAGCACCAGTTCTCTTCTCCCCCTCGCCCCAAGTCTAGATAGCCAGATGCTTGCAGGAGCCAGTGCTGGCACTCTGTCTGGGACATTGTTAGGACCGCATGCCTGGCAGTGTTCTCCTGTAGGCCTGTCCCATCCAACGGGCTGCCCCACCACACTCAGTAGGACTAGTATTCTTCCAAGTGACTCTTGCCCTGGGGAGACCTGTGTACCCAGTACCAGCAGCCCAGCCTCTTAGCTGGCTGCACAGAGAATAAGTCCTGTTTGGCATGCTCACAACTGTGACAGAGAGGCTAACTGCAGACTAGCCTGACTGCCAACTCCACCCACCAATAAGCCTGCAGCAACCACAGGCAAGCCTCTTAATAGCACAGGGACAAAACCTTGTGCAATGTGCTCACATCAGGCAAAATAGGTCTGGCAGCCAGCTGGTTGGAGGTAAAAGTGGCTCAGCCACAATAAGAAGGTGCATGCAGCCCACACGGGACACCTCCAAAGGGCCTGGTTCTGGTGGCCAGGAGGGATTGTGTTTCAAGGTAGTACAAGACCTCTTCTGAGCAATGTCTATACTTCCAAGACCAGGTCATGTAGCTGACCTCCCTAGTAGACAGAAACAAAATGAGGAAACAGAGGAATGGTCCCAAATGAAATAAGAAAAGTGACAGCAGAAGAGCCAAATGAACAGGAGGCAAGTAATATGCCTCAAAAAAGTCAAAGTTCTTATCATAAACAACACACTGCACTTGAAAAGGGTGGATGAATTCAGATCTTCAACAAAGAGAAACAAAATATAAGAACCTGTCAGAGCTGAAGAATTCAGTAACTGAAATACACTAAAGGGAATTTACAGCACTTTAGAGAACGCAGAAAAACAGATCAGTGATCTTGAAGACAGGGAATGGGAAGTAACCAAGTTGAACAGCAAAGAAAGAAAAATTGAGAATATGTTAAGGGAACTCAGTGCCATCAAGTGTAACATTTGTATTATAGGGATCCAGAAGGAGGAAAGAAAAGTGAGAAGATTTATTTGAAGAAATAGCTAAAAAAAATTCCAAGGAAGGAAACAGACATTCAGGTACAGGAAGGACTGAGAGCCACTAAGACACATAATATGAAAAACCAAGTAATGATCAAAAGAGCATGTTAAAGGTAGCAAAAGAAAAGTTCAATACAAGGGAAACTCCACAAGGTTATCAGCTGATTTGTCAGCAGAAATTTTGCAACCACAAGAGAATGGTATGATATATTCAAAGGGATGAAAAGAAAAGGAAAAAAAAAACTCACAGCTGGATACTCTGTCCAACAAGATTATCATTCAGAATAGAAAAAGAAATAGGAGTTTCTGAAAAAAAAGTTAAAGGAGTTTATCAATATTAAGCCAAACTTGCAGTAAGTGTTAAGAAGAATTAAGTGAAAAAAGAAGACCATAAGTAAAAGAAAATTATGAAAGACCAACATCTAGTAAAGGTAGTGGATTGGTAACTTGTTTACCAGTATGGAGATCAAATAAAAGAATAAGGTCAGTTTTACTTATAAAAATTAGTCAAAGTATGCTCAAGAAGAGAAAATATGACATAAATAAAATGTGAAGGTGGGAGGAAAAATTGAGTGCTCTCAAAATGTGTTCTAACTTAAGCAACTGTCAACTTAATATAGACTCAACTTAATATAGACTGTTATACATATAAGTTATACATGAACCCAATATTAACTACAAATCAAAAACCTATAATAGACAAAAAATAGGAATCTAAGCATAGCCCTTAAGAAATCCTGGCCATAAGGGAAGGCAGCAAGAGGGGAATAGAATTATAAAATCAGAAAACAATGAGCAAAATTCAATATACCTATCAATAATTACTTTAAATGTGAATCAGCTAAATGCTCCAATGAAAAGGTAGAGAATTAAATGGAGAAAAAAAAAAAAAAAAAAAAACAACCCGCAAGATCCAGGGAGACTTCTGTGAAGATGACTGACTAGGAGGACCTTAAGTTCACGTGCCCCACACATACAGCTAGATAATACTTATATCAGTGCAAATAACCCAGAAAATGGCCCCAAAACTGGCAGCTCAGACTCTCCACAGCAAAATGTATAAAAGAGGCTACACTGAAATGTAAAAAAGAGGCAAGAGCGGGGATGTAGTCAAGGGCTAAATGGACCTCCAGGACTATCTATGGGAAAGAAGGAAGCAAGTAGCTAGTATAGAGAAGGGAGAGAAAACAGACTGCCACACCGAGCACCCCAGGCATAGGGAATCCACACAGGGAAGACAAATTCCCATAACATTTGGCTTTGAAAACCAGAGAGACTGAATTTCATGAGCTCTTGCAGTGAGCCAAGCTTAACATCTGGAACTTTAAAAATCAGCAGATGTGGCTCTGGAAGAGCCAGGAGGCAATAGAAAACAGTCCCTCCCCTTAAAGAGATAGCACAAAAACAGTCCCATTGAGATACAACATAGGAAGCAGCAGTTTGAAAAACACGTGGAGAATATGGGAGGGAGCTATGTTTACTAATCTCATAACAAGTTCTGGGATGGCAAGGATTGTTAGGAGATGTCAAGAACAAAAAAGCTGGCAGTTGCCATTTGCTCCACTGTTCCCCAGCCTAGATACACAAACATCTGTAGGAACCTGCACAGTGCCAACACAACCCCCCAAGATTTTTTTTTTTTTAAAGATTTTATTTATTTATTTGACAGAGAGAGAGATCACAAATAGGCAGAGAGGCAGACAGAGAGAGAGAGAGGAGGAAGCAGGCCCCCTGCTGAGCAGAGAGCCCCATGCGGGACTCGATCCCAGGCCCCTGGGATCATGACCTGAGCCGAAGGTAGAGGCTTAACCCACTGAGCCACCCAGGCGCCCCACCCCCCAAGATTTTTAACAGCACATCTCATCCCCATGTGCTTCTGTGGATCATCCCCCTCCAACAGAGAACGCCTCAAGAGTTTTCCCCAGCAGATGCAGGTCCCTTCTTGCAGCGGGCCAGCATGGGCCCTGCTGTCATCATGTGCCTCACCTACATATTCTCCAGTGAAACTGCCCCCTCCAATACACCCTTGGCCAGAGTCCACAAAATTGTCACAAGACTGCCAGTGTGCAAGCAGCCCCAGTAGAGTTTCGTGCCACTCCAAAGTGGCTCCTGCTCCAGGGAAAAGGGAGGGTAACCACATACACCAGTCAGACTGCAGCCACAGCAGTGTACAGGCAGCAAGCAATGGGTGTGACTGAAGGCCACCCAACAATGAAAGCTTAGGGGATGAGAGAGGGGGAAAAAAGCCCTACAATTTAGTACAACCATATCTCCAACAAATACCTGGTCTGACTCAACACAAACCCAGGGTGGCCCCACACTGGCCCACTAACCAAAATGTAACCAAACTTAACCACAAAAGGCAAAGAGAAAAACTGCAGATGTCTGAAGGCAAAAAGTGGTTCAGCCATAAGAGTAGGGGGCACACAACACACCTGGGAGATACTCCTGAAGCACCAGATCCTGGTTAACAGGGGACATTGCACTGCAGAGCACTATAAGACCTATTCTTCACAGGTTACTGCTTTTGACAGCAAGACATGTAGCTGACTTCCCTGATACATAGAAACAGAGACTTAGACAAGAGGAGGAGACAGAGGAGTATGTCCCAAATAAAAAAGCAGTACAGATAGTTGCATTTCTATATACCGACAATGAAGCAGAACAGAGATCAAGGAATTGATCCCATTTACAACTGCACCAAAAACAAGATACCTAGAAATAAACTTAAGAGGCCAAAGATCTTTGCTCTGAAAACTATAGAATGGTTATGAAAATAATTGAGGAAGATACAAAGAAATATAAAAACAGTCCATGCTCATGGACAGGAAGAACAAATATTGTTAAAATGTCTATGCTACCCAGAACAATTTACAAGTGCAATGCAGTCTCTCTATCAAAATAACATCAGCAATTCTCACATAGATGGAACAAACAATCTTAAAATTTACATGGAACAACAGAAGATCCTGAATAGCCAAAACTAATGTTGAAGGAGGGGAAAAAAAAATATATCAAAGCTGTAGGCATCACAATTCTGGACTTCAATCACCATTACAAAGCTGTAAACATTTAGTATGGCACTGACCCAAAAACAGATACATAGATCAATGGAACAGAACAGAGAACCCAGAAATGGGCCCTCAACTCTATGGTCAACTAATCTTCAACAAAGCAGAAAAGAATATCCAATGGAAAAAGGACAGTCTCTCCAATAAGTGGTGTGGAGAAAATTGGACAGTTACATGCAGAAAAGTGAAACTGAACCACTTTCTTACACCATACACAAAAATAAGCTAAAAAATGGATGAAACACCTAAATGTGAGACAGGGATCCATCAAAATCCTAGAGAACACACAGCAACCTCTTTGACCCCAGCTGTAGCATCTTCTTACTAGATACAACTCCAGAGGCAAGGGGGAAGAAAAGCACAAATGAACTATTAGGACTTCATTAGGATAAACAGCTTTTGCATAGCAGAGGAAACAACCAACAAAACTAAAAGGCAACCAACAGAATGGGAGAAGATATTTGCAAATGATGTATCAGATAAAGGGCTAGTATCTAAAATCTAAATCTATAAAGAACTTATCAAACTCAGCACCCCCAAAAAACAAGGAATCCAGTCAAGAAATGGGCAGAAGACATAAACAGACATTTCTCCAAAGATGACATACAAATGGCTAACAGACACAAAAAAATGTTCCACATCCCTTGCCATCAGGGAAATACAAATCAAAATCACAATGAGATACCACCTTATACCTGTCAGAATGGCTAACATCAATGGCTAACAGTAGTTAGCCATTGGTGAGGGTTCAGAGAAAGGGGAACCCTCTTACATTGTTGGTGGGAATGCAAACTAGAGCAGCCACTCTGGAAAACAGTATGGAGGTTCCTCAAAAGTTAAAAATAAAGCTACCCTACAACTCAGCAATTGCAGTATTAGGCATTTACCCAGTGATTCAAAAGGGCACATGTATGCCAATATTAGTGGCTATTATGGACATTGTTGCTAACTACAGAAAAAGCCCAGGTGTCCATCGACAGATGAATGGATAAAGATGTGGTATATACACAGTAGAATATTACTCAGCCATCCAAAAAATATAAAATCTTTCCATTTGAAACACAGATCAAACTAGAGGGTATTGTGCTGAGTGAAATAAATCAGAAAAATAAATTTCATATATGATTTCACTCATATGTGGAATCTAAGAAACAAAACAGATGAACATAGGAGAAGGGAAGGAAAAATAAGAAAAAACAGAAGGCGGCAAACCATAAGATACTCTTAACTATAGGAAACTGAGGGTTATGGAGGGGATGTGGGTGGGGGTGGGGTAATTTGGTGATGGCTATTAAGAAGGGCACTTGATGTAATGAGTACTGGGTGTTATATGGAACTGATGAATCACTGAATTCATCATCTTCCTGAATTATCCCAGAGACTAATATACTATAGGTTAACTAAATTGAATTTAAATAAAAAATATTCTAAGAAAAGAACAGAACAGAAACAAAATAGATCCAACTAAAACAGATAAACAATATGCCTGACAAAGGGTTCAAAATAATGGTCATAGAAATAGTTGCTGAATTTAAGAGCAGAACATATGTGAAACCTTCAATAAAGTGATAGAAAATATAAAAAAGAACCAAATCAGAGATGAAGAACTCAATAGCTGAAATTCAAAATACACTAGAGAGAATCAACATTGGACTAGGGGAAGCAGAATGACTCAGTGAGCTGTAAGTCACAGTAATAGAAAGTAACAAGCTGAGCAACCATTTTAAAAGTGAGAGTTTGTTAAAGGCCATCAGCAACATCCTCAAGTATAGCACTCACATTATAAGGATCCCAGAAAGAGGAGATAAAAAGAGGGGAGGGCCATAAAATTTGAAAAAGAGCTGAAAACTTTCTGAATCTGGGGAAGGAAACAAATCCAAACCCAGGAGACAGAGATTTCCCCCCAACGAAAATCAACCTAATGAGGCCCATACCAAGACACATAATTAAAATGACAAATAGTGATGAAGAGAATTTTAACAGCATCAAGAGACAAGAAAACAATTACATACAGGAGAAACCCATGAGACTATAAGCAGATTTTTAAGCAGAAATTCTCAGGCCAGGAGTGGCATGATATATCCAAGTACTGAAAGGGGGAATAAAGGGGGGAGGGACTGCAGGCAAGAATATTCTCGTCACCATTCAGAATGGAAGAGGTAGGATTTCCCAAAGTTAAAGAAATTCATGACCACTAAACTATCCCCTACAAGAAATATTAAATGGGACAATTTTAGTGGAAAGCAAAGACCATAACCAGGAGTAAGAAAAGTGGGAAGCACAAAAGCAGTAAAATTAAGTATATCTATAAAAATCAGTCAAGGGACTCACAAAATAGAGGGATGTAGAGACTGATACTGTATACCTAAAATGTGGGGGTAGGGGGTGGAGAAGAATAGGTTGAATCTTAAGTGACCGATATAGAAGAGATTTTTTGTATCTTCTGCATCTAGCAGTCTAACAGTAAACACACATCAAAACCCAGTAATAGATATGCAAAAATAAAGAGAAAACAATCCAAGTACATCACTAAAGAAAGCCAGCAAACCGTGAGAGAAGGGAGCAAGAGAAGAAATGGAGAGGAACTATAAAAACAACTGTAAAGCAAGTAACAAAATGGGAAAAAAAAAAAAACCCCACATACCTATCAACAATTACATTGAATTTAAGTGGACTAATTACCCCAAAAGACAGGGTAACAAAATGAATAAGGAAGCAAGAGTTCTATATATGCTGCTTACAAGATACTCATTTCAGATCTAAAGATACATGCAGATTGAAAGTGAAGGGATGGAAAAGCATCTATCATGCAAATGAAAGTGGAAAGAAAGCCAGGGTGGCAATACTTCTATAGAACAAAATAGACTTTAAAAGAAGGACTGTAATAAGAGACAAAGAAGGACACTATAGGATCATAAAAGGGAATAATCCAAAAATATATAACAATTATAAATATTTTTGTACCCAACATGCACCCAGATATATAAGCTAATAACAAACATAAATGAAGTAATTGATAGTAATCATAGCATTCTTTAACACTCTATTTATACCAATAAATGGGTCTAGACAAAAAGTCAACAAGGAAACAGTGGTTTTGAATAATGCAATGGACCAGATGGATCTAGCAGATCTATTCATAACATTCCATCCTAAATCAGGATACAAAACTTCAAGTGCACATGGAAAATTCTCTAGTGTGGATCACATAGTAAGCTAGAAAACAAGTCTCAAATTCAAAAAGGCTGAAGTCATACCATGGATCCTTTCTCAATACTATGAAACTAATAATCAGCCACAAGGGGGAAAAATTAAAAGGAAAAATACATGGAGGTTAAATAACATGCTACTAAACAATGAATGGGTCAACCAAAAAAAAAAAAAAAATTGGAAAAGCTAAAAGTATATGAAAACAAATGAAAATGAAAACAAAATGGTTCAAAACCCTCAGGACTCAGCAAAAGGTATTCTAAGGGGGAAGTTTATAGTAATGCACGCCTACCTCAGAAGAAAAATCTCTATCTAACTTTATACCTAAAGGGTCTAGAAAAAGAACAAAACAAACCCCCAAACCAGTAAAAGGGAATAAGATCAGAGCAAAAGTAAGTGAAATAGAAACGAAGAACACATCAATGAAAGAAAGAGCTGGTTCTTAGAAAAGAACAAAACTGATAAACCCTTATCCAGACTCAAAGAGAAAACTCAAAATCACACATGAAAGAGAAACAACTGACACCACAAAAATATAAACAATTGTAGTATTATGAAAAGTTATGTGAATTACCTAGAAGAAATAGATACATTCCTAGAAACATAACCTCCCAAAATAGAACAGCAAGAAACAAAATTTGAACAGAACAATTACCAGCAACAAAATTGAGTCAGTAATTAGAAAACTCCCAACGAACAAAAATCCAGGCCCAGAAGTCTTCACAGATAAATTCTCCCAAGCATTTAGAAGGGTTAAGACCTATTTTTCCTCAAAATGTTAAAAAAAAAAAAAGAGAGAGAGAGAGAGAGAAAGATGAAGGAAAACTTCAAAATTTATTGTATGAGGCCAGATTTACCCTGATACCAAAACCAGATAAAGACACCACACACAAGAAAGTCGTATAGGCCACTATTTCTGATGAACATAGATGCAAAAATCCTCAATAAAATGCAAACCAAATCCAACAATTAAAAAATAACCATACAACATGATCAAGTGGGATTTATTCCCAGGATGCAAAGGTGGCTCAGTACTCACAAATCAGCAAGAGAAAGGGTAAAACCGTATGATCATTTCAATAGATGCAGAAAAAGCATTTGATAAAAACTCCAAACAAAGTAGTTTTGGAGGGAACATACTTCAGCGTGATAAAGGCCATATGTGAAAAACCCACAGTAAACATACTTCCAGGTGAAAACAGTTTTCCCCCTAAGGTCAGGAACAAGACAAAGATGTCCACTCTCACCACTTTTATTCAACCGAGTACTGGAAGTTCTAGCCATAGCAAGCAGACCAGAAATAAAATGCATCCAAAATGGTAAGGAAGAAGTAAAATTTTCACCATCTTTCAATGACTTGATACTATACATAGAAAACTGTGAAGACTCCACCAAAAAACTACTATAACTGATGAATGAGTCTGTAAAGTCTATTTCTATACACTAATAAAGTAACATAAAGAGAAATTAAGAAAACAATTCCATTTATACTTGCACCAAAAATAAAGTACCTAGGAATTAACTTAGCCAAGGAGGTGAAAGACCTGTACTCTGAAAACTAGAAAACACTGATGAAGGAAATTGAAGAGGGCACAAATGGAAAGACATACAGATTGGAGAAATATTGTTAAAATGTTCATACTACACAAAGCTATCTACACATTAAATGCAACTTCTATCGAAATGCCAATGACATTCTTCCCAGAACTAGAATAATCCTAAACTTTCTATGAAACCACAGAAGATCCCAAATAGCCAGAGCAACCTTGAAAAATGACAAAACAACAACAACAACAAAAACTGGAAGTATCACAATCCCAGATTTCAAAATATGCTACAAAGATGTAGTAATCAAACAGTATGTTCCTGGCATAAAAATAGACACACAGATCAATGGAACAGAATTGAGATCCCAGAAGTCCAAAATTATGCAGTCAATTGTTGACAAGAGGCAAAAACATTCAATGGTAAAAAGACCATCTCTTCAACAAATGGTGTTGGGAAAACTGGACATCCACATGAAAAATAATGACATTGGACCACTTTCCCACACCATGCACAAAAATAAACTCAAAATGGATTAAAAACTGTGAAACATGAGACCGTTAAAATCCTGGAAAAGAACATAGGTAGTAATGTCTCTAACATCAATGATAGTAACACTTTCCTATATATGTCTCCTGAGGCAAAGGAAATAAAAGCAAAAATAAACTCTTGGGAATACATCAAAATAAAACTCTCCTGCACAGCAAAGGAAGCAGTCAACAAAAATAAAAGGCAACCTACTGAGTTGGAGAAGGTATCTCCAAATGATATATCCAATAAAGCGTAAGTACCCAAAATATATATATAAACAATGTATACAACTCTACACTCCAAAATATTTTTCTAATTTTAAAAATGAGCAGAGGAAATAAACAGACATTTCTCCAAAGACACATACAGATGGCCAATGGATACATGAAAAGATGCACGTCACTTATCACTGGGAAAATGCAAATCAAAACTAAACTAATGTATCACTTCACACTTGTCAGAATGGCAAAAGTCAAAAAACAAAAGAAACAAGTGTTGGTGAGGATGAACAGAAAAAGGAACCTTTGTACACCTTTGTACAACCTTTGTTGTTGGGAAGGCAAACCCGTTCAGCTACTGTGTCAAAGAGTATGGAGGTTCCCCAAAATGTTAAAAATGTAACTACCCCACAATCTAGTAATTACACTGCTGGGTACTTACCACCAAAATACAAAAACACTAATTTAAAAGGATACATGCGCTTTGGTGAGTGCTGTGAAGTGTGTAAACCTGGTGATTCACAGACCTGTACCCCTGGGGATAAAAATATAAAATTTAAAAAATATATTAAAAAAAAAGGATACATGCATGGCTATATTTATAGCAGCATTATTTACAATAACCAGGTTATGGAAGCAGCTCAAGGGTCCATCAGTAAACAAAGATATAAGACATACATACATACATATGTATATGTGTGTGTATATAATACACACACACACACTTGATTATTCAGCCATAATAAATAATGAAATCTTGACATTTGCTACAACATGGATGGAGCTGGAGAGTATAAAGCTAAGCAAACGATGTTAAAGACAAATACCATATGATTTTATGCATATGTGGAATAGTAGAAGAAAACAAATAAGGAAAGGGGGAAAAAGAGACAAACCAGGAACATACTCTTAACCGTCAAACAGTGGGAGTATAAGCGGTTGGGGGAATGGGTCAAATTGACAATGGGGATTAAGGACAATATTTGTCATGAGTACAAGGTGATGTATGGAATTGAAGTGCTATATTGTATACCTGAAACTAATATAACGTTGTATGTTAATTATACTGGAATTCAGTTTAATAAATGATAGGAAAAATAATATTTGTAACTGCAAAGAATTTATGATAGTGGGAAGGTAGAGTCATAGGACTTTTGGTAAGTAATACTGTTCTTTATATTTCTATTAAGATTTTTATAAAATACTGTAAGTTAACAATATCTGTATGCCTATTAATGTTCTCCCTGGAATGTCCATAAAGTTGAATCTCCAAATAAACACACACAAACACATACACACTAATTTGAAAAGATTTACTCTTATGTTTATTGCAGCATTATATACCGTAGCCAAGATGTGGAAGCCACCCAATAGATAAAAGAACAAAGATGTGAGATATAGAAGTATAATTCTCACATTTTTATTAATGTTCATTTTTCATTCATGTGTTCATATATACAATACAATGAAATATTGGTCAAAGAAGGAGATCTTGCCACTTGCAAAATATGGATGAACCTAAAGGATATTTTGCTAAATGAAATAAGTCCTATATAGAACATAAAAGTATATGCCATGTATCTAATATGTGAACTCTAAAAAATAGATGAACAGTCTTAAATACAGAAAGCAAATGTGATGGTCAGAGGAGTTGTGAGGGATGGGAGAAATTGGTAAAGGGAACTAATAGGTACAAACTTCCAGTCATAAAAATGAGTCATGGAGATAAAAAGTACATCATTGGGGATATATCTTAGTAATATTGTATGTTACAATGGGTAACTACATTTAAAGTGATGAGCATTACATAAAGAATTTTTAAATTAATGTTGAATACCTGAAACTAATATAACATTGTATGTTAATTTCAATAAAAATATTGCTTTAGAAAGAAATATAACTATGCTTCTAACACCCAAACACCAAAACATATTATCCAATTAATAACAGACCTTAAGGGAGAAATAGACAATACAACTGTGGGAGATTTTAAAACTCTGTTATCACAATGGATAGATCAGACAAAATTAAGGAAACATTGGAATTGAACTATACTTAGAACAAATGAACTTAATAGGCACACAGAACATTCCATCCAATGTTATTTCAATACCAAAACCAGATAAGGATACCACATGAAAATTGTAGACCAATATCCCTGATGAATATGGATGGCAAAATCTCAAAAAACATTAGCAAACTCAATTGAAGAACATATTAAATAGATTATACACCATGATAAAGTAGATCCTTGAGATGCAAGGGAGGTTCAACATACAAAAAACAAAAAACAAAAATTGGGGGTGTCATGGGTGACTCAGTCAGTTAAGCACTGGAGTCTGATTTTAGCTCAGGTTATGATCTCAGGGTCCTGAGATCAAGCCCCACAATGGGCTCTGCACTCAACAAGGAGTCAACTTGAGATTCTCTTTCTCTCCTTCTGCCCCTTCCCCCACTCACATGGGCTTACTGTCTTTAAAATAAAAAAATCTTAAAAAAAAAAAACAACGCAATATATCATATCAATAAAACAGATGGAAAACCACGTGATCCAACAAAAAGCATTTGGCAAAATATAATACCCTTATGTAATAAAGGGTATAGAATGAACATACTTTAACATAATAAAGGGCATCTGAAGGCCAACTCACAGCCAACATTATATTCAATGGAAAGAAAAGCATTTCTCCTAAGATCGGGAGCAAGACAAAAGGAGTTCATTCCTACCACTCCTACTCAAAATAGTACTGGAAATCCTAGTTAGAGAAATGAGGCAGGACAAAAGGCATCCAAAAATCAGAAAGTAAGTAAAACTGTCATTTGCTGATAAGACTTAAATTTAGAAAAACCTAAAGAATCAGTAAAAATAAATAAATAAATATATAAATAAAAGCTGTTGGAATATAAGCTGTTGGAATGTAAGAATTCAATATAAACATACAGAAATCAATTGCATTTCTTTACACCAATGAAGCACCAGAAAAATAAAAACTTCTTATTCACCTATTCCTATAGTCAGAAATAAGTTTAAACATACCAATTCAGTAGTGGCAGGATACAAAAATCAATGCACAGAAGTCAGTTGCTAACAATGTACACTAACAATGAAACTGTAGAAAAGGAAATTAAAGAATCGATTCCATTTACAATAGCACCAAAAACCATAGGATACCTTGGAATAAACCTAACCAAAGAGGTGAAGGATCTATACTTTAGGAACTACAAAACACTCCTGGAAGAAACTGAAGAAGACACAAAAAGATGGAAAAACATTCCATGCTCATGGAATGGAAGAATAAACATCATTAAAATGACTATGCTGCCCAGAGCAATCTATACTTCCAACACCATCCCAAACTATCAACAGCATTTTTCAAAATGCTGGAACAAACAATCCTAAAATTTCTATAGAACTAGGAAAGACCCCAAATCTCCAAAGAAAGGTTGAAAAAGAAAAACAAAGCTGGGGCATCATGTTGCCTCATTTCAAGCTTTATTACAAAGCCATGATCACCAAGACAGCATGGTACTGGCACAAAAACATACACCTAAACCAATGGAACAGAATAGAGAGCCCAGATATGGACCCTCAACTCTATGGTCAATATTCAACAAAGCAGGAAAAAATATCCAATGTAAGAAAGACAGTCTCTCCAATAAATGGTGCTAGGAAAAGTGGACAGCTACATACAATAGAAAGAAACTTGACCATTCTCTTACACCATACACAAAAATAAACTCTAAATGGATGAAAGACCTCAGTGTGAAATAGGAATCCATCAAAATCCTAGGGGAGAACATACGCCATAACCTCTTTGACATCAGTCACAGCAAGTTCTTGAAAGACACAGCTGCAAAGGCAAGGGAAACAAAAGCAAAACTGAATTTTTGGAACTTTATCAAGATAAAAATCTTCAGCACAGCAAAGGAAATCAACAAAACAAAGAGGTAGCCCACAAAATGGGAGAAGACATTTTCAAATGACACTACAAAGGGCTGATATCCAAGATCTATAAAGAACATCTCAAATTCAACACCCCCAAAAAATAATCAAGTAAAAAAATGAGAAGACATGAGCAGACACTTCTCCCAAGAAGACATACAAATGACTATCAGACACACGAAAAACTGTTCATCATCATTAGGCATCAGGGAAATTCAAATCAAAACCACACTGAGAGACCACCTTACACCAGTTAGAATGGCAAAAATTGACAAGAAACAAATGTTGGAGAAGCTGTGGAAAAAGGTGAACCCTCTTACACTGTTGGTGGGAATGCAAATTGGTGCAGCCACTTGGGAAAACAGGGTGGTGGTTCCTCAAAAAATTAAAAATAGAACACTATGACCTAGCAATTACACTGAGTATTTACCCCAAAGATACAGATGTAGTGAAAAGGGCCATATGCACCCCAATGTTCATAGCAACAATGTCCACAATAGCCAAAATGTGGAAAGAGCCAAGATGCCCTTCAACAGATGAATGGATAATGAAGATGTGGTCCATATACACAATGGAGTATTACTCAGCCAAAAAAGGGGAGGATGAATACCCAACATTTGCATCAACACGGATGGAACGAGAGGGAACTGTGCTAAGTTAAAGAAGTCCAGAGAAAGTCAGCTATCATATAGTTTCACTTATTTGTGAACATAAGGAATAGCATGGAGGACATTAGGAGAAGGGAAAAATAAAGGGGGAGAAATCAGAGTGGGAGATGAACCAGGAGAGACTATGGACTCCAGGAAACAGTTTTAGAATGGAGGGGGTTTGGGGAATGGGTGAGCCTAGTGATGCGTATTAAGGAGGGCACAGATTGCATGGAGCACTGGGTGTTACACACAATGAACCATGAAACACTACATCAAAAACTAACGATGTACTGTATGGTGACTAACATAATAAAAAGGAAATAAGCTTTATCAATGAAGTATACAAGAAAGATCTGTACAATGAAAACTACAAACCTTTGCTTTAAGAAATCAAAGCAAAAACAAATGTAAAGATATTTTCTGCTCATGGATTAGAGGAGTTTATATTGTTAAAATACCCATGCTACCCAAAACCTCTACATAGCCCATGCGATCTCCATCAAGATACCAAAGGCATCTTCACAGAACTAGAAGAATTCTAGATTTGTGTAGAAGCACAAAAAACCCCAAACAGCTAAAGCAATCCTAAGAAAAGATAAAGCTGGAAACACTATGCTATATACTTTATATACTATAAAGCTATAGTAATAAAAATATAGTACAAAATAGGCACACAGAACAATTAAAAGAATAGAGAACCAAGAATTAAACTCTGACATATGTGGTCAACTAATATTTAACAGGGAATCGAGAATGTTTAATTGGGGAAGGATAGTCTCAACAAATGGTGCTAGGAAAACTGGACAAACATGTATAACAATGAAACAACTTCTATCTCACACCAGTCAAAAATTAACTCAAAATGGGTCAAAGACAAGCATATATTCAGTGCCATAAAACTCCTAGAAGAAGATGTAGAGAAGAGGCTTTGATTATTAATCTTGGTAATATTTTGGGGAGGGAAGTGATGTCAAAAGCACAAACAAGAAAAAAAATGGGACTACTAACAACCTCTGTATATCAAAGGAACAAAGAAATGAAAAGACAGCTTACAAAATGGCACAAGATTTTTACAAACCATACATTGGATAAGGCATTAATATTCAGAATATGGAGAATACAGGCAACTCAATTATTTTAAAAATGATTAAAAATGGGAAAAACCAAGTAGATATTTCTCTGAAAAGGACATCACAATCTCCAACAAGCAC
Organism: Mustela erminea; assembly: GCF_009829155.1. Taxonomy (NCBI): domain Eukaryota; kingdom Metazoa; phylum Chordata; class Mammalia; order Carnivora; family Mustelidae; genus Mustela; species Mustela erminea. Next base: position 10,755,292 of record NC_045618.1, read on the forward strand.
TTAAAGAGACGTTCAACCTCACCAATCAGGGAAATGTAAATCAAAACCAAGATGAGAGATCACCTCATGCCTGTTAGAATGGCTATGACCAAAAATACAAAACAGTTGCAAGGGAGGGTACAGGTAAAAGAGAAACCTTATACATTGTTGGTGACAATATAAATCAGTCCAGCCACTGAAGAAAACAGTACAGAGGTTTTTCAAAATGTTAAAAGTAGAATTACCATATACACCAGAAATTCTACTTCTGGATATATACCCAAAGAAAGTGGGGGGTGGAGAGACAGGATTTATACAAGATATATGCTCCCCATGTTTATTTTAACATTCACAATAGCCAAAATATGCAAACAACCCAAATGTCATCAATGGATGGATAAAAAGAGAAGTGGTACATGTACACAATATAGTATTATTCAGCTACAAAAAAGGAAGATCTTCCCATTTGTGACAACATAGATGGACCTTGAGTCCATTATCTTGAGATAAGTCAAAGAGAAAGAGAAGTACTGTATGACATTGCCCACATGTGGAATCTAAAAAAGTAAAACTTAAAAAAAAAAAAAAAAAGGAAAACCTATATATATAAAAGAAAAAAGTAAAATGGTGATTACCAGGGAATGGGAGGGGGTGGTAAAATTGATTTTTTTTAAGGTACCAACTTGTAGTAAATAGGCTATAAAGATCTAATGTGCAATGTAATAAATACACAATACTGTAGTATACTTATCTAGCATGGAAAAATTGATACATCGGCAATGATATTATAGTAAGTAAATGTATTAAAGTAAAAAAAGGGAGGGGCACCTGGGTGGCTCAGTGGGTTAAGCCTCTGCCTTCAGCTCAGGTCATGGTCTCAGGGTCCTGGGATCAACCCCTGCATCAGGCTCTCTGCTCAGCAGGGAGCCTACTTCCCACCCTCTCTCTTGCCTGCCTCTCTGCCTATTTGTGATCTCTGTCAAATAAATTAAATCTTTTTAAAAAAGTAAAAAAGGAGAGAAAGCATTATTCAACAGAAACAGTTAAATTTTCAAGCTTAACAAGGCATGGGTCCTCACTTGGAACAGCAGACTGAATCATAAATTCCAGCAACATTATATATAGCTAAAGTACAAAGTACTGGAGACAAAAAAGTGGGGGGGGGGGGGGCTTATAAGCAACCAAAGGGCGGGGAGTGGTGGGTGGGTGGATCCTGGGAAGAGGACAGAGTAAGAGAATCCTAAACTCACCTTGTCCCATGGATACACCCAGATAACAGCCACATTAATTCAACTAGCTCAGAAAACAACCTGAAGACAGGCCAAACGAGCTCTCCACAGTTAATCATAGATGGAAGGCCACATGAAAAAGCATCCACCCCATCCAACCTGTCCCACTTGGCAGGAGTCCTTCCAAGGTGGATCACGATACAGGTCATTCTGGCATCAGCCATGACAGTGACCAGCAACTCTCCAAAATGACTCTTGTCCTGGGGAAAATGCAAGATAACCACACACATGAGTTCAACTGCAGACCCAGAAGACAACTGATCTGACAGCCAATGTCACCAACAACAACCACACAGGGACCAGCACAAGGACAGAGCCCTATAGTTTGGGGTCACTGCAACCTCAACAGATGAACTGGAGTAAGACATCTTGTCTAACTGCAGGCTTCACCCACCAATGAAAGCCTCTCAGGAGACAATGCAGGGAAAGCACCCTGTAGTTTCATGTGACCATAGCCCCAGAAAATGGGCTGAGGGCAGGCATCTGGTGTGATCCTCTAATAAGCCCAACAAAGCCCCCAGACTGACCCCTTAAAGGCACAGGGACCAGACCTTGCCCACAACAGGCAGAGTTGGGACTTTACAGATGACAGAAAGCAAACATGGCTCAGCCACAAGAGTAGGGGGCACACAACACATGGGAGACACCTCTGAAGCACGAGATTCCAGTTAACAGGGGACATTGAACTGCAGGGCACTATAGGACCTCTTCATAAGCTACTGCTTTCAACAGCAGGATACATAACTGACTTTCCTGATACATAGAGACACAAAGACTTGGACAAAATGAGGAGACAAAGGAATATATCCCAAATAAAAGAAGTATAACAAGAGATAAACAGAGAAAACAGATAAACAATATGCCTGATAAAAAATTCAAAGTGATGGTCATAAAAATACTTGAACTTAAGAGCAGAAAATCCCTGCACCTTCAGCAAAGAGAAAATACGAAAGAACCAATCAGAGATGAAGAATTCAATACTTGAAATTAAAAAAATACACTAGAGTATCAACAGTAGACTAGAGGAAGTAGAATGGATCAGTGAGCTGGAAGTCACAGTAATGGAAAGTAACCAAGCTGAGCAGCAATTTAAATAGGTTAAAAAAATAGGTTAAAGGAAATCAGCATTAAGCATAATAACATTCACATAATAGGGATCTCAAAAAAAGAGAAAAAGGGGAGACAGAAAATTTGAGAAAGTAATAGCTGAAAACTTCCTGAATCTAGGGAAGGAAATAGAAATCCAGATCCAGGAGGCATGAGATTTCTAGCAACATCATCCCAAAGAGGTTCATACCAAGACATAAAAATTAAAAGGGCAAAAACAGTGGTAAGGATAATTTAGAAAACAGCAAGAGAAAAGAAAAGTTACATGGGAGGGAACCCCCTGAGGCCATCAGACTTTTCAGTAGAAACTTTGCACCAGAAGAGAGTAGCATGATATATTCAAAGTGTTAAAAGGGAAAAAACTATACAAGAATACTCTACTTAGCAATGTTATCATTCAGAATAGAAAGTTTTCCAAATAAAAGATAAATGAGTTAATCACCACAAAACCAGTATTACCAGAAAAGTTAGCAAAAAGAAAGCCGGGGTAGCAATACTTATATTGGACAAAATAGACTTTAAAATGAAGACTAACAAAAGACAAGAACACCACATAAAGGTAACAACCCAACAAGGTATAACAATTGTAAATCCTTATGCACCTAACATGGGAGTACCTAAATACATGAAGCAGTTGTTAATAATAGACATGAAAGAAGAAATCAATAATATTGGAGGTCTTTACATCACCATATACTTATACCAGTGGATAATCCAGATAGAAAAAACAAACACAGTGGTATTGAATGACACATTGGACCAGATAGCTCTAACAGATATCTTCAGAACCTTCCATCCAAAAAACACAATACATGTTCTCTTCAAGTGGACATGGAACATTCTCTAGATCACATGTTAAGCCACAAAATAAGTTTCAACAAATTCAAACAGACTGCAATGTTACCATACATCTTTATCATAACAGTATGAAATGAACTCCTTCACAAGAAAAAAAAATCTAGGAAGAATATAATTACATGGACTGAACAATGAACGGGTCAACCAAGATGAAGAAATAAACACAAGGAGACAAATGAAAATGAAAACACAATGTCCAAAATCTTTGGGATGCAGCAAAAGCTGTTCTAAGAGGAAGACTAGAGAAATACAGGCCTACCTCAAGAAGAAAATCTCAACCTAATCTTTACCTAAAGAAGCTAGAAAAAGAACAAAGCCTCAGGCCAGAAGGTAGGAAATAAGTATTAAAGCAGAAATAGAGCCCAAAACAAAAACAAATCAGGACCTCATTCTTTGAAAATATCAAAATTGATAAAACTTCAGCCAGACTAAGAAAAGGAGCGGGGAGGGGAAATCACAAGTAAAAATGGAAATAAGAGAAGAAATAACCATGAACACCACAGAAATACAATAGACTGTAAAGGAATATTATAAAAAATAATGTGGAAACAAACTTGACAATTAAGCAAGTGGATAAATTGTTAAAGACATATAATCTTTCAAAACCAAACCAAGAAGAAATAGAAAATTTGAACAGACCAATCGCTAGTAACGCAATTGAATCTGTATTCAAAAAACTCCCAAACAGAAGTCCAGGACCAGATAGCCTCACAGGTGAAAATCTACCTAACATTCATTTAAAAAAAAAAAACAAAAAAAGATTTTATTGTTATTTGACAGATCACAAGTAGGCAGAGAGGCAGGCAGAGGTGGGGGGAGGGAGTGGGAAGCAGGCTCCCCGCTGAGCAGAGAGCCCGATGTAGGGCTCTATCCCAGGACCCTGGAATCATGACCCGAGCCAAAGGCAGAGGCTTAACCCACTGAGCCACCCAGGTGCACCTCTACCTAACATTTAAAGGGCTGATACCTATTCTTCTCAAACTATTCCAGAACAAAACAAAAACGAAAAAGAAGAAAACCTTCTAAATTCATTATATAAGGCCAGCTTTACCCTAATATGAAAACTAGTTAAAGACACTACAAAAAGAGAACTACATACAGGCCAATATCTCTAATGAACATAGATGTAAAAATCCTCAAAATATTAGCAAACCAAGTTCAATACATTAAAAATATTGCCCCAATCAAGTGAGATTTATTCTAGAGATGCCATGGTGTTTCAGTGTTTGCAAATAAACATGATACATCTTATTAACAGAGAGGATAAAAGCCATATGATCCCCTCAAAAGATACCAAAAACATCTACTCACAATAAAAACACTCAACAAAGTAGGTTTAGAGGGAACATATCTCAACATAATAAAATATATGACAAACCCACAGCTAACATCATACTCAATGGGGGAAAAACAGAGCTTTCCCTCTAAGATCAGAAACATGACAAGAATGTCCACTCTCACCACTTTTATCTGACATAGTTCTGGAAGTCCCAGGACAGCAAGCAGACAAGAAATAACAGTCATCCAAGTTGGTAAGGAAAAAGTAAAACTGTCACTACATGCAAATGACAGGATACTATAAAAAAACCCTAAAGACTCCAAAAATCTACTAGAACAGATAAATGAAGTCAATAATCACAAGATAGAAAAATCTGTATAAATCCATTGTATTTCTATACACAAATAATGAAGTAGCAGAAAGAAATTAATCTCATTTACAGTTGCACCAAAAATAACAAAATACCTAGGAATAAACTTAACCAAGGAAGTGAGAGACCTATACTCTGAAAACTATGAAACATTGATGAAAGAAATTAAAGATGACACAAACAAATGGAAAGATATTCCATGCTCATGTATTGGAAGAATATTATTAAAATGTCTCTATTGCCCAAAGTAATCTACAGATTTAACATAACCTCCATCAAAATACGAACAGCACTTTTCACAGAATTACAAATGATCCCAAAATTTGTATGGAACCACTGAAGACCCAAATAGCCAAAGCAGTCTTGAAAAAGAATACAGGAGGTTTCACAATCTTAAATTTCAAGCTATATTACAAAACTGTAGTAATCAAAACCATATAGGACTGGGCACAAAAATAGACACAAATCAATGGAACAGAATATAGCCCATAAATTTTTTAAAAGATTTTATTTATTTGACAGAGATCACAAGTAGGCAGAGAGGCAGGCAGAGAGAAAGGGGGAAGCAGGCTCCCCGCCAAGCAGAGAGCCTGATCCCAGGACCCTGAGATCACGACCCGAGCCAAAGGCAGAGGCTTTAACCAATTGAGTCACCCAGACACTGCTATAGCCCATAAATTTTAAGCCCATGACTTTATCAATTAATCTATGACAAAGGAGGTAAGAATATACAAGGGGGGGAAATTCAACAAGTGGCATTGAGAAAACTGGACAGCTACATGCACAAGAATGAAATTGGACCCACTTTCTTACACTGTACACAAAATAAAATGAATTAAAGACCTAAATGTGAGACCTGAAACCATAAAAGTCCTAGGGGAAAACAACAACAACAACAGTAAATTCTTTGACATCAGCCATGGAAACATTTTAAGATAGGTCTACTCTGGCAAGGGAAGCACACCAATATTAAACTACTGGGATTATACTAAGATAAAAAGCTTTTGCACAGCAAGGGAAATCATCAAGAAAATGAAAAAGCAGCCAACTGAATAAAAAGATATTTGCAAATAATGTATCCAATGAGGGTTTCATATCCAAAGTATATAAAGAACTTATACAAGTCAACACCAAGAAAATAATTCAATTAAAAAATAGGCAGAGGAACCAAATATGTATTTTTTCAAAGACATATTAATGGCCTACAGGCACAGGAAAAGATGCTCAACATCACTCATCAGGGAAATGTAAATCAAAACCACAGTGAGCTATCCCCTCACACCTGTCAGAATACCTAAAAATCAATAGCACAAGAAACAACAGGTCTTGGCGAGAATGTGGAGAAAAAGGAACACTCATGCACTGTTGGTGGGAATGCACACTGTTACAGCCACTGTAGAAAACAGAATGAAATTGCTTCAAGTTGTTGAAAACAGATTATAGGACCCAGTAATTCCACTAGTAGATATTTGTCCAAAGAAAACATATTTGAAAGGATATATGCCCCCCTGTGTTTATAGCAGCATTACTTACACTAGCCAGAATATAGAAGCAACCCAATGTCCATTGGTTAAATGTATAAAGAGGATGCGGTGTGTGTAGTATTACTCAGCCATAAAGAATGAAATCTTGCCATTTACAATAATACGGATGGATCTAGAAGGTATAATGTTAAGTGAAATAAGTCAGAGAAAGATAAGCAGCATGTAATTTTACTCATATGGGGAATTTAAGAGAAAGACAAATGAAAAAGAAACTCTTAAATTATAAACTATTGGTTGTCAGAACAGAGTTGGGTGGGGGTAATGGTGAAATAAATATAGGGAATTAAGAGAACACTTACTGTGAATGTTAGAATTGTTGAATTATTTTGTACAACTGAAACTAATATAACATTATTTAATCATAGTTACATTAAAAAAAAAAAAAGACGGGGGCACCTTTGTGGCTCCTTCAGTAAAGCATCCAACTCTTGATTTTAGCTCAGGTCGTGATCTCAGGGTTGTAGGATCCTGAAGCAGCTCTATGCTGAGCATGGAGCCTGCTTATGATTCTGTCTCTGTCCTTCACCCTCTGTCCCTCCCCATGACCCCTCCATCTCTTTCTTCCCCACTCAAAAAAAAAAAAAAGACAACTTGCCTACAAAAAGCACTAAGAATGATACCTATTTCATACTAACATCAATGGATGTCAGAATTGCACTTCAAAAAGGACAAGAGAATCCATCAACCTACGAATTTAATACGTAGATAATCTCACTATGTTTTTCAATAGGGTAGCCACAAGTCAGATGTGGCCGTTGAACACCTGAAATGTAGCTAGTTCAAACAGAGACAACCTGTAAATGTAAAATATAATCTAGGTTTCAAAGACTTATTTCACACTCTTGTTTTCCTAACATTTTAATATTTTATATTGATTACATGTTGAAATCCTATTGTAGACCTATCGGGCTAAATAAGCTATTTTAACATTAGGTACATCTTTTTCTACTTTTTAAATTAGCCCTCAATAATTTCCATTTAAGAACAAAGTCACCACCTTCTTCTAATCTCACTTTTCACAAGCTTCTACTTCTAGCACTTTCCCGGTTGCAAAAGTACCCACTGATCTATAGATTCATTTAATCTAGGTCTCCTCACTAAAATGAGCTGGGAAGGACAGAGACCCTATCTGCCATATTCACCCTGTATGCTTGGCCGTGAGCACAGTGTGAATCAGGGAACACCTACCACTCTTACGATTAAGACTGTGTGCTTCCGCACTGGGTGGTATATTTTGAATCTGTCTCTGTGGGTCAGTGCTTCCCATCTGATCTTGGGGCAAGTCACTTAACTTTTATGAACTTTGATTTCTTTGGTAATAAGGGACCTACTTTCCTAGTCCAAGATTTTTATGAAAAAGAAATGAAATACCTCATAAGTCCTTCTGATGTTCTTTAATTTGTGCCTGGGTCTTCTTTTATGACGGTGATGGCATAAAGAGGTCAACACCATTGAAAACATAGCATGCAGGACCACGTGGGGATGCACTGGTGTTGGGTAGGAGGAAAAAGTAGGAACAATGGGGAAAGCACAAGGCACGGGTTTTAATTGGGGTTTTCATGGGAACAACATGATAAAGCAGGTTAAACTTCTTAGGACTGACTAGTTTGAGTAATTCCAATGGACTTGGGCACGGGACTGCCCCTTGTTTTGTGATACCTGGCCCCAGATAATTTAGGGCAGAAAAATATTGGCTTCATTTTTGAGAGTCAAACAAAGGAGGTAGATGGTATTTGGACTCAAGACTGATGGGTTTGCATATGTAAATCCTGTTCGAAGGCCAGTTGTATACTATCTCTAGGAATTAACTAGTCCTGAGAGGGGAGGGGCAGTTTCTCACCAGCTAGTAAGCAAGCCTGTGTGCCCCCAGTTCCCCACCAAAGATGTCAAATCATCATAAAATAAACATGGTTCATACACTTCTAAGCCCCTGGTATCCTTCAGAAAAGTAACAACTTGCCTGTCGGAGTGGCCACTCCCTGATTTCTGTCACAATTCTGCCTTTTTAGGCTTCTTTTGAACCACTTGCCCTGAGAGAGGACTTGCACCTAAACCACCCTACCCACTTAACACCCCACCCAGCTAAGTGCTGAGTTCTGCCCTAATGCTGTTCTTACCTCTAGAACATTCCCTGGCTCAGCATTTCACCAGTTCCCAAGATACTCTGGGAGGAATTATCACAAACTATCCTGCAGATTCAAGGAAATGCTATTAGACATTCTTAAAAAAATAAAAGTAAATTGTTTTTTCCCTTCCATTTTGAGTTATAGAATCCACTCACAGTGATGAGCAGAAAAGTGGGAACTATTACAAAAAAAACAGAAGTATCCCAGGAACCCACACTCAGCTGGGCCCAAGGACCAGGGATGCCATGTAGATACTCTCACTTCCAATTCTCTTTGCTTATCTGCTCTATTTGTGCTCCCTCTACAGACCCTTGTGCTTTGCTACCTCAGTGCCCATGGCAACTGAAGGGTGGACCACTGGAGCCGATGGGATCAGCAGGAGTGAGGAACCCATCTCTTGTCTAATCACTCTTGCTAGGCAGTGAATCACATTATCCAAAATGGCTGCTAAATGGTCTCTGCTCTGGAAAAGGAAGCTTAGTGGGGCAAGGTAGTTGTGAGCCAAGCAGATAAAAATGATCATCATGATACACTAGTTTGGAAAATCTGGTTATAATAAATGCTGGTTAAGTTAAACAGGTTTCAGACCATACAGCTGGTGTTCTGTACATTTTTAAGAGGATGATAAAGTATGTGGTGTTAGTCAAACTTACTGAACTCCAAGCATTTTTCCCCTCCCCCAAATTTACTATAGAATCAGTGTCCTAAAAAATAGAGATCCTGAAGGCAGAGATTGTAGCATATTTTCAAGTTTCTAAAGTGCTTTGCCCATATGGCAGAAGTTCAAAAAATTGTGCTTTTCTGACCTGTATATCTTTATCCGTATATCTTATATAGTAGTCAGATAGACGGGGACATTGAAGGTTAAGATTTCATGAAAACACATGCAAGAAAGTGGAAACTCTGATGTCTCTGACGAAAATACAGTCAAAGTTTGAACTAGACCATTTCTCCAATTGTCCCATCTTCCACGCCCAGGAAAGCAGAGTAACTGGTCCAACATCACACAGCAAGTTAGTAGCACAGATAAAGCCAGAACCATAATATGTCAAGTAGAGTAACAGTAGACCAACCTTGGAGGTGTTCAAGGTAGAGATGGCATTTTTCAAATATCCGCCAAGACTTCTGAGCTAATTGTCACATAGGTACTATAGAAGCACCTGGATTTTATGAGAAGAGCAAGGAATTTACATTTCAAGTTCAGGAACGAAAGCTGTGTTTGCCAGCCCAAGCTGAGCCTCCAGAGACTCTGAACTCATGTTCTTCACCACCACACTGACAGCCACAGAAGCAGCCTGTGCTCAGAATGCACTCACACTGGGAGCCTTGTGGAGTGTTTAATCCTTAATTTAAATCCTAATGATTATTCAGCCTATTTGAGAGTTTAACTCAGTCATCAAAGGTTAAACTGCCTCCGGGTTCTGCGTGCAACAAGGCAGGAAATTAGTTCCTCAGCCCTGAATCCAAGCGGAAATAAAGACGAGCAGCGAGTGAGAAACTGACTCGGCTTTGTTCAGAGGACACCACCTAAAGCTATACAGAAAGGAAAGGCAGAGCAGTACACACCTCCAGCAGCCCCAGTCAAAAAAAAAAAAAAAAAAAGCATCTGTCATATGCCTGGAGAGAGGTCATCCTTCCAGGAGATTGTACCAGTAACTGGATGGATGGCAGTCACCTGCCCTTCCCCACCCAAGTCCCTCTCTTTACGTCCAATGCAGAAAAGGATATGTAATAAGAAGATCCCCATCTTTGGCCATCGCAGAGCAAATAGCTCCCAACAGGAGGATTTTGCTTGGCTCAAAGTCTGTGCCAGTAACCCTTTTATAGTAGACTCACTCTTGATGCCTTCTATCACCCAGTGGGAATAGATCATTTAAGGAAACATGCCCATCAAAATGATGAAACTGAGAAAGTCTTTTACCAAGCACTAGGGTCCCGGACAGTCAAGTAGTCTATGTACGCATGCACCTGGGGATAGAAACAATGCAGGAAATGGGAAGCCCTAGGAGGATAAAAGCCACAGCAGAAGACCCCCTCCACCAGAACACTAAATTGATGTTTCTTCTCAAAAATCCATCTTGAATAAGTATTAGGCTCCCACTTACCATGACCACCTCTTCTCCCAACCCCTACCTGCACTGTGCCCAGGAGAGCTACCAGAGGCCATTTACTAGGTGTTGGATTAGGGTGGATCCTACAGGACATGAGCTGACACTTGATGGCTTTTGGTTGACTGAGCTAAAAATACATCAGGTACCCCTGGAACTGAAGAAGTCTGTAGTTATCCACCTAGGGGGATCCCTACTCTGCATGCAACTCCTAAAGGCAGAGGCAAACCCTTGGAGGGTTCCTCCAATCTGTCCTTAATGGGTGTTTAAGAGGTTTCCTTTCTTGGCCTCCTAGGAGAAGTTTCCATCTTTCCACATGTGTTTTATCTCTACTGAACTTTCTGAATATTGCCTTGCGGCCATGCTAATACCTTATCAACCCAGTAGCTGGATCAGCTGGGCATACTCAAGCATCACAAGATTCTCCGTCCCCTCCACCACTGTGTTGAGTTAGTAGGGAATTCAAACATGGAATGACCTTTACTTTCTTTTTGTTTATGTAACTTAATCTGCTCATATTTAAAAGAATATTGGTTCATTATTGTGTTCAGAAAAACAGAAATTCCTCCAGGAAATCAACTATAACACCACCAAAATAATTATTGGCTAACTCTGCCTTTAATCTTTTTAGTATACACAGCCACACCTGTATAGAAAACCAAGTGCTAACATTTATTCAGTGCTACAGTATGTCTAGTACTTTGAGTAAGAATTCAAATACAGTATTCCATTATCATAATTCAAGGTAGTAAATACTACTTATAATCTCCATGGGATGATATCATAGACACAATTGTTTTCCAGGTTTCTGCTTCTAACATTAAAATTTTTTTCACTTTACTAAAATTTTTGTGGTGTCTTTAATGATTTCATATTACTTTCAACACTTTAAAATGCCTTTAAAGATTTAAGTTATTTCCATTTTTAATAAACACCGAGACAAATATCTTCACGCATAAATGTTTCCTATATTTAACATTACTTAAGAAAATTTCTCAGAAGTGGAACTACCAGAGCAAATGGGTATAAATATTTAGAAAGAGCTGTTCAGTTATTTGCAGGACTGATTCCCATGATTTAAAGCAATTTTATATAATTTAAAGAATAAAATATCCACTGCTATCAGAAGTTACTAACTATACTATCCTGCTAGGAGTAAAATAGCATTTAAAGTAACTTTAAAATTCTATGAAACTTTCCTCCCAAACTCTCACACGAGAAACTAAAAATTCTACTTAATATAAACTATTAAACACTTTTAAGAAGTGTGTTAATGTAACTCAAATTGCTCCTGGGCTGTTTGGTAAATACAGAAAAGCATAAAGCATTGAAAATCCACCCATAGTGACACTACCACCCAGAGATGGTCAATTTTAAGGAATGGAAAGAAACCCACTGAAATCTTAATAAATGATAGTATGTAATTTATTTTATGTACTTTTTCACTGAATATTACACAATAGACACCCCCTAAAGAATCTGGATCCTTCTACTCAAGTGTTTCCCAAAACTATTGTACAAGTAAATACATGCCACAGCTTCTGAGGCATGCCTCTTCAGGCTTCCCCAACAGCTAGAAAACAATGTTCTTCATAGATCTGCTTAAGGGCCAAAATGTGGAGGGGGGCCCTCCCAACTAAAGCCCAGATTATAAACACAGGAAGGTTCTCCCATAGATGCCTCTGTTATGTCAGACTGGATGGCTGAGCATTTACTCTTACATTGAATAAAATACCCATCAGTTCTCTGCGGACCTGGAGAAGGTGACAGATTTCAAGAAAACGAAACTTTGACCAGGGACAGACTCCTCTCAGCTGAGCAGCAGGGACGGACTTTGATGACTGTGACTTGTCAAACCTGTTAAACAGAGTATGCTGCTGCTGGAGGTATTTTTAGAAGTCTAATCCAGCTGAGAAAGGGCAAAGGGGAATCTAGTTTCGCACTGGGGTTCAATGACAAGCAGTTTAACCTATTGAAATCATCTTCTGACCTCAGGTCTGGGGAGAGGACCCCACATGGATTGCTGGGTGCGCTCCTGGCCCCACAAACGTCTCACAGAAAACAGCTTGCAGAAAACATGCAGCTTATGCTCATGCAGAGCTTTTGCTCAGTTTTCAGCTGTTGTCCCCACTTCAGAATAGGGAGATGCTAAGACCCAGATTAAGCAGCACCTGGTCTCCTGGTTTGTGGGCACTTGCCAGCAAGTAGGCTGCGGTAGCCGGGGCAAACAAGGACTGACATAAAAAAAAACTTTTCGACTGTTCAAAAGGGCTCTCTAAGCTATGTCATGGTTGATGCAACTCTCATACAGAACGGCCCCAACTAAGCATTCTTAAGAAGTTAGAGATGCAACTTAGAAATAACTTGGGTCAGAAATTACAAACGGCTGCCGTTCACAGGCTGTGGGCTATCCAGTAATACCATCCTCAGAAGTAGATTTAAAACGTTTGAATGTGTTGCCAAAAGGCAAAATTCAGGAGATTTTTTATAAAAGTCTGGATTTGGGGCTTACCTTAAAAAATTGGGCAGTCTTCTAGCGCTGGACTCTTGTTCTTGCAATGATACGGTGAGCTTCCTCCTACAGGGGTGCGCAGTCTCCAGTTCACCAGCCTCCCTCCTTTCCTATTATATTATATGCTTCTTGGGCAAGACCCATATGTCCTAGGACTTCTTTTGCAGATGAGCAAGTTGACCTCTGAAGACGCCTGCCCCTTTTCCAATGTCAACTTATTATCCTTATTCCATCCCTCTTAGCTTTAGGCACGCTTCTCTCTGGAACTCCATACTGTTTACAAGATCTCTGCAAAGGTCTTCGGCATGGCTTTTATAAGCCAGTAGGATTCCTCCCCCGCCTTTGAGAGCCCAGCTGATCTCTCTTCATTTCTGAATTAAGGTCCTTTTTTTAGCAAAGTGAATGCAGGTGGGGGGGGGGACACTACTCTTATGTAGAAGACCCCTGTCTCTGATTACTCCCAATGCTTAAAAACAAATGTGATCTCTTTAACCTCAGGGACACATGAGAGTCAGATGACCTGGCTCTACTTCAAAACAATCAGAATTTCTGGATCCAGGTGTTGGTATTTTGTAAAGCTCCTCAGATGATTCCAGTGTGCCATCATGGTCTCTAATCATTCTCCAAGTTTATTGGCCCATCTTGTATACTTAGTACACATGAGCCCTCCTAGGTATTTATGTTACTTTGAGGGGTTCTAGAAAATTTCCTCATCTGGAAAATGAGAAAGAGAGAGTCGTGTTTTCCAACTTGGGTTGCTTTGCCCATTGGCATTGACACAGAAAATTGTGGGGTCATTGAGCATTGTAAAATACTCAACATTTGTTGAATTCAAAATGTCTTTAACATTGCAAAATACCTAGTAGAAATTGCACACTTACCATGTTAAGGCACATGTGTTAAAGAGGTGTTACGTTTCTTTGCTTTTGCCTGAAATTATATGATGTGATGATTCTAGTTTCAAAATATAGGGTTTGTGGGAAGAGGGGAAAATACCTTTGGCAAATAAAAGGTGAAAGGAAAGGGGGGGGCGGTGAGAGAGAAGGAAGGAAGGAAGGAAGGAAGGAAGGAAGGAAGGAAGGAAAACTCTGACAGTTACTTCAATAATTCCGTCCAGTTCTAGCATTCTGTGGTTTGACAGCAACACCTTGGAAGAGAAACATGACTTCTGTGGAAGCCTACAGTCTTGGAACCACCCCCTCTTAAAAGAATTATATTCTAACAAAATACATTTTAAAAGAGACTCCATCCTAGGCCCCTTCTTTGTGAAACATTCTAACCGTTGGAAGTCAACATCCATGAAAAGAATTTGTCCTGAATTCAAGGACCTCAACACACAAGGCCTGGCTTACCTTAATGAGCCCTGCATTTTGACATCTAGAATCAAGCAAGATGACAGGGACAAGAACAATGTTGTCAGGAGACATGTCAGTAAGCGGTGAAAAAAAAAAAACATTTTGCTACATGACAAATAAGTGCTCCCTGACTATCTGCCAGCTTTTGTCTCTACTCAAACCCAACTGTTAAATTACTCCAGCCAACATGGTCATTTCCCCAATAAATTTTTTTTTCTTGCCTGAGACTAATATAGATTTCATCAAAGAAACAGAGGCTGTGTTCCTTAGGCTGGTTTTTCTCTTTGTAGTGTCTCCTGAGGAAACAACCCCTTGAGTGTCCCTCTCTTGTACACAGGGAGTGTGGTGACCATTGCTAGGCAACACGTCATCATAAAAATTTCATTGGTAAAAGAAAGTCTGTTTGAGAAGCCATTCTTTATCTGTGCTATAGCTTCAACTCTCCTTTATAAAAAATAATAGAAAAAAATAATAGAAATCCACTCCCCTTATGTTCCCTGACATCCATGATGAAGACTAGATGTCAAAGGAATCAAGGGGAAAACTCTTGAAATCCAAACAATGACAATAAGTAAATTAGAAAATTAGAAAGTATAAAAAGAAAAATGTCATTTATGATATTTTTAGTCAGCTTGGGTTGCTCTAACAAAATACCATAGGCTGAGTGGCTTAAACTACAGGCATTTATTTTCACAATACACAGGCTGGAAGTCCAAGATCAAGGTGTTGGCAGATTCCATTCCTGGTGAGGAACCTCTTTCTCCTTTGCAAATGGCCATCTGCTGCTGTGGTTTCATGTGATAGAGAGAGTGAGTTCTGGTCTCTCTTCTTCTTCTCATAAGGACACTAATCCCATTATGGGGGGGCTCTGCCTTCATGACCTTATCTCCAACTAATTACCTCCCAAAGGCCCCATCTCCAAATACCATCATATTGGGAGTTAGGACTTCAACATAGGAATTTTAGGGGGACACCAACATTCAATCTAACAAATATCAACCCAAATATTCAAATAATGCTCATGAAAGTTTTGCAGTGACATGGGGCACTTGGGTGGCTCAGTTGTTTAAGCATCCAGCTCTTGGTTTCAGCTCAGATCATGATTTCATGGGTTATGGGATTGAGTCCCACATCAGCCTCCACACTCAGCAGGGAGTACACCTCTGTCCCTCCTTGACTTGTTCTCTCTCTCTATTTCTCTCTCTCTCTCTCTCAAAGAAATAAACCTTTTAAAAAATTTTTGCAGTGACACATTGGCACATTATAAAGAGAATAAAATATCTGATGGTGACTGAACACTATAATTACCATTACTGTTTTTAAGAACTACCTAAACATAGGAGTGACAGTAATCTAAAACAGAACCAAAATATCACATTTCCTTAGGAGATTAGCAGTTTGGTTGTGATAGACAGAATTCTAAGATGACCCCCCAAGATGCCCACTGTCTGGAGTGCGCACCCTGCATAACCCCCTCCCCATGAGGCAGGACCTGTAAATATAATGGGATATAACTCCTATGGTTATGTTCTATTATATGGCAAGAGGAATTTTCTCAGATATAATTAAGACCCCTATTCGGTTGTATTAATCAAAAAGAAGATTATTCTGGTGGAACTGACCTGATCTTATCAAGTAAGCTCTTGAAGGGGATGTGAAGGTGGGAGATTAAGGGAGTCAGAGAGCTCCTGCTACCCTGGGAGAAAGCAGATATCCATGCTATGAACTGTCTGAGGGGACCATGGGGCAAAGAACTCTAAGTGGCTTCTAGGAGAGATGTCCTCAACTAACATTTAGCAAGAAAAGAGGGAGCTTAATACTATAGCTGCAAAGAACTGAGTTCAGCCAACAACCTGAATGAGCTTGAAAGAAGACCCCAAACTCCAGATGAGAACCAAAGCACAGCCAACACCTTGCTATTTGCCTCATGAAACACTGAGCCAGAGAGTCCAGCCAAGCTGTGCCCAAATTCTTGACCCACCAAAACTATGAGACAATAGTTTATGTTCTTTTAGCTAAGGTTGTGGCAATTTGTTATGTAGCAACTGAAGACCAATGCAATGGGTGACAGTCATCTGCTTTTCTGTTTTCTATTTTTAAAAATTGTTTACTTGTATCACTGGCAAACCAAGAGCAAAACTGAAGTCTTCATTTGGAATAAAGGATTATTAAAGAAAGTATACATTACTATTGACATTCCGAGCCAAGGGAGTTCCCGCCAATTTCCTGGCCCTTGGCCCACATTCACAAACTTCCTTT
Source organism: Mustela erminea (assembly GCF_009829155.1). NCBI lineage: Eukaryota > Metazoa > Chordata > Mammalia > Carnivora > Mustelidae > Mustela > Mustela erminea. The sequence goes on from NC_045618.1 coordinate 10,772,078, forward strand.
CTGACCCTCACTAAGTCAGAAAGTCTCTTCATGACACTAAGTCAGAACATATTTTAAAAGAAATATACCTTATAAACAGACCTTACTCTAAGAATAAACAGAGAGCCAGACTTCAGTATCTTAAGGAAATAGCTAGGAAAGTATATGGGAATATATACAAATAAGTGTCTGTCACTGTCTGGCTTAGAGAGATAAAATTCATAATATATATAAGGGTCTAGTGATATTTGTTGACATATGTTGCATTCATTCAATGGAATACTATGCACCCCTTTAAAATTATATAGCTCTAGGGTAAGCCTGGGCGGCTCAGTGGGTTAAGCTTCTGCCTTTGGCTCAGGTCATGATCCCAGGGTCCTGGAATTGAGCCCTGCATCAGGCTTTCTGCTCGGCAGGGAGCCTGCTTCCTTCTCTCTCTCTCTCTCTCTCTCTCTGCCTGCTTCTCTGTCTACTTATAATCTTTCTCTGTGTGTCAAATAAATAAATAAAATATTTAACATTATATAGCTCTATGTTTACTAATGTTGTAAGATGTTAATAATATAATATCATGTGTGAGGGGAAAAAAAAGGTTACAAGACCTTATATATAGACAATATCACAGTTTATGAAAAGGTGATGGATACAGACAGAGGCTTAGAGATGGAGACGATAAAAGGCTCTCTATAAGGATGTACACCACAGTGATAAGACAGTTCTCTCTAGTGGCTAAGATATTTTCCTTTTTGTTCATTTGAACTTCCTAATTTGTTTCAGTGAAAACAGGTTAATTGTGCAATTTTTCAAATTCAGGCAAAAAAGTTAACTATTCAACAGATTAAAGACATAGAAGAGGCTTGCAGCAGTTCATTAAAAGAAAGACATTCATTTCTATTTAATAGTCAATAGCCTTCTGAATTTTCTCAAGTTTTATTAACTGGTTGCAATCTTCCTGTTTGTCCTCATGTTTACAGCAATGGTTATATCGACTGACTCTAAAAGAGGACTGCCCTTCAGAATACTGAAATAAATCTGTTTTTCTTAACATTAATGGCATATTTTCCGGATGCAAATTACAGGGGTCAGTACTCAATAATTGGTTGTTGTTGTTGTTGTTGTTGTTGTTGTTCCAAAAGTACAAAAAGCACTGGGAATGCCATTTCCTTGATCCTTATTGATGCTTCCACTATGAAACTCCCATGAGAAAATATTCCTACTGAGAAAATGAACCCTCTCAATCATCTTCTCTTCGATTTAAACTGATGGGTAGATAATAACCTCACTTTTCAGGTTCAGCATCTTCTCTGTTCTCTGCCAAAGGAATCAGAACAAAAGATATTTAAAGTCATAGTAAAATCACTGACTATGTTATCAACAAAATCTCTACTCTGTGAAGTAAACCCTTGGCTGGAAGTGCACATCTCCTCATGATCCAGGAGATAGAAAATTCTCTGCTGCGTAGAGGGTATGAGTGAGGGCTTTGTTACAAACTGGATACCCTAGAGCAATAGTCATCAAATATCCCCAGGGACCGTAGGAGATATTTGGCAATATCTGGAGACATTTTGATTATGATATATGGGGTATAGAATATGCTGTTGACATCTAGTACATAGAGGCTATGAATGCTGTGAAACACTCTACAGCGCAAAGGACAACCTTCCACAATGAAATAATTTTCCCAGCCTAAAATGTCAACAGTGTCAAATTTGAGAAACCCTGGTCTAGAGTATCAGAGAGATACAAAACTGGTGATGCCAAGGACCTGAATGCAGTGGGAAGCCACTTCTCTTCCAAGGTAGAAACAGCAACAGCAAAAGTTACACCCAATTGCAGCCAATATGGAATAACCAGGAGTGGATTTACACTCCTGTCTTACATAACTAGAACTGCACAAACACATTCAAAAGAACATTTACTGACATTGGATAACAGGTAACTAAGGACTGTAATCACCAAGAGAAAGAAACAAGTAAGGAGAGTCCTACAGTTGCTCTGGCTTACAGCCTAGAAGCATTTTCCAAGCTTCAGAATGGAAGTTGGAGCCCAAATAGAATCAAATGGTCTCCTTGAGTTGAGGGGACAGTGGTACATTCAGTGAGGTCAGGGCAACTGGAATTTGTGGGATGAAACAAAGAGGGTCTAGGGTCTTTGGCTGTGCACTGATCTACACGTGCTTGAGGGGAGAACTACTGAAGTCTAGGGAAAGGGACTACCAGAAAAGAGTTCAGAGAAATATTTCTAGGACTCACACGGGGCTAGATATAGTGTTTGTTTCCACCAGCCAGAATGGAAGGACCTCGAGACATGTCATGATGGGTAAAATGCTCAAAAGCAGATTAGCTTAGTAGTGGGGTCAAATTAGTCCTTGACTAAAGGACGATTTGACCAGTCCTAAAAACAAACAAACAAACAAACAAAAAACCTTAAAAGCAGACTCAAAAAGATCAATCCGAGAGTCCAAGTAATTCAACTGCATGCCAAAACAAAATCCAATACTATGTAAAAGAAAGCAACAAAATCAACAAACAACGGCATAAAAATACACAGTATCCAGCTTCTAATCAAAAATTGCCAGACAAGTGAAGAGCAAGAAAATATATCTATAACCACAAGAAAAATCAATCATTAGAAACAGACATATAAATCACAGAGATGATAGAAATAGGAGACAAGGACATTAGAACAGATTTTATAAGTATGTTCTATGTGTTTGAGAAGATAGAGGAAAGCATGGCATGATAAGGAAAGAAAAGGAAGACAAACTATTGAGAGTGATGATTTATTTCTTCATTCTGCCACTTATGGGCATGGTATTATGCTAGGCATTGGGGCTACAGAGATATTAAGTTTCAGCCCCTGCTCTCCTACAGTTCATTATCTAGCAGAAAAGGTAAATGCAGGGGCGCCAGGGTGGCTCAGTAGGTTAAAGCCTCTGCCTTCAGCTCAGGTCGTGATCCCAGGGTCCTGGGATCGAGCCCCACATGGGGCTCTCTGCTCCGCAGGGAGCCTGCTTCCTCCTCTCTCTCTGCCTGCCTCTCTGCCTACCTGTGATCTCTGTCTGTCAAATAAATAAATAAAATCTTTAAAAAAAAAAGGGTAAATGCAGAAATGATGAAATATGATAGAATGTGATGAATGCCAGTGAGAGCTGGCCAAAGTGCTAGAGGAACACAGAAAGACTGGGTTAGTGACCACCTATGGTAGAGATCAGGGGTACCATTAGGGTTCTTTATCATTAGGGCAAATAATAATAGTCAATTTCATGCAGCAACAATAAAACTTATTGATACTTATTATATGCAAAAAAAGTTGGAAGCTTAGTAATAAGATGGAGAAATAAAAACCTCTTCTCTTAAAGGTATCATTTATTGAGCATTGAAATTTGTATACCATTTTTTCCTTAAAACAAGAGGTAGGTATTATCATGCCTAGTAGATCACATTAATGTTCCTTAATTCTTTACTCCTCCCTGTATCCATTCCCTTTGACTTGTGACTTTGAAGTTCATACTGAAGAGGCAGAATATGATTTGCTTTGGCCAATGGAATATTAACAGATGTGACATGACCAAAAATTAAACATGTCTGCACATTTGGTTAAATTGTGTGTGCACATGTATGTGCTATCAGCATGAGAAGAACGGGGCACCTGGGTGGCTCAGTCACTAAGCGTGCCTTTGGCTCAGGTCAAAGGGATCGAGCCCCCTAATGGGCTCCCTGCTCAGCTGGAACCCTGCTTCTCCCTCTCCCACTCCCCCTGCTTGTGTTCCCTTTCTTGCTGTCTCTCTCTCTGTCAAATGAACAAATAAAATCTTCAAAAAAAAAAAATGAGAAGAACAGGCTTATAACCAGGAAGAAGATGAGAGACAGGTGGGAAAAGATCTACCTCAGCTAGCCCACAGACCCGCAGTAAGAAACAAAGTCACCAACCTGAGCCCAATCTGGATCTGCTAAACCCCAGCCGGCCCTCCAATGTGTCTTATTCTTGTGTCCCACTGATACTTACACTTGTTAGGTAGCAGTACTTCACAGATATGCACTCCAAAATGAAGGGACAGAGGTTAAATAGCTCAGCTAGAGTGACACTCCTAGAACAATAGAACCAATATTTGAATTTACAACTGCCTGACTCCAGAGCCAGCATTTTTACACATTTACTACTTCCCAAAGCCTCATGCCTGAGAATTTGCCCTAAGGCAATAATAGTTCCTTAAAAGACTATATACGCATATATATTTACTACAGTTTTTCTTAGGATAAAAGAAAATTGAAAATGACTTAAAGTCCTCATAGGGAGAAAAACAGTTAAGCAACTTGTATTATACCAACCTAAAGAAGTGGCGTGTACTTAGGAAATGACAATCATGAAGAGTATGCAATGTAGACAGAGGTTTGTTTTCTAATGATAATCTTAAAAGCTAGAATGTACGTATTTCGTAGGTCAACTAAAAGTGCACCTGTATAGATATGCAGATATGTGTGTATACATATGTGCAAAAGGAAAAGGGCAAAAAAGCAACTTATTAAATAAAATCGATTTCATAGAGCTGTGGGATAAAAAGTGGTATATTTTAGTCTTTAGATTTTCCATTAGAGTTGTTATAATGAAAACAGCGATTAAACTGACACGCACACAGCTCTAGTGTCACACCTAAATCCACTCAGAGTGTTCACACAGCCACCCACCATCCATCCACAACAAGCCTCCGGAGCATTTAGGAGGCATTTTTGGAAAGTATGTATAAGTACAGGATTTTTGTGCATCACCTTCTATAGCACTTTTTTAAAAATTTACATATATTGTATTATTTGCCCAGGGGTACACGTCTGTGATTCTTCAGTCTTACACAATTCACAGAACTCACCATAGCACATACCCTCCCCAATGTCCATCACCCAGCCACCCTATCCTTCCCTCCCCCTCAGCAACCCTCAGTTTGTTTCCTGCGATTAAGAGTCTCTTATGGAGGGTGCCTGGGTGGCTCAGTGGGTTAAGCCTCTGCCTTTGGCTCGGGTCATGATCTCAGGGTCCTGGGATCGAGCCCCACGTCGGGCTCTCTGCTCAGTGGGGAGCCTGCTTCCCCCTCTCTCTGCCTGCCTTTCTGTCTACTTGTGATCTCTGTCAAATAAATGAATAAAATCTTAAAAAAAAAAAGAGTCTCTTATGGTTTATCTCCCTCCTGATCACATCTTGTTTCATTTTTTTCCTCCCTCCCTTCCTTGCCTCTCAAATTCCTCATAACAGAGAGGTCATATGATAATTGTCTTTCTTTGATTGACTTATTTCACTTAGCCTAATACCCTCTAGTTCCATCCACATTGTTACAAATGGCAAGAATTAGCGGTTTTTTGATGGCTGCATAATATTCCATTGTGTATGTATGTATGTGTGTGTGTGTGTGTGTGTGTGTACATACATACCACATCTTCTTTATCCACTCATCAGTTGATGGGCATCTAGGTTCTTTCCATAGTTTGGCTACTGTAGACATTGCTGCTATAAACATTAGAGTGCACATGCCCCTTCAGATCACTATAGTTGTTACTTTTCAGAAAAAACCCAGTAGCGCGATTGCTGGGTCATAGGGTAGTTCTATTTTCAACTTTTTGAGGAATGTCCATACAGTTTTCCAGAGTGGCTACGCCAGCTTGCATTCCCACCAACAGATACAGCACCTTTTTTTTCTTTTTTAAGAAATGTGCTCTTATTGTTTTTTGATGACTTAGGTTCATGCTTTTAATATATTTTGGCAATTATGAATTTTTTACCTAGCAACACACTTAAGGAAATTTTTTTGGAGACAATTTTCTGATTACTGTTAAACTTCATAAATGGTTAGTTTTATTCCTTACTTATATGTCTGAAAGGACAATATGATGAAGCACATATATGAAAGGAATTATTGTAAACTATTTTAGATTGCTATTAACAACTTGCATCATCAAACCACAAAAAAAAAGTATATTGTTTTTTATCTTAAACTCAAGTAAAGCTTCTAATAAACAAAAAAGATCTCTCTCACCAGTGCTGTTAGCAATGGCTTCAGAGAGCAACTATTACAAGCTCTAATGAGGGGCTGCCAAGGCTTCCTTGGCCTTAGCAGATGAACAGAAATGGACCCCAATTCCCAAAGGCCTTGCATTTGTCAACCAGAACGTATTTTTTTCATCAATAAATTCTTTCACATCAAAGCTGGAGCCCATTCATATCCTGGCTGTCAACCTGGTTAGAAAATGAGAGGATCTGGATATGACGAGGGAGTATTTGTCTCCTTCCTTCAACCTCTCAGGTATTCATAGTTCCTTGTATAGAGCATTTATTGGTGCCCCTGCTCTTTGCTGGGCACGTTTGGTATGTTATCCCAGTTAATCTCTGAATAATAGGTATCACCCCATTTTCTAGATGGCAGTGCCAAGCCTTGGAGAAGTTGAGTGATTTGTACCAAGTGGCTTTGAGCAATAGTATTGAATTAATCAAGGAAACAAGTTGATACCAAGGTTGTTTTCCTCTTAAGCAATTACAACCTAATTCTCCAGTGACTCCAACTGGAGTCCTTTGATGGTGGATTGGAGAAAACATGGTATTGGGGATGTATGGGAAGGACCATCTACTTTGGTCTAGGCCATTACTAGCTCCTCCCTGAGCCTTGGCTACAGAGGGTTCACTGCCTCCTTTCTTCCACCTACTCTCCCTCTAATCCATCCTCTTCTCTCCAGCTGGAGTGATGTCTTCAAAGCACGTCTGATCACACCATGTTTGCTTACCAGTCTTGAGTGACTCCCCAGGACTTTCCATGGAACTTCAGAATACCTTGTCATGCTGTTCCGAGTCTTTTTATTTTGGGTCAATTATCTCTTTAGCATCATCTCCCCTGTTGTACAATCATCCAGAGCTACTTACAGATTCCTGAATATACCAACTCAGTCTTTCAGGTCAGTGCCTGAATGTCCTCTTCTTTTTGTCCATATGTGTTATGGACTTGTTTGAATTCCTATGTTGAAGCCTTACTTCCCAATGTAATGGTATTTGAAGGTGCAAACTTTCAGAGATAATTATGGTTAGATTAGGTCATGAGAATTGGATTCTCATAATGAGATTATCGCCCTTATAAGAAGAGACACCAAAGTGCTCCTGCTCTCTCTAGCTCTCCCACTCTATATCATCTCCCTCTCTCTCTTTCTTCCCCTTTCACCCCATATAAGGACAAAGCAAGAAGGTGGCCATATACAAACTAGAAGGAGGGCTCTCACCAGGTTACAGAATCTGTCAGCATCCTGAACCTGGATTTTCCCTTCTCCAAAACTGTGAGAAATAAATATTTTCTTTGAACCACACGGTCTATAGTATTTTGTTACAGCAGCCTGAACAGACTGAGAAAACCTGGGAAAAATTTCTTTCTCAAAGGGACCCTGTTGATTATTCACCCCCAGGGAGGAGAAGAGAATTATCCCTCTCTGGGCAACTCTATACTGCAATATTGTATACTGTAAACTTTGGTTGTGTTGCCTTTCCCTGGCCAGAACATTATGTTCACATGCCTATTTCCTCTTCTGCATTGTGACCTTCTTGAGGACAAGGACTTTTTCATTGGATTCATCGTTGTGTTCTCAGCAATGACACATGCACAATACAGAGTAGGAACTCAATAAATGCATGTCAACCAGAACTAAATTTAAAATAGCCACCATTCAGGGGCGCCTGGGTGGCTCAGTGGGTTAAGCCACTGCCTTCAGCTCAGGTCATGATCTCAGGGTCCTGGGATCGAGTCCCACATCGGGCTCTCTGCTCTGCGGAAAGCCTGCTTCCTCCTCTCTCTCTCTCTCTCTCTCTGCCTGCCTCTCTGCCTACTTGTGATCTTTCTCTGTCAAATAAATAAATTCTTAAAAAAAATAAAATAAAATAGCCACCATTCAAAGAGGAAAAGGGGGACTAACCATTCACTGAGGCCCTCTAAATGGCAACCACTGGGTTAGGCTTGTTACCATGTTATTAACTCTTATGTCTCATTTAATCCTCACAATAACTGTGTAAGGTGGGTGTGATCATCCCCATGCAGATGGTAACAAGGACATTCCAGGAGCTATAGTGACTCTACTACAGTCATGGAGTCACTAAGCAGTATAATCAGGATTCACTCTCGTGTGCTCCAAAGCCAGCACTCTAGCCTTCTCCAGCTGCCTTCCATTCAGAGGGGATGCATATCCCTGCATCTGGAAAGACGTGGCTTTTCCAGACATTCTTCCCTTCAGGAGTAGAGCCCCCACCCAGCCATCCTGACTTCCATTCTACATCTGGCCCATGGTGTCAACTTCTGTATGTGCCATCACGATAGGGAAACTTTGCATTTGGCTTCTTGGCAGGAACCAGGGCGAGTGGGAGCTCAACAGGTACTTTGTGGGGTTCTCATGATGAGAAGGGAACTGAACAGAAGACATTGGGCTACAGGCTGGCCTTCCATGAGCAAGGTGGATTCATCAGGGTGGAAACATCTTGACGCACTGAAGGCACTAGGTGGGGACTCTCTTAAGGTACTTATCAGCTCTCAGATGCAAACCAATGGTCTTTTCTTTCATGCTTCCCAAATTCTACCAACTTCTGCCCACTGTCCAATTCTAAAGCCACTTCCAAATTTGTAGATATTTGTTATAACAATACCCCACTTCCTGGTAGAAAAATCTCTATTAGTTTTCTAGGCCTGCCAAAGTGAATCACCACTAACTTGGTGGCTTAAAACAACAGAAATGTATTCTCTCATAGTTCTGAAGGGCAGAAGTCTGAAATCAAGATGTTGGCAGAGTCATGCTCTCTCTCTGAAGGCTCTAGGGGAGGATCATTTATTGCCTCTTTTATCTCTGGTAGCTCCAGAGCTATGGCTTGTTTGTAGCAGCTTTAATTCCCTTTGCATTTTTGTGTCTCAAATCTCCCTTTTCTTTTCTTGTATAAGGACACCAGTCATTGGATTTAGGGCATACCCTAAAGCCAGATGATCTCATCCTAAGATCTTTAGTTGTATCGATAAAGATCATATTTCCAAGTAAGATCACATTTCTAGATACTATGAGTTAAGATTTATATATATCTTTTTAGAGGATACTTCTCAACCCATTACGTGCCCTTTATTTCTTTTTTACTCAGAATTTAACTTTTGTTCATAAAACAAAAGATAAAAAATTCAAAACTAATTTTTCTTCCTGCATCTTAAAATAATCTTTGGTCTTGTTAATGGCTTGCATTGCTTTGGTGGAATCAAATCACTGCAGCCAACTATCAATGATATATAAAATGAAAATCCTAAAAAAAAAAAGAAAGAAAGAAAGAAAGAAAGAAAATCCTTTACCCACTATAAGAGGAAGAAAAAGAACTGAAGCAGACTCAGATGTGGTTATAAATGTCTGTCCACCAAAGAATCTGGCACATTTTTAAATGAATATGAAGCCACTCATTAGGATGAAAATTCTTATTTCTCCTTATCATCTTTCATTTCATTTTTTTTTAAAGATTTTTTTATTTATTTGTCAGAGAGAGAGAGAGAGCGTGAACACAGGCAGACAGAATGGCAGGCAGAGGCAGAAGGAGAAGCAGACTCCCTGCCGAGCAAGGAGCCCGATGTGGGACTCTATCCCAGGACGCTGGGATCATGACCTGAGCCGAAGGCAGCTGCTTAACCAACTGAGCCACCCAGGCGTCCCCATTTTATTTTTTTTTAAAGATTTTATTTATTTGTTTGACAGAGAGAAAGATCACAAGTAGGCAGAGAGGCAGGCAGAGAAAGAGGGGGAAGCAGGCTCCCCGCTGAGCAGAGAGCCCGATGTGAGGCTCGAGCCCAGGACCCTGAGATCATGACCTGAGCCGAAGGCAGCGGCTTAACCCACTGAGCCACCCAGGCGCCCTCCTTATCATCTTTCATTTTATTTTTTTATTCTATTTAAATTCAATTAACAGTATATTATTATTTTTAGGGGTAGAGTTGAGTGATTCTTCAGTTGTGTATAACACAAAGATGCTCATTTCAATCTCTTAATCATGGTTAGGTAGTAGGTAGATCTGAGTCAGAGAGATTCAAGTTTGGGTCTTCACTTTACCCCTCTTGCTGAAAGACCTCTTGCTGTAGGTCTTTCAGCAAGTTGCTTAACATCACCAAGTATGTTTTTTCATTCATAAAATGGAGATGAAAATGATAACAAAATACACCCTTCCAAGTTCCTAGAGTCATTCTGAAGACAAAAGTGTGTGTGTGTGTGTGTGTGTGTGTGTGTAGGCAGTACGCAAATATCTGTGGCTGTTTTGAGAGTTTCTTACAGAGTCTTGGTTACTAAATTGAGTTTCTCAAGGTATGATAACCATGCATACAGTAGGTCGAATGTGGGAATTACTTAAAGCCCAGTGATGGCCCTTTCCTAGAGCCTGGTTAAATAAACTGTCATGTTAGGCATTGATAATTGGAAAAGAATTTAAAAGAATCAGCTAGCTTCCTGCCATCTTGTCTTTCCTAATCCTGTTTCAAGGCCTGTAAATGTCAGAGCAAATGCTGAATTCTAGCAGTACATACAAAATGTGCTCAAAAATGCCTGATAGCTCACAACTTATATATACCTCCTATGCTATTATTCTCTTTTCCACCATATAAATTGTGTTTCTTCTCTATGGAGCCTCCCTCTTTTCTTTTTATCATTATAGTTTTATTCACTCAACAAACATTTGCTGATCACTCCCAGTGGGCTGAGCCTCAGGCTAGCGCTGATGCTATAGGTCACGGAAGGCAGGAACTCTACCCTTGTGAGTATCATGATCTAGCAAAGAGAAAGATCTAAATAACCAAGTATACCATGAGATGTGTCATCACAGAGACAAGTAAAATTTCCATGGGTGGGAACGTGGGGGAAGAGTCGCCCAGGCAGAGAGAATGGCAGAGGCTATTTACAGGGGTGGGAAAGGGAAGGTGTGATATAAGAGTAGATCATGTGCTGGAGCTGCTGGGGTGTAGAACATCAGATGGGAGAAGAAGATGAGACAGGTCCTAGAAAAGTAGCTAGGGCCCAACCTGGAGAGCTGTCATGTCAAAGAGAAGGGTTTAGATTTTATCCCTCAGCCAAAGGGAGTCCAGAGGATCATAAGCAGGACAGTGATCACACTGGTCATTCCCTAGCCCTCTGAAATATAAATTAAGGACATTCTTCCCATAGGAAATATGTTGGTGTGAGTATCTTAGCTGGAGAAGTCTGTTTTTCCTTGTGAATTAAGAGAATGGGATCTCAGCAAATGGCTTGGCACCTGTATGATCCCTGCAACAATGCTCCAACACATGCCAAAATAAAAAAATGTCTGCCTGGCTTGATGTCTCTTAAAAACTCCTCCTAGAGAGAGGACTTTGGAGAGCAACTCTAACAAGGGATCTGAAGGGCATCCAGCAAAGGCAACAAGAAGATGCCATGAGAAGCACTGGGGAAGATGGGAAAGAGTGATGGGAAACAAGCAGAGAGATGTTCCAAAAATGGCTGGGCTCTCCATTGGTGCCCATGAACAAGGAGGCTGAGTGAAAATCAATAACTCATTCCCTGATGGCACAGGGCATAATTCACAAAAGTATCATCAGAAAGTCGAGATAAGAAACAACCATATTGCAGAACCATACAGGAACTTCTGCCAGAAAACATACTTACAGATGACTTTAGCAACGAACAGTAAATTAAAATGAAGTAGCTTATTTTATGTCTTCCATTGTCTCTGACCTCAGTTGAAATACTACTGAAGGACACCAAGAGTCAAAGTGATAAAAGAATAGATTGGTAGATATGACAACCTAAAAGATAATTCTCCCATTCATCAAAAACCTAGGTATAAAATTAAAAAGCAAATCCAGCGGAGAATTTTTATGCACAAAGCTGTCTTTAATCATTTTATTTATTCTGATGAAAGATTGGGGACAACCTACTAATCCAACAATCAACTTCTAAAAAAGAGTTATGAGGACCAGTAAATGTAGAAAGTGCTCACAAGTGCATCTAGCGAAGTAATAAAAACAGACCATGGCATTTTGAACATATATTATGATTTTATCTATGGAGTAATAAAAATGCTTGTATAAAAAAATCTAAAGAAAATTTTTAAACATTAGTTACTCCATATTCCCTTGGGTAAATGTCATCAACCAAAGCCAACGGCAATGTTTCCAGACATGAAGGTTCAGTGTTAACTGTCAAATCCACCAATCAGGGCTTCTTTCATCTTGCTTTTGGAGTCTGATCACTCTGCTTGGGTTGGTGAAAGCCATCTATGAAAAGTAAGGATGTCCTTAGACATTGTGACATGAATCTTTTTCCTCTTGGGGGCCAATAATAGATGAGGTTACTTGAGCTCCTGACTAAGAATTCCAGAACAACGGAGACTCTGGAAGCGCTGGTACCTGCAGTGGCCCTCACCTTCTGTTCTGTGAGGGCAAAGTTAAGTAACTGTGTATATAGAGAACGCACAGCAAAAGCTTTCAAGCAAAGGGCTTTCCCTGAAGTTTCCTGGAGATAAAACCAAAAGCCCTTCAGCCCCTTGTCCCTATAAATACCTAGCACAGAACAGGTGCTCCACGAATGCTAGTTAAAATGTGTCAGAAGTATAAACATATTATATGTTTAACCAGGCTCCTGGTATAAGATAAATAAATGCCACATGAAATCCAGAGTTTACTTCAAGGGTCAAAAAAGATAACACACTCTATTAGGCTATTTGTGTCCTTCCTGGATGAACAGGTTGTCACTTTTGCAAATGAAGTGAACCCTTGGCTAACTCTTACACCATATACCCCAGCAGGTGTGGGAACCTAAAAAGAGTGTTTCCCTTTCTGAGTCAGAAACAACATCACACACACACAAGCTGGAGGAGGGGAGGGTGGGAATGGGTGAATGTGCAAAATGGCACCAGCCCTTGGGAACTCCCAAAACACATGGCAAATATGCCCTAAAACTCCATGTGTCCATGTGGACCAGGGATGAACCGCATAACACCAAAAGGAAAGTGTAAAGAAGGGAAGAACCAAGTTCCCAATGAAATTAGGTAGAAAGATAAGTGGATACAAACCTCTAGGGCTTTCTGCCAAGGCCTTACTGTAAGAGCCTGCTTGTCACCTTCTTCTGGAAAAGATCCCTCTGGGAGCATCAGTACTATTTACAACTAGGTCGCCTCCACCTAGGTGGCATTGCCCTGGGCAGGACGTATACATGGGAAGTTTTCAAAGGAGAACTACCAAACAACCCTGCCCTCAGGAAACTGCCAGTCTACCATGGCAGCTTGGGCCTACTGAGTGTGCAGAGACCTGAGTCCAAACCCTGGCCTGGCCCCTGGACAACCCTACAGCTTTAGGCAAGTGCCAATTCCTACACCAGCCCTTAAGCTTTAAGTGTAAAGTGGAGGTGGTGCATTTGGGGATTCCTGTTCCTCTGACTGCTATGGCATGAATTAGAAAACTTCTTCCAGGATGCCTAAGAACCAGGAGGACAGTCCCCAAGCAGGCAGCCTCTCCACTCTGGCACTCAGGGAAAGGAAAGCCCTGGGCACTGAGAGCTCCGGGAAGCACAGAAAGGCTGTAGCTCCCATGTTGACCAAACCCAGAAGGTCATGGTTTGTGATTTATTTATCCTTCCCATATCCCCAGCATAGCTCTCTATTTGCTTAGGCAGGACGTATGAATCCAGTTCATAAAACTCTGGTTTGCAAGAAACATGACTTTATTTTGCTACAACTCAACTTACATCCTATTTGAAGCCCTGTTCTGTTGGAAGGCAGAAAATGTAATCTTAGTCAATCCTGGGTAAACTTAGCACTTTGGGTTTAAACTCAAACAGTGCAAGTTTTCCTCATCCTCTTTCTTTTCCCAAGAGTGGCATCATAATGCAGGAGCCTCATGCAGCATCACAGTATTGGTTCTGGATAAAAGGAAAGAGTTCATGTTCCCCAGCCCTTATTGCTAGGTGACATTTGTAGGGTAATACTCCAAGATCCTTTCCTCTCTCCTCCCTGAGGTATGTAAGAGAGTGAGCTAGGTCTGCTCCCTCCACGGTTCCCTCTGTTGGAGATCCATCTACCGAGAACTTCCCGTTTCACTCTGCCCCTCCCAGAGAAGGGCTACGGTGGCCTGTACTTTCTGTGAATGAAGCCGTCCATGAACCCTGGCGTGCAGTACTAAGAGCCCATTGCTTCATTCTAACCAGGAACAGTCTCTTACCTTGTCTTTCTCACTTACAAAGATGATCCTTGGATGTATAACTGCCAGACTTTCTGAATGTAGGTGATAGACAAGGATGTCATGTATGAGCACCCTCAAAATCCTTATAGGAATCTGCTGACGTGTCTGTATTCCTCTCTGCTCCCTGGCCCATGGTGTCCCAGCCAGTGTCAGATGATGGAAATCCCATTGTGAAGATGAGCCTGCCAGTGCCCACTCTCTTGGCTAACTCCCTTCTCAAGAACACAGGAAAATTCATATTCCTTCCATACACTCAAGAACTTTTGGGCTCTTCCTGACCTTGACAGCCCCCTTCTCTTTACTGCTCCCATTCCATGGTTGTACAAGAATGCTGCTTCCTGGATTTCTCTCTACTCCTGAATCCCCGAATTCCTCTGAGAATCATGTATTTTCAGAAGACCACCTATAATAGTTTCCTGTGGCTGCTGTAACAAATTTCCATAAACTGGGTGGGTTACAAAAAATGTACTTAGTTCTGGAGGCTAGATATCTGAAATCAAGGTTTCAGCAGTGACACACTCTGATGGTGCTAGAGAAGGGTCCCTTCTCACCTTTCCTAGCTTCTGGTATTTGCCAGAAATTGTTAGTGTTCTTTGGCTTACAGATATACCACTCCAATCTCTGTCTTTGCCTTCATGTGAACTTCTCTGTGTCCAAATGTCCTCTTCATATAGGAACACCAGTCACCCAACCCACTATGATCTCATTCAAACTTGATTTTATCTGTAAAGACCTTATTTCCAAATAAGGTCACATTCACAGGTACAGAGAAGATGGGGTGGGGGAGGTTTGTTAGGAATCTCAGCGTATCTTTTTGGGGGACACAACTTAACACACGAACACAGCCCCTTCCCAGATGGCATCCCCTGTCACTTTTTCCCTTCCTCTCCAACTCATTCTTCTTCTGTAACCCAAAAATATGTTGAACTTTTTTTCAGGCGACCAAAATACTACTCTTGATAACTATTCTACTGGATCTTCTTCTTCTAGCCATGGATGCCAGTTTTCTATTTGTTTGTTTCATTAAAATCCAGAAATTTGATGCCCTTTGTTTTCCAGCTTCTGAAGTGCCCCTTCCTTGGGACAACAGATGTCCTCTGTCCAGAGGCAGGAATGGGGGAGAGGGTTCTCCGGAAATGGGTATCAATGGAACCACATATTTTTTCAATATTATTCTGACACACATATGTTTACTTCAGAATCTTTTTTGAGTCTTTCTTGATTTTCACTGGTTTTCTCAGGTTTCCATCACCATTAAGATCTTGTGCCTCTGAAAATCCCTATTAAAAGTAGAGATAGGGACACCTGGATGGCTCAGTTAGTTAAGCGACTGCCTTCGGCTCAGGTCATGATCCTGGAGTCCTGGGATCGAGTCCCGCATCTGGCTCCCTGCTCAGCAGGGAGTCTGCTTCTCCCTCTGACCCTCCCCCTTCTCATGCTCTCTCTCTCTCTCTCATTCTCTCTCTCTCAAATAAATAAATAAAGTCTTAAAATCAAATAAATAAAAGTGGAGATAAAGATGAGAGGCATGCCATATTTGCAGAACTGGCTCTCCTTGTAAAGGCCTTACCAGCTGTTCATGAGAAAACTGTAGTTAGCATAATTTTATCCAAAGATCTATCTTCTATCCAAAGACCTGGGACTTTGCCCCATGCCCTGGGAATTCGAATCCCACCCCCCACCCCAACTGGGACATACAGTGCCCTCTCCCTGCTCCACCATCACTATTTAAAAGCCCACTATTCAGTGGGCTTTAAAATCCTGATTGTCCCTTCAGATTTCGAGAAGATGGTCTTGAGGCAATGGGTTCTGGACTGATCATTTTGGGACACTGGTGATGGGGGACGGAGGACTGAACCTGAACGGGAGGAGTGTGTGTAGGATAGAGAGAACTCCCCACGGAAGACAGCCAAGATATGGGGCAGCATAAAAATACTCCAGATACAGAGAAGTCCCTAGCAAAGTAGGAGCAGAGAGACCATAAAGAAGAGTGGAGTCAACACTGGACAAGTAGTCAGAATGCCCTAGTTCCAGCCCAGGCTCTTTCAAGTCATGTGAAGGTGCTCAGCCCCCCTGAGAAAAGAGGACCTCGGTGACGTCATACAGTGTGAGGCTGACCATTCAGAATTAACCTGGGGATGGGGGTAGAGGGAGCGGGCCCAGTGGGGGGGGGGGATAGCTCTGTATTAAATTGTTCAATTCTATATTAAGCTATTAATTTCCTGCTTGCTCCCTTCCTGTTTCAAATGAGCCTTTTATTAATAACCCAGTCCCTGGTGGGAAGTAGAAAGCAGGTTAAATCCAGTGTAGACATAATCTGGTTTTTATGTCATTTTTTCCACATGTAGTCCATTGATTACCAGGCAATTTTGTCCCAAAGCCACTGTGACCATCAAGCCCTGGTGGCTTCAGGCATCACTATTCAGGAATCCCTGTGATGTCCCCGGAGTTAGTCATATTCTGATGACAAGGACACTTTGGAATGCAGTGGCATTGTCTTTGCCCTTGAATGCCGGCCTGAATGCCCTTTACCTCCAGCAGTTCGTGTTGATGCTGGGAGACAGTCCAGGCACTCTACCAGACAATGACAGGTTGCTTCTTACCTATACAGCCCTTCTGCCAGCAAAGTAGATGAAGTAGCTTCAGTCAAAGGGAGAGAAAGTTACATTCCCTTGGGAAGCTCATTACAAATACAGTTCCAGGGTGAAGGAAGGAGTTATGCTTGCTGTTAATCTTTAGAAACAGGAAAAAAAAATAGATGGGATATAAGGTTGAGGTTTCCACTTAGTGGTTTTTTAAAAATCTGTCAGATTTAATTAAATCATCACAAGTGCCTTTTAAAGGGCTCTGTGCTGTTGTCCTGCATGGATGGAGGAACCTCATCCAAAAGGCAGTCAGGACTTTGGTGGCACGCCAACTTCTGTCCTTTCCCAGGCAAAAAGCACAAGTCAGCCCAGTAGCGTTCCTCATTATGTGGACCCAGAAGGCCATCAAGTGCAGAGCTGGCATCAGGTCCTGAGGCCCAGCACAGAGCAGGAACTTTGTCAGAAATGCAGATACCCACATCTTTCCGCCCTGAACTGACCTAGACTTCCTCGGTAGAGCTATCTCTCTGTTACAGCTACAGAGGTCCTAAGCTGCACTTTCCCCACAGCACCAGAGACACAATAAACAGGGCTTAACTTACGTTCTCTTGTTCAAGGGACACCCATTAAATGAGAAACCTCTATTGGTAAAAATATTACAATATGGGTTATTACATATGAAATAATACAGGTCAAAATGAGGATGGAAAATATTTACAAGACAGAAACTGTTCTAAACATTTTACATATTTCCAAAATATAAGAGAAATCAAAAACTAAGTGCAAAACAGTGTGTGTGTTACTCAGTCTTGCTATTCACCAGACACCCCTGGTTCTCCCTGTTCTGAGGACACAGTTGGCTGGACATCCTGGCTCCACTGTAATTGGGAGGTACTGCATGACTCAGTCCGGCCAATGAGTTTTGAACAAAAGTGATGCATGTCATTTGCAGGCTAGAGCACTTAATTGCCCATGCAAAACCTTCCAGTTCTCTTTCCCCCTGGCACAGTGACTGGCGACTTTGGGGACCAGAGCCTCCTACCAACCCATAATGGGTATGTAGCAAGAGTGGGAAATAAACCACATTTATTTTTTATTTTGAGCCACTACTATGTGGGTTGTGGCTAGAGCAGCCTCTTCTATCTGATGAAACACATATTCATAGGTTATTTCTGAAGAAATGAACAAAAATTTTTGCAACAGAAGGAGAAGTAGAATCAGGAGTGGGAGGGGTTTTACACTTTTGTTGGTTGTAATATTGTTTTGTTCAGCAAGCCCATGTATGAATGCCCTTCCCCCTCCTCCACCCTGGAATGGAAACAAATGAATGAATGAAACATAGAGAGCAGGCACTGTCCTGGGCATCACCCTAGCTAACTGGGAGACAATGTTTGAAGCCACGCTATTTTCCTGGCCAAGCTCTGCTAGGCTGAACTTCCCGAATCTTCTCTGGTCATCTACATCTTGCTTAAATGGGCCCTCCTCATAACAGACAGTGCTTCTCTTCTACTCAGAGCCAGGAAGGCAGAAGGAGCAGAGCCAGAAACTCTCTGGCATGTCAGAAAGGCCTAATCAAGGCTTGCCATTACCCTCACTGGGCAGCTGGTGTGGAGAGAGCTTGGGAAAGGCTGGTAGGAGGCTGCAAGCCTCTCAGCTCCCTGTGTGGACAGCAGAGCTGCAGCTGGGCCACTGAAGGGGCCACCTCCCGGCTACTGGATGTAAGCCTGAAGCAGGCTGTGTCCTGAAAAAGCTTCTGTTATGAGGGAGCCCATATACAGCCCTTTTTTCTGAAGGCTGAGGGTTAAGTTTCATTATTCAGCTACAGAAACCCAACCACAGTGACTTAACCAAATACAAGGTTATTTTCCACCATAAGCAGGAGCCCCGGGGAGGCTGCCCAACAGTGATACAGCAGTCCACAGGGCCATCGCTGTCCCAGGCCCCACCATCTGTAAAATGTAGCTCTTATTACTCAAGCTTGCCCCCTCACACCTCCCCTCAGCATCCCTGGCCAGAAGAACAAACAAAGAGGAGGCAGAAAGGAGTTGACAGCTCTGTCAGAAAAGCACAAACTTCCTCTGAAATCCAATTTATATGGGCTGGAACAAGCCAACCGTAACAGTTAAGAGCACTGACTCAAAACATTAATTGGGTTCAAATCCGATCTGCCATTTAATAGGTGTGTTCTTGGGTTATTTACTTAACCTCTCTGTATCTCAGTTTTCTCGGGAGTCAAAGAGGATAATAGTACATACCTCCTAGAAAGTGCAACAGGAGTATTTGCTAAGTAAACACTTGACCATGTCCTGCAGGGAGTCGGGAAAGGCAAGTACTTTAGCTGGGTATATTATTAACCTGAACAAAAGCAGGGTCCATTTAACAAGTAGGAAAGGAAGAATGAGTCCAGGGGAGGCACTCTGCCATGTCTGCCACAGCCAACAAGACGGGCAGGGGCAGAATTGAGTCTGACAGGTGACGTGAGGAAGAGAAGGAAGAGTCAGAGGGCTCTCTGAACCAAAATCTTTCATCAGGGTTAGGGGAGGGGGAGGCTGGGAAACACAGAGGCACAATCAGAGTGGGGCCTAAAAGCTACAGGAAAAGAAGAGAGATATATCATCTTAAGAGCTCTCACATATTGGAGTTCCCACCTCTACCTGGCAAGTACTTCACATATTATCTCATTTAAAGCATAGCTATCCCCATTTTACAGATGATGTAACTGAGGTTCTAAGTTCTTCAATAAATTGCCCAACATCACCCAGCCTGTAGGTGGTAGCACCAGTCCTAGACCATATATCCAACAGCCACCCACGGCCTTGACATTGACCTTCTGCCCCTGAGGTTTTGACGGACAATCTTGGGTGAAGAGCTGGTCCTCAGCACAGAATGAAGGTCTGCAAATGCCTGAGATCATCCTATGTGACACTGCACTTGTCCTCACTCACTGGTGCCTGGCTGCAGGGGTTTGCTGTGACAGGTCTGGATGGGGAGGTTAACCAAGAGACCAAAGTGCAATGTTCTGGAGGCCTGGCAAGAGAAGGTGCTCAGAAGGAAGATGCTAACTAGACCTATGCCACACTTTAGATGTGCGATAATGCGAGAATAGGCGAATACAATAGTAGTTATATGTGGCAGATACTAGCAGAAGGTTGACTCTTTAAATTCAAAACAATATTCTAGTTAGTAGTAGGGGGTGCAGGACGGGATGTGGGGATTGGAAACAGAGCACAGTTTCCAGGAAGAAGAGGCAGGGTAGGCTGGTTGGGGGTCAGGACTTGCCTTCAAAGATGGGTCTTAGGTACTTGGGACAGGGGGCAAAAACGAGGTGATCGGAAGAAATGCCTTGGGGCGCCTGGGTGGCTCAGTCAGTTAAGCAGCTGACTCTTAATTTCTGCTAAGGTCATGATCTAAGGGTCCTGGGATCAAACCCCATGGTGGGCTCCATGATTACTGGGGAGTCTGCTCCAGGATTCTCTCTTCCTGTGCCCCTCCCCTCACTCCCGTTTCATCTCTCTCTCTCTCTCTCTCTCTCTCTCTCTCTCTCTCAACTAATAAGTCTTTAGAAGAAGAAGAACAACAAGAAGAAGGGGGAATGGAGGGAAGAGGAGAAGGAGAAGAAGGAGGAGAAAAGATGCCTAGACTCAGACACATACTCAAGACATCACACAAGCAGTAAGGTGGGCCTCCTGAGCAGGTAACTTGCTAGACTAGGAGTCTGGAGACCCTGTTATGCCAGGAATACTGACCCTTTAGTTGCTGGACTGTGGAGAGCTCTGGGTGTCCAAGAGGATCCCGGGGAAGGGGGTGATGGCAGCAAGTTTCCAATTCCTAAGGAAGCATTTCAGTATTTTAGCAAATAGCATATCTGTACCAGTGCCTTCTAGTGAAATGTCAGCCCTACACTTAAATCCGGACACCATCCCCACCACTGTGGGCTTACATTGCCAGAGGGCCCCTGTCCTGCTCAGAAGGGCTCAGGAAAAAGCAGGACCTAATCTGCAGGTATAGGGCCTCAGTTCCCACAGACCATGAGACAGGGCTGACCCCCTTCCCCTCTGCTCTTTCTTTAAATTTTCCAGTCTCTAAAGCAGCCGGTAGGAATTGTCTGCTTTCTGCTTTGAGATATATGTGGGGATCAGGTAGCTGTTTGGGGGTCCCGACAGGGACTGAGGGCAGGCCCAGGTGAGTTCCAGAGCCCCTGCCTTCCTGACACAGGCATCATGGAAGGATACCCCCCCATGCTTTACTAATTGCTATATATCTTCAGGCAGCAGAATTTTTCATAAAAACCCAATTCTGTTTCTACCAAGTCACCGTCATCCCTACCCTCAGAAGCTGCTTTCCACCACCAGCAATTTCAAA
Source organism: Mustela erminea (assembly GCF_009829155.1). Lineage (NCBI taxonomy): Eukaryota > Metazoa > Chordata > Mammalia > Carnivora > Mustelidae > Mustela > Mustela erminea. The sequence continues at coordinate 10,793,240 of NC_045618.1, forward strand.
ATTGATCTTTGCAATGACTCCTCACTTAAATCAGCTTCTGAGTTTTAAAGGGTAAGAAAATGTCTCTTACTCATTTAGACTAAAATAATGTGCCCATTAACCGTGTTAGAGGCATGCAAAGTCTACGGCCCAGAAATTATCCATTAGCCTCCTTTCAAGCTCTCCCACCTGCCAGCCTTCCTCCCCGAGGGCCTCAGGAGTTCTGTATCTCAGACTTCATCTTGGCATTCCCCTCCTCCAAAGACTAACCTTCCAAAGCTCTCCACTGCCTTAAGGGTAAAATCCAAAATCCCCAGCCTGAGATCTGACCTTAATCTTTTCTCTTTCACTGTGTCACTCCCTTCCTACCAGCTTGGGAACTCCAGACTCCAGCTCTACCAGACGTTTCACAACTTGATCCCACTGATTCAGTGTCTTCCATCTGGAGAGATATCACCCCTTCCCCACCTGTCAAATCCTAGCCATCCTTCAAGGGAAGGACTTAATTCCAATTTACTCTAAGCAGTCCTTCCAAATCCTCCCAGCCTGGAGGATTACGTGTACTGTGCTCTCTCCCTCTACGTCTAGTTCTCTTCTGTTACAGCAGCCCAGCACATCTCTCCTGGGCCCCCAGCTGATCACCTAACCCTTTATTCTCCAGCTCTGTCCAATCTCTATTATTCCTTGAAGGCAACTTTATCTATTGTGTTTTTGATGCTTCTGTAAATGTTCATTCCTGGACTAACCTCTCTCCCCTAATCCATCCAACAAATTCAGACTCATCCTCCTAAAGCAGTGGTTCTTGACCTTGGCTGCAAGTTAGAACCAAATGGAAATCATTCAGAAAGACTGATGCCCAGGCTTCACCCCACAATAACTAAACCAGATGCTCTGGTGGTGAGATCCAGACATCAGTGCTTTCAGAGCTCCTCCAGATGATATCGATGTGCTGCCAAAGTTGACAACACCTCTTCTGGAATGATCTCAAGGTTGTTCCTACTTCATTCAGATTATTATTTGTACCCTGAGAGCTTAGTTTGATGCTTGTAACTAAGTTTTTGTTGAATGGCTAAATAAGTAAGTGGATGGATAGGTAAATGGATGGAAGGAAGGAAAAATGGAAAGATGGACAGATGTTGTGCTACTCAGGAAAAATCCTAGGCTGCTTTCCACTGCTAAACTTAACCACTGGAAGGAAAGATTAACACCCCACTCTTAGCAACACAACCTCTCTTGATTTGTAAACTGGCCTCCATACACTCGGGGCAAGGAAAAAGGGATGAGGCAGATTGGTAAGTGGTAGTTTCAATAAACAAGGGAACTTAACAGATGAGGCAGGTCTCAGGCATCCACAGGACAAGATCTCCACACCTGCTCACCAGAATCTTTAAAGTCAATATAGAGGCCTTAATGGGATTCAGTCGCACATACCATCTAGAGGGTCTCAATAGAACCTTACTCTCAAGGCTACGTCGTTGAAATGGCTCTAATGGCGTGAACAGTGGGCAGGGCAGACATTCCAAGAGCAAGGGAGGGCTTGAGGATCTTCCAGTTGCCTGGGTCTTTCTCATAGGTCAACCAGTGGTCAGGTCCTCTATATGACCACCCTCCCAACACTCTGTACACAACATAGGTGCCAAGTGAATATTTGTAGAATTTTTACTATTTAAATTCCAGTTAGGAAACATACAGTGTAATATGAGGAATATTTGTAGACTTAGCCTGAGCAGTGGTTTTACTCAGTTGTCAGGTTATCCATGGAGAATAGTTCTCCAACTCTGCCTACAGAACACTCAGTCTTGGCCTAAACCAAAATGGAGTATGACTAAAACTGAGGTCGGTAAAAGTCAACCTTCTAATTTGCAGGGGAACTTGAAATTTTCTGTTTTAAATTTCTCCTTCAAAATGCTTTCTTAAAATGTGCCTCCCTACCACTGACCTCTTTTGCTAGCAAGTATTCATTAATCAATAGAATGATTAAACCTAAGAGCAGACTAATAAAGGAAAATCTCTAAAATGTGATCAGAAAATAACATCCAGAGAACATTTCTTCTGGTCAAGTTAATCATCTTTCCTTACCTTCTGTCCTGCCTCCCTTCTTTCCTCCCTTCTTCCTTTCCACAGATATTTATTTACCATGTACTAAATATTAGCATTATTTATTTAGATATTTATTTAGCATGCCAGGCACTGCTAAGATTAATGGTATATACAGATATGGTCTTTTCCTACAGGAGAGGGACTCTGCAATATGTGACTATTCCATGATTCTCACAAGGTACGCTGTGACTTTCAGGACCCTAACACTTTGACCAGGTGAACACCACTGACACATTGATATTTCACAGTCAGAGCTCAATCAAATATCGTCCACACAGTTAATGGTCAGTTTAAGTGGCCCATGCTTGGTGAGTGAGCAGAGCTCCCAGAACACAGAAGTAGCTGGACTGAGCTTGGGTGTTCCCCCTCAGAACCCTGCAGTACCTTGGGAACCTGCCAGCCTCCATAGTCAGGCCATCAGATTCCCAGATCTTCTTGGGTTCTGTGCTACTGGGCCCTCTATCATCATACCAGCAGAACCCCTGAGAGTTTCTATCTCTATATTCATATCCATCTTGCTGTGGAAAGACACCCAAACCTTAAGGCTTATAAAGAGAAAAAATAAAAGAATGTCATGGAAAACCATGGATCAACCAAGTTCACTGGATGGAATTGTGTGCAAGGACAATCTTTCCCAAGTCTAGATTTCTCAACTATCCCAATAGCCAACAGAGGTGGTGGTGCTCCTTCAGATCTGGTAGGAAGCAGGTCTCTCCCAAAACTGCTTTCCATTCTTACTGGGGCCCCAGGCTTAAACTTGTGGCCTCAGAAGTCTTAGCATTTCCATGCAACTGCCCTGTCCACAGCATCTCTGCACCTAAACCCTGTTCCTATTTACCACCAAAGAACCTGGGCTTCTGGTCTACCTGATGCCTCTCTGCAAAGCCTCTGTCCCTCCTCCTGAGGACTGTGTGCTACAGCTTCCACTCCTAAGGACAGTCTTTTCCTCTCCATGGGACATTCAGTCAATGTATTTAGTTCTGTGAACCCTTTACTGATCTGCTGCCAAATCCTACTCTTGAACAAAGCTAGACTTCTTAATTTATTGATTTTACTGAGTGCTGAGCTCCTCTCTCCAGTATCTGAAAGAACATTCATTTTACTTTAGGGCTCCTCACCACTGTCTGAGGCCTCATGGAAAGTCACTCCTGATCTCAGAGCCTAGATTTCACTGTGGTTCACCTAGCAAATTTCTATTTTACATACAAGAGACCTGGCTAACATCCAACTATGACATGAAGCCGGGGAAAGAAAGGCCTATGGTCTGCTCACACTATAGTCAAGTCATTCTTGGAGGATTCATCATTCAAGTGGAGGAAGGAATGGAATTTTCCAAAGGCCACTTAATTGCACTCTTATAGACTATGGTATTTTAAACATTAATACTCTGTAATAAAAGAAAGTAGGAGAAATTTGGATTAATCAAAGGCAGGAGTTGGAAGAGAGGACACATTATAGAGATTGATGATTTGGGTTAGATAATCACAGACTGCTATGCATTTGGTCAAGAAAGTAATTTGTAAACTGTAGTCCTAATACACTAGGGTCCCATGGGGGTGCTTCAGGTCCTCAAGGATTCCATACACGTTTCTTCAGAAATTCCGTAGAGTTACTTCTTTCTCAAGAGGTCTAAAAAAACTCGCATATTCAAAGGTTATGTTTCCAAAATTTTGCTATCGTTTGGACCCCTGTGGTTTCATTTGTGTGCTCACTTGCCAACTTTACATTAAGGATCATAAATATGAACATATAAACGAAATTTATTTGTGTTGAACACACAATATGCACCATGTAGGACATCAAGAACGTGTGCAGAAAAAAATGTGCTTTAGTATATTTATTGTTTTCTCTTATGTATAGGACACTGAGTGAAATAAGTATTTTTGAATAAAAAAAAAAATGTGTGAAAACGTTTTCTCATTTCCCTTACAGCCAGAGCCCAAATTCCTCCTGGGTAGGGAATTGTCTTTACTTGTTTTTTTCTTGCAAACCCCACTATGTTTATATTTATTTGTTTGTTTTGTTAACCAGTTCCCCTTCTCATCAGAGCCCATTAGTCACGTGGCTACCATTGTCCCTCCACAATCACTCTTCTAGCACACTCTATCACTCTTCCTTCTGTCCAAGAAGCAGGCCTGAACGGATGCACTAATGGTGTCCTGTGTCCTTTGGCTTTTTGTTGAGCAGGCCAATGGGAAATCTCCAGCTACAGCATCAGGAAAAGAACAGCATAAAGTCCTGGTAATGCATCCCTTCTTCTCTCCCACTGGTGTGCCATGGCCCAGCTGGGTCCTTCAGCTGCTGAAGGCCACTTCTGCTCTCCTGGCAAGCCTCCCTTTACAAGTGTCTCTCCTCCAAGTCTCAATAGGTCCTCCAGCCTCCAGTCCCTCCAGGCTGGGTTGAAATAAGAGCTCAAGTTCCACTAACTCTGGGTTTCTGTACTACCTCTTATGGTTTCCCTACACCATACTGCACCTTTGTGAACAAACCAACCTTTCTCAAATTACCTTATTTTGGGTGTGTCATCTACTTCCTGCTACAACTTTCGCTATACATCCATCCCCTTCCCATGATGGAAGCCATCCATGTGCACTTACATGCTTCTGTTTTTATGTGTTCTTGCAAAAATGGTGTTTTATATGCACACATTTGAACTTTCTCATAAATGTTATTGAGTTATAGATTTCATTCTGCTTCTTACCTTTCTCACTAATATATATTTTTTAAAGATCGTCCTCATTGCTATGGCTACAGCTAATCTGTTGTCTTTAAACTGCTATCTTTTGCTCTGTTACTTGCACTCTCTACATTTACCTACCTAATCTCTGGATGATGGATGGACACCCAGGTGGTCTCCAACACCATTACAAATACTGCAATGAAGAGTCTTATACATGCCCTTGGGGAGCTGTGTGAGAATTTCTTTGGACTACACAGAGAAGGATAGAATTGCTGAGTCATTCTGTGTGCATCTACTTAAGATAAAAGTACCAAGTATGCTCTATGCACATGTACACCTTCTGCCCTCCTGAGAGCAGTGTCAAAGAGCTTCCATTCCAAAATCCCCACCAACGCTTGGCATATCCAGCTTTCTAGTTTCGCCAGCCTACTAGAAATAAGGTAATATGTTATAATTTGCCTTTGATTATTAATAATTTAAGCATCTTCTCAGATATGTTTGGTTTCCTCATCCACAAATTATATGTTGACATTGCTTTGATTATTTTTCTATTGGAGTTGCTAGACCTCTTATCCACAAGGAGTTCCTTATTTATTATTTTTAATACTCTGTTGGTTTCAGTTAGCCACTATTTTGTGTAAAACTTCTTATGCCTTTATTAATAAGTGAAATGAGGCTATAAATTTCTCTTTTCCTATGGTCCTTACAATTAATTGTTCCTTATAAGAATCTGATAGCTCCTCATCATTACATCCTGGTCCACATCACCACTATTCTGCAACTGGATTACCCATAAAAGGTACTCAGTGCGGGGGAGTAGAAAGACACTGGGTTTTGGAATGGACTCCCCATGTGGGGTGTGAAAATTAACTGTTTTTGTATATATCCTCCCTGTTAAACTGTATTTCCAGTACCTGGCACACGTATGCATAAAATAAATATTTAATTCATTGGTGAATTGGAAACCTGTCCTTCTGCTTACTAGCTTTATGATTTGGGGAACATAGGGAACCTCATCTCTAGCATCAGGATAATAAGACAAAATCATGTCCTACATTTGTGATAAGGGTTAAATAGAATAATGCATGTAGGATGCCCAGCCCCAAGGTCTGATGCATTATGGTACCCATGTGTGGGTGGAGGGCAGCTCAGGGATAATCCCCCAATCTATTTAAAAATAGAACTCAGGACACCAACTTGTCAAAAACAGGGCTGATGTTTCAGGGTGGAGGAATTCCACATTAACTAGTGCATTCGTCTATGTAAGAACACAGATCCTTAAATAAAATCTTAAAAAAAAAAAAAAAAAGAACACAGATCCAATAGGAGAGTGCCCTCCCTAACTTTCGGGGATCCCAATACTGATTAGCATGTGAACAGGGCTCTAATTAGAGAAGAGCCCAAAGGGAAGAGAGGGAGTCTCTCTTCTGGTCCATGGATCTGCTCCCCACACCTCTTATATCCATTTGTCTCCACTGATTAGTGCATGAATGGGGCATTGATTACCAGGCCATGCTATTGTGCAGCCTTTCAATGGAGTGGCTTCATGCGGGGATTTATTAGTAATTAAGCCTTGAATAAATGTTTTGCAAATGGGGTCTCTCCTGATGAATAGGAAAGGCTTTGAGGGTTGAGAAACCCTCAATGCTAGGACCATCGAGGCCTGCAATGTATGCTTGCACTTCTACGTAATTGTATGTTTGTCCACTTCAAGGCTTCCAGAGCCCCAGCTGGTAGATAACAACCAACTCAAATGCAGGTCTGCTCTCCAGGTTGTGTCCTTTCCTGAAAGAAGTGGGTATATTTTGTGGATTATTTATCTTGGCTGTTGCCCGTACAATGGCTCCCTCAGTGTATCTTTCTAGAGAGAGAAGCTGCACAGACAGGGCCTGTATAGAAGTTCCTAGGTCACAGGAGGGCTCCACTTCTCCACGGTGCCTTGGATCTACCTTAATATTCACACCGGGCTTGGTCTGGCCCACAGTTCTCAAGGAGTGATGACTCTTAGCCTCCTGTGGTGTTCTCAACTTTGATACTATTAGCATTTGGAGCCAGATAATTTCTTATTGTCAAGGGCTGTCTTTAGCATTGCAGCATGTTTCACGGTATCCATATCTCCACCTTCTAAATGCCAAGAGTATATCAAACAACCAAAAAGTCAGCAGGCATTGCCAAACGTCTCTGAAGGACAAAACTGACCCCAGCTGAGAACTGCTCCCTCTGCTGGAATGGATTTCCAAGTGATTTCGACAAAAATACTGGACTTGGGAAAAAAGTATCTGTGGATCAGTGGTTTTTAAGGTGATAAAAAGAGTTTGTTTAAAAAAAATCTATTAATTCATGCCTTCATCTATTTATTCCATTCTTCCTTGGGATCCTCCCCTGTTCTGGCACTGTTCTGGGTGCTGGACGTCAACAGAGAACAAGACACACGAGGTCCCTGCCCTCATGCAGCTTGCCTTCCAGATGGGGGGTCAGACTGGCAATAAACAAGTCAACCAATGAACCATTTCAGGTTTAGGTGAGTACTGTGTAGCTGATATGATCAAGAGTGACCTCAGTGAGGGATGGAGTGGGTCCCTATTTTAGGCAGGAGGTCAAGGAAGGCTTGAAAGATAAGATGGAGCCATCCAAAGGACTCTTCAGTAGGGAAGAGTTTTCCAGGCAGACAGAATGGGGAGGGCAAAAAAGAATAAAACCATGTAGAGAGGAGGGTCAGGCAGGTTGAAGGAGGAGTCTGGTGTGGCTGAGCTAAGGACTAAGCTGCAGTGTGGGAGGAGGTAGACTTTGGAGAGGAAGTTGGGAAACGCATCATCATCTGGATTGTACTTTATGGGAAATTACCCACCACCACCACCACCACTCCTGCCATTACTCCTCCCAATACTCCAATTCCAACACTTCTTTGGTCCCACAAGAGCCTCCAACCCCACTCTCTTGCTATCCACTACTTCAACTTCTTACTCTCCTTCTTTCTCAGCTCACATCAGTGGCTTATCACTAGTAACACTTCCTTTTATACCTCTTCAACTTTCTTCCCTTCTTTCTGCCATGGCACTTGCCTAGCAAATTCTAACCCTGCTTAAAAACATCATGTTTGCTTTTGGGGTTGCTGAGTGCAACAGGAGAGAAACTCAGGAAGACTTGTTTGACATTAAAGTTATGCTCAGAACTTAAAGGGAACCATCAGCCCTGCTGGTTTCCTTACCCTAGTTCTTAGTCAACTCACAATCCCTCTCCTCAAGACAACCATTCCATACTTTTTCTTCCCACTTTAAACCACCTACATCTTTCCCTCCGCTTCACTTTCAGCTAATGAGGTTGCTTTCTATTTCTCTCATTCTCTCTCTCTCTCTCTCTCTCTCTCTCAAAAAAAAAAAAAAGGAAAAGAATAGTATTTCTCCAACAATTTCCTTGCCTCCTCCTTCAGATACTGTCACATTCAAAACACCATTAGCCAAGTCTCAGTCATTGGTCAGAAGATCGTTACATAGTCCTTTGTAATTTGTGTGAGTTACAGTCTTCACTGGTAAGACATGGCAATAGAGATTTTATTTTTTGCCCCCTTCATTTTTTAAATGGAAAACTGTAAATAGCATTTTGTGAGCAAGGTATCAATGTAAAAAGAAGACTGTTTGTTTCAAGCACAATGTTTAAGTTAGGTCTTGACTTTCTGGACATTCACTCTTATCACCTCTTTTCCCTATCAGCTCTGGCCACTGTAGCAATGATGAGAACCAGAGCAAAGATCAGCCCTGTGTACAGCTGCATATCAGACAGCTCAGCTCACAGTGCTTATTTCCATATCACGGCCTGAAACAGGTAAATCCCTTAAACCAGACAATATTGAACATGTCAGGACTCACAATTCTCTGAGGCTGAGACACCCCTGAACCATAAGAACAGTAGTTAGTAATGTACCTTCTGAGTAGGATACAGTATAATGGAGAAATCAGCCTTAGAGATCATTATACCTACTGGATCCAGGGACAGTAAATGCCATTCATTCAATCAATCAATCATTTATTCCTTAGTAATTACAAGCCTGGTAACACCCCCCCACACACTGTGCCAGTGCTGGAGATAAAAGAGGCAATATTGTAGATATGGATTTATGGTCCCAGGAGACTTACTACCTTTTATTTAGAACCTGCTATGGGCCAATGACACAGAGGAATTATTGGGAATGCAGCTCTTGTACTTACAGTCCTCCAGCCAACACCCCACAGAGTTTATACCAGTCTTCTGATTCAGGAGGAACCAGTGGATGGAGTGATCTGAGAAGGGATTCAAGTCAAGGACAAATCAGGTGAAACATACCTTCCCCCAGCCCCAGAACCCACATGAGGGCTTTGGGGTGTGTGGATTATATCACACCCTTTGGGGTTAGGCATGTGCTGATTCAAATCACTTACTGAGAAGATTAAAATATTCAGATTGAGTCCATCTGCAGAGCCGCCTTCCATTCAGTGTGTTTTTTTTTACAATTGTTTCAGCAGAGCTCTGGACCCAGCTGTCCAGGGACAAGCCATCATCTGAGGATGGCCATTATCACAGGTCAAAACTCATGTCTCAGAAAATGTGGTGTTATCTCTTGAAGGCAGGAGGCAAAATACATTTTGTTCTCATCACAGGGACAGGAAAATTCCCTTTCAGAGAAGGCACTGCCAGGAGCTGGTGTATGCAAGAGCACAGGGCTGACCCTTGTTGATTGTAGAGACAGGAGTAAAGACAGGGCTGGCTATTTTGAGCAGCAAAGTGTATGTAGTTATTTCCATGGATGGCCATTAATAATGGTAAATTAGACAAAAGCAAAGTGCTTCCTGATGCCTGGCTGAATTATATTTCTGATGTAATGAAATTCTGATGTCAACATCTTGAAGTCTAGAAAACAGACGGCAATGCACACCCCACGCTCTTACTCTCAGCATCTAAGGATGTAGCATGTACAGCAGACACCAGGCCCCCACTTTGAACTGTGGCTTTGATTCATGCTACCTCTTCTGAGTGAGGGAACGTAGCCAGTACCCTCTCCCTGGCCCTGATCTTAGGATGGAGTCTCAGGGGCTTAACTTGGGGCAACTAGAGAGTTTACCTGAAATGGCCAAAGGCAAGAAGCTCTCGACTGTGTGTAAGATGCACATGAGAAGAGCCATGAGGGAGGAGGATAACGGGCAGCACTTTTCATTCATTCATTCATACATGGTACACACACTCTGGGCCAGGCTCTGCAACTGGTAATGGGAGATCAGTGATGAACAAAATGCTGCCTGCAAGTCTTCTGAGCTGATGGTCAGGATGGTTTAGCAGGAAAAGCATGCACATGGTAGGCAATCAGGTCCAGGCCACTGCAGGGATAGCTGATGGTCTCCCCATCAGCACCCATCCCCCATACTCCATAACCCATACTCTATCCCTGTCCTCCACTTGACATGAGTGGAGGCCTGGGGTGTGAGAGAGTGTGATAGTACTTCCACCTCTGGAGATGGACCCCATTCGCTGAGGCTGATCACAAAATCCAGAACTACAATCAGCCTACAGTTTCCCTGCCCTGCACCTCATGCTTCAGAAAGTCTAGATCTGATACCTGCTTCAATTATGCATTTCACTGTGAGAGTCTGAGTGACTGAGGCCACAGACCCAGAAGAAATCTACACCTCCCATGATAGACCTCACCCAAACTCCACTCCCTAGGACTGCACTGTCCTCTTTCCCAATTCTTCCTCCCAAAGGCACATTGTGCTGGCCATGGGCACGTACCTAGGCCACATGTGGAATCTGGACACTAGAGCAAGGCCTAGATACTAGAGCACATGCATGTGAGCTTTTTGTAGTATGGGCTGTTTTGTAGTATGGGATGGAACATGGGGTAAACAAACAAACAAACAAAAGTGGACTATTACCTAGAAGCCTCTGTTTGTATGCTTGCCTGGAAGCCATGAAGGTTAGTGCAAGCCTAAGATACCCCATTTTCATCAACTCTGCAAATAACTCAGGAGTGGGCAAGGAAGTATAGTTAGTTCAATCAGAGTGAACTTTAGGAATTTTGTGGATTGTAAAGGAAGGATTGTGGAGGAAGGAAAACCATCTAGGATATCTAGGACTACTCTTGCCTAAAGCCTTCCCTACTCCTGAAGGTTTTAGGTTTTGGAAGTCAATCAATTCCCTTTATCATTTAAGCCAGTTTAGATTGGATTTTCCCTTTCTTACAACCGAAAACATCCCAATAGGGTCCCACTGCCATTAGCTACCAGCTGTGTAGTTAGAAGCCAGCAAGACGTTTTCATCTCAACAAAGTTCACTTCCCTCAAATGTACAATGAGGTTGACAACCTAAATGTCACTGGGCACCCTGGAGGAAAGAGTGAAATCATGAGAGGAAAAAATTGTCTAACATGGTAACTGGCATGTAGTAGGTGCTCTGTAAACATCACTTCCCTTTTGATCAATGTCGATGAAAGAACTCAGGGAAACTTTCTAGGGAAATCTGTGGCATGCCACAAACTCTTACTAGACTCCTTTTAAGCATTAGGTTCCACATCAAGGGCTAATGATCCAAACATGAAAGTCAGAGGCTCTGTCCTTAAAGGGCAGACAAGCTCATGGAATGGCAGGCAAGAGAGACAAGTACACAATCGTGCCAGCATGTAATGATGCTGTGCTCATTGGTCTGAGACCTACGCAGGGCTTGGCACAGAGTAGATGCCCCAGTGTTTGTTAAATGATTAACATGTGAACAAACTGGGGGTTAAAGAACAGGTTGGATGTGTATAAATAGAGAAACCTGGAAGGCATTTTGAGTTAAAAATTGTTTCAGTGGTTATTAACAGGAACCTAATTTCCATGGCTTCTATACATGGAGATTTTCTCTCTCCTGTAAAGTTCAGAGGCCAGATTCCAGGGCTTGCCATGGTAGCTCCATGGCACCCTTACTTTTTTCTATCTTTCTCCTTGCTTTGTGTAACTTCCTTGTCAAGGTTTTCCCAAAGGTCCTTGAAGGCTGCCAGAGCTTCAGCCATTATATCCATATTCCAGCCAACAGTCAGGAGGAAGAGGAAAAGGTGGGATGATTAAAGGGCACTTACTCCAGCTGTCTGTCCTCCCTTTTCAGGACACTCCACTTAAAATCATTAGCTAGAATTTAACTCTGCAAACACACCTACTTACCATGAAAAAATGGTCAGCTAGGCACAATGATGTCTCCATAATATAGACTGACTGGTAGCTAAGAAGGGAAGGATGGAGGTTGAGGCAAAAACCAGCTACTACTCTTGCCAGGGGCGCCATAAGAGCAGAGATAAGAGGCTAATAAACAGGCCATTACCAGGAGCAGGGAGAGGATCCGTCTGGTTGGAGCAGAAGGTAACAAAGAGACGGCAAGTCGGGATTTGGGATAGGCCAGAGGTTCTCAAGCTTTAGCAAGAATCACAGGTACCTGGTTGTTCCAAGTGTTGTTACAACACAGATTGCCGGACTGAACGCCCAGGGTTTCTGATTCCATAGGTCTGGAGGGGAGCCCTGAACATTTGCATTTCTAACAAGTTTTCAGGTAATATCAATGCTGCTGGTCTGGGGACCACACTTCGAGAAGCACTTTTGGATGAACTTATCCTCCAAACAATAAGGAGCCCCTTAAAGCTTTTGAGTTGGTAATAATAATAATAATAATAATGAATGAACTGATTTGTAAAGTTTCTATCTACCAGAAGTCTGCGGCATGGCTGGAGAGCATGGAGATGGAGGCAGAGGCTGAGGGGGTGGGAAGGTGGGAACAAGATCAGCATTTGGGATGTGCTTGAGCTGCCTTGACTATATTAGAGACAGCAATCCCATCAAGACTCGGACCTCCAAGCCTCTGTCAGCTGTGAGCAAACCAATCAAGATAGCCGCCTTCTGCCCAGAATAACTCTGGTACTAAAGTTATGTTGGTATTGACTGATTAAAAAAAAAAAAAGCGAAGATACAAGATACGTGACCCTGTCTCCTTACCATACCCAACTGCAGTCCAAAGAGGCTTAGACTAAGAAATGAGAAGCAGCTGGGGGACCCACAGACAAATGATGATCATAGAAGTGAGAAGATGGTAGGAAGAAATGAGGTCCCGGGATCCCCATTCCTTCCAGCATTGAGTCTCCTCCTGCTTTCTGTTTGTTTTTTTGTTTTTGTTTTTGTTTTTGTTTTTTGCCCAAACTGACTCTGGACCTCCTTGGGGATACAGGATAGCCAGTTGAGGATTTGGACCAACATAAGTTTAACCTGAGTTCTACCTCTGAAGCAGGTTGGTGGCCACTCTCTGGGAGATTTTTGTAAATTAGTGAAGGCACCCTCTGGGTACAGCTTGACAGCCAGGCTGTGGTTAGATTTCAGGCCCCATTTGTCCATGTGGCCGAGCACCCTTATGCGAGACACAGCCAGTAGAACTCAAGAGGTGGTCCTTGAAGGTCCTGAAGGTGACTTACCTTCAGGAGCCCTGGGTTTCTCTTCTGTTGGATGGGATGGTAAGGGAGGGGCCCCAGATTTGTTGAGCCGGTTGAATGGAATAAACCAGATAAAGTATCAGGCATACAGTCAGTGCCCAGCGAGCATGGTTTTCCTTCCAGATTTCCTTTGAATCAGTGAGGACAGCCGGGTGGGTTAAACCTTGTGGGCTGCCGGGGAATCATCTGCTCCTCTAAATCTTGGCACAGCTGCCCCTGCTTGGCATTTTCAGCACTGTGCCTGCTGCCTCTCTGCCAGCAACTCATTGTCTGGCACAAGGAAAGAGTGCCCAGCTCCCCCTGCGACAAGGAGATCAGCAAACGGAGACCAGCTGAGCTCCCACTGTCGGCACATTAGCTCCCTTAATACTGCCAGCTTCAGGGGTCGCAGAGCCCCTGATTGCAAGTCTAAAATCCCAATGACTTCCCTCCCTTTTTCATTAATTTTCTAAGCTCCAGCGTAGCTTAGATAATGCCCTGCCAGGTGCAAGGACTTCTCTAAACCACTTTGCGCGCCAATCTAACCCATAGTGGGGTCCCTGGGCAGCTTGCTTAGGTGCTGGAGAGGCCAGGAGGGGCAGGGACATCATTTCAGCAAGCCCTGTAGGTGTGAGTCGATGTGGAGAGCTTTCACCATTGATGACTCTCCTTCTAAAGGGCCCAGCCAAGAGTCTGAAGCGCCAAATACCAATTAAATCACAAAAGAAGTGGGAGCAGCCAGAGGATGACTGGGGAGGGAAGGCACTGTCACTGAGTCTCCAAGGGCCACTTACCCCACTTGCCTGAGGCTGAGCAAGGCTTGCTGGATGAGGACTTCTCTCAGTCCACACATTATTATAACAAATGCAGAGAACCAATTATGGGTTGGGCATAGACAATCCAGAGATGAATGAGACCTAGTGAACGAGCTCACATTTTAGTCAGGGGGAGAGACCTGTAAATGGAGCATGGCCATGCAATATGGCAAATGCTCTAATAGAGATTGGTTTGGGGTGTCAGGAGTACACAAAGGAATGTCTAGCTCTGCCTTGTGGAGAGTAGAAGCTTCAGAAGGGAAGTGGCATTGGGGCTGGTTCCTGATGGATGGGCAGGAATTTGCAAGGCAGAGAAGATGGGAATATCATGCCAGGAACAGGAACAGCACAGGACAAGCACAGAGTCCTAAAACATGGTATGGGTGGAGGAACACAGGGCAATGGGCCAGGGAAGTTGAGAGATAAGAAAGGTCTATATACCAACAGTCCTGGAGGCAGGAGTGGGCAAATGAGAGAGAAGTCTTGCAGCCCAACAAGCAAGAAGAAAAAATCATTAAACAGCTCTGTCACACCACACACACTTACCCCATCTCCATTTTGCAGGGCTAGAGAAGGGCAGGCTGATGAAGCTCTAGGTGCTGCGTGCTTGATACCATATCCAGGCCAGCAAGAAGCAGAAGATAAGGGGCGCCTGGGTGGCTCAGTGGGTTAAAGCCTCTGCCTTTGGCTCAGGTCATGATCCCAGGGTTCTGGGATCGAGCCCCGCATCAGGCTCTCTGCTCGGCAGGGAACCTTCTTCCTTCTCTCTCTCTCTCTGTCTGCCTCTCTGCCTACTTGTGATCTCTGTCTGTCAAATAAATAAATAAAATCTTAAAAAAAAAATAAGAAGAAGAAGCAGAAGATAAATCCTAAACTCTGAGTTCAGTGCAGAGGGTAAGGAGCTGGGAACAGGAGTTTAAGTTGAAAGATCTGCAAGGAGGCAATGGATGGGAAAAAATAAGTTCAGCTGAGCAAGAGGTGAGAGCATCTGGGACTTGACTATGCCCAGGGCTTTTTATCTGCATGATCGCCTTATGCTGTATCAGTGAGGTGGTCTGATGGTTCTCTAATTGCCTGTAACTAGATTCACTTGATATCAAAGACCGTCTGCCCTCTGCCCCCGATCCATGCCTGCACATAGTAGTTAGTGTGTGGAAAGGCAGCCAGCAGGGAGATACCAGGGGCATAGAGTCTGAATCTTATAGGTACAAGGTTGTGTGGGTTAATGGTTATGGATTTTATAGGGTCTGACCCTGCTCGAGGACTTTGAATGGGGAGCTTGGGAACCAGATGCAGGGCTTAGAATAGATGTGAGCTATCCTCCAGCCAATCAGGGGAAACCAACATCATGCTAATTTGATTTTTCCCAAATCAACATGATGGAGAGAATACACAGGTGAGCCCCACCAGTGATGCGAAGAACAATGCATCTGGGGCTTCTAGGAAAAGGAGCTGATTTTTCACTGTGTATTAACAATGTCTGAGTAGTCTAAATGGTGTCTCTGAGACCCTAAGGGCAATAGGCTAGGGGACAGGCCATGGCAATTCAACCCAATAAATACTTATTGATGCCTACTTTAAGATGGGCACTGTGCTAGACCTCAAAAAAGAGGAGAACAGTATCAACATAAGCCTGACCCCACCCCCAACAAGCCTACAGTCGAGTTGGGAAATAGGAAATTAAACCATAGTTACAACTGACCTGTGCCAGGTGTATGATTGAGAAAGCATGGGTAGCCATGGAAACCTGCCCCAGGGACCTAGTATGGGGCAGTGCAGTGTGAAGGCTGTTCTGGGCCGAAGAAAGAGTATACAGGGCTTTGAGATTGTGGACTGGCACAGATGAGCAGTGAGAGAAGGGCCCAAGCTGGTCTGGGAAGTAGGTATGGGCCGGAACAGAGTCCTGAGGTCATGATCAGGAAAATAGATGTTATGTGGAAATCATGAGAAGCCATTGAAGGAGGTAAAGCAGGGAAACAGCATCACTATCTGGGGTAATAATTTACCTTATGGAAAAGGGCTGGCAAGATGGTAGGTAAAATATCAGTTAAATGATTACTGTGTAATTAGACAGGAGATGATGGAACTGGCTTTGAACATAGCAAGGGAGACAGAGGGAAGTACAATGGCTTAAGAGACACCTAGGAAGTAGGATGGGCAGGATTTGGATACAAAGCAAGGATGGAGACATGGGGTGAGAGAGCTTGTACGAGGCTGGATAATGACTTACAATGATACCAAGTCCTAATCCTCGGAACCTATAAATGATACCTTATATAGCAACACCTTTGCAGACGTGATTGAGTTAAAGATTTTAAAATGGGGAGATTATCCTACATTATCAGGTGGGTCCTAAATGCAGCCACAAGTGCCCTTATAAGCAAGGGGCAAAAGGAAATTTGACACAGAGAAGAAGGCAGTGTGACCATGGAGCAGAGATCAGAGATATGTGGCCACAAGCTAAGGAATGCTGGCCGGAACCTGAAAGAGGCAAGAAACAATTTCTCCCCTAGAGCCTCCAGAGGAAGAAAGATCCTACAGACGTCTTGGTTTCAGCCCTGTGAAACCAGATTTTGGACTTCTGGCCTCCAAATTATGAGAAAAAAATTTCCCATTGTTCTAAGCCTCCACATGGTGGAAATTTGTTGCAGCAGCCACAGAAAAGTAGTAGAGCACAGAAGAATAAAATCTATCTACCAGTTTCCTAGCTTGGGCAGCTGGGGGATGGTGGTGCCCTCCTTGGAAATGGCAAAGCCAAAAGAAAGCAGATAGGAAAGAGGGGCTCAAATGGCCATGTTGAATGTGAGGCTCTGTGAGCCACTGGAGAGTAGGTGTCTACTGGGTGGTTAGAAATATAGGTTGATGCTCATGGCTAACATCCAGGCTAAAGTCTACACCCAGTCAAGAACGACTGGTGTAGAGAAGAGAATAAAGCTTAAGTCAAACACCGCAGGCCACTGGCACCTGTAGCCGTGGGTTTCTAAGTGCTGTCCCTGGACCACCAGCATAAGCATCACCTGGGAACTTAATAGAGATGTAAATTCTCAAGACCCGCCCCAGACCTCCTGAATCAGAAGTTCTAGGGGTAGGGGCATCTGGGTGGCTCAGTGGGTTTAAAGCCTCTGCCTTCAGCTCAGGTCATGATCCCAGGGTTCTGGGATCGAGCCCCGTGTCGGGCTCTCTGCTTAACAGGGAGACTGCTTCCCCCTCTCTCTCTGCCTGCCTCTCTGCCTACTTGTGATCTCTGTCTGTCAAATAAATAAATAAAAATCTTAAAAAAAAAAAAAACCTTCTAGGAGTAGGATCCAGGAGTCTGTGTTTGAACAAGCTTTCCAGGTGATTTGAATGCGTAGAAACATTTTGGAGACTCACTCAGTTAAAGGACTGCTGTCAGTGGCAAAGAAGTTCTCCCCAAAAAGAGATTGAGTAGAAGTAGCCATCAAATTATGTGGAGATCCAGGAAAATATGGAGGCAATAAGTTTTGTAAAGAGAGTAATATTACCAGAAGATCAAAGAGATGAGGGCTGAAAAGCACGCATTGGTTATAGTGACCAGTTGGTCCTTGTTGGCCTTGATAAGAGTGATGAGGGAGCACGAGGCTGGCTGAAGACAAAGCAAAAGCTGGCACCTTGCACCCCCCCTCCATCCGCTCCCCCTCAGTCATGTGTAGTACCTCTCAGGCAGCCCTGACTGCCATGAACAATAAGCAAATAGTTAACTTGCAGAACTCACAGTCCTGCTAGACAGGAGTCTCCCTTGGCTTACAAATGTCCTAAATCTCACTAACAAAGACGATTGATAGCAGGATTGTGACACCCCACCAAAAAGTCTCCCAACTATCTTAATGTTAATGGCTGGTCTAAAGACAAAATTGACCAAGCCACAAGGGCAAGGCCTCAGGTAGGCCTCGGACATCCTGGC
Source organism: Mustela erminea (assembly GCF_009829155.1). Classification (NCBI taxonomy): domain Eukaryota; kingdom Metazoa; phylum Chordata; class Mammalia; order Carnivora; family Mustelidae; genus Mustela; species Mustela erminea. The sequence continues at coordinate 10,811,191 of NC_045618.1, forward strand.
ACCTTGTAGGCCCTCTTTAGCATATGAAAACTCTGTTGAAACCTTCCTCCCCCTCACCTTCCCCCAACCGCAGGGTATATAACCTGCCATCCCCACAACCCGGGGCAGCAGCTCTTCCTGCCCACGGGTCCTGTCCCCGTGCTTTAATAAACCACCATTTTGATGTGGTTTATTCTTGATGTCTTTAATAAACCACCATTTTGATGTGGTTTATTCTTGATGTCTCAAGAATTCTTTCTTGGTCATCGGCTCCGGACCTCAGCCCACCGAACCTCACCTAGGTTCTAGAACTTCATCAAGAGCACTGTCAGTGGGACAGTGGAACTATGATGGATTGCAGAGACCCAGGAGTGGGTGAAAATGAGGATGTAGAAACAAAGAGTAAGAAAGTACCATTAATGGAATATTGATGAGGCGTGGGGGTGGAAGGGTAGGACTGAGGAGATACAGATACAAAGAAGATTGTTTTCCATTTATTTTTATTTTTCAGGGTGGGGATGACTTCAGAATCTTTGAACATGGAGCAAAAGGAGGCAGGATTGGAGAAGAAGTTGAAGATACAGGGTAAAAGGGCAAAAAGAGCCCTGGTGCTGAGGAGGCAGGAGGGAACGATGCCCAAAGTACGTCGGCCCCTGGATGCAAAGGAAAAGGAGAAAGTTATATTCAGGGGTAAATCCTTCTGCGGGTTTGCAGAAGCTTGAGGACGTTTGCCTGTGGTGTAGCTTTTCTCTGGAGGTAGTGCTTAAGGTCACCTGCTGAGACAAGTTGGGGGTTGGAGGGCTCAGTAAAGGCCACGGCATACAATGGGATACAATGGGACAGAGAGCCAGCTGGAGAGAATAGCACTAGTTCTGGGCCATGCCTTAGTTCCACGTAGAGCTAAATGTTGGAAATTCATCACGGCCTCAGTTTGCAGGCTTATGTGATTATCTTTTTTTTCCAGAATGCTCAGCAGAAAGGGCTAGGAGTGGAAGTGGGACAGGGTTCAGCTTTTGTCGGAAGGGTGAGGGGGAAGGATTTGCATTGAGGATGCTATGCAGAGAGTGGCTGATACCATGGGCAGATCCTGGACCGGAAGCTAGACAGGGCAGGCAGGAAGGATGGAGCTCTGAGGTACAGGGAACATAGATAGGCCAAATGTCAGGGGACGACGAAGACTGTAACAGGTGACAAATGTGGGCCAAGATGGGGATGGGGTTGTGATTCTGATGGAAGCTGGAAGCCGACTGGAGTTACACTCAGAGGAAGTGTCTGGTCAGGGCCATCCAGAGGAGCTAGGATGTGGTAACTGAGCTCAGAGGGGTGCGGTGTGGTGCTGGAGAGACCCCTCTTGGGTGGAAGTATCAAGGCCCCATGGTGCTGGGCTGTTCTTGCCTTGCCCATGACCCCTGCCAGATGTGGTGTTGGAGGCTAATGAAGCCAAGCTTGCTTTATTGTTGTTGCTTTTCCTGATAGTAGTACATACCATGAAGTCAATGTCTGTAACTGGCCTCATCTGAGCCCACATTTTGGAGACAGTGGGGGGGTGTGGGGAGAAAGAAAATGTATCATCATCTATTAGAGGCAGCAATTTCTCTGTTCTTCCTCCACTCTCATTCCCCACTCCCTATCTGGCCCTTTATTCCCTTCCAAGGGGTTTCCTCACCTCTTTCTCCTTCCCAAGCTGGTGCTCAGCTGGGAGGAAAGCCAACATAGCCTCACAGCAGGGAGAAGCAGGACTTCTGGTCACCAGCTGTCCTCTGGGTCCCTGTGCCCTCTGCTAGGCAGACCCTCTTTTCACCTCCTCACTGGGTTTTTGTGCCAGTGTTTGCTGACAGGGAACTGCTACTGTTTCTTAGGGATCTTGCTGAGGTCCAGAGTGGTCTGAAGTCCCCCTGCCTTCACTTAAGAGGCTCCGAGATGCTGGGCCACTTCCTGGCAACATTCTGGACACTAGGATCTCTCGGTATTTTGTGTACCGCACTGGTGCATGCATTAATTTCTGAGGTTGCACCAACCCGTGGGTGGGCACGGGCAACTGGGTATTATCTCAGGGACAAACATCCCCACCAGTGCCACACCCTATGCACGAATGCCTACCTGGGAGCAGGCCTTTTCTGAGAGACCTGTGGTTTTCCTGGGGGACACTCTGGGAAACAAGGAGCAAACCCTCTTGGTCTAGGACTCACTCAAATTGATGAGGGAACAGAAAGTTGGCTGAGGACAAAGCAAAAGGCTGACACCGGGCAACCTTCCCCTACCCCCACTCCTGGGTGGGACATATGTGACAATCTTTAGGAATCGCCCAACTATCTTAATGTTAATACCATTTCCCAAGGGGGAAATGACCTTGACAATGGCAAGGCCTCTGGTATCCAATATCCTGTAGGCCTTCTTTAGCATATAAAAGTCCTACTGAAACCTCCATTTTTCCTTACCTGCACCAACCCCACATAGAGAACCTGCTGCCCTTCAGAACCCCGGGGCAGCTCTTTCTGCCGGCCGGTCCTGCCCTCATGTTTTAATACACCACCATTTTGCACCAAAGACGTCTCAAGAACTCTTTCTTGGTCATCAGCTCCGGGCTCCACCCCACTGAACCTCACCTACATTCTAAAACTTCATCAAAATGGTCTGGATGTTTCTACAAATCCGGCTCAGCCTCCCAGAGGAGTTGGGGAGGAGCAAGGACAGTTGTCTGACTTCTTGCCCTTTGCATGCTTTCCCATTTCTCTGCCTTCCCAGCAACGGAGGGGCCTTCTACTTCCTCTTTCTGTCTAGTACAAGCTCTTCCTCCGACAAATCTTTCCTCATTTGCATCTTTGTTCTTCCCGTCCTCAGGCAACGAGGGCAGAAATGTCAAAGAAAAAAAAAAAAAAAACTGGGTTACTAAGAAGAGAGATAATTTTGAGCAATACTTTAAAAGTATGATTCCACTTGTATTAATAATTTACTTATATTGTTTCATAAAGTGGCATGGAGAGCCTGCAAGAGAGTTTTGTTATCACCATTCCACAGATGGGAAGACTGAGGCTGGGCAAGCCTAATAACATGCCCAGTCTCACACAGCGAGTAAGTGAGGGACGGGGGCCTCAACCCAGGTCCATCTGATCCAGAGCCCGTAGTCTTCACTAGGCTGTCCTGCCTTGCCTAGCTCACCCAGATTCTATCTGTCTCCAAATCCCAGAAGACACGGGCCTAGTTTTTACTCTGTGCTTCTGGTGCCCCAAAGTTAACTTCTTCAGCATTTCCCCCTAACAGCAACTGGAGGATGGAAAGGACTGGTTTACCCTCTCTCCAGGGGCTGAACCATTGGGAGAGAGGCCTGGGTTGATAATCCTCCAGGTTACCCCAGATCAGTCATACCAATTATCAAAACATGGAAAACAGAATTGTTAAAATATTTCTATTCCAACTGGTAAATAGCTGCCATCCTCAAAGCCTATAATCACTGTCCTCCAATGCCTCATGCTGATTGGTTGGTATCCAAACCATACTCAGGGATAAATGTATTGGATATCGCCCCTAGAAGGGGAAAAGAAAAGTTTCACCCTACCAGGATTGGACATACGTGTATAAATGCTACCTTGAGCTACGGATGGTTCCATAAAATGATAGTCATTTTCTATAACATTAGTGAGACAACTTATGTGAAAGCGCAGAGCGTACTGCCTACCACATAGCAGGTGTTCACTAAACATTAACTCCACTATAATCTAAGTTATGTTGCTAAACAGCTCCCTTGAGGGAGAGTTTGGAGCCCAGCAATTCCCAGAGTTGATAGAACTGACACATTCTTTTAAGAGGCAACAGTAGAGCATTTTCATTTATGTCCCTCAAGTGGAGACATGAATCAGATATGGCTAGAATTAAAGCAATTGTCTGGCCATCAGAACTGCTGGACCCGAATGGGCACTAGCTGATAGGCAAAAGCAAAGTGAAAGAGGGAGGAGATTTGTTGCCAACAGCACAAGCCAGTGTACTCCCACCAAGTCCTCCATGCGGACGAATATTGAACACTCACATTTACTGAGAGGTTTGTCCTCTTAGAATCCTCACATCCACTATAGAAAGACTGACAGCATTCCCATTTTCTGATGTTTGGAAACTGAAGTTTAGAAACCAATGGTAACTTGTCCAAAGTCACATAGGTATCAAGACATAGAGTCAAAAATCCCACCAACACTGTCTTCTTCTAAGGCAGTTAGTCTGAGCCCTCCACCACACACCCAGGCATCCCCCACTGGTGTGGTTTGTTTTAACAGACTTTTTACAAGGAGATTACAAAAGTAATGATCCAAATATTCACAGATTCCAAATTGGGCATGTCTTTAAAGGAATCCACCCACAACCCAGAGAGGCCAGCAAGGTCTGTGATGATGGGAACAAAGCGTAATGAGATGCAATGAACAGAGCACCCACACCCACAGCTGCCAAGGGAAACAAGGAAAGAAGGTATGGGCTGGTAAGACAAGGGATAACCAAAGCCCTCTCACTGCCTCAAGTGCTTCCACCGTGGGTGGAGAATTGTTTGGTGCCAAGGATATGCTCTGCCCATTGATGGCAGACCTGGACGAGAAGGGTTGGCCTTGGCATGGAAGGGAGCTGTGAGCAATAAGGCAGCTCAATGTCCACGGTGAGGCTGGTGACCGGATCAATGCAGCAGGAACACACATCCCGGACTGTGCATGTTTTCAACCAACATCAACACAGAGAGGGTGGGCTGAGGGGCACACACCAGAGGAATTATAGCCTGGAGTCTCTTTATGTTCACACAGCACCTCTATTATCCAGCCTTTGCTAATGTGTGCCTATGTGTGTGTGTTTGCCTCTTTGTTTTCAGAGTGCTCTCTCAGACAGGGTGGTTTTTTAATTGGGTGAGGATTTTGAAGACATTCTGTTAATCCAGGTCACTGGAGTCTAGTCTTCTCATGATCCGATGAAAGAACGAGATTCCTTTTCCTTTTCTTTCTCCCTCACTAGAATTAGCTGCTTTCCAACTGGTCTCTCTGTCTCCAAGCTGGACCACTGTATCCATCCTTGAATCCACTTCCTAAGATGCTTTTCATAAATACAGATCTATGTTTGCAGCATGCTGCTGCCGGCTGTAATCTGTCCACAGATGGATGATGTTCTGAACATGGAAATGTGGCCAGTAAGTTTGAGGAAGTGCTCCAAACCAGACCTCTCTGTGTTTCACAAGGAACAGTGGTCTATTAAAGGGAAGAGAGACATTTTCCTGTGTTTTTTGGTCTTCTCAAAAAGTTGGACTACAGAAATATGCTTAGCCCTCTTTAAATATCTGCTAAAATCTTGGACTACATCTTGTAGAACAAGCTTTAGAAAAGGTCTGCCTGAAAGATAACATCCAGACTCTTTAACTTGATGTTCAGAACTTTCCGGAATTTTGACCTAATATTCTTTTCCAATAGTGGTAAGAGTTCAGGGCCATGAATCAGACAGATCCCGGTTCAGATTACAATGCTGGCATTTAATTGCATGTGACCTTGGCTTTAATTACTCCTCTACTCTGTGTCACAGGATCGTTATCTATAACGATGCCTACCTAGAAGGGTTATATAGAGGACTGAGATGAAAGCATCAGTGAAAAGCCCATGGTAGAATATCTAGTCTATAGAAAAGAACTCAATTAATGGCATTTCTATTGTTATGATGGTCCTATAAAGTCCCTTTGCCAATATGCTGTGACTCACTCCAACCAATCTACTTGCCTTTTTCCAAATATAGCCCTGGAGTGTCCAAACTTCTAAGCACCTTCCACACGGAAGCTTCTCTCTCTTTTCCATTTCCATGAATCAAAACTCCTTCCCGTTATTCATAGCACAAGCAAATGGCAATCACATATTCAACTTCCCTGCTGTGTGAATTAGTAGGGGTCTTTTTCATTCCTTTCACACCTTGCTTCTGTATCTCTGAGGGCACTTAATCCTCCCAACCAGAGTGGCTTTAAATCCATGCCTACCTTGTGATGCCGTGAAATGGGCTTAAGCTTTGTAGCCAGAACACCTTGAACTTCCCCCAGAAGGGTGGCCCTGTGACATTGGATAAGTGTGTTCCCTATCTACAAACTGGAATGAGTATTCTGATGAGGATTGCTACAAGGACTTCGGGAGACATCACATCAAGTATCTAGTGCTAGCATTAACTCATGTTCCCTCCTCTCAATATTTACCTTGCCCCCATCATGCAATTATATACATAAACCAGCACATGTTAGGGACATAAAGAATAGTAAACTGACTGGTCAAGCAGCCTTGATAAATTGATAGTATCTTTTAAATCAACATTGATGGTGATACCTTCTTACCTAGTCTCTGATTTACCTTGCTTTGTCCAAAAATGAGTGAGGCCGTTTCTGAGCACATAGTATCTATCTGGCTTTCCTTTAAAACTTCTAGAAGTTTTAGAGCCCTGATCATAACACAAGCAATGAAATAACTGCCCAGGTTACTGAATACATATGAAGACTTAGTAGTTTTCATCACCAGAAATACAACGCCGCTATAAGACATAACTTACTATGAACATCGCTTGTAATGAAAGCCTACATTTTGTGGCCCTGGCTCTACTCATAAGTTGGTATGGGACCCTGAGCAACAGAATCTTGCCCTCTGAGGGACTCAGTTTCCCCTTCAGCAAGTGAGAATATTGGATGGGAAGATAACAAAACTCCCTACCAACTATGAACTCTAAAGTCATGGGAAAACTGTGGCCTCTCTTTCTAATGCTTCAGTCTCAGGTATGTGTTAATTACCTCCCAGTGTGGCATTTGCTGTATCACTCTAGGAACATCACACTGAGAACATCAGATCAGCTGTGTTGCCTTCCATCACAAAGGACCGTGCTGGACCACCAGCTCAGTCCAGATCTGCCTGTGTGTTGTGGGTCACAGCAGCAGGAAGCTTTCTCTGAACATGCTGGGAAGTCAAGAAGGAAAGAAAAATAAGATTTCTTCTCTGTACTGATGTAGTGCCTCCGTCTTGTTTCTGGTTCCCTCAGAGCCAGTATATTTATCCCCTGTGATGACAATACTGATTAGGATTTTTGTTTTATGGTTTCACCACATGGTTAATGCTACAGAGGAATGGTAGAAATCTAGTCACTAATGGGTGAGAGATGACAGATTGATTTGTTGATCTGTTAGACTAATCTTAAGTTCTGGTCAGTGAAGAACTTCATGTTCATAAGGAATGAGATCAACTCTTTGAAATCTGGGCCAGCAAAGTCTTGTGTTTTGTATTTACTTTTAATTTCTGGCGGGAGTTGTAGAACTGAAGCTACATGTATGACTGTCTATAACTGAGAAAGGCCTTGATATCTCACTGTAAGAATGTGAAGTAGTATCTGACTTCTGGAGAATATTGATAAATTAAATTGTATTTCTTCATTTAAAGGAGCACTCTTCTGACTTGTGTATAAACATAAATAATCATACAATTGGAATACTCCTAAAAATCCCACAAAATTAAAACACTGAATTTCTGATACTTTAATATGCTACAAATAAAAAAAAATCCTTCTTACACAAGTTGTTAGCTCAGAAACACTCTGAGGATCTAAGCTCACATTATGACAAGTTTTGGCAAATCACATTACTATAAGGAAAAAAACAGCTATGTCTCTTCTTCGATTTAGCAGTGTTAAGTATATAATACAATAGTATATTTCAACTTACTTTGGTTTGTTTTTGCAAGAAAAAAGTTTTAAGTCCCCTAAATTTATACAGGGTTGCTAACCAAATAAACTGACATTACACCCAATGATGTTTAAGATTATAAAAAAGGTAAATTTGTGTTCAACTAAATTTAGTCATTATCTGACAAAATTTTCATATCAACAGTAATTATATTTTATATTGAGCCAGTGTGGACATAATTTCCAACATCTTTAGGTGAATTGAAACTTTAGAAAAATATCAAACTGAGCTAATTAATGGATAGTTCTTAGATGGCTAAGAGATTTTCTAAAATAGAATACTGAAACATTAATTACAAAGTATAACAAAATTTATGTATTTTTGCTTATTTTTATATGTTATATAGTTATATATTCAGGTCATGTTAATAAAAATATTCATCTTAATGTGTAAAAGCGATGTCTGTGGCTAAATAAAATTGTATTATATGTATCACAAGCTTTGTTAGTCTGCTAAATGTTCATATATGACAGACAATTCTCAATTATCTACACCCCAATTTTCTCTGTAAAATAGAAGTTAGTTACTTTAGTTACAAGTCCTAATTAATATGGACAGTTGAGACTATATTAGAGGCCATAGTGAGAAGTGTCTCTGCGCTTTCATTTTTCAAACAATCTATTCCAGAATATGAAAGAGGGTAAGTGAAGGACAAAACTTGTAAAGTGAATTCTCTTTGCCTGGGCTTATATAATACCTAAATCTGAAGAGAAGCCATGAAAATGTTAACATTTTGGCAAACTTCCTCTTGTTTTGAAAGGTTAACTTGGTTTATTGACCAATGTCATTATCCACAATAAAAAAGAATATTCTTTACATCTGTGTAATCTGCCTAGATAGCAAAGGTAATTTATCTTATCAGAATCATTTTTTATGCTTCTGCCTGTATTTTAGGTTTACTTCATTATGTCCTCAATTATTAAAAAAACAAAGGTTCGTGACTTGTGAAATAGCTAAATGCTTTATAGGTCTGTTATTTTAAAATATGTAATACTTGCTTTGAGAAATAGGTAGCCAATCATTACTTTTCAGGCATCCAATGATCCTATCTAAGTATCCACTTCTTCTCTGGTAACTCATTAGATTCTGCCTTCCCTAGATTGGATCCTAATTTAGAAAAAATAAAATAAAATGCTTAGGGGATTTCCTAGACCTATTTTTGAGAATTCCCAACTGGCCACTGAAAAATTACAAAGGTTTGCTCTTTCACCTTATAAAAAGACAGATGCTGAAAGAATTAGGTTTGATGTGTATCACATTCTTTGATTGGATTCACTATTGTGAGAGATGCATTTGAAGAGTCTTCAGATGAGAAAGGCTGCCCAGCCTTCCCTGCCTAAGACAAGTTCCTGCTCCCCATACAGAGGAGACCCTGACATGGGCCTGCCCTCTAGTCAACACAACGGTAAAAGTGTCCTGGTGTCCCTCTTCCATCTTAGTTTCTACAGGGTGAGGAAATGTAGGCATCCAAAGGATTTGGGGTAGGTAAGAATTCAGGGATTGAAGGGTATACAGACAAGCTTCTTGAAAGTGTTCCCTCCTCCCCATGCTCACAAGACCACCTCTTTCTATATGCTTCTTTCTACGGTTGACCCTTGAACTGCATGGGTCCACTTACACAGGCATTTTTTTTTCCAATAAATACACCACCGTATTAAAAATGTATTTTCTCTCCCATATGATTTTCTTAATAACATTTTCTTTTCTCTAGCTTACTTGATTATAAGAATATGATATATATGTAACATATATAAGCTAAGGGTTAATCAACTATTTGTTATTGATAAGGTTTCAGATCAACAATAGGCTATTTGTAATTGTGTTTGGGGGGAGTAAACAGTTACATGCAAGCTTTCAACATCGTGGGAGGTCAGCACTCCTACCCCCTTTATAGTTTCAGGGGTCAACTGTATGTGTAATGAGAGTGACCTTTAGAAATCACGGAGAAACAGAAGCACTTGGGTGGCTGGGTGGGTGGGTGAATGGATGGATGGATGGACAGATGGATGGGTGGGTGGGTGGATGGATGGATGGATGGACAGATGGATGGGTGGGTGGGTGGATGGATGGATGGATGGACAGATGGATGGGTGGGTGGGTGGATGGATGGATGGATGGACAGATGGATGGGTGGGTGGGTGGATGGATGGGTGGGTAGATAAGTGGATAGGTCTGCTACAGCAAGAATTTGGTCTAACGCAGTGTACGTCCCTGTAGGCCATTGTCTTCTCATCTGATCCTGCACTTGGTCCTCAGGACAGGCAGTTGGGAAGGGAAGATAGATGTAATAAGAGAGAGAGAATGGAAAAGCTGGCACTCACAGGATGTACTGAAATCTATGTTAACCCTGAAGAACAGGTATCCTGCAGAAGCTGGGTTTAGGGCATAGGGAAAATATGGCTGTTTTTGCACACACTGTAAGAACCTGTGGATTTCTCAGGTTCTCTCTAGCACATTTTCCAGGACATTTTTCTCCCCTAGTAGTTAGTCCTTAAATTGATCTAGGGGTTCTTTTTTTTTTTAAGATCTTAATATTATCTGACAGACAGAGATCACAAGTAGGCAGAGAGGCAGGCAGAGAGGGAGAAGAGGAAGCGGGACTCGATCTCAGGACCCTGGGATCATGACCTGAGCCGCAGGCAGAGGCTTAATGCACTGAGCCACCCAGACACCCTTATCTAGGGGTTCTATCAAGTAGGCATTGGCCCACTCTGCCTGAAGGAGGAGCTCACAAGGGCCTACTGTCTTCCCTCCTCTCTGACTATTCTCCCCCACCCACACCCAGCCTATAGAATTGTTGTAAGTCCGCGTTTACAGAAGAGAAAGAGCTGCCTGGCAAACAATCTTCCAGAATTCTTCCACCACACTCTTGGGCCGTGGCTCCTTAATCTTTAAAACCAATCACATGTTGTCTTTTCCTCTTTTCCTCTGGCTCTACTATGGTCATCACCTTGCAGGACTGAAGTGAGCTTACATCTGTTTTCTGGGGCTGAGGGCAAAGGGCAGGTGAGGAAAGGTGGAAACAGCAAAAAGATCTTGAGGAGCAAATGGGGAAATGCAGAATGTAGGGGGACTTATCAGACTTATCCCAGAATTTTCCCCACCCAGATACTCAAAAACAAGGACACCCTGGGCAATAATTTCAACAAATACCTTCCAGGAAAGAAACAAACCTACTGCACACACTGCCATTGAGCCCACTGAGACATTCCTCCTGGCCACCATCTATGTGTCTTAGTGTGACACCCCTCGCAATAAGATCCTACTAAGTGACATAAAGAAAAGGAAAAGGCATTGATGATCATAAACGCTAAAGCCATGCTAGAAATCTACTGTCCACCTCCCACTAGCTGAGCTCATCTGTCACCCGTGCCTAGAAAACCCAAAACATGAAGACGGAAGGACAGTTTGATGATGCACTGGTCCAGCATCGGTGGGGCCAAATCAATGAGCTGATATGGGCTGCATTCTTGGTGGTTTTAGAAAGAAAGCCTCCACCCCCCCAATCCAGCTTCTTAGCCGGCTGCTAGCAAATTGCTCGCCATTCCCACACTCCTTGCAGCCTTTCCAGACGAGCTTTCAAACCTAATTAAGCTTAGCATTATCATTGTTTTTATCACATTAAGTTCCCACTTGGCCCTCAGCAGCAGAGACCACAAAGTCAGCACTGCATCTTTAAACAGAAACAACAGATTTTGGTTCAATTAAAAATTCATTAAAATGCAAATTAGTTTGTAAATTTTTTTTTCCCCCTCCTTCTGATGATTCCTCTACACGGCTTTTTAATCATAGCTAGCGCTGAAGGGGAGGTGAACCTGTAGCTAGGAAGGAATAGAGAGGGAGAGTCAAAACTCGGGATCCCTCTCACCGCTGTAGGATGAAGGATTCTCTGAGAGCCTCACCCACCTCGTCACCCCTCCATCACCCCATTTGTTCCCCAGAGGGGACTGGTTTCATCCTCACTGTCCCCCTGTGCTGGACTGATAAACGCAATCATTTTTCTGATCTCAAGCTTACTGAATAATGTTATCTTAAGGGAAACACCACGATAAAATGAATAATTAACCTTAACCACCTACATTTCCCTGGCTGTCCTATAATATTTTGGTAATGCTTTCAGGGATCTTCCTCCACTAACAGCACAATGAAATTTGACTTGGGGCTCTGCGATGACTTAAAATGACAGCTGACCTCCCAAGTGCTTAGCCAAGTAACCAAGTAAACTTTTTGCCCCCACATCTTCAGAATCACAGAGAAACATCTACAAACTAATAGCAATGTCCACTAAACACGGGACCTATACTGCTTTACCTGCACTTTCTCACCAATCTATCCAGCAACCTTAGTGAGCTCCCTCTTTGTTACGCTCAGCATATAATGGGGAAACTGAGGCTTAGAGATCTGGAGGATACCTGCCCAATGCCACATCACTAGAAAGTCAAGACCTGACCTCATGTCCCTTGGATCCCAATCACCATCACCCTAAATCCATGATCCTTTGTTTCCATTTTCACAGAACTTGTCCAGCTTATTGTTTCGCTGATTGACCAGCTGTTACATTGAATTGATCCTAAGACAGGTTGGATGCATACAGGGACACTGCCTTTCAAAAGACAATGCCATGCTGCCTTCGACGGGAGGAGAAATGTTCCCAGCACTCTGTATGCTGTTTCCCAAACAGGCAACTACTGCAAGTTCATTAGATGCCCCTAATTGCTAAGAACACATTCAGGAAGTATGGTAAATGCAACTTAATTGAGAACTAATTAACTTGTTATAGTTATCTCGTTACATGCCAATTAAATGTCTAAATATTCTTTTCTTCTCAGATAAAGGAATTTTTAAAAAAAGAAAGAAAGAAAAGAAAATCCGTGAAGAAGCTAGATCCCCAAATGAGAGAATTCGGATAGTAGGGCCTGGGAAGGTATCAACCCTGAAGGGGCAGCAATGGGGCTTCCCGATCCAGAAGAAGTCAGGCTCATTGACAACATTTTAAAGGAAGATGTTCAAAGACAGCGGGTTGATTTTGACTTTGAGAAGAATTCTCCATTAAATCTGGTGTGAAATGGATTTGGCCTCAAAGGCCCCAAGAGACAGGACCTGGCAAGGGCTGTTCTACCACCCAGCTGCTGTCTAGCTATTTAAGGTTTGGGCTTCTTATCCCTTTGTTTGCTTTTAATCTGCCCTTTTCCGAGACCATCCAAGGAGACCTTCCACGTAGCTGTATGCTGTTATCAGGAGCATATTGCCAGAGCCGGGCTCAGTTGCAACTCAGCTCCCAAGTAATCATCCGCTCCTAATCTGTTTTCAATGGCCATGTCGTTTAACATCTCCTCTACAGAGCTTCTGGAAACTCTTCCAAAGAGAATCAGCCCTAGTGGAGGAGCCCAGAGGTGCCTCCCCAGGGGGCAAGGAGAAAGAAGTCCGTTCCTAGGACTCTACCTTCAGCCCCGATGTTTCTTTCTAACTGACATCCGTTTAAATCACAGAAAGGCAAATTCTGCCTCTTTTATTTTCCCCCCATGTCAGAATCTCAGATCAATATCCGGCCCTGGCAAAAGAGGGAGGCAGATCCTGTTCTCACCAGCTCGCCCCTGTCGGAACTGATAGGCAGCGAGTCAGGGCTGTCTTATGGAGATCGGATGGTGTTGCATGAGGAAAGGGCGTATCTGGTTCTCATCTTAATTAAACCAGGCACCGCTGCTCTGAAATGTTCCACTTGACTCCCTCAACCTCTCCAGTTTGATAATCAGCGCCCGTTCCAGGGCTTTCTGGCTCCCCGTCTCACTGAAGAATGTCCCAACCGCATCATCCCTAGGGTCTTTCCATTCTTGCTTTCTCACAGCCAGTGCTCATTCCCTCTCCTGGGGGCTGCTGGTGTGGACGTAACTCACAGCAGTCTGGAGCTAACTGCTCATCCAGTCTGTCCCCCCCAGCTGGCCCTCCAAACCCCACAGTCCAGGTGGGTTTCTGCAAAAGATCTTGATGAGGCTCCTTAGTTCTGGCCTTTGTGAAGGCAACAGAATTAATTGATAACAATGAGCCCACCCTACGGAATGAAAAATTATAATCCACTTATTATACAGTCCGTTTAAGCGGTGGCGTACACAGCAAACTATAAATAACACACAGTGAGATTCTGATATGAATTTCCGATATCTTTTCACGACACAACGAGGGTAACCCCTCCTTAGTGTCAGGAGAAGCTTGCCTACCATCTGATTCATCTGGGTTTTTGAAATTTACTCAGGTGCCTAGCTTTCTCTGAGTCTCCAACTCCTTTCTTATCCCACTTCCGTCTGTACTGGGACGTCGCTTCTTTGTGTGAAGCCTTGCTTGCTTCTCTTTGTGGAAAACACTCAATCTCTGTTTATGCATTTGTTCAAAGTTCACTTTAAGTACAGAGTATTTATCAACTGTATTGCTCTGCAAAGCGCCTGCCGCCGGTTACTCATTATAGAGAATGGCTTCGCTTCCTATTTTGCATGGCCCTGAAGCTTTCTGTCTGTCTCTCTCATTTGAGCGCTGTGTTTTCTCTGGCCAGCTGCCTCCATGCTCCGTCTGCAACCTGATGATCGTGTCATATTTCAAACTCTACTCCTGGAGGGTGGGGAAAGTGACTACCAGTTTGGGACTGACATGAAAAGAGCTCTTCCATCGGATGGCAATATGGTGACTGTGTTAAAATACTCCTCGTGGAAGCAGCACCCTGGTAACGGGGGTTCAACCAAAGCTCTGGGGATGAGGTAAAGGTGGAGGCCATGGAGAAGTGTGGTTTATGCCAGGGAATGGTTCTCTCAATCCCAGCTACATGTTGCAGTCTGCTGGAGCACATCTGAAAATTCTGATACCTCTGTCCCACCCCAGAGGCCTTGACTGAATTATAGGAAAAGAGGGAGCCTGGACATCCATTGTTTCAAATTTCCCAGGTGAAACTGAGAACCACTGGACTGCAAGTCTGAGCAGTCCAACTCCAAATCTGAGTCAACAAGAAATAGCCAAGCTTCACCTTCAGGGGAGAGTAAGACTTGACCTCAAGTCCAAAGGGACAACAATAGGACTGGAGTCCATGGTGCAAAGCCAAGAGTTTAAAGTGGGGGCAGAAATGAAACACAGTATTTTTTTTTTTTAAGCCAACCAGACAAGAGCCACAAGGACCCATGGTGACCTCTGCAAGAGCCATGGCCTGGTGGGGTCCAAGTGCAGCCTCAGAGGCCAAGGTGTCTGGAGCCCCAGTTGGTCTACACGGCTTTATGTCTGAGGCAGGACCCATGGGCTCTGTGATTTCTTACTTACACCTCTTAGGCACCTTTCTGCCTGTGGTAGCTAAGGGTCAAACCACTTCCTGCCATTGCTACAGATTGTAATGACCAATACAATGGCATAAAGTAATAGAGTGTTAGAGCCCCAAAAAGTAATGTAGTCTGACCTCCTCCATTACATCAGAATGAGATCAGAGCCTGCTTCTCTTCCCCAAGATCTCCATTATAAAGACTTAAACTCTAGTCAGATGTTCATAGACAAGGACAATGGCTTAGAATATTAATAAGAAAGTTTCAGTTGTCATCAACTCTGTTACTACAGGATAGTGGGAAATGGGAGAGAATCCCTTATTCAGCCTTTCCTGAACATCATTGTGTTTGAAAACTGCCCAAGGAGGAGTGTGTTAAAAACAAAAACTCCTGAGCCCACTGCAGAGAGTCCCAATCAGTAAGTCGGAGAAGGGGTCCCAGGAATCTGCATTCTTATCATGTGAGATGCTTTACTTACTACCACAGGATTTCTGATGCATGTGGTTCTAGAGCCAGGTTTTAAGACATTCCAGTTCAAGCAATGATATCATCATGTGATTCCTGAGCAGAAAAAAGCAATACTCCAAATTCAGTCATCATGGCAGTCACCAACCATGGTTGTACAATAGAGCCACCTGGGCAGCATTTTGAAAAACACTAATGCCTGGGCCTCAACCCAAACCAATTAAATCAGAATCTCTGAGGGCTGAGGCCTTGTATTAGTCAGACATTGCTATAATAATGCTGTATAGGGGTGCCTGGGTGGCTCAGTCGTTAAGCGTCTGCCTTCAGCTCAGGTCATGGTGCCAGGGGCCAGGGTTCGAATCCCGAGTCAGGCTCCCTGCTCTGCAGGAGAGCCTGCTTCTCCCTCTCCCGCTGCTTGTGCTCCCCCTCTCTCTATCAAATAAATAAAATCGGGTTTTTTTAAATGATGCTATATAATAAACATCTCAAAACACACTGGCTCAAAACAAGAAACATTTGATTCTCCCTTGCAAGTCTAGGGCTGGACTGCAGTCGACTCACCTAGGCTGGGCTCAGCTGGGCAAACCCCACAGACTACAGGTGGCATTCAGGTCAGCTCAAAGTATATTTCATTCTCTCTAGACCAGTAGCTACCTAGCATATGCTCTCATGACAGATCACTGGTATATAAGAGACAAGCCAAACTAAGCATTTGTAAGGTTTCTGCTCATTTCACGTCTAGTAACACTCCATTGGCCAAAGCAAGTGCTATGGCCAAGCCCCATATCAATAGGATGGGAAAAATTATTCTGCTCAATGGTCCAAACTACCACAAGGCTCCATCCCAGACCAATTAAATAAAAATTTCTGGGTGGAGTAAGAACAATGAAAAATACCCTAAAATGCGCAGCTGGGGTTGGGTTCTTCTTTCTAAAGCATGATTCAGGTTCCAGGCCAACCCACAGATAAGTAGTTAACCCTGCATGAAGAAATTATAGGACTATATAATTAGAATAAAAGGCGTCACATGAGTGACAATAAAATTATTAATAATAGAGAAAACAATAAAACTCAAGCAAAGTGCATTATTTGTCTATGTCAGCCCTTCGTAGATTTGGACCCAGGGTTCTGCACTGCCGACCCCCAGCTGCTTCTCTGAGCTTTAGCGACCTATTCTACTGATTGTTGTCCACATGCCATGATTTCAATTTCCCACACCATCTGACCTCACTCTTCTCCAAATGCACTCTATACGTTATATGAGCACCCCTTAAATCCTGGATCCCTCTGCCAACCCCCACACACAATACCCCACAGTGCTCCTACTACAGTCTTAATACAGGAATAAATTAGCCTCTTCCCACATCTTGAGACCAAATTCCTGTTAATTCAGCTCAAGGAAGACCAGCAGGGAGGGGGCAGCTTCCCCCCGGCCCAGCTCAGGTGCAGCAACCCTGGCTCACTGTCAAGACCAATTCCTCAGGCAAGTGCCCTCCCTTTGGGGTCTACGACCAGCTCTGCCTCCGACTCCCTGAGTTTCATTAGACAAGTCACTTCCTCCCTTCTCCATCCCAGTTTCCTCATCTGGAAAAAGGGGTGTCTGGAGATGGCCATGCCCTTTCTACTTTAACCTTGAGTACGGTCTTGTGCAGGCACAAGAGTGGCCTTCAGAAAATGACATGGAGATCATGCATCCAACTGCCTTTGCCCTACCCAACGAGGTCTGTGTGGCCTGGCCCTGCCTCCTGCCCTGTCTCCTCCCTCCACATGCTTTACCATGGGCCCACCATACTGACCTCCTGGACACCGCAGAATACACCACATTCTTCCCCTCTCACCAGCCTTTATACATCTGCTCTTTCCTCTGCCTGGGACTGTCTTCCTGGGGTCATCAACCACCCTGATTTGCATAAAACTCCCCTGATTTAAGCACAGAAGTTCCCGCTTCCCAGGAAATGCCTCCGTCTGGAGCAAATAGGACAGTTGACCACTCTACTGTCCTAAATATTCATGGGTTGGCTTTTCCTTTCTATTCAGGCTTGCTCCAATGTTACATCTTTTTTTTTTTAAAGATTTTATTTTATTTCTTTATTTTTTTAATTTGACAGAGAGAGAAAGAGAGAGAGAGGGTCAGAGGGAAAAGCAGACTCCCTGCCAAGCAGGGAGACTGATCCAGGGCTCGATCCCAGGACCCTGGGATCATGACCTGAGCCGAAAGCCAGCGCTTAACCGACTGAGCCACCCAGGCGCCCCTCCAGTGTTACATCTCTATCGATGTAATACCGACCACTGTTATGAAACAGTCCACCCAAATTCTTTTCTTTTTTTTTTCTTTTTTCTTTTTTTTTTTTTTTTTAATATATATATAGAGAGAGCATTGTGAGCAGGGGATGCGGGGGGTAGAGAGGCAAAGGGAAAGGGAGAGAGACAATCTTAAGCCAGCTCCACACCCAGCATGGAACCCGATGTGGGGCTCAATCTCATGACCCTGAGATCATGAGTTGAAATCAAGAGTCAGATGCTTGGGGCATCTGGGTGGCTCAGTTTGTTGTGTATCTGCCTTTGGCTCAGGTCCTGATCCCAGGGTCCTGGGTTCAACTCCCACATAGGCTCCCTGCTCACCAGGGAATCTGCTTCTCCCTCTCACTTTACAAAAAAAAAAAAAGAAAGAAAGAAGTCAGATGTTTAACCAACTAAGCCACCCAGGCACCCCTCTTTTCACTTTTTATCACTTACCATATGCTGAACTTGGCTGACATTTACTTATTCTCTATGTCCTCCTTCTATCTAGAGATGAGAGGGCTAGTCTTATTCCCCATTTAGAAGGAAGTCTGGCGCATGGGGGCATTCTGTAAGAATTTCTGTTAGAGTGATTTTAGGTAAACTGAATTGGTGTCTGTTCTTCTCCAATTACAGACTGGAGTCCGGGGGTGTTGCTTTGAACACCACACTGTCCTGGAACATTTTAGGAGGCCGACTGGTCCTTGAGTCCCAGGAGCTTGGACCTTTGCTCACATCATTACTTGTTTAACATCAGAACAAGCTGCCCAGAGATGCAGTAGCCCAGGCAGCAAAGAGAATTCCATTAGCTATTTAAACCTGAAGCAAAATTTCATGGAGAAACATGGGACCTGCTAAGCACAAATTTAGAGAAGAGAGGTATGGTATGCCCACGAATCAGAGAATCGCTCAGGATCACACATCTACTCTTTAATCACAATGAACATGGCAGCCAGGTATAAAGTGCCAATCTGCAAGGTATTTTTCCTCATTGCATCCTCACACCTCTATAAAAGTTAGATGACATTACTTCACTTTAGAAATGAGGTAACCAAGGAACAGAGAGAGGAAGTAATTCACGTCAACTGGTAAATGGCAGCAGATATTTGAAGAAAAGTCTGTCTGACACTAGAGACCTTTGTCTTCTCTCAAGACTAAGTTGCTCCCTTATTTCACTAGCTATGCAGAAACTTAAAACTATAGTAGGGTGTTTCCATAATAATTTGCAAAACACCGTGTTGTAATGTTTCATTTAAAAAATAGGGTACAAACATGTAAGTATGCTTTCCTAACATTTACATTTTTTCAAATTGTACATAGGAAAACTTTTTAATCTAAACCAAAATAATACAGTGGTTGTGCTAAGTAACAGGTTTTTAGGTACTGTTTAAAGTAGTTTCCACATATGTGGTATTTTTGCATTAAAAAAAATTGATGTAGTTATTCAAAGGGAAAGTTGCCAATACCTTGTTTACCTTGATAAGGTGAGAGAAGAGCTCTGCAGATGTCTGATCTGTAACTTCATTTGGCTCTTCAGTGGCTGGAAGGCAAGAGGAGCCTGGAGAATGAAAGCAGTTTTTCAGCAAGAAGTTGGACATGTAACAGAGAAAGGCTGGTGGGGATGGGCAGCGTTTGGTTGACATCAAAACGAAGTCAGAGTCTCACTTACAAGGGCCAAAGACCCCTGTGGTCTAACCACCCTGACTTAGTGTCCCAGGATTAGGCCACTGGCGGGCAAGGGCCTTGAACCAAAATCATTCCAGAAAAAAGGTGAAGAATGAATTTGGTGCCCAACCCCCCTTTTATTCACAGGACAAAATACCAAGCATGATTTCCTTTTGTCTTAGGTATTTTGGATCTGATGAGCTCCCTGAGAAGCTCTCAATATGGCTTAGCCTTAAGATGCCCTGATGAAAGGTATGTTCGACCATGAGCAAGTTTTGTGTGCACTTCCAACTCAGTCTATTTTTCAAACGCAAAAATTGGAGAATAGTGAAAGAAGGACTTCTATGTATGGGGAAATTTTATCATTTAAGATTTTTAAATAATTTCTATGAAATAGAGTTTTTTATATAATTTTTTATTATGTTATGTTAGTTACCATACAGTACATCACTAGTTTTTGATGCAGTGTTCCATGATTCATTGTTTGTGTACAACACCCAGTGCTCCATGTAATCTGTGCCCTCCTTAACACCCGTTAGTGGGCTAACCTATCCCCCTGATCCCCCCCAAAACCCTCAGTTTGATTCCGGAGTCCATAGACTCTCATGGCTCGTCTCCCTCTCTGATTTTCCTTCTTCATTTTTCCCTTCCTTCTCCTAATGTCCTCCATGCTATTCCTTAGGTTCCACAAATAAGTGAAACCATATGATAATTGTCTTTCTCTGCTTGACTTATTTCACTTAGCATAATTCCCTCCAGTTCCATCCATGTTGATGCAAATATTGGGTATTCATCTTTTCTCGTGGCTGAGTAATATTCTGTTGTATATATGTACCCCAACTTCTTTATCCGTTCATCTGTTGAAGGGCAGCAACTTCTTTCAAAACACATCTCCAAAGACAAGGGAAACAAAAGCAAACATGACTTTTTGGGACTTCATCAAAATAAAAAGCTTCTGCATAACAAAGGAAACAATCAATAAAACAAACAGACAACCCACAGAATGGGAGAAGACATTCGCAAATGACACTACAAATAAAGGGCTGGTATCCAAGATCTACAAAGAACTTCTCAAACTCAACACCTAAAAAACAAATGATCAAGTCAATATATGGGCAGAAGACATGAATGGACTCTTCTCCAAAGACATACAAATGGCTAACAGACACAAGAAAAAAGTGTTCAACATCATTAGCCATCAGGGAAATTCAAATCAAAACCAACCTGTGATACCACCAGACACCAGTTAGAATGGCAAAAATTGACAAGGCAAGAAACAGCAAATGTTGGAGAGGTTGTGGAGAAAGGGGAACCCTCTTATAACTGTTGGTGGGAATGCAAGTTGGTGCAGCCACTTTGGAAAACAGTGTGAAGTTTCCTCAAAAAGTTAAAAATAGAGCTACCCTTTGACCCAGCAATTGCATTACAGGGTCTTTACCCCAACAATATAGATGTAGTGAAAAGAACAGCCATATGCACCTCAATGTTCATAACAACATGTCCACAATAGCCAAACTATGAAATAGAGTTTTATAGGACCCAGGACCATGTACGATAGGTGGATTTCTGTGGATGGAGGAAATATTGATTGTAGATTCCTTTTTTTCAAAGGAAATGAATTAAATATCTCCCTTTGAACAGCATCCTTATGACAAGTTTAAAGACCAAAAAACTATCCCAAGAATATTACAAATTTCTCAGGGTAGTTTGCACGTGTTTTGTCCTGAGTTATTTTACCATTATGGTGTGATACATTAGCAGAACATCGTAGTGGAATCGTGGATCATCCTGAAGAGGTGGCAGGATACACTGGGACGAATATGGGTGTTCAAGTCAGGTACAGAAGGACTGAAACCACAGACTGGGTGGCTTCCACAACAGATACTTATTTTCTCACAATGCTAAAGGCTGGAAGTTCAAGATCAAGGTGCCTGCATGATTGGGTTCTGGTTAGAACACTCTTCCTCATTTGTAGACAGACACCTTCTCGCTGTGTCCTCACATGGAGGAAAGAAAGAGCAATCTTTCTGATGTCACTTCTTATAAGAGTGCTAAGCCCATCATGAAAGTCCCTACCCTCATGGCTTCATCCTAACCTAATTATCTCCCAATGGCCTCATTGCCAAATACCATTTTATTGGGAATTGGGGCTTCAACATATGAATTTGAGGGGAGACACAAAACATTCGTTCCATAACACTGAGGCTCACCATTTGGTGGCTAATGGGTCTTAGGCAGGCTGTGTAACCTTTCTGAGTTTCAATTTTGTCACCTCCAAAGCTGGAAGAGTTGGGCAGCTCTCCAAGTTAAATGAAAACCTCAACATAGTTCATGGCACATAGTTCATCCCACATATGTGACTGGTGCAGAATACTTTTTTCACAGTAAGGCAGCCCTTCCATCTGGGTATCACTCCTCTCTGGAAGCAACACTAGGACCCAGGACTTCAGAGGACATCATTTAAAAACTGCTCATGTGGCACAAGTCCACAACTGCTGGGTGGTGATCCCACCCTCAGTTCCGGGGTCCTAAGTATATAATGCACATTCATGTGAAGACACTGTCATAACTCAGGCAAGCCTGGACTCCTGGGGTCACATCCACACCCTCCAGACAGGTGTCTTTCTCTGTACCACCATCTTACCCAATGCCCTATCTCCTCTCTTTGATGTCTGTACCATGCTTCCCTCTCCAAGAATGGACTTAGAGTGATTCTCAGCCCCTCTCAACTTGTGTTTAAAACTACCCCCTCCACAAGAAAGGAAAAGAATCCAAAAGATTTATTTCTTTCACATTCCAGGTTAAAAAACTGGGGACAACACAGTGTGTATGTACCATGATTCTCAGTGTAGACAAACTTAACGAGATTTAGGAGTCTTATTTTTCTCTTAAAGAGTTGTACCGCAGGTTAAAAAGTGTATGATTCATAAGTCTTGCATTAGTATCATTTCTATGCTGCCGAATGCATAATTCTGACTCACAGTTCCCACTGAACCTATAAGGAAGAGGATTTATTTTATCCTTTCATTTTATTCTTTCTTTCCCTTCCCTTTCAGTGTTTCCCTAGGACTGTGTCATGGGCAAAATTTCGCCTGTGGTTAGATATGGGATTACAGCAGTGGGAGTTGGGAATCTGGATACCAGTCTCCCATTGGCTGGGTGGGATGAGGATGTTTCTGAGGAGAGTTGTGGCCCCAGCCAAAATGTTTCTAGCCAAGGCAAAGACCTAGCCCTAAGGTATTAGGACCTCCTCCTTAATGTTTTGTATTTTTGCTCAGTAGTTTAGACAATGTATTTTCCTTTTAATCTGACTATCCTGAAGTTTGTAAGTAGTTTCCATCATGAAGAGCCATTCACAGAAGAAACATAAGAAAAGATGTTCATTCTCACATATAATGAAATGATTTGCATTTAAAACAACAAAATACCAATTTTTTTTTTCACCTAGCAGATGGCAAAGATCAACAAGTTTGATACAACGCTATATTAACAGGTGTGGAGAAACATTTTGAAGGAAGAGTATATTTGCATAGCTCTTTGGCAATAGCCACTAAAATGTAAAGTGTCTATGATTACCAATTCAGCAGTTCTACTCCAGCCATGTGAACATGGCTGGAGAAAACACATGCCTGTACAGACTGGATTCCCATTAGGTATGCCCTCAATTCTTAAACAGGAATCCAGATCCTGCTCAGAGATTATACCACTCTTTTCCTGGTCTCATGACTTCCTGCTTTTCTAGATGATCACATCATTTGGACACCTGACTTCTTAAACCACCAACTTCTCTCAGTTGGAGACTCCTTCTCAGTCTTCATGGAGAAAGAGATGCAGATACAAACCCAATTAAAAAATTGTGGCAGGTCTATCATGGGAAGGGAAGACTGCATAGGATTTGCTAGTCAGCCTTAGAGGTAAATGGGTTTAAATATCACCTATTAGCATGAGATTTTGGCCAAGTCATATAAACTCTCTAAAATTCAGTGTCTTTGCCCATGCCCTTGAAGAAAAGAGAAGTATCAAGAATGACCAAAATTTCATACAAATAGGTGGCATTTAAATCATTTACCCCTGAGGCTGACCTATTACCAAATCCTGCGCTGTCTTCCCTGGCCAGACAGTTCCTTCACAAATTTTCGGTATGTTGTTTCCTCTGCGTTTGTTTTCTTACAGTTATGAGAAATAAACTAACTTCCCTAGTTGCCCTCAAAGCCTCTTGTCAGGAAGTAACTTTTTTTTTTTTTATTAGAAAAGAGATTTTATTAGACAGAAACAGGAATGAGGCCCCAGGCAGGTCTTTGTATCTTCAAAAGCAAAGGCCTTCTACTAATTTCCTCCTACAAGTACTTTCACAGAAGGGGAACATTCAAAGACATAACAGGGAGAAGAAATATCCACACTCCTTCTTCTTGATTGTTTCAGGTTAATAACCCAGTATTTGTGCAAATGGATTGGCTCTGATGGCCACATGAATACATGCCTGTCAAAAAAGATGACTCCAAAAATGAGCACAATGTGGACAAGTCAGTGCCACACTGGGATGGGGTCATGATCTTCCTGTCACTCACTGTCTTCCTAAAGACATCAGATGGCATTACCTCCCCAGGTTCTGGGCCATCAGATGGGCCATTAAATCTGAATTTATCCTATGTGGGTACAAAATGCACTTGATTTAGTCAACTTAAGAGAGGCTGAAAGCCAACAGTGGGTTCCATAAGGTTTTTAAAATTATCTCCTTATCAAAGAGGCTGTGAGCCCCAGCCAGCATGCACATACAGGAGCTGGGAGAATATTCATGGGTTCTTGATCAAGGGATCCAGACACAAGACTGGATTGGGCAGGCCTATGGGTGTCATTACTGTGTATGCTTGCCATGGTATAGGGTCCTTCCTCCTGGGACTCGGGTACCTCTTCAATCTGAAACTCAATGAAACCAAGAATATAAGTAAGGAGGTATAATATCTTATTGAGGTGATGGTCCCCAGCCTTCTGCTCATCCATCCTTGGATTCCTCTGGCTGTACGGCTTAGGATCACCCTGCTTGGAGTCCACATATTTCATCTCTAGTGCCATTGTGTTCTATTACCTGTCTCCATAAAGTTCTGAATTTTCTGTGGTCAAACCTCTTGGATGCCACTCCTGCGCTGGTCCTCATCATGATAAATGTCCCCACCTGGTCTCCATTATTCCCATCTCTATCATCCCCATTGCTCTCAGTGTGCCCAGTTCACTGACAGCTCCCCTTACCACAAGCTCTAGCTTATAGAGGAGTGACACCACTGAACTTTCTAGTGATGCTGGTGCCCCCTCACCATTGGTCTTAGAAAATAGTATCTTCTTTGAGACTTCCTTAGAATATCTGTTGAATCTCCTGGATTTATATAGTATACCCACTCCAGTCCTTCCTAAGGGACCTACAGCTGTTAACTTACACAGCTAAACACCAGGGGGGAGGGAATACTCTAATGTTTGGAGGACTGAGTTAGCACTGACACTCATAAACCTAAAACATCACTAACCTCGCATGCTCTGTTAGCATGGGGAGCACATGAGGGTCAGGTAATAAGTGGAGGTCTGGCTGAGTTCTGGCTTATGGTAGATCCTCTGGGTCCATGAGCCCTTGTAGTAGTCACTTCAGGAACCCAAATGCATATTTAGGGTTTACATACTCAGGAATGGATGCAACCCCCATATCGGGTTCTTGATCTATGGAATGAGAACTAGCATAGTGGGGAATACCAAATGGAAGCCTCTGGAACAGTATCCTTGTTTGGAGGTAATTCTCCATAATTCTGGCATTTCTGCTCATCCTTTGAGCCAAAGGCCCTGCAAAAAAAATGTTTCTATAACAGACAGCCTTCAGAGCTAGAAAGAGTGTCTCCCTAAAGATAGAAATCCTAGGAAACATTCCAGGATAATAAAGTTCTCCCTCCTCCCAGGAGAGGATTTTCTTACCTTCCAGGATAGTAAGTCTAATCTTTTTCTGGAGAGAAGGATGGGCATGTTTGCCAGCAACCATTATAAGATTTAGCCTCTCCTAAGCTCAGTGTTTCTTGGCTGTGACCAGACCTGCATGTACAGCAACCACTAAGCCCAGCCCACGTCACCCCCATGGAACTTGGGGGGTAATGGTAATTTATGCAAACATATTGTGCCATGATTAATAGATTGTCTAAATTCTTTATGCCTCCTTGTTCTCTTACCAAATTTATGGAAATGGAGAAAGCAAATTTTAGGAATTGCTTGACTGCATGACTTGACACATCCTCCTTCTCCAACACAAGATAGCAAATCTTTCTTTAGGATGGCAGAAATTAGTGACACTCTTAAAGACCTGAAGCTGGGATTGGCAAATTACAGCCCACGGGCCAAACCCCGCCCACCACGTGTTTCTCTCAATAAAGTTTTATTGGAACAGCCACGCTCATGTGTTTATACATTGTCTGTGGCTGTTTTTGTACTACAGCAATAGTATTAAACGGTTATAACAGAGATTATGTGGCCACAAAGCATAAAATATTTATTATTTCATGCTTTAAAGCTTTGCTAAGTCCCCATTTTAGGATTGCAGGGAATGCAATACCCATTATACCTCAGATGAATTCATCAATCTGGCCTCTGGCAAAAACCAAATGGATCCTGAAAAATGACAATAAACTACCACAAACTCAACCAAGAAGTAGCCCTAATAGCAGCTGTTATGTCAGATGTATCGTCTTGGTTAGGGCAAATAAACATGGCCTCAGGTGCATGGTGTGAAAAGAGGAACTGAACCAGTTTGCATTCACAGGGAATGGGAAACAATACAAATTCATAGTTCTGTTTCAGGGATAGAGGAGCCCTCTTGATAAAAGGGATATGGATGATTTGGACATCCCACAGAGCACCACATCTATCTTCTACATTGATTACATTGTGATAATTGGGCCAGATAATAAAGAGTTGGCTAGCACACTGGATGAGTTGGTATGACACATGGTCCTAATAGTGGAAGGTAAACTGTGCCTAAGCAGGGCCTGCTACATCAATACAATTTGTAGGGTTACAGTGCTCAGGGATATGCCAAGATATCTTCCAAGTCAAAGATAAAAGATTACATTTTATATCTCCAGGCTTGAAGAAGGAAGGAAAC
Organism: Mustela erminea; assembly: GCF_009829155.1. Classification (NCBI taxonomy): domain Eukaryota; kingdom Metazoa; phylum Chordata; class Mammalia; order Carnivora; family Mustelidae; genus Mustela; species Mustela erminea. The sequence goes on from NC_045618.1 coordinate 10,837,721, forward strand.
ACAGTGCCTGGTAAGCTTCACCAAGTTCTGGGTGTATCATATTCCACATCTTGTAGCACTATTCCAGCCTATATACTGGGTAAATTGAACACTGTATACTTTGAGTGGAGCCCAGAGCCTGGGCTGGTCTATAGTGAAAGCACATTGCTATTTCTGCCACATGACCCAGAAGAACCTGTAATACGGAGTTATTGATGGCGGGAAAAGTTGCTGTGTGAAGCAGATGGTATATTCCAGTTAAAGAACCACAGTTCAGATCCCTAGGATTTGGGCAAGGCTTTGGTATCTACAGTGGAGAACTGTATACCTTTTGACAACAGCTACTAACAGAGATAAAGCACCTGACCATGGAAACATCACAGGTGACCATGAGTCCAGAACTTTCCATTATGACTAAGCCTGTCAGAACTGCCATATCCTAAGGTTGGGTGGGCCCAGTAGCAATCCATCATAAAATGGAAAAGGATACTACTGCACAACAATGTGTTCAGGGGGGCACAAGCAAGCTACGTGAACAGAGAGCCCAGATGTCCATGATTTCTCCCTCAGCACATGCCTACAGCTATATCAGAACCATGGATGTCTAGCTAAAGAAAGAAAAAGCCAAACCTTGGCTTATAGATGAATTGCTTCTATAGGCTACATGCTTGTGTTCCCTCAAAATGCATATGTTGAAGCCTTAACCCCCAGCGTGTAGTATGGGGTGGGAGGAGTCTTTGGGAAGTAATTGAGTTTAGATGGGTCATGAGGGTAGGGCCATTGTGATGGGATAAGTGTCCTTAAGGGGAGGAAGAAGCCAAAGTCTCTCTCTCTTCCAAGTGAGGATAGAGAGTGAAGGCAGCTGTCTAAAAGCCAGGAAGAGGGCCCTCAGCAAGAACTGAATATATGAGAAAATAAGTGTCTATTGTTTAAGCTACAGAGTTCACAGTATTTTGTTGTAATAGCCTGAGTTAAGACAGCTCGGTATATGAGTGCAAGCCAAAAATGGATGGCACGTCCAGCCTTTCACTTCATTGTCTACTTTGCACGGAAAGAGAAATGACCAAAGGTGAGAATATATATATGGCTCATGGCTAATGTGACTAGTCTGGCTGAACAGTCAGGAGTCTGGACAGGAAGATCTGGAGATTAAAAACAGAGAGATTTGGGTAGTGGCATATGGATGGACATATGGCAGTGGGCATAAGGTGTGAAGATCTTTATATCAAATGTTAATATCTACCAGTGAGCATCCACAATGGATGAGGCACAAAATAGCCACCGGGACAAAATGACTCAGGCATTTGAATCATCCACCCTAGGTTATTGGTCACATGAATAGAGTGGCCACAGAGAGAGGGGTGAATGCTATGCACGGTCCCAACAGCATGGGATCCCACTTACCAAAGCTAGTAAACCACGGCTGTTTCTGAGAATCCATTTGCCAGACACAGAGAAAACTCTGAGTGCCTAATATGGCAGCAAACTTTAAGGAATACAGCTGGCCCCTTCAATTCTTCCCATCCGGAAGAGCTAGAGGTTCCTTTTTGGAGGAATAGATATATATTTCAAATATGAATTTGCCTTTCCTGCCCATCTGGCCTTGGCCAGCGCCACATTCCAGAGGCTTAAAATGTTTGATCCACCAATGTAAGATCTTACATAACATTGCATCCTAAGAGACATACTTTGCAGCAAAGGAGGTGAGGAAGTTGGCTCATACCACATAATGCCCCACCCAGAAGCTGCCAGACTTATAGAGCAATGGAATGGCTTCTGAAGTTTCCACTGAAACACCCTTGGATGCAATATTCCCCAAGGATGGGGTACCATTCTCCAGGATGCAGGATGCACATTGAATTAGAGACCTGTATATGGCACTGTCTGCCCAATGGAAACAATGCACGGGTCTGAGAACCAAAAGATGGAAGCAGGAATGAACTTATTTAACATCCCTCCCCCTGGAGAAATTTGTGTTTTCCCTCCCTATAACTGGGTTCCGCAGCGTTAGAGGAACGGTTTCCTAAGGAGGGGGGCACACTTTTGCCAGAGCCAGAGCAAGAAACTCATTGATTTATAAGCTGTGGTCACCATAGGGGCGCTTCAAACTCTTTCCATCCAGAAACATCCTGCCGAAGCAAGGAATCACCATCTCAACAGAGAAAACTGTCCCTGAATGTGAGGAGAGGTAAAGCTCCAGGTGATCTGCTTGGTGCCTCTCAGTCGGTCCTCCCTCCCTTCCAAATGGGAAGGTGAGAGGATAAGTGCATGACCCTGGCCTGAGGAAGGCACTGTGGTGAAGGACTCAGACCTCTGGGTCACTGTGGTAGGTAAGCCATCGAGACTAGCAGAGGTGCCAGCTGATGGTGAAGGAAGTCTAGAGAACAATGAGCTCCAGGTGGGCCCCAAGACCAGCTGCTACAGGTCTTTCTAATCTTCTCCTACATTTCCCACAGGAAGGGAGGAGCACACTGGGATCTTGAGAATGTACATGAAGAAGTGGATCTGAGTAATACAAAGAGAGGACCATGGTCCCAGAGCCACCTCCAAGGTCCCTATGAAAGAGAGGACCTGTTGCAGCTACGGAAAGTGCTGTCACAGGACAATTTCTAGTTACCAGCTCCTCCAGGCTTTCTCAGCTGCAGAAAGTGACATGCCTTTCTCAGCCAAGGGCATGCCTTTCTTAGGGCAGCACATCCAATGACCCATTGTGGGGAGTATAAACATCCAGCATTTTCCACTCAATGGGGAAAAACTCTGATTGGCCAAATATGGCCAAGGGTTCTCCATGTGGTTGGCCAAGCTTTTGTTAGGCCCACATGGCAGTCCCCGCCCCTTACTACCAGCCCAGCCTGGCTTCCTTTACCTCTGAGCTACCCAGAATCCCATTCAAGGAAGGACATGGTGTCCAGTGTGGAAGGTGCAGTCAGCAGCCTCCAGTGACAGCTCCTTCCAGGTCTGTGTCAGGGGCAGAGAGTCACCAAGCAGAAGCCACCCCCTCTTGGGGGCAGCCTGCATCCAACAGCTCAGCAAGCGGGGCTATAAAAGCTTTGCCATTTCAGCCCCATTCAAGACACATCTCCTGGACGGTATTTGCTCCAGACACCCCCCACCACCACCCCTGCACCATCCTGGTGAGATGAGGCAGTATTGGCTTGCACTGCAGTTCAAATCACTTTCTGCCCAATCCTGCTCCCCCTCCTCCTTTCACGGGTGTTGATTCCTAATAAACATCTTGCAACCCAAACTCTGTTTCAGAGAACCCAACCTGCAGCAAAGAGAAGGGGGAAATATGAATTAAAGTCACCCCAAATTGTAGTCCCAACCATAAATACAGAGTGTGTCTCAGAGACATGATAGCTCTGTCATAAGTATATGAAATCAGCCAAATAAATTGTAAACTGTTAAGTCACCCTTCTGTTTACTCAATGACAGTGTCAAAATCTCAATGTTTTCATCAGAATAAAATATAAAAGCCTGCCAGTACTTCATCTAAGTGATGTGTAGTCCCCAAACATTTTAAGAATGCTACATTTATGCCATCCAGACATCCTGACATCCACTACTCTCCTGTATATACCTCCAGATCTCCCGCCCTGGGTATTAGCTATCTATTGTTACGTAACAAATTATGACAAGTGCAACAGCTCAAAACAACACGCATTTATTATCTCACAGTTTCTATGGGTCAGGAATGAGGCACAGCTCTTTTTTTAGCGTCTCCCACAGGCTGCAATCAAAATGTTATCCAAAGTGGGGTCTCACCTAAGAGGCTCAACAGGAGAAGTTTGCTCAGTGGTTGTTGGCAAGATTCAGTTCCCTGTGGGCTATTGGACAGAGGGCCTCAGTTCTCCACTGGCTGGAGCTAGGGGCCATCCTCCCTTCCCTGACAGGTGGGCCTTTCTGACATACTGGTTGCCTTCATCAACGTGAACAAGACAAAAAAGCAACAAAGCCCAAAAGCAAGATGAAAGTCACAATCTTTTGTGACCTAATCATGGAACTGACCTCCCCTCAATGCTGCTGGATTCTGCGGGTTGAAACAAGTTATTCACTGCAGAAGGGTTATACAAGGTTGGGAATTCGAGGAGGCAGACGTCCCTGGGCGCCATCTTGGAGGACACCCACCGGACCATGCAAATATGTGCGTGTTAATGTCTGCAACGTGGAATCATATTGCTTTATAATCTCCAACTTCCTAACATGCAAACCAATTTCTGCATACACAAATAGCACCAAGTTATGATTGCTAATGACCACGTGGTACTCCACAGCATAGCTATCACGTGATTTTTTTCACGAAAGCCTACTGCTAGCCATTGGGTTGTTCTCAATACTTCATTTCTATAAATGACCTTGTTATAAACACCTTTGTATCCAGACATGTCCATATTCATTTATGTATTTCCTTAGGAAAAAATTTCCAAAGATGGGCAGAATTCTTGGGTTGAGGGCATGTGCCTTTTAAAGATTTCTCTTACTTTATAAGATGTTTCCAACTGCAATTAATGGACTCGTTTGGCTAACAAGAGGCCGCCATTTGTCTCTGTAACTCATACCACTAACGGCTCCCAGAGCATGAGGGCTGTGCAGGAGAAGCAGGCCTCCACGGGTCTGCATACTTCTATTCTCACGGACCACTAATTCACCTTACAGAAAAGTGTCTCCTCTGACAGGGCTTCTGTAAATCGCTAAACTGACCTCCAGAGAAGTTGTTCCAATCTGCCCTCTTGTGAACAGTATATGGGAATCTCCCCACTTATTGAAAATCTACTATATGAGAAGGGGCTGACCCATCATCAGTAAAGTATGCACATTCTGGGTTCTTTTTCCCAATAGTATGGGCTTCACATGGAATCAGTTCCAAGATGCCCTTAGAGCCAGGCAGGGATCACAAGTATATGAATCAGACTAGATAGAAAATGTGTGGTGGAGCCTGTTGAGAGCTGGGGAGTCTGTGGTCCCCTAAAGACTTCCAGGCTAAAAAAAATTTTTTGTTAAAAATTTTATTTGTTTATTTGACAGACAGAGATCACAAGTTGGCAGAGAGGCAGGCAGAGAGAGGGGGCAAGCAGGCTCCCTACTGAGCAGAGAGGCCAACGTGGGGCTTGATCCCAGGACCCTGAGATCATGACCTGAGCCGAAGGCAGAGGCTTAACCCACTGAACCACCCAGACACCCATCAGAAATATTTTTAAACACTTTGCTGGTCCAAGAAAATATTTGGGAGCCTCAGATTAAACTTGAGCTGTGAGTTTATGATCCATGATTTACACTTGAGAGAAAGTTAGCGGAGAACAGTTATTACCTCTGAACATGGGGGAAAAAAAGCATTGCCTAATAAGCAAAGCCAATTGCCTCATACAGGTGACCCTAAAGCAATATATCTTTACTACAAAAAAAAAAAAAAGGTATCATACAAAATGGGCCAGTAGGTACTGCAAGATGGACAAAGGGCACAAAAATTAATAAGCTTTCTCTTCTTGGGAAGCAAACTCGGTGTCATAAAAAGCATAAATGAATGAACAAACGATGACAGCTTTTGGATACAGTGTTCAGGTCCTTCTTATCTGCTGCAGGAGCAGAGCTCACCCGCTTTCAGAACCTGGGAGCAGTGGGAGAGATACACTTATAAATACTCCCACACTTGCCGTGAATCGGAGTCGCTTCAACTCCACATCCCTGGGGGACTGACTATATGAATCCATTAAGTTAATGAGGGGTTGGGTGGAGCTGTATCTGTGCGACATGTGACAAGCATCACCTCATATGTGCATCAGGGATCTTTTCCAAACACTCTGGGGGAAAATCTCCAGCGTCTATTTCTTCCTATCAGGGCACTGGGTAGAGTGCTGGACTCCTAAAGGGAAGGTACTGAATAGTGCCTCCTGGCCCCTGCGTGAGCTGTGAGGACACATATGCTGTACGAGTATCATGCTCTTCCTCCATCCCCAAGGAAGTGGATTTTCTATTTTATATACCTGCCCTGGGGGGGGGGGGGCAGGGAGAGAAAGGCTGATTCTTGGTCTAATTAATATGTAAGGATAGCTGGGGAAGTGGAAACACTTCATATTTTCTCACCAATTTAAACAGCTAGAAATGCACATCGACTGTAGTTGTGCCCAAATCAGGGACAGGGCAAGCTGTTGATCAATTATTGATTTTCACTGATCATGCAATGTGTCCATCTATCATTGATTTCCATTATTGATTATCTGAAGAACTGCTCAAATTTCCTTTCTTCACCAAGGCTAGAAGAGGCATTAAGAAAAGAACCCCTCTGCAGAGATAACTGGGATCATCCAACCAGTTTCTGGTGATTCATGTCCATCCTCCGTTTCATTGGCTTTGAATACTGATAGCTTTCAACACCCCGAAATAGTGTGTCTACTTCTTTTCTCTTTTTTATTTTTTTTATTTCTTTTCAGCATAACAGTATTCATTGTTTTTTGCACCACGCCCAGTGCTCCATGCAATCCATGCCCTCCCTAGTACCCACCACTTGGTTCCCTCAACCTCCCTTTCAAAAACCTCTTCAAAACCTTCAAAAGCCTCAGATTGTTTTTCAGAGTCTATAGTCTAGAGTCAATTATCATATAGTTTCATTTATTTGTGGGGCATAACAAATAACATGGAGGACAAGGGGAGATGGAGAGGAGAAGGGAGTTGAGGGAAATTGGAAGGGGAGTCTACTTCTTAATCTCAACTCCAGTTACATGCTTGAAACTGGCTGATGGGAGCTGGCTTCCATGGGTCTAACACAGGTCAATAAGCAAAATACAAGATTTGCGTCCTCTGGGTGATTGTGTCCTTTCTTTGTTCTCATTCTATTTCTCTCTGACCCTCCCTGGCCCCGCGTCTACACGGCACAGGCTCAGCCCGGTCCTGGCGCTTCATTTTGGAGACCCTCGTCTAGCACAGTGCCACCTGGTGGCCCCTCTCCGCTGTTGCAACAGGACAACAAAACCCGGGGAAGACCACCACCTGGGTGGTGGGCTTGAATACACCCGATATCGACCCCCTGCAAGAAATCAAATGACGCAGAAAGCGAGAGAGAGATTCCTCTTTTTGAGAAATAGCCCACAAATTCCCAAGTTGTATGAAAGCACAGGAAGGATTGATTCTGCGAAGACTATTTTACAAATATCAAAACTATACTCCTCTCCACGCCGGCTCTCAAAATACCTTTTCTATTGTATTTTGTCAGCGGACAAGGATCACTTTTGAGTGGTTAACCACTCCCTACGGAAGCCTTCTCTTTACTGGCTTCTGAAAGCGAGACGGTAAAACGGTTTTCTATTATGTAGCAAATCATGATGAATCATCAATATTATTGATACTTAAGAGTTTATCCGTTCAAATGGCTGCAGCCACCTTGGAAGGGTAATTCCTGCTTTGCGGGGGGGGGGGGGCTGACTCTCACAATGGCTAGCTGGGCGCTCCAGTCCTGGATCCCCGCAGTTCGTGTGCCGGTGAGGAAAAAAAATAAAGAACAAAGTGGCAATTATCCTTTCTTTTTTTTTTTTTCTTTTTTAAAGTACGCTTTGGTAATGACAACAAAAATGTGTGTTTGGTGTGATTTTTTAATTTGTTCACCTTTAAAGTAGATGCTGCTGAATGATTTCCACCCCATCATTATTTGTGGTCAATTCCATTCTAGAAACAGAATAATAGAAGTTCTTTTCTTGCCAGTTTCACCTTTCCCGTTCGGTTTCCTCATGCCATGTGAGCCCCTAATGGATCTTGAAATAAATGCTGTGTTGTTTTGGTTCCTTGTTTGTGGGCACACCTCGGCCAGGGTCCAGCTGTAGTCTGAGCAGTGGGACGCTCGTCCTGCAGGAAGGGCACTGACCCCTCCCCGAGGCTGGTGAATAGGAAGGAAGAAAGGGAAAGGGAATATGTGTTCCCCTTTATGGGGCCTGGAACCATAAGAGGATATTATCTTTTTTTTTAAAGATTTTATTTCTTTATTTGACAGACAGAGATTATAAGTAGGCAGAGAGGCAGAGAGAGAGGAGGAAGCAGGCTTCCTGCTGAGCAGAGAGCCTGATGCGGGGCTCCATCCCAGGACCCTGGGATCATGACCTGAGCCGAAGGCAGAGGCTTCAACCCACTGAGCCACTCAGGCACCCCGAGAATATTATCTTTTGACATGAGCCTCGCTACAGAACGCAAAATCTTCCTGAAACGCCCGAGAGTCAGGAAGTGGGCAGTTCAGGTGGAAAGGGAGAAGGACAACACTGGAAATGGGAGAGGTCCCTAGAACAGGCCAGATGAAGTCCCTTATAAACCTTCCAAGTTTTTAAATTGCAAAGTAAGTACTACAGGACTCATCTTGAATGGTCCAAACTGGGGATTATTCACACAGAGACTGAGAGGAAAGGGCGGACATTGTCAAGACAGTGTTCAGAGTCCTGTAGTCGATGGTGCCTTTTTGACCTCCCTACGGACGCAAGAACCACGATCCATACACACAGCTGAATCGGTGCACGGGAGCCAGTGGGTCCCTCCGGTAAAATTTGGCCGAGGGTCTTATGGGCACTTAGAGAAGTGTAATAACCCACTATGGGGCCTTTCTGGATCTGAGACCCTGGCATTTTCCTTTTGGAATAAAACTGAAAGATCAAGCTTCCTAATCCCTCTTGGACCTATGTTCTGCTGTATTGGGAAAATCACACAGTGGTTTTCTGACTCAGTATGTGAGTAACTTAAATGCTCAGTGGGGTTGCTGTTATGTGGCCTGTCTACCTCTCGTGATGTCACATGACTGGAGGCCACGGCTGCTCCCAGGGCCACTCAGGAAAATTTATTAAACTGCTTTCCGACCGAAAGGGTGACCCAGCACTTATCTGTCATCTCAGTGAATTTCCAGAGACCTGCAAAATGGACGGTGTTTCCTCCCTTGGATCAAATCTATAACTGGGGTTCGGTTACTGATCTAGGTCTTGGAAGCAAATAAATCATGGCTATTACCAATAATATGTTGATCCAAAGGCCAGTACGCAGCCATAAATCTCCATAATCATGGGGAATTGTCAACATTATCTCCCTGTTGGTAAACATTTACTCTGAACTTTAGTTATTTTTTATTTTTATTTTATTTCATTTAGAGAGGAGGAGAGTAGGAAGGGAGAGGGAGAGGGAGAGGGAGGGAGAGAATCTTAAGCAGGTTCCACACCCGGTGTGGAGGCTGACTCGGGGCTCAATCTCATGACCCTGAGATCATGACCTGAGCCGAAATCTAGAGCCTGACACTTGACCTACAGAGCCACCCAGGCGCCCCTAAGCTTTAGTTACATGCAAGATCCCAATGCTCCCCAAACAATATTTGTAAACAAAAAACATGCAACAGTACTAGGTCATAAAGATCATCTCCTTCTCCTTTCAAAATGTTAACTATGATAAATGTTAGGTAGTAATAATGCCTTCTTAGAATCTGAAAGAGTTTGAAACAATTTGGATTTTATAGTTTGGATTTTTAAAAAACTGTCTAGGGAAACAAATTATTACCTTCTTTTTCATTTCAATAAATTTCTTCCCACCAAAAAAAAAGGGGGGGTGGATATTCTTTTTTTTAATTAAATTTATTCATTTTCAGCATAACAGTATTTATTATTTTTTCACCACACCCAGTGCTCCATGCAATCCGTGCCCTCTATAATACCCACCACCTGGTACCCCAACCTCCCACCCCCCCACTTCAAACCCCTCAGATTGTTTTTCAGAGTCCATAGTCTCTCATGATTCACCTCCCCTTCCAATTTCCTCCAACTCCCTTCTCCTCTCTAACTCCCCATGTCCTCCATGCTATGTGTTATGCTCCACAAATAAGTGAAACCATATGATAATTGACTCTCTCTGCTTGACTTATTTCACTCAGCATAATCTCTTCCAGTCCCGTCCATGTTGCTACAAAAGTTGGGTATTCATCCTTTCTGATGGAGGCATAATACTCCATAGTGTATATGGACCACATCTTCCTTATCCATTCGTCCGTTGAAGGGCATCTTGGTTCTTTCCAGAGTTTGGCGACCATGGCCATTGCTGCTATAAACATTGGGGTACAGATGGCCCTTCTTGTCACTACATCTGTATTTTTGGTATAAATACCCAGGAGTGCAATTGCAGGGTCATATGGAAGTTCTATTTTTAATTTCTTGAGGAATCTCCACACTGTTCTCCAAAGAGGCTGCACCAACCTGCATTCCCACCAACAGTGTAAGAGGGTTCCCCTTTCTCCACATCCCCTCCAACAGATGTTGTTAATTTTGGCCATTCTAACTGGTGTAAGGTGATATCTCAATGTGGTTTCAAATTGAATCTCCCTGATGGCTAGTGATGATGAACATTTTTTCATGTGTCTGATAACCATTTGTATGTCTTCATTGGAGAAGTCTCTGTTCATATCTTCTGCCCATTTTTTAATATGATTTTTTTTTTTTGACAGACAGAGATCACAAGTAGGCAGAGAGAGAGGAGGAAGCAGGCTTCCCGAAGAGCAGAGAACCCGATGCGGGCCTCGATCCCAGGACCCTGGGATCATGACCTGAGCCGAAGGCAGAGGCTTTAACCCACTGAGCCACCCAGGCGCCCCAGGCGGGTGGATATTCTAAAATATGAAGTGGTCACAGAGCTGACTTCAAGGTGAGGGTCATTCTTCTCAAAGAGAGCTTTGCACAGTAAAGCGACCTGATGATTACATAAAGCAAAGGACTTTATGTAATGACTTGAAGAGGAAGGATTATGACCCTTGATTATGACCCTCATGTTGGTCTGCCCCTCTGCCCCTCATTTTAATGTATCCTCAGTATCACTGCGTGCACAAAACCATGGGTGGCAGAGTTTGAGCCACAGTGAGGTCAAGGGGAGAGTCCGTCCCTTCAGCGCTGGGAGCTGGGGAGACTGGGGTGCCATGTGGGTGTGAAGCTACTGCTTGCTGTCCCTGCATACATCTTTCTGAGTCACCCCTTTGCTCCAAAAGCTGGGACTTGCCCATGACGCACAGCAATCAACAGAGAAGCCCGTTAGGTGACCATTGGGTGACATCAGGTGAGAACATAAGAGAGGGACTCATCTCTGCGGCTTCCCAACGCCAGTGGGCAAATTTCTGTAGACCGTGCTCTCCTTCCTCAGGAATATTGGGCAGCTGCTCACAAAACATCCAAGAAAGGTTGGAAATTGTTTGCAAAACCAATTTTCTTTACTAAATATGTGTGTTTCTCTTGGGTTATTAAGAAAGAATATTAAAGTCTGGCAGAAAAAACAAATTCAGTGCAGTGCAAATAGGCACTACAAATTGTAATGACTTCTTTTTTCCCTGATTACAGAGTAATTTATGGTCATCATAGAAAATTGATAAAATGGAGAAAAGTGTGGAGAAAAATAAAGATCAACCCAAATTTCAGCATCCGGAGATAACTGCTTTTGCATTATATATATATACATATGTATATCCTTTCTATTTTTGCATTATCCTAAATAATAAGCAGAAGTCCATATATAACGAACAGTTCCTTTATGCCGGCATGCTCCTGAGTACTTGAGTTATACGATCTTAGTTCATTCTTACCAAAACTCATGAGCTACGTGTTATTATCTTCTCCATTTAATATCGGGAAAACTGGAACCTAGGTCGAGATCACACAAAAAGCTAAGTTCCGAACAGCCATCTGCGTGGTCTCAAAATCAGCTCAGAGCAAAAACCACTTGGAGTGTGGTCCAGGGACCATGTGTGAACTGGACGTTCCTGGTCCACGCTGAGATGCGTCTAGACATTGAAGACAAGCCTTTAGAAACGTTCATAGAAGGTTCACGTGTTGTGGCCTCCGCGTGATCAGTGATTCCCTCAATGAAGAGTGTGCAGGTGCTCGACGCACGTGGTGAGGGGCCCATGATGTGACATGCACGCTGGTCACATGGTCAGACCCCTGTTACTCTGCAGTCGATGAGATTTAAAAACAAAGAAAAACCCCGGTCCTGTATCACAAGTGGTTTGCGAAGTTCAGCTCTAAAAACCTTGTTTTTAAATGTAGCTGTTGTTATGACTCAGCTGCGGGGAAGGGAAGCCCATGATCAGGAGGCCGTGGCCATTGAAAAGATAATCTGTTGTACAGGCCATGCCACACGGGAACACACGGGGACGCTCCTGGGTCAGTCAGCAGGCGGAGGACAGGGAAGAAAACACGGGCAAGAGGCTTCCGGTTGATGGTCAGGGGAAGGAAGAGGCGAGTCGGGATTAACAGGTTTAAGATTCAGTGTGTGTAATTTCCGTGGGCTCTGGGGCACAGGGGATGTCCCTGGCTGTCTGGTGTAGGGCCTTGGGGTGATATAGGGCAGGGGGATACTGGCCCAGAGAGTGAGAGCCCGTACAGGAAGTGGGTGGGGTGTGGGTCTGGATTGGCTTGGTTTGCATATGGAAGACACACTCCCCGGCAAAGCCCTCACTCTCTCTGGGATTCATTAGCCCTGGGAGAGCTGTTTCCAAGGTCAGGGAAGGCCCAGATGTCAGCGCATTAGAATAGAAAGATCTGCTTAGTACAGATCATGCCTCCTAGGATGCCTCCCTCGGGTGATAACAAGGAAAGAATGTGGCAAAATAAAGGGCGCTAAGAAACAGGGAAGTGGGGCGCCTGGGTGGTTCAGTGGGTTAAGCCTCTGCCTTCCGCTCAGGTGATGATCTCCAGGTCCTGGGAGCAAGCCCCCCTGCACTGGGCTCTCTGCTCAGCAGGGACCTGCTTCCCCCTCCACCGCCCCTGCAACCCTGCGCCTGCCTCTCTGCCTACTTGTGATCTCTGTCTGTCAAATAAATAAATAAAATCTTAAAAAAGAAAGAAAGAAAGAAATGGAGAGAGAGAGAACTATGACAGTATGAAACTCGGCTGCACGAACAGGTCTTGTACCCGGCATTTCTGCCCAAGACACAATCATCTTAAGGCAGAGCTAATGCAGAGAGAAAAACCCTGCGGTGGTCTTTTCCGACCCCATTGTGGCAGAGCCCGCCTGTTGCCCCTCACATCTGCCCTCCTGTTCTTCCACAATGGGCTTCTCAGCTGAGCGCACCGAAGGCCAGAGCCCCCTGCTGCGAGGTGTAGCCGCAGGACAGTGTTCTGGACCAAGGGGAGTGAGCCCAAGCCCTGTGCCGTAGGCTTCCGGAACTTTCTTTTCTTTTTATCTCTTCCTCCATTCTACCCCTGGGAATCTGGAGGTGATGAGCTATGAGAAAGGGCCTCATCAAAGGGATGGCACACAGGAAAGCTGGAAGGACCTGAATCCTAAAGACTTTAGGGAGCTCCATGGCCAAACCAGCCCAGGCTGCCTACTGGGGGCATTTGCACATGAGAGAGAAACAAACTTATTTTGAAGAAGCCATTGGCCTTGGGGTTTACTTGCTTTACCTAATCCAAAAACGTTCACTGTCTCTTGATCCTTCTGTGGTTTTCCAGTCTACTTTGTCAAACCAGACTGGGGGAACTGGGAAGAGAGGATGACCAACCACAAAGACTCCATGTGGGGTAGGGAGATGTAGAAGAGGACTCCCAATGGGACATTTCACAAGAAGCCTACTTGGGGCCCAGGCCACTCTCCTCCGGCCAGTGCGCTGTGCCAGGATCTGGGCATGTTCACTTTCTGTTAAATGCTGCCATGGCTTTGGAGACTCTCCCATCTGGAGTTTCATTTAGAAATGGTATTTTGCCAAGCATGCTCACCAGTTCATTGGGACGATGCCAACTTCTTGTTGCCGGTGGTCACCAGTATCGCCCTGGAGGCAGCTTGTGCTGATCGTGAAACAGAGCCATTATTAGAAATCAAAGCCTGCAAACTTTCAAAAACATAAATTTATGAAAACAAAGGCCAAACGTGCTCAGAACTCCTCACTTCCTAACTTTATTTTCTACCTTTCACCCTTTCCCGTCCCCTTGAGATGATTCATCTGTTGTACGTATGTGGTAGACATCCATGTCATGGCGGGTTAGGGCACAGCTTCCCAGTGTTTCTTTCAGTGACATGATGGTGGTGGCTTGAAATTGACCGTGGGGGAACATGTATTCATTGAATAATGTGGGACCAGAAGAGGAATAAATCTCCCTACCTCTTGGGAGTTTTCAATTTCATTGAACTGTCATGGAAAATAACATGGAAGAGTGTAGGTAGGGGAAACCTGGCACAGAGCTCAGCTCGGAGACAGGAGAGGCAGAATTCTGCTCTCGGTTCTCAAACTGGCAAACTCTCAAACTAGGTTCTCAAACTAGCAACTGTGGGCCATCTCTTGGTCTCTGGGTCCCAGGGTTTTCCATCTGTAAAAATTCCACAGGACTCCAACCTCCATAAGGGCAGAAACTGTGCCTAGATTTATTCAAGACACGCCATGGTTGAGTGAGTGAAGGGACAGGGGTGCACCCTCTCTGCCCAATGCCCCAGCTCTGAGAATGCAGAGGTCCATGATCCAAACAGAGGCTAGAGAAAGTGACACGAGACAAGACAGAGAGCCGACCAGGGCCAGCTTCCTTAGATGGTCTTGGGGAGGGTCATGCTGGGGTTTGGGCAAAACTGGATGAGCTGATTCAGAGATCCCAGTCGTCATTTCGCTGAAGCACTGTTGAGAGTCATGAGAAGACGCTCCTTTTCATTTATCTCTGCCATCTGACCCTTGACTTCGTGCTTTGGTTCAAAACCATCTCTAATCCTGGCTGAAGAATTTGGAAAAATCCCAGCAAAAAATTGAACCTCTACCCCCTACCCTCTGCTATCACTTCCAGCTCCCCATGGAGCTCATGCCCACGTCCCTCCCAAGGTCTCTTGCAGATAATCCCAGAAACATTTACAGCACTTGCCTGGGTCTATTTCTTTTCTTTCTTCAGCTAATATACAATTTTGCTATTTACAAAAGCTACAAATGGAATGCAAATGTGCCCATTTATTTTCCCATATTGTTATCGTTGGATTCTGATTTTGAAGGGGGAAATGTTGCATTTGTGAGAACATTCAAATTTAGTGTAAATTTAAAAAAGGGAAGGCTGGTTCTCTCAGTTATGGGAGGTACAGAAATACAATAGCCTATTAGTCTATTCCAACTAAGATCTCTATGACTTTACACCCCCCCCCCAGAAGACCCCCAACACTAAGAATCCACAGCTCCTCCTTCAGAGATGATGATAGAGCAAAACTGTTACCACTCTAGTTTTTTCTCAAACACTCTAAATGGCTTTCCAAGAGAGTTCAAGGGTGGTTCAGTACCGGGTCTCAGAATTTTGGATAAAAAAAAATTATTATTTATTGTTGAGGTTTTTATTGAAAGATTGGGTTAAAAGGACTGGTTTCTTCTGTGTGGACAGATGAAAATTGAAATTCACGATTACGGTCTCACCAATGGTGGAGGGTGGGCAGTGAGTGAAGATAAATTTGTTTCCCTAATCTTGGCGTACCAGAATGAAGAGGGAGTCAGTAAAAATCAAAGGTGGTGCCTACTTACAACTCCATTTAGAACTGTGCTGGAGAGGACCTTGGCATTCGCATAATCCCAGAAGTCCCCAAGGCTCAGAGGGGGCCACCTGCCTTAAAATTCCCTTTCTGCCCACAGAGGTATCTTGGGCAATGGAGACCCTTCTGAGCCTCAGTTTCCTCCCTAGTAAGACGAAGATGATGGTACCTGTGTAAAGGATTGCCAAGAGAAGTCTTTATCACCCCCCAAGAAGCAGTTCAGATGAAAACACTCCGTATCTGCGGTAAGAAGCGTGGAGAGGTTAGTTGATGTGTAAATGATACACACAGTTTTTGGGTTTTCGGGAATTTCAATTCTGGGTGGGGGTCCCCACTCTTGAGGTCAGCAGCTGGAAGGAGAAACACACCTTTAGTCAGAGTCAGAGATAAGGAAGGGCTGCCTGATTCTGGGCCCTGCAGAGTTCCCTGCTCCTCCCACCCCATTCATATGAACCTCCCAGAGCCATGTCAGTCGCCTGAATAGCTAATCTACTCTATTAATTTGAGTTAAAATGTTAATGGGTGGTAATGACTTGTAATTTGCTGCCACTCCCATATAACCCTTGTATTTTAACCCAAATACTCAATAATGTAACCTAAAGAAGCGATTACTCTTTCTTAGAAAGACCAACGCAGGAAAAGGGACTTGTTTGAATAGAAAGGACAGGAAGAGTGGAGGGACCTGGGGGGCTGAGCCAAGTGTGTGTCCACGTGTCCATTTACACAGCATCAGCAGACGTGACACTTGCTGCCAATTCAATCATCTTCCCTCTTTCCAGACCCCAGGAACAAACTCGGTTTTCACAGACAACCTCGAGGCAGTGGCCGTGCACAGACCACCATAAAAAGGAGCTGGCCCATGTGGAAGCAGATGCAAGTGGTGTTTCCAGACAGTGTCCTGTGGTCAACTTTCACGAGAGTCCCTACCACTCTCCAAGTAAAAGCCCATCTCAGTGGCTCTCAGTGCAAGGATTACATGTTACAAAGCTCACTCTCTCCCAGCAGGTGTACTTGATGGATTTGCTCTATGGGGGTCTGGTTACAAGGATTTCTGTAGAAGGGATGGACGGGTTCAACAGCTTCCACGTTTCCTGTCCACTCAAAATGACTCTTCTCAAGTGAGTCCAAAGAAGGGAGACCCTGAGCCTGGGATGACCACTGGGTCACCTAAAAGGAGATGGATACACTCTGTTGTAACAGTAGCAATTTTGATGAGTTTAGGATGAGAGCAGTCTCTCCGTGATGGCCACAGTAAGAGCTGGTAGAGAAACAGAGAGCAGCAAAGAGACAGGCCAGCTCGTTTCTTGCTGCTCTCTTGTGTGGTCTTATTCATCAATTATAAGCTATTCGGGAGACCATAGCTGTCCTGTAGCTTGCTCACATCCCGTACCATAATTACATGTCTTCCTTCTAAACCATGAGCCACTAGAGGGCAGGAAATGCTTCTCTCTTTCCCTCTCTCCCCTTCTATCTCCCTCTCTCTCTCTCTCTCCTCTCTTTGTAGCTCTAGCCCCAAGCACAGAGTGTCTAGCACAGGGTAAGTGCTCAAAAAACATGTTGAGTAATGGAATCAATGAATGAACAATTGAAATATGGAGCAGTGTAACAGGTGCGCCCTGTTCTTAACCTCTCTCTGTTCTGATATCACAACCATCCAGAAAAACAAGACAAAAACAACAAATACAATTCTACCACTCCTTAACCATCCATGAAGTAGGACAAGGGAAAGACCAAGGCACTAAGAAAACTTGGAGATGTGATGGTTAAGCCATGTGGCCAGCCACATTGATGGTAAACCCTCCTTTGATGCCCGTTACCACCTCTAATGGACCGGGAGTCAGACATCCAACAGTACTCAACCTCACAAAATCTCACTCCAAGAAGAGTAAGTGGTATTCTGGAGGAGCTCCCCGTAGGCATGGAGGTGCACAGATTTTGCGAGGGGCTCGAAAAGAAATGAAGTGCTGTCATGGGATTGGTACACCCCTCTTCTGGGGAAAAGACATCTGTACCCCATGCCCAGAGCTTTCCCCCTTTCTCTGGAGTGCTTCCCTCTCCTGCCCTCCGGGCAGGGTAACGGAACTCCTCCTACAGGGAAGATCTTATCTTGGCTTCCAGGGTCAACAAGAGCCCTCCAGCAGCTCCCCTAGCTTGGAAGACTTCCTCCTGTCCTCCTTCTTACACACAAAGAGGCAGGAGGATCCTGGGCACGGGCAGCCCTCTTACCTCCCCAAGGTGCCCCTGAAGGGACTTAGCCACTGACATCCCCCTCCTCAACCCTGGTGAGAACTGGCTCTGTGTGGGTGGTCCTGGAGGAAACAGCCAGTCTGCACCATGGCCCTTTCATTCCGCAGTCCTTTTCAGGCCATTAGGATACCCCATATCACTTCTTGAACAGGACCCTTTTCCCCAAACTCGGACCTCAAGGACCCTTTCATAAACCAGATGATCAGTTCTGGGAAGTTACATTTCCTGATTTGAGGATTGTTACAATTAGTGCAAGAAAAAAAAAGGTAATTATCTAATTCCAGTAAAACTTAATGGGGCCCTTCCCAGGCTAATGGTTGGTGCAGAATGTAATTTCAGTTAAATTGTCTAAGGCTGGGGAAGCGAAAAATATTCGGCTTGGGGGGCACTACCCCTTATGGGAGCCATAATTTCTAGCAGGCCTTTAGATCAAGACAGGAGCCTCCCCCCGACCCCGGGGTGGGGGGAGGGCGGGTACTGATTTTGCTGGGAGAGGGCAAAAGCTGGAGAGGGAAGCCCAGCCCGGATTCAGAAGGGCCAGGGCAGAGGCTGGGCAGGGCCGACGCTGAGTCTGCCATTGTGGGTAGAGCAGCCGCTCCAGCAGGAGCCCAGAGTTCTAGCCAAGACTGCGCGACCTCAGGCAACTCAGGGAGCCTCTCCGGATCCAGTCTCTCGGTTCTATCAATGGTGACCAAGATGACCGCCCGGAGGGGGTGGTTTCTAGGGGCCTGAGCACCTCGCCCACAGATTGCAATCAGCATCTCCGCTGAAGTTGGCCTATCTTGGATATCTCTTCTCTCCTCCCCTTCCCCCATCACCCCTCCTAATTCGTCAACTGCTGAAACATCTGCCTGGTTGAAACCGCCTCCTCGCCGAGCGCTGGGGACTGTCCCCAGGTGTAGGTCTTTGTGTCGCCAAAACTTTGCGAGAAAGCGAGGGCGCTGGACAAAGAGCGAGCGCGGGAGGGCGTTTGCCAGCCGGCTGGGGACGCCGGGCGGTGCGCACTCTTGCCGGGGCTCTGCTCGGTACCCGGACGCCCGCGGTGCCCCGAGCCCAGCCGCCCTAGGCGGAGAGTGGCGGGTTCTGGCCACATCCCAGCGCCCTCGGGGACTGAAAGAAGCCAGGCGGGAGGAGCAAAAGCGGATGGCTGGACCTAGGAGTTGACTAGGGTGGGAGGAGGCGAGCAGAGGCGCGGAGCAAAGCTGTCAAACTGCACTCGGAGCCCCGCGCGGGGCGGAGGAGGGAGGGGAAGGGAAGGGGAGGGGAAGAGGAGGGAGGGGAGAGGAGGGGCGGGCGAGAGCGAAGAGAGAGCGAGCGGGCTCGCCGCGCCTGAGCAACCCCTGTCTGCCGCTGTCGCCGCCGCCGCCGCTGGCCCGCACTCGCCCGGAGCGCAGGGTGTCTGCCCCGCTGCGCGCCGCGCGCGGAGGCTCCGGCGCCTTCCGCTGCGCCCTCCAGCCCCCGCTCCTCGCGCCGGCCCGCGCGGGTCCCGGCGGGCGCGAACCCACCATGCAGCTGCAGTTCCGGAGCTGGATGCTGGCTGCGCTCACGCTGCTCGTGGTCTTCCTCATCTTCGCAGACATCTCGGAGATCGAAGAAGAAATCGGGTAAATAGCTGCACCCGGGCCCGTGCAGAGCCCTGGCGGGATCTCTCCCACCCCGGTACTCCGCCCCCCACACCCGCTTTGTGTGCGCCGCGCCCCCCTAACGCTCAGCTGGAGAAGTGGGGGGAAGGTTTTGGCCCGGGGAGGCGGTGTCGGGGGACCGGGACGGTTTGGGGCGCGGAGCATGGGGGCGCGGCTGCCGTGGGGTGTCCCCAAGCGGGGAGCACGGGCAGCCTCCAGCTGGCCCGCGTCAGGGAGCCGACTCGCCTACCCTACCCCCCTTCCCTAGCGTGTCCGCTAACGATGTCGCCGGGGTCGAGGGAGGGCGCCGGGGAGTGTCTGGGGTGGGCGGAGGGGCCGAGAGTGGAGGAGGCAGGAGTTTCTTTGTCTCCAGCTCGGCCGCTTTCTCGCCTTGGCAAAGTGGGCAGGGGGCGCGCGGGGATCTCTGCGCTGGGGGAGGGGATCCCCGGGTTGGAGCGGAGGGCGGGGGCTCTGCGCTGGCTCCCTGGAAGGGGAGTGTCCCCAGTACCTACCGACTGGCACACGCTCCTCCCGCCCGCCCGGGAGCCCGGCCTTGGGGCGCCGGCTGGTACCGCTAGAGGCGAAGCGCGCGGGGCTGGGCTGAGATTCTCTCCCTCGCCTGGCTTTGGACGCTCAGCTAACCCCACGGCGCCCCCTGCGCCCACGGGTTCCCGTGCGCTCTCAGCGCGGAGACGGAGACCTTTCGGGAAAGTCTGTGTTGCCGCGGGGTCGTCTTCGGGGGCCCCCAGGAGCGCCGTCTCGCCCCGGCTTCTCTCCCGATCTCTCCAGAGGTGGGGCGGGACCGCGAGCCCCTGCCCTGGCGCGGGACTTCCAGGAGTGCTCACTTGCGGCGCGGGACGCACCCGCTGTCGGGCGGGGAGGCTGGGACTCGCGCCCCGCCCGGCAGCCTCCCCGCACGCTCCGCCGGGTCTCTCTGCTTCAGCGCCACAAAGAGCGTCCAATCCGCGGCGGGCAGGTGGGGAGGCAGCTAGGGTTCTGAGGGGCCCTGAGGAGAGCTTCCTGGCCCCGGGCTGGGAAAGGGTGAGGTCGCCGAGGGGGCAAAATGTCCCCTTCTCCTTGGGGCTAGAGCCGAGCCTGGCGCCCTAGTCGAGGCCCGCGCCGCGTGCGCCCCCTCCTTTGTCCCATTTGTTTCATTCATTATCAGCTGGAGTTGAGGGCCCGCTAAGCGGACAGGTCCCAGGGAAAAGGAAATGACAGGATCCCAAGGCCCTAAGGACCCAAACCTGGGGCAGGCGCCACTTCCTGCCCTCTCCTTTTCTCCCGGCCCCTTCCCCATCTCAGAAACCAAAGAATTCCTTCTGTGAGCTCCACGACCTTTCATGAACCCCTCTGCCAGCCTCCTCCTCTTCCTCACCCTCGGTTTCCCCACGAGCTCCGAAAACTTTCGCAAATACTGTTCCGTTAATACGTGACGTGCTCCCACGCAGAAATAGAGAAATACGTTACTTTCCATAGCTGTTTGCCCCCAAAAACAGGGTGGGAGAGGAAAGCGGGCAAGCCAAGTCTTAGATGATGGATGGCCCGGTGGGGAGGGCCTTCCTCTCGGTTCTCCCTCCCTTCTCCCAGCTGTGGGCTCTGCTTGGCCCAGACCACTTGCTGACCTTGACAGGTGAGAGGGAAGGACCAGCAGCTGCCCATTGTTCTGCTATAGAAACACAAGAAGTGCGGAGCCCATTCAGGCATCCCTGGCTTATCCACTCACTGAACTTTGAATAGCTTCTACATGCCAGGGACTTTTAATTTTTAAAATGCAATCAGGAAATCACTTTGCACATAATGCTTCACTTTCCTGCCAAATGCTTTACAGAACCCCCAGCGCCCCCAATACCACCCCACATCAGGTTATTTCAACAGGGTATCCAGGAATAAGCTCCTAGGCCAGAGCTAAGAAGGGCTTTTACCTATATATTTAAAGCCCAGGGCTCCTCTGCTATGCCCCGGGACCTGTTTCATTGGGAAGGGGAGTATCTGTTTGGGCTGACGCTGGGAAAAATTGTCAGACGGGTCAAATGTGTAATCTTCTGGGGCATCACCCCTCCTTCCTGGTGTCCCTGTGCTCAGGCTGATCCCCAGCTAGTCCCGTTTTGACCCAGGCTTGAAACATCTCCCCCACTCCCTCCCTCCCCCAGTCCCTACTCCCAATCTGTCCCACACCTGTTTAAGGGGAGGGGAGGCATATCTGGGATTTGCCATGGCTGGAGGAGAAAGGGTATCGGGCAGAGGACCAGAATCCCAACAGGTGTGATGTCTGCTTAGAGGCTAGGTTCCAAGCTCAGTCACTTTAATCCTTGGAACCACCCCAACTTTGAGTGGTCAGCCAGGGCTCAGTGGGTTAAGGGCCCTGGCACAGTGGCCAGTGACGGGTGCCAGGAGCAGAGCTCTGTCTTCCTCATCTTATTCCTTCCTGGGAGACCTGGACACATATTCAAGACCATGGTGCCACTGCCCCAGCCATGCCCGTGCTTCCCCATCTTGATCTCGACCCGCTCCAGGGATGGCTGTTTGTGGAAGGGAAGACCCCACGGTGTTATTAGGAAGGGAAGAAGGAAGGCATTTCTTTCTGGACTAAATAGCCAAGGATTAAGGAATGAAACCGAATGAGGGAAGAGAATTGCACATGCATTGTGTGGTGGAACACAAGTGAGATACACTTTTTTTAAGCTCTTGTATCCCTTTCTTCTGAAATGAAGCTTTTGGTACGGTAGCCTCAGAGGTCCTGTCCTGCACAAGGAATACAATGGGTTACGAGGGGCAGGTTTTTCTTCCTGAAGCTTTTTCTGAGAGACTCGTTTCTTTTCCTCCGTGATGCTTTTCAACTTCTAACTTGCTTGCTTGTGGAAATGCCTCCCTGGGGCCAAGAGGGAAAAGGAAAGGTAGAAAGATGAGTTCTAAGCAAAGCACTCTAACAAAGAGTGAATTCAAATTCTACATCAGACATTGGGTGGGGCTTTGATAAAACAGCTCCCAACAATTCATGTGGTGCCCCAATTTTTAGTCCAAGTTGTAAGCTAAAATGCTTCTTTCTGATTGTCCCTTGAACTTTAGTCTTGAGGGTAACCTACAACAGAGGCATGACTCTCTTGCCCACCAAGATGTCCCCAAATCCAGTGCACAGAGACATTCAATAAACTTCTATTGCACTGGCCCAGTGATGGGCACATATAGCATCTTTGGGCAAAGCAGACACCCACAGATCCTTAGGATGGGAAGGGTGTGTGAGGTTCCCCCCCCCAGGAAACCTCCCCTTTTTTTTAAAGTTAGTGTAAATTTGACCCTGCGAAACAATATCACTTATCCAATATCACACCCTGACCTGGTAAAGAGAGGACAGGCCTGCACAGGTCTCCTTATTTGCAACCCAATGCCCTCATCCCTGAATGAGTTCCCTGAACATAGTCTCTAACTTCAAAGAAGATAAATAGTAATAATAGTAATAATCACGATAATGGTGAAAATGAAGGTGATGATGGTCATTAGCATTTATTGATTTATTGAGTGCTGGCTCTGAGCCAAGAGCCATTCCAAGTGCTTCATTGATATGAACTCACCTTTTTGTCATGGCGACACAGTGGTCACCTCCCCAGGGGCAACAAGACCTCCTCCTGGTCAAACTCTGTGTGCCAGACACTGGGCTCATCGCTTTAAAGTACTACTCTGCTCAATGCTACTGTATCTCTTTAAGCTAGGTGCTGTGGCTATCTGCAGATTGTCAGTGAGGAAACTGAGACTCAGAGAGGTTTGGTGATCAAGCAAGGGACCCTAGTTCTGTAAGAAGCCTCGTTGACTGCCCTGTCCTCTGGGTTCTTTCACGCTGCGGTAATACCGCAGAACGGGTCTCAGAACTTCACTCATTTCCCAGGGATGTTGCACAGGCCCAGAGTTTTCCTAAGACCATGGTCTGGCCTCAGCAGCTTGCAAAAAGGGAAGGTAAGTGAAGGAGACTGTGGGAAGGACAGAGAGCTCGTCTCCCCGAAATGCCCCTTTGGTCCCATCAAGTTCAGTGTGATGCCAGAGGACAGATGATGGCACTCTCTGTCCCCTGGCTGGCCAGGCAAAGTCATGGGCCACAAGCAGGAGCATCCTAGACTCACAGGTGGGACCTTGGGCTGAAGCTTCTGGAGGGAAAACTCCTATCCATTTGCAAATCTGATTTAGATGTCACTTGAAAGAGAATTCTGACGTCTACACACCATGTATGATTGGGCGTCTGGGGGCCTGGAGCAGGCTTGATAGTAGAGATATTTCACAGTGGGTCCCTGTGAGCACTGGCCTATTGGCATGGACATCTGACTGGTCAGGACAGATGCCATCCAGTCACCCTGGTCAGGAGTCCCAGTGCACCCCAAGCAGACATCAGACCACAACTGCAGAGAATTAAGATGAGGAGCAGGCTAGCTCTGGTCTTTGGCTGTGACCAGGTCTGCAAGGAGGCAGCCACTGCGGCCATCTGCCAGGAGTGAGGTGAGGTGCACCTTTTGGTCCTGGATGAGTCCAGGCTGATGTGAAAGAAAACGAGCTCGTCTTTGAGTCCTGAAGCGCAGGGACCTTGTCAGAAGAATACATATTTGCTCAAGACGATGTAATCTTTTTTTCTTTTTTCTTTTTCTTTTATTTATTTATTTATTTATTTTTGGTAAAAGCTCATTCTTCTTCCCAATCCTGATGTACTTCCCTCTCGTATAAACATGACTGGAGGATAAAATAGGAGAGAAGGCTCTGGTTTTTAACTCACTTGCCCAAGTCCTGTTGCCAACTGTTCCTAGCATCAAATTTAAATTGTAAATAGATATCCATCTTGGAAACCAATTCACCACTCAGGGCCTCTTTCCCCCTTATAAAGCAGGGTTGCTAGGTTTTAAAATTGTTTAGGTTTTACAAATTGGAGATGTTGTAAATTGCAAATTATAAATACTTCTCAGAGAGAGTAGAATTCTAGAAAGGCTCCCATGCTCTGAGCGCCGTGTGCAAGGTATTACATAATCTGGCCCCATCCTCCTGTTTCAGCCTCCCTGGGCTCTAGCCATTCTGTTTTGCTCACAGTTTCCTGGAATGAGCCATGACTCCATGCCTCCGTGCTTTTGAACACATTTGTCTTCCTTTCAGGAAAAACCTCTTTGCACACCCTATCCACCCCCCCGACTCCCACCCCACGCTCTGCTACCTTCCTCTGACTTCACCATCAAGGCTAAGGTCTGGTCGCACTTCCTCTGTAAAGCATTGCCAGGGCCCAGACCCTCCTTGGACAGTCTGGGGTGGCCGTCCCTCCTGTGTTACCCTTAGCACGTGGTCATGGCAGCATCTACACCCATGGAGATGGGCTCAGCAATTCTGTTTTATTTCTCCCTGCCCCCAGCCCCTGGTGAGGAGCATATGACTTAGTGCATGAAAGCCATAATATATTTTTCTGGACTAGATGTGGCCAAAATAAGCTTTCAGTCTTTCTGCCCCCAAAGGCCTATACTATTTTTTTTTAAGATTTTTATTTATGTATTTGACACAGAGAGAGAGCACGTGCAAGCACAAACAGGGGGAGAGGGAGCGGGAGAAGCAAGCTGCCTACTGCGTGGGGAACCCGATGTGGGGCGCGATCCCAAGACTCTGGGATCAGGACCTGAACCGACTGCAGTCGCTTCACTGAGTGAACCACTCAGGGGCCCCTATACTATTCTAATAATAGGCAAACACCCTCTGCTTACTTGAAAGGTCCTGCTTTTCCACTTTGCCTGCCTTCTGTATCCGACACGGAGCACACAAGCTCAGTCAAGGGCAAGGGCGTTGTTCATCATCTTGGAATGTCGGAGGCCGGCCAGTGGAAAAGCCCTTCCTCGTTTGTAAAAGTAGAGGACTTAGCAGTTCTGTTTCCAGCTGCCAGTTCAGATAAAAACCAAAGCTGTCAAGACCCACCCCATGCCCCTGTTCAGCCTCTTATTCTCCAGGGAACCCTTTTCAGCCCTCCAGCCCCCAGTCACCATCCTTTTGATTGGACAGAGAGGGCCAGCTCTGTCTGTCTTTGTCACCTTCATGCTTTCATACTGGCCTTAAGAGCAGACTTAACCAGGAGCCAACTGTTTCCTTCCAAGGGCTGGTCCCCAGAAAGGATGCTGGAAGTTGCGTGTTTGACACATTGAGAGAGTAAGAAACATGAGGTCGGGCCATTGGGGTTGCAGGGGGGGCGTTTCACATCAGGTGGCCGTTTCCTGCCAAGGGGTGGGGTCCGTGCATTTCTCCAAGAGAAGCCCCAGGGCGAGACACTTGGGTGCCATCTGCGTCCAGGAAACCCATCTCCTGTGTCTGAATGACTGCCGGTCTGGGGCTTGTCCTTAAGTGTTGAGATTAGTCACTCTCCTGGGTGGCAGCTGGGCTGGTTTTAAATTCTCCCCAGTGGCCTGCAATCCGTCACTCGGCTAGGAAGCCGCCCCGGTGTCCTGACGGGACCTGTTTGTCCCAGCGTTTTCTCAGCTTCAGCTGTCACAGACTTCACGGGGGTGAAGGGAACCGCTCCATCCGGGGAGAGAGCAGTGGCCGTGACCAGCCATGTATCCGTGTTCCACGCCAGGAGCTGCTCCTCCCGGCACTTGTCCACTTGGAATCCTGATTCGCTGCTCTCCACTCTGAGTCCCGCTCCACAGACTGTGTGTGTGTGTGTGTGTGTGTGTGTGTGTGTGTGTGTGTGTGTTCCTAAATGGCTCTGCAAGGAGGCTCATGCTTTGTCGGAGAGTTTCCCCAGCACCTTTTTTGTTCTTCCTGGGAGAACCCAGAGCCCCCCATCCTGCCAATCAGCCGTACCTCCCAGTCCCTTTTTGAGCCTCAAGGCGACCAATTTTCCTCCTCCTCTGGCCTCTTAGTCAGCGGCTGGGGGATC
The DNA here is from genome assembly GCF_009829155.1 of Mustela erminea. NCBI lineage: Eukaryota > Metazoa > Chordata > Mammalia > Carnivora > Mustelidae > Mustela > Mustela erminea. The sequence goes on from NC_045618.1 coordinate 10,863,929, forward strand.
AAAATGACCCTGAGGCCAGTGGTCCCCAAGGCTGATCCGCAGAAGGCCAGGGATCCAAACGGGGGAAGAAAAGAAAGAAGAAAAAGTAAAAGCCCAACGTACACGTGATGATTATGCTGGTTGGGGTTGCCGGCTGCCTTTCCTGAGACTGACTCTCCTTTATTGTGAGGTGGTGTTCTTTTTTCCTGTGGGGTAGAAAGGCGTCCTCTCTTTCCTGAGAGAGAGTGATGGTCTTCCGTGGCCGAAGAGGTTGGTGGCCCTGTGACTCCCCGATGCTACCGATGTTACCGATCCTGAAATCTAACAGTCTGGGTCTGAGTTTGCCTTACCAGCAGAGGGGGTCGCTCCCCGAAGCACAGCTTCTCTCCTCACACATCCTTTCCTCTCAGAGGCCAACGCCACCGAGAATAACGCATCACTCTGGGGTGCCTGCTCTGCGCCGAACGATACTCGAAGCCCATTAGCCTTCTTCGTCCCTGCCCCGTCAGCAGTCCCGGGAAGTCTGTGCCGCTCTGTCCTCCATTGCGCAGAGGAGGAAACCGAGGCACAGAGCAGTTAAAGAACACGACCAAGGTCACACCGCTAGTGAGCTGCAGAGCTGGGATGTGAACCCAGGCTGCGGGAAGCAAGGAGAATGATCCAGAAACCACGTACTGAATGGCATCCAGTGGGGGAAATCTGCAGGAGGCTAACGCTGGGAAACATGAAGGTCTGTGAGGAGCAGCGGTGCTGAGAGCGAGCTCCGGGGCCGTGTGCTAGCGCCCGGCTGGGGTGGCATCCTGGCAGCCTGTGGGCCGATGCCCCGTAGGGCGGCCGGCTCCGAGTCACCTGTTGCACAATGGTGCCTCCCCCAGGCCCCTGCTTGCCCTCACCGAGTCTCCTCAGAATGGCTCTGGAGCGTGGCCTCGTGCAACCGTCTCATTGCCAGAGAGATGGACACACACTGAAGGAAGAGGAAGACAACACAAGTGATTAAGGCCAGGAGGAATTTCTTGCTGGGGAAAGGCAGAAGGGCTGGTGCTTCCAGTTCCCTCAGGCTGGGAGGGGCCCTTTGAGGAAGGAAGGAAGGAAGGAAGGAAGCAAGCTGGCAGGGACAGGACAGGCTAGAGCAGGGAGGAAGTATGTGCCCAGGGAGCCCTGTTTTCCAGCGACAGACACGTGCCCACCATTCTGCTGGGGACCCCATGGCTCACTCCCTTAACCCCCACAGCCACCCGGTTTGCCTATGGGCAGATGAGGGCAGGAGAGGGTCCAGGATTTGCTAAGGTCACACACGCGGGAAACTGAGGCACTGGACTCCTAGGCAGGTTTGCCTAGGCAGGCCCGTGCAGGCCTTAGCTACTTTCAGGAACTGGAATTATGGGGCTGCTGCTCCTATTCCGACAGCTCCCTAGGCCTCTTCTGTATCCTCTGTACCACACAGAGGGTTTGGAAAGGGAAGCTGGGGACATCTGAGACTGCAGGGAAGGCTCAGGGCAGGTCAGAGGAGCGCCCCAGACACAGTGGTGGCCGCTGCCCTGGGGTGCCCCATTTCAGTGGATGCTGAGGAAGGGGCGGCCACACTCAGACTCTGCCCAGGGAGTCGTGGGCTTGTGCTGTTAGTTCCCCATCTCCGATTTCCAGAACAAGAACGTTGGCGGCGCTCGGAGGAGCGATACCCAGGATTAATTCACACCTTCTCTCTCGGTAAATGCCAGCATGGCTTAAATAATGAAGGGAGGAGGCATACGGTCTCCGGAGAAAATGAGCTGGTAAATGGATAGGGCCGGGGACTTTCAATTGCTCCCGGAAGAAGCAAAGCCTCTCCGGTGTGCCCCGGGGGCTCAGTCAGTGAAGCATTTGCCTTCAGCCTCGGTCCTGATCTCCGGGTCCTGGGTTCGAGTCCTCCGCGGGAGCCTGCTTCTGCCTCTCCCTCCGCCTGCCTCTGCGCTTGCTTGTGCGCTCCCTCATGCTCTGTCAAGTAGATAAATAAAAGCTTTAAAATAAAGAAGAAGAGGGAGAAGCAGCAAAGCCCTTCCAACCACACCTCCATGGTTCCCAAAACTTGGGAACTGACACTCAGAGGACTCTGTATGACATCTGACTGTACCGGGGTCCACAAGGAGAAGCAAAGAGAAGGGCAAGTTGGAAACCCCTGGGGGGGGGGGGGATACCTCTTAGGCCGCTGTATTCAAGGACAGAACCACGGTGGGCCAGCCTCCAGCGTAGAACCAGCCAATCTCTGGAGCCCCTTCCCCACCCTGTCTGGTGCCGCATTAGAGTAAAGCTCTAACCTCCACCGGTGTCAGAATAACTCACTTAGGTCTTCACTGTTCATTTCTCCCAGCTGCCAGCGCAAGGGTAACAGTGGGAAGATTGAGGCTCTCGTGTCTGGAGAAACACTACCTGTGTGACCTCAGGCAGGTGACATCACCTCTCAGAGCCCCAGCTTGCTAATCTAAATAACGGGGTTAATAATATCCGACTCACAGTGTTCCGAGGGTTAAATAAAACACACATCATGGGAATGAAAAATTGTGCCGCATGATGGGAATCAGTATGACGGTTCTTCAAAAAATTGGAAGTAGAATTACCATAGGATCCAGCAATCCCACTTCTGGGTGTGGGCCCAGAAGAATTGAAAGCAGGGGCTTGAGCAGGTGTTTGTACACCTGTGTTCAGTAGTATTTGCAGTAGCCAAAAGATGTCCAAGGATACATGAAAGGGTAAGTTATGTACGGCATATAGTATGAGGGAATGTTATTCAGCCGTTAAAAGGAGGGACACTCTGGGGAACCTGGATGGCTCAGTGGGTTAAGCCGCTGCCTTCGGCTCAGGTCATGATCCCAGGGTCCTGGGATCGAGCCCCGCATCGGGCTCTCTGCTCAGCAGGGAGCCTGCTTCCCCCTCTCTCTCTGCCTGCCTCTCCGCCTACTTGTGATCTCTGTCTGTCAAATAAATAAACAAATCTTAAAAAAAAAAAAAAAGAGGGACATTCTGACACAGGCTACAACATGGATGGACCTTGAGGACATTATGCTAAGTGCAAGAAACCAGTCACAGAAAGATAGATACTGAACGATTCTACCTCCATGAGGTGCCGAGAGCCATCAAATTCCCAAGACAAAAAAGCTGAATGGTGGTTGCTGGGGCTAGGGGCGGAGGCAGCGACTATTTAAGGCCTACGGAGTTTCAGCTTTGTGAGAGAGAAGAACTCTACCGATGGGTCGCACAACGTCCTGAATGCACTTAACACTAGTGAACTGTACAGTTAAAAATGGCTAAGGTGGGAGGTTTTATGTGACGTGGACTTTAACCACAATGAAAAACACGCATACAGATGCAAGCTGCCAAAACGCACCGGGCAGGTGCTCAAGGCACATTGATTTATTTTAAGTGGGCAGTTACGGTCTTAACCAAGCAACATCCGTGGGAGTGTTCTTCAATTCAAGAAATAATATAGTACGAAAAAGCATGGTGGGGAGGAAGTCAAGGGAGAAAGGGGAGACGGAATGCAGAGCTAGACTTACAGAAATACGACCACTTGCTGGAGGGGCCCGAACACCCAGCATCTGGGATTTGGAATTGTGGGAAGCGCAAACACGTAATTTCTTTGTGGCATTCTGTAAATACCTGCTGGGCTGCTGGCTGGCCTGTCTAAGTTCAGCGGGAGCAGCGCAGGCCTCGTGGAAAGCAGGGAATGGTGGAAGGCGTAAGGCGGGGAAGGGGATAGACAGCCCAAACCACCCTCCCGCCACATCCAGTTCCCTAGCTGCCCCTTGCCTTACCAGCTGCATCCCAGTAGCCTTGGTTAGTGTTTTGGGGTCAATGGTGAATCTGAATAAAGAAGAGAGCCCCAAATGCTAACCCCCAGAGATTTGGCTCTCTCTGGCCTAGGGAAGCTGGGATACAGCTGTCTCCCTCGCTTTTAGGCTCAGGCCACACAGTTCCGCTAACACAGGAGGAATGAGGGAGTGCCGTGGATTGCAGGGGCAGGGAATGCGGAAGCTGTGGGTCAGCATCCATAAGAGCTGTAAGATACAGTACCAGCCCCAGGCCAGAGTTTCTGACTCCGCAGATCTGAGTGCGGTCTGAGAGTCCAAATCTCAAACAAGTTCCAGGTGATCTGTTACCATTGGTCCCTCCAAGGACCACATTTGGAGAACCATGGGGCTAGAGCCTTGTCACTCAAAGGGTGGTCTTTGGTCCAGCCACATGGCATCATCTGGAGTTTTGGTAAAAATGCAAAATCTTGAGCCTCACCCCAGAACCATACCTAATGAAATTGAATCTGCATCATTACAAGATCCAAGACCCCAGGTGATTTGCATGCACACTCGCTCCACTGGTAGGTATAGCTGGTTTCCTGGCCTTCTGCAGAGCCCCAGCCCAAGTCAGTGAGGTCGGACCATCAGACCAGGGGAAACTTGTTGTAGGATCCCTGTTACTTGTCACAGAGTTGGCCTAGAGTTACCCTCGAATGGATGTCAGAATAACTTGCTAATAGTTATTCTTAGAGCCACTTGCCGGATGCCTGTGTAAGCACCAGGAGCTTTTCAAACATTATTTCACACATTTATTATAAAACCCCAACAAAACCCACTTTGTGGAGAGGTAAACTGAGACTCCAGTAAAGTAACTGCTTCCTAAACACAGAGAAAGAGAACTGAATTTTCTCAAGGTCTAGCTGGCCATTATCCGGGTGCTGGAGATTTAGTCTCAGAGATTAGCCTGCTTCCCTCTCTCTGCCCCTCTCCCAGATGAGGCCCGAGACAGGAGGCAAGAAAAGGAGAAATCCCAACCAAGGGTGGAATTGATCTATGAAATCAGTCTTCAAGGAGACTGCAGTATGTCTATACCAGAAACAACCTCGTCCCTGGGCTATAGCACAGGATCGAAATTTCTGGAGAAGCTGGGCAGCGAGGCCATCCTTGGCTGGATCATTAAGCCCCACTCATGAACTTGGCCGGGATGTGGTCATTCACACAGGAAAGGCCCCCCTTTTCTAGCTGGTATCTGCAGTTACAGACCCCTGGGGTTCCTGGTTTTCTGGGTGGTTTTGGTGGCCTACCCAGACTACGGTCTCATCCCAAACTGTGCTCTGTTATAGAAAGCAGAGGAATTAAGGTGGGGGAGGCCACTGGGGGTGATCAAAGGCAGGTAAAAGAAAGCCATTAGAACCAACCTGCTCCTTCAGGTAAAGACAGCCTCTGGGCAGGCTGGTAGCCAAGAATTTAATTATATTTATTCTTGCCATTATTTTCTATTTAAGGGCAAGGGATATTGGTATTCTATTTATGGCACTGATATAAAGATTCCTTTTATGATAAATTCATTTAAGTTTGTAAAGAAAAGTATTAAGTCAATAAAGTGCAGTTAGCAAAACCCCTGAAGGAAGATCCAGGAAAAGATTGACGTCTGTGCTGTGATGATACACTAGCCTTACTTCTTCCCCGTGATCATTATCTGCCCCTTTGGTAGCAAAGCTGTGACAATCCTTGCAAAACTTCTGTAGGTAGAGGAAGAGAGCTAATCTTCCTAGAAAGTGCCTGGTTACAGAGACACTTGCTCACGGTACCTGGGAAATTGCCCAGGGTACAAATAAGGAATTGGCCAATGAAACAGTCTTCTGAATGCTTTGAAAAGCAAGGGTGACTAAGGCCCGAGAGACCCCGGACCCCCGACAATGCCACAAGGTTAGACCCCCATCTCGCTGTCTCCTGGCATGCTCTAATTCTGGTTTGCGCCGTAGCTTAGGCTTCGTGTATCTTGCATGATCCTTTTCTTGCCTGTGGGATGGTAGCCACAGGAGGCTGGGGTCACCACAGCAGACCTGTGCTGCCTTGTGCTTCCAAGCTCCTTGCACGGGCCTTGCAGAGACTAAGCCCTGGTTTGGAGAACAAAGGCAGGAAAGGAGAGAGGTCAGGAAAGGGGGGGGATTCCTTCCTTGAGGCTCAGAAAGGCCCCTGCCGCCTACATCCTGAGATCGTGTCTACATTTCTCTCCATGGCCAAAGGAGAGAAAATGTGAATTATAAAAGCCTCCCCAAAGAACCGTCTGATTCAAAGTCCATTAAGTGCCATCCTACTTAACGATGAAGCCCACTTTCCTTTTGGCTGGTTCCATGGAGAAAGACCAGTATCCTTCACAGGATAACTCGAGGTTCTCTACAGTCTTCGTGGCCTGGTACACAGAAGCCAGAGGACTGGAGGGATGTGGGCAGAATCAGGAATTCGCTGGCAGGCTGAGATCAAGCTGATAACACGGAGATTAATAAGGGTCCGCAACCTCCTCCATCCTGTAGCACGAAGGAGGGTTTTAAATCAATGCTGGTCTGACTGGCTTAATGGTACCTAATCTTACCTTTTGAAGCTGGAACGTTTGGGAGTTGAGATCAATGGAGAGAAAATAAAGTAAAATGTGTTGACTTTGGGATTTTTTAGTCTTCATCAGAGTGCCATTGTGTGGCGTTGTTTTTATGTTCTGTCTTGGAAATCGGCGGAGATTAGCCACTGAGACCATCAGCCTGGACGAGGTGGTTGGGGTTATTCAGTTTTGATTTTACTGTTTTCATCCACTGCAAGACAATCTCTGTGAGGGAAGAGTCCATTTCCGCCCCGTTCACCAACGTGTCGCCGGTGCATGGCGCATGGTAAATGCTCAGGAACCAGTTTCTCGAATGTCACATTTCAGTGTAACCAGCACACGCTGTCTACCACCGAGAAGTCCACTGTCTGAACGTGCTCCTAGCGAGGTGCAGAAACAGCAGCCTTGCAAGTCACTCGAGGTGCCCCCGGACAAAAGCGTCCCTGGTACCGAGATGCTGTGACCGTTACTGTGAGCTTCATGTGCTTACCACAAAGCTGTACGAGTCAAATCGATCCGACTCACCAACCACAGGTGCTCACAAGCCCTGGGTTGGAGGCTGGCACCATGCAGATCTGAACCCAGTACAGGAAAAAAGGCTCAAGGCACTTGTGGTCTAACAGGTCAGAGACTTCTTAGGGGTTGATGACAGATGGGTCTGGAGTGAGCAACAATTTGGGGATCGGGGCTTCGGTTACGGATTTGGCACCCCCAGGCCATTCACCTTAAAGGCAGGCCCAAAGCTCTCTGGGACTTAGTTTCCCCATCTGTAGAATGAGCATGAGATGAGCCCACAGGTCTTCTCTAGCTCTAATGCCTCACAGCTGGGTGCCTCCCTCCATGGGTTTCCCTGTTGGATGGAGTCCGGACTCACTGGAAATAGAAAATCCTTTTGTTATGCCTCTGAATTCTTTGCCCTGAAATTTTAGAGCGGGGCAATAAATAGGTGCTAGTCTATTTTCACCCACCAGCTGCTCTACATTAAACAGAAAAAAAAACAGCCACCACCGGAGAAGGAAGACTAACATACTGAGCACCTGTTACCTGCCAGGCACTGCAGTAGACATTCTCACATCTCAAAGAAGCACCTTATAAACTTGCAAGAGAGGTTCAGTAACATCACTGTTTCCCGCCTTCCAGTACCACTTGGAGAATCATTATATTACAGCAGGATTGGTGCTCCAGATAAATTATGCTCAATATTCCATGTGTTAGAAAAGCACTAAGTGTGTGTAATAAAATATAAAAGGCTATTATCAAATATAGCTAAGTTGGAGGATTTTTGGAAGCTTTCTCCCTTTGGTTATCAGGAAGTTCATTGTCACCAACAAACCACTCGTGTGTGCAATGGCAGTGCCTGTCCTCAGCGGTGAGCCCTGCCTTGCAATAAAAATGAAAGTGACATTGTTGTGCTGATGGTACTGATGATTCATACCGTAGGAGCTCCAAAGGGGGCTGAGGACAAGAGAGACATTTAGCAGAGGAGGCAGGATCAGGGTGGGGCTTGGGTCCAAGGATGGGTCCAAGGACTTAGCCAGAAAGAGAAGGAAGGTGGTGATCCACATGGGGAGAATGGTCAAAGCCAAGGAAAGGGTGAGTGACAGCAAGGAGCTGGGCTGCAGTGGGGGCTTCAGGAGTGCCTGGAGGTGGAGAGAAATATGACAGGACAGAGGGCTCAGAGCCAAGCTGTCAGTGCTAATGCTATCACACTTGGTTCTTTTAGGAGCCACTTTGGATTAAGCTGGGGTCCAAAGACCTCTAAACAGTCTGCGATTAATCTCAGGAGATCAGTGAACCTCTTGAAATTCTAGGCATTTTTCTGGACAAAGGATCCATATATTTTCAAGGATTCTCAAAAGGATCCATAAAGCTGAAGAGAAGATGTTATGGACAGTAGGAAACCTTGAAGGGTTTTGAACAGGATTGTGCAGAGAATATGTGAGCTGCTGAGAGGGGGACGAGCTGGGGAGACCATTCACGTCATCCACAGGAGGAGCGTGGAGGGTTAGGGTTGCAGTTGTGTCAATGGAAAGGAAGAAAGAGTTAGGACATCATTGTGCAGAGAAGAAGTAACAGCACACAGGGGACCATCAGTGGTGGCTAGGACAATGGTTTGGCCTTAAACATGGTGATTATAAAAGGATGGAGTTTGTCTATGTGGGAATGAAGACATTTAAAAATCACTGCCTGAATCAACAATTATCAGAGCATTGGGACAAAAGGCTAGCTGGCCCATTTTCCTTTATTATTTAAGTATGGCAACAAAGGCTCAAGATGGGAAGAGGTTGTCCATGGTCATGTACATGGCAGGCAACTGGGATCAAGCCATAAGAGAACAATATCTAGGAGGGAGGTTGTGGAAGACGGAGATGGAGATTGGAAGCCATTTGTAGGGAGATGTTAGTTGAGGCCATGAATGGAGACAAAATCCCTAAAGAAACAGAGACCCCAGGATTAAGCCTTGGCCATTGCCCTCATTTAGAGGATGGAAAGGAGAAGCCAAGGTAGCAAAGGCCATGGAGAAGGTTGGACAAAGATGAGAGGGGAACCAAGAGACCAAAGCAGTGAGCAAGAGAGGGAAGTGCTCCTGGCAGGTTTGAGGGTGCTCAAGGGCCCCTGGACTTAGCCATCAGCAGGTGTCTGGTGACATTTGGGACAATGATGAGATGAAAGAAGATTTCAAAGAGAGGTCCCTGATCAAAGAGGTCGTGTTTACCGTCTGGCTGCACCCAAGGTTTGAGAAGGAGGGAGAAGCAGGTCCGGGGTGTGAAGAGCAGGCAGGAGGAGAATAGTCTACGAAGGAAAGATCGCATTCATAAAAATAAGGTAGAGAAACAAGGAGCGGGAGAAGGAAAGGAGAGGCTACATGATAAAGCTACCATGTTGAGGTGAAAACAAGACCAGTAATCAGAGCTGGGGAGAGGAAGAGTCGGATGAAGTCTTGGAGACCATATTCTGGATTGGGAGGCTCCAGAAACATGAATTTTAAAGGAAGGAAGATCTGGGATCCACCAACCCATCAGGCTCTTCTGGCCTAAGCAGATCCCTCTGCCTGGGGCTCTTCCCACAGCCTTTTGTGAGGCTGGCTTTCGCTCAGATTCCAGGATGTGATGGAGAGCCGGCTCCTTCCGCAACTCGTCCTTGTCTCCCGCGGAGCCTGCCCCCAGTCCCTACACACCCATCCCTGTCTCCTCCATTCCTCTTGGCGCCACCAAGTACATGTTTATGACTCTTCCTTTGTTGAGATATTTGTCTTTCTCGTATGGCTGTGTGTGTGCTTCCAAATTTAGATTTATTTTAAGGATTTTATTTATTTATTTGAAAGAGAGAGAGAGAGAGCACAAGCAGGAAGAGCAGTAGGCAGAGGGAGAGGGAGAAGCAGCCTCCCTGCTCAGCAGATGTGGGGCTCGATCTCAGGATCCTGAGATCATGACCTGAGTTGAAGGCAGACACTTAACTGACTGAGCTACCCAGATGTACCTCCAAATTTAGATATTTAGCACTTTCAAACCTGGGGGGCGGGTTACTGTCTATCCCCATTGTGACCCCAGGGCTCAGCTTAGGGCCTGCCATATAGTAGGTGCCTAATAAGTGCATGCTAATTGGAAGAAAATGATGGGAAGGCAAAGGAATCCAGCCATGACCTGTCTCTCTTCTCAGAAGAGTTTTAATGAGAACAATAATAGAAGTAAAATTGAAATAGCATCTGCCAAGCTGTTTGTATATATTCATTACCTCATTTACTCTGCAAAGTTTACTCACTTTAAGGAGTGAGGAGGCTCAGCTTTAAATACTCTGCTCGCTCACCAAAGCCTGTGTTCTTCTGTCGCTCTTTTTTTGACAGTATTGAATCCAAGAGGCATTTCTGTCAAAAAAATAAAAATAAAAATGCAGAGAGACAAGATCCCTTCCTGCCTTCCCTCTTCCAGGGGGTGGGGAGGTTCTGGGCAGCCTCTTCCCTCTGCTCCCCATTCTGAACGTGCCCGTGCAAAGCCCTTTACATGCCAGGATGTTTTACAAGAGCCTAAGAAGAGTTAAATTTCCTATCCATTTGTCCAGTCCTCTGTGGTCACATGGAGAAGTAAGCTGGTAAAGAATTCTCTTTGCCTCTGGATTGTTCTAAAGTCCAAGGAGGGGCAGACTAAGCCTCACTCCCCCCGAGCTTCTTCCCTGGCCTTTTCTAGGTGAATTCAGTGGCAGGAGAAGTGGAGAAGGGATAAGGCTCAAAGCCAGCCCCAGTCCAAAGCCTGAAATGCTACCTTGAGCCATTGTCCGCAGAGCACCATGCGGAGCCACCAGCGCAGACCCTGGAGGCAGACGGCAGAACGCCCTGCACACACCCGGGGAGTCCGGACTGATGCTCAGAGCAAGGGGGAAAGCAAGGGAGGGGAACTTATCCAGTCCATCTTTGCACCTCTCACTTTTGTGTGTTTGCAGCAGAAACCAGGCTCCCTGAAAAGCTGCTAGAAACATTTGAAACATTAGGGCCAAACCCTCCTAGAATGAGAAGGTAGGAATCCAGTGGGATAGACAACCCCAGGTCCCTGTGCACACACCCCTTGGAGGACTTGGCTCCCTGCTTCCTTCTCTTGGCTGTGCCAGGGGACAGCTTGGGCATCTGTCTGGAGTCAGGTGTAGGTCCCAAGTACAATTGCTGTCTGGCCCTGCTCTCTGGCTTCTCTTCTGGATTTGCGCCAGTTACACGAAGCCCCAGTTTTGACTCCACTCAGGCTTTGACCGCCCCTGCCCCAACCCCTTGCCCCATGTTCCCAGCTTAGAGACAATCTGTTAGACAAAGCCAGGTTCATATCCTGCCTCCAGCTCCTCCTTGCTGTAAATCCTTGGATTCAATGCTTAACGTCTCTAACTGAATGGGATTACTAAAAATGCTCACCTCGTAGGGTTATGATAGAGACAAAAGGAGAAAATCCACAGTGAGGGCGTGGCCTGTGGGTGCCAGATGCTAGGTACCCAGGCAGTAGCAACTCAGGATGGTCACTCCTCTGGGCTCTACCATCCAAGCAAAGTCCTTCTTAAGTCCCCACCCAGACACCTGTTTCTAGCATCAACCTGACACAGGCTTGGGTGCCACCATCCTCTCTATGCCCATCCCGACCCCACCCCCACCCGATACAAGCTACTCGCTGTTTGTTGAGTGAAGTCATTTTCTATGCCCTAACAACATGGCAGGAGGTTGCGTTTTCCATCCTGAGCACCAGCTCTGGGCTTTTCTCCAAGGCAAACAGGAATTGGCTCACCAGGAAACAATGGGCAGAACCCCTCCACAATTCCTCCCCAGAGCCCCCAGACTCCTCCAGAACAAAGGGTCGGTGTGGGACTGGAGGCCACGGCTGACACCTGAAGTCATGGGGGCTGAGTATCCTTCCAGAGCTCGGGCTGGTTTCCTCTTACTGTTCTGTTAGTTGGAAGTTCAATCAGCGAGCCCTGGGCAGGCAGTAGCCTTGCACTGTATGGTAGGAAGAAGGAACTTCCCAGATTTCCTTTCCAGCAGCTTTGCTTCTACAGGGGGCAAAGGACTGAGCCTCTGGGTGTTCTTCTGCTTATGGTTGAATTTATCAATAAGCACCTTGTCAGTTGTCATTGAGAAGGAGCAAGAAGCTAGTGCCCCCTGCCCCTCCCCGCACACCCTCAGGTCCAGCGGGCTTGCTATACTGGCTTAAGAGGGGCTTCTGAGTCAGGGATGTTAATGGAGAAGATGACATGTGATTTTCTGCTATGTGAGTGGCAAAGAGTCAATCCAGGGATCTCAAACTACAGAGTCCAGGTAGGACACGTACATAAGTGAGGCATCTCAGGGTAAGACAAGAGGGAATGGTGAGGACGTGGCGAAACGTAGCATATTCCCACCTGCCCCCCGCCCCTGCTCCCACCAACCTGAGGCACAGCCCCTTCTCAACTCAACTCAACCAACCACTCTGACTCAGCGTGGCCAGATCTTCTGATTGTTCAAAAGGATCCAGAAATTAGCCTGCTTTATAATAACTATTCCCTTGAGCTTTAAAATATTGGCTTCTGATTTTTAAAATGTTTAGAATATGCAAGTCACCTCCACCCAGACACATATTGAGGCCAGATGTGACCTGGGGCTGGCAGTTCATAAACTTGGAATTTAGCAAATGCAGATAGAATAATGATTCCTGAGGGAGAGCATGATGTTCAAAGATACAAGCTTGGTTGGATCCAACCCACACATTCCAGAAACTTCCCTTGGTGGAGTTAGCAAGTGGCAAGTGGGAAAATGGCATACGAAGACAGAGAGGGCTACCCCAGAAAGTGTGTCCTGTGCTCTGCTCCTTAATTTGTGTTCTTTATTTTGAAAGCTGGGAGGGTCTGTAAGGGAACCCTGAAGAGTTTCAAGGAGGGACTACCAGATTGCAATTTGCATCTCAGAAAGCTGGGTCCAGTGTGGGAGGGGGCGGCAGAGAATGACTCTCCAAGACTGAGAGGGAGAGAACATGGAGACCAAGCCATGATCCAGGGTGGGGCCATGAAGGTCGGCACCTGCTCCCCTCAAGTGTACAATCTGAAGCCTGGGTGGTCTTGGAAGGTGGAGCATGGTGAGGCCACGTGGGGAATATAGATGCCACCTGGATCCTGGTCAGGTTTGAGTTGTGTAGGGAGGTATCCAGGATGTGCATGATTCTGGAAGTGAGGCGTGCCTGCTGGGAATCAGTCAGTCACAGCATCTAGACAAGCAATGAAACTGGGGTTTGGACAAGTGATCCATGCTCAGCAGGGCTCTGAGCTACCCCAGCATTGAGGGGGAGGACAGGCAGGTGGGGAGGAGCTGGGAGAAAGTAGTGGGAAAGGTTCAGGGAACACTTGGAGACGTGAGGCCAGTCGACGGAGGAGGACAGTGTCTGTGGCTCGCAGCATATTTCGGGTCTTGCTCAGTCCAGGGGCAGAGCAGAAAGAACCAACGTGTGGTCGGACTCACTCAAGGACCAGTCTGTACTCCGGGAGTTTCTGCAAGGAGTCCCCCCTGGGAGCTCAGTCTAGCACAGCCTGCTAGCCAGTTGAGCCTAGGTCTCAACAGCATGACCTCTAGAGGTGCTTCCTGCTGTTTAGCTGAGAGTTTCTTTGTTGAAGAAAAGGAAATGCACTGATTAGTCTCTGGCACACCATCGGTGACAGCAACGGCAGCAGGTACCACAGCTCTGCCATGGGGAACACACGCATTTTCTTCTGCGTCCTGGTCCTCCTTTCTCCCTTGAGGGCTGCACTGCTGAAAGGCAGCTTCCCTGAGGACAAGCTGTTCCACGGGGGTTTGGCAGTCCTTGCCCAGCAATGGTTCTCTCTGATCCAGAGGGCGGCAGCCATCACCTTAATACAAAAACCGAGGTCCCTGTCCGTCCAATCCTGCTCACTGCAGCCCCACAACAGGTCCCCGCTTTACCGGGAAGGACATCAAGTCCTAGAGAGTCTAAAGCGGCAAAGCCAGAACCATCAAGACCCAGAACCCCAACCCCCTAACTGATGGTCCTGGCCATCCTCCTTCTGCACGACACCCACACTCCCTGCACGGTGACCGCTGGAAAGGCAGGGTGGGGACACATCTGACACCCAGAAGAGACAGGACTTCAAAGTCCTCTCCAACGTTGGTGCCCTCGGGGAGTTTCCTCCGGGAAAGGCTGCCACTGGTATTAATGGGGATGGATGCTGTTTCTGAATGCAGCTCCATCAAGAAGGGAACAAAAGAGAGGGAAGAAAGGCCCGGCTTAAGGTAGAGCCCTTTCAAGTGCTGCCGAGGCGAGGCGGGTTCAAGAGCAAAGCGCGGCACTGTGGCTGGGCATTCTGCTTCCCTTTAAAGAGCACAGATTTATCCATGGCAGGCCACATGAATGAAAGGAGAGGCTTTCAGAGCTGCCAAGATCCCACTTCAGGGGTTTTGCAGGAGTCTATTTCTAATGCAACGATGCAATGCGGGGAACGACAGCCGAGGTTACCACTGTATCTGCGGCAGGAGGCGCGGGCACTGCGATAAACGGACACGGAGTCACTGGCCAGTGGAGGTGCGAGGGTCTGAATGCTGGTGTTCCCCACCCCCACCCCCAGATTCACATGTCAGAACCCTAACCCTCAATGCGATGCTGTTAGGGAGTGGAGACTTCTGGGAGGTGATTCGGTCGTGCAGGCGGGGCCATCATGATGGGAGGAGTGCCCTGTCCCGGCGAGCCCCCAGAGCTCCCTCCCTTCCTGCACCACAGGAGGTTAGAACAAGAAATCAGACCCAGATGGGGTGGGATATGGGGGGGCTCCCCCGACCATGCTGCCTCCCTGATCTCAAACTCCCAGCCTCCAGGACTGTGAGCAATAATACATTTTTGATAAGCCACCCAGTCCCTGGTATCATGCTCTAGCAGCCCAAAAGGACAGAGACAGTAAGATTGAATGATTTTTCATATAAAACCACTCCTGGATCACGATTCCTCCCTACTGGTGTGGTACAGGTGAAGATTCCAACTTGACTATTTCTCCAGCCCGCTCACCAGCTATCTCACAACTACTTGTGGAATTAACCTTTGCTTCTTTTTCACTCCCTGGCATCTTCCTGACAGTATGTTGAATCCTTACCCGCAGCAGATGAAGGGCAGGGTGGCCCCATTCTCCAAGCACAGGAGACCCCAGTTCCTGCTCTGCCAGTGTTTTCACTGGGCAAATCACTTAACCTTTTGGGGCCTGCGTGTTTTATTTTTAAAACTAAAATGTGAAAATTAACAGGTCCCTGTTACAGAGCCCCGTACATCGTGGGGTCAAGCAAATGAGGTCATTAACATTTTTCACTGATCTCTTGGAATCTGCATCCCCTTCCTGGAAATATGTTCTAGTAATATGTCCATCTGGGACAGGGATTTTCACCTGGGTTGGTGAAGGCATCACATTTAGGGAGTAAATTTTGCTGAGAAAAGAGAGACTGATTCGTTTGAAAACAAAACAAAACAAAACAAAAACCATATTCCAGTATATTTTGTATTTGAAAAGTTCATAAAACGAATAGTCTGTAAGAAAAACTGTAGAAAGTAATGTTGAACAAAATCTTGCTGGGTGTGAAAATAGAGAAAAATCAAGACTTTTAATTGGGGGCACCCTCTGGGGAGCGGTGAGACTCAAGGGATTTTATTCATTGTACGTGGAACCTTAAAGGGTTGAGTGGAGATGATTTAATATAATAATGGGTTTTCTGAGCCAGAAGGAATCTTAACGATGCCCTGAGGACTCTAACCCATCTCTTGGGTAGGGATTGTTCATTATGTCCCTTCCCAGTAGCATATTTCCTCTAGAGGGAAATCTGTCCCATGGCCAGACCGAGGGAGCCCTGAATTTACCTATCCAAGAAGGACAGAAGGAAGAAGCAGCCACTATCATCACACAAGGATGGGGTTCAAATAAGGTGGGGAATGAGTAGCATCCATTGCGAGAGTTCTTTTGATGGGGGACATAGACCAGATTGGAGAGGCGCCAAGAGAGTGTAGAATGAGGAACACAGATGACTAGTGTAGACGATTCCTTAGGAATTTTGCTAAGTGCTGGCAAGACATAGAGAAAGTACAGAAACCTTATAGAATTAAGGTTGGGTTGTTTATTTAAGATGAGAAAAGCAGGGGCACCTGGGTGGCTCAGCGGGGTAAGCCTCTGCCTTCAGCTCAGGTCATGATCTCAGGGTCCCGGGATCGAGCCCCGCATCGGGGGGTCTCTGCTCAGCAGGGAGTCTGCTTCCTCCCCTCTCTCCACCTGCCTCTCTTCCTACTTGTGATCTCTGTCCGTCCAATAAATAAATAAAATCTTTTTTTAAAAAAATGAGAAAAACAAACATACATATAAATGCTAGTGGGTATGAGCCAGTTGTATGGCCGAGGAATCAGGAGCTGGGATACTGAATCCACCTCCTGGGTCCAAGCCCTGGTGTCCCTACTTAGTCCCTGTGCTGCCCTAGGAAGTATTTCACTTTCTCTGTGCCTGAGTGTCTTGTCAGGTGGAACGGGTAAGCAGTGCTGCCTCACAGGGCTATTGTGAGGTCCAAGATATATATCAGAAGTACGACAGAGCTGGAGGGATGTTGTTGAAGATATGGAAGGGAGAAGAAGTAGTTGATAGAACAAGAGTCTCCAAGGCAGGAAGGGATGCTATTCAGAGCACAGGCAGGTCTGGATAAGAGAACAGCTAGCTCCTACAGAGCTCCTGGGTCTGGATAAGAGAACAGCTAGCTCCTACAGGGCTCCTGGGTCTGGATAAGAGAACAGCTAGCTCTTCTCTTGTAACAAAGGAAGGGAGGAGGCAGACGTCTTCTGTTTACAAATATTCACTGAGCCCTTATGATGTCCAGGCACTGTGCCCAACGCTGGGGGTGCAGCCGCAGCAAGACAGACACGGCGCTTCCGTCACGAAGCTTACATTCCGGGGGCAGAGTCAGACCGTGCGTTTAATACATGAATATGGTGATAAGAAGACAAAAGGAGATGGGAGCGGGGAGGGCCACGGTGGGGAGAATAACAGAGCAGATGCTATCTTAAATGGGGTGGTCAGAGATGGTCTCTCTGAGAAAGTGACATCGGAGGCCAGGTTTGAAAGGACAGGGAGTGAGTCATGGAGAGATTTACAGGAAGAGTGTTCCAGGGAAGGGGAACAGCCAGTGCGTAAGCGCTGAGGCTAGAGCACCCCCTAGGGGAACATGGGTTGGTGGGCAGTAGTGATCGCAGTGAAGCTAGGATTTCCCTTCTTCCTCCCCAAGTCATGCTTCTGGGAGGCTTAGTCCTCTTCTCTACAGGTGGAGGGACACCTTCAGCCTTCCTCACTCATCTACTCATTCAGCAGCCCTCTCCCGGACATGTTTGATGTGCAAGAGAGACACACCCCACCCCCGCAACACGGAGATGAGCAGGACCCTGTCCTATGCTTGGCTGTGGTCTGGCGAAGTCATGTGCTAGGTGACACTGCAGTGGTGGGGAGCACCTTGGTGCAGGTAGGACCAGGACCCAGAAGTAGGACAAGCGCTCTGGCTTGCTGTAAAGCAGGGACTTCAGGATGGGGTCAGGGGGCTCTCAGAAAAGTCTCTACAGCCTTGAATGATTTACAGAAGTCTTCTCGGCCGATAGCTTTACTGTCTCCAGCTCAAGCCACAGAATAAATATGTCTCACCTCTGAGTTTTAACGGCCTTGGTTTCTGGGGTTTTGAATGTTTTCAGGGTTTAGGAATGCAGCATTCTCTCAGAAGTCTTTCTATTATAAAGTCTGTCTCCTTTATAAAATGGGTATGGGTTTAAGGATAGAGAGTCCCACCTAGATTGGTAAACAGTGCCTCAGTTTAGGCCAAAAAGACTCAGGTTTGAGTGAGAAATCATATGGCCCCCTTCTCCCCACCCCATCAAAGGTAACAGTTTCATAATAAGAAAGGATCAGCAATAAACCGGGTATAAATATTTGGCATCCAAGTGCCTTATTTACTTGAATTTGGAGTGTGTAGATCCCTATCTGGGCTTTTATATGAAGACTAGAGAAATTGCCTGGAACATAATCAAAGCCCTAAGTTCACATGGGTGTTTTCTGAACTTGAGCAAAGGGAAGAACCAGGAGTGAGCTGGTTCTTCTTTGTACGCCGATGGAAGCTGATTCACAAGCAAAAGTTTGCTGAAATCAAAGCAAATGGGTAATATTTAATAATTCAGTAATACACTAATATTTAAAGTGATAGAAGGGCGGACAGCAAAGAAAGGAGCTAGGCGGTTGACAAGGAGAGCTCAGGGGCATAAGAGAGACACCTGTAAGCTCGCTGACTTCACCCTGGTCCTTGACACCAACAGCAGAGATCTCGATCGTCATGGAAACACCACTGTCAGGGTTGAACCCTACCGAGGTCTCTTCTGAGCTCTGTGCCTGGTGTGTTTCAGTATCTGTGAGGTTCAAGGGCTTCTGTCCAATAAGACTCACTGTCCAGGAAAGGGTGTCCCAGAGACTGGTGAGCACATCAGGAGAGCTTCAAGCTTGACCTGATGAGCAAGAAGCTGAGTTCATGGAACCAGAAGAAAGAGGCAAACTGGTGACAAGTATGGGTGACCCTGGGAATAAGTCTAAATCTGATGGAACTACCAAGCCAGAAGCGTCACTTTCTGCTTATAAAACTGAAGCTGCTGTGACCTTTAGAGTCACAAGGAGTCCTGGCTGGCGGTCCAGAAGTGACCGACCAGTTCCAGCTTTCAGTATGATCCATGGTCGTTGTCAACACTGGTAAAGAGCTGGCAGTGCTGGAGTTCATGGTCCTCCTCTTTGGAGCTGTGCCTTCAGGAAGCCTATGCTGGATCAGAAGAACATTGTCCAAAAGAAATATGGCAAAGATGCCTCTCACATGCGGGATGAGAGGCATTTTGCTCTTAACTCCTGAGAGCAGAGGTCAGCAAAGTATGACTCATCGGTCATATCCAACCAGCCACCTATTATCATGTGGCCCTCAAGCCAAGAATGTTTTGACATTTTTTAAAGGTTGGGAGAAAAAAAAAATCAAAGGAATTGTAACACTAATATCAAGTGCTTTATAATGTGTCCTGCAGTGTTCTAAAGCCTGGAACTCATTAGCTCATGCACTCCTTACTAAAACCCTGTGAAGTGGTTACTCATTCTGTAGACCAGGAAACAAATGGAAGCTTCTAGATAGGTTAAATAATAGTCAAAGATCACACAGCTAACGATTAATTCAGCTAGAACTCAGACCCAGGGAGTCTTATTTTAGAGCCTTGTGTTCTTAACTTGCATCCCCATATGAAATGTTCTCCTACCCCATAAGTGTAGATAAAGTAGAAGTCCAAAAGAGAGACTCAAGACACACATTTTGATGAGTTCATGGGAGGGAAGACTTTATAGAGGAATGATGCCACCTTTCTGTCATGATGACAGGACTACTAACTTCAAATCTCAATTAATCAAGCTCCAATCTCCCCCCAGAAGGAATTGCATTCTTCTCATTGCAAAACCTTCCATTTTTCCTCTTGGTCCACAAAGGCTAAAATATTTTGCTGTCTGGCCCTTTAAAGGAAAAGTTTGCTGACTCATATCCCACAGAATATGGAACGATGGAGTTGCTATGGAATGTGACTAGAAAGGCTGGCTACCCTTACAAGGTGAGGAATGGCATGAGTGCTGTAGCCTCTAGTTCTTAGAGTTTGGAAAGTATGACCTCGAAATTCAGGTCTCTTGATGAACCCAGCCATTGCATCACTCCTGAGTAGCTGATGACGGGGTCCAAGTCCTTCATCAAGGACTACCCAGTGGTATCTACTGAAGATGCCCTAGAGCAGGATGGCTAGATTGCTGGGAAGAAGTTCCCATGGATGCAGGTAGTATACAGGTGTTGTGGGCGGTCTCACGGTGACCAACCCAAAGCAAATGACTAAGCCTGTGGACAACACCACATGTAACTGCCTTCTGCTCAGAGTGAATCAGACACCAGTGACAGAGTGTCTTCAGGAATGCAAATTGGCCTGGTCCAAAGGATGGGGTGCCATGTTTCCCACTGTGTTAGGGCAACTGAAAATACTTTTATTGCCAACCTCATAGTGAGGCCGTGCACTGGATCAACAAGGCTGGGCCCCTTGCCCATCTGAGCACTTGGCCAAGTACAATGAGCTCCATGAAGGAGGAGATGGACAGCAAAGCTTAATTTTCTGGCAACAAATTCAGGAAGCTCCTCACCAAGTAAGCCCTGGGCCAGAGAGCCCCTGACCCATCCAAGCACTGGTCAGCTGGTAGACCCTCTGCTCCTGTTCTAATCACAGGGGCTCAAGGATCAAGACACAAACACTTGGGAGGGGTCTTTCCCTCTCTTGACTCTGAAGTTCTGCCTCCTTAGAACAGCCGCATCAGAAGCTAGGTTTCTAATGCATGCAACTACATGGAAGAATCTTTAAAAAATTACACTAAGTGAAAGAAGCCAGACACAAAGGTCAACTATTATATGAGTCCGCTTACATTTATATATATATATAATATATATAATTTATATACACAAATTATATATAATTTTATATAAGTAATATTATTTATTTAATTTATATAATTAATTCATATTAATTTATATAATATATAAATATATATATATTAAAAATATGGAATAGACAAATTTATGAAGCTAGGGGGTAGAATAGAGGTTACCAGTGGGTGGAAGGATAAGGGATGAGGGACATATTGTTTAATGGGTGCAGAGTTTCTCTTTGGGCAATTGGAGCTACGTAGTGGTGCTGTGCCTACACAACATTGGGAATATACTTATGCCACTGAACTGTACACTTTAAAAGGGTTAAAATGGGAATTTTATGTTAAGTATATTTTGCCCCAATTAAAAAGAAACCTATCCTCTGACGCTGAACCCAGAAGCCCTAGCTCTATCCGTGTGACTGACCCCAAATGAATGATCCCTTTTCTTCCAGTCCTCCCCACCATGCATTTCTGGGCCACATATTTATATAGTGTGTCCCTTAGACAACGGGAAGGAACCCCAACTGGTTTTATGCAAAAATTGAAGGAAAAGGGGCTCCTGGGTGACTCAATTGTTTAAGCATCTGCCTTCAGCTCAGGTCATGATTCCAGGGTCCTGGGATCGAGCCCCACATGGGGCTTCCTGCTTGGCGGGGAGTCTGTTTCTCCCTCTCCCACTCCCCATGCTTATGTTTCCTCTCTCACTGTCAAATAAATAAAATCTTTCAAATTTTTTGAAAAAAAAAATACCATTTAGTATCCTCCCAAAACTCTGAAGGAAGGAAGGAAGAACCATCTGCAAATTCATGATTTGTGCTTTAGTTTAATCTTTTATTCTCAAGACTAGTCAGTTGTTTAAGTCGGGTCTAGACTCTTAATTAAAGCTGACAGTTTGTTTACTGAGCCTCTCTCTCCAGTGACAAACAGAGAACACAGGAGATTCTAAACAGCTACAAGACCCCAACACACTGGATGTTCCCTTACCCATCAACAACTGGGCTTGGGCAAAGAGACAACACAGAAATGCAGCTTTCAGATTTGCTAATTGCTTTTCACTAGAACAGAGCTAACTGTACATGATGCCTTTTTTTTTTCAACATATCATTTTTATGCATTGTTTTAGTTTACCAAGTACACTCTACTCAGAGGGAGTATTAGGTCAGTGGTGGAAAGATCACTGTCCTAAAATGCAGGGCTGTAATCAATTTCTATCATCACTATGGCTGAGAATATTTAACAGGGTCAAATGCACAGTGGTTATTACTAGAAATATACCTTGTTTTATAGAGTTCTTTATGTGTGCAAAGTGCTTTTCTATATGTCTTCTCCTTTGGATTATCCAAGTGCCTTTGTTTCTATGACTTCAGCACACTGTGAATTATCTTTAGCAAATTTTTCTCACCTGATCATCTTCTTATGTCACTCAACCAAGCAGGTATCAGCATTCCTTCATTGTAAGGAAGACAAGCTTATTTTAATAACACTGAAGGCAAAATCCTAATCAGAAAAAAAAAAAAAAAAATCCCTTGTCGGTTCATGTGATTCTTGTTCAACCAAACATCTGCAGTCTGTTTCTTGGAATGATGGTGTGCCCCATTCTATGGCTATCTGAGAGGGGGAACTGTGTCTTGTACAGGTGTAAATCGTATGCAGGAACATGGCATGCTCACTGGGAAGGGAAGACTTTGGAAGAAAAGTCCCACCTAACCTGGAAGTTAGATTTGATTCAGTAAGCCACAGTTGGGGAAGGCTGTGAAGGTGAACAAGACAGGGTCCCTGCCTCTTAATACAGGTTTTATCATTATTTAGGTATGGTCAGACCAACAGGTCAGAGGATGATTGCCACTAAAATGATATTTTATTATACTTCCAGATCCCAGGTCACCCAGGAGGCAGAAAGATGAGGAAGACTTTGGGCAAGAGCCTTTATTGTCATTCTCATAGGAAGGAAGAGTGAGGCAGGGCAAGCAGGCTGAGGCTGGTTGAATAAATCCAGCAGGCTCTGGACATGGGGCTGCCCCTAGCTGTCCAGTACCTGGCTCTGGGGTGATTAGGGCAGAGGGATAGTAGCCCAGAGTGTGAGACCCCAGTAAGGAAGATAACAAGGTAACAGTGGTGTGGGCGCTAGATTGGTTGGTTTGCCTTTGAAAGGTACACTCCCAAATGAGTTGTTTACTGTCTGTAGGAATTGGCTAACCTGGGAGGGTCAGTTTCTCCAGAGTCCACAAGGCTTCAGAATACAGGAAAGACAAGACTTGGTTAATGCATGCCCTCCAAGGACGGATGTTCTAGTGCGGTGAACAGCCAAGGAGACTGCAACCGGGACCAAATCTCCAGGCCCTGGTTCCAATTCTAAGAGGAGGAGTTTGGACCATGCACATGAGATTTCTTTAAAGCCCCCCCCCCCATCTGTGAGTTCAAGAAATCGTTGAAATAATTAAATAAGCACGGAAGTCACAGATGCTATAAGACAATTGAATACTCTGGGAGGAGAAGGAAAAGATGGAAAAATGAAAATGGGATGGTTTGGAAGGGAAACACAGATGTTGGCTCAGGGGTCAGCTGAGGAAGGTGACAGCAGATAGGCTGGCTGGTGGGAGATCCCTCTTCCCGGGGGGCACTGGGCAGAAACAAGGGTTAGAGCAGAAATTCTGAATGGAGACAATTTTGCCCCCCTGCCCAGGGGACATTTGGTGAGTCTGGTGACACATTTTTGGTTGTCATAAATTGGGGGGTGGGGAAAGGGCTGCTGTTGGCGTAAAGTGATGGAGGCCAAGATGCTGCTGAACTCCATAGGTCTTGGTGCCACTCAGGACCTGGTCTGGAGGCAGAAGAGAAAGACCTGGGACAGCTGTTGTTGGGCACGTGGTTCTCTCCAAACCCCTGGTCACATTAAACCAGAGGGCTGCACAGAGACAGTGCTCTCTCTCCTGATGCCCACTTCGATTTCATGAAAGACACCATGCATGGGGTTTGTTGAGGATTGCTTTTTTTGTATAAGCCAAGTTTTAAGTTTTTATAAAGTCAGATCTGTCTTATATTTTCTCTTATGACTTCTTCTTTCCCTTCTGAATTTTAAAAAGTCCTTTGCATACACTCTTCATACCTCATCAAAGATTTGATAAATATTCTCTTCCATTTTCTCACCGGTTTCTTATGGGATCCCTTCCTTAAATGGGTACCTCTGCAATTTAGTCTTTTTCAGAGGGTTCTAGAAGTATTCTCAGAAATAATATGGCTTTAGGAATTCCAGTGATAAATATTTTTGTATTAATGACATTGTGTTCTTTTCAAATGCCATCTAATCCCTATATCAAACACATATTTTCACAGATGGCATTGCTTAGGATCAGGAGTTTTCAAAGACGAGTCAGTTTTAAAACTTAAGGAGGTAATGTTGTGTGTGAGTGATAAAACATGGTGAACTGGTGGTAAGAGAATAGCTGGCATTTAGGAAACACTAGTTAAATCACTTGAGATCATTTTGATGTATAGACTAAAGTAATACTCAACTGATTCCCCTCTGCCTCACCTCCAGGTTGTTAACCAACTACTCCAAACCATTTACTGAATTTCTCATTGATCATGATTTTTTAAAGTCATATATCAATTCTTATATGAAGTCTTTCTGGATGATCTTTTTTGTTCCATTAACCTTTCATTAGTCTTGAGCTATTACCACACTTTTAATTACTGCACTTGACTGAGTATCTGGCCCCACAGGTCTTCCCTCCCTGTGAAGAGTACTGATTTTGAGGACAGGGGTCAGGATGGGGGGATGTGCAAGGTCAGTGACATGCGGACAGCAGTACACCCAGGAAAGCCCTTGGGGTTTGATCTGAATAGATGTAGTTACAGGTCCAGAGCTGGCCCGATATTCCCAGACCCCTGAGTTAAAAATGCCAGAGCAGAGCCCTGTCTTCACAGGGAGAAACAAGGAGGGACAAAAAGGAAATACTAGGCATTGATTTAAAATGTGAAGAACCAATGACACTCCATGCAATCAAGAACTAGACTGGGAGGGATGGAAATTGGAGACCTGAGGAAAGACCTAAGGGAGGAGGCTCTGGGCAGGACATAGCGTACTTCCTGTTGTCGGATTGTCTGGCTGTGAAGTGGAAGAATGTTGGCTGATGCCAAATAATGCTGAAAAGATGTTTCAGTCCATCAGGGAAAGGCATATATGTTTTCACACAAATGCATACACAAAACCCACACACAGTGTTATAACTACAGATAAGGTAACCCTAAAGAAAGCAGACAGAAAAATCCAGACTCAACAGTGTAGAGACAGGCATTCACTTCCCCCAAAGAGTTCTCATTAAATCACAGGATCCCTTGAAACATACAGTTTCGCCAGTGATTTAATCGTTTCTCCGGAGTGCTCCAACACCCTGACGGAAAAGCTAGATGGAAGTTTAGAAATGAGAAAAGTGTGAAGAGCTCCTCCACCACACATCCTATAAACCAGTGGGAGAAAAAAATATTCAATTTAATAAAAATAATTAGTCTCACAACTTTTAAAAAACACGCACAGGGCACAGAGTGGACTAGGTACTGAGGGTGGATGGATTCATCTCTTCCCTGGCCCTGTGTGATAGCAAAGCAGGGTGACACTTCATGGCCCCAGAGGCCCTCTTCAGAATGGAATTTTCCAGAAATGAATAGGTGGTGGGGCTGGAAAGGGCCCTAGAAGGTTTCTACTCCAAAAACCTATATTCTAGAGGAAGAAGCAAACCACCCTATTAATCACCAATCTCCTGCTCCTTGCCCACAACAAAGTGACACCACTTATTATTTTTCCTGCCACCAAAAAAGCAAATCATTACCATATTCAGGATTCTGTTGAACTTCTGGTGTCTCAGGTTTAGAATGTGAGGGACAACATCCTAACACGTGAGTGAGAGCAACAGAAGACCAGGGGCAGATGCTGAATCATGCTAGAGTGAAGGCCAAGTCATGCTAAGACATCCTAGAGCAGATGCTGAGTCATGCTGAGTCATGCTGAGGGATTAACTAGGGGAGATTCATCTCAAAGAAGTTAGTCTCAAGACTCAAATGATCTCAAGTGGAAACACTCCTACCAATTGAAACAGTGTTCAAGTGGGTGGGGGGGATCTGGGGGGCCTACTTCCCTGTAAAATGCTTGGGTCTGTGACTGTGCCAGGATGTTGCCCACTCTGGAGAAGCCAGAGTGAGATCTCATCCTCCCTCTACGGTTCTCCAGGCAGGCTGCGGGATCTCCTGGTGATTGAAGAGGGCTTTGGGAAGAAGAGCTGGGTTTATAAATAATGCATTTCCTTTGTCTTGCAGGGATTCTGGAGGCAGAGGTACAATCAGATCAGCTGTGAACAGCTTACATAGCAAATCTAATAGGTTTGTAAATTAGATTTTGTGTTC
This sequence comes from Mustela erminea, assembly GCF_009829155.1. Taxonomy (NCBI): domain Eukaryota; kingdom Metazoa; phylum Chordata; class Mammalia; order Carnivora; family Mustelidae; genus Mustela; species Mustela erminea. The sequence continues at coordinate 10,889,657 of NC_045618.1, forward strand.
ATTTGTTTTTGCTGTAAGGCAGCTATTAATCTGCTTCTCCTCTTTGCTGGATGTGCCCTTCTTACTTAGCAAATAGATCTGTTTTGTTTCACTTTGGCTTTGCATTTCCCTAATCACTTTTGGGGAGGAGCTGTCGATAGAAGAGCCCAGGAAATGGCCCAAGGTCTAGAGGCTATAGAGATGGAACACTCAGATGGGAAAGAGCTACTTTCTGGAAAAGAGCCCACACATTTTGAAGCACTTGAGCCACGAATGTGCTTATTCATAACTTGCATTTTTGCTGAGCAGTGGAAGCTCTAAAGAAAATCAGGTCTCTCATTCAATTTCATTGTAGTAGGTGTCTTATCTGGGAGATTAAGATGGAAAATAAAACATTCAGGAACTTCACAAAGACCTCTTAAAAATATTTAGGAAGTCAACACAGTGATGTTCATCTTGACTGTTGAATGTACAATCTAAATTCTGAAAGCGAGTTTTCTCCTGTGATGATCCTTGGCCAGAGGCTGCTTGATACACAGAAGCGAGCAAATGCTTTGCAAGCTAACAAACCCACACTTGCCACTGACTATGGTTGGACCTGGCTTTTGAGTCCGATTCTCCACTGATGACAACTGCCCCATAGCTTAAGGAACATTGGAAGGAAGAAAGATTGCCACATTGTTTGACACAGTTACTACTGAAAATGAAGTCCTTGTCTTACTTTCTAAATATCCTACTGTGGTCAGTCTGGGGATGAGAGATCCAAATGGTTTGGAGTAGGGTCTCTTATTTGCCCTTCTATAGATTTTTTTTGTTTGTTTGTTTTTTTAGGTCTCTTGACCATATCCGACCTATTCAATATGTCCATTCCTAACCCCACTTGATTCAGGAAACTGACCCCTCTCTCCCTGACATCATTGCTTCTGGCTCTCTAATGACAAATGAAACTTGCACTATGCCTAGTAAAATGCAGAAATAAAAAAGGAGACCACGTGGCCCTAAGTTCTTCTCTTTCTATTGTGGAAAAATGTCCCCTTTCGGAGAAACAAGATCTTGACCCATGATCTTGCCACAGCTGTGCTCCATGGTAACTTGAGGGAGGAAGAGACTTACTCAAAATCAAGTATGAGAAGCAGGAAGAAAAAGCCTTGGGAGCCAGGCAGACCAGGATTCATTCCCCGTGCTTGTTAGTTGGGGCCATGAGCAAATTATTTCTCCCATCTGAACCTGTTTCCTCATTGCATTGGAATGACCCACTAATCCAGCTGAGTTTGTGCAACAGAGAGCATGTAAAACCAGTGACTTGAGTTGGCTCCTGGGTCACCTAATCCATCCCTCCGATGTTACAGAGAAGAAAGCAGAGGACAGAGACCCAAGGTGACTTGACCAAGTCCCCCAGCTCAACAGCCACAGAGCCAGGATTAACTCCAGGAAGACCACAACTAGAGGCATAAGGTCTCCTCCAAGATATCACTAGGAAGTGGAGACAGAAATGGAATTTTACCACTAGTCATGCCAGCATTTATCTCTTTCCCTTCCTCCCCTCCACCACTCTGTCCCAAAGAAGCCTAGAAACTCCTTCTGGAGTTTTCCAAGAAAATTCCCTGGGCAAGCACCCAGGATAGGTACCTCTGCAGATCCTTCTTGCCTGAGAGAGCCTGGGGTCAACCAATGTGCCACAGTTTCTAGGAAGCTTCACCTTAAGACTGAATCCACATTAAGCCATGAGATACCAGGTTCTGATCATTTATTACCAATGAGAACATCAGCTAGCCTGTTTGGAAATAAGTCAAGTTTGGAAGTCCTGTTTGGAAAGCACAGAAGTCAAGTGTTTCTATCACAAATACTGTCTGATGTAAGCTACAGTGAAGTTTGGGATCTTGAGGTGTAATAGCTAGATCTGTGGTCCCAAGAGTCACTGCTCCTACCTGTGGCCTGTGCAGAAGGAGGCAGTGCCTAAGGGTTTTAACCACAAGTAGCTCCTCCTGCAGCCTTATGAGAGGGCAGTCAGGGACAGGTGCAGGAGACCTCGTGGTCCTTACAGAATTCTAGGTCCTTAATGCTGGATATCTTCCTTTTTCTATAAATGGGGAAACTGAATCTCCAAGAAGTAAAATGATTTACCCACAGTCACACAGCTTGTAAAATCTTTCCATGACACCTTCTGCTTCCTTTTATGAAAACAACAAAATTTCCAAGGGTCTTCTGTTTCCTCTTCTAGTCCTCTGCAAAAGTTACATATGTTTGAATCCCAAACAGGAGATATCAGCCAGAGGAGTCAGGAATATTGAGCAATGGAGATGTGTGGGGAGAATGTGCAGAGATAATTTGCACCCCCAACTGAATTTCTTTTCTACCTACAAAAAGCAAAGTAGAGCATCGGCTATAGACTTCATTAAAAGAACTACATCTCTTTTAACTTGGCTGTTTCCAGATAAATGCTGAGGACATAGATGTTTGGTTTGAATTCTTTAGAGCTCCAAAATTTGGCATCACAAATCCACTTATCACTCGAAGTGGGAGAATCTGCTGTCAGCACAGACAAAAGCAATACCTGACGTGACCCACATGCATCTGTACGCATCTGATAAAGGCAGGCTGGTGACTATGCTGCCTTTAGAGATGTAATTGTAACCTAGTTTCTTAGAAACCTACTAGCATAGATTTCAAACCTCAGGATTCAAGCGGGTCCCAAATGCTTAGTGTTCCTGAGTCAGGTAGAGAGAGGCTGTGCAGCCAGAATTGTGATTTGCCCCGGACATGCAGGGCCAACCAACTCCTTCACCCATCCAGGCTCCCCCAAGGTGAAATTCAAGTTCAACAAACATTTACTGAGCACCTCCTATGTTAGACCTTTAGACAAAAAAAGAAATGAATGAGGGAGCTCTCCTGCTTATAGACAATGGGAGAGGGAGACCGAGCACCGAGAACTGTGGAACACGGTGTGAGGTGTCATCTGAGAGTACGAACAGGGCAGCGATACGATAAGACAGAGGAGGGGAAAGCCACAGGCTGCTTTGCTTTTCCCTGGCATGAGCTTTTGTTTTCTCTTTATTAAGTTTTGTAGACCATCTGATGCCCCCTAGCTGCTAATGCAACTGCAGAGTTTTGCAAAAGTAACTTGAAGGTGTATTACTATTCCAACGGTTGACAGCGAGGTTTCACTGGGAGGAGACATTGGGGTGGGGGATGGAGAGAAAGAGAGAGAGAGAAAGACCGCCTTCCCCGTCTCCAAACTGTATGTACTGTATATCTGAGGGAGAGAATTTGTGCCTTCTAGAAGATAAATAGACTTCCTTCCCTTCTCAGGTAATAACTGCAATTTTGCTCTCCCGAAGTTTACATCCAAGCCCATGCAAAAACAAAACTATTAGACTTGTCATCGGCATGCTAACAGATCATGTCTACCCTCTTCCTCTTTTTTTTTTTCCTTCCAGAGCTGAAGTTGTAATAAATGGCTCCTCATCGCCAGCTGTTGTTGACAGAAGTAATGAAAGCATTAAACACAACATCCAGCCAGCCTCGGCCAAATGGAGGCACAACCAGACGCTCTCTCTGAGGATCAGGTAGTGGTAATTACCTATAGGACAAGAGAGAGCCTTGGCCTTCTTCGGCACAAGCCGGCAAATTGCTGCTCTCCATCATCTAAAGAAGTCAGGATAGAAATAAAATGTTTACCTCCCGCTGAGGCAGGTTTCATCCGTAAGCAATCAATTGGAAATAAAAACCTGAGACAACCCCAGCAGCCCAACACGTGTGTGCAGCGACTAGGGCTGGGGAGGTGGCAGGAGCTCCCTGCTGAGGTCCTGGGTTCTGGAAGGAGTGAGGCTCTTGGGTCAGCAACAGCAGGAGCCTGAGTGGTGGAGACCACAGGTGGCTTCTCCCAGGCGATCCAAAGCAAGAGTCCTTCTCTGGCACTTGCGCCGCTGTCTGTGGGTGACCCAGGAGCTGACATAAAGAGGAGAGGTGTGCTTAGCCAGAGAGGAGCTCTTGTCCTGAGCTTCTAGGATGATGTCTCAGAGCTCTGCAGTCATTGCTGGGTGGCAGGGATGGAGAGCTCTAAAGAAGGAGATACAGCATCAACATTTTGAGTACTTGACATTGACATAGCCATGACTGACCCACCAAAGCTTGGTCAGTAGAACCCTGGCATCGTGCTGGGGGCCCGGGATGCTAAAGCAGACATACTAGTGGGGAGACACAGATATAAGACAGGACAGCGCCATGTGACACACACATTAAGTGGTGTTGCATTGCATGAATCAGTGGAAATACAGAGATCACGCTGAGGAGAGAACAAGGGGATGAAACAGGAGAGCCAGAAAAGGAGCAGCGGGATTAGAAAGGTAATTAGGAGGTTGACAGGTATGCCAAGCTTCGTCCCACTTGCACACAGCCTGGCATCCGGTGTCCGTGCCCTGTGCTGCCGGGGCACGAATTCGGAGGTACGGAATGTGGGTGGGGAGGTTGGCGAGGTAGCCTGGAGAAATGGAGAAAGCCTGGACTATGGCCGCCAACCTTCGCTGGCCTTCCGCCTGGGGAGGGAGAGCAGGGGGCCCAGAGCTACCAGGTGTCCCCACAAGGAGCAGGGAGGTGCCCTCTCCAGGGAGGCTCCCTGTCAGAATGGAAAAGCCCCACCCCCTAGTCCAAGGCTTCATTGGGGACATGAGGGGGAATGGGGGTGGGAGCTAGAGACACATGAGACCCGGGACCCAGCAGCTGAGAAGCCACCTGAAGGAACTGACTCCTGGCACCACCGTTCTGCCACCCTCACCAGTGCCCCTTCTGAGGCCCCCTGGTGGACCAGCTACAGGCCTTTATCACTCGCCCTTGGATCAGCAGCACTCGTGGATCCGTCCGTGAGATCATGCACAATAGTCTCCCAGGGTTGGGTTGCTCTTAACCAATTCCCACCCACTTGGTGGCTTAGGACAACAGAAACATATTCTCTTCCAGCTCTGGGTCCCGAGTTCCAAGTGCTCCCTCTGCGTGGTGGGGTGAAGGGGTGTGCAGGGGGGAGGGGGGATGCTTCAGCCCTTCCTCAGCCCTGTGGCCTCATGGCTCCAATCCCTGTCCCCATCTCTTCTGTGTCCGGGTGGTTCCCTCTCCCACCTCTTGTAAGGACACGTGTCATTGGCTTTGGGGCCCACCGGGTAATCCAGGACCATCTCAAGAGCCTTAGTTTCATTATGTCCTCAAAAGTGCTATTTCCAAATAAAGCCACATCACAGGTTCTGAGGGTTAGGAAGTAGACATATATCTGGTGGGGGGAGCACCCCACCACACCATGTGGGAGTGAAATCCTTCCACCAGCACAAGCCCACCTGCATGCCCCTGGCCTTGATGGACACTTAACACACACACACACACACACACACACACACACACACACACACACACACACTTTCAGAGGCGACCAGACCATGGCAGCCTACAAACACAGCCATGCTGGCAGGAACAATGTGCCTTCACCCAGGGGGAAAAGGAATTTCCTCCAACTCCCTTCAATTAATTACCCAAATTATTATTAATAAAAGATGCTGTGAGTGATTCGGAATGATGTTTAATAATTGATAGTAATTTCTCACAATTAGGTATAAATCAATTCACTCACAGAGGTATTTATTTATGGACTTTCTAGGGACTCTCTTTACTTTTAAATACTTTGGGGTAAGTGATTGCAGAGGTTTTAGCAATCTCCATGCTGTATCAGTTTGTCAAGTTGTAGAATCCTTGGTAAAGGGCAGTAAATAAATATAATGCCTCTTTTCCCATCAAGAGATACAAATTATTCAGCCCGGAGTGTCTCCCCTGCGTGATGGCCAGAGATCCAGGTCATTAATAAGACTAGCGGAAGAAGAACTTCCTTCCAGTGTGCCCTGCCAAGCATTCTAGCCACCCCTTGGCTACCCCAGAGGCTCCCAAATCCAGCCACATGTTAAAGTTCCCTGGTGAGCGTTAGGAAGCACGCAGAGCCTGAGCCACTCTCAAAGTCAGGATTTCTCAGGTGTGAGCCCCAAACTTCCGAATTCTTTATAGTTCCCTGGGGGCTTGAATGGGCGTGCTGCTGGGACACGCAGCTGGTGGCCAACATCTCCAGTCCTACAGGCTCTCAGGCATCCACGTTACCATCTTCACAGTGGGGCAACTGTCTTGCAAATTCGCACATTTGCAAAGTGCAGGAAGAAGTTTTGTCCTGCCAGGGCTCTGTGGAAAAGAAGATTGGCATCATTGTATCTATGTTCTGGCATCATTGTATCTATGTTCGAAAGGGGCTTGCAGCAGGAAATGAAGTTCATGTAGGGCTACTGTGGGGACCAAATTTCTTTCTCTTGACTTAAATCACTTCTAAAGATGTTTTAGGAGATTCAGACAGTAAACACCTCCACCCCAGCTAGAATCCCCCAGCTAGGTCTGAGTGGTTTAAGTAAATCTCCCCAGGCGATTCTGAGAAGATCCTATCCTTTTTCTGACCACACCCATTCCAGCTGTGTACTTTGCTAGATGATTCTAGAACATTCCGCCGAAATCCAAGTCATCCGGGAGACTAGGGAGCTGTCCTTTGCTCACCTTTGTTCTGAAACAGCACGAAGGAATTTCTCTGAGGGACCAGAGGAGGATCAATTTTTATAAACTCGAACTAGATAGAAGTGGGGGCAGAACAGCACAGTCCATGGAATGGACCGACTCAGGGATGGCAGGCCACGTTCTCAGTCTCTCAAAAGTTGAGGAGTTGACACACCTCACAGCATCTACACTCCCATTCACACCATGGGATATCCCCTCTCCTAGAGAAGATTTTTGTGGAAGAAAACAGACCGCTGAGGAGTGAGGGACACGTGTCATCTTGGCTTCCTAATCCTGGCTCAGGACCCCCCTGTCAGATGCTGGCCCCGAATCCCACTGAGAGGGAGTGTGATATCTGGGGATACTGGAAGTGTCCAAAACAAGCGTTCCCTGGGACATTGGATTTTCAATGCTAAAAGCAGGCTGTCCTGGGCAAACCAGAATGGTGGGACACGCTTCCTCTCCGGGCCTTCTGTGATGAGCTCTTACTATGTCCTAATAGAGTCCTCTCCCTGGGCAGTTACCACCTCTCATAGGAAGAGGCCATAACCACAAAAGCCAGAACAGCCCTCGCCATAGTTGCCTCTGGGCCATTTCTGATACCCCCCACCTAGAATGCATTCTCAGAGAGCACCCGAACTCGGCTTTGCCTGTGTGTTGGCTGCGTCAGGCCATGGGGGGACAGAGGACAGGAAAATCTGGGTTGACAAAGGGCAGCTGGCCACAGGGAAACTTGTTCCTCATGTGTGTTTGGTTCCTGTAGGAAGCAAATCTTGAAGTTTTTGGATGCTGAAAAGGACATCTCTGTCCTCAAGGGGACCCTGAAGCCCGGAGACATCATTCATTACATCTTTGACCGTGACAGCACGATGAACGTGTCCCAGAACCTCTACGATCTCCTCCCCAGAACCTCTCCCCTGAAGAACAAACACTTCCGGACTTGTGCCATTGTGGGCAACTCGGGGGTCTTGCTGAACAGCGGCTGCGGGCAGGAGATCGACACGCACAGCTTTGTCATCAGGTAACCACAGCAGGGGCTCTGGGCCCGAAGCGACAGGCAGGTTTAAGTGGTGCATGGCCAGTTGTCCCAAGAGGTTGAAACGAGAGACTATGCTTGGGTTAGTCTCCGTTCTCACCTTTGTGCATTAGAATTTTTTGAGGTGCCTTTAAAAGTCCCAGTGTCCAAAGTGCACCCCAGACTGATTAGGTCAGTCTGAGGGGTCAGCAGGATATAGCCAAGGAAACCCAAATGGTCTGGTGTACCGTCAAGGTTGAGATCCCTAACCTGGCACAGAGGTAGGCAGACTATGGCCAACAGCCTGTTTTTATCAATAAAGTTTTACTGGAACACAGTTATGCCCATTCATTTTCATATCCTCAATAGCTAAATTAGTTGGGCAGAGTTGAAGTGTAGCAACAGAGAAAGCATATGCCAGAATCTGAAAATAGTACCTAGCCCTTTATGCAAAAAGTCTGCCGACCCCCAGATAAAGCCTAGGCCAGCCAGTTGTCCGTTCAAGTTTGCAAACCTCGTACAAGTGTTCTCGAAGGCGGTGCTCTGCTAGTGACTATTATCCTGTAGTCAAAATCTGGGAAGTGAGGGGGTGGCAGAGAAACTTGGACTTGACCATCATTCTCCCTGAAATGTCAGCTCTCATTGTTCCGTCTCCTGGGACCCAACTGGACTCAGTTACCCATGGCCTTGATACCTGACCCCCAACCCAGATGGACTGGGAACAAGGCTTTGCTGTCCCCTGGTCAGAAGTAGGGCACACAGAGCCTCAAGTTTCGTCCCAAACAGTGCCCCAGCCCTGGCAGAAGGGCATACCGCATCTCACGTTTCCTCTGGGGCTGTCCTGATGCAAAGAGAGCCTTGTCCTGGGACTTTGGGAAACGACCTCAGGCCGTGGGATTAGACGCTGTGTCGACTCATGCATCTGCTGTGACAGAAGCACCCCAGCCACCTCGCAGCCAAACTTGGTTTAGCTTGGTAGCGTTTGCCAGATTATGCCTGTGCCTGGTGTAGCCCGGGACTTGGCCCCCATTCTCAAAGCCCTCCTGTCTACAGACTTAGGGACCGAGGGGGAATGCAAGGCGGAAGGAAGCAGGGCAGGTGTCTGATGGAAGCTGCGGCAAGGGTGAGGGTTGGGTAGCGGGGTTTAAAGGTATGGGCAGAGTGTGAGTAGGGGGTACCAGGCCTTCCTGACTTGGGGTCACACGCATAAGCCATGCTTCTTCCTTTGCCACAAGCTTCAGCAGTGAGATTTGCATGGTCGACCCAACCCTGCCCTGGCAATTCAGGACAAAATTACAAAGGCGCACTGTATACAGAACCCTCATGATGCCAGGTGGCAGCCCTGGCTACCGTCAGGGGCCCCCTGGGCTCTTCTTCCTTAGGGGGACCACCCTCTTTCCCCCTGGGGGATCCTATAGGCCACAGCCCCCACCGAGAGGAAATGCGGTGCAATGCTATGGCTACAGCCTGAGTTGGCATGTGTGTGTCTAGACGGTGTCGCCCACAATAGAGCATACTGAGAGTTCATTCCCTGCCCTGCCTTCCCCTGAGGTGCGGGGAGGGAGGCCACCCCACAATTCCACACCACCTCTCCTGTAGCATTTGCTTCTCTGAATGAGAACTCTCCAGGAGCCCTGTGTCTCCACCCCACCCATCCCATGCTGACCATGAGCTCCCCCAAAGCAAGCTGCTCCTGCCCATCTCTGGACACCAGTCCAAGCCTGAGCCTGGCACAGACAGGAGACTCTGAGCTCGGGCTCTAGGCTCTGTGGGATAACAGACACCAGGAGGGTCCTGATGGGATGTTCTCAGTCTCTGTCAACCAGTCTTCCATCACTTTGCTTTGCTCTGTGGTAATGGGACCCCTCCCCTGCTTGGGAGACCCCAAGACCTTCTGCCTCTCAGAACGCTCCACACTGAACAGGCCTGCATGCAAAATGCAATGAGCTTGCAAAACGTTCTGCATTCCTGAGGGGAGTTCAGGTCAGGCTTCTGGAAGAAGCAGACGTTAGCAAATGAAAAAGTTGAGCAGGAGGAAGCAGCAGAAGGAAAGGCTTGGAAGCAAGAGACTAGATTCATGGATGGCAGAGGCTGGAGCTTGACGGAGCACGGGCTGCCCACCTCAAGTGCTGCTGGGAATTGGAGCCGCACAGGAGTGCTGGTCCCTGCGGTGTCCCCATGAGGCTGCAGTGGCAGGCAGAGGGGACTGCTTAACTTGGGGTCATTTAGTACAGAATAAATTCCCAGATGTTTGGGAATCAAAACTTCATTGCATGAGCTCGCTCTCTCTCTCTCTCTCTCTCTCTCACACTCACTCACACACACACACACACACACACACAGAGAGACCACACAGACACACACACTCACCTTCAATAGAGAAAACCTAATGGATGAATGCCCCCTCACAGACAAATCATCCCTCCCATTGTCACGGTCACTGGGCACTTCGCATGCACCGAGTGTAATTCTAGGCACTTCATGTCAATTGACTTATGCAATTCTCACAACAACCCTATCAGGAATGTTCCATTTGGGGCTGGCTTTTGCAGGAAGGAAACTGAGGTACAGAGAGCCACAGGTCCATAGCATGCTTGGGTGGCCAGGCTCAAGCTGTGGGCCCAGGCAGTATGGCTCAGAGCCAAGCATGAGCCGCTGCTCTCTCCAGCAGATTGCCTCTCCCCCTGGACCTATGGACATGCCTGTTTCTGGAAGGGACAGACTCCTTTCCAGCCCAGAGTCATGCCCATCAAAGCACTGCAGCCCACCAGCAGCCCCCCTAGAATTTTCTTTGGGAGAGTTGGCCTGCTGTTAGAGCAAGCTTATTCCCCTCCTGATCCCCCCGATCACCCCCATAAAGAAAACTGCCCTGTGAAGGAGGGGTACAGCAAGGCAGAGTTGCCTCCATCATCCTCACTCGAGGAGTGGCCCTGAAACATGGTCACGGACCTAGCCTGGCCCTCACAGCCTCCCCTGCCTGGAACACCTGCCATGAGCTGGGTCCTAGGTTGAATGAGGTAGGGAGCCCGCCTCCGGCTGTTCGCAGCCCCAGAGCTCCCCAGAGTCTCCAGCAGGGCACTTGGGCGACACCCCAACTGACCAGTACTGCAGCTGAGGGTGCATGCACCTGTTTTCCGTCCCTTGACCAACCTAGAAGCCTGTCGGGGGCAGCCCCCACTGGCCCGTGGTAGACTCAGCAGATGTGAACTGCATTGAATCCACTTCCCTTCCCCTGTTCTCAGGACCTGGAGGTTGGCCCAGGGGAGGCCCCAGATTCTCAGGAAGGTCTTGGAAACCTGGCTCAGCGGGGTTCAGGACAATAGGGATAATGGCACTCCATTCCTCTGAGGTCCGAGGCAAGGGCCCCTGAAGGTGTCCCAAACCAGTTCTACACCCTGCAGTATGTGGCCACAGTCACAGATAGCAAGGCCAGGGTGGGAATGAGGACGGTGGGTATTTCAGGGGGTCTAGTCGGAGCACCAAACAGGCCTTAGAATCAGACACATCAGAGACGGAATCCTGGGGCTTCTCTTACTCGCTCTGGGCAAATTACATTGCACTTTCTGGCCTTGGGCTCCTCATCTGTAAAATGAGGGTGATTAACACGGAGTCAGAATAAAATGAGCTGACTCGTGTTAAAGGACCGGGGGCTGGCACACGCCAGGGGCACAAGGATGTTCATTTTCTTTCTGATCATCCTACTTTTCCTCCTCAAATGTTGAAGGAAGAAAAGTCCTGGCTTGCAAGGAGGGTGAGTGGTGTCTCTCTGGGTCTCATCATTTGGCAATGACTTATGGCCCTGGTCTTCATATATCCAGCCTCTGTTCTACAAACACTTACTCTAGTTCCTCAGACTTAATTCCACTGGTCAAAGGGCTCATTCCACCATCAGATCCTCTGTGCAGTAAGCAGCCAGGCTTCCCCTGTGGCCAGCCCAGGCCCACTGGTCTGCAGTATAGGCAAGAAGTCCCAGTATGCACACCCAAGCTAGACCCATGAAGGTGGGAAGGTCCCCCACAAAGGAGGCCTCTAGTGAGATATCAGAGGTTGCCCACCCAGGGTCCCTGGCTAGTTCAGCACAAGATTGCAATGGCCTTTTTAGTTTGTACTCCCAGACCCAATTCTATCCAATCCAATACGTACTACAATTTCGTCTTATTGCCTACCTGTTGCCTAAAATGCAAATTTGTCATGTTACTCCCCTGTTCAAGAAATCTTCTTGGAACCACATGCCCAACATATACGCTGTTTATCTCTCTAGCTTTGTCTCCTCCACACAATATGTCCCAGGCAGAGCGAATTATTTGCCTCCCCCTAAATCCCCATACTGTTTTGCACCTCTACACCCTTAGATACATTTCTTGTGCCTCTAATGCCAAAACGCAATGTTCCCTAAACTGCCTGGTCATAAGAATCACCTGACGGGCTTATAAAAATAACTACCAGTTTCTCTGCTCACCTGCTGAATCTGGGTCCCCAGGCGAGAGACCCGATGAATCTGTATTTTTAACTACCACCTGAGGTGATTGCTCTGCTCCGACAAGCTAGAGGAACACTCTTCTAATTGCCTCATCCACAAAGGGATTAGTTCTCCTCCATCCGTCCAGATGTCCCTCAGTGGTCACCACCTCTGAGAATACCATCTAATGCTCCTCCTTCCCGTAGTAACGAGAGACTAGATCACATTGAGATCTTAGTGTGGTCCAGCAGTGTTCTGAGTCCTGGGTATGTGCTGACTCCTTTAATCCCTGGGAGGGGGTGCTCTTGGGATCTCCATCACAGCTAAAGACACCACTGTGCATATTCCTTAGCTGTAGGGAAGCTCCTGGGACGCTCAGAGAGGTTCAGGAGTTTGCCTAGAATCACACAGGTAGAAAGTGGCAGAGTGAATTCTGAACCTGGGAGTGTGCCTTCAGAGCCCTTGCTGTTACCTATCATGGCCAGGTCGCACCTGCTTGTAGCATGGCCATCTTGTGGGCTGACGGCTGGCTTACTCGCCCCCTTCCTGCTCCACTAGATGTGGAACTCCAGAAGGTACACACTGCACAGCCCCAGGGGCCAGCGTGTATGTGGTAAGAGCCTAGTAAACATGGGAGGCAGGGATGATGGGGCGGGAGCGGGGGACCGTGCTGGAAGCTGAGGAGAGGGGACAGGAGGTAAAGGTTGGATGAAATGAACTGTAGGCAGCAGCGTCTCATCTCTCCCCAAAGGACCGTGACGCCTTTCTCTCTGGCAGGTGCAACCTGGCCCCGGTGCAGGAGTACGCGCGGGACGTGGGGCTCAAGACCGACCTGGTGACCATGAACCCCTCCGTCATCCAACGGGCCTTTGAGGACTTGGTCAACGCCACGTGGCGGGAAAAGCTACTCCAGCGGCTGCACAGTCTCAACGGCAGCATCCTGTGGATTCCCGCCTTCATGGCCAGGGGCGGCAAGGAGCGCGTTGAGTGGGTCAACGAGCTCATCCTGAAGCACCGCGTCAACGTGCGTACTGCGTACCCCTCTCTGCGCCTGCTGCACGCCGTCCGCGGGTGAGCGGCCTCTCCGCGGGGTGGGCAGGGGTGGGCAGGGGGTCGGCGCGGAGCCTGGGCAGGGCTTGGTGGGCGATATTCCCCGCCCAGACGCATTTGCATCCCAGCTTACCACGCGTGAGTTCTGTGACCTCGGCATTGGCCTGGTCTTCCTGCACATCCCTTCCTGGAGAAAGGAGCTGGGGCTGCTAAATGGGTTTCTTCCAGCACGCCCGGTTCGACCAATCCATAGGGCCCGCCCGGGGAGCTGGGTTGAGAACGGTCCTCCCATCGGGGCTGCGTAGGGAGTAAACCATGAGGGGCAAGATGGAAAGAGGAAAATAGGCTGGAAGCTCTTGCAATGGTCGGCGTCAGGACTGCTTGTGGCTAAGACTGGGGTCGTGGTAGGAGATAGGCAACAGGTCGCTCGGATTAGCTGGAAACTTTGGCGTAGAGGCAGCAGGATTTGTTGGTGGGTTCTATTTGAGGATCTCGAGGAGGGAGAGAAAGAGAAGAATCCAGAATGGCTGTTAGGATTAGAGCTTGAGGGGTGCCTCGGGGGCTCAGTGGGTTAAACCTCTGCCTTCGGCTCAGGTCATGGTTTTAGGGTCTTGGGATCGAGCCCCGTGTGGGACTCTCTGCTCACGAGCCGCTCGCCCCTCTCTCTCTGCCTGACTCCCTGCCTACTTGTGATCTCTCTCTATCAAATAAATAAATAAGATCTGCAAAAAAAGATCCTTTTTTAAAAGGATCCTTTTTTGAAAGCCACCTTTCAAAAAAAGGATTAGAGCTTGAGAGTATGGGTGGACCGTGGTGCCATTTTCTGTGAGAGGAGAGCCCAGGCATGTTTGGGGGTATTACGTTTGGACATATTAAGTTTGAGATGCCTGTTACAAATACGCCTGCCCACACTCCTGAGCTTGCAGCTTGGGATCAAGCCCCGTACCCACCTCACCCAAGCACGTGGCACTTCACCATCCTGCTCCAGTGGCACAAGCGAGCGCATCATACAGACCCATGCTGACACTGAAATGCTCTTTCCTGGGGCCCAAGCATAACTCAGTGTGGCCCCCAGAAAGCTCTCTGTCCAACCCACATAGATTCTTGCTGTCCTCACAAAGGTGACCCCCGAGACCCCCAAGCCTGTGACCGGCCCTGATCTGATTAGGCTGTGTTGCCAGCACGGAAACCCATTACCCCCAAGAAAAACCGAGCAAAACATTCAGGAAGAGGTGGCGACGCTTGTGGCTGCTGGAGCAGAGTGACACCTGATGGACAGAGGGCTCACTGGGGCCACATTCCTTATCCTGGAGGTCAACCTGTGAGGTCTTCCTTGAACATCTACCTCCTCCCTGTCTCAGCAACCCCCCATCTCATGGAGTCTGGGCTCCATGCCTTATATGTTGTCTCTGCCTGGAAGGAGGAAAGGTTTGGGGGTCAGAGGAGATGTGAGAAGGGGAAGGACTTGCTCATGGTAAAAAGAAGTAGTCCCTCAGACAGGGAATGGGCTACTACCTATAAGAAACGTTTACAGCCAGAGCTATTTCCAGCTATAATTGACTCACTTTCATCTGTCAAAATAGCATTAAGCACCAGTAATAAGCCCTTTAAACAAACAGGCTGTTAATCCTGGGATGGCAACATCTTCCCTTGCAGGAACTCCCGGGAGGAAATATTGCAGGAGAGAACGGGGCTGGTTTCTGCTTTTAGCAAGGGGAAGAGCTGGCAGGGAAGAGGGCTTCAGGGGCCTCGGAATGGATTTCTGCCAATGGCCCTCTCCCTCTGCAGGGTGCGGGTCCTGTCAGACATTACAGGAAAGGTGGGCAGTGCCTGTAGCGAGAGCGAGGGCTTGCCCAGACGAGGCGGGAACTTACCCTGTGGTTTGCCTCAAGAGGAAGAATGGGCTGAAGGGATGGGGGAGGCAGAACAAAGCCACAGGAGAAAAAACTGAGGGTTCGTAGAAAAGATGGCTGAAGAGGAAACTGGCCCAGAGGCAGTCTGGTCTAACATGAGAACCATAGGCTTTGGAGTTAGGGACACCTGGGTTCAAATCCCACCTCCATTACTCAGGTGGTGGAAACAGGTCCATTACCTCCATGAGCCCTGCTTTTATCTGTCTCTCACTTTTCTCTGTCTCTTGCCTACATCTGAATGTGTGGTCTGAGCTGGCCAAGGGAGACACAGTCAGTCAGTCATCCCTACGGCCACCAACCACCCAGCAAGGGATTGGACCTGCCCTATAGACTTCAGAGGTAGAAGTAGGACCGGAGGGTGAAACCACAGGGTGGAGGGTATATTTAGGCTCCATTGGATAAAGGATTCTGTAGTAGAAGAGTGGACAAAAGTTAGATTCACCTGTCAGGATGTCTTCACCTCAGAGTTCCAACGTAGACTGTAGTTTACAGAATAATCTTGTTTCCATACTTTAAAATCTATTGTTCAGTAAACCCTCACTTTATGAAGTGGAGGAGATAAACATTTTTATTGCGATAAAATAGACACAACATAAAATTTACTACTTTAACCATTGTTAACTGTGCAGCTCAGTAGTGAAGTATATACCCAGTGTTGTGAAACGAATCTCCAGAACTTCGTCTTGCACATCTGAAACTCTATACCCATTAAATAACAAGTCCCCTTTTCCCCAACCCTCCCTCCCTCCATCCCCTGATACAGTAACCTTTCTACTTCGGTTTCCATGAATTTGGCTACTTTAGATACCTCATTCAAGGAGATTGCTACTGCACTTGCCTTTCTGTGACTGACAGATTCCACTTAATGTGTCGTCCTCAAGGTCCATCCGTGCCAGAGCCTGTGTCAGAACAGCCTTTCTTTCGAAGACTGGATAATATTCTGTTGTATGTGTGCGCCAGATTTTGTTTGTCGATCTGTCCATAGCTGGATGTTTGGGTTGCTTTCAACTCTTGACTGTGGTGAATAGTGCTGCTGTCAACACGTGTGAGCAGATAGCTCTTCGAGACTCTGCTTTCCATGGCTGGATCACACGGTGGTCCTGTTTTTAATTTTTTGAAGAACATCCATCCCGCCTTCCATGGTGTCTGCACCATGTTGCGATCCACTAGCAGCACACGAGGGATTCAGTTTCTCCACATTTTCCCCCACACCTGCTATTCCATTTCACCACATCTTTGCCAACTTGTGATTTGGTAGTAACCCACCTTGACCACTTTCAAGTGCACCATTCGATTAGAAGTAATTGGCTGTTAGAGGAAAATGTAGCAGAAAATCTTTATGATCTTGGGTCTTCCAATGGTTTCTTAAGTATCACACCAAAAACGCAGGAAATGAAAGAAAAAAGGAGATAAAAGGGACTTCATTAAACTAAAACTTTTCATGCACCAAAAAGCCAATCTAGTATGGTGGGGGGTGGGGACCTACACATAGAATGGGGGGAAATAGTTGCAAATCATGTATCTGATAAGGGATTAATATCCGGAGTGTATGTTGAGTACAACTCAACAACACCATAAATAATCAAACAACCTAATTTTTACATGAGCAGAGGACTTGGATGGACTTTTTTTTCCAGAGAAGATATACAGATGGCCAATAAGCACATGAAAAGATGCTCAACATCACTCATCATTGGGAAATTGTAAATCAAAACCACAATGAGATACCACTTCCCACCCACTGGGATGGACGCTATCAAAACGTGGGAAATAACACGCGTTGGTGAGGATGTGAGGAAATTGGAACCCTTGTGCCTGCTGGTGGGAATGTCAAGTGGGAATCATCTTTGAGGCATCTTAATATGTTCATTCTGCAAAGGAGGAAGTTGACACCCAGATGAGTTGGGTGATGAGTAGGAAGCCACCGAGCCAGGAAGGGGCACAACCAGGAACTGAAGCACAGCACCTCACTCTAGCCAGGACACCAGAGGCAGCAAATTCAAACCCAGCCAGTTCTGGATTTGGGGCCCCCATCAGCTCCATGGGGCAGGTGCTGTCACACCAGAGAAGTGGTGTGAGGAGACCACACAGCGGTGTATCAGGTCTCCCTGGGTGCACGGCAGTTCTTCTGAGTCTGGGACAGTGTTCCCACCAGGCAGAACAAGCTGAAGGTCAGAACACCTCAGGGTCCCATCAAACACCCTCTGGAATCTGAGCCTTGACACAGTCTTGAGGAACCCCCCATTGAGGCTCTCAGTGTTGTTCGCCCCTTGACGTTGCCTTGGCCTTTGCCTCCCTCATTTGCTTGACTGCTCCTTCACAGCCAAGCCATCTTTCCAAAGGAAAGCAGCCATCCTCAGATAGCAGCTGTGTGTCCAATCACCCTGAGTGCAGCTGGGTGGCTTGACATGTCCAAACGTGTCCACATACAAGTCACTGTGCTCCTTAGACTGGTTTAGTGTCCCCAGTCCATCCTTTCATGGGGGGAAAAAAACCATGAGATGCTCTATTAACAGCAAGTGGGCTTGTCATGAGGACCAAATGAAATAATTTACATAAATCACTTTAGAGCCCAGTGCTGGTCATATTAAGTCCGTCTAGTACTACAAACTGGCACGTGGTAGAGCCAGGCTTCATTTGAAGGGACCACATGAACACAGTTTCCATTCTCCTGGCTAAACAGTCTCCTCCTACACATTTGTGGTTATTAACCTACTTCTTATTATTAATTGTTAAGTTGTCAGTGCCTCGAGGCTAGGATACTGCCACTTTGTGCTGCATTCCTCTCTCCTGCATAGTGCCTGATACTCAGAGAGCCTCTGGTGACTGGTCAGGGGGTCTCCAGTGACCTAGATTGAAGAAGGACATGTAGGAGAATCGAGGAGGGTTACAGATAACCATCCCTAACACAGCTATACTAGACACCATGCTAAGTATTATGTCATGTGATGAGAGAACTAGAACCAGCATTCTATGCTGAAGACAGCAAAGTGAGCCTCAGGTGGTAAGAAACTTGCACAAGATTGCATGGCTTGAGAGCGAGATTCAGGACTCCTCTCTTGCTCCTGATCACCACCCATTTGCCCCTGTAGCAATAACCAGGAAGTAATAACAGGGATCCTAGAAGAATAATGTCAGAAGGCCAAAGCCAGAATGCGAGCTTATGAAAATATTAAGAAAAAAAATAGAAAAGGGGTGCCTCTGGCTCTTGATTTCAGCTCAGATCATGATCTCAGGGTGATGAGATGGAACCCCTCGTCAGGCTCCGCCCTGGGTGTGGAGGCTGCTTAAGATTCTCTCTCTCCCTCTCCGCCCACCCGCCCCCCCCAGAAAAGAAAGAAAAACAGAAATTGCATTTTATGATTCAAGTAAAAAGAACCAAAAAGTTAAGGGCAGGCAGTGTAGAGGCTACAAAAGACAAATGGGAATGGGTCTCTTGGTTCCTCTTCTTCACCTGTCTTCTCAGCAAAGGACAGCTGTCTTTTACCTGGATAGCATGACAAAGCTTTTGGCATCATTATGTATAATCCCATTTCGTTGCCCTAAACAAGCGGTTCTCAACATGGTCCCTGGACCAGCGACATCAGCATCACCTGGGTACTTGTTATAAATACAAATTCTCAGGCCCAACCCCAGCTTACTGAATCAGAAACTGCATGTTTGAGGCCCAGAAATCTACATCTTCACAAACCCTACAGGTGATTCTGATGTACAGCACAAGTTTGAGAACCTGTACTATCAACAAAACCAAGACCTATTAATATCTCAGGAGATATTATGCACTAAGACCACTGAGCAGTTGGCCCTGACCTTTCCCAAATCATGCCCCAATTTTCTAAACATGGGAAAGGATGGACTCCAGCGAGCTTGTTGTCAACCCCAAGCCAGAGTTTCAAAATGTTTATCAGTGCAATGGCTCAGGAACACCTGAAGATGAAGAAGCAAATATCAAGACCAGATGTCCTCATGGGAAAGCAGCAGGGCACACTGCCCCAGTCTGCTCTTCTGAGGGGGTAGTAGACAGATAGACCCAGGATCGGTGTCGTCATTTTCATATCTTGGTTCAAGTCAGATACTTTGACAAAATATTGCTTGAGCAGCATGGAGAACTGTGATATTTCAGGGAGTAAAAAGGAGCAAATGTTAAGTCTCTTCTTAGAGAAACCTTGTAAGATAGATACTATTTTTATCCCCATTTTACTCACAAGGAAACAGGCTCAGAGACCAGGTAACTCAGATGAGGAGGAGGGGGACTCGAACCCATGTGTATGGGTTTCAGTTGTGTCTACTGCCATGCCCCTTCTCATGTCCTTGACAGACTGGCCACTGTCTGTTGACCACAGATACCCAAATGACTAATTAAAGGTTGACTTCATGGGGGTCTCTAAAACACACCACCAGCTTCCTGTACTGCCAACTGTCCCCATGTTTTTTTAAGATTTTATTTATTTATTTGAGAGAGACAGAGAGATCACAAGTAGTCAGAGAGGCAGGCAGAGAGAGAGGAGGAAGCAGACTCCCTGCCGAGCAGAGAGCCCGATGTGGGGCTCGATCCCAGGACCCTGAGATCATGACCTGAGCCGAAGGCAGAGGCTTTAACCCACTGAGCCACCCAGGTGCCCCAACTGTCCCCATTTTTACCAGTAACTTAAGTGAAGGCATCAATGGTCTCCTTAGTCAGTTTGCGGAAGACACAACTTTGGGGGGCATTCCTAATAATTGGGGCCTCAGAGTTGAATCCAAACTTCTTTTGATAGACTGAAACAATGAGCTAATCGAAGAGGGAGAAATTTAATACAGACAAATGCAAGATTCTGTGCTTAGGTTCTAAACAATTGTACATGTGTGATGAACAGTACCAATCAGCAGCAGGCACGTGGTTTCTCAAAGGGATAAGATGATCTTAGATCACAGCGATGGATGTATAATGTTTTGAGACTCAAGGAGGTCAGCAATGACCTTGGTCAAATCTGACCTGGAGAAGTTTTGGGACCCAGGCTGGAGAGGCACCCCAGTGGCAGAGAAATTCGAAAGTCTAAAGGTTAGGGGAGAGAGGTCTCCAAGGAGCGTGGGAGCAAGCTTTCTTCAATTAACAAATATTTATTTGCTATAACCTAGAAGGCCCCGGGCCTGTGCTGGGGGAACACAAAAATCAATGAAACAAGGCCTTTGCCCTTGAGTGGCTCACAGATTTGGACTGCAAGGCTCCAGATGTAGAACCAAGGTTGAGAAGGGATCTACGAGGATTCTGACTTCATCGGGGTGCTGAGAAGAGCATCCCTACAAATAAGGTTCTCTGAACTGAGCTTGGTTGCCTCTTGTTCAGGCAGCAGTGAATGCTCCTTGCTGGGCCATGACTTGGGAACTCCGCATCCTACAGAATTAGTGTATGAGTCTGTCAGCGCTGCTGTAACAAAGGACCACAGGCCATGTGGCCTAAATGGACAACAGAAAGTTATTGTCTTGCAGATCTAGAAGTCCTTCTCAGAGCACTGAGGGAAGACCCTCCCTCAGGCCTTCCTCTTTCTCTTGTGGAGGACCTTTCTCCAGGCCTTTCTCTTGTGGAGGACCATCTCCATAATTCTCTCTGTGTGCCTGTGTATCTCCAAATCCCCCCTGCTTATAAAATTGGGTTGGAACAGGGGTCCCCTTAGCAGCCTCATTTTAACTTGCTTATCTCTGTAAAGACCCTTATCTCTAAATAAGATCGCATTCTGAGGTACTGGAGGTTGACCTCCACAGATGAATTCTGAGGGAATATCATTCAACCCATACTGGTTGGGTTAGATGGTCCACACTTTCCACTCAGAGATTCATTGATTCATCACACCTGTGTCAGCAGAACCTCTAACCACCAACTCCTCTGGAGATTCCTGACATTTGGGGGCCTTTATGGGGCCTGGGCATTGCAGGGAGGGGGCAGTGTGGGGCAGAGAAAACCTACCCTTTGAATCTTACTTCCAGGGGGCTTTGGGTTGTGTCAGCCTGCAAGAGTGGCACAGTGCCCTGGCTGGCTGTTGGCAAGGGAAGAGAACAGCCCAGGGGAAGGACACCCCGGCAGTTGAATATGGCTGCAGGAAGGGGAAAACTCTGGTCTGCAGATGGTAATGAATGGCTCTGATTCAATTACGACAATAGGGAAGGCTGTGACCCGTGGAGAGGGTGGCCCTCGGGCAGGAAAGCAGCCCACTGCCTGGCCCATTTAGCCACCCAGACCACAGGCCTGGTGCAGAGGAAGCCTGTGAATTGGTGCTTAATTAGGCACCAAACGTGCTGAACGTCAGCCCTAGGATGGCAGTGGTCCAGCGGGCATCCCTGCCAGGGCCGGAGCAGCAGATCAGCATTGTGGGCATTGCTGTCTGGCAGTGGGGAGCAGAAACCTGCACACTGGACGGGCAAGAGAGTAAGCATGGCGCAGAGAATGAGAGCCGAGACCAGCGCAGGTTGGAGGACCCTCCTCCCAGACATGGCCATCGCATGGTCCTAAGAGCATGTCCCCAGATTCAGTCCAGGAGCTGGGTTCCGGTCTCCTCCAGGGGACACAGAGTGCAGAAGTATATCCCATCACAGTGTTACATAGAGAAAAAGAAGGAGGTCTGTGGTCTTAAGGCACAGATGGTATTTCATCATTTTTCATAGATTGTCTCAATTTTTTTTTTCAAACAGCAATGCACATAGTAAAAAGAAAAATCCAAACAGTATAAAGGATTTAAAGCGAAGAACGAGTGAGCCCTCCTCCACAGAGACAGTCTGTTACACTGGTTTTCTGTGTGTATTCTTCCAGAAATATCCACTTTTACACATAAGGGAGCATGTTTTAAACATCGTACCTTGCTAAATTCTGGAAATTATTCCACATCAAAGCACACCACCTTGCTCTCCTTCACAGTGTCTGGACCATAATTTATGGGAGCAGAAGTCGTTGGTGGGCATCGCAGCTTTTTCCAATCTTTTGCTAGTATAATCAGTGCTATAGTGATCATCTTATACTGGCATCTACATACATATGTACATCTAGAGGCTCACTTTTAGGCATGCCGTTGCTAAAAAGAGATGCATGTAAGCATCATTAGTTTTTATAGAGGTTACCAAATTGCCCTCCCTAGAGGCAGGTACCAAGTTACAGTCCCACCTCCGGTGATTGAAAATGCCTGCTTTCCCATAACCTCACCAGCTCACCAGCATGGTAGGTCACCAATACTTGTTCTCTTTGCGAATCCAATGGAAAATGCCATCTGATTGTTGTGTGGAATTGGATTCCTTTCATTATAAATGAGGTTAATTATAATTTTTTTTCCTGTTTGGAGCGGCATCAGTTTAGATTCCAGAATCCAACACCAGCCACAAGTTTTCAGCCCCCAAGAGGTAGACTTTCTGAAACCCTGCTGGGCCAGAGGTGATCCCTGTGAGTGCCTCTCGACACCCGCAGGGACCCCCCATGAAGGAGGAGGAAGCTCTGAAGTTATCAGCCATCATGATTTTTCTCCTTTCTTTTGGCAACAAATGGTCTAAGGCACGACTAGCCTGCCTCTCCCATGTACAGACCTGCAGGTCTGCAGGAAAACCAGCCTCCTTGGTTTCTTCCAGTGCCCCCCCCAAGGAGACACTAGCCTCTGCTTGCTCATTTTCTCTCCTGGCTTCATAAACTAGAGATTTGTGGTGCACCCACTTTACACATGAGCTATAAGGATCTGGGGTTATATAAGGAGTAGGAAGTCAGCCCACTGGCTCACAGAATTGTAAATTGTAGGGGAGGGGAAAGACAAGTAAATAATGATAGCATAGTATGGTTAAGTGCTGTGATTGGAAAAGAACAACGTAAAATGGACCCATCTGGGGAGGTCTGGGAAGTGACATCAAAGCTGAGACCATAAGACAGAGTTGCTGGCCAGGAGAGCTGGGAGTTGGTGGTGTCTTGGTAGGAATCAAGAAGGTCCTTATAGCGTGTGGCTCTGAGGGCCAGGTGGTGGGAGGGATCTCAGTCCCAGGTCACAAGGGCTTCCCAAGCCTGGCCAAGGCCACTGGGTATTGTCCTCGGGACTCCAAGAGTCCCTGGAGAAATTCTGGTGGCATGGTCATCCTTCAAGTCAACCTTGTTTACTTGAGTGAAGGATACTGGTTTGGGTGGGCACTGAGGCTTAGGGACCAGGAATCGACCTCAGGCATCAACAGGAATGGGTCAGCTCTGCACTCCAGCCCCTAATCTTGAGACAAAACCCCCAGCTCTCCATGCTCACAAAGCTGGGCAGCCTCATCCTGAGGTATTCCCCCAGGAGACAAGAGCCCTGGGCAGTCTTCCCAAGGAAAAGACAGCAATGGGCTATGGACCCCCAGACCAGAGCCCAGGCTGCTGGTGTGGATAATGGGAAACCAGGGGTCTGAGGGTTCTGCCCCCAACTTTGCTGCTCATCTCGCACAAAGTGTCCCCAAGTGTGCCATGGCAACCACCTGTAAGGCATTCCTGCTCCTTAAGGGACAATATGAGCTATGTTCCACAAAGTGCTTTTAGCATCTTAGAGAAGGCGGTTTTGGTCCCTTTTTCCCACAGTGGCAGCCACTGTGCTTGCCACATACCGAGCTCAGGAATTCAGAAAGAAGGACAAATGTGCTTTGGAGATGATTTTGGCGATCCTCGTCTATAGCTGTCCATGCTCATAAAATACAGCGCTTAATCGTCTTGGCAATTGGGATAACCAATTTGGAAAATAATTACTGCCTTCTTTATGATTACTTTGCCTTCTAATTAAAATCTCAAGACTGGAATATTAAAGGTGCATTGTCAATACAACGTCTCGGATGCACCCAGCTAACCTCATTTGGGAAGGCAAAATTAATTAGTTTGTGTTTTAACACCCAGCTGTTATCCTGAGGAAGGAAATCGTCTACAAGTCAGCCACACACACAGTCTCTAAGCTGGCCAGAGTGGCCGAGGGGGATAGAAAGGAAATCAAGAGTGATTTGTTCCCACGTAACTCAGTCAGCGGCTATTACAAGCTTCTCATTAAATGGAGCCCCCGCGTCCCAGTCAGACATGGCTCAGGAGTGTTCTTGTTCACCTGTGGTGCCGGGATGGGAAATAAGTCAGCCCCTCCATGCCACAGAGTTCCCCATTCATTCTGGAGCCTCCTGGGCTGTTAATACCTCTCCCAGTGATTGGTTCTTGGGGGAAAGCCGGCAGCAGATATGAGAGGCTGCGCCCCTCTCTCCCTGTCCCTCCCAGCCACGGGTACAAACCTGTGTGCCATGCTGGCTTCCCTCTTCCTCTTTTTTGACTTCTTCCTATTTTTCAGTTCCATGTGAGTCAGACATTTGCTGAGCACCTGGAACCCTGGATGATAGATAGTGGTTCTAGGCTGCGTGGCAGTAATGACACCCCAGCCCCTCGCGGCTTAGCCCAACAAGCTGATTTCTCATTCATGGGAAGTGTGATGCAGGTCGGCACTGGCTCTCTTCCAGTCAGTGATCCAGGGATCTAGGCTTCTTCCTTGTTAGGCTGACACCATCTTTACGGGAGGCTTGGAGGGTCCCTAAGGCAGAGGAGAAGGTTGGCCCCCAAAGGACACACTTCCTGTCACAGCTTCTTGGCCAGAACTGGTCACGTGACCACAGCCCCATTGCAAGGAATGCTGGGAGATGTAGGAGGGCACATGGAGTGTTTGTTGAGTGCTTCTGTCCGTGCCACAGTGCACTGATTGTGCCATGCAGGGAGCCAGGAGCCTCTGAACCCCCTACCAGGGCTGTGAGGCATGACCCCTGTCCCCAGGGAGATGCCAGCACTGTTCTGTGTAGGAGGGTCAGGCCAGATTGACAAGCACAACAGCAGAAGTAGAAGCCAAGTTCATGATAATACATGGAAGTGATTACCTCAGCATGAACTAGGAAGAAGAGGGTGGAACAAAAGGAACATTTCCAGGAAGATGTAATGCGTGTGCTTAGTTTTGGTGGGGAGGGGAAGACAGTTGACCCTGGGGACAGGAGGAGGAAAGTCCCACCTGCAGGCAGGGCGCAGCATGTGTCCGAGTAACCTCAGACCTCCTGCAGATCAAACTCTTCCCTCCATGTCTCTGAGCACAGCACTGATGTCCTGAGAAGAAATTCATTTCTGAACGCCTTCTCAGGCTAAGGCCTTACAATAGGAAAACAAACAAACCACAAATCCCTAATAAGGCATTTGTGACCGGTGTTAGGGCTTAAATTTGCTCAAGGAGCAAATAGAACTGTGCTCTCAGGGAGGGACACTGCAGTGGCTTGCACGTCCCTCGGGAGGATCGACAGCCGGCTCATGTCAGGCCATGACCCTCCTGGAATCACCATGGGGTGGAAAAGGCCCAAAACCAGGAGTGGGGAGTCTACGCCGCATTTTTTCTAAGCCTTCTCTAACCAGCAGCTCGAGGAGTGCCTCTACTCGGGCCTGTCTCCCTGGACTCTCCTGTTTTCCTTCTGGAACCTGAAACAAGAGAACAAGTTCAATCTGGGAGGCCCACGGATCACCCACACATATGGTCTGCTGACTCACCCAACAGGACCTCACATGATGTTTCTAATTTTTTTTAATTAGTTGCTAACATTCAAAAATTTGGAGAAATGGCATAAAAATCCAGCTCTCTCATACACCCTTCGACACCACTATACTGGACAACAATAAAACTGGTTACCCCTTTAAATGCCACAGCACCATGGGACCCTCCCTGTTGTCTTGGCAACCCTGAGGCCAGGCACTGGTTTTCCCTTCACATCCCAGCTCCTAGCTCCCAGCTCCCAGTTACATCTCCTGCCAGGCCACGGGACTTGACAAGTTCCCCCGGCCAAATCGTCTTTAAAACTTGATGACTATTCCTGAGGCTTTCTCTTTGCCCATATTTTCTCTAAATATACCTCATTCAAGCAGAACCACCCACCAATGAGAGCAGGGCTTCTTAACCTTGGATGCACATTTGAATGACTGGGGGAGGTTTTAAAAATCCCAGTGTCCAACCTATACCTGGAGGTTGTACTCAGGATCTGTCCTCTTAAAGCTCCAGGTGATTCAGTGTACAGCCTTGGTGAAGAAGCATTGAGTTAGAATTGAAAATGCAATTTTATGAAGGGGTGAGCTCCCCATCATCATAAGTAATTAAAGCAATGTGGATGAGCACTTTGCAAGGATGTGTGGGGTGATCCAAATATCAGCTGCTACTCTGCTGGGGTTCTTTCCTCCTTCCATTTCCCTGCCTTTGCCCCTCAGCACCCTTCCCAAGCTCAGTTCAGCCACATTGAACCTACAGTGTGCAAGTTATCTCAGGAAGAGCATCTTATCTCGTGAGCCTCAACGACGGACCCCCCCACCCCCAAGCCAGCACCATGCCTTCCGCATATTAGCTGGGAGTAAGCCTCTCAGCAGTTCAGGGAAGAAATGATGAAGGTCTGTGGGATGTCCACACAGGCTTTTCCCTATTACTTCCCAGTTGTGTTTGTGGTTAAGGGAGCCATTGTCTTGCTCTCTGCCTTTGTCCCCTCCATCTGATTCTGGGTTGAAAAATTCACCCATAAGGAAGTTTTTTGGCCCAGACAGAATGAAACAGGAAAAGAAGCAAGCAAAGTGGTCTTCAACTGACAAGCTTATGACAAAAGACTGGCTGTCTAGGGACTCTCCTGGAGGTCGGCACAGTGCCTCCGAGAATCATGTTTACAGGATGGGGTGAGGGGTCCTTGAAATGTGTTTCATTATATAAAATATTACATTATTTACTAAAATTATATGGGTTACTAGGAATCTGTAACCTTTGTCTGTTTCAAAGGTTAATCTCCTCCGGAAAAAAAAAAAAGGATTTAAGGTGAACTTTCTGGAATGTCTTGGTGTTTCATTTTTGGGTCGGTAGAAAGAACCACTTGCAAGAGGAAAGGCGTGCTGGAGCTTCTAGAAAATCTTCCCCCTGCCCAACCAATTTTTCCCCAAAAGCACTGTGAAGAATATGAGACCGTTTCAACTTTCAGCAACACGTAAATGTTTTGCCTGGCATACGTTTGATTCTGGCTTGAGTTTAATTGGTGCGTTTGACTATAAAGTCACACTTTATAGGGCTGAGGTCCTCAGGAGCCGCGCTGGGGTTGGGGAGTGGATGTTTTTCACAGAGGCAGGTGGACCAGGTGCAGTGAGGCGCATAGAGTTTGAGGACAGAAAAACATGGCCAGTGTCTGGTGTGGACACACAGTAGTGAGAAGTTGATGGTAAGGAACTCCATCTTTCCACCAAGGCATATGCATTGCCTTTAAAGGCATCCAGCGTAGGGTTAGCAGAAGCTTTTTATGAGAAAGAAAGAGGTTAAACCGCACATCCCGGTGAGTTCTAAATCCAAGCAGAAGAACCATAGTGGAAAGCCAAAATGGCGGCAAAGAGAATGGACATTTTCCTGCTTCTGGAGAAAGGTCTAGATTGAGTTGAAACTTGGAGATCCTCTAGTCTATGGCCCATTATCACAAAGATGTGAAAAATTAGTTCCAGCAGGGAGAAGTGACCAACCCAAAGGCACGCAGGTAGCTATTAACAGAACTGTCACTTGAAGCGCAGATCTAAAAAGTTGGTAGCTCCCCAGACCCCTGTCTCCTCATCTGTGGATTGGAGCTGGGTTCTTCCTCAATGCTGTCTTGGTTAAGGTAAACTGAGACCTTGTATGGGCAGAGGTAGCTCAGTGCCTCCTCCAGCACTGGTGTCCATTAGCCCAATGCTGTGCTCTTCCCAATTCTCCATAGCTCCTCTTGCTATCCCTGCCAGATTCCTAGGTAGGAAGTCGGAACTCCCAATTCAGAAGGAGATACACCAAGCACCACAACAGGCCTTGAGAAGAGAGCATGGCTGAACCTGGTTTCACCGGGCAGAGCACCCTCTGGTGTCTCCTCAACTCTGACCATAGGTGGGCAGCCCGCATTAGAGGGTGGAGGTCCTGCAGGCAGGGATGGAAGGAAATCCTATGACGCTCAAGAGACAAGGAGGTCTCTGCTGGAGTCAGGAATGGTGACATGCAGAGGGAAGCACATGGGACCCTCCGCAAAGGGAAGATGGGGGGGCACCGTACAAGAGCCGCCCCTTAATAGGGGGTCTGCATGCAGCGGCCCAAGCAGCAAGCTGTCACACCCACATGAGTCCTCTTGGGCTGGCTCTCTTGTGCTCCCACAGCAGAGGCCAGGAGCGTGACTGCAAAGCCAAAAATATCCACCAGCTGGCTCTTTATAGAAGAAGTTTGCCTGTTCCCACTTTAGATTCCAACAGGCCTTAGCCCAGGTCAAGGTCTTGCCCTTTCTACCTAGGTGGCATGGGGCAAGCCACTTTTGTCTCTGTGCCTCATTTCTGCATCTATACCTCCTAATGGGCTCCTCATGTTTCCATAAAAATCGTATATGGGAAAGCTCACAGCATAGGGAAGAGTTCTGTTTCTTAATAAAGGTAGGTAGTCAGTCCTCTGTGAAAGGAACCAGGGGTCAGTGGTCTCCGCACCTCCTGGAGTGGTGAAGACGAGGCAGACTGCTGGACAGGTTAAAACTGTCCTCTTCCTGGAAAGGATGATTCACAAACTCATGTTTCTTTTCTCTTCTTTTTTTTTTCTTTCTTTTCTTTTCTTTCTCTCTTTCTTTCTTTCTTTTTTTTTTTTTTTTCAGGTACTGGCTAACCAACAAGGTCCACATCAAGAGACCCACCACTGGTCTCTTGATGTACACCCTGGCCACACGTTTCTGCAACCAGATCTACCTCTATGGCTTCTGGCCCTTTCCACTAGATCAGAACCAGAACCCCGTCAAGTACCACTATTACGATAGCCTCAAGTATGGCTACACCTCCCAGGCCAGCCCCCACACCATGCCCTTGGAGTTCAAGGCCCTCAAGAGCCTGCATGAGCAGGGGGCTTTGAAACTGACTGTTGGCCAGTGCGATGGGGCCACGTAAGGTGGGCTCCCCGTGGGACTCAGTGGCTCACATTTCCTGCCAGCTACACCACAGGCAGATGGGAGTCGGGGTGGCGCAAATTATAGAACAAGCAGGCTAGTGGTTTTCTTTGTTAAAGTGTAAAACAGTGACCAGAATATATATATATATACCTGCATATATATATTGACCTGAGTATTTATAACTGTGTGGTGTTCATCTAGCATTAGGCAGATAAGCCACAGGAAGAAGGTGTGGAGAACCCACCCAAACCGGATTGAGACTCAGTCCATCTTTAGGGGCAGAAGGACTTGACATGAAAAGAAGCCAGTCCCATGACTTTGGATGATCTGGGTTGGAGAGATCTTTGGGCTCATGGATGAATGGAGAGCCCCTTCTTGGCAGCTGCCCCAAGCCTCTGAGACACGTGGATTCTGGGTGAGCCAAGACCCAGAGGGGACAACTGGACCCAAGTCTAAAATGGTGCTGTTCACAGAGGAGAAGGAGGTTGAAGGGTTCAGCCTGGCAAAGGAGGACAAGGACACCAAGAAGCAGAGGCCACTTCAGGGCCACGAGCCTTGTTCTACAAACTTAGAGTAAAACTGTCCAAGGGATGATTCACGGTGGACCCACCTGTTCCAGACAGGCTTCCACAGCTATGGAGAGACGGCTGGAGAAGAAACCAAGGACAGTCCATACTCTGGCTTTGCAAGAACCACCAAGAACCTGGACAGACCAGGCAGATGACCCTGAAGACCACAGGGGGTGTTCACCTGGCGTTTTGGAAAAATTGAGATCTCCCGCTTGGGGACAGCACTCCACCCCACAATAAGGCAGAAGAGTGTCCAGAACGTGGTGGTCTGGTGGGTGTTCTTTAAAATGTCTAGAGTCCACCAAGGAGGAAGGGAGCCTGAGATGTCACCCGCTGGGTCAGCCCCCTTCCTGCTCTATTAGAATGTCACATGAGGGACCGTCCTGTCCCCTTCTTCCACCAGGGAAGCCACAGCCAAAGCTTGAAAGGGCACCGTCAAGATAAATGTCATCCTTTTTTAAAATACGTATGATTGCCTTTCTGGGCGCCTCATAGAGCCCCAGAGTGTGAGACCTAAAAGGATGTTAAGCACCTTGCTTCATTTCTCTGTAACCACTCTGTTTGCTTCCTGCATCGTGTGCTCACGGGGCCTCTGCAGCCAGACTGCTGCATCCATGTCACTTTCTCGTCATTCTCCTCTCCCGATGTCACACTAGCCGGCATTGAGCTCCAACACTGAACATCTCCAGCGTGCAGGGAGAGGCTCCGCTGCCCACCCCCACCCACCCATCCTCTCTATGGAGGCAATGATTTGAGAAATTCACAAAATCCCTTTTGCCCCCATGAAGATTAATTGTAAAGACTTTTTTTTTTTTTAACCCAAATCCAAATGCAGTATCCAAATACGGGACCTAATCTTCCCAGGGAAATCTGGGCTCCATGCCAATCACTTAGGGGCTGGAATCAGAGGTCACATATAGACAAGCATTAGGCGGTTTGGATGTATTCCCTTGCCTGATAAATAACAGTGTTTTAAAACATAGTTGAAAGCTAAGTAAAAAACCATTATCTGGAAGGTGAAGGGAGTTAAGAAAAGTAACCGAGATCTGCTCCCAAGCACATGAGACCGGACATAATTAATCAGCAGCAATTCAGACCAGGACATTTGCTCTAAATTAATGGCTGGTGGGCAGCAAACGGAGGCAGTAGGAGGATGTTCAGAACCATTCACCTGCACGTAGGTGCTCTGTGTCCAAGCCATGGCTGCGACCGCCACCCTGCCTCTCTGTGTTTCTTCTCTTGTTGTCCTTGCCATGGATGCTTCAAGTCTGAGATTTGGGATTTGCATTATAAAATGAATATTTAAAAAGCAACAGCCCTAACAGCCTCTGTGGGAACTGCGTGGTTTGGACTTCCTCGCAAGAAGTGGAAATAATTAGTATCATATTTTACACTTCTCCAGAACCTTTCATCGGGAGGATCTCAAAGGCCCTGAAAGACATTTAATGTCTGAAGCTGGGAGTGCCCTGGGGAGCAGGTAGAATTTCCTGGGACTCGGTGGATTAACAGGGGCTTTGGACTCCAGAAAGTTCCAGTGGTGAGTCCTGAGGGGAGCTGGGACGTCAGGTCCTGGATTGGCCCCACGCTCCGTGTACCAGCCACCAGTCCACCCTGTGGGGCAGTTTAAGGCCAGAGCTCCGCGGAAGAGCTGGTTTTCCTTCTGTCCCATATTGGTCTACTTTCCTTAAACGGACACCAGTGGCTGTTGAAGTAGAAGGAGCCCTGACAACCTGCCCTGGGAAGCCAGGACCCTCTGCACCCCTCTGTTCCCCAAGTCACAGGTCTTACGCTGCCCAAGTGCACCAGCCACCTGATGGCAAGAGCTCCAGAACCTGGGCTTCCCCCACCTCCTCTTGCTCCTCCACCGGGGCACGCAGTCAGGAGGCAGCCCATCCCCTCTCCCGTTGAGAGCAGCTAAATGCACAAGCCACCTAGCCTGGGTGGCCCCAAGGAGTCCCAACCTGCACCCTGTCCTCGCCGCCCCGGTCCACCGCCTTGTAACTGCAGTGGTCACAGCCATCCTAGGAGCAGGAGACCCTTTGGTCACCTCCTGTTGACTGTTGAGTCGTCCCCAATCACCCCACCCTCACCCACCCTGGAGCCTCTGAGACCTGCATGCTGGCCAAGCCCCCAAAAGACCACCCCCTCCATCGGCTGCCTCCTTGGCTGAAGAGAGGAAGCCACCAGAAACACCATCGCTCCCCCAGATCTCCTGATCCCTTTCCTCCACACGCCTCTCCTTCCGCGCATCTCTGAGGAGGTGACATCCGTCCTCTGGGCAGTGACATTTTCCTACACACCCCAGCCACGCCTCTGCCACCTCTGTCCTCACTTCCACCAGCACACACTCTCCCACCCATCCAGGCTCCAGCATCCTCTTCCCTCCCTCCCCTTCCCTGCCAGCAGCCCCAGGAAGGGGTCTCCAGTGCTTGCAGTGCCGTCTCCCACGACCTGCCTGTTCTCCATGCTCCGGGGACCGGAGATTCAGCACCCTCCATGTTGCCTCATCAGAAGACCCCTCATCACCACCGAGCTCCCCACATCACTGGGATCCACAGCGACCCCTGCTGGACACCCGTCCCCTCCGTGCCTACGATGCCATGTACTCCCGGTGTTTCTCCTCCCTTCCCAACGTCTCTTCATCATTTATTTATGTATTTATTTATTTATGTATTTATGATTTATTTATTACCACCCTTCCCTTGTTCTAAAAAGGACCCGAGATGGGTCAGGCCATTATTTCCCACCTCCCACCTTGCCCCACTGCACGGACACTCCCTACATTGGTGCCTTCCGTTGTGTGCCCACCCCCCCTGCTCCAGGGGCATCATAGACTCCATACCTCGAAGCCAAGCTTATCATCTCTGCTTCCCCTTCCTCCACGATCCCCCCCCTTCTTGCTAGAAGCCCCGTTAGCCTCTCAACCACCCAAGTCTGAGACCCTAAAGTCATCTTGACTCTTCTCCATGGATTCCCTTGTCATCCTTCCAACCAGCGCTGCCCTGGCTTCTCCCTTGCTTGCACAATTTTAGCAGCGCTCTCTTCCCCCTCCCTGCACCCCCATTTCCCTCTGCGCATGCTTGCACACCCCCACCCATCCTGCAGATGCATCGTGATTCTTATCTCCAGCCATTCAGAAGCCTTTAAAAGTTCCCCTGGCCCACGAAACAAGGAACAAGTCACCACCCTGACATTATTACAGATCACCAGATAAGGACCTGTTCCTTCTTTATTCCCTGCACTGGTCCATCGAGAATCGTCATTGCTGGAAGGGGTGCCTGGTTTTCCTGTCTCTGTGCCTTTGGTCTTGCTGTTCTCATCTCCTGGGACCCTCTCTTCTGTTCCTTTCAAGGCCGGTGCAGAAACTACATCTTCCATGAAGCCCTCCCTGATCTACCAACCACTGGGATCTCTCCCTCCGCTGAACCACCGTAGCACTTTATTTGTACCTTTCTCATGGCACTTACCATATTCTGCCTTGTATTATAGTTACTGTGCACTTGTCCTATGACCGTTCTTAGATTGTAAGCTCGCCAAGGGCAGGGACTGTGTTTTAATCATCTGTGTCCATTACAGCACCAGGAGTGGTGCAAAGCACACAGCAGTTGCTCAATAAATGTTTGTTGGATTAAATCCTTAATGCTTGTGGAGGGCTATGTAATTAATGAAGTCATTTTGCATCTGTAATGTCATAAAACTCTCCAAAAAAAAAAAAATCACATGTGTTGGGCAGATGTAGAAATCGTTATTCTTATTGGATGGGTCATAAAATCGAGGCCAAAAAAACTGCGTGAAGCCCCATAGTTCACTGGCAGAATTTGCACCCCAGTCTTATCCCCACTCCATGGTCTCTTCTATTAATCCCTGTGGCTGGTTCACTGTACACTGGAAACCGACCTCAAGCACAGTCTTGGCTGCCATGGGTCTGGGATCACCTTCAAAGAGTCAAACATACCTCAACATGAACCCTAGCTTGTGTGCCCATCAACAAAGGCAAAATCTCTCTCCTTTTGGGAGAGGACAAAAGCCATTCAGGTTTTACCAGGCCCAGGGGGTGGGGCTGTGGGACCTCATAAATCATTCCCACTGCTATTGTCACAGGGTACGAAGCCATCCGTCCAGATGGCAAAGAGACCAACAGCTCCAAGGGGCTGCTGTTTGATAAATCTCTTCATGCCTAATTAAAGCTCCCCTTCCAGAATGAATGGAACAGAGACATTTGTTGATGCCGGTCAGATGGGACTCCAGACGTGCATGCTGCCTCATGAATGCCCTTAATAGCATTCCCAGTGACACCAACAGCCTGCCCTAGCCTGCCTGTCTCTCACCAGCACTGCTGGATGTCATCATTCCTTCCTGTCTTCATTCCCAGCCTTCTGCTTTCCTTCCCCAGGGCTCTTCCCTTTGGCATCCACCAGGAGCCTGGTGAGCTGAGAGACCTCTTCCTGGGAACCTAAGCCCCGACTGGGATAAAGTAGTGGGACGGCGGAAAGGGAGGAGTTGGGGAGCACTCGGTGCCATCTCTACAGGAAGCAAAAACACCAGGGGTCTGTACCAGGGTTTCCATGGTTACTACGTAGAAGCAATGTGTTTGTTGCCCTTGGGCTTCATGGTGAGGGTAGGAGTTTCATATCTCGCCTTAGTGATCCAGGTGGTGGGACCAGTTTCCACAAACTGTGCATCAAGCCATCCAGCCCAGCATCATCCTGTTTCCAGAATCATCCCAGTTGTGTACAGCCACAGCCCCGCGAAACCACCCAGCGAGATCACTAAAGGTCATTGTGGCCCTTCTCAGTCTTCCTCACAACATCCTTCCCCTCCCTAGAACCCGGGGTGTGACATGGGTCTCCTGGGGTTCCAAGGGCTGTGTCAGAAAGACCCATATGCTCAACCATGACGGCATGTTCTAATATTAAAGAGGTTTCTCCACAACTGACCCAGCAACAGCTGCGAGCAGCCAGTCCTTGGGGAATTAATAGAAAATGAGAGCCCACAGCCAAGCAGTGGGGCAGCTGCCCAGAGCCTGCATGGACTCACCAGTGGGGAATCCCACTGCGAAACACTGAGGTGAGGCACCTCGGATTTGGCTTTTCGATTTGGTTCAAAGCACCTTCATTTCCTAAAATGAGGTTGTCATAGTCTATGAAGGAACAACTAACAATCAGAACAATTTGCTCTTCGTGGAAGTTGGGTGCTGCAAAGGAGACCACTCGGGGGCAAGCTGTTTTGCTCAAGGAGACCCAGCATTGTGCGTCTCCCTTCCAACCAGGGGTGGCAAGAATGTAACTCACTGTAGTGACAACTGTGGTTGCTGGTACTCCGCAGCAACCCGTCTCCCCCCAGGAGCCCTGGGACAGGCGCCAGATGATCCAGAAGCCTACCCTCGGGAGCAGCATCGTACGAAGGAAGCCAGTCGATGTTGGTGCTGTCTCATCTGTAACACGGATAGGACACCTACCTACCTCCCCCACGGAGTCACTGGGAATAATGCAAATAAAGAACGGGGGAGAGAGAGAAGCTGGGCGGGGAGGAGGTTCTGGGCCGTAAAGCAGATCAAGCGCATACAGCTGTGACTTTGCAGGATTCTCCCCATGTCACTGCCCTGCCGAAACATGTTAGTGGCTTTCCTTTGCTCTTGGGAGAAAATGCTTATGTTTGCAAGCCTGCAAAATTCATGACTTACGCGGTCTTGAAAATGCCTCCCCTCTGGTTCACTACATTCCAGCCACACCGGCTGGTTTGTTTCCCCTAAAACTTTTTAGCCTCATTCAAATCTCAGGGCCTTTGCACGTGTTCTTCCCTCTGCCTGGAGAGCTGCTTCCCCTGCTCCTTGCAAGCTGCCTTCTGCTCATCTTTCAAGTTTCATATTGCATGTCACCTCCGGGAAGTCCATCCCTGGTGCCCCTGAACTAATTACTCTTTATTATCTTTCCTATATCCTGCTAGCTAGCCTATATAAACCATCTGAATTATCTCAGTTGTTTTGTAGTTCTCAGCCCTGAGAAATTTCAGGAAAGATTCTGATACACAGGCCACACTCTGGGTAAGTTTAATCTAGATCTCTGGAAACTGATCAGGGACATCAGCACATTTTAAAATCTCCTTCTAGGGGCGCCTGAGTGGTTCAGTGGGTTAAAGCCTCTGCCTTTGGCTCAGGTCATGATCCTAGGGTCCTGGGACCAAGCCCCACATTGGGCTCTCTGCTCAGCAGGGAGTCTGCTTCCCCCTCTCTCTCTGCCTGCCTCTCTGCCTACTTGTGATCTCTGTCTGTCAAATAAATAAACAAAATCTTTTAAAAATATTTTATTTATTTATTTGACAGAGAGAGATCACAAGTAGGCAGAGCATCAACCAGAGAGAGAGGGGGAAGCAGGCTCCCCGCCGAGCAGAGAGCCCAATGCGGGGCTCGATCCCAGGACCCTGAGATCCTGATCTGAGCCGAAGGCGGAGGCTTTAACCTACTGAGCCACCCAGGCGCCCCATAAATAAATAAAATCTTTTAAAAAAAAATCTCATTCTAGTGCACAGCCAGGATTGAGAAACAATGACATGTTTGCTCCACTGTTTATTGTCTGCCTGCCCTTCTAGAATGTTCAGTAGGAACTCATTTCTTAAAGCAGTATCTTGTGCCCTGGGCAGTAGGTTACGGTTAACATGCATTGGTCCTGGGTTCTGGCAATGGGCTGGCAATGTGACCACTTCCCTGGAACTCTTAGGAGGCACAGACTAGTTTTAATTCTCCCAAGTGACACTGTCCCCTGCAGCCCCAGGTAGATGGCCAGCCTTTTACCCTGTTAGCGTGTGGGTGGAGTTTATCCAGTGCCCTTTTCACCTACTCAGAGAACTTCACGACTCCTGTCCTACTTGGGATCCTGGCTCATGCCTGGTCTGAGCAGCCGTTAGATTCCCAGCCCCTCCTCACAGCAGGCACTAGGGGAGTCTCAGACCCACTGGTACCTGGACCTGCCCCTAGGGACTCTGATGCAATTGGTTTGAGACGTGGCCTGGGCATCTAGAAGCCTCTAGGAGGGTGTTGATGTGCAGCCCCAGCTGGGACCGGCTGACCCAGACCCAGCTCCGGAATCCCCGCCCTTCTTCCTTCCACGGCAGCTTCACTCAGGCCTCAGGTCGGAGGTCATTCCTTTGTTTACAGCTTCTGGAATTTTCCTCCTTTGATTTGGAGCTTGGCTCTATGTCGTCTGATGGGTTCTGTTGTTGCTGCTGATGGGTCCGTCACCTCCAGGATTTGTGCTTTTTCTGTGTGCTTGCAGCAGGAGGAAAGGCCTGGCACTTCCTGTCTCTCTTTCCAAAATATAAGCTGTGGGAGGACTGGGCCCTGCCTGGCAGGTTCGCTGAAGCACCCCCAGCCGCTAGAACTGTGTGTGGCACATAGTAGCGCTTAATAAACGCCTGTTGCCTGAATGAAAGTATGGGCCTGGGTGTTTTAAGGGAGACAAGCACCCCACTGACCTCCAGAGTGGGGAGGACTCCTATCTAATGGAAAGAACCCCTCCTGAAGAGGGGCAGGGCTGCTCCCATGTGCTCTGCTTGGTCTTGCATTCTGGACCCTGTGTTTTCTAGAACACTTATCCTTACAACGGCCCTGTGGGTTTTATTGCCTGCACTTTATAGATCGGATCACTCAGGTTCTCAGAGGCTCAAAATTTGCTCAAGATGTCAAAGGTCCTGAGTGGGTGGCTTGATGCCAAAGCCAACACCTAGCACCGAGCCCCAAACCTCTACTATCTGGTCAGAGGGTGAGCTCGCATACAGGGGGCACAGGGACAACAGACTAGACTGGTTCTCCTTCCATCCAGACTGGTCACCGGCTGCTGCTGTCATTGGCCCTTCCCATGGGTGGAGCTGCTATGGACCCTGGACACACTCGAGTGACAATGTCAATTGTTAAAAATACTTCCTTGCCAGTCAGTTCAGAGCTACTGCGCTGAGGCCCCTGACTCCCCAAGAGTGCCGTGCTCCGACACCATGACCGGAGTCCGTGCTAACTGGCCAGGACCCCTCTGAGTTTGTAACTATTTAACCCATCATCTCCTGCTCCCAGACCCTCCAGATAAGAGGGCAGTTTGAGCCTCTGGACCAAAGGGCAGGACACCAGAGCTTTGTCTCACTGGTGTGTTCATGGTAGCCAGGCCTGGAGAAGTGGCTGGCTTTCCCCCATTGTTTTCCATGGACATGGACACAGCCTTGACCCAGAGCAGATGTCCAGCTCATGTGAGTACAGATTGTAAATTCAATTGTGGAAGCGTCGAGAGGCATAAGAAGCAGAAGAGGCATCTTAGGGCAATCAGCCAAGACTGGTCACTAGAAATGATTGCCTTGAAGAGTGACTGTGAGGCACAGTGGAGAGTGGGAGATGGGCCAGGGACAGAGGGAGCGGCAGAGGACCCAAAAAGGCAGGCTTGTTCCCTGAACACTCACTGAGTGCTTTACATGGTTGGACTCATTCATCCTCACAGAGGTCCCTGCGGGTGGATGTTATGATCATCCCCACTTTGCAGATGCGGAAAGTAAGTCTCAAAGGGTTTATTAACTTGCCCAAGGTCAAAGAGCTAGGCAATGGCGGAGCTGGGATTTGAACTGAAGCCCACACTTTCCAAAGTGGTACAGGAAGCCCCTCAACTTCACCTTGATCGCCGTAGCCCCCTCCGGGGGCTGCATTTGCCTTGTTGCCCAGTAACATGGCCACTTCCCATGGGGGCCGTGCCCATGCAGACCCAGCCCCCCGGCCCCTCCTCACCCCCAGCTGCCGCCACCAGGCCCACCGAGTGGAAACGCTCATTCGTGCAGGGATGGTGACAGGCTCAGCTGCCAAGAGGCTGCAGCTGCTGCCTTTTGAACTTGGCGAGGAAGCCGGGACTGGACATGACCCTCTGCACATGCTGGGCCACTTGGCCCAGTGTCTGGGGATGAGAAGGGGGACAGCCAAGCCACAGGCTGCTAGGAAAACGTGGAAGCGCCCTCCAGCAGAGGCCAACCTGGAAAGGAGAAGTAACAGCGAGCAGAGGACGGAAGGGAATGGGTTAAGAACAGGCACAGAATGGAGAGAGTGTGGGCAAGGTCATGGAGTTTTCCTGAGAACTCTCCCAGGGGTCACCAGCTGTCCTCGTCAAGCCCCTTGCTCCAACTGCCTGCCTCAAAACCCCGCAGTCACACGAGGCTGGGTTACAGCAGAGAAGGGGCCTCAAGGCCTCCCTGAGGGCACTGAGGAAACCGAGGGACCCCGGAGGACCCATGTCCCAACTTTTCCTCCACCGCATCCTATCTGAGCAACCTGGGTCCAGCCACTTTGCCTCCCATCTCTGTCTCCCCATCGGCAAACTGAGAAGTTGCCTGCTCAGGTGCTCCTGTGATTAAGCCTGACCAGGCGCCTTGAGTCCTTCGTCTCCAGAAGGCCAGCCGCGCGTGGCAACTCGCTGCCTTCTCCGGGTGGCTCAGGCCAAGTGGGCAAAGACCAGCCCCTGATGAGTTATGGCTCATCCTGGCTGCGTACCTGTTGCAGAAGTGAGTGGCAGGGCCTGGCATGCAGTAGGTGCCTAATAAGGAATGAATATCTGTTGAGAGACCGAATGCTTCCCAGTTTCCTGAAACTGCTTCTTTCCATCTACTCAGCAGAGGGGCTCCCAGCCTTGTTTTCATTCCTGAAAAAAAGAGGTGCATTCCTCTTCATTCCTCTCCCTGAGAGCCACAGCTGGGATCGTAGTAGAGCAGCAGATAACTAGGGGTTTTGAGGGCCAGTAGCACCCCTAGACTCCCTCCCCATTGCCCGCCAGAAGAGGCCTTTTCCTAAGTGGCTTATTGTCCCTGCAACAAGACCCTGACTCAAGTAGTCTTGGGACCTGCCATTGGTTGAGTGTCTATCGTGTGCCTGCCACTACCTTGGGCATTTTGCCCTCTGGGGTCAATAGTATTATCCCCATTTTATGGATAAGGATGTCAAGACCCACCGCTTGTCAGATGGCCAGTACGGCAGAGCTGGGATCTCACTCAGAGGGAGAATGTCTTCTAGGAATCTCTCCCTACCTAATCCACGCAGCTGTCTGAGCTCAATCATGCATGTGTGCCCCCCCCTTACTCATTCATCTCTTCACCCACTTAAGAAACACTGTGGGGGGC
Organism: Mustela erminea; assembly: GCF_009829155.1. NCBI lineage: Eukaryota > Metazoa > Chordata > Mammalia > Carnivora > Mustelidae > Mustela > Mustela erminea. The sequence continues at coordinate 10,929,263 of NC_045618.1, forward strand.
ACCTGGTGGCTCAGTTGGTTAAGCATCTGCCTTTGGCTCAGGTCATAATCTCAGGATCCCAGGATTGAGCCCAACATCAAGCTCCCTGCTCAGTAAGGAGCCTGCTTCTCCCTCTTTTTCGTGTGCTCTCTCTCAAATAAGTAAATAAAATCTATTGAAAAAAAAGAAACAAACAAACCACCATGGCACATGAGCAGCCTGTCCTCGCTCCTGAAGGGCTCACAGTCCGGTGACGGGAGTGGCAGAAGGTGGACAGACACAGGGCACAGTGCTGTAAGGGCAGGTGTAAGGGGAAGCAGCAGATTGCCCAGGGAGGGGAGAGAGAAAAGAGTGAGGAACTCTGTTTTCGGGAGGGCACACCAAGGAGAAGGACCCCAGGAGGGGTGGCTCCCAGAAGAGGAGGCATTTGAATTCTTACCATTGGTCAGTGTTCCCCTTGCTGCTAAGTCTCCAGCCCACCCAGGTCAGCTCCTTCCTCTCCTGCTTGTCTGTTCTCCCTTTGATGCCTTTCACTCCAGAGGAGCAGTGGAATTTTGAAACATGCCCAAGGGACTGAGACCATGTGCCTGTGAAGAGGACTCTCCTTTCTTCTACAGACTCAGGAACCACAAGGGGAGTGAGGGCTGGGACACTCTGGTCCCTTCTTCCCCATACGCTCAATGCTTGGTGACCCTCCAGCTCAGAGGTTGTAGGGGAATAGCCCACCTACACAGTACACATCCCCCACCATTGGGCTCACCAACGGGACCAGGACAAAGAGAGCATGACTGCTTCTAGCTCTTCATTCAGTATCAGACACACTGAGAGCTGGCAATGGACTAGCTCTGCTTCAGGCACTGCGGGAGACACAGTCCCTGCCCCTGGAAGCTCAGGTCTGATGGGAGGAACAACTATGCACCACCAATGGCAGAATGAAATAAAAGGGAAACACCAGCCCAAGTCACTGGGAGGATTCAGAGAAGACTTCACAGAGGAGATGATAGAAGAGCTGAGCCTTGAGGAATGAGTAGGATTTTGATAGTTGAATGTTGACTCTCTTGACTATCCCCTCTGGGATGGTTCTACCCTCCTCAGCAGCAGCGAGGGACAGGAGATGAAGGTTCAGGGAGCTGACTTCCTCTACCTTGGGCACTTTGCCCTCTGAGGTCAATAGTATTGTCCCCATTTTATGGATAAGGAAGTCAAGGCCCACCGCTTTGACTCCAGAGGGCAAAGTGTCCAAGGTAGTTGACTGCCACACTGCTGCAGATCCCACCAATTTACAAAAGCCACCAAGAGAATAAACCCTGCTGCCACCTGTCCAGCCTCCCCTTTAGGTCAAAAGACCACCCCCAGGTGAGGTTACCTGGATGCATGAGACCCTTGCTCTGTCCTTTTCCTCCTGGCATGGCAGAGACACACTGGGACCCAGCAATGCACTAGGTCCACCATGCCAGGGGTGAATGGACAGGCAGGTGCTCACCCAAAATGCCCAAGACATGCACTGGCAGCTTGTTTCCAAGTCCCCCCTCATGCCCTCATCCTTTCTCTACTTCACCTTCTTCCAGGGTGTGGTTGGTAAGACCTCAGTGTCCCCCTTCTATGAACAGCCTCCTTAGTCTGTCTGCAGCTCTTCTCACTGTAATACCAGTCACTGGCCCAGTCCTCAAGGATATGCCTCAGCTTCCCAGGAGTGCCGGTAACCATGCAGGCCATTGAGGCAGACATTTGTGTTCTCATGATCTTTCTCAGGGAAGATGGAAGCCTCTTGCTTCTCATCAGTGGAAGTCAAGTGGATAGAAGGAAGGAGCCAAGGATGAACGTCGTGGCAGCTGCATGGGTGAGCAGGCTCTTGCACTTGCACTTTTTCTTCATCCCTGGATTTAAGAAAAAAAAAAAAAAGACCTACGTATGAGAAACAGCCTCAGCACCTAATGATGTCATCAGTTGGGATCCCACCACGCTCACCAGAATCTCAAGAAAACAGGATGTCTTATCCTAAATGAGGGCATTACTCTTACCCTGCTGTGAGCATGAAGGATATGTGACAAGGTCCTAAATCTGAGCTCCCCCACCTATAAGAGGAAGAGGAAGATGGCAGGAATAAATGGGGCATGGCAAATAGTGGGGCACCTCACAGCTTGCTTCCTTTGGTTAAAAAGAAAGGGGAAACTAACAAGACAATCTACCCGGAATCATATCAGGAGGTAAGGGTAGAGGACAGAAGAGAAGTCCACTCTACAACGCGGCACATTTTCCAAAATATTTAAGATAATAAGCTGACGTGATAGTCATTAAGACTGGTGAAAAGACGCAAGAGGGAGCGAGGTGAGATCAATACACAGAGACATATGGCTAGTGGTGGCATGTAGCTGGCGCTTACGACCTCACACCCAACAACGCAGGTGCCAGCAGGGCTCATCCCTGCTTTCATTCCCAAAGGGAGACACGAGCTACGCTTCTGTCTGCAACAGATGGTGACTTTGAACTCAGCCTAAAACAGCATGCATGGGGAACCTGGGTGGCTCAGTCAGTTAAGCATCCAACTCTTGGTTTCAGCTCAGGTCTTGATCTCAGGGTCATGAGTTCAACCCCCACACTGGGTGCCACACTGGGTGTGGAGTTTACTTAAAATTAATCAATCGATTGATTGATTGGTAACCAATCAATTAATTTGAAAAACAGCATGCACAATGTGGGGGTCTAGCTGTTCTCAAGACCTGGGAGACAAAGAGGAGTCTTGTCTGCTTTTGACTCAGGCATTGTCCCTGCCAGTCAGGAAAGAGAATTTTTAAAACAATGGGACTTCCGTTATGGAATTACAATAAGGATTCCCAGGAAAACACTAAGTCATAGACTAGATTCGAATCAAACTTTTCCTCCTGCCTGTGGCAGAGATGGGAATCTGGCCTAGATAGTTCATAATTCCAGCCCATGTTTCCTGTGCTTAACACAGGGCAGCTGTTACCAGAGCTTAACTCAGAAGGGCCTGAGCTGTATAGCAGGGGACCAGATCATATCAAATGTTCACATGCAAATCTGTATATAGGGGCTGAGCCCAAGATGACTCATATGTACCCAGAGTATGTTTAAAAGCAGAGTTAACGGAGTCCCAACCATCTTCTAAATGCTAGATCAGTGGCACCTGGGTGGCTCAGCCATTAAGCCACTGCCTTCAGCTCAGGTCATGATCCCAGGGTCTTGGGATCAAACCTCGCATCAGGCTCCTTGCTCAGCAAGAAGCCTGCTTCTCCCTCTCCCACTTCCCCTGCTACTGTTCCCTCTCTAGCTGTTCGCTGTGTCTCTCTGTCAAATAAATAAAATCTTCCAAAAAAAAAAATTTTAAACGCTAGATCAGACTGAGAGGCCAAATCCCAAGCACAAAGCATGTGTTTGTCCTCCATTTGGAAAGCATAAACAATCACCCACTTCTACTGGAGACAAAATAAGGCCTGTGAGAGCCTATTCCAGGCTGTACCTTCAATATAGTATGCCCGTGTTCCACAGACATCCCCTGGAAACCTCCTTTCATTCTTCCATATTCTCCCAAGGAAAAAAAAAGAAACATAAATTACAATGCATTTCTGGAAATAAGGTCTTTTATAACTCCCTATAAAGAGAACAAAGTGGGCTCTCATCAGGCTTTCAATAAACCATCAAATAAACTCTTAAAACATTAAGAGATGCTGTGCCTCTTCCAAGTTGAAAAAGTCCATCATAAAGCCACAATATGCTTCTCTTCACACCCTGAAGGTTTATGGTACCAGAGTCTCATCACAACAGTTTCAGGACTTGAGGGCATATGCAGTAAGCGAATTTGTGTTCCAGGTGGTAAAACAGAAAACTCCCTCTCCACATTCAGTCGTGCTCTACCAAGCTTCTTTGAAATCACTACAGCTGGTCATCTACAAAAATGCTCCAAAGCTAAGACACCTACCTATCATCCTCACTAAAGAGAAGGAAGACAGGGCGAGTAAAGGGCCCTGTTCTGCTTCCTGAATGGGAGTAGGACAGAGCTGCCCCAGGTTCCAATGAAAACAACTTGAAATGATAAGATGTATGTAAGGCTGTAGGTGTTATCGTGTATCAAGAAAGTGAGTTTGGGGGCGCCTGGGTGGCTCGGTGGGTTAAGGCCTCTGACTTTGGCTCGGATCGTGGTCCCAGGGTCCTGGGATCGAGCCCCATATCGGGCTCTCCGCTCAGTGGGGTGCCTGCTTCCTCCTTTCTCTCTCTCTACCTACCTTTCTGCCTGCTTGTGATCTCTGTCAAATAAATGATAAATAAAAAAATATTAAAAAAAAGAAAGTGAGTTTTATAAGGATTGTGAGAATAGGTCTTCTGCCTAAAGATGGGCATTAAAAGCACCCATGTACTTCAACTTAATTTATAAGCCCTATTAAAATGATTTTTCAAAAAGGATACAAATCTTCTGGCACATAAATAATGGAAGAAAAAAAAAAAACAAGAGAAATTTTGGAAGATGAAAAGCAGATGGAAGAATGGGAACTGAGTGAACTATGTTGTAAGCTGGCAGCAGAAAAGGTGGCACCAGGTGCCCATGAATGTGGGGGTGAAGATGCAGCTAAAAACAGGAAAACTGGTTAAGAGATATTAAGGAAGTGATTAAACCCTCTGATTTCATCTCCTCTCTGGGGAAACTGGGTGATGGCTCCTCACATAACACTGGAGAGAATAAATCCAAAGAACTGTGGATACCAGGCACAGAGGTACTAAGTGACTCTATGCATATTAAATGCTGAGGTTCCCCCAATATACACATCCCATTTTAGCCTTCTTTCTCCTCCCAGAGCATTAGCTACAAGGATTCACTCTATAAATAAGAGATTAGAAGGACTTCTTTGGGAATCTGACCAGCTCAAGTCCTATCACTGTACACTGGAGCCCATAGTCAAAAAGCTTGTGGCAAAGGCAGAGATGGTCAAAATGCATTCCATCTGCTCTCCCACATTTTCCAACCCACTTGCAGTGAGGCAGAACCTAACTCTAACTAGATCTGGCCAGTTGACTATAGGCAGAAGTGGCATACTACTTTTGGAATAAGACACACAAGAACCAGCACACACGCAACCATCTGGCTACCTATTCCTGTCCTAGGGTGCCCAGAGAGACAACAGGACCCAGATGAAGCAACTAGAGAATGACGGACCCTTCATCAACCCAGGTCCCTGAGTGTGGAGCAAAGTTCTAAAGCAATCTCACGGAGTATGTTGTGTTAAGTCACTGAGTGCTGGAGATTGTTTCCAGACATAAGTCTAAAGGAGCTCCCCTCTATTTGCTAAATGGGATACTGCCCAATTCATAAATTGCTTAATAAAGCTAATTAGATCTTCAAATTTTAAAAAAAGCACAAGTGTAGTCTCTCATGACTAACACAAAGTCACACATACACACAAACACATACACATACATACACACACACAAGCACGAGTTTTCAAATGCTGTTTTGGTTTGCAGTGCTAAAATATAAGGACTCTAGAGTGACCAGACATCTGGTCCATCATCCTTCCAATGGTAGCTCCTGGGCAAAGTCTCCAGACCAAATCTCCTCTTCACATCCATTGGACTCATGGAAAATCCATAACATTGCCTCCCAACAGCCCCTATCCTCCCAGCTCTGGTGCCTCAATCTATAACTTAATCTTAATTCCATAATCCACAACTCTGATGTCTATCAGGGCACAGTCCACTGTGTCCCTCAATTCCAGAGAAGAATAGCTTTCCAGGTGGTCCTCCAGAAGCCGCTCTCACTTCTGCCTCCTCTCTCCTGTTGTATGTGGATTAGGGTATGGGGCAGGTCACATCATATAAGAACAACTCTCCCTTAAAATATTGTCTCTTTGCAATTGCCATTTTCAACAATTCTATACCCTTGAGATGGGTAATGGGCTAAGGATCAGAACCTAGTTTTAGGTCAGCCCCTTTGCAAGTCCTACACAGGTATATAGCTCCTGGCTTTGGAAAGAAAGAGTACATGGCTGCTTTTGTTTTGTTCTTAGCCTGTGGAATCTCAGCTAAAAGAGAGGCAGGGGCACCTGGGTGGCTCAGTTGGTTGAGTATCCAACTCTTAGTATCAGCTCAAGTCATAATCTCGGGATTGAGAGATTGATCCCCACATCAGGCTCCTTGCTCAGCTGGGAGTCTACTTGAGATTCTCTCTGTCTCTCCCAATGACCTTCCTCCACTCATGCTCTCTCTCTCTCAGACAAATAAATAAATCTTTAAAGAAAAAAGTGAGAGAGGAAGAGAGACAGAAAGTTGCATTTTAATACACTGATTCAAGTAATGGTTCAGGTACCTTGTCTGAAAGCCCATCCTATAGGGTCAAGCAATCTCAAGGGCCTAGCTATCTCAAACCTCAATCTCTAACAACCCAGAAGATAGATATTTGGTAATTCGAGGGCCATGATTATGCCTGACTGAAACCTAAAGAGCTGCAAGAAGATGTGGGCCACACCTTGGTGATCTGGAAAACAATGAGATTCCAGTATCTGCCCTTTGCTTTTCATTTACAATCTCATTAAAATCAGAATTCGAGATTAGCTGCATCTGTGTTTCCATGACATCAGTCTGTTGTTAGAACTGTTCCCTAGATCAGGAATAAAGCTTCACAGCAATGGGTGGATGGACATAGGGCTTTGTATGTAGGCACTCCTCATGTTAGAGAATGGTTTAAAGCTCAAGAACACTTCTTCAGTCACTGAGAGGTTTCCAAATGGTGCCAAGTCTTCTTAAGGTCAATTGTGGAACAAACTGAATCATAGTTACATAGCTACAAAATTTTACTGCTGAAAAGGACCTTAGAGACATTCAATTCTGAACCAAATAAAAGGTGACCATGCTCATTCTCAGATCCCAGGCCCACAGCAAATATCTGATTGGTCTCACCAGTGTGCACACTAAGACCAGCCTCATCCAATACCCAGCAGTGCAAGAGCATGAGAGATGAAATCTACTTGCCATTGCCAAGTCTACCTAATTCCCTTATTCTGTTTTTATTTATTATAAAGATTTTTATTTATTTGAGAGAGAGAGAGAATGAGCAGTGGTCGGGGGGAGGAGCAGAGGGAGAGAGAGAAGCAGACTCCCTGCTGAGCAGGAAGCCTGACCTGGGGCTCGATCCCAGGATCCTGGGATCATGACCTGAGCTGAAAGCGGACACTTAATCGACTGAGCAACCCAAGTTCCCCTAATCCTCTTATTTTATAGGTGAAGAACATAATCCTAGCACTTGCTCCCAGTCACACAGTTAGTCAACAGCAAAGAAAAGACCAAACTTCTTACTCAATGTTCTTTCAACAACCTCAACCTAGGTAAACAGAAAAATGAGCCCTTACCCTCTTACTACCTTTCTCTGTTTCTCCTGTCAAGTCTTTCCAAACACTCAAAGTTTATTCTAATCATAAATATGATTCATATGCCATATTTACCTGTCTCTCTACTTCTGCTTTTCCATTTTTCAATCCCAGAACAATTTAGCTCATTATTTATAGATACTCCAGACCTTAACAAAAAGTCAAATGTTATGCTTTCGAGTTAAAAGGTCTAACATGTTCCTAGAAAAGTAAAAATGGAATACTTCCAAGTGCCATATTACGGATGCACTAAACTCTTCTAACTGATTTCATTTGAGGTCTTGAGTCTAGAAGGGGCCAAAGAAAACAAAAACCATCTCTTCAAACTCTCAGCATCTTTCAGAATCTTTTCCAGATGAACTTGTCTACCTCTGTCCAGAATAGAAAGTGCTTACGGGTTAGAGGTGACCAGCAATGCAGACACGGAGAAATAGTGCATTCTATTCTTGGATTGCATATTACTGTTCCATATGAGGGGGCAAGCCAAAACATATGGCATTCCATCTGCAAGATGGGGCTGGCTGGGTCCCATGAATGGCTTTTAATGTGAGTAGATTCAGCCTGATTTGGTCTGCCTCCAAAGGAGAAGAAAAACCAGTGATTCAAATATTGTGTAAAGCCATTGAAATTAATGGCACAAAACAAGACTCATTTGTATTCCGCCTAATTTAAAAGATGTCTGCTTGGTGTAAAGTAATGAATTAGTTACGGGGGTGTTTGGACTGAATGTTCAATGTTCTCCTCGAAGGAATAAATCCCTTTTTTATCTTCTCTCAAACCACTCTCTGTTATTTTGTGCTGTTTCCCCCCAGGAAATCTACTAAGCATTTTGGCTTCTATAATAGGCCAGATTTGATGAAGTTCACAACACTGGGCACAGCTGATCCTGTTTCAACTCCCCAAGACCAGGTTGGGAAAGACAATTCAAAAGATGCTCTTTTAAAAGCTGCCTAATGGGGAGTTGAGTTTAAGACAGCAGTGTAGGAAAATCCTGAACTCACTTTTTCCCCATGGATACAATTAATGTATATGGAATAATTTCCTCTGAAAAAGACCAGAAAACTGAATGAACAGAACATCTACAACAAAGGCCAAAAAGGACAGTATCAAGAGAGGTAGGAGATAAAGACACTACCACACCAAAAAGACAAAAACTTAAAAACCACATCCCAAACATGGCAATCCACAATTGGGAGGGGTCTCAAAAACACAGAACTTCGTCCTGAGGAGGAGAGGTTTATGTTCCACATCAGGTAACTCAACCTTTATATCCTTCACCAGAGAAACAGGCCCCCTAAATGCCAGGCTTTGAAAAACACTGTGGATTATGTCTAGGAAAACCATAGAACTGTAGGGAACAGAGAAACCAGTCTTCAAGGGTTCGTGCACAGACTCTTTCACCCTAGGACTCAACAAAAGTTCTAGGCATTAGTTCACTGTATGTGAAATAGACCCACTTATTAGCCTTAAACCACCTGCCAAAGAGGAAGGAAACTATTCAGACTTCCTCCAGGGACAGAGACATTGGTGGACACCATATTTACAACCTCATTCTATTTTGCTAATGTTGGCAATGGTAGGCACCATTTTGAAACTATTTCTCTAACATGCTAGAGTTGTTGGGCTTACCCAGCTGAGAACACTATCCACCTCTGCAGCACAACAGCAGGTCGCAGATGGGCCAGCCACTAGCCCTGCCTGCCGCTACACCATAGCACAACTGCACATTACAGTCAAGCCAGGTGCCAGTCTTACCTACCTCTATGCCATAGACATGGCCCCTATGCCACGGACAGATGGCATACACAGCCTACATAGGGGACATCCCTTGAGCGATGCTCTGGTAGTCAGAGGTGATTGTGCTTCTGGGCTCCATATGACATCTTCTACACAAGACCATTCCTTCAAGACTGGGAAAGGTAGTTGATATGCCTAACACATAGAAACAAATGCAGAAAGGCAAAAGGAGGATACAGAGGAATATGTTCCAAATGAAAGACCAAGACAAAACAACAGAAAAATACATTAATAAAATGGACATATGCAATCTACCTGAAAAAGGCTCAAAATAATGGCTATAAAGATGCTCACTGAACTTGGGAGAAGAATTAACAGAGTATAACCATCAATAAAGAGATATAAAATATAAGAAAGTTCCAAACAGAAGTTACGAAGCTGAAGAATATGGTAACTAAACTGACAAATACCCTAAAAGGGTTCAACAACAGACTGGATGAAGCCTAAGACTGGGTCAGCAAGTTGGAAGACAAAGCAATAGAACTCCAGACAGAGAAACAAAGAGAAAAAAGAATTTTTAAAAATGAAGAGAATTCAAGGGGACTTTGAGATGACATCAAACGAAAGAACATTACACTTCAGGGATCCCAGAAGGAGAAAAGAGAGAGAGAAGGGACCAGAAAGCTTATTCGAGAAAAACGGCTGAAAACTTTCCTAATTTGAAGAAGGAAACAGACATACAGGTTTGGGAAGCACAGAGAGTCCTATATAAGAGGGATCTAAAGAGAGCCACACCAAGACACTATATAATCGAATGGGTAAAAATTAAAGATAAAGAGAGAATCTTAAATGCAGGAAGGAAAAAAACAACTTATCACATACAAGGGAAACTACATAAGGCTATCAACAGACTTTTTTTTTAAGATTTTATTTATTTATTTCAGAGATAGAGCAGGAGGGAGAGAGAGAGTGAGCACAAGCAGGGTGAGGGGGGCAGAGCAGAAGAAGAGGGAGAAGCAGACTCCCCACTGATCAGGGAGCCCAACAAGGGGCTTGATCCCAGGACCCCAGGATCATGGCCTGAGCAGCCAGGCGCCCCTAGGCAGAATCTTTGTAGGCCAGAAGAGAGTGTACTGAAAGGTAAAAGCTTCCAATGAAGAATTCTCTACCCAAGAAGATTATCATTCAGAATTGAAGAAGAGGTTATTAAGTTTTCCAAATAAGCAAAAGCTAAAGGGGTTCATTACCATTAAACCAGCCTTATAAGAAATGTTAAAGGGATTTCTCTAAACTGAAAAGAAATGACACCAATTTACAACAAGAAAATGCACAACATCTGCAAATCAATCAACATGGTACAAAATGGTGTAGGATAAAAATCACATAATCATTTCAATAGATGCAGAAAAAGCATTTGACAAAATTCAACATCCATTTAGGATAAAAACTCTCAACCAGGTACCCATTTTGTTGAGGGAACCTATAGAGGGACCATAGCTAAACATAATAAAGGCCATATATAACAAACACAGAGCTAATATGACATTCAAGATCATCCTCTAAAATCAGAGCAAGAGAAGAATGCCCACTCTTGCTACTGTCACTCAATGCAGTATTGGAAGTCCTAGCCACAGCAATTAGGCAAGACAAAGAAATAGAAATAAGAAAAAAAAATCTTCTAAATCATAAAGGAAGAAGTAAAACTCACTATTTGCCCATGATATATTATATCTAGAAAACCCAGAGACTCCATCAAAATAACTGTTAGAACTAACAAATGAATTCAGTAAATTAACATGATACCAAATCAACATACAGAAATCTGTTGTGTTTTTGTACATTAATAACAAATTATCATAAAAAGAAATTATAAAAATAATCCCATTTACAATTCCATCAAAATGAATAAAATACCTAGGAATAAATCTAACAAAGAGGGTGAAAGATATCTACATTGAAAACTATAAAACACTGAGAAAGAAACTGAAGATGACACAAGTAAATGGAAAGATATTTCATACTCATGGATTGGAAGAATTACTACTGTTAAAATGCTCATACTACCCAAAGAAATATACAGTTTCAATGTAATTTCCATCAAAACTCCAATGAAATTTTTTTCATAGAATTAGAACAAATAATTCTAAAATTTGCATGGAACCATAAAAGAACCCAAAGAGCTAAGGCAATCTTAAGAAAGAAGAACAGAGTTGGAGGTATCATGCTCCCTGATTCAAACAATATTACAAAACTATGACAATCAAAACACACACAGAATGATAGAACAAAATTAAGACCCCAAAATTAAACCCACATGTAAATGGACAATTAATTTATGACAAAGACCCAAGAATACACAATGGAGAAAGGACAGTCTTTTTTTTTTAATTTTTTTAAATTTATTTTTAGTATAACAGTATTCATTGTTTTTGCACCACACCGAATGCTCCATGCAATACGTGCCCTCTCCGATACCCACCACCTGGTTCCCCCAGCCTCCCACCCCCCCCCTTCAGAACCCTCAGATTGTTTTTCAGAGTCCATAGTCTCTCATAGTTCACCTCCCCTTCCAATTTCCCTCAACTCCCTTCTCCTCTCCATCTCCCCATGTCCTCCATGCTATTTGTTATGCTCCACAAATAAGTGAGACCATATGATAATTTACTCTCTCTGCTTGACTTAGTTCACTCAGCATAATCTCTTCCAGTCCCGTCCATGTTGCTACAAAAGTTGGGTATTCATCCTTTCTGATGGAGGCATAATACTCCATAGTGTATATGGACCCCATCTTCCTTATCCATTTGTCCGTTGAAGGGCATCTTGGTTCTTTCCATAGTTTGGTGACCGTGGCCATTGCTGCTATAAACATTGGGGTACAGATGGCCCTTCTTTTCACTACATCTGTATCTTTGGGGTAAATACCCAGTAGTGCAGTTGCAGGGTCATAGGGAAGCTCTATTTTTAATTTCTTGAGGAATCTCCACATTGTTTTCCAAAGTGGCTGCACCAACTTGCATTCCCACCAACAGTGTAAGAGGGTTCCCCTTTCTCCACATCCCCTCCAACACATGTTGTTTCCTGTCTTGCTAATTTTGGCCATTCTAACTGGTGTAAGGTGGTATCTCAGTGTGGCTTTAATTGCTAGTGATGATGAACATTTTTTCATGTGTCTGATAGCCATTTGTATGTCTTCATTGGAGAAGTGTCTGTTCATATCTTCTACCCATTTTTATTATGATTGTCTGTTTTATGTGTGTTGAGTTTGAGGAGTTCTTTATAGATCCTGGATATCAACCTTTTGTCTGTACTGTCATTTGCAAATATTTTCTCCCATTCCATGGGTTGCCTCTTTATTTTGTCGACTGTTTCCTTTGCTGTGCAGAAGCTTTTGATTTTGATGAAGTCCCATAAGTTCATTTTTGCTTTTGTTTCCTTTGCCTTTGGAGACATATCTTGAAAGAAGTTGCTGTGGCTGATATTGAAGAGGTTACTGCCTATATTCTCCTCTAGGATTCTAATGGATTCCTGTCTCATGTTGAGGTCTTTTATCCATTTTGAGTTTATCTTTTTGTATGGTGTAAGAGAATGGTCGATTTTCATTCTTCTACATATAGCTGTCCAGTGAGAAAGGACAGTCTTTTCAATAAATGGTGTTTGGAAAACTGGGTATCTACCTGCAAAGGAGTGAAACTAGGTCACTATCTCATAGTATACACAAAAATGGAGTCAAAATTGTATTAAAGACTTGAATATAAGACCTGAAACCATAAAATTCCCAGAAGAAAACATAGGTAGTAATCTCCTCAACATTATTTTATTGGTGATATTTTTGTAGCTCTGACTCCAATTGGAAAGAAAACAAAAGCAAAAATAAACAAATGGGGCTCTACCAAACAAAAATCTCCTGTGTAGTTGGGGGGGGGGGGGATAAAAGCCATCGTCAAAATGAAAAGGCAGTCTACTGAATGGGCGAACATTTTTGCAAGTCATACATCTGACAAGGGGTTAATATCCAAAATATATAAAGAGCTCACACAACTCAACAAAAAAAAAAGGACCTGAATAAATATTTTTCCACAGAAGACATACAGATGGCCAACAGGCACACAAAAAGATGTTTAGCATCATTAATTATTACAGAAATATATATCAAAACCACAATGAGATACTATCTTACACTGATCATAATGGCCACTATCAACAACAGAAGACAGAACAAGTGTTGGAGAGGATGTCGAGAAAAGGAAACATTCATACAGTGTTTGTGGGAATGTAAATTAGTACAGACAGTATGAAAAACAGCATGGAGTTTCCTCAAAAAATTAAGACTAGAACTACAATATGATCCAACTATTTCCTTTCTGGGTATTTATCCAAAGAATACAAAAATACTGGTTATAAAGAATACAAAAATATGAAGGCACCATCACTGACGGCAGCATTATTTACAATTGCCAAGAAATGGTGATGATCTAAATCCACCCACCAGTTGATGAATGGATAAAGAAGATGTGGCACTTATACAATGGGATACTAATCAGCTGTTAAAAAAAAGAATGAAATCTTGCCATTTTTGACAACATGGATGGACCTAGAGGGTATTATGTTAAGTGAAATAAGTCAGACAGAGAAAGACAAATATCATATGATTTCAAACCTATGTGAAATCTAAAAAACAAAATAAAAACAAACTCATGGATACAGAAAACAGATTGGTGGTTACCAGTGGGAGTGTGGGGAAGTGAGGGTTGGAGAAGGGAGGGGGCTTGTGAAACAAGTGCAGAGTGCTAATGCTATGGGTATGGACAGTAACTAGACTCTTAAGAGCGATCGCTCTGTAGCATACTGATATCAAATTATAATGTCATCTACCTGAAATTTATAGAACCTTGTATACCAATTTTACCTCAATTTTTTAAAAGATTTTATTTATTTATTTGACAGACAGAGATCACAAGTAGGCAGAGAGGCAGGCAAAGAGAAAGGGGGAAGCAGGCTCCCCACTTAGCAGAGAGAAGATACGGGGCTCAATCCCAGGACCCAGGGATCATGATCTGAGCCGAAGGCAGAGGCTTTAATCCACTGAGCCACCCAGGTGCCCCTTACCTCAGTTTTATTTTTTAAAAAAATTGCCTAATAGAGTCATCTTGTTCGTGCCTCTCCAACAAATGTCCAAGGGCCACTTACCATCAAGGGACCAGTGGGCAGAACTTGCCCTTCCTGAAGTAGCAAGACAAAACTTGGAGTTCATCCTTGAATAACTGGACCGTGCTCCCATATGTCACATTTCACATCCCCCAAGGGCTCACTGCAGCCCCCCCACCACTCAGGCAATGAACAACAGGGCATCCACTCTTGAGATGATGATGATGATGATGATGACGATGATAATGATGATGATGATGTTTCAGTGGGACTCTAATTTGTGCCAGAAAGTATGCTGCACATTACATGTGAATGATCTGATTGCATTTTACGATAACTTCACAATGTAAGCTCTGTCCTCCCCACTTTTCAGATTAAGAAGCTGTTCAAAGTGTTAGTGGCCACAGTCAGTCAATGAATGGCCGACCAAGAACACTGGTGTTCCTGCCCCCAAAGCCTATGCTGGGATCAAACAGGAAAAGGTGGGTTGGCTGCCCCTATGAGCACCCACCACCCCCCAAGCTGCTGTGTCTTTCAGTGGGACGGCCCAGCCTGCTTAAAGTACCAGCTGGCTCAAACCAGGGCTACTCTATCTAGTCATGACCCTGAGTCAAAGAAGAACCAGCAGAAGAAGGCACATCACTTCCATGGCATCATTCCCCACCCATAGGACTGGCTTCCTCAACAATATTATGTGACTCAGATCAGGACACTTCGGACCAAGGCCGAAGTTAACCAAAAACCTCACACTCCATCTTTCCCTGTGGAGTGAAGACTTTGTGCTTTATGGTCCACTCAGGGCTGTCCTAGCCACATGACTTTCAAACCTATTTCAGCAACGCAGATCTTTTCCCTCCAAATCAAATCAGCAAACAGAATCCCTCCATTTGGAAAGAGGTGAGTGAGGGGCTTCCTGCCTTCCTTCTCCTCTTAAGGACAAACTCTGAAGATTCTAAGGATTGTAAAGGTTCCAAGCACCACTGCTGGAAATCATTTTAGACCCATTTTTTTCACCTCCTAGCTGTAAGGGTCCTGATAGACCAGCCATGGACACATCTCCTGGCTTCTTGCAAGGAAACAGAATTGTTGTGGAAACCAGCCAGGCTTACTGTTAACAAGAGCCATTTTCATAATTGCACACATTAAGCAAACTACACCATCCTAGACGATCACAAAAAGTGGAGTTCAAGGGAGTTCCCGCCTGAATCATTTCCAAGAGAGAGTGTTAGTAGAACCCTTTGATCAGGAGCAGCCTTCCCTCCGTGGCAGGCCACGCGGCATGTGCAAGGCGATCCTGCCTTGCTCATTACTTGATAGGAAGCAGGTCATGGAAGCCGCTGCACCTGTCCTATGTCTTCTGGTGTTTTCAAGATGGAAGTAAAAGGTATAAA
The DNA here is from genome assembly GCF_009829155.1 of Mustela erminea. Classification (NCBI taxonomy): domain Eukaryota; kingdom Metazoa; phylum Chordata; class Mammalia; order Carnivora; family Mustelidae; genus Mustela; species Mustela erminea. Next base: position 10,944,888 of record NC_045618.1, read on the forward strand.
GAAAGTAAAAGACAGATTTAGCTCTCCGGTATCCATTCTAAAAGAATGCATTCTAGAAGAATAAAGCGTGGATTTCCTTTGCTGGAAAATTATGGACTGACTTCCTCCCTCCCTTCCTTTCTTTTATCCTTTCTTTCTTTCTGGTTCTTTCTCTTTCCACATTTTGACTGAGGCTTAGCAAATTTATTCCAGATTCCCTTGCCACAGAGCACACCCATCAGAGCATTCACTGAGAAGCTGTTAGTGGCTGGCCCAGCAAGTGCCAATGAAGGCGAATTCCAGGGGCACAGTTGTGAAAAGCAAAGAAGCCATGTGGACCAGGAGGTGCAGAGCAGGGCTGGCGGCCCAGGAAGGGGACCTGACTGGCCGGGCTTGGAGATTTATCCTGATTCTACAAGAAAATCGTTATGGCAGCCATGTCCTGGATAATCTACATTATGCGGAGACGTTGGCCTCTGTGTCCTCACCCTTGCCCTGGGATAAAAACAAGAAATTGCCCTTCCCACCACCACCACCACCACCACCAAGCGCTCCCTCCCCATTCCCACTCTGCCTCTACTCATACAAGTCTGTGTCCCCCTCCTCTAATTCAGGTCCGGCCCCTCTTTATTCCTCAGACAACCAGTCTGTAAAAAAGGCTGGAGTTCTGCTTCCTGAAGAAAGGGCCTTTAAATCTTGCAACATGGCCCCCTCCCAATCAGTGTGCAAGTAACGAGACTTGCCTATCTGTCTATAACTCGGGTTTATTTCTATTTTGAGCCATCACTCCACAGCTCTGACTCGGTTCAGAATGTCCTCACCTCCCTGTGCCTGTGCCCAAATCCTGAGGACTTCTGTGGTGTCACGGCATAGGTGTGGGGGGTGCCATCTGGTTTTTGGCGTCAACTGTCAACTCAGACATCGGCTGGTGTTTCCTTTGTCCCTTTCCTCAATGCCCTTCAGGCCAGCTCTCCACTGCTGCTATGCCTGGCAGAACGCCCAGGAATGATTTTGCTCTTCCCAGCCCCAGAGTGGGGTCGGTGCGGCTAGGGGTAGTCACCCGCTTCCAGCTTCTACCCTCCGTGTGTCCATGAACACACTCGCTGCCTGGGGTTCTGGACTCCCTTGGAACGGAGTTGCCTATGGGACCCCACTGATTTTGTTTAGTTTGAGGTGACTTGTTGTGGTTTGTGGTGGAGTAGGGACAGCAAAGACAGGGATTAGTAAGTGACAACAACAGAACAAAACCTTAACATCTCTTAAAAATAGGACGACCCCCTCTAACTGGTCACGAGCAGAAAGTGGGGGTGCGGTCTGTTTTCTACCGTCTTTAGAAGCCTGAAAGGAAGGGAGACAGGGCTGCCTGGGGCCATGGTGGGGACAACTGGGGACTCTTTCCCTACGACCTAGGTTGTAAACTATAATGGGCAGTGGGGTCGTTCTGGAAAGGATGTCCCTGTGCAGACGGAGCTGGCCTTCCCCAGAGCTGGTCATTTATGAGGTGAGCCCTAAGGAACTTGGAACCTTTACAGCCAATACCTTCATTCGTCCAACACAACACACAGCAGATGCTCAGGATGGGTGCCCGTAGAGTCCAGGGGTCCTCCCAATGACCCAGGGAGTTGAGACTGTAGCTGCTGTTGCCATGAAGGCGTTTTTATTTATCAGCCTCCTCCTCTCAGGTGTGAGTTTTTAAAAACCCTCTTGAGAGCCCTCTCTCTCCACCCACTAAGGGAGAGTGGTGAGAACCCATTGAGAACCCTTGAGAGGGCAGGTTTCGGAATCAGGGGATCCAGACGTCAAGTCTTGCCATGACTCAACCTAGCAGTGTGATCTGGGTCTCGTGGAGTCACTCATTTCTCTGTTTAGTAACTCACAGCTACCTATAAGAATGGGATGAGAACATTTGTGTGCAATCCTTCACACAGCGTTTGGAACAAAGTGAAAGCTGATGGCTTGGAGAATTCAGGTAATTCCAGTGTCATAATTGCTAGCTTCACCCCCAGTCCATTTCCTTGCCCCTCTTCCTGGGCAGGCAGACCCACAGACGGATCCTCCAAGATCCCCTCCACTCCTCCGAGGAGAGAGGCATAGCCCCAGCTACCCCTGCCGCCAGAAAAGCCCTATCTCTAGGACCTGACACGGCGAACCCTGATTTTGTCCTATGTTTGCAGAGTGAAGAGAAGGGGTGGGAAGGGTAATGACCACCTAGGACTGACTCTGGGACCCTCCCTTCTTCCCTACTCAGTTCTGCACGGGGACATGCTCTGATTCCCCCCCTCTAAGCATCAGGGGACAGAGACCATGCCGTTTCTGTGCCAGCCATGCCTCCCTGGGCAATCCTACTGCCCCTATAAGCTGAGTCTTTCTGGACCAGCCCGCTGTCCCTTAATGTCTTAGAATATCACCTTGATCCAAGTTTATGGGCAAAGAGACCTGCAAAACCAGGGTCCCTGACACTGAACCCCAGTATCTTGATTGGGACTCAGAGAGCTAGAAGCCAAAACCTGGAATAGTCATTTCTAGTGGTTTGGGGGAAGAAGTTGTGGTTATTCTTTGGGGCAGGCTCTGCCTGGTGTTGGGAAAAGCCATTTCATTGGCTGTTTTCCAGGATGCAGACACAAGTCCCCATGTAAGTGTTCTGAAACGGGGAGTGCTTGACAACTCAGAAGCAAATGCTATGATTGGGATGTGGGTCTCCAGGTGCAATAGCTTAACAGGAGAATTTCACCAAAGGTAGGAGATCCCCTTCCAAAGACCATTTTGACAATAGCTCTGGCCTGGCCAGGCATGGGGCGGGTGTGGGGTGCTCCAGAACTGAGGTGATAACACCAGATTGATTCAATTGTGGAAGGAGGGGACTTACAATCCGGGGACAGGCCTGGGGCTCAGCAAAAAGACTGCTCTGGGGAGGGGAGGGAGCTGGAGGCAGGAGCCCAGAGACCTGGAGGTGACACACTTTGAGGAAGTGAAACCTCAGGACCACTTTTAGGGTTTCATTTTCTTTAATATAAATCCTTCAAGCTTTGGTGATGTTTTTAAAAACAGATCCATGTTTGTGTTCATCCCTCAGAAGACAAAGGGAAGAACCAGGGTTTAAGTCCAGGGCCAAGGCAGCTGGAGGAGGTGGGGACCCCTCTCCAGTGGAAGGTCCTCCTTCAGAACTTGTGGGTAGATTTTCCAGATGTATGCAGAAGGTGGACACTGACTTACCAGAGAAGCACCTGAGTTGTGGTCATTTTTCCTAGAGACTAAGAATGTCTATGAATTCATTTACTTACCATTTATTTATTTGTTTCAAGTTTTTATTTGAATTCTAGTTAGTTAACAGATAGTGTAATATTGGTTTCAGGTTTAGAATTGAGTAATCCTTCACTTACATGTAACACTCAGTGCTCATCATAACAAGTGCCCTCCCTAATACCCATCACTCATTTACCCTACCCCCTCCAACTAACCTCCCCTCCAGAAACCCTCAGTTCATTCTCTACAGTTAAGAGTCTCTTGGGGCACCTGAGTGGCTCAGCAGGTTAAAGCCTCTGCCTTCGGTTCAGGTCATGATCCCAGGGTCCTGGGATTGAGCCCCACGTCGGGCTCCCTGCTCAACAGGAAAACTGCTTCCCTTCCTCTCTCTCTGCCTGCCTCTCTGCCTACTTGTGATCTCTCTCTCTGTCAAATAAATAAATAAAATCATTTTTTTAAAAAAGAGTCTCTTATGACTTATGATTTGCCTCTCCTCTTTTTTTCCCTTCCTTCCCCTATGTTGATCTGTTTTGTTCCTTAAATTCCACACAAGTGAAATCACATGGTATCTTTCACTATCAGTCTTTCACTGGCTGACTTATTTCACTTAGTGGAATACACTCTAGCTCCATCTCTGTCCTTGCAAATAACAAGATTTCATTTTTTTTGATGGCTGCGTAATAGTCCACACACACCATTTCTTTTGAAGCACCTATGTTATATACTAGGCCCTGTGTAAAGTGGTCAGGATACAGGGTGAAGAAACCAATCACGGCCCTTGCCCAGATGGAGCTTCCAACACCAGGAACAAACGAACAATAAACCAATAATATTTCATGTGATGTATTAATTAGGGCTCGGCAGAACACAGCAGAAGAGATCAGAGAGCCAAGAGAAGGTATAATGAAGGACTTAACCTACAAATTTTATTGTTTTATTGGAACATTATATTATGCTCTATTTTTTTGAAATATTTTTATTTATTCATTTGACAGACAGAGATCACAAGTAGGCAGAGAGAGGGGAAGGGAAGCAGGCTCCCTGCTGAGCAGGGCTTCCCGACTCGGGGCTCGATCCCAAGACCCTGGGATCATGACCTGAGCCGAAGGCAGAAGCTTTAACTCACTGAGCCACCCAGGCGCCCCGATTATGCTCTATTTTTAACAGCAGATCACTGTATCATTTAAACATCGAATTTTGTAGCATTCCATCATAATGGCAACTGACATCTAGTAAAAACGAAATTCCAGACACTGTTCTGGTTTGCTTCTGAGACATGCTTCCAGAATAAAATGCTGGTTGCTCCCCGCAACAAAACACAGCATGGGGACAAGAGTGGCCTAGAAAAGGGGGCTGGTCAGGAGCAGATGACTATTTGGGGCTGAACTGTGTCCTACCAAAGTTCTTATGTTGAAGTCCTAAGCCCCAGCACCTCAGAATGCAACTGTATTTGGAGACAGGGTCTTCAAAGAGGTAATCACAGTTAATTGGGGTCCTAGGCCTGGACCCCAATCCAATATGACTGGCGTCCTTATAAGATGGGGCAATTAGGACATAGATACTCACTTGGGAGACCATGTGACAGCCATCTGCAAGCCAAGGAAAGAAGCCTCAGAAGGACTGTACTGCCATCTTGATCTGAGACTTCTGGCTTCTGGGACTGCCAGGAAATAAATGGTGTTCAAGCTGTCCCGTCTGTGGTATTTTGTTACAGCAGCCCTAGCAGAGTAACATGGCGGGAGGACCTTCTGGAAGGAGGCGAGGACCAGCAGAGCCCTCTCTTCTTCCTGCCCACACCCCAAACCCCTCTTCCCTGGGTGCCAGCCAGAGAGTCAGACCTTCCCTCCTCTCAGAGCAGATGTGGGGCCTCTGCTTCTGAAGGCAGGGCGACCCCAGGACCATAGGCAGCACCTGCCCTTTCAGGAGCGACCTTTATCTTCCGCGATGCCCAATCATCCCCTGCGCCAGAATGACTGCTAGCAAAGGATTGAGAACCTGATCTATCCTCCCGCAGATGCTGGAGTGTCACATATTTCTTGCTTTCTCCCCTCTTCTTTCAACCATGGGGTGAATACAAAACAACCTCTTGAAAGTCCCCAGCAGCAATCGTGCATTCCAGCACGATTCCAAGGAGCACCGAGCTTGTAGTGTAAAAGAGATTATCTCCTCAGATTTAATGAGAGTCCTTGTGAAAACAGAGTCCCCAGGAAAAGGGGAAAAACACCACAATAAAAAAAAAAAAAAGAAGAAGAAGAAGAAGAAGAAAATGGAAGGAAAAAGAATATCCGTCCAATTAGTGTCTCTAACACGGCCTCGTTATACATCCACTTCTGACATTTGCCAGTGGTGTTCGAATTGAACCGCAGAAGAATGTCTTCTGAAAGGCAAATTGACATTTGCCATAATCATCGCCCACCCCTTCACCCCCTAAAATGTAAGCATTTACCACAACAGCCGGGACGAGGGAAAGGAGGAGCAGGGCAGTGGCTGAATTCACGGCGTCAGAGGAGAGGATGGTGACCTGGTGATTGGGAAGGGAGACGGGGGAGAGCGCGTCATGGCTACATGTGAATGACCCTCATCGTCCGTGTCTCTGTGTGATTTCCTTTTTAGGGAACATTTAATAAGATACAGAAGCCAGATTTGGTTGAGCTGAATACAGGATCGCCATGGCAACCTTCCTTTGGAGGTTATCCAAGTCAGGTAGTGACAGCAAAGCTGAGTTAAAGGTCACCCCTGCAGAGAAAGATGGGCATTGATAAAGTATTTTAACAAGACCCAGAGGAGCTGGTATTTGAAAGCTACCTACAGAGGACCAGCGAGGCACCGGGATGGGAAGTAAACAACAGCAGGGAGAGAGGGGGCGTCCTGTGGGGGATGTCACCAGCGCGGGGAACACCTCGTCCTACAGACAGAGAACTCCGGTCTCCACCAAAAGCTCAGACTAACCATAGAACGTCTGTGATTAACGGAGCTTCACATACCCAGGCATTCGGATGGTAAAGAAATCTGCTTGTGCCCAAGACATGCATTCCTGAAACGTCTTGAACAATCGTATCTTTGCAAATAGAACAGCACTGATGTTCTTTATCACTCTGATTTATTTACTCTCTTTTCTATTAGAACGTCACGTTAAAATCCTAGAGTTCAGAAGACCCTTCTTGGCGTGATGCTTAAGCCAGAAACTTTTGAGGAAACCACATATATGTATTATTATCTGTGTGGCTGGCCCCTCAAGGAAGATGTAAAGATGAATTTTACGGTAAGAAAATGTGGAAAATTAACCCAACCTTCCTTTTATATAAGGGAGTGCCAATTTAAATAACAAATAAAAAGATGTACATTAAAATAATAAATTTTTGTTTCTCAGATAACCAAAAATCTAGAAGTGTGGTATTACCTGGAGTTGGTGGAGAATGGATCTCATACACTGTTGGTGGGCGTGTAAACTGGTACCACTCCAGTGGGGAATAATTGGCAAATAAGTATCAAACTTTGAAATAGACCTGCCTCTGAGCTGGAAATTCCACGTGTAGACATCTGGTCTCAAGCAAAGATATGCAGATATAGGTGTTCATTGTAGCATTGTTTATATTAACAAAAGATTAGAAAAAAGTTCAAGGTCCATCAGTAGGAGACTGACAGAATAAATTATGGCATATTCGTGAAACAGAATAATAGACAACTTTTAGAAAGACAGATTTATGGGTGTGGGCAAAAGACAATCTCCCTGATATACTGAATGTGGAAAGCAAGTATAGAATCACGAGCATTGTATGCTTACCTCTATACCTTTCCACAATTAGAAAATTTTGCTATGTGCATGTATTAATTTTTCAATTTAAAAAGTTAGATTTAGGGGTGGTTCAGTCAGTTCAGTGTCTGCCTTCAGCTCAGGTCATGATCCCAGGGTCCTAGGACTGAGCCCCACATCAGGTTCCCTGCTCAGTGGGAGGCCTTCTTCTCCCTCTCCTATTCCCCCTGCTGTGTTCCCTCTCTTGCTGTGTCTCTATCAAATAAATAAATAAAATCATTTAAAAAATAAAAGGTCATCTGGGGTTTGAATTATGGCCCATTTGTCCCATGTAGTGGACTTAGTTGGTACCTCTCCAGTTTTTATTTCTCCTTTCCCACCTCACAGAACCTCAGCTTTGTTTGGGGCGGGGCATCTTTCACTCTCTTAACTACCCTATGGGATTCAAGGGACATAACCAACACAGCTCCAGTGGTGGGCCCTGAGCTAGTGGGTCTCAGACTTGATGGGGCATCGGAACCAGCTGGAGAGAATTTCTGATCCATGGATCTGCAGTGGGGCCCTGAGAATTTTCATTTCAAAGAAGGATTGAAGCTGTTGGTCTGGGAACACACTATGAGAACCCCAATTTAAGCCAAGTGCATAATACCCTTCTTTTTTGCCAATGCTGGCTTATGTGATAGGGCATCTGCACCCTCTGAGATACGGTGAGATGTTGGATATAAGTGTTTTGGAAGAAAATTTCCTTCTTTTAAGAGAGATCTACAGGGCAAGTCAGATGTTCTCTCCCTCTCCCCTCACCCCCTGCCCTGAACATGAATAAGAGGAGAGAGAAGCCCTAAGCACGGGCAGGAGTTCTAGAAGAACAAAAGAAATCAGCCTTAAGGTGTTTCTGATAGTCTGGAAGGTGGAAAGATCTGAACACTTGGTGTGAGACCCACCCCCCGGCTAGAATTCCCATCGTATCAGCCAATGCATCTGTTATGGTGTAAGCCCCCCTGTGTCACGTCTCCTGTTACCTGCGGACAAATACATCATCACAAGCTTGAGAGATATTATTTTAAAATATTTGAAGTTAGAACACTTTTTTCCTTTATGGCAAAATGCCATAAACTTAGTACAAAGACTAATAACAGATTAAGGAACATGTTTGCAAAGAGCACCTCACATGCCCCGTCGCCATTAATACCCTGGTCAAGTGAACCTCTGGCTCTCCTTAACTCCAGCATCACACAGAGGTAAGTACTAAAGAAATGCAGCTCTGAATCAAAGCTCTGAAAAAAGTTTTTATTGAATAAATAGCTCAGAGAAGGGGGCAGAACCAGAGTCTACAAAGGAAGGGATACAACACCCAAAAAAAAGGTTTTAAAAAAAAAATGTTTAGCCTATCTATCTTCCCCACGCCCCAGAGTGGAGCTGTTGCCCTCCGCATTGATTCTTCTCTTTATATTTCCTGCCTTCTCTGGCTATGTCACTATTATGTAATGCCCCATCATGACTGCTACCAATACCGTCTCTCCCAGTTATCCTCAGAGGGGTGTGGTTGAGGTGGCACGTGTGAGAGGAAAAGAGTAATATTTTATACCTGCCAAATAAGAACTAATTTATAGATGAAGAAGTGACAGCAGATTTTAAGTATCTTAGCCCAAAGTCACATCTTGAAAACCCAAGCTCTCACCCACTCCTCTAATCTGCCATCGACAAAGGACCAAGATCCCGAACATAAAAATAAATCCTACAAATCAGGGGAAAACCACCCTAATGGAAAATTTTGCAGAGAACATGCACAAGCAAATTAAGGAAGAAAAACAAATTGAAAAAGATGTTCAAGCTCACTAGTAATAAAATGAATGGAAATTAAAACAATATTTCAGCTAGCAGATGAGCAAAGATTTTTTTAATTAATGACAGCCAGTGTTGGCAAGGGTATGGAGGAAAAGGAACTCCCACACTGCTGGCAAGAGAGTAACGGAAGAAAAATTAGGTAATACCTCTCCAAATTTAAAATTAGCATACATCTGACCCTGTGATGTTGCTTTGAGCAGTTTATCCTAACGAGTTCATCAAGACAAGTAGGAAAGAAATATGTACAAGAATGTTTACAAAGCCTGTTTTTTAATAGTAAAACATGAAAACAACTTAATGCATCCACAGGGGATTGTACGAGAGAGAGGAAGAAACAGAGAGAGATAGGAGATACAGAACCCCACAACTGACTGCCTTGCCTACCGGATCACAGGTGACCCTGAGCAAACACAGGCTCACTCAGCAGGACCAGATCCTGTCCCTGTAAGACTTACAGCAGGGAGTCCCAAGGCAGAGGAGGGGCTCTCTGCATGTCTCAGGAACGAGGAGGTGTTGAGTTTCTCCAAGCCCCTCGTCTTCAGAGGACTAAGTAAAGCATTAGAAAAAAGCTGGAGTGTTCCTCTAGTGGTCTTATGACATGGAAACATGAAGAGCATGTTGCCTCCATGCTAAAATAGAGATACAGTCACAGAAGAAAGTCTAGAGGTGGATAGCTGTTGTGGGGGCGGGGCGGAAGAGGGCTGTTTACCTCTGAGCAGTGGATTCATTTCCTTTTCTTCTTTAATCCACTATTCTAGCATTTTGGCTTAGTAAGAGAATCAGAGCCAGACATGTGGTTGCCTACTACAGAAAAGGAAGGGAGGGAAAATCAACATTGTTTGCACATCTACTAAGTGCTGAGCTGGGCAGTCTATCTGTGTTGCTTCTAAGAATATAAGTTGGCCACTTTGGGATGCTTCTCCAGTGAGAGAGCAACCAGAACCTTCACCACTGAGGAATGCAGAAAGAAGTAGAACGTTGTGAGTCAGCAGGCCTGCAGTACCCTACAGAGGGAAAGAAAGGTGAGCCACTGAAGGTAGAGTTTTCAGAGGAGATGGCCCAAGTCAGTGGCCAGATGGAAAGTGAAGAGAGATCTGCAAGGTCTACAAGATCCCAAGAAGGGCCTAGCCAGTGGGGTTTGGGGTAGAACTAGGCCCCACCTTTGACAGATAGAAGCTGCAGATACCAGTAAGATACCCATTGACCGGGCAACACAAAGATCCTCTCCAGGGAAGTCATCAAGAATCCAGATGGCAGCAAAAAGACCGTCCAAGAACCAGTTGCCTGCCTTATTGGCATGATATCGCATACACCTATACCTATACCCAGACGCCATCTTGAAAGATGGAGAATAGAGAAAAACATTCAAAAGAAGAAAAATTGGCCCAGTAGACCTTTGGACATAGGATATTTATAGATGACAGAACTAACTCATGAGAGCTGTTACAAGACTACAAGTCTATGTAAGCAAATTTTAAATTCTATTTGGTATTTGACTTGCATATGGAGGAAAAGGAATGCCCATACTCTGCTGATAAGACAGTAACTGAAGAAAAATTAGGTACTACCTCTCCAAATTTAAAAATCAGCATACATTTGTTCCTATGATTCTGTTTCTGGTAATTTATCCTAACAAGTTCATCAAGCAAAAAGAAAGAAAGAAATTCATCCTGCTTATAGAATCCTGTTATATTGAAAGAGTCTTCAGTCTCTACCAGAATTGGCAGTAACTGACAGTCCCAGATGTTTTCTTATATATGAGCTGTTAATTTCTATCATATTATTTCCACCACATATTAGTCATATTTAATTGGGGGAAAAAGGAGAATTAAATGCTTTGCTAGTTGACCTCTCTTGGCACCACGCAAAGAACTTGAGGAACAGTTCTAGAACAAGGAAGTGATGTGGGTCTTGTTTCAGGAAGACGTTGGTGAGGTGTTAGAGGCAACTCACACCATGCCTTTAGGTAAGCTTGTAAGGATTTTTTTCCTACTCCTAGACCTTTGCTTTTCCTCATGTTGGGGCATGTTTAATGTGATTTTCTTTTATTTTACTTTAGAGAGAGAGAGCACAGTTGGGAGGGACAGCAGGGACAGAGAGTCTGAAGTCAACTCCACCCTGAGCACAGAGACCCTCATGGTGCTCAATCCGATGACCCCGAGATAATGACCTAAGCCAAAACCAAGAGTCAGACACTTAACCAACTATGCCTCCCAGGTGCCCCTAATGTGATTTTCATGTAAGATAGTGTTTTCAGCACACAGAATTTGTTGCCTGCCCAATTCTGTTCCTTTCCTCCCTTTCCTGCCCACAGACAAAGCCCAGGTCTCCCTCAAAGTAGAACATGTAATTTGACACCCCCAACAAAAAGCTGGGACCTTAAAAGCTATCCCTTAGTCTGAGAATGATCTAGAAACAAACCCACCCCTTGAGGACTACAAGGAAAATGACTTGTCTTAAACCTCTGCAGCGAGTAGAGAAGAAAGAACATCTCCCCTGAGATTTTGTATTCTCAAATCTGACTCATGCAGGTTCAGACTGAAAGAAAATTACCTGCTTGATTTGAAGAACCTCAAGGAGAGAGTGTAGTTCAAATACTCCTGGGTTGGTGATTCCCCAGACACCTGACAGCAAGCAATGCCTTCCTTATTGGAGGGAAGTCAGCCCTCAAAGCATTTCCTTAGATAAAGATCCAAATAATATGAGTGCACCGTCTACAACAAGAAATCATGAACTGGGGCTAGCTGAAAAAACAACAGAGTGAGACCAAAAAACATGGTAGGTAAGGGGAATATTGGACACAGAATATAAAGTAAGCTTAGTATGTTTTTTTTTAAGATTTTATTTATTTATTTGAGAGAGAGAGACAGTGAGAGAGAGCATGAGTGAGGAGAAGGTCAGAGGGAGAAGCAGACTCCCCGTGGAGCTGGGAGCCCGATGGGGGACTCGATCCCAGGACTCTGGGTTAATGACCTGAGCCAAAGGCAGTCGTCCAACCAACTGAGCCAACCAGGCATCCCGCTTAGTATGTTTTTTAAAAGTGAAGGCAAGTCAAGGAGCAAGCATAGCTAAAAAGGATGAAGCAGATTTGAATAAAAATGAACAGAACATCTAGAATGAAAAATATAATAATCAAAATTGCAAATATATTGCAGAAACACTATACACCAGCTACAGCAGCTGAACTTAAAAAGATTGGCAATATCAAGTGCTGACATAGATTTGGAGAAATTGAAATGCTCATACATTGCTAGTAGGAATGCAAATGTTCTAGCAGTGTTTTTATAAAGTTAAACATACCTTCACCCTGCAATCCAGAAATCCTACTCCAAGGTATTTATGCATAACAAGTGAAATTTATGTCTACACAAATACCTGCAAGCAAGTGTTCACAGCCAAAAACTGAAAATTACTCAAATTCTGTCAATTGAAGAACGGTTAACTGTGGTACATCTATACAATGGGACACTATTCAGCAATAAAGTAAAATGAACTACTGGTAAACAGATGAATCTCAAAAGCATGCAAAGTGAAAGAAGCCAAACATAAAAAGCTGTGTATAGTATATGATTCCATTTAGGTGACGTTCTGGAAAAGACAAAACTATAAAGAATGAAAATAGTGTGGCGCGTGGGTGGCTCAGTGGGTTAAAGCCTCTGCCTTCCGCTCAGGTCATGATCCCAGGGTCCTGGGATCGAGCCCCGCATCAGGCTCTCTGCTCAGCAGGGAGCCTGCTTCCTCCTCTCTCTCTGCCCTCTTCTCTGCCTACTTGTGATCTCCGTCTGTCAAATAAATAAATAAATAATCTTAAAAAAAAAAAAGAATTAAAATACTTCAGTGACTTCCAGGAGCTGGGAGAGAATAGAGGGAATTGATTATGGAAGATCTGGAGGAAAGTTTTTGAGAGGATAGAAATGCTCTGTGTATTGATTGTGGTGATGATTATGCTACTGTATAATTTTTCAAAACATCAAACCAAACAACTAAAAATGGTGAATTTTACTGGCTGTAAATTATTTCTCAATAAACCTACCTTTAAAAAAAGAAAGATAACATTGGAAAAAATTTCTTTTCTAAAAGTACACTGCAGAGGTGGAGCACCTTAGACACAGCTGAAGAGAGAATTAATTAACTGGAAGTTACAGCTGAATAAATTATCTAAAAGGCAGCACATGGAGAAACTCGTGGTAAGTATGAAAGAAAATGTAAGAAATATAGAGACAAGAGTAGCCTCATATACATCTAATCAGAGCCTAGAAGAGAGACATAACCTACAAGATTCATCAGCTTGAGACTTTCTCTACATGACCCGCTAACCATAAAGAAAATATATTTAAAAATAAGACATAATTCCCTGAATCAATACAACTAGAAAGTATCTTTAAAAAAAGCTTCACCAGGCCACCTGGGTGACTCAGTTGGTAGGCATCCAAGTCTAGATTTTGGCTCAGGTCATGATCTTTCGGTGGTTGTCAAACCCCATATGGGGTTTCCCACTTTGTGAGGAGTCTGCTTGAGATTCTCTCCCTCCTTCTCCTTATGTCCTCCCCCTACCAACAAAATAAATAAATCTTTAAAAAGAAAGAAAAAAAGAAAAAGCTTCACCAAAAACATACATTTATGGAGAAAATTTAAAATTCAATAAAGAATATTTAGAGGTATCTAGTTAAATGCAGAGATATAGCATTTCATTTTCTCGAATGCTATAATTTAATATTACAAAATATACACTCTGCCCAAAGTAGTGTATAAATCCTATGCAAACAAAATTCTGTTTGGATTTTTTGAAGATTATTTTTTTATTTGAGGGAGAGGGAGAGGGAGAGATCATGAAGGAGGATGGGGGGCAGAGGGAGAAGAAGAGGCCCCACTGAGCAGGGGGTCAGATGTGGGACTTGATCTCAGGACCCTGGGACCATGACCAGAACCAAAGGCAGACTCTTAACCAACTCAGCCACCCAGACACCACTCTATTTGGAATTTTTAAGGAATTCAATAAATTTACTTTACAACATATAAGAATAAAGATTTGTGAATATGTAAATCACTTTTTTAAAAAAAATATTTTATTTATTTATTTATAAGAGAGAGCTTGAGAAAGAGAGCAGGCAGAGAGACAAAGGGAGAGGGAGAAGCAGGCTTCCTGCTAAGCAAGGATCCCTACACAAGACTCCATTCCAGAACCCTGGGATCATGACCTGAGCCAAAGGCAGACACTTTATCAACTGAGCCACCCATCTGCCCGGGTAGATCACCTTTTAAAAGTACAGTTAAGAAAGGATCTTGGCTTACCTTAAGTAAGACAGTCTACAAAGACATACTTACATATTAACCAAAAATATTTTAGTAGTAGAGAAAAAATAAATAGGCCAATGGGAGAGAATGAAGAGCTCAGGTTAAACCTGCAGATTCAGCCTAAACCTATGTACATGTACACATGTATACACACATGTATAAATGCATATATACATACATATGGGTGTGCTTAGGAATGGAATAGGTGACAAAAGTGCCACCATAAATCAGTTGGAAAAGAATGGGTCATTAACTCTGAATTTAAACCTGCTATTCCACACAAAAGTGGACTTCGGATGGATCAAAGACCTAAATATGAAAGGTAGTATGAACATAAACTTAACCAAAGAAAATGCATGACAACATTCTTGTGATCTGGGGGCAAGGAAGTACTTTGCAAACAAATTTTCAAAAGTACAAATCATAAGGCAAGCACATAGATAAAACTGATTTCATCAAAGTGAAAGATTTATGTTTTACGACGGACATCATGTGCAAACTTAAGAAGTGGACCAAATAGGAAAAGATATTTGCGATGACTAAAATCAACACGGTGATAATATCTAGAATATACTAGGAATGTCTGTAAATCAACAGGAAACAAAAGAACAGGAACCTAATGGAAAAATGAGGAAAAATAAAAGCCAGCATTTTATAAAACAGAAACCCCCGAACTAAAAAGTATATGAAGAGGGGCGCCTGGGTGGCTAAATGGGTTAAGCCTCTGCTTCAGCTCAGGTCATGATCTGAGGGTCCTGGAATGGAGCCCCACATCGGGCTCCCAGGGAGCCTGCTTCCTCCCCTCTCTCTGCCTGCCTCTCTGCCTGCTTGTGATCTCTCTGCCAAATAAATAAATAAAACCTTAAAAAAAAGTATATGAAGATATGCTCAAACTCATTAGGTAAAGAAATGCAAATTAACAATGAAATATCCCTTGACATGTATTGGATTGGCGCCATTAGGAAGATGGTACATGCCACAGATTGGAGGTCATGTGGACACAGAAACACCATACATGACTGGTGGCAGGTGTTTACAAGTACCATGTGGACTACTTCATCAAATTAGGAATATGCACCCCTATGAGCCCAGGATTCCACTCCCAGCTACAAATTCCAAATATGGTCTTCTGCAGGTCTATAAGGGGATATTTATAGAGATGTTTATTGTGACTACCTTTGTGTGGCAAAAGTTTTTTCTGGACATCCATTACTGAGAAACAGAAGAAGCAAAATATGATAGATTTACTATGAAGCACTTAGAAACTATAGGTTAAGTTCTCATATATTGTTTAATACAAAAATAAACAAACAGAATGGTCTATATAATATAACATATTTGTAAATTAAAATTAATTTAATTTTTTAAATTTAATTAATTTTAAATTAAAATATATAATATATAAATATATATATTATATTATATATAAAATATATAAAATCTTTTTTAAAAAATATAAATTTAAAATATATTTTAAATTAAATTAATTAAATTTTTTAAATTAAAAATTTATTCCCACCAAAAAATAACGTCTATCTTCCAAGAATACATACAAAGGGACACACGTAGATTAACCACGCCTGAGCGGTTGCCTCGGGACTGTGGGGAGGGCAGTGGGAGTGCCAGAAATGGGGAATAAATAAATAATTCAAGAGAGGTGCCTTGCATGAATCAATTATGATAATTCACCATGCACCATGAACTAAGAAGCATAATTAACTTGACCCTCTGCTCTTGAGGCCTAAAAAAAAAAAAAAACCACAGAATAATAAAAAGAATTTTCTTTCTTCAAGAAAGAAAATAAACAAGGATTGGAAAGGAAGAAACAAAGCCATCATGGTTTATAGAATATACTATGAAGTATGTAGAAAACTCAAAGCTTCTACAGATAATTAGAATTAATGAGAGAGTTCAAGGTTACCAGATTTGAATTCAAAATATAAAAATAGTGATGCCTGGGTAACTCAGTCAGTTCAGCCTCTGCCTTCAGCTCAGGTCGTGATCCCAGGGTCCCGCGATCAAGGCCCCCGTCAGGCTCCCTGCTCAGTGGGGAGTCCGCTTCTCCCTCTCCCCCATGCTCATGCTCTCTCGCTCTCTCTCTGTGTCTCACAAATAAGTAAATAAAATCTTTTCTAAAAATGAATAAATAAAAAATACCACCAGAAAACTGCTCAAAATGTATTTTTAAAAGATGCAATTTAGAACAGTACACAATTGACAGCATTTATCAGCATATAGACAGTATCTAAGAATAAATTTAATTAAAATTGTGCAAGGTTGAGCTCTTTCCCTCATTATTTAATAGTATTATTGCTCTATATGAATTATATATACATCATTGATTTGAAGGCAATTACCTTGGCCCCCTAAATCTTGTCCTCAAAACAAATACCTCCAGCTCCTTCTGCTTACCTTATTCTCGAAAACCCAGGCTTGTCACTACTACTCTTAAGGTGTATTGACCAGGGACAGACCCAGTTCAGTTCTAGAAAGTGAGCCAAGGCAGGTCAGGAGGTGATTTTCCTGGTATAGCCCTCAGCAGCAAGGTGCTGGCAAGGATTTGGCCCTTGCCACAACCTTTCCCGGACCCCAACTTGAAAGTCCCTTTTCAAGTTGCTGACAAGGATTCAAAGATACTGTCTTCTGATCTTGCATTCTGAACAAGGCCCCCTCATCCAGCCACCCAGAACTGGCCTTCTGATCCAGACTTCACTCTTTCTCGACCACAGCTGAACTCCCTGGCCTTAGCTGCTCAGGTCTGGTCTGACCTCCAGAATTCTTCTGGTGTCACTTACATTAAAGAGCTCAGCTGCAAGTGTTAGCATCTCCTTAATAAAAAAGAAAAGGGTTGCGGCGCCTGGGTGGCTCAGTCGGTTAAGCCTCTGCCTTCAGCTCAGGTCATGATCTCCAGGTCCTGGGATCGAACCCCACATCGGGCTTTCTGCTCAGCGGGGAGCCTGCTCCCCCCCCCCCGCCCCCCGCCTGCCTCTCTGCCTGTTTGTGACCTCTGTCTGTCAAATAAATAAATAAAAAATAAAATAAATAAAAAGGGTTAAGATGGTAAATTTTATGTTATGTGTTTTGTGCCGTGAGGAAGGAAGGAAGGATGGGCAGCAGGAGGGAAGGAGGGACGGACAGACGGACGGACCGACGAAGGGAGGGAAAGAGAACCAGTGGTCCGTGCAGACTACGCGTCGTGTTCGCAGCACCCAGGAGAAGGGTGCTCCCCACGCCCAGCTCTTTCTGTTCCCATCTTGACTTCATAGGACATCACAGAAGACCTCCCACGCACACTTGTGTAAGTGTAAGTCCACATAACTTCCTAAAGGCAGCTGTTCCTCTGACCTCAAGTTTCCGCAGCCCAACCTCTCAGGCCCTAGAAGCAAGCAGGAGCCCTGTGAATAGAATATTCCTGGGCCCTGAGGCTCAGGGCATGGTCCCGATGAGGGCAAGGGCACTGCGTGGGCAGAGGCCCAGTTGTCTGGGTGTAAGGGGTCCTGCCCAGAATAGTCCAGCACAGGGGGGGCAACCACTACGAGAATGGCCCACCAGAGAAGCGACTCCTTGGCTGAATCTTCGGGGTTGGGCAGAACCTTCCTCATTCTAGGCAGGGCAGACTCTCTGGGGCAAAGCAATGATGCTAAGAGAGAGTCAGGGAACCCTCGGTGCTGCCCATCACCCTGTGCAGAGCCCAGGGGAAGAGAGTCCTGGATGCGAGTGGAAGGGAGGGCCAGAGCCGGAAATAAATGGCCAGAAAAGCAAAGGCCAGAGCAGGCCTGGGAGGCCATGATTGGATTCTGTCCAGAAAGCAGTGCAGAAACATGACTAATTTTAGGCTAAGGGGCAGTGTGACGGGACTTGTATTTTAAAGAGGCAGCACCCTGCCACGGAGGGAAATAATGGAATAGAAAATGAACAAGAACAAAAGATAATGGCTGGGAAAATAGAGCCTGCTGAAAGCAGATGTTGTAGGGGGCAGCCAGAGAAAACAGGGGTCCGCGGGCAGGCAGGAGGTGGCGCGTGGACTTCAGACCCATACTGAAGGCAAGTTCTCATTCCGGAGGAAGCCAGCAATGTTCTTTGACCTCCCCGGGGCCTCGGTTTCCCTTCTCTCTAAAATAGCACAGAGATTTGCTGAGAGAATTAAAGTGAGTTCACAGAATAGAAATTGCAAAGGCAGGCCTTACTCCTTGAAAGTGGTCGGTCTCGGGACCCTCTCCCCAGAAGACTTGTGGACAGCTTCCACAGAGAGCAACAGCTGCGGCAGGAAAGGCTGGGGGAAAAGGGTCAGTCATGTCCAATTTTGCCAGGATCCTTGGCAGAGGGAGCCAGAGAAGGAAATGGAAACAAAGACAGACACGTTGGAGCTTTATGAAATCCCAACGGGCCTTGGGGACGTGTGGTGTGCTTCTCTGACCCGCACCCTGGAAACTGCTAGTAGCAAGACAGGACTAGCTTTCATTTATTAACAGCATATTTTTTTATTAAGATTTTATTTTAGGGCACCTGGGTGGCTCAGTCAGTTCAGCCTCTGCCTTCCGCTCAGATCACGATCCCAGGGTCCCAGGATCGAGCCCCACATCGGGCTCCCTGCTCAGTGGGGAGTCGGCTTCTCCAGCTCCTTCTACCCTTACCCCCTGCTCGTGCTCTCTCGCTTGCTCTCTCTCTTTCAAATAGATAAATAAAATCTTTTTAAAAAAGATTTTAATTCCAGTTAGTTAACAAGCAGTTTAATACTAGTTTTAGGTGTGTAATATAGTGATTCAGCATTTTCATACAACACCTAGTGCTCATCACAGCAAGTGCCCTCCCGCACTCCCCAATGTCCTTTATAGTGAAGAGTCTGTTTCCTAGTTTGTCTCTCTCTTTTTTTCCTTTCCTCATTTGTTTCTTAAATTCCACCTCTGAGTGAGATCATCTGGAATTTGACTTTCTCTGATTTATTTCACTTAGTATTGTACTCATTAGCTCCATACATGCTGTTTCATTTTTTATGACTGAATAATATTCCATTATATATCTGTATACCGCATCATCTTTATCCATCATCTATTGATAGACACTTGGCCTGCTTCTACAATTTGGTTATTGTAAATAATGCTGCAATAAATGTAGGGGGCACGTATCCCTGAGAAGTAGTGTTTTTTGAATTTGGGGGGTAAATATCCAGTAGTACAATTACTGGATCATAGGGTAGCTCTATTTTTAACTTTTTAGGGAAACTCCATACTGTCTTCCAGAGTGGCTGCACCAGTTTGCATTCCCACCAACAGTGCATGAGGGTCCCCTTGTCTCCACATCCTAGCCAACACTTGTTGTTTCTTGGGTTGTTGATTTTAGGCATTCTGACAGGTGTGAGACGGGGTAGGCATGAGACGGTAGATTTGATCTGTATTTCTCTGATGATGAGTGATGTTGAGCATTTTTTTTGTGTGTCTGTTGGCCATCTGGATGTCTTCATTGGAGAAATGTCTGTTCATGTCTTCTGCCCATTTTTTAATTGAGTTATTTGGAGTGTTGAGTTGTTCTTTATTTATTTTGGATACTAGCCCTTTATCAGATAGGTTATTTTCAAATATCTTCTCCCATTCCATAGATAGCCTTTTAGTTTTGTTGATTGTTTCCTTCTATGTGCAGAGACTTTTTTTTTTAAGATTTTATTTATTTGACACAGAGAAAGAGATCTCAAGTAGGCCGAGAAGCAGGCAGAGAGAGAAGGGGAAGCAGGCTCCCTCTAAGCAGAGAGCCCAATGTGGGGCTCGATCCCAGGACCCTGAGATCATGACCTGAGGTGAAGGCAGAAGCTTTAACCCACTGAGCCACCCAGGTGCCCCTGTGCAGAGTTTTTTTATTTTTATATAGTCCTAATAATTTATTTTCACTTTTATTTCCCTTGCCTCAGGAGCCGACATATCTAGAAAATGTTGCTATAGCCAATGTCTAAGGGATTACTGCCTGTGCTCTCTTCTGTGATTTTTATGGTTTTCTATCTCACATTTAGGTCTTTCATCCATTTTTAATTTATTTTTGTGTATGGTGTAAGTGGTCTAGTTTCATTCTTTCATATGTAGCGGTCCAGTTTTCCAATAGCATTTGTTGAAGGGACTGCCTTTTTCCTATTGCATATTCTTTCTTGCTATGTCAAATATTAATTGACCCCATAATTATGGGTTTATTTCTGGGTTTTACAGTCTGTTCCATTGATCCGCATGTCTATTTTTACACCAGTGCCACACTGTTTTGATCACTACAGCTTTGTAACATAATTTGAAGTCTGGAACTGTGATGCATCCATTTTTGTTTTTTCTTTTTCAAAATTAGTTTGGCTATTTTAGGACTATTTGTTCTCCTTCTGTGAAAAATGCTGCTGTATTTTGATAGGGATCACATTAAATCTGTAGACCACTTTGGGTGGTCTGAACACTTTAACAATATTTCTTCTTGCAATCCATGAACATGGACTATCTTTCCATTTCTTTGTGTCATCTTCAATTTCTTTCATCAGTGTTTTATAGTTTTCAGAGTACAGGTCTTTCATCTCCTTGGTTAAGTTTATTCCTAGGTATCTTATTATTTTTGGTACAATTATAAATGGGATTGCTTTTATTTCCCTTTCTTGCTCTTTCATTATCTGTATGGAAACAACAGATTTCTGTACATTGATTTCATATCCTGTGACTTAACTGAATTCATTTATTAGTTCTAGTAGTTTTTTGGTGAAGCCTATAGTCTTTCTATATATGGTATCATGTCATCTGCAAAGAGTGAAAGTTTTTGCTTCTTCCATTCCAATCTGAATGCCTTTTATTTCTTTTTGTTGCCTGCTTGCCATGGCTATGACTTCCAGTACTGTGTTGAATAAAAGTGATGAGAATGGACATCCCTGTCTTGTTCCTGACCCTAGGAAAAAGCTCTCTGTTTTTCCCCACTGAGCAAGCTATGAGCTGTGGGTCTGTCATATAGGGTTTTACGTTGAGGTGTGTTCCCTCTAACCCTACACTGTTGAGGGTTTTTATCATGAATGGACGTTGTACTCTGTCAAATGTTTTTTCTGCATATATTGAAATGATCATATGGTTTTTATACTTTCTAAGAGCATCATTTTGTGAGCCTTGGAGAACCACCTTGGGTCTGACAGTGACCTCCAGCTCATCCAACCCCCCACCAAGAAACATACTTCCAGGGCATTGAAATAGGCCACATTCTTGGAGTGTCTCCCAAACAAGCCTTTCAAGGAGCTCTTCCCACAAAAATGACCAGAGCTGGAACCGCAGTTTCCTGGTGAACCAAGGAACCAATAGCTCTCAATGACCAGGACGCATAAAACAGGGCGGTTTCAAGAAATGTGCTGGCAAGGAGTGATACGGCAGGAGCTGGAGAGGAAATAGAAACCCACCAGCTGGCTCAGCAATTTATCAAGTGCCCTTTTAAGCCTCTACATACAGAATGCCTTCATCAAGAAATAACATGTTAGATAGACACCAAACAGTAAAATCCCATTAGATCAAAATCAATTAATCTTCAGTTGCAGACATTTATTTTGGGCTAAGTTAAAGCTTCCCCTTAACCTATGGCAAACAGGGATCCCTAAACATATGGTAGTTAGGATAGCAAGAGACATGGAAAACCATCTCACATAGGTGCACCCTCCTTGCCATTTATATCGTATTGTTCCAAACACACATTCTCTCTATCTCTCTCTCTCATCCCACAGAATAAAACCTGAAGCAAAATTAACTTAAAAGTAGTATGCTCCTTCCACTGTCACCCAATTTGTCAGTCAAATCCTTTTATCTGTTGGACTGCATGTCTTGCTGGTCATCATGGCAGGAACGTCAAATACAGCACACATACTATCTCTCCTATTGCCCAAGCCCCTGCAGACATGACTAGCTGATCAGAGCTGAAGGATCCTGCTCAACTCAGTGCTCCAAAAGAAGCAAGGCATTCTAAATGTTCCTTCTTCCCAAATTATAAAAGCACCATCCTCTTTCCAATGAGAAAACATCTGTTCTGTGCCCAAGGCCCTAGGAGCTAAGGATACTTATTTGGCAGAAATACCCTTTCCACTACAGAAAGAACCAGGAAAGCAGGTGGTAGAAGGGGGCTTTCTAGGGGAAAAGAGAGGCAGGATTCCCTGATGCCCATTCAACTGAGAATCAGCCTAGTGTGGCAGTTAGGCACGTGGCTCTGAGTTCAAATCCTACCTCTCATGCTTACTGTGTGTCCTCGGGTATGTTATTCCACATCTCTGTGCTTTGGTGTCCTCATCCATAAAATGGAACCAACAGTACCTGCCTCGGAGCACTGTGGTGAGAATTAAATGAGATAACTGGTGAAAAGTCCCTAGTGCATCCTACTATGGTATGACACATGTTACTTTTTTGCTGTAATGATTCCCAGTATCAGACAGTGTGTAAGTAACACCAGATTCAGATAATGGCCCCAGTTACCCCGCAGGGCATCCAGAGGCAGGGACCTCAAGGCACAGTGGTGTCCTATCACAGCTGCTTTCATCGTTTCAAGTCTCCAGGTCAACAATTGTTTCCCCTCCAGGTACGCCTGCATTTCCAGACGTCACATGGCCACTAGCAAAAAGCGGGGGGGGGGGGGGGGGGGGGGGGGGGGGGGGGGCAATGGCAGTAAAGGAGACAGAAGACAGCTGGTGGACACAATCCATAGAGCGTGGCTCAGACTGAATTTAGGGGGAACAGGAAGGGAGTATTTGCGGGTGCGCAAGCTCACACACGGACTCCATATGCTAATGTCTGTTCATGGGGCCGCACCTGCATGCCTTCCAGACATCAGGGGACATAGCAGAAGGGTTGTGCCAGCAGTGTGACTGCCGTCCTTGCCCTGGGGGCATTCTGCATGGTCTTATCTCCACCTGGGCTTCTCCATTGCATATCAGAGCCCTCAGCTGGGTTTAACCAGGTTGCTTCACTCTTGAAGAATCAGTGCTTTGAAAGATCCATAGGCCGTGATTCATCAGATGCTGGGACCCGTTCACTGGAAGCAGAATTCCCTCTGGGTGCTACGTCATACAAAAATAAAGTTGCCTAAAACCACCTATATACTAACTGTGACAAGACTACAAGGAGGCAGTCTTCTTGTGTGGATTTTGAAACACTTTTAAATCGAAGGGGACTTGAAGCAGCCATGGTTTGGAGAAAATGACCCTTATTTGGATGTATCTAAAACTCCACAGGCGTGGGAAATAAGACTAAGTCTATCTTCTGGCTCCCACTCTTGTGTGACCTTGGACAAGTCACTTAAACTCCCTGAAAGCCAGTTCAGTTCCACAGTCTTTAAAACGGGCACAGGATACTACTGCAGAGACTTACTGTGAGATAAGTGCTGTAATTCAGGGGCATAAACTGCGTGGCCTCACAGCTGACACTGAGAAATCACGGGGTGGGTTGGATGGTGGCCCCCAAGAGATGCATCCACCCAGAACCTGGAAATGTGACCTTATTTGGAAAAAGTGCAGAAGTAATGAAGACTCTTGAGATGAGATCATTCCAGATTATCCAACTGAGCTCTAAACCCCGTGACGAGTGTCCTTATAAGAGAATGGCAGAGGGAAATCTGGAGAAGGCATGTGACTGAGGGTGATGCATCATTGGGGTGAGGCGGACACAGGAATGCCATCAGCTCCCCGAGGCTGGAAGAGGCAAGAGCTGGTTCTCCCCTGGAGGCTTGGGAGGGCGTGTGGCCCTGCTGATTCCTTGGTTTCTGGCTTCCCAAACTGAGAGAGGGAAAAAGAAAACATCCCTGTTGTTTGAAGCCACTGAGTTAGTGGGAATCTGTTACAGAGCATCAGGGAATGAATGCTGCCCGGTATGTGTCCCTGTGTTCCCATGGAAGCTCCAGGAGAGGAGAGGCCGGGTCTCAGGTTTTCCTGCTGTATCTCCAGGAACATGTGCCTTCATCCATGTTTTGGGTTTTGTTTTGATTTCCCTTTGTTCCGCTCTTTCAGCTGTATGACCAAAACTGTAAGGGGTTTCCAGAATGCGTTGCTATCACGCTGCCTCTGGCGGGCCAGGCTTATAGAGTGAAAAGAACAGATCCGTTCTCGCTCATACAAACCCCATCCAGCCTGGGGTGTGTCTGGAGAGGTTCAGCTCCGTGAGGACCGCTCTCCCGGTGAGTTACTTCTGCCGCACGCGATGGCTCGAAACCCTATCCTGGGATGTGGCAAAGCTCGGTGCACCAGGATCAGAGATGAAGCAGAGACAGGAGGATGTCAGAACTCCCTTCTGCGGCTCTGAATCCTGCCCTCTCTTGGCCTCCACATTTTAGCAAAGGCGGAGAACACCAGTCCGAGCTAACCACCAGGCCTGGGTGACCATCTAGCCCTCCAAACATCAGCCCTGACCCTGCTGACGCCTCCGCGAGGCAGCTGTGGCTAATCAGACGCGCCGTGGACGGCTGTCATTGTATTTCCCTTCCTCTGGACAACGGCTGCCCCCCACCCCCCCACCCACCACCTCGAGATTCATAGGCACTCAGGCCCTGAGAGCCCATTAACCTTCGATGCTCCACGGGGTCCGCTGTAAAGAGTCCGGGATCGATGTGGTCAAGCAAACAGTTTCTCAGAAGTCTATCACACAAAGCAGCCAGCACGAGGCACCGAGGCCTGTCTTTGTGGATGGCTGGCGGGGGCCTGGGAAGCTGTCATTTTTCTAACAGGCCTCAGAGTGGGAATGGATTTTTTTTTTCCTTTTTACCTGCCGCCAGAGCCGCCAGTTAGCAAACACAGCCTTTCCAGGAAAACAAATACACAGCTGGGATACTCGTTTTTCTTCTGTGCCTAAATATTGGGAGCTCGGCTGAGAAAGATTTCAAAGACAGAAGGTCTTCAGAATTCCCTCTCTCTCTGCCCCTTCCTCCCGCCGCCGCCGCCCTGCCCCTTGATGGAGATTTGCGCGCCCACAGTCACAACTGCCTTTTCATCTTAAATTTCTATAGCAGCAAATGTAGGTCACTGATCTTAGAAGTGGCCTAGTTTCCCAGCCCCAAATAGAAATCTTTCCCCGGCTTGAGTTTTTTGTTTTGTTTTGTTTTGTTTTGTTTTTTCCTAGGTTTGTGGCTAGCAAAAGTGTAACCTGCGGAGACAGGCCAAGCACACCGAGCTCCGGCCTCCTCTTCACACCTCTGCGCACGGAGCAGCAGGGAAGGACGGCCGCGCGCGCCGGCAGCCTGAGGGGTGGGCGAGGCCACGGCGTTCCCTGCAAGAGACGCGAGGGCCAGAACACGCCTCTGAGAACGTGGGTGGCAGGGCCTCCCAAGGACAGCGGGGCCATTTCTGCTGGAGCAGGTCGAGCGAGGACAACGCAGCCGGGATTTTCCCGATTCCCACCTGGGCTGGAGACCTGCCCCTGTCGTCCCTGTCGGGCTCGGCTCTTGGTTCTTGTCTTGCTTGCTTTTCCTTCCCTTCTCCTTCCTCCCTTTCTTTACTTTTTCCATCCAAGTTCATTACAGATAACCAGAAAGTACCGATGAACAAAAAGAAAAACAAAAATTACCTGAAATACCCTTAGAGGAAAACTCTTAACATTTCTTTGCATATCTTTCCAGTGATTTTTCTATACATATAGAGTGATATAGACTTATTTGAGACCAAATTGGGATCATAGCATTCTGTGACCTGGTTCTCTCTCTTAACTTACGTTATAAAATGTAAACCCTTTTCCTGGTCAATTCACCTGTGTGTGTGTGTGTGTGTGTGTGTGCATTTCCACACATGACCTTGGGGGTTTTTTTTCCCTAAAATTACTGATAGAATTTTATAAAATGAAATCTAACCTGAAAGAGATAGCTTACCACTTTATTTAGATTATTTTATTTTATTATTTATTTATTTGACAGAAAGACAATGAGGGCAGGAACACAAGCAGAGGGAGTGGGAGAGGGAGATGCAGACTCCCCGCTGATCAGGGAGCCCGATGTGGGGCTCGATCCCAGGACCTTCATGCCTGAGGCACCCAGGCAGCCCTATTAAGACTATTTTATTTAAGGTCTAAAAACAGTACGCAGAGTCACCCCTCATGCCATCATGTAGGTCTACTTCCCCAACATCCTACGTCCCCAATCCTGATTTCCACAAGCGATCACTGTTACCCGTTGAATGAACTTGTGGACTAGCCCGATCTTTCTTTCTGCGTTCCTACAGAACCCACGATATACGCGTGTCTACATTTTCTCATGGGAAAACGCCATCTTCGTTTTGCAGCTTGTCTTTTTCACTGAACACTGTGGCGTGGACACCTCCGGGTCAGCACATACAGGAGACCGAGCGTGCTCTGTTTAGTGGAAGAAGCTCAAAGTTTAGGAAGGTACAGTAATGCATTCAACTTTTCCCCATTGAAAGGGATGTAGGACTTTTTGCGGTTTCCTGTCTGAAGTCATGCTTGTGGATACTCACAAACATATCCCTGTAGGAGAGGGTCCTGTTAGAAATGCTAGGTCGTGGACAGGAGACATATGACATTCTGACTGAGTATGCCAGATGACACTTCTAAAGATGCTACCGTTTGCCTCCCAGACCAAGACATTTTTTTTAAATTTATTTGACAGAGAGAAATCACAAGTAGGCAGAGAGGCAGGCAGAGAGAGAGAGAGAGGGAAGCAGGCTCCCTGCTGAGCAGAGAGCCCGATGCAGGACTCGATCCCAGGACCCTGAGATCATGACCTGAGCCGAAGGCAGCGGCTTAACCCACTGAGCCACCCAGGCGCCCCCAGACCAACACATATTTAAAGTTCCATTTCCCGGGGGTGCGTGGGTGGCTCAGTCAGTTAAACGTCTGCCTTCGGCTCTGGTGATGATCCCAGGGTCCTGTGATCGAGCCCCGCACTGGGCTCTCTGCTCAGCAGGGAACCTGCTTCTCCCTCTTCCTCTACCCCTTACCCTACTTGTGCTCTTTCCCTCTCTTTCAAATAAATAAATAAAATCTTTTAAAAATTTTCCATTTCCTCACACATCCTCAACACATCAAATCTTTTAATGTGCCAATAAGATTAAATATATATGTATCATTTATAATAGCTACATTGCACTTCACTTTATGATAGTATCATAACTTATTTTTTTAAGATTTTATTTGTTTGTCAGAGAGAGAGCAAGTGAGCCCATGCAGGGGGGAACAGCAGGCAGAGGGAGAAGCAGGCTTCCTACCGAGCAAGGAGCCCGAGGTGAGACTCTATCCCGGGACCCTGGGATCATCACCTGAACTGAAGGCAGACTCTTAACCAACTGAGCCACCCAGGCACCCCAGTATCATAATTTATTTTATCAACTGTCTCTTTTGGACCTTCGAGGTTGTTTGTGCCTTTATGTTGGAATCAACATCTTTGCACTTTTATCTTCCCAGTTCCCTGATTTTCTTTCTATATGACACAGCCACACATCCATTTCTGAATTAAGGAGTATTCTCAAGGCCTGAGAGATAGTGCCCAATTTTTTTAAGTTCCTTAAATGACATGTCCGCCAATATGTTCAGTGTTTTGCCCCTTTGTCCCAGGAGAGGAATCCATGATGAATAAGTGTGGCTCCAAGTCCCAGACTCTGTGGGTCCAGGCTTCCCACGGTATCTGAAATGACCCAAGGGTTAAGTGACAGCACCTGTGGCCATGGGGATACGGGGTAGAAAAAAGTATCCCTTTCCCATTCTCTTTCAGCCCTTCTGAGCCAATTAACAAGAGATTCTCAATCGGTACTTCTGGCCAATGTCCCTTTTCTACGAAGGAGCAACAGGCTTCATGCTTATGTCTTTGACTATCCACGTACGCAGCCTGATTTACAAAGACTGATTTTGATGTATTTGCAGTTGCTTTCTCTGAAGCAAGTTATACTGATTTTCCATTAATGAAGGTGATACAGACTTTCATTTTCAAGTCATTTTATTAAGCGTTAAAAAGTGAGTCAACTTAAAAAAAAAAAAAACATAAAACAAATAACAGTCCACCTAGACCATGCCTATCACAAGAAAAATTGTGAAGGTTGCGTATATAGTTTAGTCCAAGAAATCTTGTGTGGACCTTGTTCCGGTTCTGGGAGGAGAAGCAGACGGAGCGTGCATTGATCTGATCGCCTGTGCCGGCTCGGAGTGCACAATCGGGAGCCGCCTAGCTGTTGCCTTAGGAAAGGTCTGGCCAAGCAGGCAGCTAGTCTGGGTTAAAGGTGGGAGTGTGACCCAGGGCACAGAGTCCTTCACAATAAACGCAAGATGTACTCTTTCAGCAGAGGGCGCTGGAGGGACACTGCCAAGGGGATCTCCGGAGGTTTCCCTAGCCAGTGGAAGGTGGCGTGAGGCCATCTAAGAACTTGCCCCCTCAACCCATCCACTGCCCACTGCTCGGAATGAAGTCCCTCTGCCTCCTGGCAGCCTTGGCCTGGTGAGAACTTCCTGCAGCCCTTAGACATGGAAAACAAAGCCATAATGCTGGCGGGTGACGTGCTCTCAAAGCCTCCCACCCCGAGGTGCACAGTCTCCCCCTGCACGCTCAGCCATTGGTTGACCACGGCTGCGCTCGAAGGGTGGCCCGTTGTTTGCGCAGCTACCCCAGACCCACTCCAGCCTGGCCAAACCAGTAAACTTCTGCTACTGGGTGGCCAGTCCCCCTGTCCAAGGAGGTCCAAACCTCTTCCTTGGCTAGACTCCCTCAACCCTAGGGAACCATGGTACCTCCCTTACACCTTGTAGCTCTCCTGTCATCCTGGTTAATCACTCTCCAAATTCCGCTTCCCCTGTTTATTGTGCGTATGGCTGTTCTCTCCTGAGTGGGCCCAGGCCGCTGTGGTCAGTCTCCAGCCTTCACCTCCCCAAAGCTGTGGGCACTTATGACAAGCCATCTGGCACAAATCGGACCTGTTTATACTAGAGCCAAATAGCAGTGGCCTCAGACTCCCTCTGCCCCAGCAAAGGCTGACCCCCCCTACACACATAAATACACATCCTGGTTCCCCTTGGTGCTCCTGCTCATTCCTCCCCGCTCTAGTCTCCCCAAGTCTGCCACTAAACAGATTCCGTGGCTCCCGACCCTCACATCTTGCACACAAAGGATCACACCATCATCTCCCCTCCGTCTGTGGTTGCGTGAACTTCGGGGGTCTGGCCCTACTTCATCATTCCCCAAGCAGGCTCATGGCTCTCTCTGCATTTGACCCAAACTGTAGCAGTGTGAGGAAGAGTAGGAGCCCTTGGCCCCCATTTACCAGATGGGGAAGCTGAGCTTCCAAGGATAACGGTTGTCCTCCAACCACACTGAGAGCAAATGGCATTTCAGGACTAAATCTTCTCATTTCCAGCCCAGGATAACCGCAACATCACTGAATCACTCACCCTTTCACAGGGGTAGGAAATGCTCATTTGTACATAGCTAAAGGGGATCTAAAGTCACACAGAGAGAGTGTGGCCCTCAGCCCCCACGGGGCCTCTGCACAGGGAGGACTTCAGTGGGTGCTGTCTGTGAAGCCGCGCACTTGGACAAGGGGCTGGCTCAGCCTGGGGAAGGACGCCATTCTGGCACTTGACCACGCAAAAGAGGCATTTCGTGTAGTTCACACAACCCCACGGAATGTGCTGGCAGCTGAGATGTATAGATTTAATGCGATCTGAGGGTATCCCCACCTTGGGTCAGCACAGAGTTAACATTCCCGGGGGCTCCAGTGCCAGGCACCTGGTGGGAAGGGGATGGGGTGGGGGAAGGGAAGAAAGGTTGATTCTGTGGTCCCGAGTCCTTTGTCTCTGCAGATATCTGCCAAGTCATGCCTCATCTGTCTGGGCATCTGCCTACACACATCCTCATGGAGACACTCTCTTGCTGGTGCCTCTCTCCCCCAGGTCCTGAGGCTCACTGTGTCCCTTCCATGCCATGTCCTGGGTAACACTCTACAGCCCTCACTGTCTGGAGGCAGCATGGAAACTGCGTGGATTGTGTGCAGCCATTCCCCCCGCAGGTCAGGCTGCCTCCCGAGGGGATAGAAGGCATGGGGACAGCCCCCCAAAATAGTCTATGTCCCCTTTACCTCTCCTCTTCCTCCCAGGCCAACCACGCATATTCTGGACTAAGCAGAAGCCCCGCTTTCTTTCTTGTGTCCCTACCAAACATCTCGTCCAGTATCTCCCTAGGGGCTCACACTTTAGGAGGATAAAATCCAGAAAGCTCCTTTGTGTTAGCCTCTAAATGAAAGGCCTGAAAGGCTTAGTGACCCCAGTGGGAGCGAAGTAAAGAGAAGTTACAAAGAAGGAGGGAAAAAATCCCTAAATTGGAAATGGTGAACTATTATTACAACTCATGGTTTTCCTAAACTAACCACCTGAGAAAGGAAAGGCTACATCTCCCCAGGTGGTAGGCTGCAGAACCGCTCACAGACTCTGGTTTCTGGTGCTCACAGTGACACCCAAGTCCCGATGCTGCCGGACCTCGTGGTCTGTGCACTCATTCAGAGGGATGTTGGGTTTCTCGGTCCGGCTGTATGAACAGCAACACAGCCTCTGGACTGCTGATGTCTTTTGAAAAACCTTTTGCAGGGTCAGCAAATTTTTCCTACGCTCAGAGATGAGTGAGACTCCACGGCCAGAGAGGGACTGGGGAAGGGGTTGAGAATCCGAGCCAAAATGCCAGGGCAATGCCCTGGGGACTCAGACGCAGAGCCAAAGAAGAAACTGAACAACGTGCCTCTTGAACGTCCTGTCACCTTGGCCCTCAAGTCATCCCTCCTGCCCAGCAGCGGCTGTCCCTCCACACCGCCACAAAGGAAGAAGAAAATGGACATTAGCCGACACTGCCCTCCCTGGATGCATTAAGCGGTCAGGTCCGAGTTCCCTCAAATGCCTCCTGACAATGAAAGGTCCCAGTCAAATGCTGGGAGCGAGGGAGTTTTCAGAGACAGCTGCCAGTGTAAAGTTGCCCTTTGGGCAAATGAAAGGCAAAAGTGCTAGCTTAAAGCCCAGGAGACCCTAGACCTCCAAGGCGCACATGAAAGGTTAAACTGAGCTGGGATTCCATGACAAGCCTCCGTGCAAGGGCTGCTGCTCCCCAAGGAAGGTCAGCACGCCCCTCTGCTCCCCTGCACCCCCCTCCCAGGGGGAGGAAACCCACAGCAACCAGACCAGGGAAGAGAGGGACACACTTGTTAGAATCCTTCGCTGCCAAAAGACAGAAGAAGCTTCGGAAATGTTTCAACCCACTCTCCCTCCCTCACCGGGAGCTGAACCCGGGGGTTTTCACCAGGAATCATAGGACCCATCGCCTCTCTTGGTAGGAGCGAATCATCTCAATGAGCCTTTTTTTTTTTTTTTTTTCGGAAATTCAGGCCAGACATTCTTGTCAGTACATTTAGCAGCTAAGCATTGGCCCTTACTAAGTGAGACAATCTTTTTAACCTACTTTTAACCTACTGAAGTTCTGAGCACATGGTTTTTCCCCCGAAAGAGAGAAGAACAGCATGGTGGCAGGGATCCTATTTCGCCTGCATGGCTAAAAGGAGAGCCTGACTCCCCACACTGGATGCGCCCTCCACCCACGGCGTCAGGAAGGTCCCCACCTCACCACGTACACATCTGGTCCTTCTCCTGGTTCGAAACCAAGGGTGAGTCTTAGAGCTGCTGCAGAAGCACTACGCGCTCTCAGCTTGGCCCGCGAAGGCCTCGTGTCCCAGCATGCACAACGCTTTGGCAGGACTTGTGGTCACCTTCAGTGGAGAAATGGCACGAGTGAGCTCTGGGGAGTTGACCATGTTTCTCAAACTTGAACAATGTGCACACCCCTCCCCTTAGTCTACTTTTTTTGTTTTGTTTTGAACTCCCAATGCCAACCTAAATTATTTTTATTATTATGTTAATTGCAACAGAAAACCTGATTCAAACTGGCTTTAACAAGAAAGGGAACTAATGTAGTTCGAACAAATGAGGACCCCGGGGGTATAATGACTTCCAGAATTGTGTAGTCAGTCTCTGATTCTGCGTGTGCATGTGTGCCTGTGTGTGTGTGTGTGTGTGTGTGTGTGACTCAGCACAGTATCTCAGCCTCACACGTGTCCAGATCCTGCCAGAGGACTGGCTGCTGGGAGCACTTGGGGGTTCTGTGCTTTCTTGTTTATAGCTGGAGGACACACAGTGTGGCCTAGCTTGAAACCAGTGAGGTCTTAGTATGTGCTGAGCTCGTCTTGGACTGGGACTTAGGTAAATGATCACCATGGCAAAGGGAGCAGGATTACCCTTCTCGATTTATTTATTTATTTATTTATTTATTTATTTTAAAGATTTTATTTATTTATTTGACAGAGAGATCACAATAGGCAGAGAGAGAAAGGAGGAAGCAGGCTCCCCACTGAGCAGAGAGCCCGATGCGGGGCTCGATCCCAGGACCTTGGGATCATGACCTGAGCCGAAGGCAGGGGCTTTAACCCACTGAGCCACCCAGGTGCCCACCCTTCTCAATTTAGAGAGTGAAACCCTTCAGGGCCCACCCCTGGAGCTGGTGGACCAAAGCCACCCAGTCAACCTAGCTGCTGCACAAGGCGGAGGGGAAGTGTGTGTGTGTGTGTGTGTGTGTGTGTGTGTAGAGGAGCTGATCCCTACAAGATGTACTTCCCAGTCTCCTATGTCAACTGGTTTCTGCTGGATTCAGCCAATGGGAAACATGATTGAAGAAATGAAAGCCAGGGAAAGGGAGAAACCATAGTATTTCTCCCCGTCTCTATCTGCCTTGGGCAGCTTCTCTGGAAAGAGCTGATCTCCTGCAAAACTCCAGGTGCCCCAGACGGGCCCTTCATTGTCTCGGCTTTCATCTGCGGGCCCCAGGCTGGGCTCTGAATCCGCCGTGTTTTGCCCCTCCAACATCGAGTGGAGCGAGCTGCCTGCTGTTGCCGGCGGCCAGAGCACACACGCGTCCCATCTGGGTCTCCACACTCCCACCCCTGTGTACCGCTTCAGTGCGTGAAGCTGCCTTTGTTTCAGACATTTAGAGTAGTCTCTATTTCCCTCGTGGAACCCCCGGCTACACTCCCAAATATGTACAAACATAAAACCGAGTATAAACTCTATAAGCACAGGGCTCTTCCAAAACAATAAAAACAATAAAATTCAAAATAACATTAACTCAACATGATAGGCCATTGGGACTACGTTATTTTGCTGAACTAAATTCCCTCTTGAAATGTGAGTATAAACCTTTCCGCTGCAGGTCACGTTCCTCCCGAGTTCGGCGGGCTTTTGCCACCATGCATTACGCACGACCCTCTTCTTCCACTGATTTTTCTCCACTGGAATTTCTGTGAAATTTTCATTCATAGAATGTGAACGTTGATTGCCGGCTTTCACATCTGAAAACCGATGTGATGATAAGCTCTGAAATCTCACAGCCAAACTCAGTTATAAAATCGCCCAGATTTTCCAAAATGTATATATGCATATACACACAGATATCATGTTTTTACGATCAACACAAAAGCACAACATCTTAAAATATACAGGAAAGGAAAGACTAGCGTGGTTTTCACATGGGTGCTAGCAGAGCAAGAAGAGCCCGGGCCGTGTCTCACAACCCCAGACATGATTGAGCTCCAGCTATGTGCTGGGAATTCCCTTGTTAATCCTAATGACAACCTTTCCAGGCAGGTGTTATAATTTTTATTTTGTGGATGAAGAAATTAAGAGACTTGCCTAAAGTCTCGCATCTAGAATAAGCGAGAGCTTCACACGTTCTAAAACCCATGCCTCTCCGTTTGCCTCATGCAGTGGGCCCTTGGATTACAAAGTACATTCATGCATCCAATAACTATTGGTTGGACACCTGCTATATGCCAGGCACTGGTCTAGGCATTGGGGCGGCACGGTGAACAAAACGGACAGAAACCTGCCCAGCAGAGCTTGTATGCTAGGAGAATCAGAAAAGAAACAACACTAGTGAAATATATGGTCCATGGATAGTGACAAGTGTCAGGAGAGCAGGAAGAGGGGAAAGGAAATCCTCTGCAGGGTACAGAGGGAGGTTGACATTTTGGACAGGGTGGCCAGGGAAGGCAAAGACCTGAAGGAACGATTCGTACAGGTATCGGGGAGGAGAGTATTTCAGGCTGAGAAACAGCCACCACAGGGGAAAGCATCGCTGGAGGCCAGTGTGGCCACAGCAGTGGAAACCAGGGGTATCCGAGGGATAGCAGGGAATCAGCCATGGAGGAGACCATTGTTAAGGACATTGGCTTTTACTCGGAGCCAGATACAAAGCCACTGGAAGTTTCTGGGCAGGATTGCTCTGGCTGTTAAATGTGGAGATGAGACCGTGGGGCCCAGGATGGAAGCTGGGCCAGGAGTTAGAAATAAAGGTGAGAGTTGCCAGTAATGGGACCAGGTTGTAGGTAGTAAGAAGTCATCGAATTCAGGATATATTCAGGATTTGAAATATGACCAGGTATGTCTTAACCCCTCAGTCTTGCTGGCCCTTCAGTTTATAAAAACCAAAGTCTATCCTCCAGGGAGCCACAGAAAGACCCCCAACACCAACACAGTCCAGAACAACGTTGCCCAAGAGAATCTTCTATGAAGGCGGAAATGCTCTGCATTCTCCAATGTGGCGGCCACTGGCCCCGTGGGGCTCTTGAGCACTTGAGATGGGGCTAGTGTGATTGAAGGACTGGATTTTTTTTTTAATTTAGCCTTAATTAACTTAAATCTTACAGAACTGTATGGGACAGCGCAGCGCGAGAGAAGAAGGCTGATAAACGGCGCAGACAGCTCTCTCCCCTTGTTGGGATTTACTGAGAAGACAATCGCCAGAGCCCTCATTGTGTGCACTCAGATCTCAACTCCTCAGGCACCAGGCAGAGCGCCTTGAGAAATGGCTGTGGTGTGAATCAAGTGCTAATTTTATCTCTGAAATGGCCCATTAATAAATAACAGAGTGTTTATAAATATGCAAAACACATAATTAGTCAATTCCACAAAGTCTCTGTGATGGGAACGTGAATGCGCATCTGAGAGCAAAGGGTGGGGAATCCAAATAAATTTAGTTTCTCTTTAAACCCTACAAGCAATGAATACTGAATAATTTACTTCTGAGAGTTGTAACACAAAAGCGAGTCATTTATTGGTTTCTCTGAGCATGAGCAGTACATTCTAACTTAATTCATGTATGTGGGAACCCATTATAAGAAGTAAATGAGTTACCAATGAGAGCGAAGGCAGATGGCGGCTGTTTCGCACTCCTTCATGGACCCTGAATTACTCTAATCATCATTTTATTTAAGCCCAGGAGGCCATAAGAAATAAGTTACTGACTCCACTGAAATATGTCTCCGTTAAATATATAAACTAGGACCTGGAATAGGTACATGATTCAAACAATTTCTTGCAGTGACAGGCACAGCTCCACAGGCCAAAGGCAGCCAAGAAATTCTGCAGTACCTCCTAGGATCTGGGGAGACGCCCTTCTGAAGATAATTGAGAAGGGGCCCTCTTTAGCAAATAAGACGAGACGCTCTGCCTTTTCCAGCAGCGTGACCACCTTTTCCAGAATCCTTGTTAGTGTCTCCACTGAATTCCCTCTCCCAGGAAAATGATACTGTGTTGGCCTCTATTGCCTAAACCAGAAATCTGAGCATGATGTTTTGAGGGTTTTTTTTTTCCAGCTTTATTGGAATATAATTGAAATATATAAAAGTTAAGGTGTGCAAAGTGTTGCGGGGGCCTGGGTGTCTCCATTGGTTTAAGTGCCTGACTTCCGATTTCAGCTCTGGTCATGATCTCAGGGTCCTGAGATCCAGCGTGGGGACAGGCTCTGCTCTGGGTGTGGAGCCCGCTTAAGATTCTCTCTCTCCCTCTGCCCCTCCCCCATTTCCTAAAAAAATTTCCCCAACTTTATCAAGGTATAATTGACCTATAGCATTGTGTAAATTTAAGGTGTACAACAACATGTTGATTTGATACATTTAAATATTGCAATATGATGACCATCTTTGGGCTAGCTAACGTCTCCCTCACATTGTATGATTACCGTTGCTCTTTTTGTGGTAAGAACATTTAAGGTCTACCATCTTAGCAACTTTCAAGGATATATCAACTATATACATTTGTTATTGGTGTATTAGTATATAGTCAATAATATAACTATTAAATATATCACCATGCTTTACATTAGATCCCCAAAACGTGTTAGTCTCAAAACTGGAAGTATGTACCCCTTGACCAGTACCTCCCCATTCCCCCCTCTCCCCAACCCCTGCTAACAACCAGTCTAGTCTCTGTTTCTCTGAGTTTAGATGGTTTATATTCCACATATAAGTGATATCACACAAGGTTTCTTTCTCTAACTTAACTCATTTGGCATAGTTCTAGGCTCTACATTTCACTTTCTCCCTCCCTGATTCCAATCCAGTTGTGTCACTGGGTTAAAAGATCCTCATAATCCGGGACATCTGGGTGGGTCAGTGGGTCGAGCGTCTGCTTTCAGCTCAGGTCATGGTCCCAGGGTCCCAGGGTTGAGCCCCACGTCTGGCTCCCTGCTCAGCAGGGAGCCTTTTTCTCCCTCTCCCTCTGCCTGTTGCTCTGCCTACTTGTGCCTGCTCTCACTCCCTCTCTCTCTCCCTCTCTCTCTGTCAAATAAATAAAAGCTTTTTAAAATCCTCATAATCCTAACCCCCTTCTCTAGCTTCTTACTCCTACCCATTCTTCACACAACAGTGTGAAATGTTCCTGTGCCAAGAAAGCCCTCTGGGTCATCGCAGATCCTCAGCTGTGCTTGTGGAATGAAAGAATGCGGTGGGAGAGGCAGGCAGAGTCAAAGAGCCAAAGTGTTGGCGAAGAGTTTGATTTCCATGCTGCGAGTCGTGGGAAGCAAATAGGAAAGTCTCTTAACCTGGTTTCGGTATTGTCCGTGCCCTCCAGCCCATGACCACCAGGAACACACCTGTGGTTAAGCAAGCTGGGTTGATGGACTCCTTGCAGTGAATCAGAACATACACCATGGGAACCGTGGGGGCATCGCCGCTAAAGAGAGTTCGAAATGACAGGATTGGAGCTTGTGTGAGGTGATTACGGAGAAGGCTCAAGGAAGTGGGGTTGGCTCTGGATTCAATGTTGTCAGGAAGCAGGGGGAGTTCTGTGACTGGATTTCTTAATAAGTCTTGTCTGGAGAGACACCTGGGCAGCTCAGTCAGTTAAGTATCTGCCTTTGGCTCAGGTCATGATCCTGGGGTCCTGGGATCAAAACCCACATCGGGCTCCCTGCTCGGTGGGGAGCCTGCTTCTCCCTCTGCTTGCTGCTCCCCCTGCTTATGCTCTCTTGCTCTCTTTTGCTCTCACTCTCTCTCTCTCTGAGAGATAAACAAAATCTTTAAAAATAAATCTTGTCTCAGAGGTGGGAGAAACAGAGTGAACCTAAAAAGTGTGATTGGAAAAGAAGTAACAGAAACTCGCATCAGGCAGCAGGGAAGACTTGCTGGTCAGTTCTGTGGCCTGGACATTGTTGATACGGTCTCTGTTCAGACACGATTACAGAGTGTGCATGTTTTTGTCCTCATCTGTCTGTTGGGTTCTGGGATGAATTTGTGTTGGACAGAAGAACCCCACAGGCCAGGCCTCGCCTGCCAGGGGCTCCTCTTCCTTCTCCCAGTATTGGTAAGATACAGAGGAGAAAAGCAAGGTGTCCAGGACAGGGGGTGAGGTGGTCCAACTGAGAGATGGTGGGGTGGGGTGACAGCCATGGGGCTGATAAGAGGTGACTGAATTCAGGATACGGGTACGATCGTGGCTGTACTCAAACCGTATCTCTCCCCACAAGAACATCGGCCCCTCGGGAATCAACCAACACGAGCCTATATTTACAGCTTTCTCCAGACTGGTTTTTGGCAGGTTATTATCCACACCCAAGCACCAAGCCATGATACTATTCCAAAACTACGCTGCCTCTTTGGGGAGTTTTTTTTTGCACATACTCATCAAATAATACAATATTCCTGACACCACGCTGTACATTCAGATTTCCTAAAAATCACCTCTAGAAACTCCTCAAAGAGCAAAAGCTACTATGGGATGCTGCCGTTAAGGGTCAGTAAGTGCCTTGGTTGTGAATGGTTTTGATGTGATTTGTTAGTAGGGGTTGAGAGAGATGATTTTATAGGTCAAAAATAGAGGGTTTTTCGTTTTGCTTTGTCATCCGTTTATTCAACAACTGATTTCCAAGAGCCAGCGCCAGGCATGTTCCAGAAGCTGGAGCTACAGGAGTGGGAAAAAAAGACATCGACAAAAATTTCTGACCCAGTGGGGCTTGCGTTATAACGGATGGGAGAGACCATAAAGAAACAGAGAAATAAAATAGAATGTTTAAAGAGCAACATATGCTAATGAAAAAAGCGGGAACAGGAAGGCTTTCCTGAGAAGGTGGCTTGGAGGAAGGGCCTGATGGAAGGGAGGTGCCCAGCTCAGCGGATGTCTTGCGGGGTGGGCGGGGGCGGTGGAGCAAGGGGACAGCCGGTGCTAAGGCTCAGGGGGGCAGGAGAAAACCAGGGCTTGATGCAGATCCGGGAGACCGGGAGGGGAGAAGTGATCAGAGGGGCCGTGGGATCGAGATCAGGGCAGGCCATCCAGGCCATGTCAAAGATCATGGCTTTCTCTCTGAGTTGTGGGGGGTTCTTCTGGGGGGATTGGTTGGCGGTGGGATATTTAAAATATTAGCCAGCACTAAAACACTCTGTTGCTAAGATTAAGAGGAGGTAAAAATCTGTCTCTTTTGAATTTTTATCATTTTCCTAACTGTATAGTTTTAATACCCTTTTTGTTACTAAGTGGAATATACTCATGAAAATGTAGAAAATACAAACACGATAAATAAGGCAATTAAAAGCCACTGCTTCCTACCACCCAGTGATGACCATTGTGACGCTCAGTGTATCTTTTTTCTTTATATATATGTATTGTTTAAGGTTTTTACATAGAATACACACACATGTATGTATACATGTATTTGAGCCTTCTTTCCCATTTTAATCATGACCATATCTGCAATATCATTGAAAATCCTTTCCTACATTTCCAATGGCTTCAAAGTATTCCGTCACATGAATGAATAATGATTTCCTTATCGTACAGTCCACTCCTTTCTCTCCCGTGTAGCAGCAGCTCTCCTAACAACGAAGATTCCAAAAGAATGTTCCCACCCATCTTTGTTCCCTAGCTCAAGATTACACCCAGGTGACAGCTTGGGTTATCCAAGGAGTCAGACTAGAACAGCTTGTGGGCGTATTGGGTGATTTCTTCCTCTGTGGGACTGACTATCCTTAGGTTGAACAGTCCTTGGTTGAGGATATTTTGTAGCTGAATTCATTCAGAGGTGATTACTGGTGCTTTGGAAATACAAATCTGGCAGCATTTCGATGCAAACCGTGGGCCTAGAGGCCCATCCTTCTTCCCTCTATCCCTGCCCCCACTGCACCATGTCAGATGTCAGCAATCAAGAAGGAAGACAGAGTGTGACCCTCCTGCCAGGTGCAGGGGCCCCTGATGTGACTGGAGTGCCACTGGCCTACCCCAGCCAGGTTCCCCAAGGACTGCTGGTGCCCACCCCTACTCCGATATCCTGTCTCACTCCCAAGACTCGGCCAGCCTCACCTCACCCCTCCCTCCCAGCCCTGCCAGGCCCCAAATCTCAAGGCAGTGACTAAACATTGACCAGGTTGTCATTTATAATGTAGTAACTGGGGCTCCCCCCAAAAAGTCCCCAGATTCCAGCCCTTCCCAACCCAGTGCCCAGCAAGACCCATGACCATCTCCCAGCCCAGAAAGGCCAAATCAGAGAACAACAGGGTTTCAAGGTCCCTGTCTTCTTGTCCTTGAGAAGAAACAGACAGAGTCTCCTTCTTGCTCTACACAGTAATGAGACTGACCTGCACCCTGTCATTTCAGGGTGAACGGGGCACAGCTGTGATAGCTCCAGAGGGTGGGTCTCAACCCTATCCACTCAGCGCTTGTTAGAAATGCAGAATCTTGGAGGCATACTAATGAATCAGCTAATAATGAATCATAGTAATGAATCAGAACCTGCATTCTAATAAGATCCCCCAAGAGATCCTGATGTACAGTAAAATTTGAGAAGCACTGCTCTAAGTCAGTGGTCCTCAAACCTCAGTAAGCATCGCCTGGAGTGCTTGTCCAAATAAGGGCTGCTAAGTACTCAGCCATAAAATGGAGTGAAATTTTGATATATGCTAAAATACAACATGGATGGGCATTGAGAACATTATGCTTGATAACAAGGAAGACATAGTAGGGAAAAAAAAAATCACATGAGTCCATGCATAGGAGGTAGCTAGAACAGGCAAATTCATGGAGTCAGAAAGTAGAACAGAGGACCCCAGGGGCTGTGGGGGTGAGTGGGGGGCAATGGGAAAGAAAGGAGGGGACGAGACAGTTTGGGGTATAAACCGCGGTGATGAATACACACCATTGTGAATATGTTTAATGCCATTGAGTGGTACACTTACAAATGGTTAAAGTGATCAATACTATGTCGATTTCACCGCAAGAGAAAAATAAAATTTTGAAAACCACAGGTTGCTGGGACCTACCTGTAGAGTTTCTAATTTCTGCTTCAGCAGGTCTAAACTGAAGTCTGAGAATTTGCATTTCTAACAAGCGCCCAAGTAATGTTGATATTGCGGGTCTGAAAACCATGTTTTGAGTGGCAAGAATCGGAGCACTGTTTATTAACCAAAATTAAAAGGAAAACTGATGTCCAGACCCCATCCCAAAGAGTCTAGTTAGACTGATCTGGATTGGGGCCTTGGCCTGGGGAAGTTTTGGGCTTCGTCGGGTTATCCCACTGGAGAGCCGTACATGGCTGGGGCTGTGTGGGGACCTCCTCACCTGCCTATGCTTCATCCTGGTGAGGATCTCCTGCTGTTGCTTTGTGGAAGCTTTAGAAGCAGGCAACTGTGGAAGCTTTAAAAATGGAGGAGTTTCTCATGCTAGGAAATTTACCCTACTCTTTGTTCTCCAAGAAAATGCTTCCTAACCATGGGACAGATCCTCGAGAGAGAGGAGATATTCACTCAATTACTGAATGACCAGAGTTGATAGATTTGAACTTTGTTACATTCCCACATCAGTGGGTGAGATCATTAATTCTTTTAAGAGATCTTCTTCGTTTTAGGAAAATTTATCACCCCTGACTCACACTTCATTTCTTAATATCTGAAAAATCTATTACAGGTGACCCTGCTAGAACAGAATAGGAAAGAGAGTGACGGCCGGTGCTGCTTTTCTGAGCATTTCTCCTCAACCCCCAAAAATGAATAGCTGGTTTGTTGATTTTCCACCCATTTAAAAAGTTCCATAAGGTCCTAGGATTGACCATGGACATGTCCACAAGTGGTAACAGGACAATAAAACCCTTGAACATTTGAGTCTTTAGTTAAAATTTCTTTTGCCTTTGCGCACTTTACTCATCAAGACATTTATACTCATACAGCTGGTCGAGCACCTAAGTAGACACCATGGCCAGGGTGGGCAGAACCCCTTCCCTGCTACTTCCCTCCCTCCAGCCCTCACCCACCCACCACTGTCCCCACCTGAGATTCAACTCACTCTTTTTCCCGCCAGCACTGGTAGGAGCAGGGGAGAGGCGGCCTCAACACCACATTCTCTCCCCAACTCAACTATATGAAACTTACAGTAGGTTAAAAATAATGCATTGAGGGGCGCCTGGGTGGCTCAGTGGGTTAAGCCGCTGCCTTCGGCTCAGGTCATGATCTCAGGGTCCTGGGATCGAGTCCCGCATCGGGCTCTCTGCTCAGCAGGGAGCCTGCTTCCCTCTCTCTCTCTGCCTGCCTCTCTGACTACTTGTGATCTCTCTGTGTCAAATAAATAAATAAAATCTTTAAAAAAAATAATAATAATAATGCATTGAACAGGAGCCCTAGAAAAGACAGATATTCAGTGGTTGGGTGAGACCTGGAAATGAAACACTGACTTCAAGATAACCTTTCTGAAAGACTCTGGCAGAAGTCAGCAAGGTGCAGCCTCTTTGGAGAACAGTGTGGAGATTCCTCAAGAAATTAAAAATAGAACTTCCCTATGGCCCTGAAATTGCACTCCTGGGTATTTACCCCAAAGATACAGATGTTGTGAAAAGAAGGGCCATCTGTACCCCAATGTTTATAGCAGCAATGGCCACGGTCGCCAAACTGTGGAAAGAACCAAGATGCCCTTCAACGGACGGATGGATAAGGAAGATGTGGTCCATATACACTATGGAGTATTATGCCCCCATCAGAAAGGACGAATACCCAACTTTTGTAGCAACATGGATGGGACTGGAAGAGATTATGCTGAGTGAAATAAGTCAAGCAGAGAGAGTCAATTATCACATGGTTTCACTTATTTGTGGAGCATAGCAAATAACATGGAGGACATGGGGAGTTAGAGAGGAGAAGGGAGTTGAGGGAAATTGGAAGGGGAGCTGAACCAAGAGAGACTATGGACTCTGAAAAACGATCTGAGGGGTTTGAAGTGGCGGGGGGGTGGGAGGTTGGGGTACTGGGTGGTGGGTATTATGGAGGGCACGGATTGCATGGAGCACTGGGTGTGGTGAAAAAATAATGAATACTGTTTTTCTGAAAATAAATTAATTAATTTATTTTAAAAAAAAAGAACTCACTTTCACTTAAACTTTCTGAAACCTCCTCTCCTTGCACTTTTTTCTCTCTACTCCAGATTACATTTACGCACAGACACCCAGCTCTACCTCTCTGCAAGTCCTTCTGCTCCTTCTCCTGAACTCTTAAATGAACTATCTCTTCTTAGACTTTGTTCTCAGAAAAGGACCACATATCCCAATCTCCCTTCAAAATCGCTAGGGTAGCATGCTGATCTAGAAGTTAGATTTAAGTTAAGGATTGTAATGAAGGATTCCAAAACCTCAGGAAGACAGACAAAAGTAATCTGTAGAATTATGGATTTTGTCAGTTATTTACTATCTCGGACTGCTGGATCTGTACCAACTAGTCCACTTAATTATAAACCTCTCAGGTGGGGGAAATGGTTAAAGGCACCGGGATAGGAAAGGCTAAGAGGGGATTTAAAGGAGCCAACTGTGCACAATTCAGATATTTCAGATATTGGTCTTGAGAGGACAAAAAAAAAAAAAAATAGGAAATGAAATACATATGGCCGTTATTGGAATCTTTCCCTTGAGAGAAGATTAGATGAAACTTCAAAGTTGTAAATAAAATAAATATGTCTCAATAGGAGACCTAAAAACTAGACTTCAGGAATCTTTTGAACAACATTCTGAGATACACCTCGCCGCTGAAGCAAAAGGAGCCTTGCCCTCTCTTTTGGTAAATAGGCTCACATCCGAAATAGGAAACTTAGAAAAATAAATTGGACTGGGAAATTGCCAATTTAGGAGATCTCCAACATGTGGCTTAACATTTTCAAAAAGCCCTAGAAAATAAACAAGATAGGAATGAAAACAAACTTCTGGATGTCCCAATTAAACAACTGGTCCCTGAAATAAAAACAAAAGGAAGAGCTTTTTTATTCTCTGAGAATTCCAAGAGTCTATGAGTAAGGACACCTGTGGATACGGTAGCCAGAAGGGCCATTGGAAAAACTCATGCCATATGTTGGTTAAGAAACAGAAAACAACGGTCCAAAGTCAGCTCTAGGGGTGCTGAAGCTGGGAGGAAGATTAGAGCCCAGTTGATTCCCTGCCCTTCATCCAAACTCCCAAGGCAAACGGTTTATAAATACGGACAGCTTAACAATAACCCACAACCTTCGGACAACAATTCATCTTTTTTATTGATATGGGTACCACTCCATAGGACACTATCACAAACCGGCAGATCCCTCCGAGCACCAAAACCACTCCAACAGCTGGAATTACTCACAACTGTAAGCTCCTTTCCATGTCCCTATCCGAAACTGCTACACTGGCACCATTAGCAGGAGAACATTCCTTTCTTCTCTGGGACACAACTCCTGCAAATGTAATATAGGGAACAAGTTAGCGAGTGGCACTGCCAACGAAAATGTACTCCAGAGGGACGAATTTGGAAGGCCCAGAAATTATACTGATATTCATATCGAAAGACCTACACTGGATATGATTCAAGAAACTACTGAAGAATCAGCCAGGGTCTCAGAATCTCTGAAGGTCAAAGACTCAGCAAATACAAGCAAATTCCTTGGAACAGAGCCACAACAGTCCACATTGATTCTTCTAAACCTTTACAGAAACTTCTAAATACCCTACTAACACTCAATGCAAAGCAAGTCTTAGGCCAATTACAACCAGCTGAATTGTAAAAAAAAAAAAAAAAAGGGGGTTAATTATTCCTTGTGCTGGTCCCTGTAATACCTGTTTCACCTGTTTGAAAGCCTAACAGTTGAGCTTATACAGATTTGTCTAAGGCCTGTAAGCAGTTAAAAAAAACCTTGCTTGGGGCGCCTGGGTGGCTCAGTGGGTTAAGCTGCTGCCTTCGGCTCAGGTCATGATCTCGGGGTCTTGGGATCGAGTCCCGCATCGGGCTCTCTGCTCAGCGGGGAGCCTGCTTCCTCCTCTCTC
Organism: Mustela erminea; assembly: GCF_009829155.1. Lineage (NCBI taxonomy): Eukaryota > Metazoa > Chordata > Mammalia > Carnivora > Mustelidae > Mustela > Mustela erminea. The sequence goes on from NC_045618.1 coordinate 10,989,574, forward strand.
TCTCTCTCTGCCTGCCTCTCTGCCTACTTGTGATCTCTCTCTGTCAAATAAATAAATGAAATCTTTAAAAAAAAAAAAAAAAAAAAAGCTTGCTTCCCAGCAATGTCTTACTCAAATACCACACCCTCCTTGGTCCCACCTGAAGGCAAGTCCTATACTGTAATAGTTTTTTTGTTCAATGTTCTTTAGTATCCCCGTTGATGAAGATATCTGGTATGTATCTGCAACAATTCTCCTGGATAGTTATGCCCTAGGGATTCACCAAAGCTCCATCCTACTTTTCTCAAGACTTAAAAGATCTCAAAGATACACTGCTTCTTTGTGGGTCCATTTGGATCCAATATGTAGATGACTACTTCTTACATTCCAGTAATCTTGAAGATTCTAGACCCAGCTCTGTACTTCTACTCACAGAGCTACAAAAAACAGGACTTAAAGCTTTGAGGGAAAATTTCCAATTCTGAAGGAAAAAAAAAAACTGTTCATTGTCTAGACCATGGCCTATTAACCTTAGGAAAGGCATTATCTGAGGAGAGATTATAGGTTATGTAAAATTACCCAAGACCCAACCACTAAAAAAACAAGAAAATGTCTGGCATTCACTGAGTATTGTGGAGAATGGGCTCAAAGTTTTTTTGGAATATCAAGCCTCTATATGATTGACAGAATCAAATATCACATACCCTCCCACGGAACAGCAAAAAAAAAAAATAACAAGGCCTTCCGTGATTTCATATATCCCTTTGACAGCCATCTAAACTAAATCTCCCAAATTATCATAAGCCTTATCTTTTGTTTGTGCTTGAAAGGTTAGGCCATGCTCCAGGGGTATTAACTCAAAAACATTCTGCACATCAAAGACCCATTGCCTATTATATCTGGTCCCTTGGTCTGGTAGCTGGAGATTTTCCTACTTTCCTCGGAGCAATTGTGTACCCTCAGCTAAATTAAACAAAACACTTCAGATCCTGCAGTTGGACTGTCTTTAAACCTGATGGGACTACATGTAGAATAATCCCTATGGCTGATTGAAAATGCCAACGTTTTTCTTCTAGTCTATTAATAAAAAAATGTTGTTACTTTCTCCCTTCTCATAGTACCATACACTATTCTGACAACTCCACCTGGCAACTTTATTATCCTTACCCCACAAAGGAGAATATTATAATCATGCGTCTGCTGTTGAAGACTTGTCCGTGCCCAGAATACATATCGTAGGCATCGCACACCAAATTCTAACTTAACGTTGTTTGTTGATTGGTCTTAGCTTGAAAAGGAAAAGGTGTATACCCATGCTCACAGCAGCATGGTTTACAATTAAAAAAAAAAAAAGTGGAAGCAATCCAAGTGTCCATTGGTAGATGAATGGATAAACCAAGTGTGGTATACACACTCAATGAGCTATTATTCAGCCGTAACACGGAAAGGAATTCCAACACCAGCTACAACATGGTTGAACTTTGAGATGTTATGCTAAGTGAAATAAGCCAGACATGAAAGGACAAATATTGTGTGACTGCACTTACATGACATTCCCAGAGTCGTCAAACCCATAGAGGCAGGAGGAAGAACGGTGATTTCCAGGACAGAGGGAAGGAGGGAGTGGAGAGTTTAATGGGTAGAGTTTCAGTTGGAGAAGATAAGGAAGTTCTAGAGATGGATGGTAGTGACAGGTGTACAATGTGAAGGCAATGCATTTAACTGTACAATTAAGCTGATTAGAACGGTATATTTTATGTTACATATTTTTAACCACAATAAAAAATAAAAAGAGATAATGCCAGGTGCTGCTTGTGTGAAAGCTATCACACATTTCCTTGAAAAATCCCTTCAACAGCGACCTTGCCTGTTAAAAGTCAAATCAGTGTAGGTAATCAAAATTACAGCTTTTTCAAGGGCATAGCTAAATTCACTATTTTGCTAAAAAAAAAAAAAAAAAGGTAAATATATTCACAGATAGCTGACATGTTTTCGGAATAGTTAATGATTTTAAAATGACATGGAAGCAAGGAGATTTCTTAACCTTCTCAAACACTCCTACACAAACAATGGACAGCAAATACATAAATTACTGACATCTTAATGCTACCTAAGGAAATCGTCCTTATAAGAATTAAATGAGATACTATAGAAATTAGAAGAAATGCTTTAGTAGATCATCATGCTAAACAAGCTGCTCTGATAATCATGCTTATGCAAGAATCTCCTACAGAAAAAAAAAATAAATATCCATATAGTCATTCAGGAGTTCCATAAAAGACACACAAAATTTGACTACCAACTCTGCAGATAGGCACTGGGAATTACTGGACAGTGAGATACATGAGGAGAAGATCTGATGAGACCAGGATGGCTGAACCAGCTAACCTCCAAGTCATACTTTCTAAAATATACCATGAAACAACCCATTGCCATAGGAATAAGCGGACTACAATATTAAACAAACTTTTTTTGAGAAACTTTTCTAGAATATCCAGTTCATCTGTAACCAACATGATTTGGAGAATGCTGTAAAGGTGGATTATGGACCCAAGCTATGTCCTAAGATATTTAGACAATCTCCAAATGGATTTTATACAATTGCCTTCCCTGTATGTTATGTATATGTAATTGTAATAGTATGTTTCTTTTGTGGGTAGGTTAAATTATTCCTCTGATACATAGTTAGTTTCCACTGTGGCCAAAATACTATTGTTTTGTGAGACCCACTTGGGACCTTTCTACTTACCCATTCAGAGATAGAGGAATACATTTTACTGGAATAGTTAGTTGTAAATTATGCAAAGCTTTGCTCTTTTCTCAAAATCTCTGTTGTTCTTACTGCCTCCAATCCTCTGGGAATACAGAGAGAACAAATGAAATATTAAAACTGAAAGTAGCTAACCACCTTCTGGTCTTACAGTCCTGAGTTCTTGTTCTTCAGGAACTCATAGACGACCTCCTGGTAAAAGGGTAACTGGAAAACCCATGTGACTAAGAATATCTTAGTTTCATACTTGATTTCAATCTTTTATGAGCTCATCAAGCTAGATATTAGAAGGGACTAACTCACTATGCTCAGTCCAATCAGCTCTTCTCTGACTTAAAACAAGGTCCTCTAGGGCGCTTGAAAAGACATCAGAGAAAGATGCCCTTGAATCCCATTGGAAAAGACCTCATGAAGTGCTCTTAGCTTACTGCTGCATCTGTCAAACAAGGAATCTTCCTTAGCTACATGTTATTCAATCAACGTAACACCACCCATCTGACAAAAATCAGAAAGCTGTATCTCCTAAATATCTTAAATTGAGATTTCCCCCATAAGAAAGTTTCCAGAAGGAAGCAGCCCATAGAAGAGATAGAAGTTGGCTTCTATCTCAAGAGATTCAGAACAACCTGATGACCACACGAAGGGGTCCGTTTCCACGCACGGTGATTGGAACAAGGGTTTTCTCTGTGGTGTCCTTTCCTTTATTACTCTTCTCTATAACCCTTTTGATCGTACTTTTCCTCACTGCTGTTCTAACACCATATGCTTCTGACTTGGCCATCCTGTCGCTGTTATTCCTGATAATGATTTCCTTTGTCTAGACTTTACTGAAGGTAAAATCACCTTACCTCTGTAATACAGCTCTCCTGCCGGTGTGGCCAACTCCTAGAAAACCCCAAATAATAGCCATACATGCAATCAATCCTCCTAAAGATAATTTTGCTCAAGAATAGTCTAACCAACAAATAGCTTTTAGACTCATATTAATGAACGTCCAGCACAGAATTGCTGCAACCATATTTATGTAATGACCGTGACTCAACCTGATCATGTAAACTGGCCCAGCCCCCTTCCTTACCCCCCTCTTTCAGAGCTATTCATGGCTTTTTCTTAGTATTAAAACTCCAGATCAAACTCCCTAATAGACAAAAACATTTAAAGTCATTACTCTTATAGAAATAGGCCCCAAATTGGGGCACCTGGGTTGCTCAGTCGATTACGCGTCCGACTCTTGGTTTCAACTCGGGTCATGATCTCAAGGTGGTGGGATCAAGCCCCACGTTGGACTCTGTGCTCCATGCAGAGTCTGCTTCAGATTCTCTCTCTCTCTCCTTTTCATATTTTCTCTCTCTGACTCAAATAAATAAATAAACTCTTTCAAGAAAATGTAAATAAATATATAGGCCAGGAATTCTGTCATCCTCACTAATCATTGTGCTCCTTGCAGACAAGACATCAATGAAGAAAGTGCACCTGTGTGTGCTTGGACAGGGAAATGTAAAATTTCTTGGGATGTAACAGCGATGTGACAGTCGTGACAATACCCAGAGACGAGCCACCTTGACTTCACGAAGATTTACCACATACGAGGATTCCGCTGTGTGGTTCCTTGGTTATTATCCCCCTGCAAAAATTGGGCTCTTAGAAGCCGACCCAGCACCGTGTAGCTAATTACCCTGTGGAGCCATTAGTTAGATCATTCCAAGTATATGACTCCTCAGTGTCTTCAGCACATTATGTCTCCTTAAAAATATTCCTAAAGGGGGCGCCTGGGTGGCTCAGTGGGTTAAAGACCTTTTTTTCGGCTCAGGTCATGATCTCAGGGTCCTGGGATAGAGCCCTGCATCGGGCTCTCTGCTCAGTGGGGGGCCTGCTCCCCCTCCCCAACCTCTCTGCTTGCCTCTCTGCCTACTTGTGATCTCTGTCAAATAAAATGTTTTAAAGAAAATATTCCTAAAGAACAGCACCCGGCCAGGATGCCTGGTAGAAAGCATCCTTCTAATGATAATCAATGTCCTCAATAGAATTTGGAGAACTTGGCACAATCACAGTTTTTCTATAATTTAGCTGATGCCGTAGTGAATGCAGCCATGCCCTGGGATCATAACAAACAAGTTCAAATTCTTTAGTCCCGGTAGTTCTGTATAAAAGAATTGCTTTCAGTTGGTCAGTCAGGGGAGGAGGTGAGCCTGTCACCTAACATTTCACATAGGACTTGGAGTAACACTACGAGGAGGGAGAGTAGTCTTTGCTTAAGCTAAAATAGAGGGCAGCCTGGATATCTAGAAGAGACTGTAGGGTTGCTAGAAAAGATTTGATTCTATGGGGCAGCTGGGTGGCTCAGTTGTTAAGCATCTGCCTTCAGCTCAGGTTGTGATCCGAGGGTCCTGGGATCGAGCCCCGCATTGGGCTCCCTGCTCAGCGGGGAGCCTGCTTCCTCCTCTCATCTCCCTGCCTCTCTGCCTGCTTGTGTGCTCTCTCTCTCTCTTTCTTGCAGTATCAAATAAATAAAATCTTTAAAAAATTGATTCTATAAACCTATATGACTCTGTAAAAGAAGGATTAATTTACCTATATTAAGAACTTCTCGGATTAGACGAGAGACAGGGCATCCCCTTACAGCAGACAGGAGTAGAGGAAAGGTGGCTTTGCAGGTCTGACACTCGAAGTCCTGCCGAGGGACTGGGATTTACCATTGAGCAACTTCATCCTTGGCGACCTAGGCAGTAAGTTAATGCTTCCAGTGGGAATAGGGACAAATGTTGCAGGCGAGGCGGTGGGGGATGAGGGGGAGACTGAGTCAGAAATCTGAGGAGGGTGGAGACAGTATGTAGGAGTCACTGAGTAAGGTGGGGGAGGGTGTGGAGTAGAGAAACGTAGCCAGTGGCCAACCAGGACGATGTTCCTAAGCAACGGCTCCCTCTGCCCAGTGGTGCGGCTGCCTCGGGCAGTCTGTTCTCCAGCCAGCTCCACTCACCTTGCAAGGAGCAAGAAGCTGTCCCCAACACAGCCTTCCGGTTGATCAGAGCCCCAGCCTCTGCCACAACCGTGCATTCTCTTCTCTTTCTACAGCGTCTGGATCTTTTAGTAAGAAGGGGCTATCTAAAACCCTCTCCCCTCCAATTCTTTTTTTTTTTTTTAAGATTTTATTTATTTGACAGAGACCACAAGTAGGCAGATAGGCAGGCAGAGAGAGAGGAGGAAGCAGGCTCCCCGCTGAGCAGAGAGCCCGATGCAGGGCTCGATCCCAGGACCCTGGGATCATGACCTGAGCCGAAGGCAGAGGCTTTAACCCACTGAGCCACCCAGGTGCCCCTCCCCTCCAATTCTTAACCGCAGATTGGTCACAGTCTAATCAGAGTCTGCCCTGCGGAACTAATTGGCGAGCATCTCGCCTCCAGGGCCCAACCCTAGGGCATTGGCCCTTTGGTCTGCTTTGGTCGGCTTAGCTCAGGTGCCAGGTTCTCTCTGCTGTCTGAAGAACAGGCACCGCCGGGCTCATACCGGCAGTGAGAGACCCAAAGTTTCCTTTCTGGCTGCAAATTACAACACTCTGGTTTCTCTACTTCCCTTGAGTTCCCAACCAGGAAAAAAAAAAAAAAAAAAAAAAGATTGCAGCCACATGAACATCTTTATACCGGGCACAACAGACTCCAAGGGCACATTCCTGATTTCTTCCTAATTATCTGTGGACTTATCCATTATTTTCATGTCTCAAGAAGCCCTCCAGCTGCCCTGAAACCCATTGTGCAACAGGTTCCCTTGGGGAACAATTTGCAAACTTGCCCTTCATATAATCTGTTGTCTGAGGCCTGATAGTTATCCCAGGACATTTTTTAATAATTTAAATACAAAACATAACAAGGTTCCCCAGTAAGGACGTTCAACTGGACATAACTTTACATCCCTCTGGTGGAAGGGACAGGGACAGGATTCTAGTCCTGATTCTGTCACTTGTTGATTACCTAGTTAGGTAAGCTTTGTTCTGCAAGTCATTCCTTTTCTGGGGCTCTTCCTTCTTTAATATAAAAAAGAGAACGGTCATGCAGAGCTGCCTCCTTCCTCACAGAGGTGTTGCATGGATTAAATATGATAATGAATGTCAAAGTGCTTTGTAAACTGCAAATCTAAGGCGTTATTATTCCCTTGGTGAAAGTAAATACCGGCTGTACATCTTCTCTGCAGGAGTGTAAAGGTTTGGAGTTTTCATTAAAGGCAAATTCACAATGTTTATTGAGCCCCTTTTGTTTGCATGCATTTGTATATAAATCATTTCATTTTTTATCTTCATAGTAAGCCTGTGGAGCAACGAGTTTTAAAACCCACTTCACAGATAAGGAGACTAAGATTCAAAAAGATGAAGCAATTCACCCTCCATCCCCCAGCCAGTAAGTACGGGCATCAGTTCTGGACTAGGAGAGCCCCTCCGCTCTGCACAACCCTCAGGGACATGGTGGGCTCCTTCCAGCACACGACACAGCCATCCTAGGGGTTTGGCCCCGGCCTCATCATCTGAAATGGAATGCAGCATCCACCCCAAGCAGGAGAGGGGAAGAAGGGGCTAGAATACCAACACCAATTAAGGAAGAAATAATCAACCTTCTAACAAATGGTGTTAGCTAGACAACCGGATAGCCACACGTGAAAGAATGAAGTTAGACCTTTACCTCACATCATATACAAAAATGAACTCAAAAAGGACCAAAGACCTAAATATAAGAGCTAAAAATAAAACGCTTAGAAGAAAACACTGGTAAATCTTCATGACCTTAAATTTGGCAAGAGGTTCTTAGATATGACAGCAGAAGCACCAATAAAAGAAAAAATAAATCAGACTTTATCAAAATTTAAGACTTTAATGTACCAAACAACACTGTCAAGAGAGTAAAAAGACAACCGACAGACTGGGAGAAAAATATTTTTAATCATGTATCTGGTAAATGTCTAGTTTTAGAATATGTCACAATTACAGGTCAACAACAAAAAGATAACCCCATTAAAGAATGGCCAAAGCACTTGAATAGGCGTTTCTCCTATGAAGACATACAAATGACCAACAAACTCATGAAAAGAGGCTCTATATCATTAGTCATTAGGAAAAGACAAACCAAAATCACAAGGAACCACCCCACACTTTAACTAGAGAAACTAGCAAGTGTTGGTGAGGATGTGGAGAAATCGGAAGCCCTCATGAATGGCCTGTGGTGATTTGAGATGGTGAAGCCAATACAGAAAAAAGTGTAGGGGTTCCTCAACAAGTTAAACATAGAATTACCATTTGACCCAGATACTCCACTCCTGGATATATACCTAAAGGAATTGAAATCACATGTTTAAACAAAAACTTAGAAATATTCAAGCAGCACTACTCACAATAGCCAAAAGGTGGAAACAATGTAAATGTCCATTACCTGGTAAATGGATAAACAAAATATGGTGTATCCACATGACAGACTACCACTCGGCCGTAAAAAGAAATGAATATTGTTATGTATTACAATATGGATAAACCTTGAAACACACACACTAAGTGGAGAAAGCTAGACCCAAAGGCCATATAGCGTATAATTCACTCATACGAAATATTCAAAATCGGCAAATCCATAGAGGTAGAAAGCAGATGAGCCCTTGCCATGGGCAGGGGCAGCAGGGAATGGAGGGATATTGGTGATGATTTACAAGTAACAGTTGTACGTGTGGCAAATGCCACTGAATTGTATACTTTAAAATTACTGAAATGCTGAATTTTATGTGATTTTACCACAATTTAAAAAAACTGAAAAAAAGGAAAAAAAAAACAGGTCTTGGTAGTACATTAAACCTGAAGGGTGAGGGAAATGAGAGCGACAAAGACGACTCGGGTTGTCAGCCACCACAGCTTAACGGAAGATGCTTGTGCAAGTTTGAAAACATGGCGGCAAAATGTGTTAATACTTACTGAGAGGTGGGGTCTTTGGCCCCTCCACCTGGATCTGGACTCTTGCGACTGTTTGACCAATAAAAGAGAGCAGAAGTGATGCTGTGCCAGTTCCCCAGCTCAGGTCTTAAGAAAATGTCAGTTTCCACTTTCTGGGTCTGGGGGGCACGCACTTCAGGGCACTAGGTGAGGTGCTACAAGGAAGCCCGCTCTGCTCCACGGAGAGATCCACGCAGAGAAGAACCAAAAGCCACCACCGACTTGCCAGCCATGTGAATCAGTCATCTTGAAATTAAAACTCCTGGTCCCGGTAGAGCCACCGGAGCTGACACACGGAACAGAGACAAGCTATTCCCATTGAGCCCTGCCCATATTGCAGACTTATGAGCAAAATAAATGACTCTTGTTATTCTAAAGCCACTTTAGTTTTGGACACAGCAATAGTAACTTAAACAGCGCGACTTTCTCGCCTGATTTGGAGACACAACAGCTCCCACTGCTCCCTAAGGAAGATCTCTGTTAAGTACTTCCCTCTTGACCAGCTTCATTGGTTTTTACATGGGGGCTGGCTAAGTCAAAGGGTCAGGAATTCTGCCTTTGCCTTGACTGCTTGGCATTGTGGCTTGGGTTTAGGTAGTTCTGAGTTTTCCTGTGCTGGTTGTATTTCTGTTAAACCTCTGGTTGGTGTTTTTAAAAAAAACAAAAAACAAAAAACGTAGGGGGTCAGGTCAGACTCTGGGCTGGGAGGGGGAATAGAAACTCCTAGCACACCAAAGCCACAGGAGGGATGGGAAGGTTGCACAGAGACAGTCAGAGGTGTCCCAGGGCATCAGGGTAACACACTGCGAATGCCTACTACATCCAATTTGGGATACGGGGAAGGAAGAACTTAGTGACCTTCACCCATCATGTACATTCGGTGCCCCCAGGAATATTGGAGAAATCAGTGAAATTCTCCAGTAGCGGGGGATTGTCCAGATATGTGACCAAACACAGGTCCCCAACCAGTGGGGTGCTTGTCTTGCCATGTAACACCACTCGTTTCCCCATCTTGGAGGAAAACACCCACAGTCACTGGATCGTGCCATTTCCATCAACCCTTTTTTGAAACCTTGCCTTCCCGGATCCCGCAGCCACCAGCCGTAATCCCTCAAGGGTCTTAGAGGCGCCTGCAGCTTGACGTGATCACTGACCCAAGGTGGACTTTCCCTACCTGCCACTAAGGGGCTCAGTTTCACCTAAGCCCTTTGGCCTTCCAACAACATGCAATACAAATCATTACTACTAAAGAAAAAACTTAGAAAAAGGAAATAAAGAAACCCAATGCTGGCCTCTCTTTCCTGGGCTGAGGAGGAGAAAAGGTATTCATTTCTCTTTACCCGTTATTATAATCCATCCCGACCTTTCGACTTCATACCTGCATTTTTCAATGGTACAACTATTACAGAAGCTAAACTTAGGACTAATAAAAATATGGGATGTCAGGGTGGTTCAGTCAGTTAAGCTTCTGCCTGCAGCTCCGGTCATGATTCCAGGACCCTGGGATCGAGTCCCACTTCTGGCTCCCTGCTCAGCAAGGAGTCTGCTTCTCCCTCTGCCTGCCACCCCCCTTGCTTATGCTCACTCACTCTCTTGCTCTCGCTCTCTGATAATTTTTTTTAAAAGACTAATAAAAATATATTTTTAAGTTGTGTGCCAAAGAAACAATTCTTCAGTTATTTAATACCAGAACAAAAGAAGCTTTCCTCCAAAAACTGGATTGAGTTCTTAAAAGATATCTATACATTGGATGAGGAACTCAAAATACATTTTTCCAAAACATTAATGCAATTGGTTGTGTTAGGGTCCCAAGTCCAGCCCATAGAAACCTATTAAGCTAATAGAAATACATTTGAAGTGTAGGAAACAATACTATAACAATTAGTAACTAAGTCACAACACCACAGGATGGGTAGAAAATCATTTATTAACTTGAATGCAGTTTCTCCAAGAAAGATAGGTCTAACCAGAGGGTGCACACAGAGGATTTCTGGGACTTCTGGATCCTTTGAGGTATGTTTTTAAAATTCCTAAGAAACTCTGTGGAGAATTGATTTTTTTTTTAACTCGATCACTAAACTTACTTTTACACACCAAAATAAAATGTTTTTATACGGCAAAGGAAACCATCAACAAAATAAAAAGGCTACCTAGCAAATGAAGAGGTTATTTACAACTGATAAATCTGATAAGGAGTTAGTATCCACAATATAAAAAGAACTTACAAAATTCAACATCAAAAACAGACAATTTGGCTACAGAGTGGGCAGAGGACCCGAGTAGACATTTTTCCCAAAGACGACATCCAGATGGCCAACAGACACTTGAAAAAACATTCAACATCACTCATCAGCAAGGAAATGCAAATCAAAACCACAGTGAGTTATCACCCTCTTGTAGGAAAGACTAGAATTAAAAAGACAAGAAATAACAAGTGTGAGTGAGGATGTGGGGGAAAAGGAGCCCTCCCGCGCTGTTGGTGGGGATGTAGACTGGCGTCACTATGAAAAACAATACGGAGGTTCTTCAAAAAATTGAAGATAGAACGACCAGAAGATCCAGCAATTCCATTTTGGGGAATTTATCCAAAGGAAATGAAAACATTAATTCAAAACAATATATGCACCTCTATGTTCATTGCAGTATTATTTACAACAGCCAAGACACAGAAGCAGCCCAAGTGTTTATCCACAGATAAACGGATAAAGGTGATGTGGTATAGACGTCCAAATGAATACTTGGCCATCTACAATGACATGGTTTGACCCAGGGGGTGTTATGCTAAGTGAAATACGTCAGAGAAAGACAAATACCATATGATTTCACGTATATGTGGAATCTAAAAAACAAAACAAAAAACCAGACTCTTAATACAGACTGGTGATTACAGGTGGAGGGCAGTGGGCAAGAGAGATTAAGAAGTGCATACTTCTAGTTGTTAAAAATCATTCCTTTTAAAGGAGCACTGACGAGTAAGGAAAAGCTCAAGACACTGCAATGTTGGCCCTAAAATAGAACAACCCCATGAATGCATTCATTTAGAGATCCGGGCGTGGGGTATTGGGACAGCCCAGGAGCCGGAGTGGGAATGTCCTAGCTCTGCGCCCACCTCGGTCATTTACCAGCTTGTGCGAGGGGACAGACCACCTCCGTCTGTGTGTGCCTCCACTGCGCTGGTCATAGAACCAGCCCGGGGCAAACACATGGGGCGAGGAGACGCGACACACACGACTCTACTGCACTGTCCATGCACCCCAACTGCCCCTCCTCCTCCCGAGGGCAGAGGCCACTTAAAGGGACAAGATGCAAATAGAAACCAAACACAGTCTTTGGAGAGAGGACTGGAACAGTTCGAGTCCCATGCTAAAAACGGGTTTGGAGGAAGCCTTGCTAGAAGCATCCCTATTCTCGCCTCTCCCACGTCTACACCGTGGAGGGGGAAGCTCTGCCTGGGCAAAGCCAGAGCCCACGCTGAGAGCAAAGCAAGACCACCGCTAGACTTTGCAGAGTGCCCCCAAGACCCATGCGGGCTCACAGGGACCTAGGCAAGTGTCCAGGACAGAGAACGTGGGCCCTCCCCACCGCCACCGGCCCAATGTGATACACTCCCAGAGCTGAAACAGACTCAGAGAACCTGCCATCTCCTGGGGGCTTAGGATTGGGAAGCCAGGATGGTCACAGGCAGAAGTGTCAGGGAGAGGACCCACAGACACCCCAGACTTAGCAAGGCTGAGACCCAAGGGAATAGACCCCCAAGACCACCGCCCCTCTCGGCCTGGCCATTCCCCAGCCCCTCATGGCTGTGAAGGCTCTGGGGTCTGAGCAGCAAATCCCTGGGGCCAAGGGGGATGGGCTGGGAAGGAATAAAGCTGCTGCACTCCAGGCGTGCTCAGAAAACCCAGGGAGCTGAATTAGAATGAATGCAGTTTCTACCATCAGTTGAAATGAGAACTCTGGGTACGCACTGAGTTATAGGAAGCTTTCCCTGTGCCCCTGGGTTTGCGACTTGAGAAACCCAGGCCCAGGGAGGGCACCAGGTAGCCAGCACCAGGTAGATAATAAGCACCCCAAAACAATATCGCGTTTACTATCCTCTGGCTGGGACTGTCTTCTGATTCCACTCTAGTCTCCTTGAAAATAAAGTCTTTTAGTCTCCACTGCTTCACCTGCTGTCCCGTGTCCCCGCTGCCCCCCGACCTCCCATCTGGGACGCTGGAGAAGCAGAGCCTACTTTTCCCACCACGGAGCGGATCGACTGGGTCAGCTGCAGTTGGGGATTCCCCGTGCCATTAACTCAGGAACAGACACCCCAGGCCAGACTGGGGTCCTGGCCCATTTTTGCACGGGACCCCAAGGTCCTCCCCGCCTCCAGCCATCAGAGGCTCAAGATTTGTCTCTCTGCACCTCTGACACCCTCTCCATTCAAAGGAGCACTCAGCATTGCAGGGTTTTGGGGAGTTGGGGAGCCGGGGGGCTTGGCTGAGGGTGTCTAACAGGTTCTACCTGACGACAGCAACACAAGGACCTCTGCCCCACACCTACACCCCGCCTCTCTCGGGGGTCAGATCTGGTGAGTTGTTAGGTGCAAATACATCAAAATCTCTACATAAATGAGAGCTTCTTTGCTTGTTATGACAACAAACCACCTGGAATCACAGTAAAACATTTAAGGTGGGTAAATGCCAAGAAATTTGCCCTGAGAAAAACAAGGGATGGCTTTTGTTCGTGGGGATTTTAAACTGCAGAATAGGTTACGTTTGGTTCTGTTTATCATGAAGGCCAACGTGCCACTTTTCATACTGTTGACCTGTTTTTACAGACCCCATATCCCATCAATTGGAAGAGATAATCAGGGAAGAGGTTCGCCACCATCAGGCCACGGGCACAGGCCTCAGATGTGGCTCCCGTCTTCACTCTTGGTAGGAAAGCCGGCGGTCCTCTCTGCCAGGGAGGAGGTGAAAAGAATTTTGAAAGAAACCGAGTATAATCTATCGCAGCTTTAACATCCCCATCATGTTTTTTATTCCAGCTCCCCAGCCCCAGAGACTACCAGAACAGTGGAGGCAGGAAAACTGTGAGCTCTCCGTGCTAGCTTTCCAATAACATTTTCCCAGACTCTGGACCTACAAACAACCAAAAATGATTTGGTCAATATACTGAAATTATTTATCAGCCGTTTACCAAGCTCAACCGGTTGTAAAGAACGCAGGGCTTAATGTGGAATATAGATTAAAAGATACTGAAGATTTCCATTTTCCATGTATTGTCCCTGACATCTTTCCAGAATCATCTGTCCCAAAACAAACTGTGTTATTTCCCGGGCATGCTGTCAGGTGAGGAAAAAGGAAGGAGCAAATTTTAAAAAAGAAAAAAAGAAAAAAAAGGAGGCAGAATCCACACAAAGGGAATAGTTTCTAAGAACAGAAATAAAATTAGGGATGATAATAGTAGTTGACATTTGACTCCTTAGTCCCTGCCAAGCACTGTTCTACATATTTTACATCTATTAACTCATTCGATCGCCACAGCAAACCTTTGATTAAGTCCCATTTTACAGATGAGGAAACTGAGGGACGGAAAGATTAAGGCACTTGGCGGAGGTCACAGAAGCAAAGTAGGGACCCAAACCCAAGCAGCGGGGCTCAGAGTCTGTGTGACAGGCTGCTCTGAATTGAAAACCCCCAGATCCAACAACAGAGGCTTCCCAAGTGAGTCGGTAAGCGTGCGGCGGTTACAGGTCATCCTGGCGGCCACAGATTTACAGACCTCGACAAACCCTGCTCGAGCTCATCAGAAACGATAGCCAGCCGGATCCATGAGAGAATTTTTAAATCGGGATGCTGGTCGTGGCAGACCACATTCTCAGACACAGTCCCTCAGGGCCATTATCAAACTCCTGGGCCTAACGGGGTGAGGAAACAGGATATTGAATTCGTGGTCCGGGGACAGAAATTCTAGCAACGAATTCAGGGTCTCGGAAGTTCTCAGCTCATAGGAGACCAGTAGATTGGCAGCGCCGTGCTGACCGCGGGGATCCCTCAGCCAGGCCCGCCCCAGCCCCCCCAGAAATGGCTGACTCCATCCTCTCTCTTTGAGGCTTCTCCTTGTGCCAGACAGAGCCTGTGGGATTCTCTGCTCAAGAGCCAGTCTCTACGCAGAGGCAGTGACAGCGTCGTGGCTTCCGGGGTCCCTCTGAGAAACACACACCTGGCTGAAGACACAGCAACTCCTCAGTCCCCAGGGGGCCGCCCTGGGTCTAGAGGCCATGAGCTTCCCTGGGGGGACTCTCCGGGGCGCTGTGGCTCTCACCCATCAGGAAGAGCGTCTTAGAGGCCGCGCTCCGTGCCCTTGTTTCAGCCAGAGTTTGCTTCTTCTGCCATTCCTACTGGTTCTCTCATTCCAGTCTGTCCGTGTCAGAAGCTATCAGGAGTCCCCAGAGAAAAAGGAAGGGCCACGGAGGGTCCTTGCACACTTTTAGGCGGAGGAGCACCGACTTCCCACAGGAGGATCTCAGCTCTCTGCCTTCCTGTCCCAGGAGCTGCCGGCAGGAGCGCCCGGTTCTCTGAGAGGGAGAGACTCAGAGGGCTTTGGCGCCCCAAGCGACTACAACTGACATCCGGTCCAGCGTGGCGGCAGGGTGGCAGTCTGCCCCTGCTTTAGGCTTGTTTCTGCTAAGGGGGGGCCGGGGGGGCTCGCCTCTGGGAGCCCTGGTTGTGCAGCCCGTGGAAGGCACAGGCAGGTCTGGGAACGGGGGGCTGCTGCCCTAGGGGCAGCGGTTGTGCTCCCCAACTGACTCTTCCTTGGGAAAGGCAGGCGTCCCACCTTCTTGTCTACAGCCGCGGGTGTAGACGAAGTGTATCAGGCCTCTCTCCTCCCTCGGGGCTGACGGGTTTTCCGTCCTCACTGCCCGGTGAGCACCCTCGGTCACCGAGGCATGCCCAGCCACAAGAGAAATGTCCCTCAGGCCGATGCCTACCCCCCTCCTCACTCTTCCTTGAGACCGTGTCTCCTCAGAAGCGCACCCTGCTCCCCCACGCTCCGTCGTCCTCGACGACCACAGTCACGGGGACAACCACGCTCAGTCTTGACCAAATCCCTCGCCCACGTCCGCGCGCCATTCCTGGGTCCGTCCGCACCGGTTTTCCTAAAAGCTCCCTCTGCCCCTTCGGACTCTGAGCTCTGTCTCTTTCAGAGAACCCTGAGTTTGGGGTCCAGAATCCTGAGCTAGAGACTTTCTCTCAATGGCAAAAAAAAAAGCTTGCTCGTGGTCATTGAAACATGCCCAGGTGCTTGGACACCAGACTTGGGCTCTCTCCTGGGTGGCAGACACCTTGCTTCTCTCTTTGCTGCCGCCTCTGGGAGTCGGGGTTCTTTTCTCCGCCTGCCAACCGCTGGGGACAGAGAGGAGCTCTGTAGTTCCACACCGAGGTCACTTCCCCAGCCACACACCGTGGCCCCCGCGCACCTCCCAGAGCCACATCAGCCTCCTCCAGAGGCCCGGCCTGCCTTCCTCAGTGGTTCCGTCCCCCCTCAGCACCCCACCTTCCTCCCAAGGCTGGCTGCATCCCAGAGTTCTGAGGAATCCACTTTCCAAGCAAGGTCCCTGAGCCCTCATGTCCCAGGCCAGAGGCCAGGTTCTTGTTGGTTTCAGGGGGCTGGCCAGCAAGAAGGAGGGGGCTTTGGGAATGACACCTGGCTTCCTCCCCTGGTTATCTGCGCCCGAAGAGAGATCATGACTTGCTCTCTCCAAGTAAATATGTCTCATGCAGTAAGTCCTCCTGTGTCTTCTCCTCTGGCCCTGACCTTGACAGGAGACCTGCTCTTGGGCCTTCTGGACCCCCAACTGCCTTAAACTTGAGAAGGCACGCCAGAATCCCTAGCGTCTCCTCAAAGGACACTCGGCAGCAGGAACCCTCTATTGCCAGAAGCCAGCCCTGGGTCTCCGGGCGCTGTCAGTTGTAAACCAGCCAGTCTGGGATCCCCCTCTTGCTCCCCTTTTGTGGACTTCCTAGGAAGGAAATTCCAGGATTTCAGACTCTTGGGGCCCCCAGCCCCCGAATTCGAGTTCCCCAGTTAGGCATAGGCACCTGGCCGCTGTACTTCTAAGAGTTCACACTTCTGCCAAAATGACAGGGCTCTTATGGATGGGTCCAGTCCCTTCTCTAACTCCATCAAATGACCACTCTCCATTCAGTCTGGACATGGCAGGGGGTGGGGGGCGGTCAGGTGTGCCATGCCATGCCCCTTCCCCACACACACACCTCAGTGCCCTCCCCTGGACGGGGCAGGAAAGCGACGAGGCACAGGTGTAGAAGGAAGACCTGGAGGAAGAGGAGGTCAGTGGCCCCCTGCTGAGTCTTGCCTCCGGCTCTGTGTGCAGGTAGCCCGGCTGCAGAGGGAGCTTACCCCCCTGTGGAGGAAACAGTTGGAATTCACAGCAACTCTGTGAGCTCGAGTTTCCTCAAGTGTAGCACAAGGACATGGGACTCTATGACCCCCACTGTCCTTCAGTGGTAGAATAATGCCTCCCCCAGGAGCCCTCCTGCCTCACTCCCCAGAACCTGTGAATATGTTATGTTACATGGAAAGAGGGAATTAAAGTTGGAGATGGAATTTAGGCTGCTAATCAGGTAACCTCGAGATGGGGAAGTTATCCTTGATTATCCAAGCTGAGGCTTGTGTGATCTCAAGGGTCATAAGTCAAGAAGGAGGCAGGAGGGTCAGGGTCAGAGTCAGAGATTTGAAGATGCTGGCTTTGAAGATGGAGGAAGGGACCATGAGCCCAAGTATGTAAGCAGCCTCTAGAAATGGGAAAAAGCAAGAAAACTATTCTCCTCCAGAGCCTCCCAAAGGAACACAGACTTGCCAACACCTAGACTCCAGCCCAGGCGGACCCATTTTGAGCTTCTGACTCCCAGAAGAGTTAAGACGGTAAGTCTGTGTTGTAATCTCTTGGTGTCATTGTTACAGCAGCTATAGGAAGCTAATTCACCCTCCGTCCCTAAATCCATGCCATAATTTCCCATGGGCTTTACACTTTTCACCAAAAGTTCTGTCTCCTCTGTCTCTAAGTCCTGGAACCCAGGTACCCACACTACTTGGGCGTCAGAATGGCAGTCCTGGTGCCCCTGTCCCGTCAAACATCTATATGCTCTGAAGAAAAATAGAGGAGTATAATTTATAGAGGACCTTGCTGTTTTTAAACCATTTAATTTTTAAAAAAAAAAATTTCTTTTTTTTTTCTATCAGAGTGTTTTTATGTGCCAGTTGCTGAGCTGGTCCCTGCGGATGCCAAGCCAAACGGACATCATCCTTTCCCTCAAGGAATTCACTGTCTAGTTGGAAAAAGAAACACAGAAGCAACTACCTCGATTCCTTGGGTGTTTCAGAAGTAAGGCTTAGAGTTGGATCAGCCCAGCCCCCGTTGGATGGAAACAGCTATTGGCAAGAGAGCGATAGTAATGGACCACATTCAACCTGCTTCAACCTGCCTGGGCATGTGCATTTTTTTTTTTAATCTAGTGAATAATTCTGAGTCGCAGTCAGGACACTAAGCCCCTGAAAGTTCTTTTCGGGTTTTACATTGTGTCAGAGGTTCTTTGTACTTTTGTCAGAGGAGGATGGCAAATTCCAGTATCAGAGAGCAGCAAAATAAAACCAGTGCCTAACAGCTGAATCACGAACAATGCATCCTTTGCCTCTGGTCTCCTCTCTCCCCCTCTTCCTGACCCTCAAATCATCTCAAACTCATGGATATTCTTTTGGTATATGGACAGGAATAACTCAAACTCAGGCCGTTCCTTTTTGTTTGGTTGGGGTTTTTTTTGTTTTGTTCGAACCCAGGCAAAAATCGCCTTTGGGACCTGGAAACAAATATGTCGCGCAGGATGCTTCACTGACCAAGGAAATTTGACTAAATCCATCCTCTCCGCAGAAGGTTGGCTGCCAAAATGGCCCAATTGACAATTTGTCAGGAACAAAACTGGCAACCTTTTTAGATGAGATGTCTAGGAAACTATAATTGTTTAATGGAGTCGAGGGTTCACTGCTTTTACAATAAGATAGCTATTTTTCCAACCCAGCCAGGTGAAATCGTGCATTCAGAGTTAGGAGTCAACCAAGCAAGGAGCAGAGGACAGCCCTTCCAAGGGGGCCATAAACGCTTCCAGGGGCTGGCATTCTTCCTCGCGTACTTTCTTTAGCCTCATTTTCTAACCCTGCAACATGAAAGAGTATTGCCCAAACTCAGCAAGAAAGGGCCCCGGGTGACTTCAAAGATTTTGACGTGAGAAACATCTTGGTGCCTGAAACGCAGGTTGTCACAGGTCAGAGGGCTCAGCCTGCTGCCCACACCTGGAGCACCTGCCCAGAACTCTCCGATTCTTTAACCTCCTCTACAATCTTTTTGGGGTCGGCCACTTCCTGATCCCCAGGGACAATGCCTATGTGGCTGTGACGGGGCTGAGGCATAAACAGAAGGAAGAGACGGAGCCCAGGAGGCAACAGAGTTTAGAGGAAACCTGCATCCAGGTGAGGTACGTTCCTCGTGTCTCTCCACGGAGACCGGTGCTTCGGAAGAGAGTTTGAAGAGCCAGGGGCCAGGGGTTCCTCACTGCCACGTAGGAGAGGCCGGAGAAAGACACTAGTATCCAACTTTGGAGTGAAAACTTCCTTGTTACTTTCAAGTTTTCAGAGCATCTGGGAAATCTGACATCGAAAGTAGTTAGAAGCTAGCCTAGTCATTGACTCTAGGCCTCCTTTTTACCTCCCTCCCCAGCTCTACCCACCACCCCCCCAAGGCCATCTCGCCCACCAACCGTCCATCAGGTCGGCTGGAGGGAGGGACTCTCTGGCTATCGCTGCCGCTCTTTCCACTGAGCCCAGTGGCCCTTGGCACCCAGCCCCAAGGATCCGCTTCTCCTGCAGTCCTTCTGCCTGTACCCTCTTCCTTTGAAAGATCACTGCCTTTGGTTCTCTTTCCCTCCACTGCGTCTCAGCACAGAGCTCTTTATCCGCATCAGCCTTCACGGGGCTGCGGCATGGAGTTCATGCATTGGACCATAAGCATCCCAGTCACTTGGGGTCTAAACCCCTCGCGTGCTCACAGCAGCGGCTGCCACAGTCATCTGACAAGAATCCACAAGGCTCAATACATCCTTTTCAAATCCAAGGACTCAACGAAGCATACGACACAGACTCATCTTTGGGTAGATGTGCCGCTCCGTCAGAGTGGCATGGTTCCACGCTGAGGAGGGGTGGTCTGCCAGTCTGCAGCCCATGACCTCGGCTGCCTCGCCATGTTCTCCTCAGAGGAAAAAGGATGCTTGAGGAGGAGAGCCCCTAGGAAAGGGACAGGGGCCTCAGCAGGTGAGAGCCCTCCCAGCACGTGCTCAAGAGGGACCGCAGAGTGTGTGCAGGGGAGTGGAGGAAAAGGGACGTGAGCAAGATCGCTGGGACCAGACTAGGGGGCGACCTCGAAAGCTGAGCTAAGGAGATAGGACTTTACTCTGTTGGCAGTGGGAAGTCACCGAAAGTTCCGGAGGGCGGGTTAGGAGTTCTGCTAAGCGCAGGTTGAGAAAAATGGCTCCGGAATGGACCGGTGGATGGAAGGGTCTAGACGGATAGACTAGGGCGCGCTGACTAGTGACCTTCAAAAATCCGTGGCTGCCCACAACCTCAGAATGGGACTTTATTTGGAAATAGGGTCTTTAAAAACCTAATGAGTTAAGATGAGATCATACGGGATAGGGATGGGCCCTCAATCCGGTGACTTTTGTCCTTCTCAGAGGAGGAAGAGGACACTTAAAGACTCAGAGAGGAAAACACCGTATAAAAAGATAAGAGGCAGAGACTGGAGTGATGTATCCACAGGCCAAGGAAAGCCAAGGGTGACCGGCAGCTACCAGAAGCAAGGCACGGGGCCGACTCTCCCTCAGAGCCTCCGGAAGGAACCGACCCCCACCCCCCGCCCCCGCCCGCCGCTGACACCCTGATTTCTGACTTCTGACTTCCAGAACGGTGAGACAATACATTTCTGTTGTTTTAAGCTGCCTGGTTCGTGCTAATTGGTGACAGCAGCCTTGGAGCCCTTGATGCGGAGACCAATTATAGAATCGAGCTGGGGGAGGGCTCTGGAAATGGTGCCTGAGACAAATAAAAAAAAAAAAAAAAAAAAACAGGGCCATGGAAAAAAAAAGTAGCGTTTGAAAAAGGATTATCCGTGAGAATAACCAGGGAACAAGCAAGTTGGTACGTTGATGCAGCAGCCAGATTCGACTCCAAATTCATGGGGACTCCCCATTTCAGCCTCCGCCTGCTCTCTGGGCTGTGAAGTTCAAGGAAGCTCACAGTCCTTGAAGGTGTGGGGCGGGGGGCGGAATTAAATGTGGCCTCAGAAACTTGGGAGCCAAGCTGGACGCCAGGCCAGGCATCCGCCAGCAATCCTATCCCAGAGACGAGTAACGACGTACTGTAAACCGAATCATCGGCGCGGAGGTGGACATAAACAGTCTGGGAGAATGGCTTGGCATCGGCAGCGTGCAAAAAAAAAAAAAAAAAGGCTGAAGGGATGCCTCAGGGACGGCATGGTAGAAGCAAGGACCTTCTAGAGAGTCTCTAAGGAAGGGTGAATGCAGAAGGAAATCCAGCCCCACCAGCATCCAGGCTCCAGGGCCATCTTCGCGAGTCTGGGAATGGGTGAACGCGGGAGTGGCAGGCCTCCTCGGTGTTCACTATAGTTGTGTGCATGTCACCTCCTTTCCCCAATCAGGAATCATGTAGCACTGCATCTGAGGGCACAAGGACACACAGTTCCACCCCAAGGCCTAGGTCAGGGGCAAAGTCTAGGGAGAGGTGGGTTTTGCTCACTCAGGAGCATTTAGCCCTCACCCCGCCTACCCTGCACCACTATGCTGTTCCCTGTGTACCCAGATGCTGTCAGTAAGGAACCCCCAGTTTTGCGTCTCAAAAGGAGGAGAACAACCAAACAGAAGCCCAGCCCATGCACCAGATGTCCCCGGACCTCCCCTACAGGTGCTTCCAGTTCTCTCCAGGTCCTCCTCTCCTCGTGGTCAGGGTTTCTGAAAATGAAGAAGGGCCGCGTCCCCGGGCTTGGTGGTCACAGACGATACAGCCACCTTGTGCCTCCACTAGGCCTTCTCTGTCCTCCAGCCAGGTCAGCCCTTCCCAAGCTCGGGACCGCCCTCTCAAGACACCTGGCCCCGACGGTCCCCATGGTGCTATTTGTTTCTCCTAAAATGCAGCTCCCAGTAACAGTTGGAGGCTCTAGCGTGCCCACGTCCCACACCGTGTCGGCGCAGGTGAAGAAAGTGAGTGTTAATAACACAGGTGGAGGGTCAGGTGGAGAGAGAAACGCTCTCGTGCCCTGCGGCCGGACTGCCAACGGACATCGATTTAAGTGAGTTTCAGAACTTGCATGCACTACATACTGTGTGGTCACCATACTGGGTGTGCTAAGGTTAGGGCCCTTGCCTCCCAGAGTGAACGGAGTGGTTAGGGAGCAAGCAGTAAAAGGCCGCTTTTCCCTGTATCTGTCTTATGTCTGTCTCTTGAGTCCGTCAGATTTTGAACCGTTTGGACCATTAGGCAGATAGGTAGATTAACACAAAAAAAAAAATGTTTTTTAAGATTTTACTTATTTGTGAGAGAGAGAGAGAGTGTGTGCGTGGAAGTGCACAAGCAGGCAGAGGGGCAGGCAGAGGCAGAGAGAGAAGCAGGCTCCCTGCCGAGCAAGGAGCCCAATGCGGGCTCGATCCCAGGACCCTGGAATGGTGACCTGAGCCGAAGACAAAGGCTTAAGCGACTGAGACACCCAGGCGTCCCGGTAGATAAAATGTTAAAGGATGCTTTGGAAGGGAAGTAGCTCGGACAGAGGCATGTGTTCGAGAAACAGTGTGTTGTAAAATCAGAAAGTGCTGCCTGAAACCATTTCTACTAAAAAAAAAAAAAAAAAAACCCACAACAAAAGTCTGAAAATAACTCCAAGGTTTAACAGTATCCATCGCCAGTGGATGGAACTACGGGTGATTTTGATTTTGATTTTGATTTTTTTGCTTCCTTATACGGGTTTCCTGGCCTTTCTACAAGGAATGTGCAGTGTTTGGAGGGACAGCAGAAGCATCGAAAGTTAGTTTAAATTTTTGAAGAATGCTTCAACCACGAGCCTCCCACTCTCTTCTTCCTGTCACGGCCGAACTGCTAGAAAGAATAGAGACTTGCTGTCTTCTGTTTCCTAACCCTCCCCCACACCTGACCCAACTCTGCCCAAAAACGGCCTCCTCCGTCCTTCCTGGGCTCTGCTGAAATCTGGCTTCTGCTCCCAGCTCTCCCTGCACCGACCCTCCGGCAAATGCCCTCCCCCCTCCACAGCCAAATCCACTGGATGTGCTCCCACGGCGCCCCTCTCATGGGTCTCTGGGCTGTGTTTGTGTTCCGCGGACTAAGTGTTAATTTAGTGGCTATTGAGTACCGGGCACAGTGTGAGGCTGGCACTGTAGGGAGATGGCAGCCCTCGAAGGCTCAGGTCACTGCCCCCCAGAGCTCCCCGCACTGGCTGCGCACTGGCTGGTGGCACAGAACATGGAGAGGGCCCAGGAGGGACAAGCCGGCTCAGCATTGCCCCCTGGATTCTCCATGAATCTCTTGTTCCTGACCCCCCCACTGCGATCCCAGCCCCCTGTCCCCGGCTGCCCCCCCCCGTTGCCCGTCCCTGACACATCTGTCCCGGGGCTCTCCCCTCTCCCGTGCTCCGCTCCCCCTCCCAGCTGCCTCTGAAGGCCTGATGCCCCCCACATTCCCTTCCAGCCCCGAGACCCCAAGGCACCTTGTCACAGTCACCCCCACCTCCTGACTCTGTTCCTTCCTTCGTCTTCTCCCCGGGGCCACCCCTACACATATACTTGCCAGTCTCCTCCTGCCAAGCCCTCCCCTTCCCCCTGCCCCTCACTTAGGGCTTCATCTGTCGCCCTGTCCACGGCCAAAGCCAGCCTCCTGCCCTCCCTGAGATCTGTCCGTGCACCCGGCAGCCAAAGAGTTTCATCCAAAACACCCGCCGGACCCCCTCGCTTTCCTACTGCTCATCAATTTCTGGAATGAGACTTCTTGCCCCCTCATGCCCTTTCCACACCCACCTCCCACTTGTTTCCTCGATACTCAGGGTCCCCACTTTCTCCGTCCGTGCTCTGTCACACCTCTGTGCCTTGGCCCAAGCTGGGTGTCCCTCTATCCCTTGGATTTGCTCACAGCCCACTCCCAGCCTGGCTATGTGGCCTTTCTTCATCAGGACCCAGCTCAGGCTCCCTCTGTTCCAGAACCTTCTCCGGAGCCCCGGCCCTAGATAGACACCCCTCCTCTGGTTCTGTCATCATCAGAGCAAAGCACTCCTTTTGCTTATGTGGACGTGACCCTCCCACTTGTGCTTTTCTCCCAAATCAATGGGCAGCCCCGTCTGGGACAGCCAGTATGAATAATCATTGTGTTTGCAGCACAAGGCCTGGCCGATGTAGGCCTGGCATGGGGCGAACTGTGCGGGGCTGCTATCATCACAGAAGGAAACCAGCGGAAACCTCCTGCCCGTGGTGGAGATCTCTCTCAGCTCTGAAAGCACCACAGGCCCAAGGAGAAACCATTCATAAAAGTGCCTTTGCCCATGTTATAACAGAGATGACCCAGAACCCCAGTGATGAGTGTCCAACAGGAGGATCCCAGGAGAAGGGGACACAGTGTCCCAGGCATGGCTCAGGTATGTCCCTTTGATATTCATCCCAGCCCAGCAAGGAGACCCTCCCTGCCCAGGCCAGGCCAGCCTGAGGGCTCTACTCCCCTGCCCAGGGGCACAGCATTGGTCTGAAAGCCTTTGTCCCCCAGGAGAGTGGGGCCATCCAGCAGGAGGTCCCTACCCCTCACCAAAGGCACCCATGCCTAACACGGAGGTCAAGGGGAGCCGAGCGCCAAAGGTGCCCCGTGCTCTGAGTCTCACTCACAAAGGACCTTCACTCCAAAAATGACGGTCTACCTAACCATTATGGTTTTTGAGTGTTTCAAAAGCAGTTTTTATTGGGTATTTAAATAGAGTATACCCCCTACAATTGTTTGTGCCAATTTTTGGCATTTTATTTCTTCTTCTTTTTTCAAATATTCCAAGTACTCAAAAAATGGAAAAAAACCAAGCCTGTGTCCATCTCCAAAATGCCCTCTTGATACGGACACACAGGGTGGGCAGCAACTCTGCGACGTCCAAGTGTCCAAGACGAGAGCTGCCCTTGCTCAGCCCCCACCCCAGCTCCCCACTCATGCTTGCTGAGTTACAGGGAGAACTAGAAGCAGGGCCCCCAGGCTGGGGGGCTGGGGAGAAGGGGACACCTCAACCCCAGAGATACTGGCTCCTCTGCAGCCTTGAGAAGGGGAAGAGGTTATTAAGTCAGCACGTAAACCCCCGTACAGCCCTGCCCCATCACGGGCCTGGATATATTTGACAGGTCGCCTGCCTAGAAAGATGCAAGAGACTACGGGGGAAGGGGTGCAGGAGAGGGGCCATACGAGGGGCCCAAAGTCCCCCTGGCCACGAGCCTCCTCTGCTGGCCTCCGCTGGGCCTGCTACATCAAGTTTTTCTTCAGCCGCAGCAGAGAGAGCCCCGGCGGAAAGCAGCAGGCAGTGACAAGTCGGCGTTGTGTGCAGGCTCGGCTGGCCCAGACCTCATGCCGAGAATCACGTTCATAACTGACCCATGACGACCTCACTGGGCATTTCTGAGCCTTCTTGCCTCTGGGTGCCCACACAGAGGTGTGGACCGCCTCCTTCGGACCTGGGAGTCTGATCTGTGGGCTGCAGAACCAGGACACCAACTGCTGAGAATTTTAGCCAGCGAGAGTTCCAACGGCAGTTGAAGGCAACGGTCAAGTGAAGGCCCAGGAAGGCAGAAGGCACAGTCCCAGGAGGGGGACAGGACAGGCCACTTCAGGGCCTGCAGGGGAAGGTGGATGGGTGGGAGGAAGGAGTGAGCAGAGAGAGCCCGCTGGCACCTGCCGCAGGGAAGCAGGCACCGGCCCTGCCATCAGTTGACTTAGAGGCAGACGCTGCCCACCTCGGTCATGTCCATTTGACATTGTTAGCCGCTGTGCTAATGGGCTCTTTCTCAGCCCGACAGGCAGCAGTCTCAGCTCCTGGTGGGGGCTGAACATGCCGAACATACCACCATTTTACAGAAACGAATCAGCAAGTTTGAAGAGCTGGTCATGATCCAACAGAGCAGGGGATACGCCGAAGAGGTGTCTGTACGCGGGCATGGTGTCCTGTGTCCCGTCAGACTGTCTCCAAGCTGAAGCCCCACTGCACTCATAAAGGGCGGCTGAATGTTCTTGGTTTGAGGCACCCTTAGTGTCTCAGCGATACCCTGCAATGTCCCCCTGCCGATGGTTCCCTTAGTAGGTTGTTAGGTCCAAACAACTCCACGGTGTGGCATCTGGCCAATGTCCCCATGTTCACCTTGCAAGTTTTAACATGGTCTACAATGCACTGGAGGGCTTGATGCAGTGCCCTGGGGCTCCAGAGCTCGGCACAGAGATTGGGACCCGGAGACGCAAAGCATTGATGAAGAATCCCGGTTGAGTCCTTCAGTACTCTCTCCCTACTACCAGAGGGAGAGACTCCGATCCTTCCACAATATATTTGGTAAAAGGCCATGTGTTACCCACGTGGTTTCTGAGTGAATTTCCTTTCTCCAGCCACCTCCTTTGCCCGTAAGGAATAATTCCGTTGACTGGAGGGCATGCAGGGAACATTGAAGACGCGGAAGGATGCTCCCAAGGGTTCTCAGAAAGTGTCCCCCACTCACACAGAGGTTCAAGCTGCAAAGCACACCCCATGTTAAGGCGACAGTAGCCGTGAAATCCCATTCCAGTTGTTTGAACTCTTGACCTCATCCCAGTTGGCATTGTCTTTCCATTCCATGACTCTGTTTCCACGCTTCCCCAGGCGAGCTTGGAGCCGTCTCGAGAGCAGAGGCTCTGGCCTCGGTCATCCTCGGATCCCCCACGCCCCCATCGCGGGCACAGCGCTCACCGGCCCGAGCACTCCGAAGTGCTTGTGGAAATAGTTGTGGGACACGGCCGCTTCTGAGCAGTCACTGCCACCTCAGGGTGTCCCTGGGAATGAGGGAAACGACATTAACGCGCTAAATGCCTCCCAGACAGCTTCTGCTGCCTCTCATGAGCTCAGGAATGGATCCAAGGCGGGTGGGGAGGGGGGGATCCTTCCTTGTTACTCCCAAATAGGAGAAAACAGAAATCGCCATCGGTTCAGGCCCCAGAGAGGGAAGTAGCCTAGACTAGACAGGACACCCAAGCCCGCACCTCCTCGTGGTGCAGAGAATTTCTCTGCCCTCTCCATGGTGAATGGGAAGCCCGGGACCGGGGCAGCCCTGGGAGGCAGGGAGGGGCGCATGAGGGAACAAAGGAGGAGGGGGGAAAATGAGGGAAGGTTCTCTCTCAGTGGGGGAGTAGAAGGGTTTTGAAGGAAGCAAAGAGGAGCACACACACATGTTTCTAAGCTTCAAAAGCCAGAGCTCTCGTGTCACACTGGAATCCCAATTTTAGTCATTCTTGCGCGCCGCCCACATCCTGGGGACGGGCACCTTTGACTCACCCTCCTCCTCGTCTCCACAGCGAGTCCCAAGCTCAAATAATTCTGCAGCCGTTGGTAAAATTATCCCAACCAAATCAGGCATGTAGTATATATTCAGGGCGGCGTACTACATACTTCAGAATTTTTCTGTCGGTAAAACCTGCTCTCTTTTTGCTTAGCTTCCCCACCACTACCCTGATTCAGGGACACCCCAGCCTGGGCTTCCTTACCCCTAGCCCTCACGCCGTCACCACCAGCAACCACACAAGAGCACCACACATGCTCACACACACACACACACACACACACACATTCAAATTCTTTCTCCTCAGTTCTCCACGTCCTGGATGCCAGTCTGCAACCCTTAGTTAATGTGCGAGGCATTCCCCCCACCGTGGATAATCACAGTCTTACATACTTTTCTCTTTCTGCAATGCAGCTTGCTGCTAGCAGAGGTGATGGCTTTCAGTGAGGGGCCAGGGGACACGGGGGCGGAGGGGGGTAGGTGTTCCCTCCCCAGACCCACGTGCTTTGGTGAATGGTCTCCCGAGGGGGCCTTCGAGATTGACCTGCCAGGACAGAGGTCTCCAGCCCCGGCACCTCCCAACTCTTCCGGCAGATCTCGGGTTTCAGGCTTTTAGCGCAGACATGTGCGTGACCCTGCCCATCCTTGTAACTCAAAAAAGCAGCAGGACCCGGAGGGCTGCGGACACTTGCCCACAAGCTCTCCTCTTTTCCCACTCTGCCTCACCCCTCCTGGAGCTCTTCCCGGCTCTCCCAGGCTCTTTTTTCCTGGTCCATACATCTCAGAAGCTACCGCGAATGCCTCAGTGACGGAGACACATGGCATTTGGACAACTTGAGAATACACTTCGAGACCTCTAAGGGAGGCTTCTCGTCCCAATCCTGCTCATCCAAGGGGAGGCGGGGCCCCACAAGGAGGTCACCTAATCCCAGGCTGTCGGGTCCATGAGGCCAAAATGGGCCCTGAGCCTTGGGCTTGACCTCTCTCTGCACTAACTCAAGGTCTACTACTGGGCCCAGCAGTGACATCCTAGTCTAGGCCAATGTTCTTCCATTTTTTTTTACCCCAAAACCATGGAAATAAATTCATTTTTCATCTCCACCCAGTACAGAGACACAGTATAGATATAGATCTAGGATGGAGAGATGTACCTACCATTGGGGGAAAAAAAAAAAAGAAAACCCCACTGAACCTCTTCCGTAAGCGAGGCACTGAAGATTTGGTTTTTAATCTCTTGTTTTAAAGGGCTGGCTGAAAACCACTAAGTTGATTTCACAACCCACTAATGGTCTGCGACCCGGGGTCTGGGATACACTGCAGCGTCCGATGGGGACGTGTCTTATTCAGCTCGCACACTGACAACCTTTTATTCTCGAGGGATATCAAGGAAAGTTCCAGATCTGGACTGATCCGACAGCCACCAGCACGGACTTCAGCCCCCGGGGAGGACTGGGAGATGTAGCGTAGGGAGCTGGACAACCAGCAAAGTCTCCGGGAGGCCAGGCTGGGCGTGGGAGCCTGTGGCCCGCATCCCTCTCCATGGCTGTCTTCCCTGAACCTCTCTCCACCGGCCTCTCTTTCCGATGTTTATGACTTAGTGGCGCGCCCACAGCTCTGGTGGGAGGGGAGTGGGGAGTGGACAGGGAGGGGTGGGTGCGAGGAGGAGGAAGGGAAGGCGCCCCTCCATCCCCAGGAACCCCCCTTCCGCCAGGCAGAGGACCCGCATCAGTTCCCAACCCCTCTTTTGCATCTTATTAAGTGCTGCCGTAACCGAGGCCATCCCTGACCCCGAGAGTCCAGAGGAGGGCGGCTTGTCACCCACACCCCAAACGGCTGGCGTTTGAGGACCTCTGTGAACGGCGTTCTGTTCCAGCTTGAAAAAGCTGAGACGTCGGGAATCAATAGCATCTTTTAGTTTTGACAGGAGAGATTTGCCGTGTTTGGCCTGCCCCCATCGCTGCGGGCCCCCGGGCGGGCGGAGGGGGAGCCCCCGCTGCTGACCATCATCTGCATCACACCCCTACTCTTTTTCCCCATTCCTCGCTGGACGGTGGAGGTCGTTCCGTGTCAGGCTGAGGCGTCCAGTCCCCTGAAAACGATAGTATCTGCTGTGCCCTGATACCATTTCCCAGCCCCTCCCGCTTCTCTGACAGTGACTTCCGCTCAGGCCGCTCTGGGGCTGGGGCAGTGTTGGCATTCCCTGCTGACGGGTACAGAGAGGTCCCCTTTTGTCCTAAAGAACACAAGGAGTCACCTCCAGACTCTTTCTCCCCACCCCCCTTCCTTTCTCCCTGTTCCTTTCCTGTCAGCCTGGGCTTCTTCCAGACACCCCTCTCTAAAGGTCACCCTGGGCCACCAGACGCCCCTCTCTAAAGGCTTTCTGCAACACCCCAGACCCAGTCCTGGGGCTCGGGAAATCGGAGCCCACGAGCCAGGACTGCCAGCAGGCACCGTCTTCAAACCTGTCGCTCAAGGCTGAGGCCTCACAACCTTTAACAGGCAATCCATGCCCTCAAGGAATTTACAGTGTCTTTAGAGAGAGAGGGACGGACACACGAGGGCCTCCATAGAAGGCAGCGGGAGGAAACGAATCCATTCCTGAGATTCCTGAAGAAGTCGGGGTGACTGTTGGGGCGGGGTTCGGCGGAAACCTGAGTGGACTTTGATGCTTAGGGGAGGGGAGGGGGGCCCACCGAGCGCTCAGGAGCAATGGGGGCAACAACTGGACGGGGATGGAGGGTGGCGGCAGGAGGAGCAGGACAGAGCAAGAGAGGAGGGGGCTGGGGGGAGGCAGGGGCGCCGAACGGTCGCTCACGCCCAGTTAGAGAGTTTGGACTTTAATCTGTGGGCAATGGGAAGCTGTGGACGGTTTTGCAAGCCTGGCAGGGAGGGCGCGGAGTGGCGGCAGGGGAGAGTCGCTTGTCAGTGGTGCATGGAAAGGACTGGAAGGGTTGAGCCCGGAGAGCGGGAGGCCTGCGGGAAGCCAGCAGCATGAGCCCCTGACGGCCAGGACGGGGAACCGCCGGAGGCCGCGGGCCTGAGTCGGTGGACGACACTGTGAAGGCGTGGGGAGTCGCCGCTGACCTGATTTTGTTGACTGGGCTGGGGTCCGACGAGGACGTAACACGAGGGGGAATCGGCCATTCCAGGGGGAGCACGGTCCGAAGCGTTCACCGGCAGTGGGGTTCTATGGAAACGCTACATCTGAAGGCAGATCACGTCCTTACTTCCTCCCTCTGGAATCTTCCCACCCCCACCCCCACCCCACATACACACCTGCATCTAGTCAGGCAACAAAGAACGTTTTCCTGGGACCTGGGCCACCCTGCCCTAAGCAATCCCGGCGTCTCTCCGCTGACACTTGTGGCCGCTGCCCCGCCCACCAGCCGACCGGAGCAGGTGGGGGGAGCGGGGCGGGGGGTGGCTGTGCCGCCCACATGACAGGGCCTGGTGGTGCACACAGGCTGGCGGGTGCACTGCCTGGAGACCCAGGGCCCCTGAACTGACTCGTCCTTGGGGAGCAATCATGCCACTTCTCTCTCTTCTCTCTCAGCGGAGTGGCCAAGAACCCGGCCACTTTGGCCTCCTGTGATTCAGGCCTTTGTTCTTGACCCCGTGGAGAAGGGTACGACGCGGGCAGCGAGGACGACCCTTTTAAACTGGACCATCCCTTTGCTTCTACTGTCTGTCACGCACGCGGCCCAGTCTGCCTTTGCCCAGACAGCAGGGCCACTTGTCTCGAAGCCCACGTCCGGCTGTTTTCGCGGCACTGCCATTTCTGTTCACACCCGATGGCCACAGGAGGCCCCTGCTTCTCTCTGTCTCCTCTCTGATACTGTTCAGTCTTCCCGAAGTCCTCAGCCTGTGCCTCTGGAATGGCGTCCCTGGTACCCTGGGGTGGGCAGGTGGGGAGACAGACTTGGAGGCAGTCACAAGGGTGGAAGCAGGAACGGGTTGCTCCAGGAGATGATCCGCGAGAAGGGCAACCTGACCTCTGGGGGTTTTTCCCTCCCCAGTGCAAGGCTTGCTCTCTGGAGGGTAAAGTGTTCTGGAGTAAGCCCTCCTGTGTCTTCCCCTCTGTACTTTGGTCTTATTGACAGCCCTCATGCTACCAAAAATGAGCTGCTCCTGCTGATTCTGGATCTCCAGGTCCTTTACACCTGGGCCCTCAGAGGTGAAACCTTCTTTGGCCCCAAGCCATGGAAGCCACTATAGGCTGTGACCGACTAGTCACAGGGATCTGCCCCTGCAGGCTCCACCCGGTGTGAAGGCACACTGAGCCCAGACTCAGAATGGCCTGTACAGAGAGCCAAGGAAAGGCCCCCCGCTTAACCCCAGGCCACAATTGCTTCTGATGTAAAATGAGGTCTTTGAACTTGGGGGACTGGAAATGGCCTTTGAGCACCAGCAGCCCGTGGTTTTCTGAAACCCATCAGATTTTTCTTCAGCCAACAACTCAATTTTCCCACCTCCTCCGTGTCGAGGACAGAGACAGGAGTTCCACGCACTGTGGCCTAGCACTGTGGCCCAAGGGTCATATCATGATTGTACTGAACGTTGGCCTGAATAGAAGAAACCAGGTGACAGCACTAGAAGGACTCCCTCTCCGAAGGCATTTCCATCCCCGACACATTGGTCAGATGCATTGGGTGGGTACAGGGTGCCGGCCTCGGGGACGGGGACGCCAAAGGACCAGAGAGCAGAGCCCCTCCTCCAGACACTCGCGGCTCAGGAGGAGAAACAATCTGAACGATGTTTCTGGTGGGCCCCAGCCAGGCCCAAAGCCCTACCTTGTCCCCAGTCAGTGTGGAATAATGGCCTTCCGAATCCAGCAGCTGGGGGCGGGGCGGGGGGGGGGGGTGGCTCAGCCCTGACACCCTTCTTTTATCCTCTACTTGGTGCTTTGGCACTTTGCTTTTTTTTTGGTTTGCTGGTGATTAGGATCTTTGATATTAAGGAACTTTCACAAATTTGGCTGATGTACACAGATTCTCCCTTCCTGGCACCTCGTCCCAGGCCCGTGTCCCGATGGGCTCCCACATCTGGATGAGACGGGGGGCCTTGGAGGATGGGCAATGGGGCTCTTAGCACTGGGGAAGCTGCGGGATGGCTGAGAGATGGTGGCAGGAACCGTCCCCAGACCACCCTGGGACCTCCCCAAGGGAGCGCCATTTTCACCTCTATTCTTTGCCCTTGTCTTTAGTCAGCTTTCCTCTCAACCAGACGCCAACCCCGCCAAATGTCTGTTCGGGTGACATTTTTAAGGCATGACAACTGCTCCGCACGCTGGCCTCACTTCTCCTGGGGCCTGGGAAGCCCCACCTTTCTATCTACCTACCCCAGTCAAACATGATCAGGAAGGTCTAGAAGTATGAAAGTCTGAAACTGGGGTGGGGAGGTCCCTTCCGCAGGTAACTTTGAAGCACAAGTCCCCCAGCCTAAGCAGCCCCCCAACCCAAAACAAAGTTGGCCCCCAACAGCCCCAGACATCACCTCCCAACCCAGTGCTTGGATACCGGCAGGTGGTTACGTCTCCCAAAAGTTGATGTGGACACTTCAACCTCCTGTGTCTTCATAAAGATAAAAAGTGACCAGCAGACAGGATCTCTGCCCGCAGGAAAGCAGTAATCTAGAGACAGACCTTAATCAAGTAAGGACCCAAGTTCGTACCTACAACGCCGACAGCTGGGAGGAAATGCCCCGGTGCTATGAGCATAGAGAAAGTTAAAGTGGAGAACAGGCCTCTAGAAACCTCTAGTTCTCTCTTGTCCCAGCTGAACCGGACTTCCCAACACTTTACTAGCCTGATGCTGATGGTTTCCTCCCAACTTACTTCAAAAATGTGAGTCAAAAGGGCTCTTCTCCTCCAAAGACCTCCCGTGTTGATTCCAGCTGGAAGCAGCCCTTGGGGTTTGAATGGTTACTGGGGCTTCCGGAGGCCTATGCCCACGGGCCCCAGGCTGGACAGACGGACTCGGCAATCACGTGACAAAGAACAACTGACGTCCTTGCACATTGAAGGCTGAGCGGCTTGACTGTTGGGCTAGCTTATTTGTGGCCCTTCTCTGTTCCACATCTCTACCATTTGTTTCCAAAAAGGCTAGGATGGTTCTGAGCCTCATTCCTGCTGGCTTGGGTCTTTTCCTCCAAGACGCCTGGGTCTTTTTTGTCTCCAAGTAGAGGGTGCTCAGAAATCCCTCCAAAGACTTAAGTTCCACCCTGGTGTCCCAGTTTACAGCCTGCAGCTGCACACCTAATCACAGGTGAATTTCCAGCAGGAGGGCAACACTCCCCCGGGGCGGATCTAAATGGGCGTTTGCCCCCAGTCAACTCTCAGCGAAATCTTGGTAGGCTGCCTGGACGCTAGCTGGCTCACCCCCCTAGTCTTCCCTCCCTGCTCAACCCCCTGGAAAATCACCTCATTGGACAGAAAAGGGGAAAGGGACCAATTCTCTCTCACTGTTGGGGCTGACGGCCGCATGGGGTCACCGTTGAACGATGACCCTGTGGAGTGTCCCCAGGCTTGAGCTGGCCCAGCAGTGACGATGGCCCTGGTCAGTCCCTGAGCAGGCTGCAGACTTCAGCCAGAGAAGGTGGCCCCGCCTCCTTTGTTGCTAGATTCAATCGAGGGTGTCCCCACCTTCGAGCAGGGACACGTGCACCCACACGCGCACTCGGTTGCTATTTCCAAAGCACGTCCAGGGGGCCTGAGTGGTTGGGGTCGAGAGTTGCTTCCGACCCCACGCACTGAGCTAGAATCCCATCCTTTCCCTCAACTCACCCCCTCCTTGAGCCCTACTTATACTGAGCCTGGCAGCAGTCTTTTCTCAAGGTGCAGTATTTTACGCCTGAGTTTGGTCCACCAGCGCCCATCCCAGAGGACTTCAGGCTTGGACTATCCGGAATCAGGGGTTGGATTTTTCCCAGAAGGTCCCAGCTCCTGTGCAAGAGGATTCACCTCCTCACCTAATTAGCTTTGCCTTAGGGAGATTGAGGGCAAGTCAAGGAAGGTTCTGTGAACGGTCTAATACATGCATGAAGAAAAAAAACAAGTGCTGGCTCGCACTGCTTCTACAGAACTAAGAGGGATTTTCAAGTGGGTTTTTAGAAGGGGAGGGATTAGCTTCTCTCGATGAAAAAAGAAAACTGAAGCCAGCTACATTTACCCTCCTTGCGATCCGTACTGTGTGCTTGGGGGCGGGGGGGCAGGGGACGGGGGGCTGGGGGCGTGGGGATGGTCTCTAATGGTCATTGACTCTGTGGATTCCACTAAGGAGTTAAGCACAATACCCAAATCTTAAAACGTTTTTTTTTTTTTTTGAGCATAGGCAATGGCCCTCCCCGTTTATAGAGTTGGCAAAGAGAATACTTCCCCATGGGCGGTTCTTCTGGAAACAGATTATTAATCTAAGCAGAAAATCGCCCTTATTCATAAATAAGAGCAAGGCTGGTGTTCAACGCTGCACACAGGATACATCTGAAGAACAAGAACTAACCTTGTTTCTCCTCAGGGGCCGGCACCAGAGTCGCAACACCTCGGGCTGGCATCTCAACGCACGCTTTGTTAAACTTTGGAGATACCTAACTGGGACGATTAGACACCGAAATATGGGGAACGGTGCTGGCCGCGAGCTGTTGTGTGGCAGAGATGCGTCGCTTTGTTGAATAAACCTGTAAGGGAGGGGTCTGTGACCTCACTGCCCATCTGGCGATGGTCCCAGCCCCTCTAAGGAAACTCTTTGGGGCCGGCTTCATCAGGATGGTCGCGAGCCACCCGGCAGCCAAGGAAAAAATAAAAATCTTCCTGGTCGGAAACCACATCTCATCAAATTATTATTACAAACTTCTCCTTACTCTAAAGAAGAAAAACAAAATCTCAGATAATATCAGCCCTTGATGGAGAACCAGCATCCATCCGTCCCTGGGATCGGGGGAGGGGCGTTGTGGTGGGGGAGGGGAAGAGGACGGGAGCAGGCTGACTAGTGGACCCCAGCGCTCAGGCACGGCATACAGGGTCTGATTATTTCAACGTTTTTACAGTAAGCCATCCCCTTCGTGCTTTATTTTTTGGATTTTTTTTTTTTTAAGTTTCAACATCATTTCTTTCTTGATTAAGCCCCGGTACATAGTTCTGTGGCTCCTGTCATTCGCAAGAAACAAGGATTTAAGTGCAGTGGGCTGCAGACAAATTGGCTGATTACCATCCCAAGGAGATATCTCTCGGGAGCGGCGTGAGGCTGCAGCCATGGTGACTTTTGGCTCCACTGATAAGAAATGCTTTGAGACTCTGCTGCAGGAGACCAATTCAGACCCCTGTATTGAGGCATGCAGGAAATCTGTCCTTCCTACCACAACAAGGCATAACGAAACTGCCTTTGATCAGATAAGAATTTCCCATGTGGGTACATAGGATATAGTTGGATGTCCCAGATTTGTGAGTGACTTGGGCCCACTTTAAGGTGAACCAGATACAAGCCCCCCCCCCCACGGGGGCTTGTAGAAAAGCTCACGGGGCTCTTCTCTACACAGGTTAACA
The DNA here is from genome assembly GCF_009829155.1 of Mustela erminea. NCBI lineage: Eukaryota > Metazoa > Chordata > Mammalia > Carnivora > Mustelidae > Mustela > Mustela erminea. Next base: position 11,025,480 of record NC_045618.1, read on the forward strand.
TAGCTTCATTGCCATGATTAGAAATACCTTCATAGGCAACTGGGCCTGGCCCTCCCTTCCATCCGCTGTTACAGATTCTGCCCCCCACACCTTGACTGATACCCCCATTCCTCACGGCAACACTTTTATTTATTGGGGTGACATTTTCGAAAACATGTGTTTCTTTTTGTTTTGTTTTTGTTTTGGAAAACCTATTTCTTGAAGACACGGGAAACCACTTTGCTCCAAGTTAATTGAGCATCTTAGAGTAATTTCAGAAATGTGTTTGTTTATAGGCTAAGGGGGCATCTGGTTACACCTGTTCTCAGGATGATTCTGGCTGGAAGAGAAAGCACCGTCAACAAATATATTTAACTATGTATTGCGTTTGGTTTGGAAGAATCAAAAGTGAAGATGTAAATTGAAATTTAACTACATGTCGCAGACTGGAAAAAAAGATCAAAGCTGCAGAAGGATGTAATTTTTTTTTTTAATGTGTGAATTTACTCTCATAATTTTTGTTTTGTTTCTAAATGATAAAGAACAGTCATGCATAGTCCACATTTGCACATTCAGCACACTGCGGCAAAGGAAGGCTTTTCTTCCTGCCTCCTGAAATGCATGCTTGTTTTCCTTTTGAGCAGTGGTTTTTGAGGTATCAGAGACCTCTTGGTGCAAGAAAGAGTACCTCAAAAATGCAGTTCAGTTGGAGGGATTTTGAGGAGCTGAATGCCCCTTGGGGACAGGGAAAGGGTTATCCTGCACCTCACCTGTAGAATTATCTCCAAGTTTGACTTGCAATTCAGCATCGGGATACACTTGGCTTCTGTTTTTAACTAACAAGTCCATCATGGGCCTAAAGCAAACAGTGAAGCACAAAAGGGAAGAGCTGAGACAGACTGGTGGCCAGAAAGGGTCATGGCAGGTGGCAGAGAAAGCCAGGCCACCCAAGAACGTTAGGCCCGAACACGCTCAGACAGTCTCCCCAAGCTGCCCCACAGGTGCAACCAAGACATGTACAGAGCACCCACACTTTGCCTTAAAGGGGCGTTGTTCAAAAATACTTAAGTTAGAGGTTTTTTAAGTTGGCGATTTGTTTCCATTAATTCTGCCCCTGCGCCTCGCAGAGTTCATGAACCAACAGTTGGAAAACATCTTCTACAACAGCTAATGGAAAGGCACAACGATTAGGACTTTGAAAAATTTCAGAAGGGTTAGTTTGGGAGTTGCTTTGGGCTGGTTGGCTTGTTGGGGGGGAAGGTGGCGACAGGGAACACTGGTTCTGCTGGCCTATGTGTGCTTTTGCTACCCGTGGCCTTGTTGGGATTCTCAGCTTTCCTAGAAGATCTCAATCCTCACTGCCTGTCAAAGCACCTGATGAGCATCCTGTAGTAACCATACTTGTAGTGTTCAGCAGGAGCATCAGTTGGGCACGGTAGGGGACTATCCTGAAATACAGCCCATGCTGTCCATTGGGCACTCCAGAACACTGTTCAAGCATTTTGTTAAGCCCCTCCCTAAAATCACATGCTATCTTTTCAAGTTATTTGACATTTCAAAATAAATTTAATCCCATAACTTTGAAATCCAACCCTCAAAGCAACAGGGCCACACATCAACTTGTTTTCAGACTCTGCAACAGCCACATACCTGTGAGAAAGGAGGAAACTGTGTTATCTGCAGACTATAATATAATTATGCATCAAGATACTGTAAGAGCATCAATGGGAACATTCTTGGTATCAATAAGACATCAAGGAAGTGTGGTAAATTACAAAATAAAACATACCGAAATTTCCCGAATCTATTAGCTTTCCTATATTTCAACAATAAGCAGAAGACCTAGGTCAGGGCGTGGGGGACGGTAGTGGGACTGCGTTCATGAGAGGATTGAAAAAAATTGAGAAACAGCACTAATGAGGAATGTCAAAGACCTATTTTAAAAACACAAACCTTTTAATAGAGATTGATAAAAGAGAAAAGTTAATGGGAAAACATAACCTTGGATGGCAACATTCAATATATTAATGCTATTAATCCTCGCCAAAGTAATTTTTAGGTGAAATGCAAGCCTAACTAAATCCCAGTGTTTTTATTTTTTTTAACTTGATGAAAGATTCTAAAGCTGATTTGGAAGGGAAAAAAAGATGAGAACAGCTCTAACAGTTGTTTAAAGAATCTCAAGGAGGTAATTTCCCTAAGAGATCGCTAACTATATTATTGTTGATACAGTAATTAAAATAGTCTGTTGCTGATCCAAGACTCTGCAGACCAGTTGAAGAAGTAAAAGCACACAGTCCTGAAACCTAGTATATGTTTTTTAAAAACTTAAACCTGAAAAAGGAAATGCCAGAAAGTAATGGCTAACTGTTGAATTATCTAAAAGGAAAATTGGAAAATATGGCTCTTTGGGAAGGAGAAGGAATCAGATTTGATCCCTACCTCATAACATACACTCCAAAAAATCCCAGTGGGTCAGATGTTTAAAAAAAAAGGAATTCAAAAATATCTAGAAGGAAATATTGCTGTATATTTAACTAAAGCTTTGATGAGCAAAAGCTTTCTGATCACGAAGTGAAAGGGATGACCACCAATAGAAGAATGAGTGGTTTAAACACACACCAGAAACAACCTGCACAAAACATGAAGGAAAATAATAAATTGGTTAAAAATGTTTGAAGGAAATGAACAAAGAGCTAAAAAGCTTCCTATAGCAAATGCTTTGATACATCAATAAGGAAAGCCATCACAGGCAAAATACAGTTTTTAGGAGAAATGGAAGTGTGTAACTTGGTTCATGATGAATGGTTTGATTTCAAGGTTAATCAGAAAAAGGCACGTTAGTAAAATGAGAACACTTTTGTTGTTAATAATGATGTTTTTAATTACATTCACAGTTGAGCCGGTGAAGGGGGGTGGGTAGGGATGGGGGAGAGGGGAGCCTGCCTGGGAAGCAGAAAATTGATTGACAGCTCCAGCTGCCCGCCCCCTCCTGACCATGGAGCGCCCCAACCAAAGCTTGAGAGAGATGAGGGTCCTCCTACCAGCTCATTCCTGGAAGAAACTTTGGTTTGGGGGTTCCCTAGCTCTGCTCAGAACTTTCTTAGAATCCTCCCATGAGTCTGAGACCCTCCTACCCAGTCCTTTTCTCTCTTGCCTTCTCAAATGTCCACCGGAAGGTCTTCTGTGGGCCCTGCCCTCTTCCCACTCTCCCATTCACACTAGCATTCCCCACATCCAAATCCATCTGGGTGCCCGCTTCTCAGACACCAGAGTGACACAGAAAGTGACGTGGGCACTCTTCTAAGCTGCCAGTGTGTAAATTAGCATAACTTTTTTGGAGACTATAAACAATGGAATTAAGGTGCTCCCTCTTTCAATAGGATATTGTATGGTCAATAAATATCAGGTTTGGGAAGAGCCCTGATGGGAGAATCCTTGTGTTATCACCTTAACTGGCTGAAGTAAGAGTCGACATCGACAGCATGATGTCAGTGTAATGAACTGTCTCATATAATAGGACGCTCAGAAAAAAGACAGACAGAAATGCCTGTGAGTTGTAACAGGATGCACGTGTCCCAGGATGGAATTTTTCTTTTAAAGATTTTATTTATTTATTTGATACAGAGAGAGTGAAATTACAAGTAGGCAGAGAGGCAGGCAGAGAGAGAGAGAGGAGGAAGCAGGCTCCCTGCTGAGCAGAGAGCCCGATGCGGGGCTCGATCCCAGGACCCTGAGATGATGACCCAGGCTGAAGGCAGAGGCTTAACCCACTGAGCCACCCAGGCGCCCTAGGGTGGAGTTTTGAATGTTTGTTTTTCCTCCTCAACCTTTTCTGTGCATTTTGCATTTTCTCCAGAAAGAAGAGATTACTTCATAATCAGAAATTGTTGCTTTAAAAAACAAGACTGAAACGTAGGCCAGAACAGAAGGGGGCGAGAGACCCGGAGCCCAGCGTCCTCGTGACCAGAAACCACTGTGAGGGACAGGGCAGGGCAAGAGGGCCCCTGGCTCAGCTTGATGGAAAGGCTGATGTTCAGAGGACTGGAGGGGCCATAAGCCAGAGGGAGGAACCGGTCGTGTGCAAGGCATGATCTGAACCAGCCATGGGAACGAAGGTCTATGAGAAAAGCAACAGAAAATCTTGAGAAGTTAAAGTCTGGACAAAGATTCTTCAGCTGCTAAGGCAGTTGAGAGAAAACTTTGGAAAGTTCTTTGGCCTTGCCACAGACTAATGCTGCCTTGTCCCTCCTGTTCCTCGGAGTCCCCAGATTAAACCTAGAGAAAGTCCCCAGAGTTATAAGCAGCTGGGTATAGTTGGGGGCTCGGCCACCATGGGCTGAGTTCGGGGAGCCTCGGCAGCCACGGGCCACCCCCCCCCAAGTCTGGGGAAACAGAAACGGGACTGTCGCACGGTCCCCAACCGAAGGCTTCCAACCGAAGGCTTCCCTCGAAGAAGTTATTTCTTCTCTTTTGCTTCATCTGCATTTCAGTTTTTAAAAGGAGATGTTTCGGAAAGATTCTTGCTGTCCGTGTAGTTTCTGCGGTGGTCACACATTCCCCAGGACCGGACTCTGAGTAGTCAGTTAAGGATATGACGGGTCGTCACACTCCGGGCTGTGGAGAGAAGCCCTAAGAAGGGCCATCTCGAAGGCATAATACAGAGTCCATATAGACGCACACCTGTGGGGCTGCCCTTTCGGGAGCTTTCTCTGGTTCAAGCACACCTCCCTCTCCCTCACATGGCCCAGCAAGGCAGGGACCCGGGCTTCTCAGGCCTCCTTGGTAAAGACCAGGGAGGAAATCTGAGAGGAAGGAGGACTAGGACACTTCCCCACTCTGTCTCCTCACCAACACTGGGTCTGTGGCTACCTCTTCTCGCTCAAAAGTGAGCAAACCAAGAAAAAGAAAAGGAGAAAAAGTAGTTGTCATTTGGGCACATGAGATCTACTGATCTTTTATTTACATTTTTTAAGGTCTATTGATCTTTTAAAGATGCTTCAGTTTGTTAAAATAACAACAGAACCTTGATTCCTGCTAAAATGTCTTTGCCCAGAGGCACTCCTGGCTGGGGAGGTGTCCCTCCTGACTCTTTCTCGACCTGTTCACAATCCCACAGAGCCCCCTAGAACCACTTTGCTTTTCACTTTTTGACTCCCGTATCTCAGGGCAAGCCACCCCTGTCGCTATTAGACATGGACTCCTCCGGCCTCCATAGGGTCTACCTGGGCGTCTGTGGGTCTGATCTACCAGGAGGAGGCCCCCAGCTCCCCAAAGGCTGTCCGTTCCAATCTGCCCGTCCCTGCAGAGGGAGGAAGGAGAGAGAGGCGTGAGGGCAGGGGAGGCAGGAGGCAGGTAGGCCAACCCCCTCTTCCTCTTCCTTCCGAGCTACAGTAGGCCCCTCTTCTCCCAGTCCGTGGGTCTCAAAACGCCACAGGGATTCCAGAAATGAAGAAAAGGCCTGGACCTGTCATTGGCCTTTTCACAGCTAACCGCTGAATCCCTTCTAATCAAATCCCCATAAGGCAGCCCCTCTTACCCAGGTATATGTGACAGGACCTGCTCCAGGATGGGAGAGGGCACAGGGCTCAGGGCAGTCCCTTGGGTCCAGAAAGCTCAGGGCTGAGGAGACATAGAGGGCATGCTACACCTGGTCCAGGATGCTGGGGAAAGGCTCACCCCTTTCTCTGGGACCTTCTCCACACCCCATTCCAGGCTTGGCGCTCACTCTGCAAGACTCCAGGGCTAGTCGGGGTCCGCTGGGACACTCTAGGAGGCGGTTCTGATATTTTGCAAACCAGGACCACTGTAAGAAGCTCCCATTAGCTATCAGACACATGAAAAAATGTCCATCATCACTAGCAATCAGGGAGATTCAAATTAAAACCACATTGAGACATCACCTTACACCAGTTAGAATGGCCAGAATTAGCAAGACAAGAAACAACATGTGTTGGAGAGGATGTGGAGAAAGGGGAACCCTCTTACACTGTTGGTGGGAATGCAAGTCGGTGCAGCCACTTTGGAGAACAGTGTGGAGATTCCTCAAGAAATTAAAAATAGAACTTCCCTATGACCCTGCCATTGCATTACTGGTAGTAATACAGATACAGATGTAGTGAAAAGAAGATACAGATGTAGTGAAAAGAAGGGCCATCTGTACCCCAATGTTTATAGCAGCAATGGCCACAGTCGCCAAGCTGTGGAAAGACCCAAGATGCCCTTCAACAGACGAATGGATAAGGAAGATGTCGTCCATATACACTATGGAGTATTATGCCTCCATCAGAAAGGATGAATACCCAACTTTTGTAGCAACATGGACGGGACTGGAAGAGATTATGCTGAGTGAAATAAGTCAAGCAGAGAGTCAATTATCATATGGTTTCACTTATTTGTGGAGCATAACAAATAGATGGAGGACAAGGGGAGTTAGAGAGGAGAAGGGAGTTGGGGTAAATTGGAAGGGGAGGTAAACCATGAGAGACTGTGGACTCTGAAAAACAATCTGAGGGTTTTGAAGGGGCGGGGGGTGGGAGGTTGGGGGAACCAGGTGGTGGGTATTAGAGAGGGCACGGATTGCATGGAGCACTGGGTGAGGTGCAAAACAATGAATACAGTTACGTTGAAAAGAAATAGAAATAAAAATTTTTTAAAATAATAATAATAATTAATAAATAAATAAAAAGAAGCTCCCATTACTTGGGTACCCATAACATCCGTTGGTGTACTCCAGAACGAACCCTAAGTTTCACAAAACAATACTTACCCTACTTTGATACTTGCTACTACCACTTTGGTATTGTTCAAGACCCCCAGAACTATTTCCTGACTCGCTGTTGGGAGGCAGCCGGCAGTGGAAGGAGCACTGCCCTAGGAGACGGACCCACGGGCGCCCTGACAGCCTCCCCTTCGGTGCTGGGGAGGAAGCGTCAGCACTGGGTTTGGTGACGGGCTTCCCATACATCTCGGTTCCTCTGTGCTAGGTCATAGTAAGCACCTGGGATCCCCAGCAGAGCTGTCGGGTGAAGGGGTTCAGATGCTGGAAATTTTGATGATAAAATCTGGGAAATGGGTTGTCTCAGCAGCACACATTCTGTGGATGTCATTCCAAAATCTCGTGTTCACTGGCATTCACCCCTGCAGAACTTTCTGTCATGTTGGGGGGCAGCGGGCCAGGGAGGGGGGCCTGGGTGGGGAAGGATGCCTCTGGGAGGAGAAGGGACTCTCTCAGGGCAACTGTGTCGGGGCCTGATGTCCCATATGCAGGTCAGGGGTCAATCTGCATGGCACGGGCACCTGTGTTTTCCAGACGGTTCCCATTCCCAATGCCAGGTACCCCTCCTCCTCCCTGCTGAGGAAAGACTATTTACCCCACGGGATGTCCCTCAGGGAATCCTGGGCTCCCGGGCCCCAAGTCTCAAATTGGGCCACGCTTGTCCCCTGTGCCTAAATGAGTGGAGTTTAGCTGGAGAAGGGCAAGGGTGAGCTCAGTGGAAGCCCTTGCACTAGGGACACAAGAGGTGAGGGACTCCCTCTCCCTGCACCCCTCTCCACTCTCAAGGGCACAGAAGCATCATCTGAAAGGCTCCCCAGGAGAACAAAGCAGAGAAGGTGAGCAAAGTGGCCCAAAACCCTCCCACCAAGGGCCGCGGTCCATTCTCACCATCCTTGCCTTGCCTTGCCTGCCCGTCTCTTTGGGAAGCTGTGGTCCTACCCACGGAGCTGAGTGTTTCCAGTAACGAGATGGCCAGTCTCCAGCAACATCCCTCAGACTGCCAGCCCCAGGCCCCAGGGCGCAGCACACCAGGCTCTGACCCTGCAGAGCTGGGCCCACTGCCACGGAGCCCTTTCCTCTGTCGTGCTCTCCCCTTCTGCTCTTAGCCACCAGGGGCCGGCCCACTGGAAGGCTGTCGTCAGTTCCTGACATCCAAGAGTCACTTTCATCTGTGGCTCCAGCTCGAGTCAGTGTAGGGTCCCCCAAATTCTAACATACTCCATCATCTACAAACACCTAAAGAATACACACTATACCGCATGCAAGCCCAAGGAGACAAGAAGACAGGACAGATTGCAAACACTCAGGGAGCTTACAGGGCCCCTGGGAAGACAGCAATCCAGCCATGTATGAGGGCCTGCAAGAGGCCAAGAGAGGCATCTAGAAGGTGGGAGCTGGGCAGGGGAACTGGGGAGCCCTGCACAGGGGATCGGAGTGGGGGGATCCGGATCTTAGCAGAAGCACGGTAAGGCAGCAATATGCAAGTCCAAGAATGATGAGAGACCCCACAAGGCCAGAACTGAGGGTTTGCCTGAGAATAGCTCATGGGAAGGTATGGGGGGGGGGGGTGGCGAGGGGAAGAGAGGGCGGCCAGGCCAAAGGGAAAGATTGTTGGTGAGGGAGGTTGTTGGGATGGGTGGGGGGAACTCTTCCAAAGTCACCTGTGGGTTGATGGGGGCTTTTCTTCAGAACCACAAAAAGAAGATCTCCTAGAAATGTGACCGTAGCCAGCCGGAAGCAACAGCTACAAGTAAATCACTGCAGTGGTCAGGGATCCTGACACATCCTCACCGACGCAGCACATATCTGTGAGCCCTAGGATGACGCACGCGTGGGGATGGCACTATCCCAGTGCCCCAGGGCCACAAAGGGTGGGCTCCCCATGCAAGTAGCTTCTCCCTCCTCTGTGTCATTCTTTTTGTCAAATAACAAAGAATGTGTCTGGAAGAAGAGACCCTTCCTGTTTCCGTCCTACAGACTGATGCATAGCGTCCCTCCTGGACCTAGATCAGAAAGTCAGTTTCCATGCATAACGGGGGCATGGAGGCCCTGTGAGTAGGGGGAGGGGGGAGTCAGTGCTTGTACTGGGTTGGCCATCAGACAAGAAGATACCTAAGTTAGCTCTTCCAGATCCGAAATTGAGAAGTCTCTCTACTCCCTCCCAAATTCTTCCTGTTTCCAAGGTTGCTAGGGGTCTGGTTGACCAGCTGCTGCCTTACTTCCCAGCATGCCCGGTTAGGCACAGTTGTGTGGCCACGCTCTTTCCAATGTGAGCAGAAGGGGTGCGTCACTGCAAGTAGCCCCCAAAAGCTCTGTGCTTTCCCACATCCCATGAGCTGGAATGGTGATCAGAAGAGCAACCTTGGAAGCCACTTGTAGAATATGGCAGAGCCACTCTCAGCCTGGGTCCTACAGGAGTCCAGAGAGCAGAACTTCTGCATCTCCAACTCTCCGGGACATGTGCTCTGGACTCTCATGGGAGAAAGAAATAAATGTCTCTTGCCCTTGAGCCATTGCATTTCGGGTCTGTTTGTTACAGCAGTCTGGCCTACCCTAACATAATCTCAAAGACGACCTGAGTTTTCCTTTATCAAATACTTTCCTTTATCAAAGTCAAAGAAGTGACTCAGGAATAGCTAATAAAACTCAGTTACTGAGTATTATTTAGGTATTGATAACCTAAGGAAAGAGAAAATGAGGTGGTAATTTATTTTTTTTGTTTATCCTTTTTTGGTGGTGATTTAAAATGAAGGGTTACACATTCATAAACTCGCTCTAAAATATATCGGAGGTGTCAACCACAGCTTTGTACATCTCCACTTGAATTTGAAGGTAGATTTGGAGGTTGGGTGTAAGGAGGTGTTGAACTTGGGATTGTTTTTCAATTCAACAAATACCTCCTTGGAGAGTCTCCCAGGTAAAGGCAACGCCTAGAAAGGGAACTGGATACAAAATGGAAGAAGCGGGCCAGTTCTTACCCCAGTGACCTCGCCGTATAATAGATAAGTATCAACAGTTTATTGTAGGGCTGTGCCCTTTCTTTCAGTTTGAACCAGCTGCTTCTTGGCTCTGGGCACACCTTGTTTGATTCTGACTAAAAGCCATTTACAGAAGTCTGCTGAGCTTGGGGTGCTGGGGCCCGAGCAGGGCTTCAGGAGACCAGCCTCCCACAAGTCCTTGACATTGGGGTTACCAGAGTACCATATGTATGTTTCAGGTGACTGCCTAGAAACAATGGTACCCTTTACTGGGCTCCAAAAAAAGGCAATCAAATACAGCAACCCAACCGGTTCTCCCCTGACAGGCTCTTTCTCCAGGCCCTGGAGAAGACTGACATCATGCAAGTGTGCTGTAAAAAAGAGAAAAAATCCAAGGGATTCTGGAAGAAGGAAACAGACTTTTCCTCCCCCCATAGAATTTTCCTGGGCTGGGGACAGAGACTGGGCTCAGGCAGCTGCTAAGACGTCTTCCTGGTTCTCCAGGATGCATTGAGAGCTTACATTTTAAAGCACGCGTGAAGTGTGTGTTGGCATGTTGTAAGGTAGAACCTGATATATGCCTTCTCCCCGGTTCCCCGTTAAAATGTCCCAAAATGGGCTTGCCCTGGGGGAGACCCTCACTAACCGCTTTATTCATGGTGGCATATGGAGAAGCGTGTCCCTGGAGATGCGCCGATGGCCCTCTTCCCTAGAAGAGGACATCTTGTCTGAAAGAAGGCAGGAAACCTGCCTTGCCTTGCCCATCCACCCCTAACTCTGGGGCACAGGACCTTCCCCAGCCCTGAGGGGACTCCTCCCTACCCTGGGGACTGTCTTCTGTGGGGGAGAGGACAGTGCCCCAGCCCTGACGTCATCAGACCTATCTCTCCATATCGGTTCAGAGAGAACGGCTGCCGACGGGCTTGGCTCACGGCCAGCTCTAGCAGGTGACAAGGAACAGGTGTATTGCGTCCTGGGAAAGGGATTCTAGCAGAGCCTCCCTGGACACCGTTACCCTCCCCCGCCCCCACGTTCCTAATCATCATTTTTATGACCTCCTCAGGGGAGTGGGGCTTGGTGAATGGGAAGGGGAAGCCTTTTACTTTCCTGAGTGCCGGGTAAGGGCTGGGACATGCCTGGGGATACCTAGCTGGGAAGACTGTCCTCTCCCCCGCTACAGGAGTGGGCTAGGGGAAGTCATGATGGTGTGGGGGAGGGGGCTCTGGTGACATTCCTGGAGCCTGTTCTGCAGCTCAGGGCGACCCCCTCATTGAAGCAGCCGTATCTACAGAGGAGACCAGGAAATACGTGGGGGTGGGGCGGGGGGGTTGGCTTCTCTGGGGAAATTGGGGACGGGGCTGTGTCTCCCACTTGTTGACACGGACAGCAGGAATTCGAGCAGAAGTCTGAGGCCAGGGGACAGGGAGAAGGCCCTTTCCAGAAACTGGCAGAAACACCACAAGGCAGTGCTTCAGCCTTCTGTAGAACTGTGGCCTGGAGCAGGGCTGGTAATGTGGCCCGCAAGCTGCAGGCCGGGTCCCTCCTGGGCTGGGCCACACGGCCCCTCCCGCCCTCCCCCCAGCACCCCCCCCCCATCCTGCAAGGCAGCCTTGGGCCCTGGTGACAGGCATGTCTTCAGGGCGCTCCGTCACTTACCCGTTTGGAGAAGTGCTAAACTGCAACCCTACAAATATGTCAGACGTCCCATTTCTTAACCCACGTTATGGAAAGGAAATGCAAATGAAAGTATCCAGAAGATGCAGTGACTGGCTCCAGTGTTCTTCCGACGTCTTCTTCCGACGTCTTCTTCTGACGATAGCCCTCGAAACCCCAGCCCCGGCCGCGACCTCGGGTCCTGGCAGTCCAGCTAAATGCTGTCGTAGCTCTCTCAGCGAACGTCTGAGCCTCGGGCAACGCGGCCCACGAGGCAAGCCGTCTGACCAGTGCTCGCAGCCCACTCCCCAGCCCGGAAATCCTCCCCTGATGAAGGTCTGCTGGTGCCACACGGAGCTCTGCCCTACCCCACAGAGGGCGCTGCCTGGCCCGGAAAGGCTAGTGATAGAAGCTAAAGAAATTCGTGCCTCTGGCCTGGCACACATGAGTCCCAGAGGGAACGGGGCTCACCCAGGAACAAGTAAACCTGGGGACCTGGGCTAGGGGTGGAGGTATCGGGAGGAAGGAGGTTCCAGCACAAGGAGAGGGAAATCCTACTCTTGATGATTTAGGAGACTGAAGGATTCCTTTAAATGCATCCTCAAGCAGGACCCTTCCTACGAAGAGGAAATCGACACAAGCGGGGCTTTTTTGGTAGGCTAGTGCGCCCCCCAGTGCCCAACATTGGACTTGGCACATAGTAGGTGCTCAGTAAATATTTGTGAAATGAATGAATGAATGAATCGATCAAGATGGGTCCCTTATCAACTGAAAGTAGACGTGTGGAATTATGATGTCGAAGAGCGTCCATGCCAGTTAAGCCTCCCAAGGTGGATACCAAAAAGACCAGCTGGCTTACCACCAAAGGGCACACTTCCCCCTAGAGGCCCCAGGAAGGTGAGAGGAAGACAGAGGACCTCCACCCAGCCTCTGCAAGCTCAGACGCCTGGCTTCCTGGGTACCCAAACCTGATAAACTCCCAAGGCCAAGGGTAATCATTAGAAAAAAAGAGAGAAAGGCTTCTGTCCCAGGGAACAGGAGCATGTCCTGCAAGCACACCTCCCTAGTATCTGCCCCCTCCTCTCTGATCCTCTGAGTCTGCAGGCCCCTCCATCACCTCGGACTTCTCCTCCCCTCCTGGGCTGTCTCCAGGACACGTCTAGAATTTACCTTAGGACTGCTAAGTGCGGAATTGCGACAAGGCACACTAATGGGGGAGCACGTGGGCAGGAATCATATCATCGTATGTGGCTTCTTGGATGCAGAGTGGCAGGAACTCTCTAGAAAAAGCAAAAGCCATGATGATATGTACCAAGAATCTTTGCCCTCCGTTGTCCAGCTTCTAGGAAACTTTGGTTAGAAGTGATGAGCGAAGGCAGACGTGACCACACCTGCCGAAGAATGTATCCCACAGCATTAATTATAATGATGAGAAGCTTGAAGTTACACGAAGGTCCAGGAGAGAAGGGGTAAATCAGAGTATGGTCCTCAGGAAACCCACCCATGCCCAAGGGATGGCAGGGACCTCTGGATATAACGCGGCCGTGCCTGCAAAGGAGGTGTAGGGGTTTGCAGGAGGTGTAGGGGTTTGCAGGAGGTGTAGGGGTTTGCAGAGATGACTTACCTAGCAGCTTGGAGAGCATTTATTTCCCTCCAAACAGGGGGAAACAAACAAACAAAAAAAATCCGTACTCCACTTTTGTCCCCATGGCTCCCTGGGTTCACCCTCAGCCTCCCAGGCCCCCAGCTGTGGGCGAGACCCTCTAGCCTCAGCATCCCCGATGGACGGACTCTCTTCTTCCTTATTAGATATTTAGGAAAAGAGAAGTCTACATAGACGCGTCCTGTGCCAAATCTGGGGGGAGGGGTCACTGGTACAGGCACCCACAAAATAAGGCAGAGGCCCCAGTCAGAAGGCACAGCACACGTATATATCCTTTTGTATATGAAAAATACGTAAGTCCATGAGAAAAGAATTGAGAGGTGAATTTGAAGAAATGTAATTTGATTTCCATTTGGGCCTCCTTTTCTATACCAATGCCTACGTTCAGAAAAAACCCAGAATACCCTACCTCCAGGCCTAGATAGAAGTCCCCTAGAAATAAGCCGGCTCTTTATATCTTTATATCTTTATATTTGATCCCTCTTCCCTGATCCTCTAAGGTCCACAGGCGCCTCCAGCACTCCTGACTCCTCCTCTCTCTGCGTGGGCTGCCTCTGTCCCCAAATCCCCTTGGAGAAATACGGACTTGCCAGCTGGGGAGTGAGGAGGCCGGTTCTGGGGGCTCTCTTGGGTGGCCCAGATACCAGAGCCTCTAAGCCCTCCCTCCTGGAGGGTTTGGACTCGAGGCTGTTGCTCTGAGCTCTCCCTACTCTGAAGGCCCAGATGCCCCAGGTTGGGCCCCCGTCCCAGGGCCCAGCCAGCCCTCCTCTGCCCTTTCCCGTCCCTCCCCAGGCTCTGAGGGGCTCGGGGGGCCATCTCTGGAACTGAAGGGAAGAAGCCCATGGCCAGGAGAAACCTAGAAAAGTAAGACCTCAGTTTCTGGAAATGGCCCCCTTGGCCTCTGAAACTATCCCCAGAAAACAATTACTAAAAAACAAAACAAAAAGAGCAGATATTATAGAAAGAAGACTCTTTTTAAAGGCATCAAAGAGATGACAAAATAGTGAATGATTGAGCAGAGCCACAGAGAAGAGAACCCAGAACAGTAAACCCAGCTCTCAAAGCTGCTTTTGCCTTGAGGGTGATGCTTAGAAACGGAGCGGAGCAGGGCTTCCAAATAGGCTCAGGGACAAAAGTCACAGCCTGGCACCCACCCCGCAGCGCAGCCTGGGGCCCGGATGAGCCCCCCGCCCCCGACCACCACCTCCTTTACACTGATCCCAAAGGGTTACACCTGCAGAGCTAAGGAAACCCAGAGCTGAGCCAGACCTCTGTGGCCTTAGCAACTTGACTCCCCGTCCCCTGGCTGACCGGGCGACCTCAGCTCACGAGCTGGCACGACGGTGGGCCCCGCTCTGTCCTGCCAGCGGGTGTTAGGCAGCAGCAGAGGAAAGTCTTCTCTGGAAGAAAGTAACATCATCCTGGGCCTCAAATTGTTCCTATAAAGAAAGAGCCATCCCGGAAGTCCCCCCATCACCAGTCAACTCTGGCAGGCCAGCTCCCTAAAAGGACATGGAGGTCACTTCACCAGGACCCTGGAGCATCTGTCCCACGGGGTGGAAACAAACCTGACCCCTCCCCTCCCCCTACAATGAGCCCTCAGTGTGCCCTTTTCTGGGATGAAGCTGGACCACAGATGCAGGTTCTCTGTGAAATCAGCTGTGTGCACGCTGGAGGCCTCTTCTCAACGAGAGGAATTTAAAAACTTAAAACATGAAAACCACAAAACCCCATGACTGTCTTCTCCGGTAGTTGTCTTGGCAAGGAGTCATAAGGATAGCTTAGGAATCGGGAGTCCCTGCCCGGGGAGGGTGCCTGACTCCCGGAAATGGGCTCCAGGCTCTTTGATAAGAAAGTCATCCCACTGATGGACTCAGGACACATGTCACCTCTGGGCCATTTCTCCTGAGCCCCCCTCCTGGGTCTCCTCCCTGGTCCTGCCCCTGCCGATCCCATTCGGGGCAGACCACCGCCTTCATCCCTTAGAGCTCTCACCGCCACGGGGGACTCTTATTCGCTTGATGCCTGTCCTTTGCTTAGTCCAGATCCCAAGGACACCCGAGCCAACTCTGTTTTGTCCCTGAGGGTGTTCCCAGTTCCTAGAACAGTGCCTGGCACAGAGTAGGGCTCAGCGGCTTTTTTTTTTTTCCGAGTGAATGAATGAAATCACAGCATTTCCTATGAAGCCCAGAGACTCCGGGCAGCGAGACACGCTGCGTTTGCTCCAGCGATGGACCGCTCCCTCCTTCAGGAACACTGGGGGTCCTTCTCCTTACCGCCCTTCATTTTCCTCTTCTTTTGTCTCCTCCTTTTGTAAGAGACGTCTCAGGTGCCTGGTTCACCAGGGCTTTTAGAGAACTCTTCAAGTTCTGGTCGGCTTGTTTCCGGGTCAAAAACACTCCCAAATCCATTTACCAGCAGTGTTCTCATACTACCGTCATTGTCACTATCAAAAACGGCCACGGCCTCGCTGTCCACGTGCCAGACCCTGGGCTGCGCACCAAGAGAACCGACCATTCGGGGTCCGAGGGGAAGCCGGGGAAGGTGGGGCCAGCCGCTGCTCTGATGATGTTTCAGGTGCCTCGACAAGGGCCCCTCCTAGAGAAAAGGCAGGCTATTTGCAGGGGGTGGGGATGGAGGAGGGATTGATCAGTGCTTGTGGCCGCAGGGGAGGTCCCCAGAGCTAGAGAGCACAGGGAAGAGGGTGAGAGCCCATGGCTTCCCAGTGGCAGGGAGGCAGAAAGAATGCTTATGGGCAGGAATGTCCAAGGCACCCTTGTAAAAGTGTGTGCATGTGTTTGCGGTACACAAAGTCCAGCCCCTCGGGAACATCTTCAGGTCCTCCACAACATGGAAACAGTGTCCCCAAGTCTTCTATGTGATTGAGTTTTGACAGCACCTGACACCCAGGATGATCTGGTTAAGAGAGCACAGATGTACAGAAGGCAGAAAGCAGGAGGCAAAGATGACCCCACAGTCACAAGCCCCCCGGGGGCCACCAAAGCAAGCCCACAGCGGTAGCGCTGTGTCTGAGCTCCCCAGATCTCAAATCTCACCGGGGCCCGGCCACCTCAGAGAACAAAGCTCTCAGGAGATAGAGCCACGCGTCAGTGGGCCACAGCACTACATAAGAGTGGGGCTGGCACTGGCACACACCTTGACCAGAAGGGGGCACGTGGGTGTCCAGGAACCGTTGAGGACAAGGGCTGTGGGAAGACTTGAAGGCTTGGGGGGTGGGCGGTAGAAGGCAGAGCAGGCCTCGGATCGCCTCCTAAGCTAAGTTAAAGAGTTTGGACTTTTAATCTGTTGGCAATGGGGAGCCAGTGAAGGTTTATTGACCACAGAAGCACTCTGGGTCAGCCCAGAGAGCAGTTAAGAGACTCTGCAGGAGCTCAGTCTGGAAGGTAGGAGGGTGGGGAACAAGGCTGACAAGGGCAGGGGAGGCAAGGAAGTGACAAGAACCCACAGCGAGCAGCTGGTTGGAGGCAGGGAGGGGAGATGGGGGAAGAGAGCAGACATTGAATCAAAGATGGTGTGGACAGCATTGACCTTGACGCCTGGGAGAGGTCTGGAAGCTCAGGGGACCCTGGGGAGAGGCAAGTGGGGCTCGGGGAGCACCAGGAGGGACGTGCTGGGTGAGCCAGCCGGGAGGGTGGGGGGTAGGGAGACCTTCTTGACTCGCGCTGCTTTTCTCAAATGCGAACCCCTCTCCTTCTCATCCTCTGTCTTCTCAAGTGCACAGAGGCTTCGTGCCGTCTGGCCTTGCCCCAGGAAAGGCATCCATGTCTCTCTGGATGGAGGTGCGCGGCACCCCAAAATGCCCACGGGGCGCCACGCACACGTGCCAGCCTACAGCACTAACGGGTGAGCGAGGCAGCCTCCCCTGACCCGCTCAGTCGCTCCCTTCTGCTGGGGATCAGGCGAGGGGCCCAGCACCCTGCTGTCCTCCCAACCCCACTCACTCCCCAGCTGCCCAGTTGCCTTTTCTCTTTTGCTCACGAGCAAGGGAAGCCCTGCATGTATCTGTATCTGGGGCAGCGTGGCGGCGGGTGGCCGGGGGAGGGGCGGTTACAGATGTCTGAAATTCCCTGCCAAGCTGAAAACGTTGAAAATCTCCCCAACGACAAGGTTACCACCCTCTGGTGCCAGTTTCATGATCCTTTACCTCTACTTGCAAAGTTTGAAGTCGTAGCTTTTTATGGATCGCGGCTGAAGTTTCCGGAGCCCTTTCTCTTTCTCTCCTCTGCAACTATGTCTTCCTTGTGCTACTCGGCGCCACTGCTCAGCCAGCGTCCAGATACTTTGCTCTATTCTTCCTCTCCATGCCCACCACTTCCCTGGACCGTGGGAAGGGACGCCGCATCCCATCTCTCTCCCTGCAAACTGAACTCTCACACCTTTTTTTTTGAAAAGGTGATCTGTCCTCGCCCGGGCGACGACTGCAGGTCCCAGCTATGGCCCACTTTGCTCAAGACCCGCCTGCGTCACGCTCAGAAGGTACTAGGCCCGTGCTGAGACGCCGAGGCGAGATCGCCTCTTTGACGATCCCGACTGCGGTGTCCAGTGGCCCCCAGGGGCCGCAGGCTCCTGACTGGGAGAGGTTTTTTTCACTCATGGGTTGCTGAGAAAAAAAAGGAAACGAGTATTTTTTTTTTAAGCCTTTTCTTTTCTTTTCACCGGCCATCCCGGACAATCTGTTCCTCCAGACAAGGTGGCCCTCCTGGGCACGGGAAGGAAACGGTCACCCCACTCAGTCCCTGCTGACTGCGCTCCTCCAGGGCACTGGGGACAGCCCACTCTGGCCTTCGGGCCTGGGGTCTCTGGGATGGTCTGTGGGGTCGGCACGTGGGACCCTCTGGCCAGGACCTCGTGTGATTCTAACACAGCAGGCTTCATGGTATCTGGGGACGGTTGGGGGGGCGGGGGTCAGGGGTGACCTTGGTGACCTTAGAAAGGGGTGACCTTGGAGTGACCATGAGGCGGGGTACAGGAAGAAAGCAACTGAAACCGTGGCTCCTCAGAACATGTCTCCCTGTGCCAGCATCACTGGCCTCTCAGGGGAGCTTGCTGGAAATGCAGAGCCTTGGGCCCCAGGCCTGCCGAGCCGACCTGGGCTCCTGCATCTTCAATGCCGTGTGGCCTTGGCCTCAACGGACCCCACTGTGGTCTCCCAAGTGGGCCTCCTGTGCAGCCTGTGAGGCTAGCTGTTGTCAGCCCAGGGCCCGGCTGTCACCTCCCGGCTCCAGGGGCTCCAGCACCCCACACAGAACACCCCACCCTGGCACTGTCTCCTGTGCTGGCAGGGCCTCCAGACA
The DNA here is from genome assembly GCF_009829155.1 of Mustela erminea. NCBI lineage: Eukaryota > Metazoa > Chordata > Mammalia > Carnivora > Mustelidae > Mustela > Mustela erminea. The sequence goes on from NC_045618.1 coordinate 11,043,846, forward strand.
GGGAAACAGGCCGCCGAGCATTGCTGCAGCCTGTGAGGCGGGGGCACTGCTCTCCACAGTGCTTCCTGGCCCCCCTCGGGGTGAAGTTCCAGGCTTTCAGACTCCTGGGTCCCTTGGTCGCTGAGCTGCTTTTAGGAAACACCTTCTGGTACTTTCCTTTGGGAGCTCCACGTTGTGAATCTGGGGTTTTTTATAGATGGGTCCAAATCCACTCTCTGCCCCGAGCACCGTCACCCCACCCTTCCCGGTCTGGACTATGCCCACTTGGCCGCCCCCCTGCCAGCACCCTCCCCTGGATGGGGCAGGAAAACCACGAGGCACAAGTGTGCAAGGAAGACCTGGAGAAAGAGGAGGCCAGCGGCCACCTGCTGAGTCTTGCTTTGGGCTCTGCGCGCAGGTGGTCGGGGCCCACAGGGAACTTACCCTCCTGTGGAGGAAACAGTTGGAATTCCCATAAATTCTGTGAGCCCCCATTTCCTGAAGTGTAGCACGAGGACACTGGACACAGTGACCCCCCCAGAGTCCCTCCGGCCTGAATACCCACGTGACCAATCCCCCGTGTCGTCCTGTAGGCAGTGCTCACGCCTCTGGTACAGACTTCGGGTTGGACCTTTCCAGGCCCTAGGAACCTAGTCCCACGGATGCAGAGCCGAGATGCAAGAGCTTTAAACAGGAAACTTGGCTGCAGAGCTCAGCATATCACAGAGGGGGCGTCTCGAGTCCCATGGTGTGGGGACAACAGGAGAACCAGTAAGACTGAGTCCAAACCTCACATGATGGCTGTTTCCGAGCCAAGCGGAGGGCTCGGCGGTTCTGAACCCCGTCTGCACATCAGAAGCACTGAGGGCTCTCAGCGGGGCCATCGCTCCGGGGATGGGTCAGAGGGGTGTGGAGCTCCAGGAGCTCATTCTGCCCACTGAGCCCTCCCTGGGCAGCCGCGGCCCTTTACGGGCTCAGGTCCGTGTTGCACAGGGGGTCACTAAGCAGCTCCGTGCCAGGGGAAGGACAGCAGAGGGTCTGACAGGTCAGCACACGGCCCAACGCTGGCCACGCAGAGGTAGTGACGGACCGTGACGGGCCCAGCTCTGCCCTCACACAGGCGTCGCCCTCCTCTGGGCGCCACACTGAAACAATGAGAGGGCACAAAGGGGAGGGAAGAGGGGAGGCAAGGAGACTGTTATCGGAGCTGTCCTCGGGGGCCACGCCACACCCCGAGACCTCACTCCCTGCCCTTGGCCACGGGGCCCCCGTCCTCTGTAGCTTCTGCCAATATAGGTTAGAGACCGGGTCCCTCGGTGGCAATCCTACAAAATACAATTCTAAGCCCCTCATTCAAAGAATGGCTTTAAATATTTATGGATGTCAGAAATGCTCATAATAGTAACACTGGAAATGCTCATAGTATTAAGTGAAAAAGTCAGCACTGTGACCCACTTTGGTAGAGAAGACTTGTGAAAGTCACCCCCACAGAAAGCCAGAAATCACTCGTCATCCCAGCAGGGCTGGCCCCTCCCTGGTCAGGGCTTCTGAACCCCCACCCTAACCCACAGTGCCTGTCCCGGCCCTTTCTCCTCCGTCATCCCTGCCCGGTCTTTCTGGAAGCGCTCAGCTAACACAGGGCCTGGCCTGAGTGGGCATTCAGTAAATGTCTGCAAATGACGAGTGGATAGGTGAGGGAAGGAAGGAGGGACGGGGGAAGGGATGGGGAAGGGGAGGGAGGGATGGGGAAGGGGAGGGAGGGGTGAGTTCAGAAGGAAACAGACCAAAATGTTGAGGGTTATTATTCTCTGGGGAACTTGTTTTATCTTCTTTATAGTTATCGGTCTTCTAAAATTTCACCAATTAAAAAAGATCCCTTTTATAATCCGCTTTTTATCCAAAATTCCATTCAGATCAGTCTGAAATGTTTTCTCGTAACTTCCAAGGCCTGTTCTAGGTGAATCTAGAAGAGACCGAACTAGGGGATGTCTCAGTGGTGGTCGTATCTTCCAGAGCCAGTACTGGGACACAGGATCCCACAAGTTCCCAAACGCTCATAAAAAGACATGGAAGTGAGTAGCGGCAATCGGGGTGCCCAGCCAATCTGGGCAGGACCCTCCCATCTAAGGAAGAGGCAGGAATGCTGAGGGTGTGGGATCCCTTGGGACAGCAGGCTCGGTTCACCCTGAGGTTAGCCCCTCTGGAAGATCCAAGCAAGGATGGGAAGAAGGAGACATAAAGGAGAAACACACCCTACACAGGTCTGACTTGGCTTCACCAACACTACTCTTTCTGCTTTTAAGAAATAAATCTTGTCATCCCAGAGGAGGAGCTGGATAAAGAAAGGTAAAGAAAGGCCCTTCTGCAGCCTCCTGCCCCCACCCCACCCCCTCCTCTCTGCCCAGGGGCTACATCTGTGGACCCCACTCTCCCAAGCACCAAGCACCTGTTGCCCAGACGCCTTGTCCTGGGAAGGAGAGCAGCCTCCGGAGAGCACCCTCTCTGTGCCTCTGACACGAGGTAGCTCCCAGCAGAGCTCCAGGCTGTGGGGGAGGGGGAGGGGGTGGACCGGGCAGGACCCGGCTTCCTGAGCTCGGACTGAGACCCAGCACCGGGCAGCGATGCAGCACTGGGCACAGCACCCGGGGCTTCAGACCTGGGCCAGTCCATTACCGTAGCCTGTTTTCATAGCTTGTAGAGCAGAAATGGTAACAGAAGCTCCCTGGAGTGGTTCTGAAGAGATCAGACGGAGAATGGGAGCCAAACGCACTATTTTCCCCAACGCACAGCCAAAATTCCTCGACTGCGGCTTGAGTTGAGCCCAGGTTAGGCTTCCAGCCAAGGCCCCTGCCAGCAGCCTGTCCCCCTGCTCCTTGTTGTCCCCACCTGGTCTGCACTGCAAGGGGCCCCACACCTGCCTGTGGACACCCCAGCCCGCACACCCCCATCCCAGGCACCCCTGGCTACTCTTTGGCCATGGCGTGGGCATGCAAGTGGCCCTTGGCAGGATGTCCCGGAAGCCAGGGACACTGAGGCAGAGAATTCTAGCGTGAGATCTGGAGAGGGAAGGGCATGGATCCCTTGAGGAGGCCACAGTCAGAATGGGGCCCCCCGGGACACATGACCTTCACTGTCCTTGACCCAGAGCTCAGATGTCTTATGCCATCCCTCGAGTAAGCTGCTATGGTCTCCGAAGAGACGCCCCCTGCCTCCTTCCTTCAGGGGGAAGTGTTGGAGAGGGCAGGATTCTCGAGACCCAAGACCAGCCCCTTTCAACCAGCTGACCCTGCACAGCGACAAAACCATCCCGGTCCCATGCCTCCGAGGAGAGCAAGAAGACCATCACCAGCCTCCCCACGTAGTTGGTGGGACTCGCAGCTGTGAAAGGGCGGGGCCCACAGTCTTCCTATGGGGAGTCAGGGAAGAGGTGCGGCTCTGGATGGGGACATCCAGTTGAGCCCAGGGCCCGTGGAAATGACAGCAGAACCCCGAGGCGCCTCCAGGACTGCCGCCCACAGAAAGGGCTCTCCCAAGGGGCCGAAACAGAGCCTGGATGCAAACACTCTCGGCCCCCAGGAGGGACTGAAGCCTCCCCAGTCATGGGGGTGCAGCGGTGACAATTTCCCAAGTGCCTCTGTGCCAGGCCCATGCAGCGATTATCACAATAATCGAAGATGTCGGCTTGCTCCCATCCGGCCGTGGGAGGAGTGGGGCCAGCCTCACACAGCTTGTCGGCAGCCAGGCCAGGAATCCCACGTGGGTCTGGCTGCCCCCAGATTCTCCTTCCCGCGGGGCTTGGCACCCCGGCTGGTTTTCCCACAGATACGGAGGCAAAGTCCCCACACTTCTACCTGCCTGCAGCTCCCAGGACAGCACAGGTTCACGGTCCGATGTTCCAGCCCAGGCTCTGGGCTCCCTGCTTTGCCAACACGCTGGAGCTCCCCTGTGTTCCCATCATGCCAACGTAACTCCTGGAAAACCCCTCCCCAGGAGAACTGAGCTCGCTGATTAGCCAACCCCACACACAGTCTCTCTGGCCTCAGCACATTCTGAGGGCACGTTCCAAGGAGACGCACACCCAGATGCTTGGTGGACCAAAGAGTCAAGCAGCGATCCAGGGTGTGGCTCCTAACCACCTCAGGAACATTCCGTCTGGTTCCCAAAAACAATGCAAATAGGCGTGCCTGTGTGGCTCAGTCGGTTAAATGTCCGACTCTTGATTTCGGCTCAGGTCATGATCTCAGGGTCGTGAGATCAGGACCTGCATCAGGCTCCCCACTGGGCTTAAGATTCTCTCTCTCTCTCTCTGCCCCTCCACCCCCCTCAAAAAAAATAAATAAATAATGCAAAATAAAGCCTTTTCACAGGCTGTGTGCTGTGTGCACTCAAGTCCGCATGTTCTGGGTTCCATTCATAAATACAAACCACGAGAACGTTTCAAGACGCCGGCACTGCCAGGACCAAGGCCAGCCCTGGCGCCCACCTGTCTCCGTGGGGGCCATCCGGGAGACTTGCTGGGGCAGACCCTTTCTCTACACTGGCAGGTTGCAGCAGACCCCTCCCCGACCCCGGAGCCCATTCGCCCCTCGTCCTCAAAGGATGAAACCACTTAATAGTCGAAGACAAGACCTAACCCCAATACCCTCAGAAGACCCAGGAGACCGTTAATGGTGAACGATGCAAGCAACACCAGGTCCTGCAAACTGTGCTCTGGGAATCGGGGGGCAGGGGGCTGCAGGGGACCCTGTAGGGAGGCAGCATGGAGTCCTCACACCGCTGAGACCTCGTCCCTCCCCTTCTCCCCTCTGAGTCCTCCCCTACCCCGCCCTTGCCCTCTTCTCTCCTTCCCTCCTATTTTCTAGCAACCCCTTCCCCTCCCCTCCCCTCCCCTCCCTTCTCTTCCCTCTCCAGGCAAGGGCGCCTCTCTAATCAGCTGGAGTGTTTGCCCCCGTCCCAGCGTCTCAGCGGCAGGCCTGGGCCACTGCCATCCCATCTCTCGGACCTTGTTCCCCTGGGTCATCTCCCTCTGCTTCCACTTAAATGGCATCCAAACACCGCACTCCCACTGAAGGGGGCACAGAGGGAAGGCAATACTTTCAGGGACAGTGACCCATTCCTTATGAAAAGCCCTTGTGCATCAACACAGGAGCCTGTCCCCCACCCCCGCCCTGTGTGGGCCGCAGCAGCGGGAAGGGCTTTGATGCCATGAATCGCCTTCCCCTTCAAGCTCTCCTAGGTCCTACCTGGTCCTACACCAGGAAAGACAGGTTTTCTCTGTGCTGCGGGGGCATAGTGGGGGTTGATCCCCAAAGACATCCCCCCCCCCAAATAAAAGGCAAGGTGCAGTATGGGCCAACCCCTGCGGACCCCCGCTGACTCCGGAACATGCTGCTTCTCCCCCACCAGGCAGGCCCCTCCCTGGGTGTCTGAAGGACCCTGCCCCACAGGAGACCCTAGCTGATGGGACCTTCCCTTGGGGGCTGGCTTCCTCCCTCCGCCACCCCAACCCTGACAATCCCAGCTGCGGGAGAAGTGAGCCGGTGCTGCTGCTCTGGGAAGAGGAAGGCAGAGCATGCCTCCTGGGTAACTTCCAAGGACAGGACGTCAGGATGGAAGCAAACGAGCTTTCCTTCCTGGCATTCCCTCCCCAGCTGGCGAGCCGACCCAGCTCCCTATTCCGCCCGCTCCTGCTCCTCACAAGCTGAAGCCAAGCCAGGGAGGTAGGAGGCAACAAGAAGGCAGCTTTAGGACACCACTGGTTCTCTCTCCTCTGGAGACACCCCAAGATGTTCCAAGCATGATGAAGGCTCTGTACTTCCTGGCCCAAGCGGCAGCCTCCAGGAAACGGCCAGGTGCACCCACACAAGCCTAGGGAAACATCCATTCCTTGCCCCCCTCTCTGCCAGCCCCACCGCGTTCCTAAACTGTCCTCTGAACCACCAGGGCCAAGCCCTGCCCCCGGGCCCCCACGCCGGCACTCCTCCCAGCCGTGCACCCGCACCCCTGACCACGGAAAGGCGCCTTGCTGGTGCCTCCTCAGGACAACCCAACCCAGGCACACATGGGTCATGCCCAAAGGGTTTGATTTAAGAGCCCGTGGGCTGAATCCCCGGGATTTGGAAGGTCACTCTTGGTGGCAGCCACATCTGCCGGGCCCAGAGGAAAGCACACGGCAGGTGCGTCGGATGCTGCTGTGTAAGGAGGAAGCACCTGGCTTTTCCACACAGAATTCCTGTTCCAAGGTTCGGGGGGCACCCAGCCCCTAGGCGGCCGGTCCCGCTGAGTCACTGCTCTGGCCCATGAGCACCCTGTGGAGGGGAGAGGTAAAGCAGGCCTGCCCCTCGGGCAAACAGGGCAGAGGAGGGCAGAAGGAAAAATGACCCAACCTGTGAGCCAGGAGGGAGCAGAGGGACAGGGGCTCATACAGGCCAGCTCGGCACTGCACCCCTCTCAGAGCCGTCTCCCAAGGGAACACCCCGCTTTCCGGCAGAGGCCAGCATGTCTTCCCAACAGGCAGGGCCTTAGGCACCCGGGGACCCTGCCGGCCCTGCACCACTGATTGCCCTTCTAGGAAACTGACCAGTCTGAGAACAGATGAGTCAGAAAAGGCTGTGGAGTTTTCATCCAAAGCCCACAGTGCAGGTATCTGCAGGCAAACGCAGAAACCGTGCAGAACGTCAGAAAAAAGGGGATTAAAAAAGAAAGAAAGAAAAAAGAAAGAAAAGAAAAGCAAAACCCATCTCCAGAAAGAACAGAGCCCCAGGGCTTGAAGGTCACTGCCAACAGGTTTAGCAGAAGCTGCCTGATTGTAGCAGATCATCTCCACCCCCAGCCCAAGAAGTCAGTCCCGCTTCTGGAAGCCAGCAGACATCTGGGCACGCAAGCTCAGAAACAAGCCACCCCCACCCCACTGCAATGTCCCACCCCCTGCCCCGCACAACTCCCAACCCACATCTTCGGCAGGTCCCCTGCTGAGGCAACCTGCTGGGTCCCGCAGGCTTCCCACTCCATCTGGCCCGGACCCCAAACCCATCCCGGATGCTGTGCCTTTTCGAGCCAATCCGATCCCCATTCATCTGAATCAGCACAGTGATTTTTTTAAAATTCCATTTCCAAGAGCAACAGTGTAGAACAGGGCAGAGAAACACACAGAGGACGTTCCTAACCGAAGGCTGCCTTGTACTGTGTCTTCCCCCACCACCGCCAGAAAAGGAGAAATGATTCTACGTGCACACACACACACACACACGCACACACGCACACCTGTATACACGCATATGGGCAGGTTTTTCCCGATACTCAAAATTCTTTGCGAATTAGGTATGCCTGATTCCGCTGAACCCCTTTAAAAAACAAACAAAAAACGGAAGAAAAGGAGCCAGAAACACCAGTTGTACTTCTGCTAGGGCTGCCTAGCTCTCAACATTTCAACTCTGAATTTTCGCACAGCCATCACCAAAAGCAGGCCAGAATCTGACCAAGCCCAAAAGACCACCAAAAGGGCAGACGTCTAGAATGTTGTAGATCCAGGAGAGCAGAATGTCAGAGATTATAAGCTGAATATCCTTCAGGCTTTTGTGTTTTTGGGTTCCTGTTAACTTCTGATCTTTACTCTTTACTTTTGTCAACAGTTACCTTAAAATTATTTTTTTAAAGTCAAAATGTTTCTACGCCTGCCCCTTAGCAAGGCAAAAGCCCTCTTGAGGAGGAAAGGGTGACATTTTAAAGGGGCGTCCAGAGGGTGGTAGAGGCGACTCTCCTGTGGTGACATTCTGAACTGACGCTGGACACACGCAGCGGTGCCAGAGTTTCATCAACAATGTTTGTTTCGGTCTCAACACCTCAGAAGAGACAGTTCCCAGATCCTTCACACCCCAGGCCGCAGCTGACTGTTCCACAGGATGCCAACATGCTGCAAACAGATTTTACCTGAAAGAAAAGGAAGAACCAGTCAGTGCCCTCAGCAGAACCCTGCATCGATTCTGATCCTAACAGCCTCCATCCTGCAGGCCACATTCGCCAACCACAGGACCTTTGAACATACTGTCTGGAAAGTAACTCCTCCTTTCCTTTCAGGTCCCAGGATCTCAGGATCTCAGGATCTCAGGATCCCAGGTCCCCAGGCAGACTCCCTAGTACACAGCTTCAAAATTTTGGCCTACTTGTATCCCTGCTTCCCACACCAGGGCAACCACTAAAAATGTGAAAATCATTCTTGGCCATACAAAAGCAAGCCGACAGCCAGATTTGACCCACGGACCAGAATCTGCAGATCCCTGGTTTATGTCATTATCTGATTCACGTCTGGCTCTTGCTTAGTCTGGGAGCTCCTTGAAGGCAAAACCCTTGTCTGTGCTCACTCATCTTTAAATCCCCAGCACCAAGCACATGCTACCGGGCTACGTAGGGGGTACAAGGAACATTTGTGCAGTGAGTGCAAGAAAGTTTGAAAACTAAATCCATTCAAGACATCATCCAAAGAGACTCAGGAAAGGAGAGAAAATCTGCGAGGTCAGAGCCACCACTGCCCTCTCTTCATCTTTGATCACGGGCATCACAAAATCACACGTGCAAAAACAGTGGGGATTTAACAGAGTCATAAAATAATGAACTTCTTTTCAAAATGTTACATGATCCCCAAATACAAATATTATCATTATTGGGCAACTACTTTCTAAAAGACACGAACATTCTACTTTTAGGAAATATACACCACAGTATTTGCTGGAAAGGGACATGATATATGTAGCTTACCCTCAAAGAGTTCAGAAAACAAAAACAAAAACAAAAAAACAACCCGTAGGCACAAACACAGGGCCATCAGGCAAATGAGACAAAATGTTAAACCAGGAAAATCTGGGGGAAGAGTATACTATTTTTGTTTTTGCCACTTTTTTTAAAGTTTGAAATGACATCCAAATACAAATTCCTTTCAAGGAAAAAACCCAAATAGATAGGGGCATCCTCCTACTGGCCGCTAGGGTGTCCTCCTCAAAAGACTAGAGGACGAGAAAGACAACCACCCCCGCTGTGTGTCCTGTGTGGGGTAGCTTTCCCTTGTGTCCCTTCCCCCGGGCTGGGGAGTGGGGGGCTCACCCCTGCCGACTGACATCCACGGAGCCCGGGCACTCCCCCCACTCTACAGATGCAGACTGCTAGACCTCAAGTGTTCAGACCTGGCCTGCCCTCCCCAACCCCCCACCGGTCCAGCTGCATCCACCGCAGGCTCCATGTTGAGGACGGCGACTAGGGGACCTGGGGACAGGAAGCTTTCAAAGCTCTCAAAGACCAAACCAAGAACGGGCATGTTGACGTTGCTGATCTGGTGGCAACACCACTTGGCGATGCTACAGGAACACGTCCCAGGGTCCTCCGCCGGGACCCCAATGGCGCCCATCCTCCTGGGCAGCTGTGCACACCCCTGTGCTTCTACAGAATAAACACAAAGGGTGGCGTGGAACAGGGCGGACTCAGCGGACCCCCATGCATCCCCATGCTCTGCACAATTCCTCGGTTCCTCCAGAGAAGAGCTAAACCTGCAGGGCAGCTGCCAGAACAGGGAAAACAGAGCTTCCGCACAATCTGGGCTCGTGCAGTCACCCCCAGGGGGCACCAGCTCCTTCCGCCTCTCTAGAGGAGGGGAGCCCCATGGCAAGTCTGAGCAGTGGGGCTGGCTTCAGACCCTCTGGTGACACTACGACTCAGGAAGTTTCAGGGGACCACGGACATGAACCCTAGGTCTCCTTGTTTCCTCTTGCTGCCTCCCCAAGCTCATGCAGCTTTGGGGTTCTCCTCAGAAGGGCTCTGGGGGGTGGGCAGAGGCTCACAGCCACAGCCCACTTGGTTCTCCCTCTAATCACTCAAACTCGCACAAGCCATCAACTCCCCCTACAACGCCCTCCCCCTCCCCGCCCCTTTACCGGCTTTGGGGCGCTTCCTTTCAAACCAGTCATGGGCTTCACCTCCTTTGGGAAGAGCTTCCTGCCCAGGAGAGGCACCTCTCCTGGCTGTCCACAGCACCCCACTTTCCTCCCCTGCGGTTCTCAGGCTGCCGGGTAAGTGTCCGTGCTCCTGGGGGTCTCCCCGTCTCCGCACGAGCTCCGGGAGGCGGGCCAGGCTCAGCCTTCCACCCTCGGTGAGAGCTGGCCACAGAGCGGAGCCTGGGCAGCGATTTCTGAAAGGACTCTCGAGCCTCGTTCTCCCAACCCCACCCCACGCCCCCAGAATAGCCAAACTGCTAAGGACACTCCTGTTGTCATGAAGATAAACCTGAAACTGTCTCCATGCTGAGCCTTCCCCGTCTCCCGCGCTGGAAGTTCCCTGAGAGGAGGCGACACATTTAGGCGCCGCGCTCCGTGCTTATTCCTTTCAAATCTCCAAATGTCCTGTCCAGCGACACTGAGTCATAACCATCGCAGGGAAGAAGAGGGTCGTGTCCCACCCTGTCGCGGCCCCATGCTTTGTCTGTCAGCACAAAGCCAGAGAAGCACCTGTCTCCGCGCCTGTCCAGCGCCCTGGCAGCTGACCTCTCCGTGCAGTGGTGAAGGATGCCTGGGGAAAAGGGCGTGCGGGCCCCAGGAATAAAGAACACAGAAGCCGAGGGAGGGAGGAAGCGAGGCCCCGCCTGGGAGTGCGCGTGAGACAGACGGACGTGAGGATGGCCACCGCTGGCACTCCTGCGGCCTTCATCCCAGGGCGCGGAACGCAAAGGACGCACGGGATACCACGGCTAGCTTTTACAAAAGCGCTGCTATGATTATGTGTGCTGGGTTTTGTTTTTTGGGTTTTCTTTCCTTTTTGCCTGATTCTTCTGTAGCTCTATAAACTCTGTGTGTGTGTGTGTGTGTGTGTAGGTGGGAAACTGAGTAAGTCGCATTCACTCAGTGGCAAATTTTCATTCCCACGCAAATTCCCGTCTGTGTAGGTTCTCCCCTCAGGGACATGAAACTCAGAGAGTTTTAAGGTGCACGATACCTTGCCAAGAATGGACCCTGCATGGCCCATGCTTCTCAGGGAAATAAAAAGGTCTCACGACATGCCTATTTCACGTGCCATTTCACACACACAAGCTCAGCACCCTGTAAGGAGGAGGGTGGGCAGAGCTTCATCTCCAGGGCTCCGGGGAGGAACCTGCTGCTGTTTCAGGGGCACATGGGCTACTCGAGCATCTCCAGCGAGAGGGGCCCTGCAGGTCAACAATTCCTTCCGGGCCTCAGAAGCTCATAATACCCATCACCTCCACAGCCGTCCATGGGTTGGTGCTCCTAACAGCTTCATTCCTCACTCTAGAACCTTCGTTCCAGAAGACAAGGAAGCAAGGGACAGGCAGAAGGGCCGTCTGAGCCCAGCCTCTCAGAAGTCGCTGTGCCCAGTGCACTCAGCAGCCGCCACAGGGTGTCCCTGGGGACTCTGGGCCCCGGAGCCACATCTAGGACAAGCGTGTCAATCTGTTTCCTCACCTCCTGCTGCAAACAGCCACCCAATGCCCTTGTTCCAAAGACAAGAGGCCAGGCATCTCTCATGAGAGTCCCACAGGAAGCTCTACCCCGGAGAGGGTGGGAGGCAGGCATTTCTAGAATGAGTGACACAGGCCACACCCTGTCTGAACCTGAGAGTCAGAGGGACAGGGCCGGGACGCACGGTGGGGAGGAGCACCGTGGCTCCCGGGCTCCCAGCAGCCTACCTTCAGGCTGCAGGTGTGACAGCCCCCGGTACTGCCCACGGACGGACACGGGCCTCATGTTGGGGGAAACGCCTAGAGGGGATCACGGAAGTCTCCCGTAATAAAGTGGGTGTGCAAAGAGACCCAAGCACCAGCCACAGCCACACACTGGGCCAGCCGAGCTCAAAGCACAAACACCCGGGACTCAAAAAGCTTTGTGAAATACGGAATTGTTCCGAGACCCCGGGGTTCCCTGTAATCTGCGAAGCCATCATTGCTTTTCTCTAATTAGCCTTTTTAAGGACAGAGCTAGAAATTCATTTCTATAGACTCTGTCGTCCTCCCCCCTCCCCAGCCCCCAGCACACTGGGCCCTAAAGCGCGGAGGTCTTCTCTCACGGATTAGAGCACCTCAGCTGCATCAGAGCCCTAAAAAGGGGACTCTGCACAGACGCCTCCCCCTGCCCACCTTCCCCCCATCTCCTGCCTGGCTGATGCGTCCAGGCTCTAAGTCACAACGTGTTATCAAAGAAATGCCCCCGCGACAGTAGGAACCGAGCGAGTTACCGCCTCGCCTCACTGCCCTGGCGCCCAGAACACAGCTTTCCTCTCTGCGTTCACTCAAAACGCAACCCAAGGTCCCAATTCAGCCGCATCGTTCCCCAGAGGGAACCCCGATATTTAGCTGAGCGACGTCTAAAGAGGAAAGACAAGTGCCCAGGAGCGGATTGTCAGGTGTGGACAAGGAAGTTCCCCAAAACACTAAACCGAACATAAAACGGGTCTTAAGACTCTCGTTCTTTCAAACTTGTTGACCTACAAAGTTCGTACTGCGTCGTTCAGGTGGAAAACTATTCTAAAACAGCATGTGTTACACAGTCCTACTTCTATTGAGAAAAAAAAAGCAAGAAAGAAAAGAATATTCACAGATTTGTACTCATACACACTCTAGTGGTTGCCGTTAAGCAGTGAGATTACAGGCAATTTTATTTTTCCTTTCTCTTAGCTGTACTGTCCACAGCATATATTACACTTGTACTCAAGAGAGCTGTTGTTCCATCTTCCTAAATAGTCCGTCGCCTTTGGGCCTGAGGACTGGAGCAATCTTGTATCTCGTGACCCGACTCCAAATTCATTCACATCCTGATAGCCTTTCAACCCACAAACAACGGAAAAGTCTGCCAGGAGCTCCTTGAAGTTGGACAGGGAGGCCGGGGGCGCCCGGCGGTAAGGAAAGCCTGTGGCGGGCAGCCGAAAGGCTGATACCAGAAAAGTACGCTGAAAATAAGAGCTAAATACTCGATTTTCTAAAATACTCCATGGAAGACACTGGAAACACACCCAAAGGAAGCTTAAGGAAGGGAGGCAGAGCCCCCAGGCCCCTCTGCCTTCTCTGCACGGGGAGCAGCTCTCCTGCCTTCCCTCAGCCCTGGAAAGGGACACGTCGCCAAGTTCGTCTCCCACCGCCCTTCCTGGTTCGCGAACAGTTCTCAGCTGTTGAGCCCATCGCTGTCTGCACTGCTGCTAAAACCTCTGGAGACATCAGCGTGCCTGAGGGGCTTAAGGCAATGCCTGTATGAAAAACTACCATGCGGGGTCCCTGGGTGGCTCAGCCGGTTAAGCATCTGTCTTCCGCTCGGGTCATGATCCTGGGGTCCTGAGATGGAGCCCCGCGTTGGGCTCCCTGCTCGGTGGGGCATCTGCTTCTCCCTCTGCCTCTGCCCCTGCTCATGCTCCCTCTCTCAAATGGATAAATAAAATCTTTACAATAAATAAACAAATAAATAAAAATAAAAACTACCGTGCATTGAGGGGCTCCGTGCTACCGCTGTGCGAGACGGAGGAGGAGCGCCCACTCACCTGGGGAACTCTGACAGGTGGTTCAACGTAATCATTTGCTTCTAGAAACAAAAAAAGAGATCACCGCCTCCCTGCCTTCACCACGGCATTATGGCTCGACCGTGGCCAAGATGTGGCAACCACCAAAGTGTCCGTCGGCAGATGAACAGAGCAAGAAAATGTGGTATACACACACAATGGAATATTATTGGGCATAAAACAGAAGGAAATCCTGACGTTTTCAACAATAGGGATGGACCCTGAGGCCATTACACTAAGTGAAATAAGCCGGACAGTGAGAGACTAAGTACCACATGACCTTACTCATGTGTGGAATCTCAAAAACAAAACAAAACAAAACTCACAGAAAAAGGTCAGATTGGTAGCCACCCAAGGCAGAGAGCTGGGGGTGGGGGACTTGGGTGAAGACGGCCCAAAGGTACAAACTTCCAGTTAAGAAATAAATTTGTACTGGAGACCGAATGATGGTGAGACAGCTTCCGCCGCCTTACACAGTGTAGCTGAAAATGTCTACCAGAGTACCAGCGTCCATACAGCACAAACTGTCTGCCCAGGAAAGGCGCCTGCTCCAGTGTCTGAAGAACTAAGACGAGCTGTGGAGTTTTCTTAATCTGACGGTGGTTTCAATATGTACCTTCTTTCCAACAACACCAGACACTATGGTAACCCAGCAGTCTTCGGACCACAATACCACGCGTATCCGCGTACCCCGAAAGGGCCCCTTCTCCACCTCACGCCAAAGTACAAGTCTAAAGATAGGACATCTGGACAGGCTGACTGTAGTATTTCTCTGGTACAGTCTTTTCCTGTCTCGTGAGGTCTGTGGGTTCAGTCACTAAATACGGATGGGATTTTATTTAGTGTCTCGGAATCAAAACAGTACATTGACCCACGTAAGATTCTCGAGGGCTCCCCATGGTATAACCCTCCCCAGCCTGTAGGACGCAGCAGACACTTTTCATGGTGACTCAAAATGAGGACATAGTTTTCTTCACATTATGTTTTATTTCTGTGCATTTGATGTGAGACATAAAATGGCTAAGCAATAAAACCAGCACAATCACTTTCTCGTGTGTGTGTTATGCCGTCATATGGATGAATATCACCGATTGTTCTGATTCTACTCCAAGGGGGCTACCTACCTAACATGCAAATTATAGCTAATGGTTTGCTCAGCTATCTACAATAAGCAATCTATGTTTTAACACTTACATGTTCTTAATAAGATTGAAGTGTGATTCATTAACAAACTCTAATAGTAATATGTGTATAAACATGATCACGCAGCCATTTTTTCAGACATGATGCTAAAACAGTATTTTTAGGTTAAAAATATACACATATAAATTTACACTTGCAGACGCAAGTGTAAAGTGTATACATATTGGGGGATATATCTAATATATCTGGGAATATAACAAAAATTTACAGAACATCTATGGAGGAAATTTTTGAAAGTACTGAAAGACATGTTTTTAAATAGCTAAATAAATGGAAAGTCGACCCACATTCATAGATTGGAAGGGTTCTCATAAAGAGGTTGATTCCCCTTAAGCTGATACACGGAGTCAAAACCCCAAACTTGGTTTTGTTGATTCTGACAAATGATTTATACAGACAGGCCAAGAATGGCCAGGGTTGTGCTGATAAAGAACTAGTCAGGAGAGGCGGGGGAGACTTGCCTTCTCAAGGATGGAGAAGCTTACGCGTCACCTTGACCGAGTCACAGCGTGCCCAGATATTTGGTCAAACGCTGCCCTGGGTGTGTCTGGGAAGGCGTTTCTGGGGGAGGGTGACAATTTTAGCAGGAGGCCGAGTGAAGCCGATTGCCCTCTCTGATGGGGGTGGGGTAGGAGGGAATTCACTCTCCTCACTGACTTTTCAAGCTGGGACGCTGGTCTTCTCCTACACCTGGACTGGGACGTACACCACTGACTCTCCTGGTTCTTAGACCATCAGACTTAGACCTTGAAAATAAATCTTTCTGTTGGTTCTGTCACTCTGGAGAACTCTGGCAGGGAGGGCTCGGGGTAGGGTCCAGCCCAGACCTGTGGTTCCCTTTTGCTGGTAATAACTGGAACTTTGGGCAAACAGCTTTCTCTTCTCTGGGGCTTTGAGTCCTCATCTCTAAACTACGCTCCCCACAGCCTTACAGTGATCCGAAGGACCCTCCAAAAGGATCCAAAAACCAGACTAAAGCCCTGAAGTCACAAAGGCCTTCTGAGTTTCCAACGGGGCCGCCTTCAGGTCACACCCCGGCCTCTCGAGCTCATCGGCAAATTCCACCCAAGGAGTGACCCCCACCCCACCCCATGCTCTCAGTCAGGAGTGTCGGTGAGGCTGAAAGAGAAATGTCCTTTTGTGTGCACCCTGTGCGGCGTCTGCGGCTGCTCGGACCCGGCCCCCCCGGCCCCCGCCCCGGCAGTGCGGGACAATCCCGCTGTCTTGACATTCAGCCCTTCAGGCAGACCACACTTCTCCTGCGCCCGCATCGGGGGAATGTGGGAGTAACCGCTGCTCCAGAGTCCTCTCTGTGCTGGCTTTCTGGGGGCCGTGCGTTCTCGGAAGGGATCCAAGCAGTTCCCTCCGTAAGCAGAACGTCCCGAAGTCAAGACACGCCACCAAAGAACAAGGACACGTGGACGCCACACCTGGCCTCACGTTGTTTTCCAAGGTGAACCGCCCTGCCACCCCGACCCCCGAGAGCCCCGGAGGGAGCTGTGTCCCCACCCCATACCTGTATTTGATGTCGAATACTGTGGAGTCCTCGTCCTCGTCGTCCTCCTCGTTCAGCGGGGCCATCTCCACGCGCTCGGCGGGAGTAGTGATGATGTCATACTTGCGGGTCTTCTTCAACCTCTTTCCCGACCTGGAAGAAGACAGGCACGTTGCTGAGAACGCTAGGACCCCCACAGGTAAGTCACGCTGCCACCTCCCGCCCGGCTCCCAGAAGCCCCGGCGAACATCCCCACCCCGTCCCTTTCAGCCATGGGGCCTCTACGGACTCCTGACAACGCTAGCCCTCTAGGTCCTCAGCCACAAAAGGGGGAGAATCGTGCCTGCCCTGAGCACTGCAAAGCCCCGTCATCGAGATAAATGAGACCCCAGTGCAGTATTTTTTTTAAAGGGTAAAACGAATGCAAAGAACATCTGCGATAAGCAGAAGATCGAAACGCTCACGGAAGACAGGATCCAGCGCAGCATCTGCACGGGTGTGACACACCTGTCCCCTCGCCCCCTTGCTCCCTCACCCCCAACCTGCCCCCACTGTATCTGCACATCACTGCTCCCAGCACAGGTGGCATCGAGAGCAGCACCCATGGGCCACCAACTTGGATTGGGGTAGGGCTCGGGCACCCTCAACCTGTGTGATCACAGGCAAGCCAGCGATCCCAAAGTCTTCACGTCCTCCTAAATACAACAGTCTAAGGACCGTATTTGTCCCTCCCAGGCAAGAGAGGATTAAATGAGACAGTGTGTATAAGGAACCTACACACGGGAGGCTCTCAGCAGAAATTACTGTTAGTGATAATAATAAAGAGAAGTGCCACAGCCTCTCTCAGACGACAAGGACTTGTAAAAACAAGTCGATACTGTTTCCACCATGAGGATTTATGAGGACAGTGAGTTATAACACTAAGCGTCTACCTCCGGGATGGTAAAGGGTCACTGTGGGCCACAGGGAAAGTGCTAAGACAAGGCCTTCAGTCTCCAGCATTAGTCACACTGCACGAAGGATACAATATTCATCTGGGCCTGGCTGAAAGTTTATGACGCCGCTGGGAATAATACCATTATCGTGACTACCGACGCTCTTTGCATTTATTTCTCCACGATCTTGAACGTTTTCCCAGATGCCTCGTAGTCTATGCTGTCCCTCCTCCTTTTTGAGTAGAGCTGATACTATGAGAAACCAAGCCCCTCAACGCCCCCCACAAAAAAATCATCAATGGGCCCTGAAGGATCTTATGCTCCTGCAGACGGTAAGCTGCTCCCAGGTGGGGACCACGTCCGAGACACACACAGGATCTCTCGGTCCCCAGCGCACAGAAACTCTTCAGTCAGTTTGTACAATGATGAAAGGAGCGGCTCACTTTCAGGTTTCTCGTAATTTCTCTACTATAGCAAATTGTTGTTGTCTTACCTAGTGTGCTCTACCAAAAGCATGAAAAGTGTCATTTACACGAGAAAATACATATATTTATCTGCATGTGTATCTGTATCTTCGGCACAAAGCACCTTCAGTAATCCATAACACCTGTTCCTCAGGGTTCTCTGGTAGAAAAGGACCGTCCCGTGACCTGAGGGCTTGAGGAAGCCCCATGTGGACGCCCAAAAAGACACCCCGAAATGGTTTCAGGCTAAGGAGTTGCAGGGCTGCTGGTAACTGTTTCTCAGGTATCGTGAAGCCTAGAAAATGCAAAATCTGATTTGAAAACCTTGTCGTGCCCTTGGAACTTAAAACCCAGGTTAGTCATTGGCCCTGGAGTACAGCCCTGGAAGAAAGTTCTGGAGGCTCTGAATTTAGCTCTCCTTCATGGGAGTGGATCATTATTACCCATAAAATCACCTTCCTTCTTCCTCATTGTTTAGAGTATTGACAGAGAAAATTAACCTGTTTAATTTAAAATAAGTCCCCTAAACAGTTACCCAAGGGAGAAGCTGGGAGACACCGCCAGCCTCTAGAATGTCGTGCCTACTTGCTTTGATGCTAACCATTCCAACCACATGATCTCAGAAAAGAATTTTATACCCCAAGATTACATCAGAGGTATGACGGTCAATTGTATGTATGTAATAATATGTCAACTTGACTGGGCCATGGGGTGTCTAGACATTTCATCAACGTTATTTCTGGGTCTGTCTGTGAGGGTAATTCTGGATGAGACTAACATTCAAATTGGCAGACTAAGTAAAGCAGACTGCCCTCCTCGGTGTGGTGGGCCTCGTCCAATCAGCTGAAGTCCTGCCCAGAAAATAAAGACGGATCCTCCCACAAGTAAGAGACTTCCTCCTGCCCGACTGCCTTTGAGCTGGGACGTTGTTCTTTGTTTCTTCCCTACCTTCAGACTTAAACCGAAACATTAGCTGTTCTTGGGTCTCAGGCCTGCCAGCCTTGGGATGGGAACTTACGCCATCGTAAGCTCTTGGGCCTCTACTCTGCACATTCACCCGGCAGATCCTGGAACCTGTCAGACTTCATCATCTCATGAGCCAATTACTCAAAAAATATGTTTTAATCTATCGATTGTATTAAAGGGAAATGATTAATTTAATTAATGTAGTAATAACATAATTCATGGGTTATATATCGACATACATTCCGTGTGTGTGTGTGTGTGTGTGTGTGTGTGTGTGTCTCCATCTATCTTTCTATCTTCTTGGTCCTGTTTCACTAGAGAACCCTGACTAGTGGGAAAGGCCATTAGCAAGGTCTCCTACATGCTTTAAATATCAGTTTTGACCTAATGAGCTAAGAAATTACATTTCAAATGACCGACTCTCTGAGACACAAAAACTTCCCAAACAGGAGCCATGTCCCTGTGCACTGTCGGACGTGTTAACAGGGAAACGGGGACCTGAGAGAAGGTAAAGAGACTCAGACTCCTCGGCAGGGCCTCCCCGGACGAGCGCCCTCCCAGGCGGGCAGGAGGGTGAGCGATCACTGCCTGACATGGGACAAGGCGCCGTCCTCAGCAGAGAAGAAGGCGACCCCTCCTTCTGCAGCCGCGTACAGCTCGGCAGTGGGGGAACCTCTGAACAGCCCACGAGCCTTTCCTGCAGACGCGAACGGTCCTGGGGCTGGGGAACAGGGCCGCCCTGCCCCAGAGAACAGAAAATGGACATCTCTCTAGTCTAAATCACTTCGCCCAGTCCTGCTCTCTCCTCTCTGCGTGTGGACACTCTAACCTGTCTTTTTAAATTAATACTAGTTCTTAACAGTTTGAGCTCTTGCTGGTGCCAACGAAGCTATTTACACAGAGGACACGCAGCTTCTCCGTAGTTGAGAAGGCGAATCTACGGTTCTAGGAGCCCAGGTGTAGAGTCAGACCCGAGTTCATAACCCAGACATATGCAGGGCTGCAAGTGGGGTGAAGTGGGGCAGGGGACTGGGCAGGAGAGCAGCTCCCCAAAACTGTGGGCACAGAGCTTCCGTCTAAAGAAGGAGATTCAGGAATGAAAGAAGCCTGGCCCCCAGCATGGCCCCTGACATGGTTTCTCCTTCCTGGAACAAGGTCCCTTTAAAGCAGGTGGCCTCAACGAAGGGACGGCAAATGCGGGTTTTAAGTAAAAGTTTGCATTGTGCTTCACGGGAACAGGCAAGACCAGAGAAGTTCTGAAAGACAAAGGATCCTTCCACGGGAGCCAAAACACACATTTCTAACAGGACAGAGGAGACGTTCAAGATTCTTGTACTCTGAAATGTAATCCTAAAGCCAGAGGATTTGTTTACTCAAAGGCCCTTTCAGCAGCTGGTCAGAAGCGGGTTTCCCAATGAGCTCCGCCCGCCCGTGCAAACACAAGGGACAGGAGCAGAGCTATGGAGCTAAGCAGGCCAGCTTTGCGGGGGGAACGGGGGGAGGGGCGGGAGCCTTCCGCCCTACGCCTCCCCCACCAAAAGGAACACAACCAAACAAACCCTTAAGGGTCGGGGGGTGCAGCGCTCAGATCCACAAACTGAGGTGGCGTCCAGACGTCCAGACATGGGGTTTGGACCTCAGCTCTGCAATTCCTTCATTACGTGCCTCTAGGCATATCCATTTCTACCACTTGCCTGGTGCAGTTGGGGTGCCAGTGACGGATCCCCAGGGTGCCTCCCTGCCCCAACCACCCCATGGGGCCACAGCTTTCCCATTTCCCCAATGAGCCTTCCCAGGATACCCAAGTCAGGTGTCCCCCTTTCTTCTCCTGCAGTCTCCGTTCATGGGCACTGCCCCCACCATGGGGCACCATCTACATGTGACTCTCAAAGCCGTGTGGCCCTCTTACATCATTGCTCCACTGGGGTGACGGTGATGGCAGCCACCACGATGGGAACGCTCAGTGCCAGGCATCACACCCATGGTCTTACTGGAGCCTCCAGCCAGCAAGGCGTCACGGAGTCAAAGAAACGAAAGCCAGAAGCACTGAGTGACCTGACCCGCAAATCTAGGTCCAGCACATTCCAGAACCTCCAACAAGAGAGCAGGAGACTCGGCTGGGACACCCGGTGTCCCCACACCCGCAGAGTGGGCACTCTCAGGCAGCTAGAAGTCCAACTGCGACAGCTCCTGGTGGCCAGCTGTCTCCTGCCACCACCAAAAGCAACCAACGGAAGACTGTGTCAACGAAAAGAAGGCACTCCCTGCTTCTGACAAGAAAGCTTCAACCTCCATACGGATGTCAAGGCTCCCAAATGAATCTACCAGTTTAATTAAATCCAATAAAATACTGGCAGATTTTGTGGGGGGGAAGCTAGACAAGCTGATCCCAAAGCTCAGAGAAGGAAAAATTTTTTAAAGGGTAAAAAGAAGAGCCAGGAAAATTCTGGAAAAGAGGAGTAGGAAGGGAAATGGATCCCAACTGAGTGTTTACCCAAGCCTGGGGGTCGGGAGGGAAATGGGGTTCTGCTGATGGGCTTCGAGTTTCTTTCTGAGGTGATGAAAACCTTCTAAAATTGACTGGGGAGGGGATGCCCGAGTGGCTCAGTCAGTTAAGCAGCTACCTTCAGCTCAGGTCAAGATCCCGGGGTCCTGGGATCGAGTTCCGGGTTGGGTTCCTTGCTCAGTGAGGAACCTGCTTCTCCCTTTGCATGCTGCTCCCCCTGCTTGTGTGCTCTCTCCCTCTGTCAAATAAGTAAAAATCTTTTTTAAAAAAATTTCTAAATAATAAAATAAAATAAAATGGAATGAAGTGATTGTGCACAACTCCACAAACACTAAAAACCATGAATCAGACACTTTAAATGGGTGAATTGTATGACATGGGAATTCTATCTTACAAAGTTGATATTAAAAAGAGGGAAAGCTGGGGTGCCTGGATGGCTCGGTGGGTTAGGGCCTCTGCCTTCGGCTCACGTCATGATCCCAGGGTCCTGGGATCGAGCCCCACATCAGGCTCTCTGCTTAGCGGGGAGCCTGCTTCCTCCTCCTCTCTCTGCCTGCCTCTCCACCTGCTTGTGATCTCTGTCAGATAGGTAAATAAAATCTTTAAAAAAAATAAAATAGGGCGCCTGGGTGGCTCAGTGGTTAAGCCGCTGCCTTCAGCTCGGGTCATGATCTCAGGGTCCTGGGATCGAGTCCCGCATAGGGCTCTCTGCTCGGCAGGGAGCCTGCTTCCTCCTCTCTCTCTCTCTCTCTCTCTGCCTGCCTCTCTGCCTACTTGTGATTTCTCTCTGTCAAATAAATAAATAAAATCTTAAAAAAAAATAAAAATAAAAATAAAAAAATAAAATAAAATAAAAATAGGGAAAGCTATGTATATATTTAAATGTGTATGTGCATACGTTATGTTCATTTCTGCACTGTTAAAATCTCTGCACAGAGTCACAGGAAGCCGACAGCACCCAGAAAAGGAGGCGCAGTGGCCAGGGGGACAAGAGGCAATATTATTCTCAGCATACCCTTTGGTTCCTCAGGAATTCCGAACCATGTGAATATACAACCTATTTTTAAAACGAACAAACAAGGAAGTAAGATTCGAAGTCAGTAATTAAGATAACATTTTTAAATGCAGCAGGCGCGTGTCAGGCCGGCTCTTTCCTGGAGCTGGCCCAGGGGCCCCTCTGCCCGGCCCGGAGCCAGCCCTGTCGCCCCCGCAGGCATCCGGTGTCTTTGGGAAGCAGCCGGACTTTCTCCCCAGCTGAGCTGATTTCATTTTTAATCCCTTTAAAGTAGTTCCTTAGGGGGCGCCTGGGTGGCTCATCGGTGAAGCATCTGCCTTCGGCTCAGGTCATGATCCTGGGGTCCTGGAATCGAGCCGTGCATCCGGCTCCCTGCTCTGTGGGGAGTCTGCGTCTCCCACTCCCTCTGCTTATGCGCTCCTGCTCTCTGTCTCTGTCAAATAGTCTTTAAAAAATAAATAAAAATTAAAAATATGTGTCTATTTGTAAAAAAGTAAAATAATAAAAAAATAAAGTAGTTCCATAGCTCAAGGACCCGCATGCTGCCAAAACCACACTACTTGGCTTTTTTGGGGTTTTTGTTGTTGTTGTTGTTGTTGTTTTCATTTTAATTATTTATCATCACCTTTGACATTTAGAAAAATTCATAAAGCAAATGACCAAATCAAGCAGCTGCCAGCAGGTGGCTGAGACGCCTGGCAGCCTCAATGCCTGGTGGGGCTTCTGCTCTGGGGTCAGAGGCCCTTCTCACTCTGACCTTGAACCTGCTGCACCTGCGTTCTCAGAGCATAAAACGTAAGTGAGCCTTCCCTAGAAAACTAAGTAAACTTGGAGAAAGAAGGAAGTCAATCCCAAAACCCACCTCCCCGTGTTTCTGCAGGGGAGCAGGAACGGGAGAGGCAGGGACGACGGGGCGGACTCTGGAGAATGGGCAACGACTTGGACTTAAGCCCGAGCTCGAGCAGCGAGGCCACCACTGCCTCCCACCAGGACAGCCTTCCTTCCTGCCCTGCCTCGGGTCCTGCTGCAGGCTCCACCCAACACCTTCCTTTCACAGCAGTTCAAACAAGCCCCCGAAAGAGGGAAACAACCTTATGAATCTGACCTCGCGCTGCTCCCAACGGGCTCCTGGAGACACAGCTTTTCCTCCCGTGCAGCATGAGCTTCAAGGTCTCCAGGGACCCCACTCCAACGCAGCTCCCGTCCAGCCCTCCTGAGCACAGCGAGAGCCTTCCAGAAGCACCGGAAGCCCCTCCACACCTCACCCCTGTCCTCGTGCCACACCCTCCCCACCATGTGGGGCTCCTCCGTCATCCCAGCACCCAGCTCCCAGTCAAGCACCGTGACTCAAGGCACCAGGTATTAAACTCCAATGCCCCTGAGCCCCCGGCCCAGGCAGTGGAAACCAGAGAAGCAGGTCTGGGATGACAGAAACATAAGAACAAACAGGATGGCAGATGGTGACCAATGCTCTGTCTCCCAGCCAGAGACACGAGGACCAGTGCTCGCCGCCCCGCCCGAGGCAGATGCCAGCCCGTGGGTCTCCAGATAGCCCCATCCGTCCAGAAAAGCAGACCTACATTTTCGATGCGGAGACTTCGATTTTTAAGTGTTCTCGACCCTCTCCGTTGTTAAAAACACTGAGCACATCCGAGCAACACAAAACAAAACACGCATCCAGGGACGACCACGTCTCCTGGCCGTGGCTATGAATGTGATGCTTAGCCTGAGGGACAGCAAACGACCCAACCAAAATGCAGGAGCCCAGACGGACGGAGTGATGGACATGTTCAACCAGTACACTTCCTCACACCTGCTCGCCAGCAGCTCATCTGATGGAGGGTACTGGTCACTACTGGACAACCTGGCTGCGTCCCCCCCTTCTTGGGCACTCTCCCCGTGGGGTTAAGAGAGTGCCATCATCTCTGACCGAGCCCAATGCCCACATCCAGCACACAACGGGCACACCGTACCCTGGGGGCGCTCACTTCATCTGAATACGCATAACCCCCGGGAGCTCAGTTACAAGCCTTAGGGCTCCCGTGCATGCTGCAGCTTCTGGCCTGCACCTTCTCCCCACACTTGTTTCTCTCCCCCTCTGTCAATCCCTGAGGGTCAGATCTGACTTTCACTCTTCCGAGACAACATAAGCACACCCCGGCTTTAACCTGTCGGAGGAGTGGCGCACAGTATGGCAATGGCAAATACACCAAGACCCGTTCCTCCAGCTCCAGAGCTGTGTTTGCCAAGGGCTGGGTCCTCCTCATTTTCCTATGACGCGCCGGGTGAGGCAAGCGGGGCATAAGGCAAGGGAGGCGGCCTCCAGGGGCTGCTCTGTTGGTTCAAGGGCAGGGGCAAGATGACCAAGAGGGACACTTCTGATGGACCCATCGGACCCTACTATAGCTTAGAACCTCTGAGGTCACCGTGCCTTGGGACACATGTCATGAATAGCCTTTTCGGCATCCACCTGTCCCTGCCACATGATAGAGGAGGCCTGGGAATGTCACTGCTCACTGCCAACATCCCCAACTCAGGGACAGTCACTTCCCTCAGAGGCTCCCAACCTCTCCACCCCAAGCCCAGATGTCCAGATGTGTGGCTGGAGTTTCTGTGAGCAAGTTTCACTGGACACCACCTTCTTCCTCCCATTCTCCCCTGGCTGACTGCTCCCGTCTCTCTGCCGCCCTTCTCCAGGCCCTTCAGTGCCCCCAGCTCTCTCCTCCTCTTCATCCACTCAGGCCTCCAGTCCTTCCAGCACCTTCCACAGGTCTCCACAACCATCCTGAGTCCCCACGATAGCCCCATCATGACTCACCCACTCACTCAGCAAACACATATCAAGCCCCTAGCAGGGCCGGCGGTCCTAAGCAGCACTGTGATTCCCTCCTCCACTCCTCTGACCCATCACAACCCCCCGTGTCCTCCAGCTAGACCCGTGTCTTCCGAAATCCACCTGCGACAACGGAAGGAAGGGGAATGCTGGCTCCGAAGTCAGACTCCGGCCTTTCCCCGGCTGCACGTGCCTTGATTTACTCATCTGTAAAGTGGGGACTCCGGCAGCACACCGATCATAGGAATGAGGAAACACACAGAAATCGTTTAGTACAGCGCATGGCGCACAATAAAGGCTTAATTACTATCAGTGGCTGCTGTTATCATCATCACGATTTCCAAGCGATCCCTTGCTCCAACCCTCCCCACGGCAAACCCTGCTCGGCCATTTGGTCCTCCCCATTTTCCTTGCCAGACTGTTCTGTCCCCCACCAAAGCCCCCGGGCCATCCTTTTGCAATTTACGCTTTTGTGTGCAAGTGTTCCTTTTGATCCATCATTCCCCAGCTGAGTCTTTCTTCTCTACCCAGTAGAGTCATCCAAGGGCACTATCCCGTCTCCCAGATTGAACAGGCTCTGGTGTGTGTTCCCCACAGCACAGTTCCCCCTAGGCTCACAGTGGGTCTCAGAATATACACTGGGAAGAAAGCTTGATCCTGTCAACCATGTTTTCTCATGGGTCCTTGACCTCTGCTGGGGAGACCCAGCGGGAACAGACCAAAACCCAGCCCACTTGGAGGCCCAGAAAGGACCGAGCTGAGCATCAGAACACCTGTGCTTGGGGCGCCTGGGTGGCTCAGTCATGATTCCAGGGTCCTGGGATTGAGCCTCACGTGGGTCTGTCTCCCTAATGGCAGGGGGCCTGCTTCTCCCTCTCCCACTCCCCCTGCTTATGCTTCCTCTCTTGCTGTCTCTCTGTCAAATAATAAATAAATAAAAATCTTTTTTTTTTTTTTTAAAGACAACTGTGCTTAAGTTCTGCTTTTCCTACAAACTCACTGGATGACCTCAATAAACCCTCCCTTGTCCTGGGCCTCAGTTTCTTCATCTGTACAATGGCGTAGAGGGAGGGAGGTCCGGGGAGCTCTCCGTGCCATGGCCTCTCCTCTGCTCCAAACTTGCCAGAGAGCATGGATTTCCTCCCCTCCTGCACCCTCTGGGAAAATAAATACCAAATCTGGGTTCCTGGCAGATCACCCTTAGATTAAGCACACATTTTTTTTAAGTGAAACCATGACAACATGCGTCTAAATTCACAGTCCCAGAAATTCCCTCTGCAAAGAGTTAGAACCAAAGCATCAGCCATAAGACTAAAATACCAGCACAACCCCTGAAGCCTTCTCTGCTTAAGTCTGGGAGCATGCTGTGTAGACACTAACACTGGGGACCCCCACCCCTGTGTGCCAAGAAGGATCTGCGTTTGTAAAGCCCCCAAAACCGAGGCATTCACAGGCATGAGAGTTTACAGGTAAAGCCATCTAAGGCAGAGGGCTCAGGGTTCAATTAAAGAAGCATTTTTCTCCCTTCCCAATCTGATAGAAGAAATCAGTGGCCGGTGTGCTGGGTCCTCCCGGGCACATTAATAAGTGCAGCCATGAGGCACCTCCTCCACTCGGTGTCCTGTGTGTCCAGGGAGGCTCACATAGGTTAAAAAGTCACCAATTACCTTTGAGAGCAGCCCAGAAGCAGATGCACCTGCCTGATTATTTTGGCCATATGGCTATATGCTCATTTACAGGCAAAAGCAAGGCCAAAACGTTGGGTATAAATTACATCTGTTTTCAGAACCATATTTTGAAATACAGTAAGATGCTTAGCTGTTTAAAGGGGAACCAGGGGCTCAGTTGACTCCATGTCATCCTAAACACCCCCACAGGTGGTGTATACAGCAATTAGTGCTGGACACTGAAGGCCCAGAAAGGCTCAGTAAACTGCTCACTTAGGATGACCAACAGCCTTGCAGCCCAGGCTCCCAGGAGGCACCAGCACTCCTGACGTCTCGGGCTCACTGTTCTCTGTTAAGGGGCTGTCCCTGTACTGTAGGGTGGGCCACAGCATCCTTGGGCTCTAAATTCTGGATGCCAACAGCATCCCTCTCCTCAAGGCATGACAATCAAAAATATCTCCGGGGGTGCCTGGGTGGCATCTGCCTTCCACTCAGGTCATGATCCCAGGGTCCTGGGATCGAACCCCACATGGGGCTCCCTGCTCAGCGGGGAGCCTGCTTCTCCCTCTCCCTCTGCCCCTCCCCATCCCCACTTGTTCTCGCTCTCCCTCTCTAATAAGAATAAAATCTTTTTTTAAAAAATTAAATATCCAGGCACTTGCCAAATGACCCCAAGGGAGCAAAACTCCTCCCTGGAGGAGAACAACTTGAGGGAACTTATGTTTCCCATGTGCTGTGACTGTTTTTTTAACTTTATGGAAAACAGAATGAAACATAAACTCTACCCTCGTTAAAAAAAAAAAAAATCTGCGTTTTTACTGTCTTAGATTTATTTAACACTCTTTCTTCAATGTCATATATAAAATTAAAGGCTGGCGGGGGGTTGACCGTATCAAAGTGGCCAAAAGGTACAAACCTGCCCTTGTAAGACAAAGACATATGGGGAGTGTGTCATAAACATGAGGACCACAGCGAACACTGCTGGACGGTGTACCCAGGAGCTGCTTAAACCAGTAGATCCCAAAAGTTCTCATCATAAAGAAAAAAAAATTTTTTTTCCCTTTTTCTGTTGGGTATGTCTGTGAGGTGACAAGTTCGCTAAACTTATGGTGCTCATCATTTCACAACAAAGGTAAGTCGAACCATGAAGCTGTCTGCCCTCCACATGCACTGTGCTCTATGCCTGCTTTAACTCAATGAAACCGAAAAAGAAAAAAAAAAAAAGAAAGAAAAAAAACAAAACAGAAAATCCACTAAAAAATTAAAAATTAGGATAAATATGTTTCACTTCCATACCTTTTCCCCCAATTCAAAACCTTGGTCAGACCATGAAAAAATGACCTGACACTAACAAGCTCCCCAGTCTCTCTCAAACTCATAAAAAGGGACTTCCCTTGCTAACCTCGCTCTGCTTAAGGCTCTGGTTTATTACAATAATATTCTCCTACTAACGAGCAATAACTAAAAACCACATCAGAACGGTAAGTCTCCCCAAATCCCGAAAGTATCAAGCTTCTATGTTTTCTCTTAAGTAACATTTGTTCTTATTATAAATGTAAACACACAGACGATGGGAAATTTGGGGAATCCAGGATAAGCAGGAAAGTATGTGTTCCTCTGCCAAGAGCTGGCTTAGGAAGGTAACTGAGCTGCTGGGGTCCCAACGTCCTCAAGTCACCGGGGTGTGCACCTCTGCCGTGGATGCAAGTGTGACGGCTGCGCAGTGTCAGACCACCTAGAGCTCATCTTCCTCCCCATGCCCCAGGAAGCACCAACCCTCCTTCCACATAAGAGGACTGTACAAGCTTTTGAAATAAGAAGTGGCTGAGAAAGCAGCCAGCAGAGACCTGAGAAATGTGGACTCCGCAGTGGAGAATCCAAGGCGGAAGGAGTGTCATGGTGGAGGGGATGGGTTCCCTGCCTGGTCTCCACCCTGTTCAGAGGACCCTGGAGAGTGAGGTCACTCTCCCAGAGCCCGAAGAGCAAGGTGAAACCTCAGAGTCTCTGATGCCACACAACCCACCAGATAGTTCTGAACAGCAAAAAATTGGAGGAGTCGCAGTTTTCTGCTTCCTAGACACAGCGTCGATTCCCTTCCAGCTTTCAGAAACATACCAGGTAACAGACCCGGGGGAACAGCCCCACTGTTAGCTGTGCGGGAACGCGCCCAGAATCGCATGAGCGCCCGCGCACATGCACACGCACGAACACGTGCACGCGCGCATATGCGCATGAGCACCTGGACGGTGCCGGCGCGCAAGCCGCCTTTCCCTCCTCCCAGATTTGTCTCCAGTCCCAAAACAGTGTTCCTTAATGATTCAGATACACGAAAAAGGTATCAGTGATTCTGCAGATGGAGGGATCTACTTGATTAGTAAGTATTGGGTGGGGGGGATGCTCCATCTCAGCAGAAACTGGGAAAATGCCCAAAAAAAAAAAAAAAAAGAAAAAAACAATGAGTGACCAAATTACACCGATCTGCCCGAAACAGTGAGAAAGTCAGGTGGTACTAAGGATCCCCCATCTGTGAGGGAGGGATCCTCAGGCACTACAAGCGGGAGGATGAACTGGTACAAACTCAAGTATGAGTCGCTCTGGGATCCAAAATTCCCATTTGTAGATGTATGCCCCAGACTCTCAGGTCCTTAGGAAGACAGAGCCAAAGACACAGCCAGGGGCTGACTGTACAGACAGGGAGAGCAGTCGAGTCCACTGTCAAGAAATTCAGATCATGTAAAAACATCATCTGAAAAATAACCACCCTCACCCATGCACACAGCATACAGGCATGGATTTCTTTGCATATTCGTTATATGTATAATTTGTTATTTAAATGAAATCATACCAAGCATGCTGCTGTGTAACCCATTCCACTCAATAATATACAGTATTAGATCAATATCGTCATTGATCTAATTTTTTTTTTAAGCCGACTCCACGCTGAGCATGGAGCCCAGTGCAGGGCTTGAATTCCCAACCTGAGATCAAGACCTGAGCT
Source organism: Mustela erminea (assembly GCF_009829155.1). Taxonomy (NCBI): domain Eukaryota; kingdom Metazoa; phylum Chordata; class Mammalia; order Carnivora; family Mustelidae; genus Mustela; species Mustela erminea. The sequence continues at coordinate 11,073,446 of NC_045618.1, forward strand.
GAGATCAAGAGGCAGACATCCAACGGACTGAGCCACCCAGGCGCCCCCAGGGTCATCATTTTAACAGTTAAACAGTATTCCATACTTCCCATAAAGTATTAACCAAGACCCAATTGTTAGATACTTAGGTTATTTAAATATTTTCACTACCAAACAGAACTGCTCTGAACTTTGCTGCCCACACCCCTTTGCTTCCTCTTCTAATTAATAAAACTGGAAGAAGGAAGATATATCCCAGTGAAAAATGTGTGTACCTTGGGGATGGAATTGCTTCATTAAAGGTACGCATATTTTTCACAACTGCATGTATTCATTGTTTTTAGCTTTCAATTAGCAATGATCACCCTTGGATAACCCTCATTGGCTACGATGCTGCCACTGCACAAAGTTTCCATGTTTTTAGTGTTTTTGTGTGTGTGTGTGTGTTTTTAGTTTTAACAGTTTCCTTGGATCCATACTTTTTTCTGTTGTCTGGCGAGGTGGCTCTAGGGAAAATAGACAATTGGGCTAGGGTTGCTGCTTTATAAGCAGTAACCTAAGTTCTTTCTCCCTGGTCTTTGTTGCTAAGGGTCACCACGGAGGGTCACCATCCAAATGAATTCCTACTTCGCAGGCTTCCGGCAACAGCCGTGTATCGAGTCACAGAGGGCTTTTTGAGGAATATCAGTAGCATAAAATACTTAGGCATTCCATACTCCTTTGTTAAAAAATATCTTCATTAGATGCCAGCATGGGCTTGGAGGCTAACCGGTGCTAGAGAGACACACATGACCAAGGTCCAGCTCTGCTCTTGGGAGCCCCCTGGGCTGAAAAGCAGAGGGACACGTTCAGTGACTGTCTCCTGTCTCGAGCCCATGCAGGAACTTGAAAGTCCCAGTGTGCTCTGGGAGCCCTGGAGGGCCCCGGCTGGGGAGGCTTCTCAGAGGGAGCAGAGGAGAGCAGAGAGCAAGGAGGCAGCCGTGGGGTCATGATGGCAGAGGGGACTCCAGGCAGAGGGTCAGACTGGGGCAGAGCATGCAGGTCCCAGGCCCCCAGGACCTGGAGAACCCCCGGAACCCCAGCGAGGAGGGAGCAATAGGCAGAAGCTGACACACGGGTTCAAGAGGGGGGCTGGGCCCCTTTAGGAAGAGCCAGCATCATCCGCACACTGATGAGCTTGTGCATGGGGACACAGGTGGGCAGAGGAAGGACAAGACCAGAGACAGAGGATGGACAGGGGCAGGGACGAGACTGGCAGCAGGAACAGCAGTGGACATGAAGGACATTGCTAAGACTTAGTAGGGAGTCAGCCGAACAGAAGCTCCGGCAGGTGAGGGGGCCTTCCATGGGGGAGGGACGTGGGCACAGGGTGGAATGGCCAGGACTCAGTGACTACACAGAAGCAGGACACCCAGCCAGAGCAGCAGGTGGTTGGGAGGCCTGATGGGCTGAGCCTTCTGAGGACTGTGGAGGGGGGAAAGGCCACGGTACAGACCACCAGCAAGATGGGCCACCCGCCCGCCTCAGCCACGGATTTACAGCATGTTGGAGAATCTGGTGGGTAACTCACTCTGCTCCCTGGAATGTAACTTTCTCCTCTGCAAAGGAGCCCATGGGGACTGCGTACCATCAAGCCCTTCCCAGCTGTCAAATGCTTTAAGTTCCCGTCTGCCTCAGAGACCAGGGTGGCCACGGCCCACCTGCAAACTCACCCCAGCGAGGACACCGGCCCTGGAAGAAGCAGCAGATCACACACATGACCAGCTTCTATGAAACCAGAACCTTCTTCCGACACTGCGCAAACCGTCCAACGAGGCCTGAGTATCCGCTCTCCTCCCGCCCCAACACGCAGCTCACATCTGGCCCCATGCTGCTTGCTTTTCTTCCCCACCCCTGGGTAATAAGGAGCAGACCAGCAAAATAGTTCAAATGCCTTCTTAAAAAGTACACTGCCTTGTAGGCTTGGGGGCCTATTTTGAGCAAAATGTTTCAAACCTCCATGCTCAGAGCTGCTCTAGGCATCAAGGCTCACTCCAGCTGAACATCGGGAAGTCAGTAAAGGACGAAGGTGCCTCCATTGAATGCCAGGCCGGCGGGGGACATTGAGACCCTAGGAGGGACTGAACATCCCTGCTGCCAGGCCTGTGCACTGAGTATAGGAGCTTGGCACTAAACCCAGCCACCCAACATGGCGTGAGAAGGGTTGTACAGAAGATGGGCAAGGCTAGGGCTGTGGTGGGCCAGAAAAGGAAGTGAGGGCCTCACTCGGATGTCCAGAAAACCACACAGAGGAGGAAGCCTGGGAGCTGGGCCTTGGGGCCGTCACAGCAGGTATGCAGCAGAAACTGGCCCAGGGCTGGGAAAGCACAGACCAACACCATGGAGCATAAGGAAACAAGCAAGTGACAGAGAGGAGGCTCAGAATGGCTGGCTGATGGCCACCAAATGGGCTGGGACCAGTTTGTAAGAGCCTTGAATGCCACACCCAGGTAAGAGCTACACAGGGAACCACTGAACTTTGGAAGCAGAGGAGTGAGGGCAGTGGAAAGGATGGGGGGGGCAGGAAGTCAATGCCCCAGTACATCAAGGGCATCAGCATGGTGAAGAACAATGTGGGCTGTGCCAGGGCAGAGGATGGGGGAGGTGGATGTTAAAACATGCCCCCCTCTACTCCATTTTCTCAGGATCTCTGGCATTTAATCCTACAGAGCCACAAGGAAACACCTTGACTCAGAGTCACACGGCAACAGCAAACCTCAACAGATAACTCCCGACCCTGCATTTCCAGGTCCAGTTTCCGCTCCTGTGCTGAAAATGCACCCCCAGGGAGAGCCAGACCCTGGCCCCAAACCTCCAACAGCTGATCAAACAGTAAAGCACACTGTGTACACTTGGAACGGGCCGGTGGGCAGTGAATAACGGACACACACACCCAGATTTCCCAGCGGCCTGCCTGAGCAACAGGACACATTTATTTGGTTCATTTCCTGCAAAAACAGGATTTTCCAGGCATTTGAGGGAAATGACCTCCTTGCATTCCAGGTAGCTTTTTCCATCTCTACTCCAGGGACCCACAACCCCCTTCCTCATTTCCCAGACACTTTCTACCTGAACTTGAGCAGCCGATAAAAGCCTCTTCAGGACCCCTCATGGCCCTGTGAGTCCTCACTGGGATAAGCTCTGTCAACAGGAGCATAAGAGAGACATTTACATGCCCCAACAGAAAGTCCCTGAGACCACCAAGGTCGCCATGCACCCTAGAGTCCAGCTCCAATCCCCGGTGAAAAGCACACCTCCAGCACATGTCCTGGGCACATCCCTGAGCCCTAGACACTGCTTTTTTGGGTAGCACAATGAAGGAAAAGGGAAAAGGCAGGTGGGGCATTACGGAGCCGGGGAAGCAAAGGAGGGAAGGATAACGGTGGGTAAGGTTAAAGGCAGACGGGACCTGGGTTCAAATTCTACCGCCACCACTGAGTCTACTTGAACAAACCACACTGCCTCTCTGGAGACTTTTCCCCCATCTGTGGAATGGGTACAAAAATTAATTCCGTGTAAAAAACAAATGCGAAATTATCAGAATCCTTAGTGCTCCTTTTAGCGTTAAACATTCGCCAAGAGTTCAAAGGCAGCCAGTATCCGTGACAGCCGCCGCTGAAGGAGGCGAGCATTTCTGAACCGTGTCCGGGGAGAAACCGGACAGAGCGCGCTCCTGCAGGGCAGGGCCCGCAGCGTCTGTGCGCACAGGTGTGGCGGGCGCGCGGCGACAGCAGGCTGGCGGGGCAAGGACGGGGGCGGCCGGACCCACCTGAAGACGCGCAGCAGCAGGCAGGCGATGAGCAGCGCGGTGAAGGCGCAAGCCACTATCACGGCCGCCTTCAGGGTGGGCAGGTCGCGGAGCAGGCTGGAGATGCGGGTCACCAGGGCGTCGCCGCTGCTGTTGGAGCCGCCGCCGCCACCGCCCGCCGGCGCCCCGGACCCCGTCCGGGTGGCGTTCCCGGGCCCCGGGCCGGGCGACGGCCGCGGTCGGCGCTCGGGCTCGGGCGGTGGCGCCGGGGCGGACTCGGCTGTGCGGGCGCGGGCGGCGGGCGCGGCCAGGAGCGCGAGCAGCAGCAGCAGCGGCAGGAGCGGCGCGGGCGGCGGCGCGGCGCGCATCGTGCGGTCGGGCGGCCGGGGCCCCGCGGGGCGCGCGCGGCTGAGCCCGGGTCCCGCACCGGCGCCGAGGCCTGCACCCGGGGCTTCCGCAGCGGAGGCGGCTGCGCGGTGCTCGGCAGGAAGCTGCGGCGCCCGGAAGAGCCGCAGCCGCCGCCGCTGCCACCAACACGTTGCACGGAGTCATTCGACGGGCCGCGGCCCCACGTGGGCGGGGCAGGCCACCCGGCCCGGGTGCGGGCAGTGCCCCGCTCCCCGGCTGCCCCAACCCCCCTCCCCCCACCGGGGCCTGGAATCCCTGCGTGGAAGCAGTCACGGTCAGGCTCACTATTGTGCAAGCTCTGTGCTTTGGGGTTGACGTTTTCTTTATTTCGTTTAATCCTAAAACCCCTTTAGGAGACAGGTACGTCTTCATTCTCTCTGAAACATTCTTTTTAGGACCCAGAGAGCCAGCCCACAGCAACCCAGATTATGACAGACTAAGAACCAAAGTCTATAGGACCTGGAGGTCATCCCCCACTTTACAGATGAGGAAACAAGCCTCCAGAGTAAAGAGTCTGCCTCGTGCCTATGCATTGCATTCTATTTTAGCATCTCCCCAATTCCCCTCTTTCTCTCAAAGGAGCTCTTTATCTCATGAGGTCAATTTCCAGACATTTTGCACCTCTGCTTATGAACTGGATTGGGAAGTGCGTTTCTGCATTCATATCTTTGCCATAGAACGAGTCAATGGAGGGATTAATAAACTCCCTCCCAGGCTGAACTTGCAGACTCCAGAAGTAATTGACTTGCTGCCTCTGGTTTGTAAGCTAAATGATGCTTAAGTGGAGAAACACAATTGTGGAGAGTTCCAGTGGGAGGCCCAAAGGTGGGAACTGATGGAGAGCACAGAGGGCTTTCCTGGAGCATTAGGAACTACCCTGAGGACCCTCCTCCTTTCACTTTGAAGAATATCCTGGCAGGAAACTCTCCAGTGGTGGTTGAATAGGTTGAACACATGACAAGAACTCACTGACCTTAAACAGCTCTCTCCTGATGGTGCTAGAGAAAGAGACAGATAAAGACTAACCGTGTAACCGTTCGCTGTTGCTGCCTAATAAATTACCTCAAAACCGCACACATATATTATCTCCCAGTTTGTGTGGGTCAGGAATCAGGCATAGCTTAGCTGAGTCTGCTGTTTTAGGATCTCTCACACGTGTATACTCAGGTGTTAGCAGGTGCTGGAGGCTTGTCTGAAGGTTCAACTGGGGAAGGACCTGCTTCCAAGTTCAGTCATGGTTGTTGGCCAGATTCAACTCTTCACAGGCTGTTGGACTGACAGCCTCAGTTCCACACTGACTGATGGCCAGAGGCTGCCCTCAGTTCCCTACCACAGAGACCCTTCCAATATGGCAGCTTTCTTCGTTAAAATGTACAAGCATGGAAACATACAGAGAGTCCACTAGCGGGACAGAAGTCACTATCTTAAGAAACTTATCATAGAAGTGACATCCCAACACCTCTGCTATATTCTATTGGTTAGAGGCAAGTTACAGATCTTGTCCACACTCAGGGGAGGGGGATGGGTGGAGGATTACATACACAAGGGTATGAATATGAGGAAGCAGAGACTATTCAGGCCATCCAAGAAGATGCCTGCCACTGTATGTGATTCATTTTGATTCAGTGGGATGAACAATAATCAGGTTATCACCCAGGGAATGGTATTTTAAAATGTGTGTTGAGTATTCCGGCATGCCCCAGTGGTGATAAATTTGGACAGAGTCTCTTCTGACTCTAAAATGTCACTTTATGGTATGTCAGAAATGTTGCTTTGGTAGAAAGCCAGTATTATCATATCACCACGATAGAACTTATAAAAGAAGTTCCCTAAAGAACTACCTCGTACACCCATGACTTTGCAACACTGCCTTCCAAGGCATAAACCTCAGACGTCACAGGCTCATATTTGCATCCTTATCAGAAATTCCTGTGTGGTAGAGCAAAGAGGTTCTGGGCTTTGGAGTCTCTCAGCCGGGATGAGAGGTTTGACCACTGAGTGGCCTTGGGCAAGGTACTTAACCATTAAATCCTAGTTCTTCTTAATGTCTAAAATAAGAACAATAATACTTAGCTTAATAAGGTCATTTGAAACACTTATATGAAAGGAGAGAGTATTAATACCCTTATCCTTCTTCTGCCACAATTCCTGGGCCTACGTAGACTTGATAATTCAACACTGACTCAACACCAAGAATGCAAAAAAGCACAAACGTTAGGTTTTTTTAGTAGAGTGAAACTTTAGAATCTTTCATTCTTCCTGATTATTTGCTGTGCAATCATAATGAAGGACTTATTTATAAATTGCCCTAAATTAGAGTTCCTTACACATTTAGATTGAACTATCCATAAACAGTGACGCTTTTAACATGGAATACTTGTGACATCAACAGAAACCAAGTCTGGCTGATTTCAGAGAAAGGGAGTCTATTGGAAGCATGCCGGGTTGCTTCTTGAATCAACTGTAAGCTACAGAAGTTCTAGAAGTGTGGTCTATGGACTTCTGGTGTCTCTGAGACCCTTCCAAGGAATTTTTGAAATGAAAACTAATGCCATTATAATACTGAAATGTTATTTGACTTTTTCACTGAGTGAACATTTGCACTAATAGTGCAAAGCAATGATGATGGAAACTGAGGACATCTTTTTTCTCCAAAGAGGACATCCAGATGGCCAACAGACACATGAAAAGATGCTCATCATCACTTATCAGGGAAATGCAGATCAAAACTACAAAAAAGATCACCTCACACCTGTCAGAATGCCTAAAATCAACAACACGAGAAATGACAGGTGTCGGTGAGGATGTGGAGAAAAAGGAACCCTCGGGCACCGTTGGTGGGAATCAAACAGGTGCAGCCCGTGGAAAACAGTGTGGAAGTCCCTTAGAAAGTTAACAATAGAACCATCTTATATTCCAACAGTCATTCTGTTGCATATTTACCCAAAGAATACAGAAACACTAATTCAAAGGGATACATGCACCCCAATACTTACAGCAGCATTATCTATAATAGCCAAGACACGGAAGCAATCCAAGTGTCCATCAACTGATGAATGGATAAAAATAATATGGTATTTATAGGTAGATAGATAATGGAATATTATTTGGCCATAAAGAAGAGTGAAATCTTGCCATTTTCAGGGACATGGGTGGAGCTAGGGTGTATTGTGCTAACCAAAATAAGCCAGGCAAGAAATACAAATACTATGTGACTTCACTCATGTGAAATTGAAGAAACAAAACAAAGGGAAGAGAAAGAGAGAGAAACAAGTCAAGAGACCCTTAACTCTAGAGAACAAACTGATGGTGACCAGAGGGAGAGGGGTGGGGAGGGGTAGAACGGATGATGGGGATGAAGGAGGGCACTTGTGGTGATGAGCAAAGGTGATGCAGGGAAGTGCTGACACACTGTATTGTACACCTGAACTTCCTATACCACTGTGTCATCTAACTGAAATCAAAATAAATGCTTCAGAGAAAACTGATGGTGTCTCATCGTGTACCATGACAAACTATACTCACAGTAATTGCATTCTTCACCACCTGCCCAAGCACTTAAAAAAAAAAATAGTCAGTTTCATTTTAGAATATCCTTGATATAGCCATGATGGTATTAAATCTTGACCCTTGAGGACAGAACATTTTAATATTCCATGTGGGGAAATGGGAAGTATGCATAAATCACTTCACACTGAATCATGATGATTATCTTAAGAAAAAGCACACGTGCAGTTCTGAGAGTTGCAAACTGAAAAAGTCACTTTTTTTTTTTTTTTTTCACAGAATACCATTTTCAATCAACAGAGGGCTTGACAAACTTCAGACCCGATCTCGGGCAGGTATTTTCTCAAAAAGGAATAAGATGAACCTGTCACTTCAGGGATAACAACCGACAGTATTATAGCCAACAATAAAATTCAAACCTTCCAGTGAAAATTTGAATTCCAAGAAAGCTTATCAATTAGGATGCCTTCTGCAGCGAGCTAGACTGCTTCCCAATCCTTCAAGACTTTTCTGATTAGCTTTCTGATTTAGGTATTACATAATGAAATATGTCAGCCTTTAGAAGATCTGCATAAATCAACACACCAGTTTTTCTAAATGGCCAATGTGTAAGGGGCGCTTGGGTGGCTCAGTCCTGTTAAGCGTCTGCCTGCGGCTCAGGCCATGATCACAGGGTCCTGGGATCGAGCCCCACGTCAGGCTCCCTGCTCAGCGGGAAGCCAGCTTCTCCCTCTCCCTCTCCCACTGCTTATGTTCCCTCTCTCGTTGTGTCTCTCTGTGTCAAATAAATTTAAAAATCTTTTTAAAAAAATTAAATAAGTAAATAAATAAATGGCCAATGTGCGATGTTACAAAATCATGTTGGGGTAACAAATCCATTCAAAGTGCAAGGTAAACAAATGAATTTGGATGAAACAAAGTGAAGTTCATTGTCATGGTTTTAGATTTCACAGTTGCAGCTGAAGAAGCTACTAGTTGTCGGTTGCCTGGGTGACTCAGTCAGTTAAGCATCTGACTCAGGCTGGGCTTAGGTCCTGATCTTAAGGTCATGAGATCAGCCCCATGTTGGGCTCCACGCTCAGCATGGAGCCTGTTTAAAAGTCTCTCCCTCTCCCTCTGCCCCTTCCCCCTGCTCACTTGTTCTCTCTCTGTCTCTCAAAAAAATAAACTACTAGTTGCAAGTTTTGCTGTAGTATCAAAGAATGTCCCTACTCAATGAAAAGGCTGTTAAAATTCTCCACCCTTTTCTGTCCACATATCTGAGTGAGGCTGGATTTTCTTCAGATTCTTCAACCAAAACAACAAATTGCAACATATTGAAAGCAAAAGCAAATATGAAAATCCAGCTATCTTCTATTAAGACAGACATTAAAGAGATTTGCAAATAAAAAGTTAAACTATGCCATATGAAAAAAAGTTATTTTTCATAACAATGTTACTGACATTAACATGTTAATGTATTTGTAATTTTGTTTTTAAATGAATTAATAAGTATTTTTAAGTCTTCTTCATTTAATTTTTGTAAGATTCACTTATTTTAGGAGGGGAGGGACAGAGGGAGAGGGAGAAAATATCAAGCCGACTCCTGGATGAGCCCACAGCCCGGCGCGGGGCTCGATATCATGACACTGAGATCATGACCTGAGCCAAAGTCAAGATCAGATGCTTCACTGACTAAGCCACCCAGACACCCCAGTTCTCTCCATTTTAAAGTTCTAATGCAGCACCCGGCTGGCTCAGTCAGTAGAGCAGATGACTCTTGATCTCAGAGTCATGAGTTTGAGCCCCACCTTGGGGGGTAAGACTACTTAACATCAAATAAATTTAAAACAATTTTTTTTATTTCCAATGCAGTAAATATCAGTAAGTATAACCTACATAACAAAAGCTCTTTGAGGTCCTTCAATTTTATTAAGGCTGGAAATCAAGAAGAAACCAAAACATTATTACACTAAGAAGTTGTTTGAGAAAGGCTAAGCTAGGGAATCACATCTGGAAAAAAAAAGCAGCCGCACCAAACGAGTTAGGATACTTTCCGCTGGGTGAAACAGAAAACTCCGTGTGAACTGATTTAAATGAAAAGGAAGTCTCTTCTCTCACATAAAGGAAGTCCCAGGAGGGGATGCTCCAGGGTTCATGGATTCAGCAGCTGCATGACCTCAAGGACCCTGGATCTTCCTATCCCACCTGCTCTGCTGCCCACAGCTTCAGCTTCAACCCCAGGAAGGGGATCTTCTGGTCACAAGATCGCTCCAATGGCGATCCAGGTGGCATTTCACTTGTCCACATCCAGCAGACAAGAAAGAAGAATGAGAAAACCTTCTTGCACCCATGCCATACAAACCATCCTCTCAGTCTGACTAGTCCATCCTGACTTAGCACCCACCGGGGGAATGCCGTGCACTGGCTGGACAAGAGGTCCCTTGGAGCTAAGGATGGGGCGAGCCCCCCAAGAAAAATTAAAGAAGAGGGAAGGTTCTTAAGAAAGGAGCAAGGGACGAAGTGGATGCTGCAGAGGCTGCGACTCTAATTCCAACTGGGCAGGAAAGAGAGAAGTGAGTCCGGCGGGGCTGCTAATGCAGAAGTCAAAGTCAGACCCCAGGAAGGATCCAGGTAGCAAGCTACCCAGCACCAGACGCTCTGCCAGCCCCACCGCAACTGCTGTCTCCTTTGTCCCTGGACCGGAGATGCCACTGCCATTACCACTGCTGCAAAAGTAACTTCGAAACTGCCCTCGAGTTGTATCACTGTCTTGGACGTTCCAAGCCGTGGGCTGGAACATCTGACTGATTTACCTAAGCCGCACATCATTGTTCTAGCTGTGCCCGGAGCTGGAGAGGGCATAGCCTCACCCCCTTCAGCTTCCACGGGAGAGGTGGGGTCCTCTCCCACCATGACTCACAAACGCTGGGGGCGCCCTCCCTCCAAAATAAGGACATCTGGTTGCAGGGCAGCCAAAAATGACAAGTGCTCCCTTAGGACGTGGAAATTCTTCAGAAACCACTCAGATCAGGGGCGCCTGGGTGGCTCAGTTTGTTAAGCATCTATCTTTGGCTCAGGTCATGACCCCAGGGTCCTGGGATCGAGTCCCGCATCAGGCTCTCTGCTCATACGCTCACATTCTTTCTCTCTCGAATAAATAAAATCTTAAAAAAATATATTCAGATCAAAGATAGATGATAGAGACTTTTATGTACATATAATATATATATATGCATGCCTATACTTATTTATTTATTCATATCAACCCAAGAGAAGTCATTTTATTCCAGTACACCGTTTACTAGCTGTGTGACCTTGCTTAAAACTGCCATGCCTCCGTTTGCTACCTGTACTACAGGGATAATAAGAAAACCTACCTCATGAGCGTATTGCAAGGACTAAAGTATTCATGTTTAGCATAGTATCTGAGAAATGTTAATTATTAATATTACAGCAATGAAGAAGGAACATTGACGTGGTAGAAAATATTTAACTGTAAATTTTTTTCCCAACCTTCAAGGCACACCGAAGGCCAAAGGGGAGAGTTTCTGATTCCCTCCTGGGGACACCTCCAGGGGCAGGAGCTGGGAAGTAACAACTAGTTACCTTAATTAGTAAACGTGTCTACCACCTTTGAATTCAGAGCAGAAACAACCTTTGAACATGTCTCCCCTTTTTACCTGTCAGCCCAGAGCAAGTGGGTCTCAGGCAAGTCACCTAGCCCTTCAGAAGCCAGACAGTCTCTGCTCTCTGGCTGCGAATGGCTAACTTCTTCTTCTAAGAGCAGGAGAGAAAAAAGACTGGAAGGAAAATATCCCAACATATTAACAGTAACGACCCCTACGTGTGTGCTCATGGGGCATTTCTGTTTTCTTCTTCTCCTTATCAGAATATTCTGGTCTCTAAAAAAAATACGTATTAATTTTGTTCTTTTACATGTAGTAAGATATCATTATGAATATGTATGTGTATATATAATATATGTACATATATACATATGTAAATGTAGATTACTTATCACATATAAAATACATAGTATGTATTTTAACTCATTTGTTGCCTAAAACTGGTAACGACAATCCTTCTTTTCCATGTAACTTTGGGAAACTGCTTACACAGGTGACAAGAGATGGAACCTCAGAGCGTGGGTAAGGAAAATGTGAAAATCGGGCTCCGGAACCTCGCAGCTGAGCCCCTACCAGCTCTACCTCACACCCCACCCACCAAGGCTCTTTAGTAAAAATAATTTTTTTTAAAGATTTTATTTATTTATTTGATAGAGATCACAAGTAGGCAGAGAGGCAGGCAGAGAGAGAGGAGGAAGCAAGCTCACCGCTGAGCAGAGAGCCCGATGCAGGGCTCAATCCCAGGACCCCGAGATCACGACCTGAGCCGAAAGCAGAGGCTTCAACCTACTGAGCCACCCAGGCACCCCTGAAAATAATTTTTAAGGAAAGACTTAACAAGGGGAAAGTAGTTCAAGATGATGGCCACTGTTCATTGAGCTTTACATGCATAACCACTCCTCACTTTCCCAACCCCCGGGGTAAATAAGCATCCGTTGTCCTGTTTTGTAGATGGTGAAGCTGGGGCTCAGCTCAGTTTCTCAATTTAGGGACTTGAGAGGAACCCGTGTGTCTGGGCAGTGGGAGGAAGGTCTGGCCTGGGGAGGGGTCCCCTGCAGGCCTTGGGGAGAGAGGTCTGCTCCCCTTTGGAGCAGCAGCTGGCCAGCTGTCTTCCCAAAGGGCGCGCACAGCAAAAGACTGCAGGAGGCCCAAGGCAATTCACCAGAAACCCAGAGGAGCCACCCACGCCGGCTCAGCCAGTTTTCCATTTCTCCCCATTCTGTCGGCAGAGCTCATGTCATCTGGAAGGCTTCTTTCCACAGCCACCGACTCCGCATGCGTGCTCCTGCAAGGAGCTGGGCACTGCAGGGAGGGAGGAAGCCTGTGACTCGTGGCCTTTGGCCTCAATGAAAGCCTTTCTGATTTGCAGACAAGACCTATTGGCCACTAATCTAATCACTAGTGAATAAAGTTTCCAGACCTAAGAGAAAGGGGTCAGGGAGAGAGGATAATGGGCTTCAAGCATACTAGACAATCGTGGCTAGAGAAGCTTGGACAGGAAACTAATATTTATTGAGCGCCCACTGTGTTCCAGACTCGTCTCACACAGTCTCTTTCAGTCCTCCCCCTCTGTGGTCTGCGGTCTCCCTGGGGCGCAAAGCCCTGAGAGGTCTGGACACTGAAGCCACGCCAGCTGGCACCAAGGGGCAGAGCCCGACCCCCACCCTCAGGCTGTCCCACTCCTAATCACAGCTGACACTCTCTTCAGGTTGTCTGCTACTCGTTTAGAAATGTCCCGTGAGCCTCCCTGGCACCGTGAATATCTGAATGTCTAAAGAGAGCAATGCTGGCTTAGTGGGAGAAGCTTCTAGAACCCTGTTCGAAATGCCTTCTGCACAGGCCTCAGTCACTGGTATCAAACATGCTCCTGGAAAGCTAGATGTCATGTAGATGTCGTGTAGATGTAGATGTCATGTAGATGTCATGTTCCAATCATATTTGACAATGGGCTCTTGTATACACGTTTCTGTCAACCATGTAATCAAAGGAATCGTACTTCTCTCGCTGTGACACCCTCGCCTCAGTTCCTCCCCCTTCTCCTGGGTGGACTGGAAGTTTGCAGTAACCCCGCTGGGGGCCGGGGGGGAGGGGACTGGCTTCACAGCCACCCTGTCACAGTACCCCACCACCAAGTGGCCATAAGGTGGCACTCCCCTTCCCTTCTGTAGGGCAAGTCAGCTAGTGTCCTCGAAACTGGGAGGGCAGGTCACCAGGAGAACAGATAACGCATGTGTGCTGCAGCTCTGGCCTGGTCACAGTCCCCAGGAGAGAAGACAGGAGAATAAAAGTGGGCACCCAACCTAACTCAGGAGGGCAAGCGGCTCTCCCATGCGCCTGCCTCTGAGAGGGCTCCCAGCACGCAGGACTTTGCATTTTAAAGTCAATCTAGGGGTGCCTGGGTGGCTCAGTCCGTTGAGTATCCGACTCTTGATTTTGGCTCAAGAGGGCTCAAGGGGCTGAGACCGAGCCCCTCATTGGGCTCCGTGCTGGGCATGGAATCTGCTCGATTCTCTCCCTTCCTCTCCCTCTGCCCTTCCCCTGCTTCTCTCTCTCACAGAAGGAAGGAGAAAGAAAGAAAGAGTGAAAGAAGGAAAAAAGGGAGGGAGATAGGGAGGAAAGGAAGGAAGGAATTAAAATTTTAAAAAATTAAGTCCAGTGAGTCCCAGACAAAGCAAGGGAAGTTGGTCACCTGACCCAACCTCTGCACGCTCAGCTTCCGCGCTGCTCCTGTCCTCCGCAGCCACGTGCCCACCTCACTCCGCGTGGTCCCCTGCGGGAAGCCTTTGGTAACAGCTAGCACTGTCATCACTGCGTCCTCGGTGTCGGGCACTTGCCAGTTGTCTCATCTCATCCCAGCCACAGGCCTAGGGAGGAGCTACGGTGATGGCCTCCCGTCCCTGATGGAGAGACTGAGGCTTAGTCAGGTAGATGGCGTGAATACAAACAGCTCCAGAAAACAGCTTCTGGCCACGTTCAAGTTCAGAAAGGGGCTCCACCCTCTGCTTTCTGAAGTTTGCCAGAGTGACAGAGGGAGGGCGGGAGGAGGTCAAAGAGGAAAGAAGGAAGTTAGGACAGAAGGAAGGGAAGGAAGAAGAGAGGGAGGGAAGCAGGGAGAAGGGACAGAAGAGGGAGAGAGGGAAGGAGAGGAGAGAACGTGCGTGACGGGGGAGACCTGACCATCGCCCCACAGAACGTGGGACGTCCCTCCCGAGGGCTGCAGCCCCGTCCTTCTCTTGCTGCCCACCCCCTCTCCTGGGAAGCTGACACAGCACCAGCTGCAGCTCGTTGGACTCCCCGCTAGAAATGAGAGTATCATTGCATGATATTCATGCCTATTTTGATAAATAATTCATCTTTTTTTTTTTTGCATGAAAAGTAAAACAGCCTGAAGCTAGAACATTTAAAAGGAACGTTGGTGCCTTATTCATAAAATAATCATGTGCTAGTTTGCCAGACAGTTTGTGAAAAGTCCTGAAGCTAAAATACACCGAGTTCTGGGTCTATTTTTAGCCTGGAAAAGGCCTTCCGATGCCTTTCTCAGTTCACACTTGATAAGGACAGTGTTACGCTTTCTCTGAATGTGGGCTTTCCCGAATCAGTTACATTCACAGAGGGAAATCTAAAAGATAACTTGGCAAATGGCATATTTATAAAAACCCAAACCCCTAGTACACACATGCTTTTTTTAACTCCACAAAAAAAAACAAAATTATAAACAAAAGGATAATGGAGTCTAGGTCAACCACAGCTATGGAAAATGGGGCCACAGACAGTTATGTTTACGTGAGTCTTTTTCCCAAGGCGCACAGGGAGATTTTTTTGCAGAACAGCAATTCCAGAGCTGGAAAACCACTTAGAAACAACTGCGAGACAGTAAGATTTGGGCCTCTAGGTTGTAATGGGTCCTCCCTTCCCCTGGAAGTCATGTGATCATTTTTTACAAGGTCTTTCTTTTGTCATCTGTGATGATCTTCAAAATACAAATGCAGGATGCCTGTGTGGCTGTCGGTTAAGCGTCTGACTCTTGGTTTTAGCTCAGGTCATGATCTTGGGGTTGTGGGATCGAGCCCCACATCAGGCTCTGTGCTCAGTGCGGAGTCTGCTTCGGATTCTTTCTCCCTCTCCCCCCGCCCTCTCTCTCACTCTCTCTCCCTCAAATGAATAAATTTTTTAAAATAGAATAAAATACTAAGATCACTCTTGCCCTATTATCTCCAGAAGAACACACAAAGACTCATGATGCTGGCTGCCTGTGACATAGGACGACCAACCAGCTTGCTAGGGACTCTCAGTCCTAAACCAGAAAGCCCCAGGCAAAGCAGAACCACCTTGTCACCCTACCTACACCGAGGGACTCTGGATTACTGGGACAGGGGCGGGGAGAAAATGGTGACTATACCCTTCCATGAGTTTGGAATACCAACCCGTGTGAGTTTATTACCTGTTCAAAAAAGGTAAGTTAAGTTCTCTGTCGAGAACTAATCCACCATGCTATGTTGTACAACAAGGTCAAGATGATACCTCACCTGGACACAGGAGTGGAAACCACTGAGCGGCCGACCATGGTACATGCCCATTTGATCAACTTTAATCTACACAGCTAGGTAGGACTAAAACCCAATGCCACAAAAAGCAGCTGAGCTGGGAGACACCTACCAAAGCCATCATTTCTAATCCGACCCCAGGTAAAACATTCACACGTTACATCATTTGACCTCTTGGAATTTGTGATAAGGAAATAAGAACGAGCACAGACATTTAGCAACCCAAACATCCAGGGAAATGTTGTTAGTGATTGTGAACAGACAGAAACCTCATAAATATCTGACAGCAGCAGGTTGCTAAGACAAATAATAGTATACCCAGACAGTAGAATACTATGTAACAATTGCTTTGGTTTTTTTAAGAGCTAGAGAAAGCCTGGTGCATGAGCAGGAGGGGAGGACAGAGTGCAAGGGAGAGAGAGAATCTTAAGCAGGCTCCGCTCCCAGTGTGGAACCCGACGTGGGACTCCATCTCATGACCTGAGATCATGACCTGAGCCAAAATCAAGAGTCTGACCCTTAAGCAACTGAGCCAGCCAGGCGCCCCTAATATGTAATAATTTTAAAGATTTTTATATTTTCAGTAATCTATACCCCCAATGTGGGGCTCAAACTCACAACCCAGAGATTAAGAGTTGCATGCTCAACTGACTGGGCCAGCCGGAAGCCTGAGGTGAAGCTATAGAAGAATCTTTTATCCTGAAATATGTTCCTGATACATTAAATAATAAATATGCTAAAAGCAGATTATAAAACATGTATGTTTTGACCCCACTTTTGTTAAGAAAACCAGAGAACCTGGATATATTAAATATTATGGAGGGGCGCCTGGGTTGGTTCAGTGGGTTAAAGCTTCTGCCTTTGGCTCAGGTCATGATCTCAGGGTCCTGAGATCGAGCCTCGCATCGGGCTCTCTGCTCAGCAGGGAGGCTGCTTCCCTTCCTCTCTCTCTGCCTGCTACTCTGCCTGCTTGTGATCTCCGTCAAATAAATAAATAAAATCTTTTAAAAACATATATGTATATAAATAAATAAATATTATGGAAATAAATTAATGAACCAATGGTTATTTTGTGTCCAATTTTCCCACACAGCAGTCTGAGCTATCATGACATGTGTAAAAAAAAAAAATGTGTTGTAGTATTTTTTAAAATGTTCTGTTAATAATCAGGTGTGAGGGCTGTTTACTTAAACGAGCAGATCTCCAAGAATGGCAAACGAGAGTGTAAGAGACTCAGGCAAAATTAACATCATTACATTTGAAGCTCTGCTTTGCTTATGATTTCATCAGTTCCTAAAATATATACGCCAACGGACTTTACTATTATTCACCTTAATATTATTCACCAAACTTTAGGGGCACCTGGGTGGCTCAGTTGGTTAGGCATCTGCCTTCGGCTCAGGTCATGATCTGGGCTCCTCAAGCCTCATGATCAAGCCCTGCATTGGGCTCCCTGCTCAGCAGAGAGCCTGCCTCTCCCTCTCCTCCCTGTGCTCTCTCTCTCAGATAAATAAATAAAATCTTTTAAAAAAAAAAAAAGAAAACTCAAAATTTTGCGAAGTTCTATAAATATTCATTCTCACAACACCGGAAGGTAAGTGGGGCTCACAGGGTTATTCCATTTCAAAGATTAGAGAACAGAGGCCTAGCGAGGCCATCTAACTTGCCCAGGTTGGACACAAGTGTGTGCGGGCCTTCTCTCCCTGGGGCAGGCCTGGCCTTTGCCGGCCAACATCTGGTTAGTATTGTCAAACCGTGGAAACAGTGGTCCCCTGCCAGAGAGAAATAGTTCTATCGAAGTTTCTCGAGTGTCCCCTAGGAGAGCCCGCCAACACCAGTGATGACAGAATATTGGCTGAGGGAGCCCTCCCGGCCCATCGAGCGGCCCCAGGAAGTGCCACCCACCGAGAAACTTTATATGGGACTTCAGTAGGACAGAGTCTTGAGGTACATGATGTGGGGAGGGCCCCAACCTCCAAGCCGGGGCTGGACCATCTGTCCCCAGCTCCTCTCGCAGTACGGTATTTGTCTCATACACATCAAGGTCACATTCGTGCATTTTCTTCTCAAAATGAAGATTTTGAGAGGCGAAGACCAGCTGGGCAGAACAAAACCAGCTACAGATTTCTTTCTGCAGCAAAGCAGAGGGTGAGGAGAAGGGCAGCTCACCCTCCGGGTGGCTGTTTGTAAAATAAATAGCCACTGTGGGGCAGACGTGCTTGATGAAACAAACCAGCCATTGTCTCTGTGTGTTTCAGGGTCTGCAAATGGGGGGTCACCCTCCATTTCCCCAGAGACGCCCCTCCATGCCTGCCCTGCTGTGATTCCCACAACTGGCATCAGTGACTTCACAGTGAAGACCTGAATTAGGTTTCATGTTTGCAAAAGTTCATGTTTTAATTCCCAGGCAGAGTTCTTTGAAAGACTGGGAGAGGGAAATGATACGTTTTGCGATGGTCCCCGGTGAAATCCCTCCCATCCCCCACACGGCGGCGAATGCCAAACCTTCAGTCTTCTGTGGATGCCTCCTAGCCCCACCCTGGACCCTTCTATCTCCAAAACCACCTTGCCACATGCTTCCCAGGAAACGCTACTCTGCATCCCTACCCACCTTTCCTGGCTCCCCCTGGGTCTCAGGGCTGTGCCCTCCCATTCAAGGCCCCTCCTCCTTAGCTCTGGATCCAGTCTCCCCCATGTCCTCAAAAGCTTTGTTCCCCCAACTGCCTCCACTTTCTCCAGGATCGTCAGTCCCCTGCTAGAGACCCCTGCTTCCAAAAATAAAAATAAAATAAAATAAATCCCTGAATTCTGGATGACTCCCTCCTTTCTCTTCCATATCTCTTTCTGCTCCTTTCCTGAACCTCTAGGTGGCACATGAAGATACTGGAGCTTCCTATCTTGGAAATCTGTCCCCCTCCCGGGGGGGGCTGGACCTCTTTCTCTCCAGTTTTCCCATCTTCCCTGTGACCTTCCTCTCCCTCTCTGGAGCCGGCTCCCCTGACTGCAGTTCCACCCCAGACCTCCTCCCACTCTCCGCCGTCTCCCTGAGTCCTCAACCATGGCCCCACGATTAACGACTCTCTCAATTTGCCCTATGACTGCTCTTAAGAACTTCTGAATCCAAAGACCTCAAACATGTCCAAAACTGGACTCTCCCCTTCCCCCCACACCTGTCCCTGAGCTCCCTGTCTCTGCAGATTCCCTGGAGCCTGAAACCTGGGGGTCTCCCAGGCTCTTCCCCCTCGTCACTGCCACATCGCCACGGCCTTTCTCTTCTCCTTCAAAATGACGTCCAAAGCCGCTCAGTCATCTGTTTACCTGCCTCCCTAACACACGCGTGCACACACGTGAGTGCAATATCCATTAAATCAGGAATTGTGTCTGTTTTGTTTATATATAGCTATATCCCGCCAGCCAGCCCTGGCACATAGTGAGGGCTCAGTAAATGTCACTCAACTGAATGAGCAAATACGCACAGACTTTGTTTCTGTCCGGGAACATCATCGTTAAGCAGACCTGTCTAGGGATGCCTGAGTGGCTCAAGTTGGTTAAGCCTCTGCCTTCTGCTTGGTTCAGGATTCCAGGGTCCTGGAAGGATCGAGCCCCACATCTGGCTCCCTGCTCAGGAGGGAGTCTACTTTGCCCTCTCCCTCTGCCTGCCATTTCCCCTGCTTGTGCTCTCTCTGTCAAATGAATAAAAAAAAAATCCTTTAAAAATATATATATATTTTTTTTTAACTTACCTATTTAAAGTCAGAAGGCAAGAGTTTCAACCTGGGTTCTGCCTTTATTCTTTGTGTGACTTTTTATACTCAATTAACTTAACCTGAGTCTGAACTTCCTGATCTATTATATGGGCATAAAAATAGCAGATGACAAGAGCTCGCTGTCAGGGCTAAACGAGGGAACACATGTAAAGAGTTCCTCGCAGTGCCTGGTCCACGCCGAGGCATCGGTAGGCGTTTAGATACGACTGCTGTCCTCATCTTTCCTGTCTCTGGATCCCACCTGTGTCGGAACGTCCTCCCAACGGGCCCCTCACACTCCAGACTCCTCCCCTCTGGTGAATCCCCATTCTACTCTCGGAACCAGAGTGATCCTTACAAATGTGAAATTGAGCATAATTCTCCCTTTTCTGAGTAACCTGGTAGATGATCTCCGCCTCTGAAGCCCAAATTCCTTAGTCTGGCCTCAGCTTCCCCACCTCCAGTTTCATCTACCCTCAACCCGATGCACCCAAATCTCTACTAATCTGCTTGCTGTCCCTTCCCCCCCAAGCTATTGCTTCAGCCGTTCCCTGGTCCTACCAGGATGCTCTTCTCTGCTATGCTCCCCTCCTAATCATGCTACAAAGAAGACACAAACTCTTGTAAAGCTTTTCCTGATCTCTCATCCACACCCCCCACAATCCCATGCAAACTCACTACAGCCCATTTACATCCCTCTATGACAGCTACGGGGACCAGCTGTCCTAGTCCGCCCAGGACCGACGAGTTGCCAGGAATGCAGGACTTCCAGTGCTGAAACCAGAGTGTCCTGGGCCAGCAGAGGCCTTTGGCCACTCTCCCAGCATCAGTCACCTTGTTTGGGAATTAGCTGTCTTTCTGATAAGACTGCAGAGCACAAATTTTGTCTTGTTTATCTCCTTATCCCCAGCATCTAACCCAGTGTCAGGCACGTTATATGGTTCATATTCAATAAATATTTGCTGAATGTGTTCACTGAGATAACAGTCAACTGGAACAGCAGAAGAGCCACCGGCCGTAGCTCAAATCCTGTCCCCTTTTCTGCATGACCTTGGGCAAGTTATTACTTCTACTTATGTACTTATTTGTTTGTCCCTGGATGATTTAGGGCAACTTCCTTGGTCTCACTAAGCCTCATTTGCTCGTTTGTACCATGAAGATAAGATCCATTTCATAGAGAAGCTGAAAAGATGAAATGGATATAAAGCGGTTAGCATAGCTCCTGGCACACACACAGCTTTCAGGAAAACCTAGCTGCTCTATTATTCTATTTATTATCACGTGAAGAGTTAACACAGTGCATTCAACAAAGGTTGACCCCTTCCCCTTCCCTAGTCCCCATTAAATAAATTAATACAGGTGGCCTTAAATGTAATTATAACATGGAAAAAGCAGCCCTTAAAACAGAGGTCAGCCACCTGGGCTGCACATTAGAACCCCCTAGGGAACTTTTATGGAGACTGATGCCCAACCCTTGACCAGTTAATTCAAATCTCCAGTGATGACTCCACACATCAGCCCCTCTGGAGGGCCCCCCTGGAGAATCTAATAGGCAGCCAGGTCGGAGATCCTCTGCCTTAGGGCACTGAGTTCATCACTCTTTCAAACTTAATTGCAGTGCTAGGTCTTTCCAAATAGTTATCCCTAACACAGCTGTGGTCTGCAGTCAAAAGTTCTCCCATTCCCTTTGTCCCCCTCTGTTGTCCTCAGGGCAAGACCTGGAGAATTCTGGGCTGACCTGAAGGGAGCAGACAATCACTTTTCCTGTTACCCAGCCCAGGCTGGTACCCTAGTTCTTAAAGCCCCGCACCACCTCTCAATCTCTCAGGAATTTAGAGAAGTGAAAAAGAGGTCGCTTTATCTGTGTCTACCCTGAGGGTACAGATGGTTTTATTTTCTAGCTGGTGTTTCTCAAACTGGGCTCCACAGATGTCTTGTCAGGGACCAGCCAGTTCTGCATGAGAAGAGTTTTGTTTGCTTTATCCATCTATAGATAATATAAAATGTAACTAACGTACATTCTCTGGTTGCCCCTTTATAAGAGACCTCCTGCAAGAACTGAATGCCTGGGGGTTTTGGGGGGAACACAAAGGCAGTGCACACAGACAGATTTGGAAGTAGTCCCAACAGGGGGACCAAGGTGGGAAACTGAGACACCAGGCAGTAGAAGGGACTAGCAAGTAGCCCTAGTGTAGAACCAGCTGTAGAAACATGAGCAGTTTGTGTTTGTTACTGTCTATAGCAACTAATTAGCACTAAACATACAGTTGGGATTTCTTTTTCCCATTCCAAAAACAATAGGCAGAAAAATCCCATTTAAAGTAGATTTTAAGGGGCACCTGGGTGGCTCAGTGGGTTAAGCCTCTGCCTTCAGCTCAGGTCATGATCTCAGGGTCCTGGGATCGAGCCCCACATCAGGCTCTCTGCTCAGCAGGGAGCCTGCTTCTCTCTCTCCCTCTCTCTCTCTCTCTCTGCCTGCCTCTCTGCCTACTTGTGATCTTTGTCTGTGAAGTAAATTTTAAAAAATTAAAGTAGATTTTATTAAGGCTGGCCATACCTTTTAGTGAATGTGAGGGATCTATAGATTGACCAAGCAACACCTCATTAAAATCAGCAACTGGGAATTGCTCATGGCCTCATGGGTGGTTATATAGTATCTGATGGTCCAGCATCAGCAAATACAGCCTCAATTTGGTTGATACCATCTGTAACTTACTTTTATGAGACAAGAGTCTTTGCATTGGTACTATTAAAGCGAAAATACAGAAACAGATTACAAAACTAGACCCAAGGCTGCATCTTTCTATTATTAAGCAGCAACCGTGATTTGTTTTTCGTAGAGCCTTATCCCATCAAAATAATGCTGTTTATTTAGATGTTGTGCCTAAGCTTTTTCTTTTGCTTTTAATTTACATATTTTTTGGTTTTATAGGTGCCTAAGAGCTATAAACAGAAACAGTTTATATCTGGTTTTATTTTATGCCTAATTAAGAGTTGACAAAAATAATTCTAGTCTTTGTTGTCAGTCCTCAACAATCTTTAGTCTTCTGGTTTTGACACCTGTCCTGGCTATAGATTGGAATTATCTGGGGCATGGTCAGGTCCTGGCCCAGTCAAGCAGAGGTCTGAGACAGCAATTTGCAGTGCAGGACAGCTCCCTGGGCACCCGGACTGCTTTGTCACTTAATGGAAGTTACTTTGTCACTTAATGGCCAAGTCATTTCACCACCACCCATACCCTTCCCTCCCACCCTCACCCCAGCCCACCCCACTCCATCAAACCTCAGTTTCCCCATCTCCCTAAGGTCTACCATCCTTCTAACTCCACCTTTCAGTGGCTCTGTGATTCTCTCACTTCGTGTGACAGCAACTCTAGGGCCCTGGGTGAGAATTCTGATCCAGACATTGTCCAACGTGGAACACAACCACTCTGAGGCTCAGGTTCCTTCATGTAAAACAGAGAGAAGAATGCTATTGTTGTAAGGTGGTGTGTAGATTGAATGAGATGAGTAATATCTGGGATGCACAAAGAACCCCCTTCCCGAGGGGTGCTCAGGAACTTTCCATGCTGCCAGTAGGGCTCCCACCAATCTCCGGGGGGCTCTGGGCCTGCCAGGAAGAAGAATGTTTTTTTGGTTTTTAACCTCAGCTCATAACCTCCTTTCATCCAAATGAGGTCGTCCTGAAACTTCTCTAGATTTCTGAGTATTTAGCCACAGGACGCACAAAGGGAGATGGGAAATCTTGGGGAATGGGAGGAGAGTGGTCAGACTGAAGGTGGGGAGTGATGGAGCCCAGGGCTGGCCC
The DNA here is from genome assembly GCF_009829155.1 of Mustela erminea. Lineage (NCBI taxonomy): Eukaryota > Metazoa > Chordata > Mammalia > Carnivora > Mustelidae > Mustela > Mustela erminea. Next base: position 11,096,832 of record NC_045618.1, read on the forward strand.
TGTAATTGCTGCACAGAGTGGGAGACCACAAGCCCCCTTCAGGAATAGGGAAGGTTTGGACTTGTCCCATCACAAGGCCAATGGAAGTGAGGCCCTTCTTTCCTGTGTACTTTTCAGCCACTTGTTTTTTTGGTGTGTTTTTTTTTTTTAAGATTCATTTATATATTTTTTTGAGAGAGGGCATGAGTGGGAAGAGGGATAGATAGAGAAAGAGAGAATCTCAAGCAGACTCCACACAGAGCGTGGAGCCCAATGCAAAACTACATCTCACACCCTGAGATCATGACCCGAGCCAAAATCAAGAGCCAGACGCTTCACCGACTGAGCCACCCTGGTGACCCCTTTCAGCTACTTGTAACTAAGCAAACCAGATTTGCATTTTAAGATGTAAATGACTGATCAAATACACACACCTGCCATGCTTGTTCACCCGTATGAAACTGATTCACTGACTTCAAGTTCTCCCAGGAAACATGGGCAGGGAGAGCACTATTTACTGGGTCCCTCCCCAAATAAGGTCAGCCTTGGGATGGGGAGAAGCACCTTGCTCCTACTCTCTCAAGGAAGAGAGGCAACACCTACTATTCTGAAGAGCCAGAGGCTGCCCCAGCCCTAAGCCCAGAAATCCCAGATTTTTCTGAGCCCAGGTTCCCAGCACCTGGTGGTTGGGTAATAAGGGATTTCCCATTCAGCCAGGGTTGACAGAACCCCCACAATGTGAGCCCTCCTCCCTGGCAGAGAGTTCCTGCCACCTGGACTCCTGACAGGACCCAGTGGGTCTGCAATACCCAAATCCCATTTCCTGTTCTTCCCACCTTTACCTGGCTGTTCCCAGAAATCCTACATAAAAGATCAGTTCTGTCCCATTCTATAAGCTATTATATTCATTCACCAGCACTGCCGTAACCCAGTACCATGGAGCAGTGGCTTAAACAACAGAATTTATAGTCTCTCAGTCTGGAGGCTGGAGGTTCAAGATCAAGGTGTCAGCATGTTTGGTTTCTCCTGAGGCCTCTCCCCTTAACTGTGCGTTCACCGCGTGGTCCTTCTCTGTGAGTGCACATGTCAAGTCCAAATGCTCTTATAAGACCACCATCATATTGGATGATGACCCTCCTTAAAGACCTCATTTTAATTTAATTACCTCTTTAAAGACATTAGTTCCAAGTATGATTGGAGACAATGAGGTATGGGAGGTTAGGACTTCAACATAGGAATTGGGAGGTCAGGGGGCAGGGAGACAATTCAGCCTAGAACAGTCTATATCATGAAGGTTTATTTTATGCATCAACTCAGCTAGGCTCTGGTGCCCAGTTGTTCTGTCATACATCAGTGCAGATGATGCCAGGAAGGTATTAGATGTAATTAACATTTAAATCAGTAGATTTTGAGTAAAGTAGATTACCCTTCATCATGTAGGCCTCATCCAATCAGCTCAAGACTTTAAGCACAGAATGAGGTGCCCCCAAAGAAAAAGGAATTCTACCTCCAGGCTGTAACACAAAAATTCTGCCTTGCACTCAAGATTGCAACATCTCCTCCTGCCTCAATTTCCAGCCTTCCAGCTTGCCCTCTCTGCAAATTTCAGACTTTACAGCCACCACAATCTCATGAGCCAATTCCTTACAACAAATCTGCCTTTCACCCTATTCAGCAGGAGATATATATGTAAGTCCTCTTTATTCTACTTCTCTGAAGAAACCTAATAATAGACATCCAATTCTAGTACTCTTATATTATAATAATTATGATTACATTAGCATGGGGTTAATTTTGCAGTAAGCTTCCTTTTATAAGAACACCAAGTCCTGTTTTTATATCCTTGGTCTTCATCCTTGGTGCTCAGAGCAACAGTCAGCACCTTCCAGTAGAGAGTTCCCATAGCTGTTCCCTCACTCAGGCCCAAGCACAAAAGGATTTTAGCTCAAACAACAGGAAAATCCAGGGGGAAATAAAGCATCAGGCACTTGTGGATCCAGGAGGTCAAAATGTGTCACCACTGAGATCCCACTCTGTCTCTACCTCTGCTTTTCTCCACACTGGAGGCATTCCCCCTCATGCTGGCAAGATGGCGGGCCAAAGCCCTACCCCCAAACTCTCAGCAACCATACTGGAAAGAGGAATTCTTTAGTCTCCAAGAGCTCTTATATAAGTCCCCAAACTGGATCTCATTAGATAAACTTTGGTCATAAGCCCATTCCTAAAACAATCACAGCCAGCGATGGGTTTAAATGTGGGCCTGTGGGCTGGTTTTGGAAAGGTCTCTGAGGATTTCTGAGAAAGACTTTTCTCTCTCCACGATAAGAGACAGGCTTGTGAGAAAAAAAGGTTTTGATCCCTTCTCTGCCTTCTGGCTTTGCAGGCTCTTGGGTGAGAATGGACACATGAAGCTGTAACAGGAAACTAGTGTGGGACACAAGGCCTTACAGTGAGGACAGTACTGGAAAGACAGAGATAGTGTCTTCTATGATACTGCTGGGCCTCTGAACAATCTTGTGACCACCTACTTCTAGAATTCTTGCTAGTGAAATACAAAATGCCCTATGGGTCCAAGCTACAGGTACATGTAACTAAAATCAACCCTAACTAAATAAGACACTCCCAAACTCAACTTTCTCATCTATAAAACCAGGGCAATCACTGGCACCTTGTGCGGCGCTAGTAGGAGCATCAAATGGAATAATGTCTCCCAGGGTCTGACACACAGAAAAAAATCAAGAAACTTTGGTTTCATTAAATCTTGCACAAAAAAAAAAAAAAAAAAGAAAGAAAGAAAAGAAACTTTGGTTTCATTTCCTCTGGCCAGTCTCTCTGGCTCTTTTAAATTCTAAGCATTCTTTAACTGATTAATTGATTGCTTTGTGGGACCTTCCTCATCTCAGAAATTATACGCATACGCTTCTCCTTTCCAGAGTAGTTCTCTACTCCTCTGCGTTAAGAACCTTCTCCCTCTGGTCTCAGAGATACAAGCCCATAGCTAGAGGAACGCCCCCTAGTTTCTTGTGCAACTTTTTAAAGAAGTTGGACCTCAGGTGTTGGTGTTGAATTAATCACACCCCTCTGTTAGGATGCACTATCATCATGGATTACTGCAAAAACCCTTTCTTGTTTTGCTTTTTCTTTTTATCCCTTTCCCTACTTACACACACCTCCACCGCTCTTAACCATGCCAATGCCTTTTTTATGTGAATCCCTCAATAAGTTTCTTTTTGTAAACTTTGGACTGCCAAATAAAATACAGAACATCCAGTTAAATTCGAGTTTCAAACAAACAAGAAATAAGTTTTAGTACGAGTAGTAATGTTCATGGGATCATTCACTGTTTATGCGATAAATCTGTGTTCATTCCATCAAGGGCCCTCCTTAATGCCCATCCCCCAGTGACCCAATCCCACCACCCACCTCCCCTCCGGCAACCCTCTCTTTGTTTCCTAGAGTTCAGCATCTCTTATGGTTTGTCTCCCTCTCTGTTTTCATCTTATTTTTCCTTTCCTTCCCCTATGTCTGTCTCTCTTGTTTCTTAAATTCCATATATGGGTGAAATCGTATGATATTTGCCTTTCTCTGACTGACTTATTTCACTTAGCATAATACCCTCTAGTTCCATCCACATCGATGCAAATGGCAAGATTTCACTCCCTTAGATGGCTGAGTAATATTCCATTGTGTGTGTGCATGTGTCTGTGCATACCCGTGTGTGTGTGTGTGTGTGTGTGTGTGTGTGTGTGTGTGTGCGTGTGTGTGTGTTTCACATCTGTCGATGGACATCTGGGCTTTTTCCATAGTTTGGCTATTGTGGACATTGCTGCTATGAACACTGGGGGGCAGGTGCCCCTTTGGATCGTTTTGTTTGTATCCTTTGGATAAATACTTAGTAGTGCAGTTCCTGGGTTGTTTTCCCACCAGCAGTTTGCATTCTCATGCACCATGTAAGAGGGTTCCCCTTTCTCCCACTTTCAGCTCTCTCTCATTTTAGTTTACATTTCTCTTATAACTAATGATTGGGAGCATCTTTTCCTAGTTGCTGTTTTTAACTTTCACTTCTATAAATTGCCCATTTGGATCCTTTGCCCATTTTTCTATAGAATTCCTATACTTTTCTTATTGTTTTGTGGGAATTCCTTGGATATTTTAGATATTAATTCCTTGTCACCCTTAGGCATTGCAAATATCTCCCTCTGTCCTAATACCTATTAACTATACAGTGATGTCTTTTATTCTGCTATGATCAGCTGTGTTTTAAGCTGGAAAGTTTGAATTAAAAGGTCCTTCTCAATCCCTAAGTCACAAAAATATTCTCCAACATCAATTTCTATTAACTTTGTTATTTTATGGGACACCTAGGTGGCTAAGTTGGTTAAGTGTCTGCCTTTGGCTCAGGTCATGACCCCAGGATCCTGGGATCAAGCCCTACAGCAGGCTCCCTGCTTAGCAAGGAGTCTGCTTCTCCTTCTCTCTCTGACTCTGCCCCCAAATCATGCTTGCTCTCTCTCTCAAATAAATAAATAAAATATTTTTTAAACTGTCATTTTACCTTTTTTTTTCTAAGATTTTATTTATTTATTTGACAGACAGAGATCCCAAGTAGGCAGAGAGGCAGGCAGAGAAAGAGAGAGAGAGGAGGAAGCAGGCTCCCTGCTGAGCAGAAAGCCCGATGCGGGGCTCGATCCCAGGACCCTGGGATCATGACCTGAGCTGAAGGCAGAGGCTTTAACCCACTGAGCCACACAGGCACCCCGTCATTTTACCTTTTATCTGGATATATTTCATTCATCTGGAGTCTACCTTTGTATGTGATGTGATGTGGGACCCACCAATTTTCTTTTTATGTAATGAGCAAGTTTTCCCAACACCTTCTATCAGACAGCCCATCCTTTTCCCCTTGATTCTGTGGATTCAGTTCCCAGATACAGCTGAATCCGTCTAGAGCTTTCCTCTCTGTTCCAGTGGACTATCCGTTCTTCCATACTGTCTTTATCACTATGGCTCTGAAGTTGTCCCCACATACAATGGGCATGTCTTCTCCTCATTCTTTGCTCTTTTTCAGACTGTTCGCTTTTTTGTGGACCCTTATTCTTCCTTATATTTTTATAGTTTATATTAGTTTCAATAGCTTATATTTATAGATTATTGAATTCATGGAAACATCCAACTGGAATTTTATTGGGGTTGCACTGAGTTTACAGGTTAATTAAGAGAAATTCAACATCTCTATAATACTGAATTATGGCATCAAGAGCACAGACTGTGTCTCCCTAGGTGAACCTCTATGATCTTCAGAGTTAAGTTCTTTTTCCAGAAACATCATGTGTGTTTTTCAGATATTCTAGTACCTAGATACTCGTTAATGTTGTGAATGATACCTTATTCCTACTAAAACTTCTAATGGGATATGACTGGTGTAGAGAAATACCATTTTTTAAGTGATCTCCTATCCAGTAAAATCTTGCTGAGTCCACTTATTAGTTCTACTGGTTGATCCTGCTGGATTATCTAAGTAGCTATTCAGATCATACCTAAAGAGTTTTTTTTTCTTCCTTTACAATCCTTTCTTCTCTTATTTTCTTATCACCTTGACCAGTAGCTCCATTCTGTGTTCTTTTTTTAAGATTTTTTTTTTTTTTGGAGACAGAGAGAGTGAGGGCAGAGGGAGGGGAAGATGGAGAGGGAAGCAGACTCCCAGTTGAGCAGGGAGCCTGATGCAGGGCTCGATCCCAGGACCCTGAGATTATGACCTGAGCCGATTATGCTTCACCAACTGAACCACCCAGGCGCCCCTCCATTCTGTGTTAAACAGCAGCAGAGTTGGAGTATCTTACAGTAATGTCTCTGACTACTGTACTGGTGAAATCTTAAGCAAATTTTCTCATCCATCCTGACTTCTCAGTTTCCCCAGCCAATAAACTTTCCTCATGGACTTGTGACAAACAGGATAATAAACCGGAAGTTCATAGGACCCCAAATAAGCTAAAGCATAGAATGTAGAAAGCATAGAGTGTTGCTTTACTAAACCCCCGAAAAGACATGAGACATCCACTCCTTTGTATGCCGTTCCAATCGATACAGGGAGTTGTACCATTTAAAATACATAGGCTATCTAGGGGCACCTGGGTGGCTCAGTCAGTTAAGCGTCGAACTTGGGGCAGGTCACGATCTCAGGGTCCTGGGAGCCCAGGGATCGAGCCTGGGGATAGAGCCCTGCAATGGGCTCTGTGCTCAGCGGGGAGTCTGCTTGTCCCTCTCCCTCCACCCCTCCACCCTTCTGTGCTCGCTCTGTCTCTCTCAAATAAATAAAATCTTTTTTAAAATAAAGAAATAAAAAATAAATAAAATACATAGGATCTCTAAAGTAGAGAGGTGGTCATTTTTATTTGCATCTAAAATGAAAGTTTTAGGGGCGCCTGGGTGGCTCAATGGGTTAAAGCCTCTGCTTTCGGCTCGGGTCCTGATCTCAGGGTCCTGGGATTGAGCCCCGCCTCGGGCTCTCTGCTCCGCAGGGAGCCTGCTTCCCTCTCTCTCTCTCTCTCTGCCTGCCCCTCTGCCTACTTGTGATCTCTGTCTGTCAAATAAATAAATAAAATCTTTTAAAAAAATGAAAGTTTTATAAAACTGATGGAAAGGATTTCAGTCCCCTACCCACTGCAAAGTTGTTCACTGAACATATTAACCAAGTATAATGGAGTAAATTAGCAACAGCAGCACCAGAGGGAAGATCACCCCGACTTTTCATTCAGATTTCATAATGTATGTGTCAGCAAACTCATTATCAACACATTATTTTAAAATAAGCTCTCACGATCAGTGATGGTGGGTGAGACCCTGGAATAAACTGAATTTCCTGTGTTCTAAACTGAAAGGCAATGATTTTAAAAAAAGAGTAGCAGTGTAAGTGTTAATTTTTTTTATTTAACACTAATACTTTGGTGAGGAAAATGCAATTATCTGTTATTTATGATAGGTAAAGTTTTAAATTTTATATAGTAGATCAGTGCTTAAAATAGGATATAATAAGTACAGAAATAAATTCTAAGTTTTAGTCAATCCTTTAAAAATGGTACAATCCATCAGGCAATTTTCTTTATTAAATTAGATTTTTTAATTAAATTAAGAAAGAGTAGTAGCTCCACTAATTGAGGATATATCCTTGTACTTGTGGCGTTGGTCTTCCCCCCTGAAGATGTGTACCAAAATGCTGATAAAGGGATTGCTAACAGTAATTATAAATATTCTGGGGATGTGTTTCCAAAGCTCTGATTTTCAGAAAACTGCATATTTTTTTGCTCTATTTGGGTGAAAGCATGTTTGTAGTAACAACTTAGCAATAAAAACCATCTTTGAAAACTATTCTTTTCTTTGATGTGACTGCAGGGACTTTTCTCATTGCTGACGGCAAGGATTTTAAATAACATTTGCACAACTTGGACAGATTTTCTATTCTGCTTGAAACTGGGTGATTTCGCAATCCCCCTTAGTGACATCATGCTGAACAGAACAGCAATAAATACAATTCGCTCCCAGAGTGCTCATTCCTCACTGCGGCTGACGGGTGGTTACAGCTGTGGAAATGGAGTTTGATTCCCCTACACTGACTGTTAGGATTCTCCGATCTCAGCACTTTTCCCCTGCGATCCTAAGCTGGAAAATTTTTTTGTATATGAACCAACACAGTACATTTCAAATGGAACTGTAGAATTACAGTTCTAGAAATTACCTTTCATATCAACCATCTATATCCCTCCCACCTACACCATCTCCACAAAACATGGAGGCAGTGAGGTAGACAAAGGACTGTTAGGTATTAAAGCTTATATTAAGTACCTACTGCATGCCTACCACACCGAAAGGGGATTCAGCATTATTCTATCATTAATGCTCTTGTGAGAAAATATCTTGTGAGACATATTGCTCTCTGCCCCTGGTTCCTGGCACAGAGCTCCTAAAACCCTTGTGATTGCCTAGGGACTGGAGTGTCTTTTGTTCTCCTGAGGTAACTTTGGGTGGGCTCCTGGATATCACCTGGGTGGGGGTCCCTGGAAAGACCCAGCTATGATTAGAAGCTTGGAATGTTCATTCTCTTGAGAAGGGAGAGGGGCTAAACATGGGAGTCAATGACCAATCACCTGAAATTAATATAACACTGCAGGTTAGTTAATTATGCCAGAATTAAAATATTTTAAAAATAATTAAAAAGGGGCACCTAGATGGCTCGGGTTAAGCATCCAACTCTTGATTTTGACTCAAGGCATCATCTCAGGGTCCTGAGATGAAGCCCTGAGTCAGGCTCCCTGCCCCCTACCTCTCCCTCGCCCATCTGCCCCCTCAAATAAATAAATAAATAGTTTTAAATAAATAAATAAATATTTTTTAAAAATAAATAACATGGAGTCAGGAGGCTAGAAAGGGGAGCTCTCGTGCCCCACCACTCAACGGCAGACCCAGCAGGAAGAAGCCAACTTCACCACGGCAGCAGGCAGAAGGAAGAATCTCTCCTTGCCCAGCGACAAATTCAGCCAATGAGAAAGAGGCACCACCTGGAACGCTTGCGTTCCTCCAATGGACTTTTATTCAAAGTAGCCCCTCCAGCTTCTTCCTTTTCTATAAAAAGTAACATTCCTCTCTTTTGATCTCCAGACTTGCCTGTGGCTTTGGCAATAGCTTGCTTGTCCTGAACTGCATTCCTCTGCTTTTTCTGCATAAACCCATTTGCTGGTAAAATACTGGTTGTTTTGCTTTTAAGGTCAACAGTAGCCATGGGGATCTTTTCAATCGACAAATTTGATCACATTACCCTGACCAACTCATTAACACCCTGTCTGCTGCATTTAAAATCTTTCAGTAGCTTATTTCTCTTAGGACAGAGGCCAGAATCTGTGATATAACCTCCAAAGCTGAGTGACAGAGTCATGCCTAACTCTGGGGCCTCATCTAGCACTGTGGGCTCTATATTCCATGCTGTAGCCATAAGAGCCTTCTTTCTAGTTACCAAGCCTTTCCTGTTCTCTCTGCCCCTGAGCTGGCAGTGAAAATAAACCCCTGAAGTGGAATAGAGTGAAGAGAGTTGGGAGAGAGGAAACCAAGTTGCTGAGAGGCTATCATGCAGAGTGAACCATCCATATGGATAATGAAATTGACCAGCATGATGGCAAGAAGTGGAATGGAGAAGACTCAGGTCACCTGCCCAAGGCCTCATCAGTAGATGTGCAGAAGAAACCCCGAAGCGTAGACAACAACACAACCATAGAGCTGCGAGATATTCCAGCAACATGAGCCTTAGAGCACTGAGAGTTTGACACTCCTGAAGGGAGGTGGGAGAGCAGCTGTGAGAAGCCAGGAGAAGGCTGATCCATCCCTGCCCTGTCCTTCCTCCAGATCCCATGATGCCAGGACCATGGGAGAATGAGAAGCTTCCACTCAAGAGGCACACAGGGGAACCCTCCCTCTTTCCCCACCTTCTTTCTCACTCCTCATTGCTTGGTGACCTCCCCAATTACATAGGGATCATAACATTGGCCTTAAAAAAAAAAAGATTCTGATACAGATCAATGAGGGGACAAGTTCAAAGATGCTCACCGTAGTGTTGTTTAGTGGTAGCTGGAAGTTGGCAGCCATCCAACAGTGGAGAAATGGGTTTGTGCCATGCAGAGATTACACACTACGGAATATTGTCCAATACTTGGAAAAAACAGACCGGACATGCACAGCAATATGGACAAAGTGTAGAAACAGTGTGCCTCGCACCCGGGCTGTGGACTCTAATTATAATCTCCCACTTATCAGAACCAGGGCTCCTTGAAGAAATAGCTGACTCCAGGTCTGGGTCAATAAATTTATAAGTTGATCCAGGAATAGCTTATCATAACAGGCAGCACGGCAGCTATCCAAGACTAATGAGGTAGTGCCAATAATGACTACAAAATAAAACCTTGTAGAGGCTCCCATCTGCCAAAGATGAGATAATTTGAACATCAGTGTGAATAACTGCAAACAACGAAATAAGCAAATATGCTTAAATACATGAGTTTATAATCTTATTTTTTTAATTTTACTGATTTATCTTTAGGGGAACTAGCTCATTATTTTGAAAATTGATAAAGGAAACAATCAAGCAGTGTCTTGCTTTTCCTATACAAACTGTATCTCAAGGTAGCTAAGTTTCTCTTTATAGAAATAGTCCAGCAAACAAATAAAGAAGGAATGATGGAATTAAGTTATCATTATGTTGAAACCCCTAAGGAATCATGGACCTAGGCACTGCCTACTGGTACCACTAACATTACAGAGAAAGCCAGACACTGGGTGCCTCTTGATAGAAGTCCATAACTTCACCTATGAAGTATTTCTTGTCAAAAAAAAAAAAATAGATCCTGAATCTGATCAAGTTTCTAGATCTCACTACCAATTTACAGGAAATACAGAGGGCAGAGGAACATATGAAAAAAACACCACAGGGATACAGTCAACAGACTTTGGAAAACTTCATGAAGATAAACACTCTGATCTTCTAAATAATTATTTAGGGACAGAAAACAGAACCATAGATTAAGGGACACCTGTGTGACTCAGTCAGTTGAGCTTCCCCCTCTGCCTGCTGCTCCCCTTGCTTGTGCTCCCTCTCTCTCTCTTTCTCTGACAAATAAATAAATAAAATCTTTAAAATAAAAAGAACCATAGATTAAAAGAGACAAGGGACATATCAACCAATCACAATTGTTGTGATTTTTAAAAAATTATGAGACAACTGGGAAAATTTGAACAATGACTGAATAGTTGATGATATTAAGTGATTATTTCTAATTTTAGGTATGATATATTGATTATATAATTTAACGATTATATGTTAGAGGTACATACAAAATATTTAACAATGTAATAGTACGAGGTTGGGACTTCCTTCAAAGATATCTGTGAACAGTGGGAAGGGATGCTGGTACAAATGAGAGAAAACTGGCCACAACTTGAACCTGACTCTGTGCACAAGTTGTATACTTCACTTTGAGTGATGGGTGCCGTGAAGTTCATCACACTCTTCTACTTTTGACACTGTTTGAAATGTTTGCACAATAAAAGGTTTTTTAAATAATGGTGAGAAAAAGAATGAAACGGGTTATCTACCTCACTAATGTAAAACTAAAATATAAACACCAGGGGCACCTGGGTGGCTCAGTGGGTTAAAGCTTCCTCCTTGGGCTCATGTCATGATCCCAGGGTCCTGGGATCGAGCCCCACATCAGGCTTTTTGCTCCACGGGGAGCCTGCTTTCTCCTCTCTCTCTGCCTGCCTCTCTGCCTACTTCTGACCTCTGTTAAATAAAAAAATAAAATATTTTTAAAAATGAAATATAAACACTAGGTGCCTAGGTGGCTCAATAGGTTAAGCATCTGTCTTCAGCTCAGGTCATGATCTTGGGCTCCCCACTCAACAGGGAGTCAGCTTGTCCCTCTCCCTTTGCCCCTCTCTCTGCTCATGATCTCTCACTCTCTCTCTCTCTGAAATAAATAAATAAAAACTTAGAAATAAAAACAAAAAATAAATAAAGTAAAATATAAACACCAAAAAATAATACAAATAAAAGAACATATGTCAAAAATATTAAAATGTCTGCCATTAGAAGAATTGGGGAATGGACATAGAGGATAAGATAAAAGGGTATAAAAATAACTGAACCGGAAAGTGACATTGCACTGACCAACACTAAGGTGTCATTAACTTAACCCTCTGTCTCTGAGGTCAAAGAAAGTTCTTTCACACATTTTTAAGGATTCAATGAGTATGTGGTCATTATTGCTGGCACAGTGCTTGGCACACCAGACGTACATAATAAATATTAATTTCCCTCTGTTCCCTCTACCTCCCATCATCTCCTTGTCCTGCCAACAAATAAAAGGGGTCATGTAAGTTAATTCTCTTTGAGCTACTAAGCCCTGGTAACAGCTTCATGTATCCTCAGCAGAGGCTTTCCAGATCAGGCAATACTTAAAATATTAATCTCCACTAAGTGGAATTCCTGCATACCACAGAAATTTATATTTACTTAGTTCCAAGCCCTAAAACTAGAGGGCCAACAGTGTCCATTGCGAGGGTGATTTCAGGAGGGCTCAGGTCTGCCTAACTAAACCCATAACGCTTCAGAGTGGCATTCTGGGTTAGTTGCCATCCCACATCTTCTAAATCGAACATATCAACACTAAAAAGCACACCACCTGCTAGTTCATCCCAGGAATCCAAGAACTCAGCTTCATCTTAGATGAGCATCAAAGTGAAATATTTATGTGCTGAGCTTTGCTCTTGCATCTAGCTGGAAAGATTTCTATCGCATGCCCCATCACCAGAAGCCAACCTCTACCATTTCTCCCTCTCTGCCTCAATGGCCATGACTCCCATGTTCCTTCCAAGCAATATATAAACTTTTAATTCAAAATCCTGTTCTGGGTGACTGGCTTACTGGGAATCATCCAGAGGTTGCCAATGACTCAGCCAATAAATTTGAGGCCCAGCAAGTGACTTGGAGTCAGTGGCGCCTGACAACTGCTCAGCAGCAGAAGGTGAAAAACAGCAGAATTCTGCATTGGTTTATAATAGACAAATGCTCCTGGTCCATCTCACAGAGCTGTTGGAGTGAAAAGCAATCCATTAGCAGTGTTCCTGGCTGCAGCGTGGCCCCAAAAGTTCAAAACTAAGGTCAGATATAATCGGAAGGAAGGACATTTCACAGTCTGAGTAAAGCCTCGCCAATCAGTGCACACATCTCTAACTAGCACATTCCATGTGTCCATCACCACACTAAAACACAGAAAGAGTCACTCACTCGAAGAGACCTCTGCTTTCAAAATTGTAATAATCTTGTGAGAGATTCAATATAGAACATTAGACAGAATAACGTGAGATAGTACCACCATATGACTACCAGGCATCCATCCTTGGAATTACTTTTCCCACCTTTATTGGTAGGCCTGAATTCTACAAGTTCCCAATGCCACTGCCCACACAGAATCCTCCTCTGGTAGCTTATCGTGGCAGTCACTTTTCTGACACTACCCTCTGAGGTAGCAGCCTGGGAGCCCCAGATACACAGGAGCTCCCTTTGGAGCTGCCCTTTGGAGCTCAGCAGCAGGAACCAGCCCTATCTCAGCCAATCCCTCATGTTTAAGAGAGGAAGATGGAGGAGGACTCAAGGTATCTTCTGTCCGTGTCTCCACACTGGGGTGGGAACTGGATGAGTCCCTCTCACCACCTCCTTATTTCTGGAATCCAGTGTTATTTTGAGCAGATCCCCTGTGTCCATTATCAGGAGCACTGATGGGACAAAATCATCCAGCAGCACAGGCAAGAAGCTTTCCCTTCTACCACTGGACACAGATGACATCCCGAGTCATTAATCCCCCCACTGACAGGTCAGGATTAGACTGTGCTGTGTCTGGACCACTGAGCCACATTTGTATTGTTGCGTACAATGTCAGAATCGCAGAGCTCAGAGGTCTAATACCTGTCACAAACGGTTCCTGGACTCATTCTTCTCTCCCCTCGTTCCAAGCCTTCTGAGCAAGCAAATGAGGGCTTTCAGCCATAAGTGATTGAGTTACCTAACCAAACTGACCAGAAAAGGGTGGAAGCAAACAAAATAAAAGCTAAAATTTGAGTTTAGCCAAAGGAATTGTACAGCAGAGAATGACTTTTCAGTATGAGAAAGCCAGAGGTCGATGTTATGAAAATTAACTTAGGCATTTTTTTTTAAGCATCAGGGGCTCTCTGTTAGCTAAAAAGGCTTGGAATCTTGTTCAGGGCATTGTCTTTAGAGACAGTGAATGCTGAGGGAATTTGGGACACCTAGCATGCATGCATGACAAAGACCATGAATCTGGCTGTCTCTGTGCTCAGCTACCTTGTCTTTGAACACCGTGATGAAGCACAACCCAAGCATCAAAGATCTCTGATTAAAAAATCCACGACTTGGGATAACCGCTGTACGAGTTGGCATTGCTGCTGTTTTGGACTCAACCCTCACATCCCCACCATCCCCCAACCCTCTCCTCGGTCCAAACATGACCATGGCCTTCTCCCGGTCAGCTCTACCATCATCATCTTGAGGCCTTGGTACAGCCAGAGGAAGTGAAGCCAGCCAGAGGGTCAACAGGGGAAGGAAAATACAACTGAAAGCAGAAGAGGAAGGTATCACCGGCCATGTGTGCATTCGTGGCCAGCAACTACTGTCCACTCAGTAAGAGACCTAGGCTGGCTTGGGGTCTGGCCACTCAGTAAGAGACCTAGGCTGGCTTGGGGTCATATTTTATATATTTATAATTATTTACATATTTAGGTATATATTTTAATATATTTTATGGATATAGGAATACTGAAGTGTTATTGATGTGAACCTGAGTTTAATAAGTCAAACTGGAGGAAGAAATTGAGTTTTTTGGTGGGGAGCCCTGGGGTTTCAAGTAGGGGATTTCAATGCTGGAGGCTGGAAAGTTACCAGGAGGACTGAAGAAAGTTGAGGTTGCTAGGAAAGTATGCCCCTTCTCTGGTCTGTAGGAGGCTGTCTCTCTCTGCCCCTGCCTCCACACCCTCAGCCCCTCCTTCTCTATGGGTCCCAGCCATTCTGTCCCTTCCTCTACTGTTGCCTTCCATTCACTCACACAAGCAATCCATCGCCATACCGCCATTGTGACCGACTTCATCATCACTGGCTTCTTAGGTTGCCAGTTGAAAATTCTTTACGTAAAACAAGTGTTTGTAAATCATCACATTTTCCCATTGACTTCCTACTGTCATTTCAGAACTATGATCCCACAGAGGAAAATACTTGGGCATACGTAGTAAAAACCACAGACAGAAGCTACTATAATCTTAATGGAATATTCTGCCTTCTGCTGAGTATGATTTAGGACTATGTGATTCTCCCCCTGGACATCTGCAAGAAAAGTTAGGCAAAGAGGCAATCAATTAGAGCACTCCATGTTAAAAGTGTATTTATTATTTATTAACCACCATTCTTGATTGATTGGCTTCTGTTTTATTGGTTTTTCTCAGTGACCCAATGTAAACAGACTACTTCAATCATTCACACTAGTAATCACTGGTCCAGACATTCCACAGAAACTGCCTGTAAGCCTTCTGGGCAACACCTGTGAGTAACGGCTCCTTAATACCCTCCCCCCTTCGTGGTCTCTGTGTCCTGACCTGTGCTCCACTCCTCCACCCCTTCCCAATTCCCCTGGTCATGAGACAGCCCTCTCAGGACTGACCTCCTTCCCAGCTGTAAGTCACATTTACTCCCTGAATTATATCTGCTCCTGCCCCCTTCCTGCCCTGAGCTTCTACCCAACACAGTGTCTTCTACCCGTCTGCTCGGAAGTCCACGCATGTATTTCTCCAGTGTTCACAGCAGAATATTACAGTTACTCTTTCTCTAAAACCATACATTATCATGGTACTAGTAGGTAGTAGTTTATGATCTTTTTGGTTCTAGCCTTTCCAAGCAGGAATACAGTCTCCTGGTTTTGGGTTTGGGTTGTTCGGCATGTTTTGTATTGTTTTGTTTCAATCCAATATTATACATATATCGGAAGTCCTGTCATCTGTAAGGTGCATTCCTGCCCTGGATTATCAGATGTGCAACAGCAGCCATGTCCCAACAACCTGTCACTAAAATCGAACCTCCTTGAAACTCAAGCAGAAGCATCTGATTGCAAAATCCACATGGAAAGGAATATGAATCTGCTCTTGACCAAGCAACAGCCAGAGCCCAGGTAATCAAAATGGCAGCAGACATACACCCAAAGTCTCATTAAACAATCCTTATCTCTCTATGCGATGTGCTCCGATTACTGTTCTATTCCATTTCACTTATAAAAACTGGTTTCCCCCATTTAATTGATTTTACACTTGGATTGCATCCCCCAGCTTGTAAAAATACTGCTTCCATCAGTCCAGCTGAGGAATTAAAGTCAGATAATGTCACCAGTTGGCAGGCTGGGAGTCAAGTGGGGAACCCCTGGAGGCCTGAGCCAAGTCCCTGCCCTTCTCCTTCCTTGCTGATGGGAGAGGACAGATCACTTAGTCTCGCTGTGACTCACTGTCCATCTTAAATGGAGGTTCTGCCAGCTCTATCCTCACGGGTCTGTTAGAGGGGTCTAATGAGATGAAAGACATGTAAGCGCTTTGAAAATATTGAAGTACCACTCAGCTCCAAGGAGGTAGTGTCAGTCACTGAGAAGGAAGAAGGGACATAATAACCTATGAGTTTCTACACGCTGCTTCTCTACAACCCAGCTGGGTTGCTTGGAGATCGGGTAGAGGTGGAAGATAGCCAGAACCCAGGGAGCAAAACCAAGAAGAGGAAGAAAGTGAAGGAGACGGACAATGAGGCGGCTGTAGCACATCCTGAAACAAGAATCATTTCTTTGGCCAGCAATTTACACTCACCAACTGAGAATCAGTGGCTCAGCGCCTTACTCCAAGAGCCACCACGAAATTCATACAATACTATTTATATACACACAGACATATATGACACCATACATGATATATAGTGCATATGTAATACTAGTAAACACTATATAATATGTAGGACAATATTATATATATGCTAGCATATAACGTGTATATACATATATGCACTTGTGTGCATGCACGCGCGTGTGCGCAGACACACACACACACACACACACATATTCTCTGATTCTCAGAGGCTTTGTTGCCAAATTTCTTCATAGCATTACTGGTGCTGACAGTTCCCCCTCTCTGCTTCAGGAGCTCTCAACAACACTGTCATTTTGTTAGAGACAGCCCTCCCAGCATATGCAAAAGGGATCTTGGCACGTGTTCCAAATTATTTGATCTGACTCCCACCGCCGATCAAAGAACACTTCTAACTGAGCCAGATGATTCAGCAATCTATCAGCCATTAGCCACAGTGTATAGAAGCCTTCTGAGAAGCAATTCCTATCCCAACAAGACTTCTAGCTGAATTTCCCTTTACCCTGGAGATTTTAAACTCAAATGTCCATAAGGAGGTAGGCACATTCCATTAATAAGGAGAGAGGGGCCAAGCACAGGAACATATTCGTCACTGCAGAGTGCTGGGACCACATCCAGCTGGTGTGTGCGTACCCATTCCATTTGAAGCGGGCAGTCATTGCCCAAACCAGCTGATGGGTGGCCTATACTACACATCTTCCCCTGCCCAAAAGAAGTAAAAAACCTGGAATTTTATGTAAAAATTGCCTCATTTTTAAATGGCCACTCAACTTTTTAAAAATAGATAAATCAATCAAAGAAAACATAACAAATTCAGCCTATGAACATCAATTAATGGCCTATACTTTTTTCTAAAAAAAAAAACAAACAAACAAACCAGAATTAAGTACTTTTTTATTGTAATATTTCATTACAGGTGAAAATTCAAAATAAAAGTCAAATTCATCTAGTGTTTTGTCTTTAGACTTTGGTACCATCTTAACCCATATCCTCTAAGAAATGGAGCCTGAGGCAAGGATAAAAACATTTATACTTTGTTGGGGGGGGGGGGGTATTATCCCTAGAATTTAAGAGTAAGGAAAAGTGGAAAGGACCAAAGGAAAGAGGAGGAGCATTACAGTGTTGCCTCTGTCTACTACAAACCACAGAGACGCAACAGGACACCAGGCAGGTAGATTCACTCCACACATGGAGACACAGGTGTGCTAGAAGGAAAAACTGACCCTCAGAGAGCACTCTGTGGGAGAAAAGAAGGATGGAAGTTTATCTGCCAATTCTGGGGAAGAGAAAAGGGTAAAGCAAGGAAAACACCTGATGTACAAGGATGACCCTGAGAGCAGGTGCCTCTTTACCTTGTACCTTCAAAGCCTCACTCGCCTTCCCGAGTTCTGGCCCTGGCAAGCTCACACCTGTCTCCTGTTTCGCACTAGTCAATGTTTACCCCACAGGGTGACCCTAAACTTGCAGGTGCTAGATTCCATTACTATAGTGGTACTTCTGTTTTTCTAAATTCAAAATGGCAAGAAGAACCAGAAGACTCAGGTGTATGGCTGGTTGGCCCAGCTGTGCAGCACAAGGAATGTGGGGGGCAGCACTCTCAGGGCAGGTAACTGGTTGGCCCTGGTGTTGTCTGCAATATGGTCCAGGAGGTGGTTCGTGCCTTCAGAAAAAAAGGAGGCAATTGAGGGAACCTAAGATGGTACAGATAGGCATAGAATACATAGACATTGTCAAAGCATAGCTATACTAAGAACCACTAAGTTAATTTGAACATTGAAAAAGAGAAAAAGTACAAATTCTAGTATCAGAAATGAGAGATGGGACATCACTACAGATCCTGCAGACAGTGAGAGATAATAAGGAAATGTTAGGGCAATAATTAGTCAATAAATACAACTTGGATGCAACAGACATGTTCCTGGAAAAAATTTCTAAGTCAGCATGGCCCAAGGTTGTAGAATAAATCTGAAACTCTGAGTTTCCCACTTACTCAGAAGCATTCAAATCAGAACAGTCCTAAGTTCATAAAGACTCATAAATTAAAATCAAATAGCAAACCTCTATAGGCCAGGGAGACTGAAGTAGAAGCTCGCCTTCGAGACTTAACATGAATATAGAAAAAGGGTTAATAAAGCCATTCAAGAAGAGTTGAATGGGTAAGACAAATCTGGAGGAGAAGAATCTAAGAATACTTAGCACCATGCTTCCCCCGCTCCAGAAAGCTTAATCCAGAAAAATTCTGTGACGATGGCTGGTTGCCAGGACTTTTACATCAGAAATGGCAAACTCAGATACCCACAGGGGTCAGAGACCAGCCAAGGCAACAGGGAATGGGATGGTAAGAGGCTGATGAGCCCCTTACAACTTCACGGCTCCATCTGGTTTTGCAACTTGAGTGTGGTCAGGGACTCCAGATTTTCATTTTCTAGATATTATTTGAAATCCCCCAGTGTTTAAATGTGGACTCAAATTAATACTAATATTAACATATATACTATGTGGGCCAAATATAACACATCAGCAAGCCAGGTACAGCCTACAGTCTAGGAGTGCATGGCCTTCACTTCTGGTTTGCTATTCAGAGGTCAGGAGCAGGGAGGAGGGTTTGGGAGGGGTTTTTGCTTGTTTTGTTTCCTATTTTTAAAAGCTGGAAGATCTAGTTCTGGAAATTTTCTCTCTTTCTTTTTTATGACCCCTGCAGTACAGGGAACTTCAAAACAAAGGGAAACAGCCACCATCCGACATTCTGGCTCTTCCCCACGCCCCCCCAACCCCAGGATCCAGCAGATAAGGAGCTAAAACCTGAGACTCGAAGAGGTTGGGTTTCTTCTCTCCCCTTCAGGCTACTGTCAACCTACTGTCCCTGTCCTCAGTTTCTGAAATTTCCATATGGCTGAGTTTCTGCAGTTTCTGCCATTTCCATATGGCTGAGCACCACGGGGGTTGGGTGAACACTGAGGGCGCATTTTACTGTGATAAGATGCTATCGCGGGTCAGGAAACAAGATGAAATGCACAGGAGTATGCTCAGGAGACTCCTGAGAAGAAGATGAATTGTAGCCTCCAAGCCCAGGCACTGGAGTGCAAGCTCCTGGAGTCTTCCAAGTTAGGCTGTCATGACCACCTGTTCAAGTTCCAATGAGCCAACCCAAGGTAGCAGCACCGTCTCAAGGAGACATTTCAAACAGGCAGATGACTGGATGGAGAACGCCTAGCACTAATGAGCCATCTTGCCCCAGCACAGGGCCTCCCGGTGGCAAAAGAACTTTCCCCAACACTCTGAGCACGGTGGCCACCGTGCAAGCCATGGGATGAAAGGGGCTCAGGAGGGCGAGGGCAGCCGGCCATCCCTACATCCTTCGGGCTGTCGGAGAAGAGGTGAACTCAGAAACGAGAAGCAGCCCAGGCACCGAGGGAGCCCATTAGAATGCAGACGGCTGCTATGAACATGTTCTCAGAGCCACTCTCCCATTGCTCTTTGATCAGCTTGGCCCAGCTCCCCACGGAGAGGTCCTGGGCAGTTCAGGCCCCAATTGTCCACGTCCCTTTGTGCACCTCCATCAAGGCCACTCAAGCCACAATTTTCCCCAGTAACAAGCTGACAGCCAAAGTGTTCCTTTTCCCATGGGCTCAAACAGAAAGCAGAGGGTTTCCTGGGCGCCCTGCAGCTCTCCGGGCATCCTGGGCTGACTTCATCTCCCCCAAGCCCAGGTCCATGGAGGGATAGACGGATCGGGAGCTGGGCTTTCAGAAGCCCGGCCCAGCTGCCCCTGGAGGAAACGAGAAGGCCATGGTTTCACAGGAAAGGCCAGTAGGGAGCCCAGGGGTTTCTCCCCGACTGTGTGCCGACTCAGGTGTTGAGAAAGAAAATAACAAAAGAGCCATCCCACACACACAATCCCTGAACAGTCTGGAGGCCAACCATCCTCTAAATTAGGGAGCCTTTGCTCCCTGATGGTCTTCTCTGGAAAATTAAGAGAGACCACTCAGAGAATGAGCCACTCTAACGTAGCAGGAAAGAAAGAATTGAGAGGAGGAACAAACAAAGAAGTATTCCTACTCATCTAAAGGTCTTCCCAAATTCTACAAGGTCTTGCCAGAATCACAGAGATGAGGATTTATAAAGAGGAAAGAGTCAAAACTGTGGCAAATTAGAATATCTCACATTTACAAATTACCCGCTGCTGTTTTAAATGCTTACACGTATGAACTCTTTGTAATCGCACAGCAGTTGGTATTTCCATAGCTCCGTTAGCTAATGCGGAACCTGAAGCACACAGAGGTTAAGTGACTTGCCCATGGTCACACAGCTAGTAAGTGGCAGAGCTGGGATTTGAACCTAGACCATCAGAGCCTCTGGGCACAGCTGCCTCTTGCACTTTGAGACTACAAATACAAAGACAAAGAGTATGCTCTCTTGAACTGAGTGCTTTCATTCACTCATTATTCCAAAAAATCTTTTTGTCTAGTCCCCACCAAATGCAGGTCCCAGAGACAGAATGGTGGACAAGAGATATCCAGTTCCTGCCCTTCTGGTTCTTCTCCTTGAGCAGAGGAGACAGATCAAGTCAACCGCTCCCAAAATTATATCTAAGGGTGATGGGAAGTGCTATAGGAACAGACACAGGAGTCCTCGTTCTCCAAAACAAATACCACTTTCCTCATTGAACAGATAGGGAACCTGGGATTTCACAGTGAAATGCGATACAAGAGAAAGAACACACTGATTTTTTTTTAATTTTATTTATTTCTCAGTAGGTATCCAATATCCACACCATCTAGCATTCAAAAGGTACTAAAAGGGAATTCCTGCCTGACTCCAGACTCCCAGTTCCCCTGCCAGAATTAATCGATGCTGGGTCTCCTGTATCATGGGTCTCCTAACGGAGACACACACCAACAATCAAATACACACACACTTACTTTCTTGACACAAGTTACAGCACACTGCACACACTGTTGTGCCCCTCGGGTTTTTTCTCTAGCAAACAAATACACAGCCCGCGTCCTCATTTGCTCACGGCTGCCTGCGATTTCATCGCGGGGATGTCCCACACCTGCTTTGGCCAGGCTCCTACTGGTGGTCATTTAGGCGATTTCCAATCTTTTACAAGCACAAACAGTGCTGCTGGGACCCACTAAATCTATAAACCATTTCACACGCAGGCGGGTGTCTCTGCATGATAAGCTCCCAGAAGTGGAATTACTGGGTCTATGGCCATGTGTGTGTGTCATTTTGATAGACATTAGCCATATTGTCCACCATCGAGATGTCCCCAATTTACACTCACCCGGCGGCAGATGGAGCATCTATCTGGCCACACCCCAAGACAGTGAAGACATGCAACAGAATCAAGTGACCCAACAGCCCAACATTCCCTGCCTTGCCAACCATGGGCTTTGGGCAGAACCTCAACCCCTCAACCGCAAAGACCTCATCAGAAGAGTGGGCTTAGTAGTGACCTTGCCTTGTGTCTAACACAAGCCTATCGGAGGCAAGGTGACAAGTCCTGCAGCTCCCCCAGGAAAGCAGCTTGCAAGAGATGGCCCCAAGGCCAATGTAAAGAGGGCCAACTGCCCCAAGCCAGAGGCCAGACAGGACACCAGCAAGAGACACCAGCTTCATGACCTTGAGCAAGCTGCTAACTCTCTTCCTGCCTCCTTTGAGAGAAGAGTCAGACAGGTGAGTCCGTGAAGTGCACCTGGCACACGGCAGAGCTCAAACCCCCATCATGGTCCCGGGGGCAGACACAAGTGCCTGGCAGCCAGCATTCCAAAATTCTCGCCTGTGACTACCAGGGCTCTCTGCCTAGAGTGAGGAACCCACTTCACCCTTGAAGGTAGGACAGCCCTCAACCAATGTGGGACAGGAGCTGGGGACAGAGACCCCAGCTTCTCTGCCCTTTGGGGGGTGCTGGGAACTCTGTAGTGTGTTTGGCACCATCTCCCAGAGACTGTCAGGGAGGACCACACCCCAAGCGCCCACGGCAATGGTGGCTCTTCAGCGTCCTGAAGGGACTCACTTTCCTTCCATCTCACACACTTCCCAAGACTCCCTGCTGCCAAAAAAATAAACCACCTGCACTCAAATTCCTTCTCAGAGTCCACTTCTGAGGAAGCCCAATCTAAGACCACCATTATCACTGAGCAGAGGCTGGACAGACATGTGAGGAGGGAGCAGCAGTCAGCACTGTGAGGTGGCGATGAGGCAGCACCATGCAGACCAGATTTTGTGGCTCTCGGGCTCCAGAACAGCATCTTCTCACACGTTGATCATGAGTGTTCAGTAGGCCTAAGGTAATGCCTGCTCACAGAAAGCCACTGCGAGAGCCCTCTCTCCCCTGAGCACCCACCCTGGGTGGGGCAGGACTCAACTCTCCAAGTTGAAGCCCACCAACCTCCTAAAGACACACTTGAGGTGGGCAGCAAGTCCCAGAGTGTTTTCCAGAAGGTTCTATAACTGGCTTAGGATACTGGAAGTCCAGAGGACACCCCAGCTGTGTGTTCTCACTTCCTCTTCCAAGCCACTGAGGCAGCTGGAGGACCGTGAAGATCCTCGGGGTGCAGGAGGAGCAGCCAGAAGACCATTTTTTAAAGTATCAATGGGATCCACTCCCAGCGTCCATCCTGGTGGCAGGGGGCATGTGTGAGACCCACAGCAACCCACTTCTACATTCTAGCTCGTTCCTGCAAGAAACTTAAAGAAAACCAAAAGTCATAGCCAGGGTGTCACGGCATCCCTGGCAAATTAAGGGAAGATAGATACAGAGCTTGGAGCAGAATCTCAGCTGATAACAGTGGCTGGAAATGAGTCGAAGTTTGTAGAACAAAAATTAACAGCAAGGCAAAAAATAAGAAAGAAGTGGGAAGGAAATAATAGGTAGAAATAGAGAGATAAATAGCTAATAGAATAATGAATGATGTGACGGCTCCCGTCCACTCCCTGCCCGTCTGCCGTGGGTCAGGGCTCTGGCTGACTGCCAATGCCAGCGCAGAAGACTGGCAGGGGCTCAAGGAACTAACACCCCCCAGCCCTTGGCCAACCTCTGACAAGCTGGAGTCTAAACACCCCAGCTCCCTCGCCCCCCGGAAGGGATAATCCCCCACTACATCCCACCTTTTCCACAGGACGGAGCTCCAGCTGCCTGTCGTGGGAGCTGGCTTCAAAACACCCCTTTCCTGGCTGCCTGCTCCCCCTCCGTCTCATTTCCCCCAGCTCCCTATGGTGCATCTCGGGATCTGCTCTGGGGCAACCCACACTAAAGCAGTTGGGCACCTGCTGTGCGCCAAACACCGAGCTAGAGATTTTATATGCTGCGCAGATCTGGAGCAGTTTCTGCCGAGAAGGGAAAACAGTCCAAGCATCAAGGGAAGACCAGGCCTCTGTTCCAAAGCAAGTGTCCATGAGGACGCGGGGAAGAGTGCTCTTACTCTGAGGCCAAGCCAAGTGAACAGAATGACAGGCCAGAACTCTTTCAGGTAGTGCATCCTCCAACAGAAAAATAACACACAGCCAAAGGAGGGAGAACCAGGTTTGCCAAGCCTGTCAAACGCATACCCACGGTCTGTGTTGTGCAGCCTTGCTCGGAGACGTCATTGCGCTCTCGTGGTTGGGCTTTAGTCTGCCTGGCTTTTGTAAACCTGCTCCTCGCACCACCACAGGTTAGGGGAAGGAAGGGAAAAGGTCTCTGCACCTCTCCCAAGAAAGGCAAGAGCGAGCTCTAGTTAAGTCTGGGAGCAGGATCATTAGTGTCTCATTAGTGACTCTAATCTCCTGCAAGCACAGAGAAGGCACAAAAACATCGCTGGCTGACCAGGGCTGTAATCGCTGCTGTCCCTGTCAGCAGGGGGAAACGGGCCATGCTTTGTGG
This sequence comes from Mustela erminea, assembly GCF_009829155.1. NCBI lineage: Eukaryota > Metazoa > Chordata > Mammalia > Carnivora > Mustelidae > Mustela > Mustela erminea. The sequence continues at coordinate 11,121,181 of NC_045618.1, forward strand.
CTTCTTGCAAACAAAAGCCCTCTTCGTTAATGAGGATTCTTAATTTAGGGCAGGAAAAAACTTTTAGGTTATTATTAGGCCACAAATGGAGGCTTGTGTTTCATTTCACTGCCCCACTTAACCAAAAAAAGCCTTCCGTTTTGCAAATTAAAGAATTATTTTTAAGTGTTAGAGGCCGCTGGATAACCTTGAGTAAAACCTCAGGCGTTGGTGCTCAGTCTGCAAATTTAACAAACTGGGGCAAACGGTCCCAAAGGCTTTGTAAGCCCCATCAATCTATGGTTTTGTTCATCTTGCCACCTACCCCTCTTAGAGGTCCCTTTAAAACCCCCAGGGTCTTTGGATACTGCAAGGGACCACAGCATCTCCCACTTGCCTGGGATCCCCACCCACGTTCCCCAAAGAGGATCCCATCATCGAGCTAAGAAGTTCAAAGACGACAGCAAACTCTCCCCTTTGCCTACCATGGGGGGGAGGGGGAGATAATCAGGTCTATCGGTTCCATACGCTAAGTGATCCAGTATGGTCCAAGGCCTCTCCTGGCTGAATTAACACAAATCATCCCCTTAGGGGGAAGTTCACAGGCACTGGAGAGGGACAACCCTGCATTATGGAGGCTTTAAAACCCATACTCATAAAATGTGATAGGAAAATTCATCTTTGAAGTTCATGACCCACAAAATCTGCAATGTCTCTGTCATGGATGCTTTTCATGTTCTCCGCAGAGCAGTAAGTGGGCGACCCCGGCAGAAGTCGGGGGTTGAGCAACTTCCTGAATAAAAATAAGAGGTGGGAATGCCGTGCCTCAGTCAGGGACCCACGCCCAGGCTGGGGAACCAAACCCCGGCTCACAAGGGGACTCCTCCTGGAGTCACCTCAAGATGCCTGGCTACACACAAAACGAGATTGGTGGCATTGGGTTAAAAAAGAAAAGAAGAGAAAGGGGTTGAGTGCAGTTCTACCACCAGGTTTTTTGGGTTTTCCTTTTCAACATCTGTCCTGGCAATGGTGCAAGTGACCTTATAAAGACCTGATACCCTCGTGGGTTCTCTGTTTGTTTGGGGTCACCATGGAGACAATGCAGGGCATCCCTTGAGGGCTCTGGTGCTGCATTTATTCCCCTGGCTTTTGGTTCTTGACCCCAAAGCTACCCACCATGTCGAAAACTAACACTTACTCTCCTTGGGAGCGTGGATCAGGCCTTGGGGGAGTCAGGAGAGGCCACCATGTGCCCAGCTAGGAGCCAGGAGCCACAAGGGGGGAAAAACTCCCTGCATTCCAGGGCTTTGTGCCCTGGAAAGTCCCTTACTTCCCACTGCTTTCCCAGTTTCTCCCAGTCCCTTTCCCTGTCCTCTGACTCACTGAATGGCACCCACATCCCCCGGTCCCCCAAGGAAGTCAGAAGCCTGGGAGTCATCTCTGACTCCTCTCTTCCTTCCCACGTATTCAATCAACCAACATCATTTATCTTCTGGATCCTCTTCAGTTTTCCCTCTGTTCACTCAGGGATGCCGAGTGCAGAGGGCTGTACAGGGTGCGCACTGTCCAATTTAAGGTGTATTGGTCACCCTGTGGCCCCCTCAAGAACGGTGCCCCCTGGAGTTGTGCAGTGGCAAAAAGCACTTTACATTCCTCTCCTTTCTGCTCCCATCACCTTAGCTCGGACCCGCATTTCTGGAATAGAGACAGCCTGGAGTAGAGGAAGACACCAGGGCTACCTGACACGACTTGCCCCCACCCATCCAGCCTCCATGGAGTCCTTTATCAAAAAGGCATGTCCTGTCACATCACCCCCTGCCTCACACCCTCTGTTGACTCCCCACTCTCCGTAAGACAAAATGCAAACTCCCTCACCAGGCTTACGAGACTAAAAGGCCTAGCACAACCCGGCCCTGCTTCCTTTTTGAACTTCAACCTACACAACCACCACAGGAAACCTGCTGCAGGCACCACTCACCATTAGAGGTTCTCCCACACCACGGCTCACTGTTAAAGCTTTACACATGCTTTACTGACCTTCCAGGCAACCCTGAAGGCCCAGTTCCCACATCACCTCCTCCAGGCTGTACTCCCTGACCAGCCTGGCATGAGTCCCCATGACCCCGACTTGAGTCTAGGTTGACTGCTTCACTACTGGGCGTTTTAGAACTAAAAGCTATGCTCTGTAAATAGCTGTTGCATGCCAGAAAGGGTCTCCCAAGGCCCACTACTCAGCAGATAACTGAGGAACTTTCTGCTGCAACTCTTCCCCGAAGAATTATTTCTCTGCAGTGTCACCACCTCGGGCACTTCTGGTATGCTCTGGAAATCTCACCAGCTCAGGCTAGGCTCTGCCCTTCCTTCTGAGCCAGATTCCCCTTTGCCTCTCTGCTCCTACCCCATAGCTTGGCCGCCCCAGCTCAAGCTTCCTCAGCGAGCGTGCCTGTTTCTGCAGCCCCACAGCTGCCCTGTTCAGATACCATCTCTTCTATAAGGCTGGTTCCTGCACCCAAACAGAAACTCCTGGTGGGGAGCCAAAACCCAGTCATCCTGCAAAGTTGCCACCAGCTCCTTGGAAATAAAGGAAATCCCTGGGGGCGCCTGGGTGGCTCAGTGGATTAAAGCCTCTGCCTTCCGCTCAGGTCATGATCCCAGGGTCCTGGGATGGAGCCCCGCATCGGGCTCTCTGCTCAGCAGGGAGCCTGCTTCCTCCTCTCTCTCTGCCTGCTTCTCTGCCTACTTGTGATCTCTGTCTGTCAAATAAATAAATAAAATCTTAAAAAAAAAAAAAAAAAAAAAGGCGACCCCTGTCCTGCCCCAGCCTCTCTCTCTCTTCTCCCAAGCTTCCGGACCTATTGGAGAACCTGTTGCACTCTACTGCAAAATACTTCTTGCTCTGTTCACATTGCAAAGGGCAGGCACGTTTAATGAAGTACAAGACACCTCCTTTCCTCCAAACATCCTTCCATGTTCTCAGTAATGACGACACTTTGCCTTTGCATGAAGCTCACTGGCTCGAACTCGCAGAAGGAGCAGACCTTCCTACACCCCGGCCGAGTCTCTCCCAGAAGAAGCTAGCTGGGCAGATGGGAGCTCAGAGCCCACCCAGGTGTCCTGCTCTGTTCCTAACTGAGCCTGCAGGGCGAGGCCCCTGGCTCCCAAGGGCCGACAGTGATGCTAGTGACATTATTTTTTCTAAACAAGACTTGGGAAGCAGCTCAGTGAGCTCCAGCACAGAGAGGGACCCTGGGAACTACTCGGCAAAGGGTTCAAAGTGGGCTCCTCTCTGCTAGAGATGTGGCACATGGGAGCGGGATGTCGGCTATGTTGGGGAGAGCAGGTGTTCAGGAAAGGGACTGGAAAGCTACATCAGCCCTGGTTGGCGGTTTCAGGCACTGGGCTTCTGTATACACGGTCACCGTTTCTGAGCACTTTCTGCATACCAAGAGCTTTTCCCGTCTCACCTGCTGTATTCCTCCAGCCGGCCTCCGCGGCAGGAATTATGATGAACTCCAGCCAGCAGGTAAAGACACTGGGGCTCAGCGTGGCTGTGACTCACCAGCATCGCACAGCCTGTAGGGGAAAGCGGAGAGCACTGGGACTCTCCGTCAGGCTGTCCCACACCAGATCCGTGCCCTCCCCCACCATGCACAGCATACCACACAAGCTGTGGACTGCAGAAAGTCTGTGGCTTGAACACATAATGAATTAAAACGAATTTCTAATTCGTTTCGGAATTTCTAATTCTAATTCAGAAATGCTAATCAAAACCACATCACACCCATTAGAATGGCTATCGTCAAAGATAAAAAAAAAAAAAGAAGAAGAGAAATTGACAGGTGTTGTGAGGATGCAGAGAATTGGGAACCCTTGTGGTGAACCTTAAGGCAGCTCCTCAGAAAAGCAAACACAGCATTACCGTTTGATCCAACAATGCCACTTCCGGGCATCTACCCCAAAGAATGGAAAGCAGAGACTCAAAGACCTCTGGGTACATCCAAGCAGGCAAGCTCACGGAGACAGAAGGTAGACGGGCAGCTGCCGGGGCTGAGGGAGGGGGGAGTTCGTGTCACATGGGTGCAGAATTTTAATTTCTGCAAGACGAAAAGTCTCGGAAGTGGACGGTGGTGCTGGCCCCACAGCAATGTCCACACAGCTAATCTCACAGAACTGTACCCTTCAAACAGTGAGGATGGTAAGTGTTATGTATTTGACCATAATGGAAAAGTCAAAAAAAAAAAGTTAAAATGCTGACTGTCATGTCATGTATATTTTGCCACAATTTCTTTTTTTTTTTTTTAAGTTTTTTATTCATCTTTTGAGTAATCTCTACACCCACCGTGGGGCTCAAACTCATGTCAAGAGTTGCCTGGTCCACTGACCGAGCCAGCCAGGCACCCTGTTTTGCCACAGGGCCCCAACCCCGACCCGCTGGCCACAGTTTCTTCAAAACTGTGGGTGGCCCAGAGAGGAGAAGCTGCCTTTCCGTCCGCCTTCCCTTGTGCCTGTTTGTGCTCTCCCTCTCTGGCAAGGGCCATGCATCGCAGAGGCACTGCGGGGCACGAGCTCACGCCAAAGCCACAGGAAGCGGCTCTGCTCCTTCCGCCTTTTCTGTTTTTCTCCCTCCACCGCTCAAGGCCAACCTGCCTCTTCCATACATTTCAGCCAGAAGGTGGTACCTGGGCCGAAAAGCTCGTGAAAAGGCTTTGTGACGACAGATCGGGCCGTGAGGATGTGCAGAGGCGACAGATGCCATCTCTGAGAAATAGTCTCTGTCACCCACTGGCTGCCCTTTTCACTTGGGCCTTTCTCTTCCCCTGGACACAAACCCATCTCCTCTCTGGCTCTCTGGCGCCATCTTGTGTGACTTCTTAAATAGCCACAAAGGGTTTTGGGGTTTTTTTGGGTTTTGTTTTGGGGTGGTTTTTTTTTGGTTTGTTTTGTTTTATTTTTGGTCTTCATCTTTAGTAGCAGCATTTTTATTTTTTATTTTTTATTTTTCATTAATATATAATGCATTATTTGTTTCAGGGGTACAGGTCTGTGATGCATCAGTCTTACACAATTCAGAGCACTCACCATAGCCCATACCCTCCCCAGTGTCCGTCACCAGCCACCCCATCCCACCACCCGCCTCCCCTCCAGCAACCCTCAGTTTGTTTCCTGGGATTAAGAGTCTCTTATGCTTTGTCACCCTCTCTGGTTTTGTCTTGTTCCTTTTTTTTCCCCTCTCCTCTCCCATGATCCTCTCCCTTATTTCCCAAATTCCACATATCAGTGAGATCGTATGACAACTGTCTTTCTCTGATTGACTTATTTCAGTAGCAGCATTTTTTTTAAAAAAAGATTTTATGTATTTATTTGACAGAGAGATAGAGAGCACAAGTAAGCAGAGCAGCAGGCAGAGGTAGAGAGGGAAGCAGGCTCCCTGCTGAGCAGGGAGCCCAATGCGGGGCTTGATCCCAGACCCTGAAATCATGACCTGAGCCGAAGGCAGAAGCTTAACCGAATGAGCCACCTGGGTGTCCCTGTAGCAGCATTTTTAAAGAACAAAATAGTTCTCAAAGTTTTATTGCAGCAGAATTTCTGTAAGACAATGTTGTTATTATTATGTTGTTTCCAACAACAATGTAATAATAATAATATTCTAGAAGAAAATCAACTTTACCCATTGTTCTAGCACCAAGTGGCCACGGTTCCCACCCACCCCCAGCATATTCAGAGGTGTTTCAAAGATAATCTGAAGGGCAGAATTTGACTTTATCCCCCTTGCCCTTCGTATTGCTTTCAATGGAAAAACTCCCTGTGGGATAAAAATGAAGAAAGAAGCGGTTTGTGGTGAAAGTTCTATCTGAGCCAGAAAAGGAGCAGCATGAGTAAAATATGTCATAAACCCTTCTCTTTGCCTGTCTGGGCTCAGCACTGCCAGTGGGCATAGCCTCACTGCAGCAATTAGAACTGTCCTCCTAACAAAAATGCAAATGTGGTCCAGGGGCACCCCCAGAAAGCCAATGACAGAATCCACACCTTCCGACCTACTGGTCTGTGCCGTGGGGCATGTTGCTAAAGCAAACAAGTGTCTCAAAGAGGAGGGGGAGGGAGCCAGTTACACGCAACTGCGCAGAGGCATGACTCGCTGGTTCACAGAACGAATCGAGTACCAGGATTTTAAGCACCGGCACAAAGCTTCACCAAGCCTTTCTTATTCCTGTGGAAATGCAAGTTGCTTTCAGCAAGTGACACAGAGAAAAAAGCAAGCAAGCAAGCAACCCACTTTGGTGTTATAATCCCACCGTGGGTTATCAATGCCACTGAGAGGGCTTTAAAACATCCACTCTCCGCACAGGAGGCCTCAAGATGAAGAGAGACTTTCAGGACTCAGAAGGGGGCTTTGTTCTGGAGATCCAGGTCCCTTCTCCACTGACCGAGTCCACAGAGAGCCTACAGAGTTCAAACAGAACAGAACAGCAAGAGGACCCTGGGAAGGGAAGGACGCAGGGGCCGTCCACATTTGCAGGCAAGCTTTCTGCCAAAGATTAATTGACAAAAGCAAATCCCTGCGACTTGAAGTAGAGAAAATCTCAAAAGGAAAACACACCACTTCCCCGGTGAGATGGCGCCAGGTGGAGGCCTCGGTTTTTTTTTCCTTTAAATACATGTCACATTTCCCAAAAATGCATGAGATGTCATCCCTGCAGTAAAACAAGTCAGGCTTTGAGGTCAGGGAGCCCTGAGTTTAAAAACCTGCCCATGACTTCAAACAGCTTCAGCAGCACCCCTGGGCCCTGGGATCCTCATCTCCACATCAAGACAAATAAAATCTGCCTCGGGGGACTGAAATGAATCCAGGTGAAGCGGCCCTAGGATAGAGCATGGCCCGAGCCGGTGTTCAGTAAATGGTGGGTGCCATCTTGATGATGATGATGATGTTGATGATGGTGGTGGTGGCAATGGGGGCCATCCTACTGTTCCACTCCTGCTAGACTCCCATCCTTGCACACACAAACCTGCCCCTCTTCTAACCGGCACTCACACTCAGTAGCTGTAGCTAACTTCCACTGAGCACTGACTATGGGCCACGCACCATACAATAAGTTGTTTCACTTCGTTTGCAGGGCACCCAAAGATAGCTACAGCTAATGCCCCCCACTTTACAAGCGAGGAAACAGGTTCAGAGAGGTCGGGTAATGCATTGGTCAGGGTAGGCTAACCACTATCACAAAAAAATCCCAAAGCCTCAGTGGCTTAACATAGTCAAAGCCTAGGTCTCCCCCACATCCCTGCGGGTAGAGGGCAAGAAACAAAGGACTTACCCAGCCATCATTCAGGGACCCAGGCTCCTTCCATATTGTGAATCCCCCACCTCCTACACTGAGCTGCCACTTAATCCCTGGCAATTAGATAACAAGCAAGAGGGAGAGAGTGAGAAAACCCATGGCTCTTCCTCCCCTCAACTCATGGTGACACTTGACACTTCTGCTCACAGTCCACCAGCTAAAACTAGTTTCTCAGGCCCTCCTAGAGGCAAGAGGCTGGGGAATAGCTTATCTGTGCTCCCGGGAAGAGAAGGAAAGAAATAGATACTGGTAACAATAGTTTCTACCACAATAAACCTGCCTAAGATCATGCAGCCAGTAAGAACCTAGACCCTCACCTCTTTATCACTGAGCTACATGCCATCTGGGGAACTGTGGAGGTTCTAAAACAGGGCTCCCAAATTCTCTCCTTTTCTTCCAATCAAAATGTACGGTCAATGTCAAACCTGGGTCCTGTTAGTCCTTGACTAACAGAATACAGCAAAAATGACACAATGACCACGTCCAGTTTCTGAAGACACTGGCAAGCTTCTACTTCCTATCTCTTGGGATACTCTCTCTAGGAATCCAGCTATTCCATTGCGAGGAAGCCCAAGCTAGTCTATATGGAGAGATCATCTGTATTTGTTCCAGCTAACAACCAGTGGGAGGTTCTAGCCATCATCTAGAATCATCCACTGGATGTGTGAGTGAAGACACTTTCAGATGATTCCAACCCTCAGCAGTCAAGTCATCGCCAGCATTTCAGTCTTCCTAGCTGAAGCCCCAGACACCATGGAGCAGAGATAACACTACGGCTGTGCCCAGCCTGAATTCCTGACCCACAGAATCTGTGAGCATAATAAAATGGGTGTTTGACACCACTAAGTGTTAGGGTGGTTTGTTATGCAGCAATGATAACTGGAAAAAGAACTTATTTAAGAATTTCATGTTGGGGGGCGCCTGGGTGGCTCAGTCAGTTAAGCACCTGTCTAAGGCTCAGGTCATGATCTTGGGGTCCTGGGATCACATCCCACATCAGGCTCCCTGCTCAGTGAGGAGTGTGCTGCTCCATCTCCCCATATCCTTCCTCACCACCACCCCACATGTGTGCTTGCTCTCTTTCTTATAAGTAAAATCTTTTTCAAAAATTTCATTTTAAGAGTCTCATGCTCTACCGACTGAGCTAGCCAGGCTCAAAAATTTCATTTTAAATAGTCAAACAGATCCTATTACTTCTGGGGGGAGAGGGAGGCTTCCAGAATCTTTTTAAAAAAAATTTTTTTGAAGATTTATTTATTTATTTATCTGAGGGAGCGAGAAAAAGAGAGCACAAGGGGGACTGGGCTCAGTGGGGAGCCCAACGCAGGGCTCCAATCCCAGGACCCTGGGATCATGACCTGAGCTGAATGCAGATGCTTAACAGACTGAGCCACTCAGGTGCCTCCAGAATCCTTTTTATTTTTGTTCTTGTGCTATTTGATATTTTCCTCTGCAATAAAAATTATCCACAACAAAAATTTATAACTCATCATAAGGGGGAAAAATGTTTTAATGGTATACCGTCTGCTTAATCACTAAACCCCATTGCCCCCTGTGTAATCCCGTCCCTTGACTTTGCCAAGCAATGAGACTCCTTGGTCTACTGTAAATCAGGGTGGCTACGCAGATCCTACAGGTCCTCGTTCCAGGAGCAATCAGTGGCGTTAGCCGTCATCTCAAACTGTCCTCTTCGAAGCACTAAACCAGCTTCGGTGAGGATGAGCAGGGACTTGCGTCAGCCCCAGCTGTGCACGCGAAAATAACACTAGGAAAGGGGCCTCCTTCCTGGTTATGAGTGAAACAGGGCCCAGAGATGGTTTGCGAAAAGGTTGCCAAAGACACCAGGACGCTGCCTGCCTTCGGACCACGGCTCATGCTGTTTCCCTATGTGGTGTGCCCTTCCCAGGCACAGAAGACTAACCATGGAAGTGAAAGTTCAAGAAAAGGAAGATGGCAGTGCCCAGCAACCATGAGGAGAGAGGACACGGGGACCCCAGGGAGCAGCCAGACTCGGGCACTACAGCCCCATCCCCACATACTCTCTCCTCGTGCCTCCCAACAGGCTGGGTCGGAGGATGTGTGCGCTTCCAGAAAAAGGTGCACTGCAGGAATCCCCTCACACGGATGCATCTTTTCAGGACCGTCCATAAGCCGTGGGGGACATTTCAGCACTTAACCTTCCTCCAGAGCCTGCATGTCACACAACTGGACAGAAGCCTCAACCAGCAAGTAAAACGGAAGTAAGACCAGCGCCATTTTCTTTCCTGGAAAAAACACCTTTGGGTCAGGCCATAGCAGACATCTAGGTCCTGAGACCTCTTCCACCCCCCAGCCTGCCTCTGTCTGCAAAGCCAAAGGAAAAAGAACTAACTTCTGAAGCTGGAACCAGCTTCCAGAAAGCAGTGGGGAGACCTGAAGTGGCGTCTGGATGATTTGTGAGGAATTCTGGCTCCGCTGTCCAGTATCCAACTCACAGCTCTCAGCTGGGTTTGCAGGCTCAGGGACCTTCTGACTGGCCCTGCTTCTACTTCCTTTTCTTGTAGCAGGCCTTGCATCCTGTGCCACCAACTCCAACCATCAATTTTTTGAGGCGTCATTGGATTCAGACATGAATAGGACAAAAACTGACCTCTGGTTCATGGACAGATCAGTCCGTGACTGACGGTGTCCTTGGCCACTTGCTGTGCTATTCCAGGACATGCCCTTCCAGCCGGGGGGGGGGGGGGGGGGGGGGGCTGGCGGGGGCGAAGAGGTGAACCCACTCCACCTGCAGGAGCCCTGGGGGCCTTCCACGTTTCCCTGTATACCTGCTGCTTTATCCCGTTAAGAGGATCAGCATTGTCAGCAGGTAGGTCAGAACCATTTTGGAAGCCATCCCATCTGTCATGCGCAGAACAGCAGCTACTGGCAGACTCCATGCTGGTACATTTATTTCTTCCAGGAAGAATCCTCTACTCTTGCCAGTTTCCCCCATTTCAATGCCCTGACCTGGGGACTCTACACAGACTCTCCCGAGGCTACCCCATGATGTCGGTCACCCACCCAGCCCTGTGCAGGGGCACTGCCCTGCACCACGCCTGGCCTTCACTGGACCATCCTCAGCGGCCCCCATCCTGGATGTCAGCACATGGACCTTCCCCCGTCATCTCCCTCCCCATCAACCTGTGTATTTCCTATCGTGACTTTCCGTTCTCCAGGGATGCAGACTGAAGAGCTCCCAGAAGCTGCTCTTCCCCAGCCCTCCGGCACCTGCCCTGCTCCCACTGCTCCCATTCACCTGTGCTAAGTGGCCCCCAGCTGGAAAGGGGCCGGGGAAGAGCCTCAGAGTTGACATCACATGGGCATGTGGGAAGAAAACAGAAACAGAAAACATTCAGGGAGGCTCACAATTTTTGCTATCCCTTTGCTGTTAGACAAGAATATTCTGGTAATTCAGGAGCTCGAGAAGAGAGATTGCTGTGTCTGGTACAAGACTAGAATCATTTGGTGCTCAGTGATCACCTGATGACTGTCTTTCATGGTAACCTCGAAAAGGCTTCCCAAATAAGACAGAGGTTGGCCCAGGTGATTAGGATGAGAACAGTTTTCTCTTTAAAGGTCTTTATATATTTCTTCCTCCAATTCCCTTTCCCCCAATTGTTTTTTCTTCCTCATGCAGATGTACAAGTGCACCTCTTCCCCCACGGCCCCTCGTGCACGCACACATGCACACACACTCACAATGTTCTCATGCATATTCTCAACCACATGTCTCCCCAGTGTAGAACACCAAGGATGCGAAGGAAGAATTGCAAGCAGCTGCCTTGGCACTCTCAGACGGTACTGCCAGCCCCTAGCCCACCCCCATTACCCATCAGCATTTCAAAAACTCCAAGGAATCAAAGGCATCTTTATAGTTCACTTTAAACACAGGAGGTAGCCTGAGGCACCTGGCTGGCTCAGTCCAGGAGAGAGCATGTGACTCTTAATCTTAGGGTGGTGAGTTCGAGCCCCATGTTGGGCGTGGAGCCTACTTAAAATTAACAGTAATCGTAAATACAATACAATACAGGAGGTGTCTGAGGTATTTCTTTCTGAAAGGTGGGCGCTAGACCGCAGACCTGCCCATCCTCCTCGGACCCATGTTCCCCTCGGTCACTGCTGCCTATCAGCAGGCCCTTTGCTGTCCGGCTTCTCAAGACCGAATGAGAAGGGAAATCAGAAGAAAAGTGAGCTGGCCAAGCCAGCCACATAGCTCACATTCTTGTCCCTTTAGTGAAAAACACCATTTCTCTCCTGGCAACTTCTAAAGCCAAAGTTAGCCTCCATACACCCACTGGCCTTAAGAGCCAGAAGCGTGGGTTGGCCTCTGCTTGTGTTATGTCTGTAGAACGTCTCCATTCTCTTCTCCTGCTGCAGTAAGCCAGTATATAAGGGAAAAAAGAAAGCACAAATGGAAGCAGATTATAGGAGAAAAACTATTAGCTTGGACCACGTGAAATCGCCGGTATTAGTCATGTTCAACCTACAAAATACAGCAATTTCATATGGTTCAACCTAGTAACAAGGGAGATCTGATGAGGGCTTACTGTGTTGCGGTCCATGATAGACATACATGCTCACATTTAATCCTCTGGTCCACCTGCGAAGGGCATTTCGATTCCCATTTCACACAGGAGGAAGCACCCTGGAGGAGAACTTGAAGATCACTCAACTGGTCAAAAATTCACAAATGTGGAAATGACCAAAGAAACCATAGGACCAACCCCCTCACCTTACAGACAGGATGGCCATAGGCTGCACATGGTCTGACTCTCACAGGCACAGGAAAGTGTGTGGAGAAGTGCCATCCAGAGTTCTTGAGAACCCTGGCGTTGTCTCTCCCTGGTCTCACCGCGCTAAGTCTATGCCCCTTTCTCACCTTGACCTCACTTGGTGTAACCAAGTAAGGAGAAGAGTCATCTCTGCATATCAAAAACTAGAACCTTTCTGGAATGCCTGGGTGGCTCTGAAGGTTAAGCATCTGCCTTCGGCTCAGGTCATGATCCCAGGGTCCTGGGATCGAGTCCCACATCGAGCTCCTTGCTCAGCAGGAAACCTGCTTCCCTCTCTGTCTGCCCCTCCCCCTGCTTGTGTGTGTGTTCTCTATCTCTGACAAATAAATAAATAAAATCTTTAAAAAAAGAAAACTTGAACCTTTCTAAATGCCCCCCAAAAGGACATTGAATACCCTAAATTATGTTGCATCTTTTAAATGGAATACTATGGAACCTTCAAAAATAACGTTATGGTCAGAGCACCTGGCTGGCTCAGTTGGTGAAGCATGGAACCCTTGGTCCCAGGGATGGGAGTTCGAGTCCCACGCTGGATGTAGAGATGACTTAAAAATAAAATCTTTTTTAAAAAAATACGGTCGTGGGGCGCCTGGGTGGCTCAGTGGGTTGGAGCCTCTGCCTTCGGCTCAGGTCATGATCCCAGGGTCCTGGGATTGAGCCCCGCATTGGGCTCTCAGCTCAGCAGGGAGCCTGCTTCCTCCTCTCTCTCTGCCTGCCTCTCCGCCTACTTGTGATCTCTGTCAAATAAATAAATAAAATCTAAAAAAAAAAAAATGCTTAAAAATATTTTTTTAAAAATACGGTTGTGGGCGCCTAGGTGGCTGAGTTGGTTGGGCAACTGCCTTCGGCTCAGGTCATGATCCTGGAGTCCTAGGATCAAGTCCCACAACAGGCTCTCTGCGCGCCAGGAAGTCTGTTTCTCCCACTGACCTCTCTCCTCTCATACTCTCTCTCTCTCATTCTCTCTGTCTCTCAAATAAACAAAAAATATATATACTTTTTTAAGAATACGGTCGTATACTTGGAAACATGAAAAAATGTCAAGTTATTATTAGGGTAAATTACAGAAGATGTTGGCAAAAGTGTTACTGTGGTAGGAGTCAACCGTGTAAAACACAACAGAGACAGCTTCGAAGAGAGACTGGAAGAACATACACCAAGATGTTCACTGACAGTTCTGCTAAGCACTGGGATCGTGGTTTTTAGTTTCTCCTTTCTGCTCTCCTACAGTGAATTTTTTTTTTAAGAGAATGGAGGGAAATTCAAAAAGATTTCCTAAAGAAACAGTACAAAACTCAGCAAAGAATGCTCTCCTGCTTCCACATAATGGCACCCAGTGAAGCTCCCAGGATTTCCAAGGATCCTGGGTCCTGTAGGCCCTGCTCTTTCATGTCTGTGCACCCTCTGATGGAGAAAGCAGCTCCTCCATAATAAGACAGTGCTTCCTGTGATTACAGAAGAATAGACAGATCCTTCATGCTTTCCTAGACAAAAACAGAGACTGCTTTCAAATGCTAATTCCTAGCACCGTCTATACACATAGCCCCCTTGGGGTAGGCTAACTTGTGGCTCTAGGGGCCACCTTTCCCCTACGGAATGTCACAAGGTCTCTTGTCTGTCCTGCCTCTGCTGAGTGCCAGGTAGCTCTTGCATGGAAACAGGCTGTACCCTTGTGCACAGAAAACCCATCATTTTGATGTGCTCAAGAGTCCCAGGGGCACCTGGGTGGCTCAGTCAGTTAAGCATCTTCTGCCTTTGGCTCAGGTCACGGATCCCAGGGTCCAGGAATCGAGCCCCGCATCAGGCTCCCGCTCAGTGGGGAGTCTGCTTGTCCCTCTGCCTCTTTCCCTCCCCCAGTTCATTTGCACTCTCACTCTCTAAAATAAATAAAATATTTTTTAAAAAAAGAAAAGAGTCCCACCCCTTCACACCCTCACCCATCCCTTCTTCTAGGCTCTGGATACTTAGTGCTAAGGACTTAGAGAAGGTATAAAAGACAAATGTCTCCTTACTTGACTAGATCTGGTCACAGTCCTGTATTGGTTGACATGGCTTCTCTGACCAGCCCTGAGTAGGCTCTCCTGATCTCCAGCACTCCTTCTCCAAGACCATTGTATTGTTATCTATTGGTGCGTAGCAAATTACCCCAAATGTGTCCACTTAAAACAACAAATATTTATTCTCTCAGTTCCTGTGGGTAAGGAACCTGAGCATGTCTTTTATTTTTTTAAGATTTTATTTATTTATTTGACAGACAGAGATCACAAGTAGGCAGAGAGGCAGGCAGAGAGAGAGGAGGAAGCAGGCTCCCTGCTGAGCAGAAAGCCCGATGTGGGACTCGATCCCAAGACCCTGGGATCATGACCTGAGCTAAAGGCAGAGGCTTTAACCCACTGAGCCACCCAGGTGCCCTGAAACCTGAGCATGTCTTAACTGTGTCCTCCAGCTTAGAGTATCTCGCAAGGTTGTAATCAAGGTGTCAACCAAGGCTGATATCTCATCTGAAGACTTGGGAAGGATCTTCTTTCAAACCCCCTCACTGGCTTAAGCCTCTGCCTTTGGCTCAGGTCATGATCTCAGGGTCCTGGGATCGAGCCCCACATCGGGCTCTCTGCTCCGCAGGGAGCCTGCTTCCTCTCTCTTTCTCTCTGCCTGCCTCTCTGCCTACTTGTGATCTCTCTGTCAAATAAATAAATAAAATCTGTTTAAAAAAAAGAATAAAATAAGTGACAACTCTTCACTTCTGCTACTTTCCTGTTAACATAGGCTCAGGGCAGATAACAAGAGCTCAGAATCCCTGGAGGTTATCAAAACTCCACAGAGCCAAGGGGAGAAGCAAGCAACCAAGAACCCAAATTCTGAACTGGGAGAATCAGGCTAGAGGCCCAGAAATCACGACCAGGGATATTTGAATCCTTTCCTGGGAAGGTTGGAAAAGGCTCCATCTCCTCAACCCCATCTCCCCTTCCCTTCCAGAGGGACTTCAGGCCCCTTCCGATGACCAGTAAAATCTATTTCTCCGCCCCCATATTCTTTGACTCTTTCCCAGAAAACAAAAGAGAAAGGGATTTTTTCTGTGAAAGATTAAGGAGAACATTTCACTGCAAGTCACAGCACAGAAACATCAGAACTGCTTTCAGGATGACTCCAGCAGAACCTCCCGCAGGAAGATCAAAGACCCCTTGATTATCAGCAATAAATACATGGTTGCAAATGAGTTCCCAAGCCTGGCTGTTTGACTATGAGTTCATGAAACCTGAGCACATAAACATATTTTCTGCTAAGTATTTTTTTATTTAAAATATATAGGGGCGCCTGGGTGGCTCAGTGGGTTAAGTCTCTGCCTTCAGCTCAGGTCATGATCCCAGGGTCCTGGGATCGAGCCCCTCATCAGGCTCTCTGCTCAGCGGGGAGCCTGCTTCCTCCTCTCTCTCTGCCTGCCTCTCTGTCTACTTGTGATCTTTGTCTGTCAAATAAATAAATAAAATCTTTAAAAATATATATAAAGTTGTTAAATTCCACCATACATTAATAGTTACTTGGGGCTAGCTCAAGCATGTATACGTTTTATATGAGGAAATACAGCCCCAATTCCAAGGTCCAATGATATAAATGAATATGTATACTACAATCACCTCTTGGGTTTCATACCCTTATATTCCGGTACTTGAGTTTTGGGTGTTTTTTAAAAGATTTATTTATTTTAGAGAGAGAGCGTGCGGGAGCAGGAGGAGGAACAGCTGAGCAGGAGGGAGAGAATCTCCAGCAGACTCCCCGCTGAGCACAAACCCTGAGGCGGGGCTCAATCTGGTGACTCTGAGATCATGACCTGAGCCAAAATCAAGAGTCCGATGCTGAACCAGCTGAGCCACCCAGTCGTTCCCACAGTACCACTGTTTTTAAATTTTTTTTATTTTTGAAGTGTCAAAACAATGATTTTATCCAGTAAGAAATAAGTAGTGTCCCCAAATCAGGAAAATACAAAGAAGTGGAGCTTCTGCATCTGACAGGAATGAGGCCAGAGTTCAGCTGCCTCCCCTCCCTTCAGATTTCTTGGGGCCCTCTGGGGACCCTAGGACTCCATGGGACACAAAGTCATGTTCAAAATGAATCTGCAGTTTCAAGATCCAACACTAGAGGGCAGAATGCTGAGCCTAAACTGAGCTCAGATTCATTATTCTATTTGTGTTCAGGATGATAAAGATTCCCACTGCAAGTGACATTTTTAAAGAATCCATTTTCAGATCACAAAGTTTAACTCTCTTGGAAACATAGGTCTCTGTTAAAGCAAAAGTCGTTGTAGAGTGCCCTGGAAAATTAAATTAAGTAACACTGTAATTCAGTGAGTTCAGATTTTGACAAACCACAAACCAGAAAACAGCCTAAAAATATTAGATAAAAGGGCAATACACTTGGGCCTTGATGGGGGGGTGGGGCATAAATAAGCTTAGGAAATAATAAAAAAGATAATAAAATAATTATGTTACATCTTTAAACATAATGAAACGATCTCATTAAGTCTAAATTCATTTAAAGGTCAATGATGCATAATTTATGTAGGCTCATAAAATGTATTCTATAAACGATGATTAAACCAACATCCCTGTTTTTTTCTTATTCCTCTCCTATTAACTCTATAAACACTAGAACACTGGTATATTTTAGGCGGTAGCAAGATTTAAAGGAGAACAAGTTTTTCTGAGGTTATTTCTAATGAAAATACCAAACTCCACAGACACCTAATTCACTGACATTTTATCAAACACGACAGTGTTGTGTCCCAGAAGATTAGCACTGCAAGGGAGGAGCTATATAGGAAAGATTCTACACAGGAATGAAAATAAATAGGTCCAAGATAAAATATGTCAGTTTCATAAAATGGCTGGGAACTGCCCTGGACACGTATTTTTCCAGAATTAAGGAACTGAGCTAATATGAGTCTGCCAGAGAAAGAGACTCTGATTCATTCAGCATTTCTCTTTTCTGGGGTTGAGAGTATACAAGTGAACAAAATAAAAATCCCTACCTTCACGGAATTTAAATCCTTGCAAAGAGAATCAGTCATGAACAATCTGGTTGTGATAAAGTAAATCAGCGAAGCTGGAAAAAGACTGTCAGAGTAGGTAGGGATATAGGGATTTATCTTTTTTTTTTTTAAGATTTTATTTATTTATTTGACAGACAGAGATCACAAGTAGGCAGAGAGGCAGACAGAAAGAGAAGAGGAAGCAGGCTCCCCGCTGAGCAGAGAGCCCGATGTGGGGCTTGATCCCAGGACCCTGGGATCATGACCTGAGCTGAAAGCAGAGGATTTAACCCACCGAGCCACCCAGGTGCCCCGGGATTTATCATTTTAAATCGGGTGGGCGATGCCAATTCCAGGAAAAGAGAACAGAAAGGGGAAAGGCCCCGAGGCAAGTGCAAGGACTAGGAAGAAGGTAACTTTGGCAGGAACAGAGTAATTAAAATGGAAAATAACAGGACATAGAGGCAGGGCAAAAAGGTAGAGTAGGGGAGTGGGGGGAAACACTGAAGGACAATACTGATTGCCAGAGTTTGGGCTTTCATTCTGAGGGAGATGGACTGCTAGTGGTGACTTACAAAGAAAAGAAAGCATCATCAGACTTCATGTTCTAATAGTATTAGTCTGGCTACTAAGTTGGGAATAAGCTGTACAGGACAAGGGTGCATAGGCATATTACAAAAAAAAAGTCAAGAAATAATAATGGCTTGGTTGTAGCCTAATAACTTATATCAGACTATTCTTCCTGATGATCACAATTTTAAACTCTGGAGCTTTAGAAAAGACAGCTATTTGAAAACACTGCAGAGTGACCAAAAGCAGACAGAAACGGAAGAGCATGTGATATTTGAAAAAGTGCACTGTGGTACACAGAGGCAGGCAAAGTCTGGAATCTTAATTGGTCTCCAGAGTCAAAAAAAAGAATTGAGGCATGCCAAAGCAGCTGGTTACTGACTACAGGAATTCACAGAATTCCACCAAATGGAGGAAGCCACAGAGGAAGTAAACTCAAAATCTCCACAGAAAATCCCCTCAACTCGGCTCCTGGGTGGCTCAGTTGGTTGAGTGACTGCCTTCAGCTCAGGTCATGATCCCGGAGTCCCAGGATAAAGTCCTGCATTGGGCTCCCAGGTGCATGGGGAGTCTGCTTCTTCCTCTGACCCTCTCATGCTCTCTCTCACTCTCTCTCTCTCAAATAAATAAATTAAATCTTTTTTAAAAAGAAGAAAGAAAGAAAGAGAAGAAAATCCCCCTCACAGCACTGGCTGACCCCTGAGGTGCACATGTGTAGGGCAAGACTACAAAGAGCCTCAGGGAAAAATACTAGGAGGACAAAAGAGCTGAACAGAGATTTTAGCACATGCCCACCACAGGGAAGACAGAGTTTGGAGATCAAACCCTTCCAAGTTAAAGGGGCTTGGGAAAAAAATGGCTTCCCATTAAAACTCCATAAGCCACACTTAGAGAAGTAAAGACCACCCCTGGGGACTAATGTATTCATCTTAAGAATAACAGTAAAACCAAAACAGACCTGCCCTAGATATGCATAAAATCAAGCCTCATAAGATTTGGGGGATATAAAGTAATTTAACTACATTCCAGAACAAAATTCAATATTCTCTAAAGACAGAAAACAGATCTGAGATCCTTTTAAAGTACATCTCCCCCACACAATGTCCAATATATAATAAAAAATTACTAGATATGAGAAAACAAAGGAGAATGAGACCCATATAAGAAAAATTGGAATTAGCAGACAACTTTAAAATATCTATTTTAAACACGTACAAGGGACTTAAAGGACAACATACTCATAATGAATAAACAGAATAAAATACTAGCAAAGAAATTAAACATCTAAAGAATGACTTAAAAAAAACCTCTAGAACTGAAAAACAGAATATCTAAAATTGAAAACAAAACAAAACAAAACAAAAACCGTAGCATAAGAGTGGATTGGATGCAACAAAAGGAATAATCAGTGACCCTGAAGACAGGTCATTAGAAATCATGTCAACTGAAGTTTGAACATAGTCACCAAGTTCCTGAAATAATCAGTTATAGGGGATTTGCACATTTAGTCAAGAATTTAGCAGTCATTACCAGCACTAGGCCTGGAAAAGCAAGAGGAGTGTAAAGTATCAGAAACCAGAGAGAGCTGTAAAAGAAGGCCCAATTTTACTCTCCTCCAGCTTCTAGTCTTCTCCTAGTGCCTCCCATTGGTCCAATCAACCTGAAGTTTAGGGACATCAACTGACTCTGTAAAAATCCCATGGCCCACAGCAGGGTGGAGATTATGGAGAATGGAGGACAAACAGGGAATTTCTAGATCACACACATAAATAAATCCCAGCAAATGATTAAAAAGACAAAGCAAACAAAAAAGGTCCATCATAAATCCTAGGTCACTTACATATTAATAAAATTCACACTTGCCCAAAGCTCACACAGCACTGGGTTCCAAAAGATAATGAAATAATATTGATCACATTTTGAGCAGAACTGTTGTAATCATGTATTTTAAAATCTAGTCAAAATGTTTTTTATTGTGTGGGGCACCTAGGTGGCTCAGTTGGTTAAGCGTCTGCCTTCTGCTCAGATCATGATCCCAGGTTCCTGGGTTCGAGCCCCATGTAGGGCTCCTGAGCAGGGAGCCTGCTTCTTCCTCTGCCCCTCCCCCAAGTCCTGCCTCGGTCTCTCTCTCTGTCTCTCTCTCAAATAAATAAATAAATAAAATCATTTTTAAAATTTTTTTAATATTTTCTTTTTTTTTAATTTATTTTATTTTATTTTTTAAAGATTTTATTTACTTATTTGACAGACAGAGATCACAAGTAGGCAGAGAGGCAGGCAGAGAGAGAGAGGGAAGCAGGCTCCCCGCTGAGCAGAGAGCCCCATGCGGGGCTCAATCCCAAGACCCTGAGATCATGACCTGAGCCGAAGGCAGAGGCTTTAACCCACTGAGCCACCCAGGTGCCCCTCATTTTTTTTTTAAATAAAAATCAATAAGTAAAATTTAAAAATAAACTAGAGCACATATCCATGATATATGGGCAGGAGCTGTTACTGACCTAGAAGATCTTAAAAAAATATGTTTTCATAAAAAATTCTTTGAAGACATACTAAGGCAAACTGAAAGAAAAGTCAAAATTAAGAACTTGAAAACTGGGACTCTATAGTAAAAGATTTCTGTAATGCTTCAATTTGGGCAAGGAAGGGTATGCAAATCAGAGTTATACATTCCTTCTTTTTTTTTTTTTAATTTACATTTGACAAGCACTAAAAGAAATTATGTTATGCACTCCACCAAGAATCCACTCCTCTAGCATGAGAGGAGAGAATGAGAGGCCCGGAATCTCCACTGAGACGGACAACTGGAGAAGCTGTCCTAGTTACTAAGGTTACCAGACTAAAAGGTCTTTCCTTCCACTATGGGGCACCATCTGATCCCCTTAGATCAGATCCTTTCTGAGAGCATGTGGAGCTTAAGGTAAGGTTGGACCCTACATGCTTTCCTCAACTGTTCCCATTCTGTATCCGCTCCTTCCCCAGTATGCACTCTTCACCCTGCAACACACACAAAATATCCTATGTCTGATTAACTGAAAACGAAGACCATACTGTCCTGCCCCGTCCCTTTCTAACAATGGCTAGATTTTTTACAGGATTGTAGACACTGTGCAGAGAACCACTGAATCGTCTCCACAAAAACCTAGTAGTAATAAAGAATCACACAATGGCCAATTTCATTGTAAAATAACTTAAGAAATTACTTTCTTATGAAAGTAAGCTGAGCTCCGCTACAGCTTCTGGAAAAGTCTGACAGAATATATGCCAGACAATAGTGATTGTCTCTAAAGTGATTGTCTCTAAAAATATAACAAGTTCACCTTTTCCACATTACCAACTGTAGTTCAATCATTATTCTCATTTTTTATAATCACATATTATAAACTTTAATTAGAAAAGCATTTAAAATAAATGGTTTTAAAATAAAACAAACTATACAAGGGAAATAGGAGCTAGCTGAGTAACAGTACAAGGAAGCAACCAACAAATCTAAAATATGGGGTATTTTCCAGGACAACCAGCCTGGTTTTTGTAACATGACAATGGGCATGAAGGGGGTGCAGGTTAGTCAAGATTTTAAAAGAATTAAGGGACAACAAGCAAATAAGATGTATTGACCTTGTTCATACCCCAATTTAAGCAAACCCTCTAAAATAGGATATTTTTTAGATAACAAGGAAATTTTTATTTTATTGTGGACAGGATGATTCTAAATTTTGTCAGACATGATTATGGTACTGTGGCTATGTAAATAAAGCCCATCTTATTGGAGACGCATATTAAAGTATGTGGGGGGGAGGGTGATAGGACTACTGGAATTTGCTTTTAAAAGAAAAAGAAGAGGGGTTCATGGCTGGCTCAGTTGGAAGAACATGAGACTCTCAACCTCAGAGTCATGAGTTCGAGCCTCATGGTGATTGTATAGAGATTACTAAAATAAATAAATAAGCTTTAAAAACCAGTTTCAAAAAAAAAAGAAAAGAAAAGAAATAGGAGCACCTGGATGGCTCAGTGGATTGAACCTCTGCCTTCAGCTCAGATCATGATCTCAGGGTCCTGGGATCGAGCCCCACATCAGGCTCTCTACTCAGCGGGGAATCTGCTTCCCGCCTGCCCCTGCACCCCCACCCCACCTCTCTGCCTACTTGTGATCTCTGTCTGTCAAATAAATAAATAAAATATTTTTAAAAAGAAAGAAAGAAATTGCCACAGCCACTCTGCTCCCCAGCTTTCAGCAACCACACCCGGATAGGTTGGCGGCCGTCAACATGGAGGCAAGATCCTTTAAGAAGACAAGATTCCTTCTTAAAATAAGACAGTGAAGTCTGGTACATCAACTGACCCTTCCTTTCACAAATGGGCTCTCTGTAGCACAGGATGCTGTTTGATAGCATTTTACACAGTAGAACTTTTCAGTCCTCTCAAACCCTGTTGCCGCTCCATCAACTAAGTGTAGGTAATATTCTAAATCCCTTGTCGTCACTTCAACAATCTCCACAGCATCTTCACCAGGAGTAAGTTTGCCTCAAGAAACCATGTTCTGTGCTCATCAATAATAAGGAACTCCTCTTCCATTCAAGCTTGATCGTGAGCTTGCTGCAATGCAATCCCATCTTCTGGCCTCACTTCTAATTCTAGTTCTCTTGCTGTTGCCACCGTAAATTCAGTGATGTCCCTCCCTGGGGTATTGAACCCCGTGAAGTCATCCATGAGGGCTGGAATCAACTTCTTCCCAACTCCTGTTAAGGCTGATACTTTGACCTCATCCTACAAATTCCAAATACTCTTAACTGGCATCTGGAATGGTGAATCCTTTCAAGAAGGTTTTCCATTTACTTGCCCAGATCCATCAGAGAGATCACTATCCGGCAGCTACCACCTTACAAAATGTATTTCTTCAATAATAAGACTTGAGAGTCAAGGTTAATCCTGCACACATGCAAAATGTATGTTGTGTTAGGAGACGTGAAAACAATAATCTCGGTGTTCATCTCCATCAGGGCTCTTCGTGACCAGGTGCCTGATCAATGAGCAGTACTATTTTGAAAGGAATCTTTATTTCTGAACAGCAGGTCTCAACAATGGGCTCACAATATTTAGGAAACCAAGTTGTAAAGGGATGTGCTGTCATCCAGGCTTTCTTGTTCCACTGACAGAGCACAGGCAGAGTAGATTTTGCATGATTCTTAAGGACCCCAGGGTTTTTGGAAGGGTCAATGAGCACTGGCTTCGAGTTAAAAGTCAGTAGCTGCATTAGCCTGTCCTTTGAAGCTTTGAAGCCAGGCGCTGACTTCTCCTCTCCAGCTATGAAAGTCCTAGATGGCATCTTCTTCCACGATAAGAAGGCTGTTTCATGTACATTGAAAATCCGTTGTTCAGTGGAGGTCCCTTCATGAATGAGCTCCGCTACAGCTTCTGGAGAACTCGCTGCAGATTCTCCATCAGCCCTTGCTGCTTGACCTTGCTCTTTGATGTTATGGAGACAGTGTCTCCTTAAACCTCAAGAACCAATATCCGCTAGCCTCGAACTTACCTTCTGAGGCTTCCTCACCTCCCTCAGCCTTCACAGAACTGAAGAGCTTTAGGGCTTAGCTCTGGATCAGGTTTTGGCTTAAAGGAACGTTGTGGCTGTTTGATCTTCTTTCCAGACCACTAAGATTGTTTCCATTTCAGCCAATAAGGCTGTTTCAGTTTCTTATCATTCATGTGTTCACTGGAGTAGCGCTTTTAATGTCCTTCAAGAAATTTTCCTTTGCATTCACAACTTGGCTGTTTAGGGGAAGACGCCTAGCTTTTGGCCTATCTCAGCTTTTGACATGTCTTCCTAAGTTCAATTATTTCTAGCTTTTTGATTTTAAGTGAGAGACTCGCAAATCTTCCTTTTGCGTGAACACTTAGAGGCCATCGTAGGGTTATTAATTGACCTTATTTCAATATTGTTGTGTCTTAGAGAATAATAAGGAGGCCCAAAGAGCAGGAGACAGACAGGGAAACAGCCAGTCAGTGGAGGAGTCAGAACACACACAACATTTAACAATTAAGTTTGCCATCCTATAGGGGCAAAGTTCGTGGCATCCTGCATGCCTGTTTTGTCTATCATCTGAAACCTTATGACCTCATGTTAACTTTTTTTAAAAAAATAAGTACATGCAGTCCATTTCCATTACGTAAAAACTGCAAAGAAAAAATAATCTAGGGGCATCTGGGTGGCTCAGTCAGTTAAGCATCTGCCTTCTGCTCAGGTCATGATCCCAGGGTCCTGGGTTTGAGCCTCATGTAGGGCTCCCTGCTTAGCAGAGAGCCTGCTTCTCCCTCTCCCTCTGTCTGCTGCTTTGCCTACTGTGCTCTCTCTATCTCTCTGTCAAATAAATAAATAAAATTTTTTTTTAATTTTTAAAAGAAGAAAAAAGGAAAAATAATCTGAGGATATAAATATTAATAATAATAATAATAGTTAACATTTATTGCATGCTTATGCACCAGGCAGTACACAGCATTTTCTTTTCTTTTCTTTTCTCTAAGATTTTATTTATTTATTTGACAGACAGAGATCACAAGTAGGTAGAGAGGCAGGCAGAGAGAGAGGAAGGGAAGCAGGCTCCCTGCTGAGCAGAGAGCCCGATGCAGGGCTCAATCCCAGGACCCTGAGATGATTACCTGAGCCAAAGACAGAGGCTAAACCCACTGAGCCACCCAGGCGCCCCTGTACACAGCATTTTCTAAGAATTAGTTCATTTAATCTCCAAAACAGCCTCATGAGAAAGATGTCAAGATAACTTCACTGGGAACTAGTTGTGAGTTCTGGGCAACCTAACTCAGACCACCATATCTGGAGTCTTAGCTGTTTTGGTGCGGTGCAATGTTCAGCTCTGGAGCAGTGTGTCGTGAGAAATATAAGAGACATCTGTCCCCATCACCTAATAAACAGAGTCACACTATGAAAAAGTCTTAAAAGGATTTTCACTTTGTCATTAAATGATCTCTACAGGGGCGCCTGGGTGGCTCAGTGGGTTAAGCCGCTGCCTTGGGCTCAGGTCATGATCTCAGGGTCCTGGGATCGAGTCCCGCGTCGGGCTCTCTGCTCAGCAGGGAGCCTGCTTCCTCCTCTCTCTCTCTCTGCCTGCCTCTCTGCCTACTTGTGATCTCTCTGTCAAATAAATAAATAAAATCTTTAAATAAATAAATAAATAAATAAATGATCTCTACATTCCCTGTAACTGAATGGTTGATCTTTGCTACTAGACATAAAACATGGACCTAAGTACCAAGGTGTCCAGACAAATCCAGCTCCAGTGTGTCACAAGATACTTAGGACGCACAAGAGTGCTTGATGAGTAAGCATGTGTGTTTGCATGAAGGGGATGTCTTCGGCCTCAATTCAGAATTATGCAGGGCCACCTTAGCTCCAAATCTTCCAATCAAATGTGCTGAGCCCTTCTGACCATATAGAACACACAACCAGATTCGTCATTGATTAATATTTATATAGTCAGTAAATGCTGTTCTTTGGTTTCACCTTTTATGATAGACCTATTGACACAGCACAAAGACTTAACTTTAGCTACTGAAAATCATTTAAATATTAATCCTGGTATTTAAAAATGAATTTACAACTGAAAAATTCAGATGGTAGCACGGAAAAGAGATGAGAGAAAGAAAGAAGAGAGACACTGATCTCTTCGTACAAGGTAAGGGGCAAGGACACTGCCAAGCAGCAGTGGAATATGAGATAAGTGTTTTAAGTATGTTCCTTCAAGTCAGAAGGCTTCCGTGTAGCAGAACTAAAAGTGATGACATTCACCAACTATCAAAAATCAAGTTGAGGGGCACCTGGGTGGCTCAGTCGGTTAAGCACCTGCCTTCAGCTCAGGTCATGATCCCGGGGTCCTGGGATCGAGCCCCATGTCGGGCTTCCTGCTCAGCAGCAAGTCTGCTTCTCCCTCTGCCTCTCACCTGACCTCATGCTCTCTCTTGCACTCTCTCTCTCTCTAAATAAATCTTTTTTAAAAAACGTTTAAGAAGAAGAAGCGGAATACTGTATGGATATTGGTGCATTAATAGTAACAAATAATACCAATATACTAAAGTAAGATGTTAATAAGAGAAAGTGGGTGTGAACTGTACTATTTTTATAGCTAGTAAATCTAATGTTATCCTAAAAAATAAAGTTTATCTTTAAAAAATGAAGTGGGGGTACCTGGGTGGCTCAGTGGGTTAAGCCTCTGCCTTCAGCTCAGGTCATGATCCCAGGGTCCTGGGATCAAGTCCTGCATTGGGCTCCCTGCTCAGCAGGGAGTCTGCTTCCTTCTCTCTCGCTGTGCCTGCCTCTCTGCCTACTTGTGATCTCTGTCTGTCAAATAAATAATCAATAAAATCTTTTAAAAAAATAATAAAATACTAAGTGGGGCAAAAGACACACTAGTAAAAATGCAAAATAATAAACTGGCAAGGCTCTTTATCATCACATTATTTGTAATAATAAAGAACTAAAAACAACTCAAATGTCCATTGAGAGGTGACTCACTAGATAAAGTGAGAAAAATCTTTATGTGCCAATGTGGAGTACCTTCTAGTACACAGATTAACTGATAAAAGCTGCTTTTATGTACAAAAGAGAAGGAGTATATACATACACAGAAACATTTTGGTATATCTGTAAATCAAAATCCAATAGTACCCTACGGATAAAAGAAGGAAAAGGTGAAGAGGCAGTGATAAATGCAAGATTTTTTTATACACTGAATTATATAGTTTTGACTTTAAAGAGTCATTCATGTTATTTATTCAAAAAATAATGTTTTTTGTTTTGTTTTGTTTTTAAGATTTTATTTATTTATTTGACAGAGAGAGATCACAAGTAGACAGAGAGGCAGACAGAGAGAGAGGGAAGAGGCTCCCCACTGAGCAGAGAACCCGATGCAGGGCTCAATCCCAGGACAGAGATCATGACCTGAGCTGAAGGCAGCGGCTTAACCCACTGAGCCACCCAGGCGCCCTCAAAAAATATTAAACAAAATAGAGTAGAAATGAGAAAAAGAGGGAAAGCAAATCTGAAAACAAAACAGATGAACCTATCTGAAGATTAAGTTGGGGGTAAAACCATAGAGAGAAATAAATGATTGAGGCAATTTTATAAGACAGATTTAACATACCCACTTAGTGAGATATAGCCTACGGACAGAAAGGAATACAAAGAAGCTTGAAATTTCATTTAGTACTCTCACTACCAAAAGTAATAGTTAAATTGTTATTTTGAAACTAATAGGAAAAATAAATAAGTAGTTATGGTAAGGAGATTAGAAACCAAACTTTTCATTATTAAAGAAAAGAGGTACAAGGAGAAACTCCAAGTTACATAAAAGCCTTGGAAGGATAAATTTGAATGGTAAGTATCATTAGCAATGCATTACTTATTTTTCTTTGGGCCACTGATGAAGTCTAAAACCTATGAAGAGGTCTGAACAGCAACACAGTATTCATCCCACTCAGATGTGTCTTCTAGCCACCATTCCCCCACAAAAGTCATGAGAGACCATGCAAAAACAGCTAGTTCTGGATCAGAGGAATGAACGTCGGGGACCCGGTGTAGAAAGCAAGGAAGCTACCTAAAACTGACAAGGTCACTTCAAAAGCAAACAAAAGCCAACTTCAAAGGATCCCCACTGGCTATAAGTGGTACAATGTCAGTATCAAAAAGAAAAATGTAGGGGTGCCTGGGTGGCTCAGTGGGTTAACGCCTCTGCCTCTGGCTCAGGTCATGGTCTCAGTGTCCTGGGGTTGAGCCCCACATCGGGCTCTCTGCTCAGCGGGGAAACTGCTTCCCTTCTTCTCTGTCTGCCTCTCTGCCTGCTTGTGATCTCTGTCAAATAAATAAATAAAATCTTGGAAAAAAAAAAGAAAGTACTGCACTGATTAAAACATATGGAACAAATAAAAAATCCACAAGTTCTCAGGCACCTGGGTGGCTCAGTTGGTTAAGCATCTGACTCTTGACTCATTATCTCGGGATCAATGACATGGAGTCCCATGTCGGGCTCCACACCGGGCATGGAGCCCACTTAAGATTCTTGCTCTCCCTCTCCCTCTGCCTCCTCCCTCTCACTCTAAAAAAAAAAAAAAAAAAAAAAAAAAATTTAATTCCGAGTTCACATCAAGACCAAAAAATACAGAGAAAATAAAAATAAAATAAAATAAATAATAATATGCCTAAGTTACTAAGCAGTCACTCCTTACTCTGAAAATTTATCATGTCTACCTTATAAAACTATATATCCAGGTAACCAAATAGTCCCCCTTGATAAGAAAAAGTCTCTCCTTACAGGAGATTTTCAACTAATGAAGATAAAAGGAATGAGAGAATTCAAAAATCCATTTGCAACTTCTAATAAAATAACTGATTTTGGAAACAATAATGGTAAGATTATTAAGAAAAAGAGGGGCAGGGACACCTGGGTGGCTCAGTTGGTTAAGCAGCTGCCTTCGGCTCGGGTCATGATCCCAGCATCCTGGGATCAAGTCCCACATCGGGCTCCTTGCTCGGCAGGGAGCTTGCTTCTCCCTCTGTCTCTGCCTGCCATTCTGTCTGCCTGTGCTCGCTCTCTCTCCCTCTGTCTCTCTGACAAATAAATAAAATCTTAAAAAAAAAAAGAAAAAAAGAAAAAGAGGGGCAGCTGGGTGATTCAGAGAGTTAAGCATCTACTTTTGGCTCAGGTCATGGGTCAAGGGTCAAGGGTCCTGGGATCAAGCCCCATGAGGGGCTCCCTGCTCAGCGGGGAGTCTGTTTTTCCATCTCCCTCTGCCCTTACCCCAGCTCATGTGCACTCTCAAGCTCTCTCTCAAATAAATACAATCTTTAGAAAGAAAAGAAATGTAGATAATTATGCAAACAGAAAGATTGGAAAGCCACAATTTTAGCTTTATCAGATATTATGAGCTCCCCCTATGCAATACAATATGCAGTATTCTTGTAAAAAAGTTGAACCTGAATCTAGCCAAGTTACAGATCAAACATTTTATATTCAGAAAGTATGGGGGATAGGGGAACAAATTAAATGACACCATGAAGAGCAGATTTACAGGACAGCTGGCTCAGTTTCTTCAAAAACCAATGGCATGGGGAAACCAGGACAGAGAAGGGGGAGAGGAGAGACTATTCTAGGCAAAAAGATTTAAGAAACAATAGCCAAACACAACATGTGGGCTTTGTTTCAGTCCCCATTTGAAAAAAAAAAAAAGTAGAAAAAATATTTTTCAGGCAAATGAGGAAAATTTAATATGGACCTGCTATCAAGTGATATTAAGAAAGTAGTGCTAAAAAAAAAAAAAAAAGAAAGAATGTAGTGCTAACTGCTTTAGGTATCCTGAAAGAATAATGTTCTCCAAAGAGGTCCACGTCCTCATCCCAGGAACCTGTGAATACATTATTTTACACCGCAAAAGGAAATTAGGTTGCAAATGAGTTCATGGAATTAAGGTTGTGAAAGCTAGTCAACTGACTTTAAAATAGGGAGGGTATCCCAGATTATATCCGTGGGCCCACTGTCACCACAAGGGTCATTACAACAGGAAGAGGGAGACAGAAGGAAAAGGACGCAAACAGCTAGCGCTGGTTTTGAAGACCGAGAAAGGTACTTTCTGCCAAGGAACACAGAAGTCTCTAGAAGCCAGAAAAGGCAAGGAGATGGACTCATCCCTGGAGCCTCCAGAACGCAACACAGGCCTGTCAACATCTTGATTTTAGTCCAGTAAGTCTTGTAACCTACAGAACTTAAAGATACTGAGTATGTGTTAAGTCACCAAGTTCGTGGTCATTCATGACAACAGCCGTAAACAACTAAAACAGATGTGTGCTGATAAAAATATTACCCTCACACTTAACTCCCATTCTCATCTGCCCATCAGTAATTATTCTGCATCAGGAAAAACAAACACGGTGTTAACAATATTATACACACCATAAGTTTCTACGATTGACATTAAGAAACTGGAGTTGATATTTTTAGCATTTGAACTCAGCTCTTACAGTGAAAGGCCTCAGCCTAATAATGGCAGAGGCTGAGCCTTACTCAAGATGACGGTTTTATATTCCTGAGTGTTGTAGGCAAACCTAAGGTCCAGCTCCAAGGTGCTGTCTGGAGTTTTCCCAGTTCTGTGTTGCAGGGTTATAAACAGATACATCAAGTGCCAGATGCTTAATCCATGGCTGCTCTTGTTAATATGAAAATCCCATTTGCAAAGGACTTTTTCTACCCAATTGAATTGGCCCAGGGAAGTAATCCTGTTGAAAAGAAAACCTGTCTGAGAGGCCGGGGAGAGCTGTACATTATTTGCATTGATTTGCATATTAATTCATAGCTGGTGAAACACCTCACTAAGGAGTGGATTTCTCCAGGCTATGAAAGCTGAGGCGGCAAATATTTTGAACCAATCGATGTAATGGATTAGGACTAGCTTCCCTCTTTCTGTACCACTTCTCCCCTTCAAAAGAAAATGAATAGTAAGGCTTCACCCCAAACCCAGATTTTACCTGGAAATGCTAATGGGGTATGGGTCGGGGGGGGGGGGGTGGTTTAGCGGGTGGATTAACATGGGTGTACTTTGGTTGGGAATCTGAGGAAAGGAGTCCAGACACACACTTCAAGCCAACAGCTCCCCAGATCCAAGTCAGCATCCGTCTTTGAGCACCAGATCCTACAAAAGAAGCCCAGACCAAGGGCAGGAGCCACGTGACTTCTCTACACTATCCAACTTCTCTGCTGCTCCCTCTCAATTCCCTTATCTGACCCCCCTCCACCCACCTCTGCATTCCCTTTCACTCTATCCTTCTTGTCCCTCATGCTCTTTCCCCCATGTCAGTGCCCCCCTCTGTACAAAGAGGTGACAACAGCATCCACTTCAAGGATTAGCAAGGGAAGGCTTAGCACTCTTTTTTTTTTCCTTAAAAAATTTTATTGAAAGGTAGCATATGGGGCACCTGGGTGGCTCAGTCAGTTGAGCGTCCAACTCTTGATTTTGGTTCAGGTCATGGTCTCAGGGTTAGGAGATCAAGACTATCAGAGTCTGTGCTCAGCACAGAGTCTGCTTGGGATTCTCTCTGCCTCTCCCTCTGCACCCTCCTGCCACTCATGCTCTAAGATAAATGAATAAAATCTAAAAAAGAAAGAAAGGTAGCGTATGTGACTAATTCAGGACACACATTTGGATTCTTCTTGGCTCACATTTTATTTGACTTTAATATACATTGAAGGGATGCCTGGGTGGCTCAGTCAGTTAAGCATTTGCCTTCAGCTCAAGTCACGATCCCTGGGTCCTAATACTGAGTCCCGCATCAGGCTCCTTGCTCAGAGGAGAGCCTGCTTCTCCTTCTGCCTGCCAATGCCCCCCTCTGACTTATGCTCTCTGACAAATAAATTACATTAAATTAAAATCTTAAAAATATGCATATATATTGAAAAAATTTTTCTGATTCAGCAATTACTTATGAGTAAAACAAAAAGTTATGTATATAAAGGTAATATTTTCAGGTAAATAGCTAGTAAGAATCATGAATATTAAAATCTAAGTGGCTAGGAACAGACACATGAAAAAGTGCTCAATATCACTCAACAAAATGCGAATCAAAAACCACAATGAGATACCACGTCACACCAGTCAGAATGGCTAAAATTAACAAGTCAGGAAACAACTTGTTAATTTTAGCGACTTGTTGGCGAGGATGTGGAGAAAGAGGAACTGACCTACACTGTCGGTGGGAATGCAAGCTGGTGCAGCCACTCTGGAAAACAGCATGGAGGTTCCTCAAAAAGTTGAAAATAGAACTGCCCTATGACCCAGCAATCACACTACTGGGTATTTACCCTAACGATACAAATGTAGTGATCCGAAGGGACACATGCACCTGAATGTTTATAGCAGCAATGTCCACAACAGCCAAACTATGGAAAGAACCTAGATGTCCATCAACAGAGGAATGGAAAAAGAAGATGTGGTATAGATACACAATGGAATACTATGCAGCCATCAAGAGAAATGAAATCTTGCCATTTGCAACAACATGGATGGAACTAGAGGGTATTATGCTTGGCAAAATAAGTCAACTGGAGAAAGACAACTATCATATGATCTCCCTGATATGAGGAATTTGAGAAACAAGACAAGGGATCAGAGGGGAAGGGAAGGAAAAATGAAACAAGATGAAACTACAGAGGGAGACAAACCAGAGATTCTTTTTTTTTTTAAGATTTTATTTATTTATTTGACAGACAGAGATCACAAATAGGCAGAGAGGCAGGCAGAGAGAGAGGGGAGGAAGCAGGCTCCCTGCGGAGCAGAGAGCCCGATGCGGGGCTTGATCCCAGGACCCTGAGATCATGACCTGAGCCGAAGGCAGAGGCTTTAACCCACTGAGCCACCCAGGCACCCCCATAAGAGACTCTTAATCTCAGGAAAGAAACTGAGGGTTACCAGAGGGGAGTGGGGTAGGAGGGATAGGGTGGCTGGGTGATGGACACTGGGGAGTGTACATACTTTGGCGAGCACCAGGAATTGTGTAAGACTGATGAATCACAGACCTGTACCCCTGAAACAAATAATACATTATATGTTAATAAAAAAATAATAACTAAATAAATCTAAGTGACTAGGAATAGAAGGATTTGTAAAACAAATCATGGGTAACTGACATCCTAACAATGTTGCCTACCACTGCCCTTGACGTGCACTAAATAACCAAGAAAACGTTAGCTGTTGTCTGCAGAGCAAACTATCCCATGACAGTTCAACCATCTCATTTGGCTTGCTCACAGTCTGTGAGACAGGAATGCAGAAAGGGCTCAGCCAGTGGCTTCTCTGCTGCTCATGGCATCAGCTGGGGCCATCCACTCAGCCACATTCAGCTAGTGGCTGAACTGGACTGGAATTTTCTAGAAAGCTTCATTCCTTTTTATGATACCTCCACGCTTTTTTCCATGTGGCCTCTCTTTCACATGGCAAGCTTGGGCTTCCTTCCAGCATGGTGTTCTCAAGGCTATCAAGCTTCTTACAGCCTGATTCGAAAGGAAGCCTTCCAAAAAGGAAGCCAGCAGCTGCCAGTCTCTGAAGGCACAGCCTCAGAGGTGAGGCTGCATCGCTTCCATTGCATTCCGTTGGTCAAAAGGAGTCCCACGGCTACAACAGATTCAAAGGGAGAGGCTCCAGATCCTGAAGGGAGAGAAGCAAAGAACCAGCAGCCAGTTTTAATTCACTGCACTGTTGCCCAGCAATCTTGTCCACTTCTGTGCCCTGACTTCTCCTGAGCCTGGAATCACAGACTTTTCCCAAACCCAGACCTGACCACGTCCTCATCTCTCTATTCAAGTCTCCGAGGCTCTCACTGCCTATGGAAGGGAACTCAGATTCCCCAGCCTGGCATTCAGGACCCATCACACACTCCTGCACTCTGCAGCCCAACCTCCGACCATTATGTTCCTGCACATGAACACACGGACACCTCCTGCAGGCGCTCTCATACAAGTGAGTGTGCACGCATGCACACACACACACACCTTTACACCACGACCACCCAGAGAGTCCACCAGAATGTCCTGCGCACCAAACAAAGCCATGGTTTTTACCTAACCACTGTCAGAGAGAGCAGCTCCACCCCGGTCAAGCCTAGAAGGCTCTCAGGAGGAGGAGGCCAGAGGCAGCTACCTCCTGGATTTCAGTGTCTGAGCTCAAGTAGTTTAACGCAGGTCTTCTAATACAGTCTAGGATTGGTGGCCACCACAAGGCAGAAGCCTTAGAAGGCAGGAATCTTTGTTAGTAAACCGTTGTTCGGTAAGCGGACTTTTAGCCCAGGGGAGCGGCCCGTGCTTGTGAGAACAGGGCTATGTGCCCAAATGTGCAATCTCCTGTTTGAATAAATCGGTTTTCAGGAATTTCCAAAGTAAATGGTGAAATATTTCATGGTTTACAGCCTTATCTTCCTGGACAAGAACTTTCTGGAGTAAATGGTAATCATGTTGACACAGGTGGCTTCAGTCTTCCGTCCTGTGAAGCCACCAACATCTCAGTCTTGGACACACACAGTCACCCTTACCCACCTCAGCCGGACTCTGAGCAGCCCTGCTCCTCCCCAAACGCCTCATTTTCATATACTCGCCCTCTTTCCTAATAAAGTTTACTTTCTCCCATTATAAATGAAATGCCTGATTATTCCTGCAAAGTTTGAAAATAAAAAAGGTGAAAAGAAGTCAAAATGCCCACACGGGGACAGAGGAAGAAAGATGGGGTTGGATTATTTTCCTACGGCTGCCAATAACATAATACCATAAACTCAGCAGCTTAAAACAGAAGAAATTGGGGCGCCTGGGTGGCTCAGGGGGTTAAAGCCTCTGCCTTCAGCTCAGGTCATGATTCCAGGGTCCTGGGATCAAGTCCCGCATCAGGCTCTCTGCTCAGTGGGGAGACTGCTTCCCTTCCTCTCTCTCTGCCTGCCTCTCTGACTACTTGTGATCTCTGTCAAATAAATAAATAAATAAATCTTTAAAAAAAAAAAAAACAGAAGAAATATATTCTCTCCCAGTTCCAGAGGCTGGAAGTTTGCATGCGGTCAAGGTGTTGGCAGCACTGGTTCCCTCAAGAGGCTGTGAGAATCTGTCCCCTGTTTCTCCTCCCGCTTCTGCTGACTCCCAACCATTTTTGACAGTCCTTGGTTTGGGGCTGCATACCTACTGTTTCTGCCTCAATGTTCACACGGCCTTCCTCTCTCTGTATGTGTCTCTGTGTGTCCTTTCCTTGACTTACAAGGACATGAGTCACTGGATTTAGGGCCCACGCCAAATCCAGGATGATCTCATCTCAAGATCCTTAACTTAATCATATTCACAAAGACCCTATATCAAAATAAAGCTGCTGTTTCAATGTTCCAGGTGGGCATGAGTTTTGGGAAGACCACTATAGGGGTATGAGAGACGTAAATCTTCATCTACCTCATCGGGAAGCCAATAGATAATTCCTAAAATAAATCAAGAAATAGTAACCTGAGCATGTTATCTTGACCTAGAAGGAAAAAATTAAAGGCTTGAAGAGGGTTCCCCAGAAGAGCAGGAACAAGTTTAATAGGGCACAGCTCTTTTTTTTTTTTTTAACCTAGATCACTGGTTTAGTATGAAAGGACATCACTCAGGAACAACCAGATGGAGGAAATGCATAGGACAAGGCACGTGGGAATGGCGCAGAGCTTCCGCACTGTCCAAGGCGGCCACTCTCCCCGCATCTCCAGAAGTTCGCTCACCCGGAAGTCCTGCCTACTCTTCTTCACACTTAAACATTTGCCAGTACCTCTAGACTCTAAGTTATCAAACTGCAACCCCGAAGAAAATCACCCATGTGGCTTTTCTTCCTTCTGCTTTTCTGCACTTATCTAGAAGGGCTTTTTTCATTTCGAATAAATGAAAATCCTTATCGCCCAGTGACAATCAGAGTAGCACATTGGTGTAGGTCTTCTCTCCAAACTGTTTAAGCTGATCATCCTGTATATGCAACAGCGAAACCCATTTAGCTCCACCTAACTTAATAATATAAACATATCCCCATGTTATTCTTTGTTTAGGGTTTACCCATTTGTTTGTGAGACAGAAAGAGACAGCATTCATGGGCAGAAGGGGTCGGGGAGACAAGCAGACTCCACTCCCAGTGGGAATCCAACAAAGGGCTTGACCCCATCACCCAGAGATAATGACCCTAGCAGAACCAAGAGTTGGATGCTTAACCAACTGAGCCACCCAGATGCCCTCATGTTAATTTTAAATCTTAATAAACATTATCATTACTAGCTACATAAAATCCCACCTAACAAAAGGTCCATCATTTACTCTACATTGGTTCCTGGTTTTTTTCGCATTATAAAGAACACTGAAATAAATCTCTCAGAGCAGATCCTTGCTTGTTGTATTCAGATTACTTCCCTAAAACAAAACAAGTTCTAGAAGGTTACCTTACAGGGGTGTAAATATTTTGAAGACTTTGGATATACCTACCAAACTGCCCTCTGGAGGAGGGAGAGGTACCAATCTGTCCTCCCACCAGACCATATAAAACACAAGCCCCGTCAATCTTGCTCTCAGCCTTCTCAGTGAAAGCCTGTTTCATAGGATGTTACAAAAACTTTCCCTGCTGCCCCACATTTTACCCAGACAGATGGTCCCTGACTTAGGATGGCTTGACTTATAATTTTTCAACTTTATAATGTTGCAAAAGCAATTTGCATCCAATAAAAACCATACTTAGGATGTTGAACTTAACCTCTTCCCGGACTAACACCACACAGCATAACAGTCATTCGTGACAGTGGCCATCAGCAGAGAGCCCCAGCTTCTGGTCAGCCACGCGACCACAAGGGTAAGCCACTGACATGCTTACTGCTACTCTGTCCCTATACAACCATTCTGTTTTGCACTGTTAGTGCAGTATTCAATAAATTATGTGAGATAATCATTTATTATGGAACAGGTTTTGTGTTAGATAATTCTGCCCAGCTGTAGGCTAATATAAGTGTCCTGAGCACATTTAAGGTAGGTGAGGCTAAGCTATGATGTGTAGTAGGTGAGATGTATTCAATGCATTTTTCAACTTATGATAGTTTCAATTTAGGATGGGTATATGGTGATGTAACCCCATCATACACTGTCAAAAATCTGGAATCCCAGAGCAAAGGATTCTGAGATTACCCAGACGGCTTACCAAAGAGAAGTAAAGGATCACCTCCAACCAGTCAAAAGAAGCAGAAAGTTGAAGCTCATATTATATATATATATATATATATATATGCTTTTTTAAATATATATTTTATATATATATATATATATATATATATGTATACACACACACACACACACAAGCTTTATTTTATTCTACTTTACAGAGAGAGAGAGAGAGCACAAGCAGAGGAGAAGGGCAGGCAGAGGGAGAAGCAGGTTCCCTGCTGAGCAACGAGCCCTACCTGGGACTCCAATCCCAGGACCCTGGGATCATGACCTGAGTTGAAGACAGACACTTAACCAACTGAGCCACCCAGGCGTTCCAGAAAACTGAAGTTTTTAACGGAGAGAACTATGAAGGGAGGTAAGTCATCAGCCTGGTGGGAAGTATTGTGACATTTCCCTTCTTCAAGCCAGAGAATCGTCATAGAGACAGAAGGTGACTTCAAGGGAGACGGTCTTCCTTCCTCCAGGTACAGCTGAGCTGAGAAAGCCACAGACCACCTAATGTACATGAACAGAAAGCTGAACAACTGCCAGATGCCTAACCAGCACGCACTTCTTCCTTAGTAACAGATGGCCGTTTTTATTCAGTACACAATGCTCCAGAAAAAGATTACATTCCCTGGCCTCCTTTGCAGACTAGATATGCCCCAGCCAATGTGGTGGAAGTGGGATTTCTGGGCAAGCTCTTTTTAAGGAAATAACAAAAAGGAGCCCTATCCTCCTTCGTCTATCATCCTTCCTCCTTCAGGATGCTTGGAATGCGGCCAGAAGCCTGGCGTTCTGGCAGCCATCTTAGACCATGAAGGGCTTCAAAATGGCGGAGTATCTACAGAAGAAGCCCAGATCCCTGACGATCAGGGGCCACCATGTAAAACCTGGGCTGTTTACCTCTGGACGTAATGTACGTGAAAGAAACTGAACTCTTACATGTTTAGACCACCTTACAGTTTGTCTCACTTTGTTATTTTGGATTCGAAGGGAACTTGCAAACAATACAGTGAGTTTCCATATTCTCCCACCCAGTTTCTCCTAACGTTAACACCGTATGTTACTGGGCTTCATCTGTCACGGTTAAGAAACCAACATCAACGCATTACTGGGAACTTGGATTTCACCAGCTTTTCCACGAATGTCCGTTCTCATTCCAGAATCCCATCAGCATGCCACAGCACTTAGTCACCAGGCCTCCCCCCTCGGTCACCTCTGACCAGCAAGTTTCTCACTCTTCCCTGACTTTTCGCAACCTTGACCTTTTGAAGAAAACTGGTCAGCTGTTTTCAAGAATGTTCCTCTGTTTGATTTTGCCTGATGTTTTCTCATGACAGAGCGGGTTTAAGAATTTGGGGGAAGAATATCACAGAAGTGAAAGTTCCCTTCTCACTGCCTTGCATGGAGGTGACGTGAGAGCAGCACAATTTATCACATGGTGACACGAACCCCGATCACTGGGCTCAGGTGGCGCCCACCAAGTTTCTTCACTGTAAAGTTGTTCTTTTTCCCCACTCACAATTTTGAAAGTGAGTCATCAAGTCCGGCCCACACTCAAGGGGAGAGAAGCAAAGCCCCACCTCCTGGCAAGACAGAATGTCTATAAATTGTTTGGAATTATCCTGGAACGTTTATTCCTTCTTTCCCATTTACTTATTTACTCATTCATTCGTTTATTCAATCATTTGTTTATAATCATTTATTTGGGTTACAATCTAACACTACGGTTATTTATTTTGTTGCTCAAATTGTCCCTGTTTTGGCCATTGGAGGCTCTTTCAGACTCTGGCTCCTAAGTCCTCTTAGGACACACACACCCCTCCACTGTTTGTTTTTAGCTGCATTTTGTTCTGGTTTTTTGTCAGTGCTCCAGGCTCATCCTGTACTTCCCTGTCCCAATCCTGGAACCAGCCATTTCTCAAGCCTTCGTTCCTTTAGTTGGAGAAGGGCATTTAGAAACTACGATGTGGGCTTCAAGTGTGCTCCGTGCTCCTGAGCGTCACTCTTCCTCTCAGCCGGCAGAGCTAGGAAGTGTACATATGCAAACCATCCTGTGTTATTAAACCAGCTTATGGGTTAGTGGACATTGCTTTATCCTGCCCAACTCTGAGCATTCTTGGAAGAATGTAATGCATATCCCTTGGAGTCTGGGGTCTGTCTGCAAACGCAGACAGGGATGTCTCTCCTTCCTGTCTGGAGAACACTGAAAGTGGTGGGTGTGTTCTACAGGCAGGAAATAAGACGGCTGAGTTTACCTGATGGGATGGTGAGGTTGGGCCTTCTCACTCACTGTTTGAGGAGCTGTAAAGATGTGTCCAGTTTTCCCGTGGAGCAGTGGGTGCTGAGGAAAGCAGCAGGCTTGAGCCAATCCAAGTCTTTTGTGTCTAAGAAGGCAACCTGCTAGAGCAAAAGGACCCCAGCAGGGAGATTTTTGTGGCATATATACTGGGGTACATTTGCTAGACAAAATACAGGTTTCCCAGTTAAACCAGAATTTCAGGGACACCTGGGTGGCTCAGTCAGCTAAGTGTCTGTCTTCAGCTCAGGTCATGATCCCAGGGTCCTGGGATCGAATTCCATATTGGGTTCCCTGCTCAGGGAGGGGTGGGGGAAGGGGAAGAGAGAGAGAGGGTAGGGGGCGAGGCCCTGCTTCTTCCTCTGCCCCTCCTTCCTCCAGCTTGTGCTCTCTCTGACAAATCTTCACAAAAAAAAATAAATAAAATAAAAAATAAAAATTAACTAGACTTTCAGATAAATAACAAATTCATTTTTAGTATAAAAACATCCCAAATAGTGTATCTGCAATGCCAGTTTTACAGTCTGGTATTTTTATTTGCTAAATCTGACATCCCCACACTGGGGACAGAAGTTGAAACTGGGGTTGCCGGGACTTGGCTGGAGGAAGCATCGTCACATCAAAGAAGTACAAAGCCCTGAGCTCCGGAGTAATCTCTGCATCTGCTCCCAACAAGGCCTGTCACACAAAGGGCATCGCCAGCCAAGAAAAATCTATAAGCCAGCACAAGGTCAATAAAGTTGGTACACCTCGTTATCCTTCAGAAAGCAGCTCCAATGTCACATGCCCTCTGCTTTCCTTAGCTCAGCCCCAGGCCAGATAAACAGCCCTTCCGCTGTGTTCTCCAAAGCACTGTGTGTCGGCTTCCGTGCAGGCCCAGCAATCTAAAGAGTCAGGCACTGTTTGTTCTGTTTGTTTTGAGAGGGGGAGAAGAGAAGGGGAGAGGGAGTGAGAGAATCTTAAGCAGGCTGCACACCCAGCGTGGAGCCCCACTCAGGGCTCGATCCCACAACCCTGAGATCATGGCCTGAGCCGAAACCAAGAGTCAGATGCCGTGGGGCACCTGGGTACTGGGTAGCTCAGAGGGTTAAGCCCAGCCTTCAGCTCAGGTCATGATCTCAGGGTCCTGGAATCGAGCCCCACATCAGGCTCTCTGCTCAGAGGGGAGCCTGCTTCCCCCTCTCTCTCCGCCTGCTTATGATCTCTCTGTCAAATAAATAAATAAAATCTTAAAAAAAAAAAAAAAAGGAGTTGGACACCACATGCACTGAGCCCCCGGGGTGCCCCAGGAGTCAGGTGTTGCCAATGGGTGGCTGGGGCGGTTGCTCTGCAGTCCTCTGAGCTCTCCACGCGCAGAGCTCTTGCTCTGTCCACCTCTGCAGGCTTGGTGTCCACCGCAGACACAAACAGAGTCTGCAGAGGCTCACAGAAATGTTCACTCAAGGAGCAAGAGAATAAATGAATGAGTGCTCCCATTTTAG
This sequence comes from Mustela erminea, assembly GCF_009829155.1. NCBI lineage: Eukaryota > Metazoa > Chordata > Mammalia > Carnivora > Mustelidae > Mustela > Mustela erminea. Next base: position 11,161,415 of record NC_045618.1, read on the forward strand.
AGACAGAGGAGCCAAGGCCTGAAAAATTTACTTCAGTGCCACATTGTTTTTGATTTATTTATTTTTAAGATTTTATTTATTCATTTGAGAGAGAGCACGGGGAGGGGCAGAGGGAGAGGGGGCAGCAGACCCCGCTGAGCAAGGAGCCGGACACGGGGCTCGATCCCAGGACCCCAGGATCATGACCTGAGCTGAAGTCAGACACTTAACCAACTGAGCCACCAGGTGCCCTGTTTATAAGTCATCCTATAAGTCATCTCTATGCCCCACGTAGGGCTTGAACTCACGAACCCAAGATCAAGAGTCCCATGCTCTTCCAACTGAGCCAACTAGATACCCTTTTTTTCTTTTTTTTAATTTTGTAATGGGTCTACCAAGAACAAGGAAAATGAATGCTATTTCAGAAGCTGGAGGGGAAGACACCATGCAGTCATGAGAAGACATCTGCCGTGAAGGACAAGGAACACGGCCCTTAGTAGAGCTTAGTAGAGCAGGTTTTCCTCCTCCATCAAGCTGCTGCCTTTTGAGGGGTAGAAAGAGCCCCTCTAAAAATGGAAGTCAACGGCTCCAGGTTCCGTTCTGACTCTGACCCTGGGCAAATCCCTCGGTCTCTATTTCCTCCTCTGTGAAGTGCCAGGGATAATCTGTACGAAGCTCATTAAGAGCTTGCTTCCCTACTCATTCCTCAGTCAGCATGTCAGGGCCCCTCCGTGAAGGCCTTTGGGGAGAGAAAACGGGGCAGAATCCCTGACCTAGGGAACCGGAAAGGCAGGGAATGGAAATTAACGGACTGTGCATGGCTGGTACCATGATCATAAAAGCAACGGCCACCCTCCACTTTGCCCACGCACATGTAGCAGCCACGGTCCCAATGACCACAACCACCTTACAAGCATTTGTCATTTTAATCACTTAGGACCAATGACTTGGTCAAGGTCACTTCACGAGGACGTGCCAGCACGGCCACTGAAATTCAGGCTTTCCTGCCTCAAAACCCAGTGCGCACAACCACTCGGCCACATGCCATTCCCGGTCGGAGTATGTGGGAAAGATCACGCGCAGTGCAAAGAATGGCACAGGGAGGGTTTCTCAAGGCCTTCCCAACCGTGACAAAGTCCAGGAGCCACAGCGACGTCGTAAATAATAACGGGCATCAAACACAGAACTTCCTATGTTCTCTGTAAAGCACTGTTACACACACTTTACATATACCAAGCATTTAAGCCTCACGAAGTCCGTATGAGGTCGGCACTACTACCCTCACTCTGTAGACTGAGGACAATGAAGCACGGAGAAGCAGATTTTCAAAGCCCCACAGCCCTGTTGGCAGAGCTGGAATGCGAACGTGGACAGCCGGGCTCCGGAGTCCGTGTCATAACCTCTTGTGCTGTACTGTCAAAGTCAAAGGGAGAGGACACACGGAAGAGAAAAAAATAATTGAAATTCATAGTGCAAAGGGCTAATCTCCCAAATATCTTAAGAGCCCCCCTCCAAGAAAAAGACCAACGACTCAATAGAAAAATAGGCAAAGCATGCAAATAGTTCAATAAAATTAAGTACAAGCAAGAAAAATGCAGATGTTAGCCCTAATGAGATAACATTTCTCACCTGCCAGATTGGCAGAAACCTAGAAGTTTGACAAAACACTCTTTGTGAGGCTGGGGGCGGGGGGCGGCAGCCTCATGTGCACTGCTGAGGGGCGCACAGACCAGCACAAGGTCTACAGACGCAAAGCAAAGTGACAAATCCATACACTCAGCGGTTCAACGTCAAAAACTCTCTCATGCAGGCAAAATGGCGTTAATGCAAGACCAGCCATTACAACCTTCCTTGTGACCACAAAGTCCTGGAAACTACCGGAATGCCCATCAACAGGAACGAGTTGCCTGTGTTTGACACATCCATACAGTGGAAGACTCTATATTGTTAAGAAGATTGTAGAAGCACTTTACAGATTGATGAGAGACCATTTCAAGACACATTAAGGGAAAAAAGCAAGGTACAGAACGGTGCGCATGATACACTATTCTTTTGTGTGTTTTATGTATTCTTTTGTTCAAAAATAAAAGGAAGGAAATATATCTTGTACTGATCTGTAGAGACCTTAAAAAAGCCTTTGGGGAAAAACAGGGAGTGGGTAGACGGGAGGCAAGGATAGGACGGAGAACTTCCCCCACACCATCCCTTTTGTATTTTTTGAGGCTTGAACCTTGCATCTTTTTAATTTAAGAAACCAAAAAAAGAAAAACCTTTCAGAGGAGGGGTCATTTTAGAACTCTCTGCCTCTAAGATGACAACTCAAAGTCCTCTAATGAGAAAGTCTTCATGAACCCATCACTGATAAGGAAACAAAAAGGGTATCAGAGCTGCCCATGGCGGCAAGAAGGTTCTTTCATTCAGACCCACGCATACAGTGCCCATGGCCTCTCCCATTATGCTCTCGAGGCTCATTCAAGCTGAGACTCAGGCGCCAGTGACATCTGCTCACAGAGGTAACCGTGGGCAACCAGGCTTCTCTCGTGGTTGTTATAGCAACACTGGTGTTCCTACCATTAGGTTTTCATGGTGAAGTGATTATCAGGCCTTGTGGTGGGCTCTTCCACGTCTGCAGTATGAATGAGCCTAAATTAGATGCAATTTCAAATGAACTGTGAAGAGAGGCTGTGAATGGAGAGAGATTTCCATTTCCTTCCATTGGGACTGGCAAGCCTCATGAGTTGCACGCCCGATGAATTCAAGGATGGGATGTCACTGGCACAGCGGTCATCAAAAGCTGGGGGATGGCCAAAGACCTGCCACATTTCCCTGCAAAATGGGCAGTCCCTTCGCTACTTCCTTTCCTCGATTCCCCTGACAAGTAGCAGGAGCTAGCCCAGCAGGCTCTTGGTTTCAACCCCCGGATCCAGAACAAGAGCTCCTGATTTACTACTAGAACACTGTAAGCCCCATTCTCCTGAACAATGAGTCCCCGCTCCACACTGCGGCGATCTCAAATTCCTGCTCGCCAGAGCCCGCCACTGGAAAGGGACGGAGCCAGGATCCCCAACCACCGCCTCTCAGAATGTCTTCTATCTCTGATCCTTCGCTCACGATGAAATTTCTCTTTTGTGTTTGGAGAGTGGCACGGAGTTTCACCCACTCCATGAGCCTCAGTGAAAAGAACAAATGCTCTGCGTCCATCGGCCAAAGGGTGGAAGGAAGGGGCTCGGTCCCGGCAGCCAACCACCCCCACTTGTCGGTGACAAGCTCCCAGTGACTCATACAGCCCCTTCACCTCTGATTTCCAGGGGTTACAATTTGCCCAGCCACATGCAAATGCATTTCTCTCTCACCCTGTTCTACATTATTTCGTTTGTATAGGGCATCACAAAGTGGCAAGGTATTAGAAAAGACTCAGGATTTGGGCTTGCATTAGGTACTTCCTGGGAGAATTCAAGGAAGTGGGACTTTGCTCTGAATTGGATGTTGTCGGGAAGAAATAAATCTTAGCTACAAGAGAAAATAACAGAGAAAACTAAAGTTTTAACTGTAGAGAAGCAATCACTGTGGGGAGAACAGGATTATATCAATTTCCTATGACTTGCAACAAATTACCACAGATTTAGCAATCATTAATTAAACGCCATTGTTTCACAGTGTCTGTGAGTCAGGTTGTGGCATGACATCTAGGTCCTCTGCTCCAGGCTTCACAAAGCTGCAGGAAAGAGAGAGAGGGCCTAGGGAAGGAAGGAGGAAGGAAAGAGGTACACAGAAAGGTGAAAAGACTAAGACTGAGACCAAAACGCAGGCCAATACTAAGTATAAGTTTATTATGGGCTCTTCCCCAGTCCAGCCTCCAGATGAGAATGCAGCCATTGGCACTCCCGAGTTCAAGCAAACATCAACAAGCAATGATAATGCAGTGCGGCGGGGCAGCCACCGAAGCAGTCACAAAGGAAGCCCTGAAGGCCTTAGAGGGACAGGATCACCTGCCATCACCTACCACATCAGGGAGGAAGGCACACCTCAGCTGGGCTCCGGAGCAAGAGCTGGTCCCACAAAGCAGAACATGGGAGAATATTCTAGCATCTGAAGACAAAACAGCACCAAGACCAGAAATAAGAGAAGCTACAAAATGCTCAGAACACTCGCAGACAGCTGGAGAAGTTACTGTAGAAGGTGCAGGGGAGTGAAATGGGGTCCAGGGGGAAGAAATGGGGTCAGACAGGTAGGGAGCAGATTCTGAAAACCTTCAGTTGCCTGAGAAGGACTTTTTTTTTTTAGAACAACAAGGAGTCACTGAGAAGTAGGAAAGAGCTATAGAAATGTTATTCACTATTAGTAATATCCAGAGTCATCACAGCCACATTGATTATACAGCAGAATTTCCAAGCAGATGTTTTTACAAACCAGAAATGTTATACTTATATATATCTATACATAAATATATATTAAAACATTTTATTTTATTAGTAATTAATATTATCATCAATATTATTAATAATAAAAATTGCTAAATATTATTAATGTGAATATTTGAAGCAAAAATTATTTGTCACTGATAACAAGTGTCCTGGGCACATCTGTCCCGGTGTTAAGATGTCTGCAGGGTCTGAGGTCTGAGAGCAAGGACTGGATCATCTCACAACTTTGAATGGGGTAGAATTTAGGTAAAACACGGGCAGGCCTGCTTGCATAGCTCAGGTACCGGTGAGACCACAATGCAGAGAATGGTGATTTCGTTATCAACAAACATTCATTCTGTGGGAAGGCCATCCATCGCCCCTGATCTGGACACACCAGTCACTTTGGACCCAGACCTAAGCATTTATCTGATTCTTCTGACAGCAGTTTTCCTTGCTGCTTTAGACTGCTTTGAAGGAGCTGATCACTTAGGAGCCTACCTTGGAGCAGTGGCTCAGGGGCGGTGCCTCAAGTCAAGCCTTGGTCCTTAAATTCACACAGACAGAGCTTCTGAGTAAGATCGGCTTCTCAGTACTACGTACAGATGATCCCTAAACTGTTGATAAGATTTGGTTATTAAAAATCCCCAGGGGGGCGGGTAGTCAAAGAATCAGGTCCATCGTTAACCTCTACAGAGAGTCAAGAGAATTAGCCAACCAAGTTTAATTTCATTTAAGTCTTTCTTACTGACTTAATTTAATAATTATTTGTAAGCACAAAGCATCCCTCCTTATGTTAGATCTGCAGGAAATTAATCACTTCTCCCTCTGGACAAGGTTATTTGCATTCTTTTCAACATTTTTTAATAGGAAATACGTAAGGCCTGGTACAAAACACGAAAGAGAGGAAAGAGCAGACAGAAGAAAGACCTCATCCAGTTCCCTCCTCCAGAGGCAGCCTCCGGCAACTATGGAAAGCACGGACACATGCCCTGTTTGAGATGATTTTTTTTTTATATATGTTATATCAAAAGTAAAAACAGTCTATACAGTTTTCAGTACTATAATATTCTAGCTGGTGACTGTTCTATACCAATACGGGAGAAGCCCCATTCTTTGTTACTCTACTGTAAGGTTATGCCTACTCTACACCATTGATTCCCCTACACACACACATTTAAATGGCTTCGAACCCTTTGCTACTTCTAATAATGCTGCAAATTAGATCCTCATACAAAACTATTCTCCATACGAAAGAATAAAGAAAAAAAGGCAGTAAATAACTAAAATGGAATATTATTCAACCTTTAAAAAGGGACATTCAGGGGGCACCCGTGGCTCAGTCGGTTAATCGGGCTCCGGCACCGGCTCCCTGCTCAGTGGGGACCCTGCTTCTCCTCTCCCTCTGCCTCTCTCTCTCTCCTACGATCCCACTGTACCTCATAAATTGTATGTTACATGTATTTTACCACAATTTTTAAAAATTTATTTTCTATATTCTTAGGTATTCATTTATTCATTCATCCATTTATCCCATCATTCCATAAGCCTATATGTGCCAGAATCAGAGAGTTACGCACAGATTTATCCTCAGGTTCAGGAAGACAAGAAGGAATTAAGGAAGCAAAGAAATATCACAAGGACATTCCAAGCAGAAAGCTCGGGATGTGAAAAAGTGCCACACTAGAGAAAAAAGGATGGAGAGGTAAGAAGGGACCCCATGTAAAGACCTCCAGCATCTTACTAAAGGGGAGATTTTATTCCAGAAGAATAAACAGTCATGCTGAAAAGTTTACGCAGCACATCAGCCACCTGACCTGTGTGGTAGGAGAGCTCGGGCTTCCCTGTGCAGGCTGGACAGAGACCGAAGCTACAAAACACTCCTTCCATGCTGCTTTCCTCTAAAGGCAGAAAAGTAACGGTGAAGCTTGGTGAATCTTGACCTGCACAGAAAAGACGGAAAGAAAACAGACTGTAGAAAATTAGGGTGCATAATTCACTGCTCTGGTAGTTTTCAAAGCGTGGCCTCTAGACCAGCCACCTCGGCATCACCTGGGAGCTGGTTAGAAATGCAAATTCTCAAACTCTCTCCCAGCCCCACTAAGTCAGAAACTCTGGGGGCGGGACGCCAGCAATCTATGCTTTAACAACCACAGGTGATTCTGATGCAAGCAAGTTTAAAACCATTCTCTAAAGCAGAAATTACCAAAGGTGCCCTTTATTCATCTTTTTTACTTTTATGTTTTTAAGTAGGCTCCATGCCCAGCATGGAGCCCAAAGTCAATCTTGAACTCACCACCCTGAGATCAAGACCTGAGCTGAGATCAAGAGTCAGATGCCTAGGGGCACCTGAGCGGCTCAGTGGGTTGGGCCTCTACCTTCAGCTCAGGTCATGATCTCAGGGTCCTGGGATCGAGCCCCGCATTGGGCTCTCTGCTCAAGGGGGAGCCTGCTTCCTCCTCTCTCTCTGCCCACTTGTGATCTGTCAAATAAATAAAGAAAATCTTTAAAAAATCTTTAAAAAAAATAAAATTTAAAAAATAGATGCCTAACAAACTGAGCCCCCCAGGTGCTCTGGTGTCTTTTAAATAGTATGTTTCTTATTTTTTTTTTAAGATTTTATTTATTCATTTGACAGACAGAGATCACAAGTAGGCAGAGAGGCAGGCAGAGAAAGAAGGGGAAGCAGGCTCCCTGCTGAGCAGAGAGCCCAATGCGGGGCTTGATCCTAGGACCCTGGGGTCATGACCTGAGCCGAAGGCAGAGGCTTTAACCCACTGAGCCATCCAGGTGCCCCTAAAGAGTATATTTCTTTATTTTTATTTTTTTTTTTTTTTAAGATTTTTTTTTATTTATTTATTTGACAGAGAGAAATCACAAGTAGGCAGAGAGGCAGGCAGAGAGAGAGAGAGGAGGAAGCAGACTCCCTCCTGAGCAGAGAGACCAATGCGGGACCCGATCCCAAGACCCTGAGATCATGACCTGAGCCGAAGGCAGCGGCCTAACCCACTGAGCCACCCAGGTGCCCCAAGAGTATATTTCTTATGCCTCCACTCAACTTGCCAATAAAAGTTAACACTCTGGTTCCTTTTAGTTCACATGACATAGAAAATATGATCAAATTTACCTGCCCTGCCCAAAAGGTACTTGCAAAAACTTTCACAAACATAATGCAAAGTACAACTTTTCCTACATTTTATATAGATTCTACCTTGTTTCAAAAAACATTTGAGGCAGCTGGTGTATACGTAATTACTATTTACCATAGATCTCAAATGCACTTTGGGAAGAATGTTAAAAAAAAAAAAAATTTACTCCATGAAAGATCCAAAACTTTGTAGAGACTTAAAGACCAGAACTTTCTAAGCCACAAAATCAAAAAACCTAAGAAATACATGCCAAGAAAAGCCATCTGTGAACCATTCAGAAATACTGCATATCCAGATGTCCTGGGGTCTTCGAAATGAGAGCACTCACAGCTCCTCGGTTACAGCAAAACCAGTAAGCATTCCTCCCAGACTCCAGACATTTTACTGAAATCTGAGGAGCCCCATAGTACCCTCCCTAGTTACAAAATATGTTTCCTGCCATTAAAGAGAGTTTTGTTTGGGCCCCTGCAATCACTGCGACAATTCCAGTTTTCTCATGGATACAGTCCACATAATAAGCAGCAGAAGCACAGGAGCAGTGGGATGCAGTAAAAAAAAAAAACCACAGGCTCTGTTCAATGAAGGGTCTTCTCTCCAGCCCCTGGCCTAGGAAGGAGAGCTTTGCTCAGGTATCAAGCAGGCAGTGCTGTGATGCCTACTACGATACCTGAAACAAGGCAAAGCATGCAACAAGTTTCTATTATTCACGTACTGATTTCCCTCTGTGCCAGAAAGGAGCCCAGCGACAGATCTCACTGTGAAGCGGAATCAGGACACTGCGCTCAACGGTGTAATAACATCAGTCGCCACTAGATGGCGATCACGGCGCTAAGTAATTAGTTACTAACAGGGGTTCTCATCTGAGCACCAGGTGTTGCTCAGCATTTACTTAGCATTCATTCAGAAAATGATTTATCAATGCCTGCTATGTCCCTACCACCACAGTTTGGATACAAGGATCAGCAAAAGAAGACAGAGTTCCTGTCCACAAACCTTACAGTTGTAGGTGAGAAAATGGGCAAAGAATCCCAGCAGTACACAAGGGGAGAGTCAGGCTGCGGGGGAGGAAATGTCCCCAAGAGAGAGATGAGACCAAGAAGGGGGAAGCTGAGGTCGGAAGAACAGGAGTTGGTGGGTGAGGGGAGGGGAGGGAGCACTCAGGCGGAGGGAAGAGCCTGTCAATGGCTCCCAGGTGTGCGGGAAGACAGCATATCCACGTGGCTGGAGTCCAGGGTGTGGGGCAGCAGCGCGGGAGCTGCCTATCCCGGGGGATCAGCAGGAGCCAGCCATGCAGGGCCATTTGGGGGATTTGGGTCTAGACCCAAAGAGAAATGAGAGGCCACTGATGGGTTCTACACCCTAGGAGGGGAGAGAGCTGGGTGGCGACATTGGGTTTGCCTTTGACATGTCAGATCCACATTCTATCAGGGTTGCTTGGGTCTCCAGGTTGCTCCAGGGACTGACCCAACCTGGACTAAAGGGTTGGATCAGGGAAGGGGCAATGGAGATGAAGGGGCAGGAACACAAGAGGGACCCAGGTGGGAAGCGGGAGCTGGGGGGTGGGACACATGACACTCAATGGCGAGGGGGTAGTACAGGAAAGGGGAGAGGCAGAGATGGCTCCCAAGCATCGGGCTCGCACAGGGCAGCAGAAGAAAGGGAACTGAGGTGGGGGGCGGTTCTCAAGTAGCAGTTGGGAGGGGGGGAGTCATGAGTTCAGTGTTAGACATGCTGACTATGAGGGTTTTGGGAGATATCCAGAGAGAACCGCCCAGAAGAGAAAGTCTAGAGTTCAAAGACAACCACGTGGAGTCAGCTGGACAGGGATGAGATCACTGGGCAGTGAAGCCTGGAGAAAACAGCGAGGCCACCAGGATGGAGACCAGCCATTAGCCAGGGGCAGATAGAGCCGCTGAAGGCCGTCTTAGAAATCTACAGTCAGCAGTCAGGCTAGAGATAAGGTTTCCAAAGAAACGCAGGGGGTAAAAAAAAAAAAAAAAAAAACGAGAATGGGATTATAAGAAGAATGAGACTCCCCGGCATTCCCAGCATTGCTCCTCCTCCCACATTCATTCTTAGAGAAAGGGTGTGGCCTTTAATCACCCCTAATTGCCTAGAGAGTCTGTTCAAATAGCCCCCTCCAGGAACCTGAGTAAACAGCCTTCAGCTCCGCGTATGTGGGAGGGGCCCGCTGGCAGGGTGGAAGGTCAAGGGCTCTGAGGGAGGGTTCTTGATATTTGGAACACAATTCCCCTGTCCACTCCCGCTTCAAACAGTTAAACCGCTGTCAACTTGACTTTCCCCCCATAGACACCCAGAGACTTGAGTTCAAATCCCAGTCCCCTCCTTTAGAAACTGAGCACCTAGGGCAGTTAGTTACTTCTCTAAACTCTAAAGTTTCCCCCAGTTTTAAAAGAGGAATGCTCTGCAACTCTCATATAAATAAAAAGAAAGGGAGAGGATAAAGCAGATGTGCCAAAATGGTCATTGGTGGATCCAAGGGGACGTTATGCTGGTAAACCTTCTGCAGTATGGATCAGATCAACACGTTACCTAACTCAGACTTACACAATGTTACACGTGCATTCTACCTCAATATAGGTGGGAAAACGGGTTAACCTGGGTGATACAGATGTTTTCAAGACTATTCTCATAGTTTCTCAATAGGCTTGAAATTTTCTAAAAAAAAAAAAAAAAAAAGAAGAAAGAAAAAGAAAAAAAGGTGGGGGCCTAGAATAATAAAAATATCTGGTGGGGACCATGAGTATAGATTAAACCCTCCTGGCTATTAGGTGAGAACTGTGGGGTGAGAGACGCAGAGGTGTTCATTGTATTATTTTTCCACTTTCTTTTAAAGAAGGCTCCGCGCCCAACATGGGGGTCGAACTCACGACTCTAAGGCTGAGTCACAGACTCTACCGACTGACCCAGCCACGGTCTTCTTTTTTTTTTTTTTTCGTAACAATAAGCTTCTTAAAAACACACAGTCGCTGCGTGGGGCAAGAGGCCCGCCAAGTGCCAGTACCTGGCTCTGCCCTTCTTCCTTCATTTCCTCCCACTTATTTTCATTTGCTCTCCTGCCCCAGGCAAAGGTTGCCCTACAATGCCATTTTCTTCTCCGATTCGCTCAGAAATATAAGGCTCGGTTTGGGGAGTAGTTTTTTCCTCTTAACCTAAAACATCTGATGACTTACAACATTGCTGGTAACTCACGGGATGCTTTGCACAATTCCTCGGAGGTAGGAGCCCCGCAGCTGAAAGGCCTTCCCCTCGGGCAAGCAGACCAGCCCTGAGGTGTAGAAAGCCACAGGAATGCTGGGGAGAGAGATGTAGGGAGTAGAGGTCCTACCTAATTGCCCATTCGCCCTGCCCTGCCCCGGCCAAGACCAGAGCTTCCTGGGCTCCTCCTTCCAAGGCTGCCGAGGCAAGGTTGAGAAGCGTCATCCCTACCCTGTTCGGGGGCAGAAGCACCCACTTCCTGCCTCAGGTGCTGCCCCACTCCTCCATCACCCCCACATTCCAGGCGCCCTAAGCAACAGGTAGGTTCCCAGCTGGACTTGGCTCTCGACCACAGACATGCTTTTGCCCTTGCTCTTGGAGTGAGTTCGCGCCAGCAATGCCCGCCCGACCCAGCGTTGTTCCCAGCAGCCCTGCCTCTCTGCTTACCAGCTGGGTGACACTGAACTAGTTGCTTAACCTGCTAAGACTGTGGTTTTCTGAGGGGATGTTATTCCCTTCTTCCTGGAATTGCTTTTGCAGATCAGGAGAGATGGCACACAAGATGTGGCACTTAGCATGAACGAACAGCTCAACAAATACTATTATCGAACACTTCACAGACTCGACGGAAATGATCTTATTGCTTGCCAGACTGTAGGCTCCTTGAGAACAGGGAATGTAGTGATCTTCTTTGCATCTCTAGTGTCTATCATAGAACACAGCAGATGGATGGAACTTGTAAATACCCGTAATTCAGAATCGCGTGAGGGTTTGCGCTCACTTGTTGCAAAATACAGACTCACTGGGAGCCAGGGCCTAGTTAGTGCCCGGTAGCAAAGAAGAGAGCCTGGGGCAGCCTGGGAGGCTCAGTCAGATAAGCACCTGCCTTCTGCTCAAGTCACGATCTTGCGGGCCCTGGGCCAGGTTCCTGCTCAGCAGGGAGTCTGCTCCTCCCTCTCCTTTTGCCCCTAAACCGGCTCCTGCGCGCGCTCTCCCCCTTTCTCTCTCTCCTCTCCCCCCCAAATAAAATCTTTAAAAAAGACATCACCCTCCATGATCCCTTTACCCTTTATCTCTCATACAGACAGCCGGGTCTGCTAAATCCTATGTAAAGTGCCACTAAAAACGAGTTTGGTCCTATCCTGTATTCGTTCCCCAGGGCTGCAGTTGACAAAACAAATTTCCACAAACTAGATGACCTAAGGCAACAGAAATGTGTTCCCTCGGAGTTCTGGAGGCCAGCAAGGCGAAAATACGGTGTTGGCACACTGTGCTCTTTCTGCAGGCTCTAAAGGAAAATCTGTTCGGGGCCTTTCTCCTGGTGCGGCCGGCACTCCTCCTCTGCACTCCTTTCTGTGTAAACACGTCACTCTCTTCTGTGTCTCTGCAGTCACATACTCTTCTGTCTTCTGCTTACGGGGATAGATACAAAGACAAGGAGGCTCCACCTTGACAATCTCAAATCTCCCTATCCCGAGATCCTTAACTTAGTCACATCTGCAAGGGCTTAGGGTTTTGTTTTCCAGATGAGGTCACATTCCAGGGATTAGAATGAGGGGTGTGGGGGCGACATTATTTAGGACGCCACACACCCGAGCCCAGGAAGCTTAAACTGAGGTACTTTGTAAGCTTCCCATGTGTCTCTCCTGCAGCTGTAAAAACTACTGAATCGGGCACTTAGTACAGGTCTGTTGAATGAATGAACTCCACTGTGAAAAATCGCCCTCTCCTCCACTGCCTGACTTGGGGGACAGCCCTCAAGGGAGAGAGAGCTATCATATTCTACGCCTTTAAAAAAGTCTAAAAAAAATTTTTTTGGAGTTCCTGACTCCCAAAATACAGTGGGCCACAGACACATATGATCAGAGATGAGTACGACCCTCTACCCCCTCAGTTCCCTTTGCAATGCAAGTTTCTCCATGGGGGGGCAGAGGGCTCCCTGGGCAGCTGTCTCCCTTGCCCCAGAAACACTTGTGCAATACTGAGCAAACTCACCCAGGAAAAACTTGTGACTCAGCCCTTGTTTACAATTTGATTTGATTAAGAGAGGATGAGTGTTGAGACATCTTAGCCCGATGCCACTAAGGGACTCCAGAGTCCAGGTGCACTGTCATTCCAGGCAACCTGAGAGGAGCGACCTCCTTCTCTGGGCTGCTCCCAGCAGAGCAGCTGCTGTGAGAACGTAGACTGTGCAGATAAATGTTTAACCACCGGTTCCCCAGAGGCAGAAGCCTTGGATCTGTAGCTTTGCGTATTGCTGAGATATAAAGAGTCGCGTCGTGGCCAATTTCAAGCTGCCAGCGAGGTGTGGCGTTCTCACCAGCCAACACAGGCCCATCGCGCAGCTCCCAGGCACTGACCTACGGAAAAACCAGTCTTCTCCCAGTGAGAATTTGCAGGCCCAGGAGCTGGACAGGGCAACTGATGGAGGATTACTACAGAGTCAATTTCCTATATTCGGGGACCAAATAGTAGTACTAGGAACAAGTGTTTAGAAGAATCACAAATCTTTATGACCCCTACCCAGCACAAGAGTCGAAGGCATGGGGCACCTGGGTGGCTCAGTGGGTTAAAGCCTCTGCCTTCAGCTCAGGTCATGATCCCGGAGTCCTGGGATCGAGCCCTCATCTGGAAAACATCTGCTTAGCCGGGGAGCCTGCTTCCTCCTCTCTCTCTCTCTGCCTGCCTCTGCCTACTTGTGATCTCTCGCTATCAAATAAATAAATAGAAATCTTAAAAAAAAATTAAAAAGTTGTAGGCATGAAACACATCTTTCTCTTCTGCCATCAAACTATTTCTCCCATCTCTCTCTCTCTTTTTTAAGGATTTATCCAACAGTGACTCGGCCAAACACTGTCTCGAGTGCACTACACTCCTTGACTCAATGTACCCTCATAAGAAGCCCTGGAAGCAAGCACTTTAAGATCTCTTTTTTTCAGCATATGAGTAAACGGAAGCACTAGGATGTTAAGTCAACATGCCTAAAGTCACACAAACCTGAATCGCCTTTGCAATTCCCAATAAAGAGGAGAAGAGCATGGTGGGTGGCTTGGCATCTGCCTTCTGTTGGGGTTGTGATCCTGGGGTCCAGAGATAGAGCCCCATCAGTAGGGCTCTCTGCTCAGTGGGGAGTCGGCTTCTCCCTCTCCTTACTCGTCCTCTCTCTCAAATAGATGAGTGGAATCTTAAAAAAAAAGAAAAGAAAAGAAGTAGAAGAAATTATAGTCTCCCAACCCAGGAATTCATATGTCTTAAAGATCTTTGTAAAAATAAGGAGCAGTATCTATCCATATTTAATTGTAAATTGAACCTGATAGACATATAAATATAACCAATAAAAACTTGCACGATGATCAGTCTTGGGAATAACAACACTTAATCTTTCCACATTCATCTTCACTAAAAAGGCTCAACTGTCTTTGCAATTATCAATTAATTACACGCCAATATTCCTCAGAGGCTAGACAGTACATTTATGGTCTGTTTTATAGTGATTTTATTGCTATTATTAGCAATGAAAATAAGAACAATGTTACACACCATACAATGTATCACTCAGACACCAGAATTAGACATGGTCATTGTTCCAGGGTTTAAAACAGAAACTAAATTCCCAAGAAATGACTATTTCACTATTAATCACAATACCTCAAATTCACAGAGCATTTTATGTTTAAGTTTTTCATGGGTACACAATAGAGCACATGGAATATAATCTGCAGCCAGCCAGACCTGAATTCAAATTCCGGTTTCTGCTCTTAATACTGTTCTGAGTATAATTTTTAAATCGTTTGATTTTATTTGGAGTCAGTCCGATTCATTTGCTTGACATTCACACATCACAAAGATTTACGGAAAAATGTTCCCAACTCAGTCCCCCTCCCACCCTGTACCTACCTCCTTTACTTGGAGGTAAAAAAAAAAAAAGTTAAATTTTTTTATATCCTTCCAGTGATATTTTATGCATACAGGGTACAACCAAAAAAGATACATAATCTTGTACCATTTTATACCAACGTTAGCATTCTACCCTCATGGAAATTCTTATCTAGTTTCCTCTCCTGTAAAAGGGCGGTGGGGAAGATTACGTAAGAGAATCGCAAAAATACCTAGTCACAGTGCGGGAACAGGGGGTAGCCCTCAGGAAAGAGCCTGGGAGTTCAGGGTTTTCTGGCGAGCCTCATAGCCACCCAGTGCTTGTTAATCACTTCCTGACTCCTGCCTCCCCAGAAGTTCCCAATTTGGAAAGCCTGACGAAGACCCCATAATCTGCATCCCAACCAGCTCCTAATGCTGCAGGAGCTGCGGGTGGAGGGTCCCCTGGGAACCGCAGAGCGGGAACTTCGATGTCCACGATTGCAACCTGCAGGTCCCGCCACCGGAGCAAGTCACTCTCTGAACCGGTTTTCTTATCTCGTGATAAACGAACAACTCCCATCGCAAAGGCCGCTGCGCAGGTTAGGAAAGATGCAGCAAATGCTCGGCCTCGGTCGTGGCACGCTCCAGAGACGAAGCGCGTAAGAGACTAGGGGCAGCCAGAAGGGCGGGGATGCCCCCAGACAACCGAGCCAGCGCCCCCACCCCGGGGACCGGCAGGGTCGAGGGCAATCACATCTGAACACAGAGGTGGGGGCTCCTGCTTCAAAGACCTCGTACACCGAGCACCGCGCACCGAAACCCACCCACGGAACTGCACGGCGCTTAGTGTTGAAACTGCGTGCAAGCATGCGGGTGACCCAGGTTGAACCCAAGAGCCACGTGAGCGCACGGGACCCAGGCCCCGCCCACACGCGCTCCGCCGCGCTCCGAAGTGGCTGCGCGCGGACGTGCGACCGCCAAGGGAAGAAATGGCGGCCGGGGCGGGCGGGGCCGGGCACGAACGGCCACCAGGGGGCAGTCGCGCGTCTGCGGGCCGCGGCCGGCTGGAACCGGCCTGGCCGGAAGTGGGGGCGGTGCCTTGGCTTCCGCAGCGGCGCGCCACGTGCGCGGCCGGGAAGAACTGGAGAAAACAACAAAATGGCGGCGGTTGGGGGCGGGGTCAGCTGGTGCCTTCGAGTCCGCGGGTGCCATAAAGGGCGGCGGCATTCGCAGGGCTCGGCGAGTGTGTGGAATGGGGTGCGGGATACGGCATAGGCTGAACCTGCTTGTCCGGCGCCTCCCGGTCAATGCGCTAGGACGCGAACAGCCGCACTGGCCTGTGGAGCCACCGCCCTAGGCGTCCCCGAGGCTCACTGCGGCGCGTCCCATGAAGCCGGCCGGCCTGCTTCCCAGGCATTGTCCTGGGTTTTTGGTTTGGGTTTTGTTGTTTTTTTTTTTGCTTTGGGGGTCGTTGGGGGATTTTTTTTTTTTTTTTGGTCCCTGTGTTTGCAGCTCCCTGCGAACGAGGACAGCAGATAAGCTCTCCTCAGGGCGTTTCCTCCACTGAGGGAGCGGTTAGGGGCGGCGGAGAGAGCCCGGCGAGTCCTAGTTGGCGCGAAACGCAGTCCCCCGTGTTTGCGGCAGTGTTCCTGACCCGTTTCCTGCCTTTGTTCAGACTTCGAACTGATGGGGGGGGGGATCCTCCCCACCCTGTCCCAAGTGTCGCTGGAATGCGTGTGACCTGTTGGTGCGCGGGAGCTGCCCGGGGCCGCCATGGTGGGGCGGACGCCTTGTGCCCTATCGGCCACCTCGGTCGTGTTTACAGAAAGAGAAATGTAGATGTCGGTGGTTCTGTGTCACAGAATGCAAGGGGAAAAAAGAAAAGGCAAAGTCGCCAGGTGTTCTGGCTTTTACACAAAGGCCTGCAGCTTCCCCTCCTGGTGCTCGGATCTGCACCTGCAAAACCGACGCTTTCAGTCTTGACCGGGACGGTCGCCCCGGCTCGATCTGCCTCACCCACCGTTTCATTTCACATGAGGTGGAGATGCAGAAGGGCCAGTGCGGGTAAAAATAGTGAACACGAGCCATGCTGCCTGGGATGGTATATTTAGAATAAAGGCGACGTTTGTCCTTGGTTTTATTTATAAATCTGTCGTCGCCCTTGCGTTTCAGATGCTCTCGTTCCTGGTACTTTGTGGGGTCATGTAGCAAGTCTGGAAGGACGACGTGACTGTTGGGGAGGGGGGCGGTGTCTTTAAATAAACTTGCCTCCCAAAGTTTGGGGATGTTGAATTCGTAAAAATTTCTTCATGTGGTAAGGGCCCCGAATGAGGGCCCCCTACAGTGACAAAGCCCAGGAAAGACATTATTTTGTTTACAAAGGAGCCCTGAGGTTTTCTCCGGTAGGCGATTTCACACTAGTGCTGTGATCAAAACTGCGGCGCTTTTAAGTGAAAGGCTAGAAACGGTAGAGCGTGGTCAAGAGGGGACGAGAATGGGCAGGGTTTTTATTTTAGGGATTAAATGCAGATTTTTGACCCAAGCGTAGGTTTCAGAGAATTTTCCCTTTCAGCCACTCATTTTTGTATCCATGCCTTCCAAGATTTCACTGCAGACTCGGCCATCATGGGGGGCGGGGGGCGGTGCTGGACTGTTTGCAAAGGATTCTTTAACCTGGAGGGGTGAGGACCCACCCCCTCTCACAGGCCTGGGAAAAGATGGCAGCTTCCTTAATAACATGTCCTCAAAAGGAGCCTGCCCCCTTTAGTCTCTATATTCGTCAGTGATTGCCCCCTTTTTTGTCTCCTGTGTACACGATTCAGATTTTGGGCAGCTTTTTCTGCAGATACCACTGAGCAAAAGAATTAGTATATCCCCAGGCCTTAAGTTCTTTGCCTCCAAGAATTTCATTAACACTGCCTTCCTGTTAAAAAAGGAGAAAATGTACTTTAATTTTAGAATAAAATGTCATTGAAGCAAATTTGGCTTTTGAAAAACTGGGAAGCAGAAGAAAATTTAAAGAATCTGTACTCCAATAATGTACAGGTACTTGTCCTTCTAAGCATACACTTAAGTTTGTTTGGGGGACTTTATGTTGTGTGTACAATTTAGTAGCTTCCCAGAACGCCACTACCAAGGAAGAGCCACTGTTAAGCAAATTGTATTTTTCTCAAAGTAACACCGTACCTCATTTTATAACCCATGCTTTGTATTTAGCCATATATAATGTACATTTTCTTATGTCAGATAAGAACGTTAATGGTTTTTAGAGCCTGCATTATATTCTATCAGATGAGTTAACCATTAACTATTTTCTTACCGTTGAACACTAAGTTCGTTTGCCAATTTTTGCCCTTGTAAGTAATATTGACATGAATACTTATGCGTAAAAGCTTTTTAAGATTTTGTAAAATAAAGTTTACAATGAATCTGAAGTTTTTACAGTTTGTGGGTACATGTTTGACTCCCTAAGTTCATGGCGTTCCATCTTAAACGTTCTCATGACCATGCCTCAGCAGGCCACTTGGGGTCAAATCCCACCTCCTGTACTTTCTTTGCTCGCCTCTAAATTTGTTTCAGTTATAAAGCATTTGTTCTTGGTGCCTTGCTTTTGATATGGAGGTGTGTTTAATAACTGGACTAGAACGTTTAAGTTAAACATTTAAAAGGAGTCCTTTCGCTGTCAACCTGTTAGAAACACAGAAACCTCTTTTCTTTGTAACTACTTCATTTCTATGTATAGATGTGTCACAAAAGAAATTCATTGTTGAAGTTCTTTGAGGTGTGAGGCAAATATTTAGACTTTGTAATTCTCATTGTAAAATAAATGAACTAAGGGACTGTGGGCTCTTTCAGCTTAAAGGCCTCTAACCATCATGTATCATCATTTTATTAGTTATTTCCAATTGTTTCGTTGTGGATATGTTGCTAGACCTTTATCTACTGGGACAGGAACAGCTCCCGTTAGGCACAGTAGTTACAAGGTTTTTGTAGATCAGTGTAAGGATACTTAGATACTCCCTACCAAGAAACATTCTGGGTAGTCTGTTCTTCGAAAATTAAACTGTTTGCTACACTCATTCTTCTCTCTCAAAATCATTTAGGGAATGCGGAGAAGTAAAAAGGGGTAAGACAAATGTATGAATAATGGATATGCATCAGTCAGCAGCCTTTCCATGATCATCTCAAAATTACCTCAGAGACTGCGAACTCTTTCCTGGGGCAATATCCTTTCTAATCACCCCTATCCTTTAAACAGCCCTAGTCTCTTTTTAAATGAAGTCCTAATTGCTAAGCTTGGAATAAGATCCATCCCACTACAAGAGAGAGCACAGTTTGTTAAGAATATTTATTCAAACAGATTTGGGACTCAAAGAGCTACCATAGATGGTAATCATTATTCTAGAAGTCTCCCTTTTGGTGACAGTACCCCAGTGCAGAGGTTTATCTCTGGGACTATCATTTTTTTTTAAGATTTTTTTTTTAATTTATATGACAGATCACAAGTAGGCAGAGAGGCAGGCAGAGAGAGAGAGGAGGAGGAGGCAGGCTCCCTGCTGAGCAGAGAGCCCGATGTGAGGCTCAGTCCCAGGACCCTGGGATCATGACCTGAGCCGAAGGCAGGGGCTTTAACCACTGAGCCACCCAGGCACCCCTGGGACTATCATTTTTGAGACCAGCTACTTAACAGTCTGATTCCACAATAAACATGCAAAGTTTTTTTTTTTTTTTTTAAGTTATATCAGCGCTGTGTATCTGAGATTAAAACCTGTTATTAGGGGCACCTGGGTGGCTCAATCATTAAGCGTCTGCCTTCGGCTCAGGTCATGATCCCAGGGTCCTAGGATCGAGCCCCACTTTGGACTCCCTGCTCAGAGGGAACACTGTTTCTCCCTCTCCACTCCCCCTGCTTGTTGTGTTCCTGCTCTCGCTATTTCAAATAAATAAATAAAATCTTTAAAAAATATATAACCTGTTATTAAAGATTCATTCAGTGTAATCCTTTCAAAAGCAGCTCTAGATTTTTCTTGTTTTATCACTTGATTTCATAGATGATACCCAAGACAGCAAATAGATGAATATTTTACATGTTAGTTCTTTTAAGGGACAAATGACTTTGAGCAGCTTTGGGGAGCTATATAGCTCTTAGAAACTTGTCTCCTTGGAGCTGAAGTTTAAAATCAGCTACTGATCTAAATGAAGAAGGGGGATGGGAGGAGGAAGAAGGAGAGAAGCAGAAAAATATATTTTTTAGATACTTAAAAAGTATTTAAAATTCTTTAATCTTGAAAACATCAAGTTTCCACTCTCAGGTGCAGTTGTGGCCAGCAGTGAAAGGCAGAGGTCTCATCTTCTTGCCCCTTGAGTCAGCCCTGCCAGAAATAACAGAAGGAATCCAGGTTGTCTCATGTCCTAGACTTTAGGCCCCAGAGTCTACACTGCTACACTGGCAAGTTGTGGGCACATTCCAGCAGGGCTGGGGCTCTGGTGACCAATGCATCATTATCTTCTAGTCTCCCCCAAATCTCCTTCTGTCCCCCATATCTAACAGCCCTAAAGTTCTCATTCTTTCAGGATTCTATGGAGCCGTGGTTAACAATCAGGGCTTAGGAGTCAGAGAAAGCTGGAGTTGGGTTCTACTTCTGTGATCTACAAACTGTGACCTTGGGCAGGGTAACATGTCTGGGCCTCAGCTTCCTTCCCTGTAAACCAGAACTATTTATTTCTTTGTTACAAGAATTAAATCAAACATAGTGCTTAGCATAGTGCCTGGCATAAATAAGCTCTCAATCAGAAGAATTGTTTATTAATCCCTCTACTTCTTTAATCCCTCCTCTACCGGCACTCAGTTCTCCTTCTCCTTTGGCCAGTGGCTTACTGACTGATCTACAGCCATCCTGCCTGGTGCCCTGAGAAGCTTGCTGTTCCTTGTATCAATCTTCTTTTTAAACACACCTTTAGCTCTTTTAATCTGTCTGGCAAACTCCTATTCATTCGTCAAAATTCAAACCTCAATATCCTTATGATGAAAGTATAAACTGATGTAACTCCTTTGAAGGGAATTTTTTACAAAAACTAACTACATGCACCAACTTGTGGATCCAGGAATTTTGTTTCCAGGAATGTACCCTATGTATAGCCATCCTCACACATGCGGCAAAAAGGGAATGTATATACAAATACTATTTGTAATAGCAAAAGATTGTAAAACCCTACATGTCCAATAGAGCTCTAGTATCGAAATTTTAATTTATCCCTATTAGGAAATACTGTGGGACTATTAAAAAGAAGTAAATAGCTCTACAAGTACTGATTTCCAAAATATATTGTTACATGAAAAAAACTGGCACATAAAAGTTGAGTAGAAGACACACATTTGTCCAAAGACACATCTGTCCAAAAGAAAGTGGGCAGATGGGTTATTTATATTATATTTATATTGATGAAATTGTAGTAGTTGCCTCTGATGGGCCCTCAAGCATCTGAGTAAGGAAAGAGTTCCTTTTCACTGTCTACTTTTTTGTTCTATTGAAATGACTAATCACTTGTATAAAACATTAAATTTCTTTAAATTAAAAAAAAAAAAACAAAAAACCACCTTAATTCCAGAATCTTTTCTTTTGGGAAGCCTTGGCTGGCCCTCTCCCTCCATTTCCAGCCAATCTCTCCCTCCTTCATAATTCTCAGTTGCCCTTGTGTTTCTAATGTAATTCACTTCATTATATTGTATGTAACTATCTACAAGACTGATTTTCCTTAGAAAACCAAGAGCATCTAAGAAGCTAGGACTGATATTGTATTCATTTTTTAAAAAGATTTAATTTATTTATTTATTTCAGAGAGAGAGAGAGAGAGAGAAATCTCGAGCGAAGGTAGAGGGAAAAGCAGACTCTGCATAGAGTGCAGAGCCTGATGTGGAACTCAGTCTCAGAACCCTGAGATCATGGCCTGAGCTAAAACCAAGAGTGGGATGCTTAGCCAAATGAGCCAGCCAGCACCCCAATATTGTATTCATTTTTATGTTCCAAGGATCCAGTCCCAGATGATACACATCCACTCTTTTTTTTTTTTTTCTTTTGAAGGAATGAATTGAAAAGGTCTAGAATGGGTCTCTCCCACAACTGCCCTGATCCTATTCTGGCTACCCTAAGGAGAGTGTGGGCTTTTACAGATTCACCTTAATAATCCGGCCCCACCCTATATTATCAGTCATTCTAAGCAAACCCTCTTGTAGCTCCAACTACATCTGACTTTTCACTGTTTTTGTAATTGTTGTTGGCTTGTTCTGTTATGTTTGATTTTTTAAAAATCCACAGTCTCTTCAAACGCCTTGTCTTTGAGCGTGCAGTATCCTCTACTAAGGTCCTTTCCCCGTGTTGGCCACTCAGTCTCCTGACATTCAAAGTCATTTCCTCTTTGCATTGGAGGTGTAGTGGTTAGGGTAGCCACCTTCCAAAGGCACTTCCCCTTTAAAGCCTTCCTGTTTTTACCCTGCCTTTGTCAGATAAACTTGACGTTCCCATGGCTCTCTGATCAAATTTGTGATCACTAGTCATTTATTGCAATTATCATTTCACCTGTTCACCTGACAAAAATAAGGATTCCTGGAATTTATGCCTGACACATAGCAGGCATTCAATAAATAATTGTTGCATGAATGGACAAATGAACAAGGTAATAGTAAGTGCTCTTTATATTTTGATGGGCTGCATGTGATAGCCATCTGTTTATTTATTTAGGGCAGCATAGCTGAACGCTGAGTGCGTCACATCCAAACCTCAGCCTGGCCTCTTGAACTGGGAGCTCTCGGTAGTGGTTACCACCCTAATGCAGGTGGAGAAGCCTGATTAAATGTGTCCTTTTTAAGTTCCTTAAAGCAAGACTGACAGATTTAACAAATACAAATACATGTTGCCTAGTTAAACTTGAATTTCCAATAACCAACATTATTTTTAGTGTAGTTACGCTTCAACTATTGCTTTTACTTAAAAAAAAAATTCATTGTTTATCAGAAATTCAAATTTGGCTGCATGCTCTGTATTGTATCTGGCAACCCTACCACAAAGGCTGAATTCCCAAACCCTATCTTCCTGTGTTCAGACCCAGTTAATTCTTAGAGAATTTTACAAACTATGCAGTTTTATCATCTTCATGAAATAAATAACCCAAATCTCCCAATTCAGTTCAGTAGAATTTTTTTACACATTAAAAAATTTTGCTTCCTCCCTAAACTCCTTTATTATATTTTTGCCATCAGAGTTAGCTTCTAATTTACAGTATGGTCTTAACCACTTAATAGCAGATAGATTGAATCTGCGAGGGAAAATCCATGTGACTCCTCCCATTTGAATCTTCTGGATATTTTCTTTCAGTGTCTGGTGTCTACGGTATGTCTTACGTACCAGAAGATTATGTCTCAGCACCGTAGGGCAGCCATTAAGTAATATTACAGAGGAGGCTTTCCACAAGACTATTTTAAAACTTAGAAACATCATCTGATCTGAAAATGGGCATTTTCAGATTTCAATCTCTTAGCACCCGTAAATTACCTCGCAGGCCAAAAATGCAGGCACCAACAGTGACTGCACATATTTCTGTTTCCAAGGAAGGTTTCCCATGACACGAAACGACATTCCCCTGCGGCTTGGAAGTGAATGACAAAATCTCCACCATACACCTTTTTGCTACATGTAACTAGTTTTCCCTGCGGTTCTATAAAGTAAGGTCATGTCACAAGTGTCATCCCTTCTTTAACATCCAAATTTGAAAATTATAGGCGTTGTCCTACCTGTCTAAACTAATGCAAAAATAAATAAATAAATAAAAATAAATAATTCCCTGAGTACTCAAATAGCACAGTTGTGAGTTCTGAAAAACATGAACGACCATCAAAAATGACTAAGAAGTAGCGATGGTAACGTGAGAGAATTTACGTTAGGGGCGAAAAGGGATCATCTTAATAAGGGCTTGGAGTGGACGGGTAAAGTGACTTAATAGGACAGAGAGGCATGGGGAAAACGGCTCAGTCCCCGAATGGAAAATCAGTCTGCCAGGCCCACGGGAAGACTGAAACATCACCTCCACATTTCCTCAGGAGCCCTTGTGATACGGTCAGGTCCTTGGTCAGAGCCTGAGCACAGGAGTGAATGGGTGTGCCTGAGAGCAGTTCCCAACAGCAAAGACAAGTACCACCCGGCAAACCAACAGGCGAGGAACACAGCGAAGGGCCATCTTTCCAACTTTGAAATGGACTGAGCATTCACTCATTACGTCAAGAGTTTTACTTTGGGAAGACCAGTAGTTCTTTTTCACCCCGCTGTTTCCAGGATGGCTTCTAGTAAATACTGTTTGGTAGGGGGAATAAATTCAGAGCCACGGAGGGGAGTAGAATATGTCCTTGATGTTTACGTTGCAAAAAACCAGGAGAATTCTGTTATTCATTTGTTCTTTCAGAAAAGTGAGGCAGCAATAAACGACCGCTTAATTTGTAAAGCATAAAAGCTTCGCACTCGAAGAAATTCTTTGACGACCAAGAAGCAGGAAAAATCTTAAAGGTTATTGATTCTACTGTAAAAACTGATCTATGAAGAGAGGATAAATTTTCTGACCCATCCTGAACCCATCCTGTTGCCTCTTAAACACGTTTATCTTGTTTTTTGGGGTAATTTTTGATAGGTTATAATTTGTCAATCCATGTCAAAAATAGACTTATTTTGCTTCAGAGCCCAATCATTTTTAAACCTGTTGCACAGTCTGTGTAACTTTATTCCTGAAGCTGTTATTTTTGTCCCGTTCCTCTGCGTTCAGTGTTTCTTTCTGCACCAGAGAAGATATTTCAGGTGTTGGGAGGTCTCCCCCCCAGCCCCCACATCCTTGGTTATGAGGAAGCCTATTCGTTTCGACATTATTTGCCCAATTATAAACTAGTCCTAGAGACTTCGAATTGAATTTTATTTCCTCTCGGAAGATAAAATGGAAACCTCCCAATTTAGTTTACAAGGGCATCTAGCTCAAGGGCTCTGGGTAGGAAATGTGAAGGTACCTTTAAGAGCAGCCGCGGTAATTTTCCACGGCCGGGACAGCCCCGCCCACGCGGCAGGCGGCGGGGGAGCGACGGAGTGCGGCTGCGCGGCCCGGCGCGCGCCTCCCGTTGCCTGGATACCGCCGCCTACACCCCCGGCCCCCGAAGCCCTTTTGTTTCCAAGATGGCCTCCGCGTTCTGTCTTAATGCGCCAGGAACAAAGCCAATTGAGCCCCCTTAAGCTGAGCAGAAAGCAAGAATTGTGTGGTTGGCGTTAAGAGTGTTCAGTGTCAATATTTATTTACTATTATAACTTTACGAAAATCCTCTCTTGGGTTGTCTGGATGGGAGAAAAATCGGGGAGTGCCTCAGGGCGTGTAAGCTATGGCCTCAGCCTTTCCGCGACAGAGCTGTTAGCCTCCCAAGTTGGAGACACGTTCGTTTCTTCTGATAAGAATTCTAGTTTTTCCTGTTAAACCAGCTCAGGAAGAAGTCTTTCCAGATTTAAACTGGACTCCGATGCTCACCGTTGAAGACCATATAAAATTATGTGGTGGCGCCCAATTAGGGTAACCCCTCGCCACGCGGCCGTGTCCGCGCTCCTTGAAAAATCCCCGCTGGTCTTTCTCGTTTTCCTTTTTCTTGAAAGGTCGGTTTAAACCCAAATTAATCTCATGGTACCATTATCATGATTATAAGATGGCAAATGCCTCCGGGGATAGGAATTATGTTTTATTCATCTTTATCGTCCCAGGGGTGTTTCTGCCTGTAACAAATCTTCGAATAATGGAGCTAAATAATCCTAATTAATTTTTGAGACTTTTTTTTTTTTTCCGCCCCTAACGCCAAGCACTGTGCTATGAGGCGGGTCCTAGGAGATAGCTTTTATCTCCCGTTTGACGGGTAGGGAAACTGAGGCACAGGAAGGTTCAGTAGTTGCCTGAAGCACCGCAGCGAGGAAGTGGCGGCAGAGAGATTCCAACCCGGGCAGCGTGAAGCCAGCCTGCGCAAACACCGCAAACACTGCCCGCAGTCCATGATGTCTTCTCACTGCAGCCCTGTCAGGGAGGAGCAGGGACGTTCCTTTCTCTAAAATATGTTCCTCTTTGTTGTGAATAGACTTTTCACACTTAACATCCGTCAGGGCATTCAGATGCTTACTAGAGCCCGAGCTGGAAGACACAGACTCAACCAACCTTGGTGGCAAGTGTTGGGGACCTAAAATTAAAAGCGAAACCTCCTGCCCACCCAAAGAAATCTCTCCACAAGTAGAAGAGACAGAAAACAGTTTTCTTATTGAATAGAGAAAGTATTAAGACAAAATAGGATGTGCATCACAGGCAAGGCATTGAGAGATCGAAAGGACAGAAAGAAATGTCCCCCTTTTGCACTGCTAAGCAGATATGCCCTATTACGTAGGTACCTGTTCTCAAAACAAAACAACTAGTTCTCAAGTAAGAGGACTTGACAGCACCATTTGTCACACACAGTTCGTCTTAAACTCACCTTGGAAATCGGTAACTGGTAATCTGTATTAGCTAATTAGTATTATCCAAAGGAAAAAGTAAATTTACATCTTTATGGCAGGAGGTAGGTTTGCAACTTAGAACCAGGAACCTGAGTTAGACTCCTACACTCCCACAGAAAACGCAGGGGGGCTGGGGAAGGGGGATTGGGATGCTATCTTCCTTGGTGATTACATTTCACAGAGATGGCTCGCAGGTCATTGAGAAAAATATTCCCCCCGGGGTTGAAAAGCTGGCAAAAGGCTTACCTAGCTTTTAAACAGGTTTACATACTTCTCGAAGGGGTAGATGATTTATAATCATACATTTTCTTAAAGTGAATGCTGAAAGAAAGTGGGGGAGTGCAGGGGGGGGGGTCTCTTTCCCTTTCTGTACTAGGCAAATTTATTTAGATTTAAATTTACCCTGACACAAGGTACAGGGACAACTCAGGTCAGCTCTTCCAATCAAAGAGTGTGCTTGCATTCAGATTTTCACCTCACTAGCCCACCTTTTCCCCAGACATAATAAGTCAAAGAGTGGGACGGCAGGAGAAGCATTACCTAATGCTGAGAGTTAGGTTTTCTATTTTGATTCGAATTCTTACTTCCTGGTTTCTTTGAAATTACATCTAATTTCTAGCAGATGCTGAGCGAATTTGCGTGCTGCACTAGACCATGAAAATGTGTCTAAGAACTGCCAAGCAGACAACTGGCTTTCATGTACTTTTGAGTTCCGTCTTAACTCTTCTGTCCTCCCCCTTCATTGCACAGCCTTGGGGATGTGACAAGAAGGACCTTCCCTTCCCCCCACCTCTTAAGCCTCCACTGACCTACCTCAGCTTCTTTAATGAAAGGCTCAGGTTGCTAGGCTAAGACCTCTGTGCCTTAGCATGTGGTGATACCTGACACTGGACCACCTTCCTCTAGGTTTCTGCTTGCCTTGTTTGACTAGCAAGGCATCTCGCCCATACTTTCCTTCTAGAATCCTTCACTGACCAGCCTCCCTGCTCACTAGCCTTCCTTTCACTTGGTCTCCCCTGGACTCTGGACCCCTTGGCAACTTCCCCTCTATCTGTATGGGTGTAGACATGTTTAATGTATTATTATGTAAACTTCTTGAGATAGAAGATCTTTGTTAACAACAACAATAAATCTTTAAAAATTCCCAACATCTCACAGAAGGGTACCTAGATGAGCAGATCTGAGACCTTGAACTAGTGAGTCAGAGGCTTCATCCAGCTCCACCAAACTATTTTAACTCTTAAAAAAAATTTTTTTTTTTAAAATTCCAGGACAAAGGAGCACCTGGGTGGCTCAGTGGGTTAAAGCCACTGCCTTCAGCTCAGGTCATGATCCTGGGTTCCTGGGATAGAGCCCCGCATCGGGCTCTCTGCTCAGCGGGGAGCCTGCTTCCTCCTCTCTCTCTCTCTCTCTGCCTGCCTCTGCCTACTTGAGATCTCTGTCTGTCAAATAAATAGAATCTTAAAATAAATAAATAAATTCCAGGACACATTTTAAAATCAGGATTTACATACATATCAGGGTCTTTGACGTCTCTTTAAGATGTGACCGTCCTGGGTCTGTTTCCACATGGCAGCAGGTACCTAACTGATACAGAGACTAGCCACTGTAGATGGGACAGGAGCTGTCCACTTTGCCACTCCCTGTCACTTTCCCACTGAAGCTAAGTACGAGGCTTCATTTAAAGCGAGTGCACGCTGATGTTTCTCTTGGAGTAAACTACCTCTCAGTACCAAAAGCGAGGAAGCAAGACTAAAAAACATCTTTCAAGGATAATGGGAGAGAGCCCATTCTGTGGTAGAGGAGAAGAGTTGCCTCTGGGTTGATCAGGCTCATAAAATACGTCTGTCTCTGTTTTTCTTAAATCCAAGTGCTTTGTTATTTATGTTATCTTCCTGGCCACTACAGATATTTGATTTTTTTGACCAGTAGGGTAGATACTCAGAAGTTGTTTGAAGAAACGAGGGAAGAAAGAAGGAAGGAGGGCCCCTGGGTGGCTCAGTGGGTTAAGCCTCTGCCTTCAGCTCAGGTCATGATCTCAGGGTCCTGGGATCGAGTCCCACATCAGGCTCTCTGCTCGACAGGGAGCCTGCTTCCTCCTCTCTCTCTCTCTACTTGTGATCTCTCTCTGTCAAATAAATAAATAAAATCTTAAAAAAGGAAAGAAGAAAGGAAAAATAAGTTTAGCAAATGGCTAGGATCCCAAACTTTTCAATCCAGCTACTTAAAACAGTGTTTTCCAATTTATCACCTTTGGCCAGTCCTTCAGTTTCACCCTGAACATCCCTTCTGCCATTGGCTGCTGTTGGTTTGGGTGTGTGCATGATAGTCAAATCCCTACAGCCACTGCCTTAGCAAAAACCAAGGAGGTGAATTCGTATCTATGCTTTGTTCTTGATGAGGCCACAGGCCTAGAATACACAAAACAATAAAGTTCACTTCATGAAGGTAATTACTTTTCAGAGGATTATTATTCACAGCGTTTTAAGATAGATAGTGTATAATGGATAGAACTGAGAGCTACTTTGTGAAACTTCAAAGAAAAAATGGTAAGTCCTGTTGCAATCCATTCTTACATACCACAATGAGCATCTAAATAAATGCAGTCTTTTCTCTCTAAACACAAGTGAGATAAGAATCACCGTACAAAGGAGGAGGATATTGGCATTCATCTCACTTAAAACTGGTCAAGATAACAAAACCATACTTAAGAAGTTACAAACATTGTTTAGTAGAGCTTTTGTTTTCAAGGAAGGGTTTTTAATTACCACTTCCTCCTAAATTCTCATAGCTCAGATTTACATTGTTTGAACAAGAATCCTTTCCAGTCTAATGGAGTAGAGAATCTTTCTGAGTTCCTTCAGTATTTGCCGTCTTTTAATGGCATTATTAAGCGTGGAGTCATAAAACGGAGCCAATGCAAAGTTTTTCTTTCTGCCCTGAACATGCCGTGATTTCATGAAATAAACCTCAAATTGTCTGTCTCCTTTTCCTTGCCTGGGATTTAAAAGCCACGAAATTAATTGTGTTGCCTGGCCTATCTGTCCTTTTCAAATGTGTGGACCTGCTTGGGCAGTGGTTGGTGAGGGGATCGGTATAAGAAAAGCTTCACAGTTGATTCTGACAAAATCCTTTCCTGAAGAACCTGCAGTTTAAAAACAAGGGAGGGATTCTGTAGGGGAAGGGTGCATCAGAGAATGTTACATTTGTTAAACTCATTGTGAAAGAGTTCTGTGCACTTGGGAGAAACAACAAACCGCCATGCAAATTGCATTTCCTTTGGGCTTGAGAAAAACTGAATGAACCTTCCAGCCACTAGAAAAGACCTAAAGCAAAGCTGGCGTCCAGAGAACCCTGTTTTGCTGAAAAGACTCCCTAAGGATGAGGGGAAAGTGGCTATACTAATGAGAAATGGAAATAAATGGCCTCTTTCAGCACCTAGAAGCTGCCCAGAAATTTAAATTCCATTCTCCATTAGAAAACCCAAGCCATATTGCACGTAGTAGGGTTTGTTTATTCAGCACATCTCTTCACAGTTCTCCAGATATTTTAACAGCCGTGCTCGACTATGTGGCTGGCACAAGGACCACAAAATCTTTAGTAGCTAGGGAGGCTCGTTGGCAAATAGATTTCTTGCATGTGATGGAACACAGGCTCATTCAGAGAACTGCACATTTCCGTGTGGTTAGATGTGGGAGACCGAAGCTCTGATTATTACCGTTTCTCTAGGCATGCTGCAATAATCGTGTCCTGTCTGCAAAAATGGAGAAATATTTACTCTCTGCAGGTTTTCGTTAGCTTCAACAAGAGTAACTGCAAATATTTTGATATTATTTTAAGGATACTGACAGTCAAAGAAAGATCCTCAATTGGCTAAATGATCGCGTTGGTCGGAAAGAGAAGGAAAATTTTTTTTTTTTTTTTATCCTCTCTCACTCGAGATCTGCATGAGTTTCCATCCATGGTATGGAGTACCCCCGTATGTCACAAGGAACCAGCCCAAACCAAACCAGTCTCCTATTACTGCAGAAATTTGAAGGATGCGTGAGCTCACTGATGTCAATTTCAAGAAAGGCGTCTACTGCCATTTTATTAATCACCCTATTTAAGGGCACCTGGGTGACTCAATCGTTAAGCATCTACCTTCAGCTAAGGTCATGATCCCAGGGTCCTGGGATCAAGCCCCACATCGAGCCCTACCCACATCAGTTTCCCTGCTCAGTGAGCCTACTTCTCCCTCTCCCTCTGCCTGCTGTTCCCACTTCTGTGCTCTCTCTCTGTCGAATTAATTAATTAATTAAATCTTAAAAAGTCTATTTAACTTTCAGAGACTATGCATCTTCCCTTTTCTTCAATACCAACTGTCCTTGTCCTTATTCTAAGTCAAGCTGACTTGGAATCTATTCAGGGCTGTTACTTAACTCGACAAAGAAAACAGTCTGCTGGGTGCTAAGCTCCCAGATTTGAGTTAGAACCTACATCCTGAGTCTGCACAGGACTTTTTTCCTTGCCTTTCTATATTCATTTCATTTTTCCACATCTTCCTTTTGAATGTTTTCCTAGAAATACCTAAACCGTAGGGAAGGAGATGGAAAAGGCCATAGAAACACGAGTTCCATATGTGTTGTACGTGACACACTTGCAGAAAGGTAGTACAATGTCTCTACCGTCTGGCTCTCAAGCTTTGGGGCCAAGATGTGCTCAGGGAAGGCAAAAGATCCCCCAGCCCAGGAAAATCTACCAATCCAGTTTCCCAAGGCACATATAACTTGCTGAAACCAAAGAAGGGCGCCGTATGGGGAGATGTGCCGTGGGGCACGATCATTAATACACTGCTTTAGAAATAGGGACTGTGAAGAACTCATCTACCGGCTTGGATGCACGCGTGTCTTTACTTTGGCTTTGGAAATGATCAGTCAAAATTTCCCTTTCTACAAAGCCTGAGTAAAAGAAAACCCAGTGTTAATCTGGTCGGACCCCAGATTTAGGCAGACGAGAGAGGTTTCAACCAAGTTTGCTTTGTGTTAGAGGACTGTCACACAAGCTGTAAATAAAAAGACCCCTGGCTTTAGGCCTTTTTCTGTCTGTAGACAGTAAATCTAAATCCTTTGTCCCTGCAGACCAACTCAACTGCAGTAACCTTGGCTACGGAGGCTGCAGAAGAAACACACTCTCCAGATTTCCACTTCTATGTTCAGTTTTAGAAAATCGGTTATGGCGAAAGGGGAAAAAAATTTACTTTGTCTCGGTTATTGACACCAAGAAGCACTCCTCAGACGTAGGGAGGGGAAACAATGAGTCATTCATGCTGTCAGCCCAGGTGGTGCCTGAATTCCAGACAGAGGCCGCCAAGTTAACCCCTGCAGGCCTCCTTCCCAAGCCCAGAGAGTGCTTGGCCAGTCTGCCCCGGCCTCTCCGCGGCCTCTGGGGGAAGCAGGGCGGCTGCCAAGCAGGCCCGGGGCTGGAAGGGAAGGTGAAGCCTGTCACCAGGGGCCCTACCTCCCTGAGCTAGTCCCTAGGGGCCTCGGGGCTGTTTGTCATTGCCTGATTGGCTCCAGGAGAGGGGTGGGGACATGGAAACACTCTGCCCAGGATATATTTAGTTGGAGTGCAGCTGGGGGAGCGCTTACACAAGGGAGCTTTTGTCTTCTCCCTCAAGTGTTTTTCCTAACTGGGCGAGGGTGAAAAACTTCAGCCACGTACTGATTTCTTTTCCTTCCCCTCCATTTTTCTCTTCTTCAGGGTTATGGGGGGGGGGGAGGGTGTTCTTATTTGGAAAGTGGAGGATTTTTTGTGGTTTGGGAGCCATTTTGAGGCCGAGTTGACAGCCCAGTGGAAAAGCCCATACTCTCGCTGGAAGACGCAGTTAAGAAATCCAGACGCTTCTAACATGTTGGATACGTTCGCGTTGTCGCAATTAATTTTCTGTCAGGTCAAAGTGGAAGTGAGGTATTTCCAAACGTCTCTACTTGGGTGAATTTACGGACTTAGAAACATAATTAAGTTTTATAAGCTGACAGAACCCTGTTTCGTTTGAGTTGATTCACATTTTCCAGTAATGAAAGATTTACTTCTGCGCTGATGAGCACAGCTTCTTTGCAACAGATTACTGATGAGCCGTGTAATGGCTCCTGTTCCCCGACTCCGTGGAAAGCCACCGAGAACTGGCCACCTTGCTACGACGCTTTTACGGCCTCTATGTAAATGCTGCAGATTAGGGGTACATTGTCTACTATTAAGTCGCACCGGAAATAATGTTAAATGGAAATCCCATTTGCAGTTATGAACCAAGGGCAAAAACTTTTGAACAAGAAGCCGACGGTTTTGATGACGCCTCGGAAACCAGTTGTATTGGTATTAGCCAGGGATCTTGAGACAAACAGAAGCAAGAAGCAAGAATATGGATAGGGAGAGAGAGGGAGAGAGAATGAATGAATGAGATATGTTTCAAGAAATTGGCTCTTCTGATTGTACAGGTGTCAGGTCCAAAATCTGCTGGGTGAACTGACAGGCTGGTGACCCAGGAAGAGTCAATGTTGTAGTTCAAGAAAGCTGTCTGCTGGGAGAATTCCTGCTGGGGGAGGTCCATCTTTGCACTATTCAGTTCTTCAACTGATTGGATGAGGCCCACCCACACTGTGGAGGGCAATGTGTTCTACCTCAAGTTCCCTGACTTAAATGTTACGCTCACCCAAAAATACCCTCACACAAACATTTAGAATAATGGCCACACATCTGGGCACTGTGGCCCAGCCAAGCTGACAATCAACCATTCCACAGGTTAATGCTCCCATTTTGAAACATTCACTTGGTTATTTTGCAGGTTGAAGCCATTGTGAGGGTTTAGAAATGGGTAAGATATGATAACTTCTGATAACTGCTTTCTTGAAAACTGCTTTCAGGTCTTCTCATTCTCTCTCCCTACCTCTGTCTCCCGCACCCCCCACCCCCCGCTTCTCTTGGGAGGCTTGCACTGGGAACCAACCGAGGCACAGCATTGTGAGAAAGCCAATGCCACTGGGAGTAGCCATGTGAGGATACTCCAGACAAAAGTCCCCAGCCAACACAATCTCATCTCTAGACGTGTGGGTCGGCCAACCCTCAGGTGTTCGCATCCCCAGCCTTCAGTCTACCAACTGTGCCCTGACACGGTGGACCAAACTGGGCCCTGTCCCAATTTCTGACCCATAGAAACTCAGAAAATTCTTCAAAAGGGAAAAAAAGAAAAAGAAGGAGAAGAAGGAAGGGGGTAGGGGGAGGAGGAGAAGGAGAGGAAGAAAGGAAAGATGAATGCTATCTTAAGCCACTAAATTTGGGGAGAATTTGCTAGACAGCAATAGATAACTAATAGAGTAAGATTATGGTTAACTTTTTTTTTAAGATTGTATTTATTTATTTTACAGAGAGAGAGAGAGAGAGAGAGCACAAGAAGGCAGAGAGGCAGGCAGAGAGAAAGGGGGAAGCGGGTTCCCTGCTGAGCAGAGAGCCCAATGCAGGACTCCATCCCAGGACCCTGAGACCATGGCCTGAGCCGAAGGCAGAGGCGTTAACCGACTGAGCCACCCAGGCGCCCCTATGGTCAACTTTATCGGAAACTACCAAACTGTCTTTAAAAATGTTCTTATCATTCTGCGCTCCTGCCAGCAGGGCATGAGGGTCCAGATGTTCCATCCTTACTAGCAATTGATAATTAGCAAGTATTTCAAATTTTAGCCCTTTTTTTTTTTTAAAGATTTTATTTATTTATTTGACAGAGAGAGATCACAAGTAGGCAGAGAGGCAGGCAGAGAGAGAGAGGAGGAAGCAGGCTCCCCGCTGAGCAGAGAGCCCGATGCGGGACTCGATCCCAGAACCCTGAGATCATGACCCGAGCCGAAGGCAGTGGCTTAACCCACTGAGCCACCCAGGCGCCCAAATTTTAGCCCTTCTAATAGACGTGGAGTTGTTTCTCATTGTGGTGTTGATTTGCATGTTCCTGATGAGGCCGTACTTACTTTGGATCAGAAATATTATTACTCAACTCTGAAACCAACCTTATTTGCCGTGATATTTCCTAACCACATGCCATAAAACCAACTCATCCTTATCCCCCAATATTTGAGAGCTTATTCTTACATTTCCAATTTGTCTTAAAAATAATTGCCCAAAATGAGTCTGTATTGCTAATAATTATCCACAATGAGCTCTGGAGTTTGCAAGCTCCTGGAAGAATGAGGAGCAAAAGCCATCTATCCATGGGTATGGGACTCCTGAGCCTAACTATAACATCACCTGTTTTATTGTTTTGTTTTGAAACTGTTTTAAGATTTTATTTATATGTTTGAGAGAGAGAGAGAGCATGACGACAGGGTGCAGAGGGAGAAGCAGACTCCCCTCTGAGGAGGGAGCGACAGTGTTCACCCCCAGGACCCTGGGATCATGACCTTAGCTGAAGGCAGACACTTAACCAACGTTACCAACACTTAATCAGTATTGCTATTATTACTATTTATTGAGAAATGCTTTGAGCTGGACATCTGGCACTTACCACAACACCACTAGGAGGTTCATATTTTTATCCTCATCTTATTCCTAAGGAAGAGTAGGCTTAGGGAGGTCAAGAAACTTGGCTATGACCACACACTGAATTTGAACCCAATATTGTTTTATTTGATCCAAAATAGCTTTTCCTTACTTCTTTCTAATTTTATGCTGAAATATAAGGAAACATTTTGGCCTAAAGTAAACAGTGGAAAATATTCCAGACTGGGAGTTGAGACACTGGGTTTTACTCCTGGCTCTGTCTCAAATAAATGGTCCGCTCTTGGGCAAGTCACTCTCTGGATCACAGTTCATTACTAAAAATAAAAGGTTGGGTTAAGACCTTATCCAGTTCAAAAACTGTGATAGATCAGGCATAAGGCTAAGCATTTTACAAGTGTTAGTTAATTTATTTATAAGTCATAAGAACCCTATCACATAGGTACTATTATTGTGCCCATTTTACAGGTGAATAAACTGAGGCACAGGCATTAACTTACCTTTCCAAAGTCACAAAACCAGTACATATGATTTCAACCCAGGCAGATTGGTGCCACAGTCTGTGTGATCTTTCTAAACCAGGCAATGTTCATTGAAAGCTTAATTTTTAAAAAAGATTTTATTTATTTATTTGACAGACGGAGAGAGATCACAAGTCGGCAGAGCAGCAGGCGGGGTGGCGGGGGGCGAGGAAGCAGGCTCCCCGCTGAGCAGCGAGCCCGATGTGGGACTCCATCCCAGGAGCCTGAGATCATGACCTGAGCCGCAGGTGAGGCTTAGCCCACTGAGCCACCCAGGTGCCCCAAAAGCTTAATTTCAACAGCTACCTCTCGACATCTTCAGCAGCATTATTCTCTCCCCCTCCCCATTTTCCCTCCTACCTTTCTTTTGTTTTCTTTCTCTTTTCTTTTCTCTTATTCTTTTCTTTTCTTTTTTGAGAGGAGGGCAGAGGGAGAGGCAGAGAGAATCGCAAGCAGTCTCCATGCTCAGCACAGAGCCCGATGCGAAGCTCGATCCCACGACCTTGAGACCATGACCTGAGCTGAAATCAAGATTCAGACGTGCAACAGATTGAGCCAGCCAGAGCCCCCTCTTACCTTCTGAATGAAAAAAACCCCTGAGATTTAGAAAATTTATTCTGTCCCAAGACCCACAGCCAGTCAACGGTAGAGCCAGGATAGGATGGGAAGGAAGCCCAGGCAGTTCATCATTAAAGTCTAGGGTCAAAGTCTCAGGAGTCAGAATGTGAGAGACCACAGCTCCATAAGCCCCAGAGAATCTTGCCAAAGGAGCATCTGGAAACACCCAGGAGGACCTGACGTGGCCACACCTTCCTCTCTCAACTCCAACCTGGCTGCATTTCCCCTCTCTTTTCCTCTCCTTTTAGGAAACCCATTGCCTGGAAATCATAAATTAGAACTACAAGTGCCTGAGGGAGCCTGCCCTGGGGGTGGTGGCCATGGTAGTGCAGCTTCCAGAACATTCCCTGCTGCAGACTGTGGGGGAGGGGTCTCCCTAGCAGGTCCTCAGGGTCCTCCTTCTTTCAGGCCCAATGTTGAATTAATTACCTGGGACTCAAGCCTCAGGTAGAAAAGGGAGTTTGGGCAGTTGGAATAGGACAGTCCCCAAGGCTGTTGCTTCGAGACTCTGGTTTTGTTTTTATTTATTTAAGTATATCCTTTTTTATTTTTTTAAGATTTTATTTTTGAGTAATCTCTATACCCAATGTGGGGCTCAAACTCACAACCCCAAGATCAATAGTCGCATACTCCACTGACTGAGCCAGCCAGGTGCCCCCAGCATATCTTTTCTTCTCTTTTAATCTTTTTATTATTTTTTATTTTTTATTTTTTTTTTAAGATTTTATTTATTTATTTGACAGAGAGAGCTTGCACAGGCAGATAGAGTGACAGGCAGAGGCAGAGGGAGAAGCAGGCTCCCTGCTGAGCAAGGAGCCTGATGTGGGACTCGATCCCAGGAGGCTGGGATCATGACCTGAGCTGAAGGCAGCTGCTTAACCAACTGAGCCACCCAGGTGTCCCCTCTTTTAATCTTTTTAAATAGAAAACACGCACATAATAAAAAGTCAAATAACACAAAAAGCACATAGTATCTAGTGAATATGATTCTTCATCTTTTTAAAAAACTTTATTTATTCATTTGAGAGACAGAGAGAGAGAATGAGCAGTTGGAAGGGACAGAGGGAGAGGGAGAGAAGCAGACTCCGTGCTGAGCAGGGAGCCTGATGCAGAGCTGGATCCCAGGACCCCGGAGATCATGACCTGAGCCCAAGGCAGACACTTAACCGAGTGAGGCACCCAGCCATCCTTGATTCTTCACCTCCGGAGACCACCTCATTCCACCTCTCTTCCTATCCCTGCCCCTGCCTTCACCTCCCGAGACCACCTCATTCTCGTCCATATGGCCAAAGGTATTCCTGCGCGTGTGACCATACAGGTGTAGATTTTCAAACATACCAGCAGGCACCCTTGATATACACTGCTCTGTATCTTCCTATTTATTTCTGTTTAGCAATGTAGTTTGGAGATTATTCCTTGTCAATCCCTAAACACTCTCCCTCTTTTACAAGGATGCCCTGGAGATTTCTGCGTCAGGGCAGTGCTGTAATTGATCCAACCAGTCTCCTCCTCCGACCGTTGAGGCTGTTTCTGATGGGAAGCTCCGACAGGTGGGCCTCGTGAATCTCTAGTGTTTGTGTTGCACGGCCATGCAGGGCCCTCGGAGATTGCATCTGTCACGTGGGTCAAGGAGGAAGGGAGCGGAGCTTATGGCTTGCCCTCCCCCAGTCTGCAAGGCTTGTATTACTGCTGGAGTTTGCTGCCTAGGGCTCTAGTCAGGGGACAATTCGCCATGGAGGTAAAGCTCAGAAAAATGCATCCAGACCGCAGCTCTACTGAGTACTGAAATCTGGTAGCTGCAGCCAGGAAAATATCCTGGGAGCTTTCCCAAATACGCCTGGCCCACTATGCCACCGTCATCTTTTGCTGCAGGAACTTGAGTCCCAGGGAGGGGGCTGGTTCTGGGACTCAAGCGGCTGGAGGCACTGCCTGTCATTCAGGACGATGGGGACCCGCAGACAGGGAGCGGGGGAACAGGAAGGGGTCTGCCGGAGGCTGCCAACCTATGACTGTTTCTCTTAGGAAAGGACCCGAGCCACTGACATGGGTTCAGTTCTCATCTTCTCTTGCCTGAGGTGAAAGCTTTTGGGGAATCTTCTTGAAAAGCCAACAGCTGAATGTCTGCCTCTGTCCAGCTTTGTTCAAAGATGTCTGGCTGGACTGTCAGCCCTCCATGGGCTCCTCCATGATTTCCCTTCTAAAAGAGAGACCAACACTGGGAAGCCCCAACATTCTATCCCCAAATATACTCTCCCAGGACAGACAAAAAACCTTTCCTTATATTAAGGCCATTGTCCCCACCCTCCTCTCAACAAAAATTAGTTGAAAGTGACCAATAGAAAGTCACTGATTCGGGGCACCTGGGTGGCTCAGTGGGTGAAAGCCTCTGCCTTCAGCTCAGCTCATGATCCTGGGATCCTGGGATCGAGCCCTGTGTCGAGCCCTGCGAGCCCTGCATCGGGAGATCTGCTCAGCAGGGAGCCTGCTTCCCCCTCTCTCTCTGCCTGCTTCTTTGCCTACTTGTGATCTCTATCTCTCTGTGTCAAATGAATAAATAAAACCTTAAAAAAAAAAAAAGAAAGATACTGATTCTCCCCCCATATTTTTTTTTGTGAAAAAATATTTTTTTCACCCTATTTTTATCATGAAAATTCTGAAACATACAGAAAACTTGAGAGAATTTTGCAGGGAACTCCCTTCTATTTACCCCTTAGATGCTACAATGAATATTTTGCTAAATTTGCTTTCCTTTCTAAAATATTCTCTCATCTCTCCAGGCCACTGATGCTTGTTTTTTGTTGTTGTTGTTTTTTTTAAAGCGTGGCCTAAAAATTTGATTCATTTGCTTTTAAAACTTCAGAGCAGGAAACTTAACGCCTTGTTTAACGAACGCAGAATAATTTAGTTCCATTCCAAATTGGGCTGCGTGGAGGGAAGAGAGAAAGGAGGTGAAAAGAAAGTCAAGAGTGGGGGAGAGAGAGGAGATAGGGGGGCTGGGCGAGCATGAAGACAGAGGGAAGTTCTCAGGGTCACACAGGAGCGTGGGCCCGGTCACTGTCACGACTCACGGAGAGCCAGGGTGTAGAGATGCAGCACCCAGTAGGCAGCTGCTACCATTAAGGACGCCGCTGGCCACATGTAGGCGTCCCAGGAGGATGGAGCATGCTGTCATCATTCCTCGAAGACTTCCTGGCCGGGGGGGGGGGGGGGGGGGGGGGGGGGGGGCTCCGGCTCGGAAGACAGCCGTCAAATGGTAAAATGGAGCAGAGCCGGGATCTGGAGAACCAGACACCAGCTGCGAATCCCAGTTCTGTTGTGACCACCCACACGCCAGCCCTCAGACACTTATCCGACCTCTCTTAGCTACTGTATTCTCATCTGGGAAATGGGCCCACGAGGAAAGATGCCTCGTGGGGCTGGTGGGCAGGTAGCTTTATCTCGTGCCGTCCTTGTAAGGGCTCTAGGAGAGGGCCTCATTTTAGAAATGTGGGAACGGAAACGTGGGGTGGTGAAGTCACTTCTGCAGGTGTGCAGCTGGTCATGGTGGGGACCGGCCACGCCCCCCCACTGCTCTGCTGCTCTCAGCACTGTGCTTGGTGCTAACCCTATTCGGCATGACTACACAGGCTTGTCACAGCGGGTTCTTGCAAGGTCAAGGTGGGACAACCCATGTGAAAGAGCTAATACTTAATAATAATACTGGGTTCTTAAAAGCCTTCGCTGAATGACAGACCCATGTTGGTGAGCTCAACAAATACTTGGTTCTTCAGCTGCTTTCTCTAATTGTTCTCCCATCCAAGTACTAATTAGACCTGACCCTGCTTAGCTTCCAAGATCAGACGAGATCGGGTGTGTTCAGGGTGGTATGGCCATAGACTGCTTTCTCTAATTGTTAATCTTCCCTCTGATCAGAATAACCATGGAGGAATGGGGAATCTCCTTCATCCTGTATTATACAAATGTCAGGTTTAACAAATAAATTATGAGGGAGCTGATTTTCTTTGGGTTCTGACCTCATTTATATTAAAGCAACATTGAACCTACTATATATATGTCTTTTGCCTGTGATCATGCAACAGGAAAACAGATGAGAAATGTCAAGATCTAGGGCAAGCCCTTCTTTCGCCTGCCTGTTCCAGCCCGGTACTGGAATTCTCTACTGTGCCACGGGCAATCCAACACCCAGGGCTGTCCCGGGAGAACAGAGCTGAGAGACTCTTCATTCTCCTTCCCTTCAATAAGTCCTCTCCACGCACCAGTTACTGTGGCATGCTTTTGCGTGGTGGTTGTACTTCTTGTACTTGTGATGTACTTCCCTTCAAAACTTGTCAAATAACAACCCTATGAATTTATCTCTAAATGCAGTGAGGAAGATACATAGACTAAAGGAAGATCATATATGGAAAAATACTTTCAAACTTTCTTTCTTTTTTCTTTTTTAATTTAATTTTTTAAAGGATTTTATTTATTTGACAGAGAGAGTGAGAGAGAACACAAGTAGGCAGAGAGACAGGCAGAGAAGTGGGGGAAACAGGCCCCCTGCTGAGCAGAGAGCCGGATGCGGAGCTTGATCCCAGGACCCTGAGATCATGACCGGAGCCAAAGGCAGAGGCCCCATCCACCGAACCACCCAGGCACCCCTCAGACTTTCTTTAAAATTTCTGCACAAACACAAGGTTTTAAAAAAACTGCTTAATAGCCAAAAGGTGGAAGTAACCCAAGTGTCCATCAGCAGATGAAGGAATAAGCAAAATGGGGTACGTTCATATAATGGGGTATTATTCAGCCTTGAAAAGGAAGGAAATTCTGACACACACTACAACATAGATGAATTTTGAGGCCTTTATGCTGAGTGAAATAAATAAGTCTCAAAAGGACAAACTTATGTGAGGTACCAGAGTAGTCTAGGCGATGGATCCAGCGGGTAATATGGTGGCTGCCAGGGGCCGGGGAGGGCAGAAAGGGAATGGAGAGTTACTGCTTCATGGGCACCAAGTTCCAGCTCTGCAAGTTGTGCTGGAGTTGGATTGTGGTGATGGGTGTACAGACTATACCTTTAAAAATGGTGAAGGTTGGGGGCACCTGGGTGGCTCAGTGGGTTGAGCCTCTGTCTTCGGCTCAGGTCATGATTTCAGGGTCCTGGGATCGAGCCCCGCATCGGGCTCTCTGCTCAGCGGGGAGCCTGCTTTCTCCTCTCTCTCTCTGCCTACTTGTGATCTCTGTCTGTCAAATACATAAATAAAATCTTTAGAAAAAAAATGGTGAAGGTGGTATATGTTATGAGTATTTTTTTCCCAGTTAAAAATAATTAACTAATAAAAAATAATTAACTAATTAAAAATAAGTTCTTTTTTTTAAAGATTTTATCTATTTATTTGACAGAGATCACAAGCAGGCAGAGAGGCAGGCAGAGAGAGAGGAGGAAGCAGGCTCCCTACTGAGCAGAAAGCGCCATTCGGGGCTCGATCCCAGGACCCTGAGATCATGACCTGAGCCGAAGGCAGAGGCTTTAACCCACTGAGCCACCCAGGCATCCCAAGTTCATATGTTTTATGATGGTGGTTTTTAAAAACTTTTATTTCAATTCAATTAGCCAACATATGATGGTGGTTTTGTCTCATTTTTGTCTAAGCCAGTTAAGAGGATACTCTATCTTTCCTTTTTAGTAAGATCCAGAGACCAGAGCTAGGAAAGAGACATGCCATGAAAAGGACAAAGTCCTGGGCTTGAAGCCGGAAGTTAGGGCCCTTAGACTCACCTGGGGTCCAAAGGTGATTCCAAGGGCTCCCTGACTGCCACTCCTTGGAGTGAGAGGAAGCAATAGTTTTTGGGCCTAAGTGAGTGAAGACCAATTGAGGAGTTTTAGGACTGAAGGGAGTTCACATGGCAGAGGGCCCCCAGGTCGGTGTGGGACCTCAGCACCCTACTCTGTGAAACCAGGGGCTTGACACCACGCGGGAAACTATGTCTCAGCTCCTTCTAGCTCTAACAAACTGTCACCATCTACAAAGAAATGACTCAGCCCATACACATTTGCTTTTAAACAAGACCCCATTAAGCCAGTCCCTCAACTCCCAGGGACATGCAATGTTTCAAGAGAGAGCAGAACATCTCAAGTTAAGTGTTTACAATTCGCCTCTGTGCGTGTAAACACTCAACTGTGTTACTATTCCTCCTCCTCTCTCTGTGTCTCTCGCTCGCTCTCTCTTTGTGTGTGTGATGATGATTTAAAATATCAGCAGATCCCTACAGTCTCATTTTTGTATCACGGAACAATACATCTCCTTTCAGCTTTTCATTCCCAGGATAAACTAATCCAGTTTTTTTTTTTCTTCTCTTTTTTTCCAAAGGCCAACCCTTTTAGCATGTCATTATGACCGGTTGTAATTTCCATTCCTGTGTGTTCAGGACTGATGTAAAGGAGTTCAAAGCTTTTCCTTGCCCTTCATTACCTCTTCCCCAAAGATTAAATTTAACTTAATATTACAGCAACAGTTCCGCAGGTCACGTCCCACATGT
This sequence comes from Mustela erminea, assembly GCF_009829155.1. Taxonomy (NCBI): domain Eukaryota; kingdom Metazoa; phylum Chordata; class Mammalia; order Carnivora; family Mustelidae; genus Mustela; species Mustela erminea. Next base: position 11,203,750 of record NC_045618.1, read on the forward strand.
TGATGTCCCCTTCACACATCCGCACCAGCCGAGGGACCGAACCGAAGCTGTGCTCTTCCCTGCAGTTGACTCTACTCCTGTGCAACCTGGAAAGGAAGGTCCTAGCCTGGCTCTCTCCACCCACAGCTGCAGCTTCAAGCCTCCTACACCTGTACAATGGGAATAAAAGTGGACTTTGGAGTTGTAGAGAAGAGAAAATGAGGTGACATCTTTAACTGGCAGCTCCCCACCTCTTCCTTCCAGAATTTCTTCCTGGTCTCTTTCCTTTTATTTTTTTCTCTTTCTCCTTGTCTTTCTTTCTTTTTCTTACCAAGGGAAACACTGTAGAGACCACAGTTAATAGAGCATACCCTTCCATGACAAGGCATTTGTTTTATTTTATATTTTTTTTCCCTGGGTCACTTTTCCTGATTTCTGGTCACAGCCTGGCCATTGGTAATTGGTCATTAGTCAGCTGGTGCACTGAGATCTATGTACATGGGCTACTGTCACCAGCATCTCCATCTTTCTTCTTGAGTCTAATAACATTTTCCAATTTCCTAGCAGCTAGCCTAACTGCATCCCAGCAAATCTGTGGGTCTCCTTCATTAAGGAATTTTGCAGCAAAATCCCTTCAACCAGCTTGGGAGGATTTTGCTCACTTTGGTTTGCACTGAGCTCCGTCCTTTCCCCTCTCTCATTAAAAGACTCTGTTTAGGGGCGCCTGGGCGCCTTTGGCTCAGGTCGTGATCCCAGGATCCTGGGATCAAGCCCCTCATTGGGCTCTCTGCTCAGCAGGGAGCCTGCTTCCTCCCCCCACCCCAACCTCTCTGCCTACTTGAGATCTCTCTCTGTCAAAAATAAATAAATAAAATCTTAAAAAAAAAAAAAAAGAGAGTGAGTGAGAGAGAGAGAGACCCTGCTTACATCTACACCTCCAATTCTGTTTTCACATTGGACCAGCCCTTTCTTTTTTTTTTTCTTTTAAGATTTATTTATTTATTTATTTGACCAAGAGAGATCACAAGCAGACAGAGAGGCAGGCAGAGAGAGAGAGAGAGAGAGGGAAGCAGGCCCCCTGCTGAGCAGAGAGCCCAAGGTGGGGCTCCATCCCAGGACCCTGAGATCATGACCCGAGCGGAAGGCAGTGGCTCAACCCACTGAGCCACCCAGGTGCCCCTGGACCAGCCCTTTCCGTTAACATTTTCACCAGTGGCGTGCCTAGGACTTCACTCAACATCAAACTGTTTCCTTCAAGTCAGAAACAAAAACAGATCCTTTGTTCAAAAGTTCCTTCATTCTCTTCCCAGAGCTTCCCCCACCCCCACCCCCGCCCTGGCTTTGTACTTTGTACGGAATAGCAGCTGTACCTTCTGGAACAGTCTCGACTGTCTTATGCTACGCAATGCGGAGAATGCACTTTCTCATAATCGGAAGTTGCTGGCAGAGCAGAAAGAAACAAAAAACAAAAGCTGCATTTCAGGAACTTCATTTAGTGAAATATACTTCCTTTTGATGGCATGCCAGCTAATTTCTTCAGCAGGCAATGATATTTTGAAAGTAAATGACTATGGGGGGAGGTAGGGAGTCAGTGAAGGGAATCAATAAACCAAATCAGGTGCCACTTTCTTTTCTTTTCTTTTTTTTTTTTTTAAAGATTTATTTATTTATTTGACAGAGAATTTGACAGAGATCACAAGTAGGCAGAGAGGCAGACAGAGAGAGAGGAGGAAGCAGGCTCCCTGCTGAGCAGAGAGCCCGATGTGGGGCTCGATCCCAGGACCCTGGGATCACGACCCGAGCTGAAAGCAGAGGCCTTAACCCACTGAGCCACCTAGGCGCCCCCAGGTGCCACTTTCAAGTGATGTTGTCCATTCATTGATGAAACTCTAGAAAAGAGATAAATTCAATGGTGAATGCCATATATTACCATAACAACTTTGTTCCCTGTTTCTCATATAGAGGAGAATTTAAACCGCCCCCCAAAACCCACCTGTATTTGATGACAAAGGAATCGTTACAGATCACAAATGTTTTACAGGGTATATTAAAATACTAAAACAAATCTAATCTCTTATAAATGCACAAAATAGACCTTATATTAAAACCTTGAGGTTATATGTTTCCTTGTTTGATACTGAGGGGTCTTTAAATCAGTTTATTAAGATTACAAGTAGATGCATAGGAATTAAAAGGTCATTTTGCTTTTCCTTATATAGTTTCATCAAAGAATTCATAATTATCTTGTTTCCTCCTCATTTGAGATTAGCAAACTATGATATACACAGTAAGTGATATGTTTTATAACACACCAACAGTCAGCATGAAAGCAATACACAGAACTGTTGATTTTAACATCTATTTTAACTAACTTCTGAGTACCAAATTACATTATTTTCTATTCAACAAATATTTTTAGCTCCCATTAAGTGCAAGCATTGCATACACACTATGGGAGAATACAAAGAAATGTAGAACAGTCCCTTCCCTTGAAGAGCATTCCACATCCAAGAAGACAAGACACTTATAACAACTCGAAAACACTAAAGACTTCTTTATGAGAAATGAGATGATGTATGTATGATGCACTTTCAAAACGTAAAAAAAAAAACCCATGAATTTAAAAATTCGGGATGGTACAAGAGTACTGTGAAATCCAATTCTCCCTCCCCAGCTCCTCCAGCTCTTTTCCCAAAGGCCATCTCTGCTATGTGTTTCTTATGTATTTCCAGTGATGATATAAGCTGATAGAAGCATACACATAAGCTTACGTATCACCACATTCATCACTAGTTTCTTTACACAAATTTCTAACCCACATTTTAAAAGAAGGTTAACCTAGAACAACTAGCCATTGTTTAGCAATCTCAGGGGATGATCAGATCCATTCATTTGGATGGCTAAATGAAAAAACCATTCCTCTCCAGTAGGACATTTCAATTTTTTTAGTATTTGAAATAATGCTGTGTGAAACATTTTTGTGATCCAGCCTTTCTTTAGGCAGCTTTTCAGAAGGTGAATTATGAGGTCAAGTCCTTTAGGCCTTACCAAATGGTGTTCTGATAGCTATTTACTCCCATCAGCACCATGAGGGATCATTTCATTTTTTTCCACCTTTGCTAATTTGGTAGATGGAAAACATAAGATTATGTTATGCTTTTTATAACATAATCTTAATTATAACATAATATTTATTATTTATTTATTTGCAATTAATTTTATTTATAATTTTATTTATAATTATTATTTATTATTTATATAATTATAACATAATATAATCATAACATAATCTTTTTATGACATAATCATAAACATAAGATTATGCTATTGCTTCAGTTTGCATTTCTTTGATTTAGTGAGGTTGGACATTTTTCCAGATGTTGGCTAGTCATTGATAGAACCTATTTGAGAATTTTCTGGTAGGCTCCTTTGCATATTTAACTGTTGGGTTTTTTCTTCCTGAATCTTATGATCTCTTTAAATATTAAAACTATTAATTCTCTTCCTCATTATTAATGAATAGCTCCCCTCATCTAGTGTTTGCCTTTTGAGTTTTGATTTAATTAGCTTATTTTTGGCCCAGAAGATGTACATTTTTATCTGTTCACTGCTATCCATCAAGTCATTCATAATTCATTTCTTTACCTTTGAGGCTAGAATAACCTACTTATTGCATCCTTTCAAGAACTGTGTAGAGACGGAAGGGAAGTCCACCTTATGTCTATAGCCTGTCAACAGGGGAGTTTTCTAAGCATGCATCTGTAGAGGTGGGTTGATGATTCATTCTCTCTTTAGGTTTGATGTATGTGAATCTAAGAAAACATCTTAGACATCCTTTTTGGAAACACTTTGCCTTATGGTGCAACTTCCAGTTGGGAACCCCATCGTGTGGAGTTGTGAAGTGCCATTATCTTTCTTTTCTCTTTCTCTACGACCCAGAGTTGAAAATTGCTATTGACTTTGCTTCTAGCTCCTCAATGTGTTCATCTCAAATCCTTCATTCAAACAATTCTTCCTGTTCTCTTGGCCACCATTAAAAATAAATCTGAATATATCAATCAGTTCTTCAGAGAAATAGAACCAGTAGGACACACACGCATCCCCATCCTCGCCATCATTCTCACCATCATCTCTCTATCCGGAGAGGTTTAATCAGTTGGCTGACATGACTAGTTGGCGGGGGTGGTTAGCAAGTTCGCAATCCAGGCAGGATTTCCATGTTACAGTCCTGAGGCAGAATTCCTTCTTTGGGAAACCCCAGTTTTTGCTCTTAAGAGCTTTGACAGATTTGGGGAGGCATTTTTGAGAGTAATCATCATTACTTAAAGTCTACTGATTGTAAGTGTTCATTACATCTATAATACTCCTTCACAGTGACCTCTGGGCTAGTGTTTGACCAAAACAACAGGGCACCATCATCTAGGTGAGTTGACACATGGAACTAACCTTCAAACTACTCTTCCCATTGGATTGATTTCTTTCTCAGTCTGTGCTTCTATGACCCTATAAGCTTATTTGTGAGTGCACAGTCTACTAGGGTTTATTAAACCTATTATAAGATTTTGATAGTATTCATTTGTGAATACAATCATTGCCAGAATGTTTCTATCGCTGGTTCTCTGGCTATACAGATGTTCTGCTCTAAAAGTTGGATTGAATTTAATCCCATTCTAGGAATTAGGAATACATTATGTATAGCTTTGACAATATGGTTATTAGAGAGTTTCGGATCTAGTAGGACATGTGATAAGAGGAACGGTTGGATGCATTTTTGTACACATTGTCTGGAGGTGGCATGGAGGCTCTGGATAAAACACCAGCTCTGCCCCTTAATAGTCTTTTTTTTTTTTAATTTTTTTTAAAAGATTTTATTTATTTATTTTACAGAGAGAGATCACAAGCAGGCAGAGAAGCAGGCAGAGAGAGAGAGAGAGAGGGAAGCAGGCTCCCTGCTGAGCAGAGAACCCATGCGGGACTCGATCCCAGGACCCTGAGATCACGACCCGAGCCGAAGGCAGCGGCTTAACCCACTGAGCCACCCAGGTGCCCCCCCCCTTTTTTTTTTTTAAAGATTTTATTTTTATGTTTGAGATAGAGAGAGAGTGAGAGAAAGCATGAGCAGAGAGAGCAGCAAACTCCCTGCTGAGCAGGGAGCCCAGTATAGGACTTGATCTCAGGACCCTAAGATCATAACGTGAACTAAAGGCAGCTGCTTAACTAACTGAGCCACCCAGGTGCGCTACACCTTAATAGTCTTGAAGGAACAAAGCAAGACGTGGGAAAGGGAGGCTAGAGGCATTAGTTGGCTGGGATGCCACCAATTCAAAGGAATATAGAGCCAGATGCGATTACCTGTAATGGCGACCACGCGGGTACCGGGCAGGTGAGAAGTGGGAGCTCTACCATCCTGGTAATGGGAATGGAATTAAGGACGTAGCTGCTGCCAAGCTGGTAATGGAGACTGGCTTACGCACAAGGATTGCAGTTGAGTGACACAAAGGACTCTGCCACCAGCACTGGCAGTGGGGTAAGGAGATCCTGCTTACATGTGCTTGTGTGAGCAGAAAAAGTGAAGCTGGGCCTGCTTCTCTCTCAGGCTATTCAATAGGACAGGCCAGCCCCTGGTGTCCCGGAGACACAATCCTGGGAGTAAGAACAGTCACAATCACCCTCCTAAGAAATGCAGAATCTGAGGTCAGAGTGGTTAGGTCTCTTGCACAATGCCATGTAGTTATCTGTTAAGATAAATGTATTCATATGTGTTATTGCTTGAATTGCGTCCATCACCCCCTAAATTCATGTGTCAAAATCTTAACCCCTGGTATCTTAGAATGAGGCCTTATTTGGAAATAGTGTCATTGCAGATGTCATTAGTTAAGATGACGTCCTCCTGGAGTAGAGTGGGCCGCTAATCACACATGATTGTTGTCCTTGTAAAAAGGGAAAACTGGGACACAGGCCTTGCACACAGGGAGAACACCATGTGAAGACGATGCAGAGATTGAACAATGCTTCCGTAAGCCAAGACTCAGCAAAGATTGCCAGCAACCCTCAGAAGAGAGGGGAGACACATGGAACAGATTTTTCTAACAGTCCTTAAAAAGAGCCAACCCACTGACATCTTGATCTTGAAATTCAAAACCATGACAGCATAAATTTCTGTTGTCAAGCCATTCAGTTGGTGGCAATTTGTTACAGCAGCCCGAGGAAACTAATACAATATGAAAACATCTATTGCTCTTTTTGTTTGTTTTTAATGAAAAAACATCTTGGAAATTGATTCAATTTCTTATTTTAAGTAAGAACAAGTTTTGCAGAAGTTCTTGTAATTTAACAAAAATGGTGGCACGAAAATTGGAAACCGAGTATATATGTATCCTGTAAAGAAACCAAAAAGAAACCAAAAGATTTCTCGATGAGATACTCTGAAGGTGAACATTATTTTCCATTTATCCATTCACAGGTGAAGATGTTTCAACTCCCCACAGAAATTTTGAGAATCACTGTTCAGAATCACAATCTAGGATTATTCAGAAGGTTCAGAGACTTTCTCTGTAAGGGGAGAACATTTATCCTCAGACTAAATTATATTTGTTTGCTTTTTATTTTCCTGAGCACTTTTTTTTTTAAAGGTTTTATTTATTTGACAGAGAGAGAGATTACGAGTAGACAGAGAGGTAGGCAGAGAGAGAGCAGGCTCCGTGCAGAGCAGAGAGCCCAATGCGGGGCTTGATCCCAGGACCCTGAGATCATGACCTGAGGCTTTAACCCAGTGAGCCACCCAGGCACCCCCCCCACCCCGAGCACGTTTTTAAAAAACAGCAATTTTAAAACTTACACTGAAATTTCATTTGAATGAGCTGAGAGGTTGGTTTCTTTTACTGAAACACAGTAGACGTACAATATTATATTGGTTTCAGATGTGCAACATAGTGATTCAGCATTTATATACATTATGAAGGGATCATCACAGTAACTCTAGCTACCATCTGTTACCATACAAATTCGTTACATATTATGGACTATATCCTTCTATGCTATACATTGTATCCCTGGGTCTTAATTATTTTGTAACTGAAAGTTTGTACCTTTTAATCCCCTGTCCTTATTTTGCCAGTCCCACAACACCTTCACCCGGCAACCATCATATTGTTTTCCGCATCTATGAGTCTACTTCTGTTTTTGCTTTTGTTTTTTTGAGAGAGAGAGAGATTGAGCGAGTGAGGAGCAGGGAGGGGTAGAGAGAGAAAATCTCAAGCCTATTTGGCACTGAGTAAGGAGCCCACAACCCTGAGATCATTATTTGAGCCAAAATCAAGAGTCAGAAACTTAACTGACTAAGCCAAGCAGACACCCCATTTTTGTTTTGTTTTGTTTTTTAGATTCCACATATAAGTGAAATCAGATGGTATTTGTCTTTCTCCATCTGACTTATTTCACTTGATTCATCCAGATTGTCACAAATGGCAAATTTTCATTCTTTTTTATGATCTTTATCCATTCATTCATTGATGGACGCTTAGGTTCTTTCCCTATCTTGACTATGGTAAATAATAGTGCTCTGGCTGGCTCAGTTGATGGAGCACTTGACTCTTGATCTTGGAGGTAGAGAGTTCAAGCCCCACATGGGGTATAGAAATGACTTAGGAATAAAATATTAAAAAATAATAATGCTGCAATGAACATGGGGGTGTCCATATCTTTTAAAAGTAGTGGTTTTATTTTCTTTGGGTAAATACCCAGAACTGGATTGCTGGATCATATCCGTGGTCCCATTTATAACTTTTTCAGGCAACTCCATGCTGTTTTCCACAGTGCTGCACTGATTTACATTCCCATCAACAGTGCACAAGGTTTCCTTTTTCTCCACATCCGTACCAACACTTGTTATATTTTGTCTTTTTTTTTTTTAAGATTTTATTTATTTATTTGACACAGAGAGAGGAGAGGAAACACAAGCAGAAGAGTGCGAAAGGGAGAAGCAGGCTCCCTGCTGAGCAGAGAGTCTGATGGGAGGCTCGATCCCAGGATCCTGGGATCCTGACCTGAGCTGAAGGCTGTCGCTTAACCAATTGAGCCACCCAGTGACCCTTTTTTGTCTTTTTGTATAGCCACCTCTCGGTGAGGTGATACCTCGTTGTGGTTTTGATTTGTGGGGACATTCATTTGAGTGAAATTACTTTTTTTTAAGCATGCTGTTTCACAGATTGAAAGAATAATTAATTATCTTTCCATAGGTTCGGCAGCAGCAGCAACTATCCAAGAGAAAGTTTTCCCCTAGATCCCTGGAGAGACCTTTAAAGTCTTCTGTCATTCCACAGAATAATACAAAAGATGCAAAACTGATAGAAATGCAAACACAGAACTAGAAGGAAGAGTTTTTTGGTGAAATCTATTGATGGAGAAACTCAAGTAACAAGTAAAGATGGAGGTCCTGTTTTGGGGAGGCCTGGCTGGCTCAGTCAGTTAAGCGTCTGCCTTCAGCTCAGGTCCTGCCTCCGGCTTCTTGCTCAGCGAGGAGCCTCCCTTTCCCTCTGCCTGCTGCTACCCCTTCTTGTGTGGGCTCTCTCTCTCTGGCAAATAAATAAATAATATCTCCTAAAAAAATAAAGGAAGTCCTGTTTTGGAGATTTTTGGAGCTGTTTTGTCTGTTTGTTTGGGTTTTTGGGTTTTGTTGTTGCTATTGTTGAAAAAAGCAAAGGGTCATAAGTAGTCAATCACATTTACAATATGTAAACCAAAGGTAATTTGAACCATTCAGAGCTACTTTGGAAGTTTTAGCCTATTCTGTTGTCCTATAAAATCCAAGGGAGGACTTTGGGCTTGAGCACTGTTTAGGGGCCAGAAATGAAAAGTCACTTTGTTTGGTTATTTACTTTTTCATCTGAAAATGGAATACCATTACTGACAATCTTGCAGAAAGAGCAGGAAGAAAAATATTTGGAGAGTATTTCCAAGCTAATGCATACCTTTTAAAATTATTATCTAATTAGATAAGCTACATGTTGTTTTAATGCATTTTTCAAAAAAGTAATTTCTGTTGCAAATATTTTCTTCATAGAATAATTGCATTCCGGGCTCCACATCATTTTGGTTGTTATCACTAAAGATGACTGCTAACCTGAAAATGCTTGGATGATGAGAAAAATGACATATGTTATATCCCTGAAAAGGAGTGGCATATGTTATATCCCTGAAAAGGAGTGGCCATTGACTCGCATGTGTTGGAATTCAAAAGCATCCAAAATACTCTGAAAAATCAGGAAACTGAAGAAATAGAGGGGAAAAATATGTAAAATATATGAAAAATATGTAAAAGATGATAGCAAGCAACAGAGTCAGAAGACGGACCAGGTTTTCCACCACTTGTCCTAGTGCTGTGCCCAAACGCAAGTCAGCCGGCAAAGTTACTAAAATGGCATTATCTTACAATTTCCTAGTGTTGTGGGTCCCCGAGACTTCCCCAAGCTTCGAAAATTTGCTAGGAGGACTCGTAGAACCCAGAATATAGTTGTATTCACAGCTCTAGTTATCACAGCAAAAGGTTGCAAAACAAAATCAGCAGAGAGGAAAGGCTCTGAACTTGGCGCAGACCCCACTTCACAAACAGGGCTGGTATCCTGGAGAGAAATCATGTCTACACGGGTTTGTTTTGTTTTGTTTCGGCTCCACCCTCTGTGTTGACTTGGCTCCATCTCTTTCAAGGCCAAACTGCAGAAACATCACCTCTGTTCCACCGCCCACATCTCTTCTTCCCTCTCCTCCCCCAGCAACAATACCTGAGTCTCATAGCTTGGAAGACACACCACGCACGGTCTAAGGACTTTATGTATTTACGTGACTAATCCTCAAAGCAACCCAATGAGGTGGGTGTTATTACCTCCATTTTTTTTTTTATTACCTCCATTTTTTTTTCAGATTTTATTTATTTGTTTGACACAGAAGGAGAGAGAGAGTGAGAGAGGGAACACAAGCAGCAGGAGTGGGAGAGGGAGAAGCAGGCTTCCCACCGAGCAGGGAGCCCAATGTGGGGCTCGATCCCAAGACCCTGGGATCATGACCTGAGCTGAAGGCAGATGCTTAACGACTGAGCCACCCAGGTGCCCCTATTACCTCCATTTTTAAAAAGAGAGGATAGAGGCACAGAGGGTTAAGCAGCCTCTTGAGGCCTTACAGCTAATAAGCGGCACAGCCTTAATTCTGGCTCCAGACCCAACTCTCAGCTCCTGTATGACACTGCCTCTCAGAATTAACATACCCTGGGGTGCACACAGTCAGGCCATCGTGGCGCTACCAAACCCAGAGAACAACAGGAACGCTAGAGAATCAAAGCCAGCCCTCTGTTAACTGCAACTCTCTCCTTACAGTCATTTCCAAGTCTCCCAAACAGCCTTGACTAATGTTCTCCACAGTGACCAAACAAGCCACAAAATCCTGAAGTGCTTCATGAACTCTTAAAGAGCAGGTAGAACAATGTGAATGGATTTGTGACTGAACTGTATTTTTAAAAATGATTAAGGTGTTAAATCTTATATGTAGTTTGCCACAATTTTTATCTATCTATCTATATCTATTTTTTAAAGATTTCACTTATTTATTTGTCAGAGAGAGCACAAGCAGGGGGAGCAGCAGGCAGAGGGAGAAGCAGGCTCCCCACTGAGCAGAGAGCCCGATAGGGGACTCTATTCTAGGACCTTGGGATCACGACCTAAGCCAAGGGCAGACACTTAATGGACTGAGCAGGCGTCCCTTACAACAACTTTTAAAAACCAGACATAATTTCATGCAAATCACTTCTGGCATATATGCTAGCGTGTCACGGATACCCCTTCCTTGTGCATCTAAGTAACTTTGGGGAAAGATGGTTTAGTTTGCTTGACTCTCCATGCTGAACTTGGGAGCTCACAGATCAAGCTGTATTTGCTAATCCCTGCTCAAAGTGCAAGCCTGCAGATAAGCTATTGTTAATTATTATTCCTTTTCGTGTTTGTCACACAATACTGTTTTAAAAAGTGTTCTTTTCCTACGTTATCTCATCAGACGGTCGGTTGTAGTGAATTGCCCTGCAAAGAAAATGTAGCAGATATAATCATCTATATTGTATGGCAGAGGAAGTGGGGGTGGGGGGTGAAGCCAGGGAAGCCCAGATCTTGAAGCTTGTAAATGGCCAAGTTGAGGTCAGAATCAAAGCCTTTTGGTTACCACCATCCCTTTTCCCCAATTCTCTAATCCCAGGAAGGCTGGGATGAGGGGAGCCAAGTGAGGCACTTGCCTGGGGCACAAAATTTAAGAGGCACTAATCAAGACAAATTATGGTTTAAGGTAGTATTTTTAATTTTAAGCTAAAATTAATGTTAAAATAGTCCCAATGAACAAAATACCGAAATTGTAAATGCAGACCTGCTGTTTGCTTATTTTACAATCCTGCATTATTGTGCAATGGGAACAGTTGTTTCCCATCAGCCTGAGAAGTTCCCAGACCCACAAGGCCATCTCCTCCTTGCCAGGTGGTGGTTATGAGGGTGGCCAAGGGGTGCAGACAAGTGGGTGAAGCAGGGTTCTCTAGAGAATCATGATCTTTTATTGTAGAGGAGGTTCAGAACTTGCCTGGGGTCAGATAACCAGAGAGAATGGTTAAGTTCAGGTTGGATCCCAAAGTTCATGGTGCCAGGGATCCTGCTGGGTTGCTTGCTGTTAGGTTGCCTCTATCCACTCTGCCTTCCTAGAGCCTACAAGTAACAAGGAGAAAACACCAATAAAGGAGTCACTCTACTGCACACTGAAAATTATAAGAGCCTAAGTGAAGTCCCAAGGGGTGCCCAGGATGGAGATACTTATGGTTGGCCCATCAGGGGCGATTGTGTAACATGCCAGCCATTCCAGAGATTCTATCCGAGTGCCAGGGGCAAAGATCTATTTTTTACCACCCACACACAGGGTGTGTCCTACTTTGAAGGAACTCTAATAAATGGAAACCTATATTTACATTAAAAGTACATTCAGCTGTGATTATTTACTTGGTCTAAATCCTGTCAAAGCCCATTCAATATCAAGTTCTCCTAATCTATTAAGTGGAATTTGATTGTGTGGCTGATGGGTATTTTGCCAACCTGTTGGGTAATTTTAACGTAGCAAATCTTCAATCAGCTGTTTTTTGAGCATCTACAGTTGTGCCGTGATAAACAAATGAAAGTCGAAGTCAAGGTCTCTATCTCCGGTAAAGCCACACAGTAGTCTACTTAGGGAGATAGGATCCCTATACCCACATAGACAAATATTAACTCGTGATAAGAGCCACCTGAATATTGAATAGCATAGCCATTAACTCATAAAAATTCCAAGGAGGAAGCAATCACTTTGTTTTCTGGATTTTTTCTTCCTTTCTTTCTTTCTTTCTTTTTTTTTCTTCCAGGGGAAGAGAGAGGACAGTTGGTATGAACGGATTCTGCAGGACGGGTACCTAGTAGGAAATACGTGCAGCATGTATTTGAGGGCTGTAGGGAGGGCTGCGCAAAGGTGGGGGGGCTGCCAGGTGCCGGAGAAGATCACACGACAGCGACACCATCCATCCTGCTGAGTAGCAGCTGTATTAAACTGGCAAAACACCAATCCGAGACCTGAAAGTGGCCTTCGGGCAGAGAGTTACAAGCAGATGAGACATTCTAGGGAGCCCATCAAGACCAGTGTCATTAAGCCCAACCAGAAAGATGACTGAGAAAGAAATGGTTGAAGCAGGCGGAAGAAAGCAAGGAGCGACAGTATCCGAGAGAACTGAGTCCCAAGAGCTCCACGAGGGGAGCAGCCACTGTGAGGTGCAAGACAGAAGTCAAGGAGAGAACCATTGGAGGCGGATGGTCATACTTTTAGGGAAGGGATTTCCTGTTGGCGTAGCTTCACAAGGACTGTACCAGTCTGACGCTGCGCATGACCTTGATTCGGCAAACTTTTCTTCTGTTTCTCCAGCTAAGGCAGCAGAAGGGATGACTTACTATGTACATGTCACATTCAGCCATAACTGAGAACAGAAGTTGTCCAGAATGGCACAGGTCCAGGGGGGAAGGGCCAGAAGGGACTGTTTTGGTTCCTCTTTTGGTCTGAGCGAGGTGGGTCTCTCACCAGGTCCCTGAGATCTGGTGGCAATGGATGTTTTAGACCCATTAGACAGGTTCTGGAAGTAGGCATGCGCCCAACAATTGGCACTGGTGTCCCTCACCTCTGGCTTTCCTTGTTTCTGCTCCTGGGGCCTCTGTGGGTGCACAGGCTAGTGGTTTACTTGGCCCTCTACCTTGTCCTCTGTTCTTTTCACCTTGCCTACACATTTGCTCCTTTCTCAACTTGGCTCTCGTGGTGTGGAAGTTCCTAAGATGACCCTAAGGCCAAGAGCTTTGAGCCAACAGGTAAAATGCAATCTAATACAATTTAATTCATCCTAGTAGTATGTTCCATATAATAAAATCTGGAATATCCTTGGAAGGATACCTAGGAAACTAGTTACATGAACTATTTTCCTAAGGGGTACTGGGTAGATGGGAACAGAGACAGAGGAACTTTTCACATTCTACCCTTTTGGACTCTTCGAACTTTTTTTTTTTTTTTTTTAAAGATTTTATTTATTTATTTGACAGAGAGAGAAATCACAAGTAGGCGGAGAGTCAGGCAGAGAGAGAGAGAGAAGCAGGCTCCCGCTGAGCAAAGAGCCCGATGCGGGGCTCGATCCCAGGACACTGAGATCATGACCTGAGCCGAAGGCAGCGGCTTAATCCACTGAGCCACCCAGGCGCCCGGACTCTTCGAACTTTGAATGAGGTGTTAACTATTTAAAAAACTAAAAATTAAAAAAAAAAGAAGAAGAAGAAGAAGAAGAAGAAGGGCCACCAGGGTGGCTCAGGTCATGATCTCAGGGTCCTGGGATCGAGCCCCAATTTGGACTCCTGCTCAGCAGGGAGCCTGCTTCCTCCTCTCTCTCTGCCTGTCTCTCTGCCTACTTGTGATCTCTGTTTGTCAAATAAATAAATAAAATATTTTAAAAAAATAAATAAAGGACTAGAACATGTGTGCTGAAAAAATAAAGGAATGAAATAGAAACAAATGTTTAAAGGGTACAATCTTCATAGGACATTCCATCAAAAAATAAGCAAACAAGCAAACCCTTCCATCATTTTTAAACGAATAGCCTTCTTCAGGTAGAGTTGACACACGTAACCCGTACCTGTTTAAGTTGCATAATTTGATGAGTTTTGACGTGCATTTCCACCTGTGAAGCCATCAGCATAATAAAGATAATGAACATATTCACTACCTTTGGAACTTTACTCATGTCCTTTACATCCCTTCCTCCTCCTCTCCCCACCTTGTCTCCCATCCTCAGGTCACCAAAGCACCAGTCTGCTTTTTACTGGTTTGAATTTTCTCAGTGTTTATATAAATGGAATGATATAGTTTTTTTGTTTGTTTGTTTTTTGGGTTTTTTTTGGGCGGGGGGTCTGGCTTCTTTCACTCAAGCCAAATCATTTTTTTTTTTTATGATTTTATTTTTAAGTAATCTCTACACCCAATGTGGGGCTTGAACTCACAACCCCAAGATCAAGAGTCACATGCTGTACCGACTGAGCTAGTCAGGTGCCCCAGGTGACATTATTCTTGAGATTCATCCACGTTGCATGTGTCAGTAGTTCATTCATTAAAAGTTGTTGAGCAGAGGGGGTGCCTGGGTGGCTCAGTGGATTAAAGCCTCTGCCTTCGGCTCAGGTCATGATCTCAGAGTCCTGGGATCAAGCCCCGCAGCATCGCTCTCTGCTCAGCAGGGAGCCTGCTTCCTCCTCTCTCTCTGCCTGCCTCTCTGCCTACTTGTGATCTCCGTCTGTCAAATCAATAAATAAAATCTTAAAAAAAAAAAAAAGTTGTTGAGTAGGGATGCCTGAGTGGCTGAGTCAGTAAAGTGTCTGCCTTCAGCTCAGGTCATGATCCCAGGGTCCCAGGGTCCCAGGAACGAGTCCCACATTCAGCTCTTTGCTCAGCAGGGAGCCTGCTTCTCCCTCTGCCTGCTGCTTCCCCTTGCTTGTGCATGATCTCTCTCTCTCTCTGACAAATAAATAAAATCCTTAAAAAACAAACAAACAAACAAACAAAAGTCATTTCATAGATATGCCATTTGAATAAATACCTAGGAGTAGGGTCATATGCTAAGTATATTAAGACTTAAAGAGAAACTCTTTTGAAGTGGCTGTACCATTTTACATTTTCACCAACAAAATGTGAATAACTGTTCTAGTTGCTCCATATCCTTACCGCCTGGCAGGGACTTTTTAATTCTCAACTTTCTATTGTGTGTGTAGTGGTATCTTGTTTTGCTTTTAATTTGGATTTCCATAATCACTAAGGATACTGAGGTTGTTTTCATGTGTTTATTGGCCATCTGTATATCCTCCTCAATGAACTGTCTCTTCAAATATTTCGCCTGATTAAAAAAATTCTGTTGTTGGGGCACCTGGGGGACTCAGTTGGCTAAGTGCCTGCTTTTGGCTCAGGTCATGAGCCCAGGGTCCTGGGATCAAGTCCCAAGACAGGCTCCCTTCTCAGTGGGGAGTCTGCTTCTCCCTCTTCCCTTCCCCACTGTTCATGATTTCTCTCTCTCTCAAATAAATAAAATCTTTAAAAGATTGTGTTGTGATTATTGAATATGGAGAGCTCTTTATGTATTCTGAATACAAGACCCATCACATACATGATTTGCAAATATTTTGTCTCAATCTGTTGCCTGTCTTTTCATTTTCTTGGTTTTGAAGAAGAGACATTTAAATTCATTTAATAATGAAGTCCAGCTGGTGTGGCAGCCAGCCTGCAAGATGGCCCCAGTGACAGTCCCCAGCATTCCTGCTCTTCTACGGTCCTCTCTCACACGGAATTGGGCTGACCTGTGTAATCAGCAGAACATGGAGGAGATGATGTGGTGTGGCTTCCTGGGCTAGATCATAATAGACATTACAGCTGCTGGCTTCTACCTTCGCTCTCTCTTGAATAACTCGCTCTGAGGGAAGCTAGCTACTATGTTGTGCAGACACTCGGGCAACCTTGTATGAGATTCACGTAGCAAGGAACTGAGGCCTCCTGCAAACAGCGTTGCGAGTGAACTATCTTGGATCCTCCAGCCCCGGTCAAACATTCAGATGAGTGCTGCCCTAGCTGACATCTTGTCTACAACATCACAGGAGACTCTAAGACAAAACCACAGAGCTAAGCTGCTCCTGAATCACTGACCTACAGAAACTATGGGGAATGACAAATGTGAATTATTATTTAAGTCACTAAGTTTTGTGGTGACTTTTTTTTTTTTTTTACAAAATGTAGATAACAGTACAGTTTCTATCATTTGTAATAAAAAACTTGTTTTTTAAAATTTTTTATTTTATTTTATTTTAAGATTTTATTTATTTATTTGACAGAGTGAGATCATAAGTAGGCAGAGAGGCAGGCAGAGAGAGAGAGGAGGAAGCAGGCTCCCTGCCAAGCAGAGAGCCCAATGCAGGACTCCATCCCAGGACCCTGAGATCATGACCTGAGCTCAAGACAGAGGCTTAACCCACTGAGCCACCCAGGTGCCCCCAAATTTTTATTTTATAATTTATTTATTTGACAGAGAGAGCAAGAGAGCTTGATTAGGGGAGAGGAAAAGAGGGAGAAGCAGACTTTCCGCTGAGCAGGGAACCCAATGCAAGGCTCAATCCCAGGACCCTGGGATCATGACCTGAGCTGAAGGCAGACGCTTAACCCACTGAGCCACCCAGGCACTCCAATGGTTCTTTAAAAAAGATTATTTATTTACTTTGACAGACACACAGTGAGAGAGAGTACAAGCAGGGGGAACAGCAGAGGGAGAGGGAGAAGCAGGTTCCCCACTCAACAGGGAGCCCAACACAGGATTCTATCCCAGGATCCTGAGATCATGACCCCAGCTGAAGGCAGATGCTTAACTGACAGAACCACCTGGGTACCCAGAAAAACTGATGATTAATACCTATTTTGTATTTTTTTTAATGTGGAGTATCCTTTTTTTGGGGATTTTATTTATTTATTTATTTGACAGAGATCACAAGTAGGCAGAGAGGCAGGCAGAGAGAAAGAGGGGGAAGCTGGCTCCCTGTTAAGCAGAGAGCCCGACGCGGGGCTCGATCCCAGGACCCTGAGATCATGACCTGAGCCGAAGGCAGGGGCTTAACCCACTGAGCCACCCATGCGCCCCTAATGTGGAGTCTCTTGGGGATGGGATGAGATCTTCAGAACCTTCACTTTGTAGTAACTACCACGAAAGCATCCTATAAATAGCCGGAGCCCTTTATTTCTCATGACATTTTCTCCTCCTTGGTCCCCTGGTCCACTCCTGTGACTTCTCACCTTAACATTCTACAGCCAACTGATTTGGGCTGATGAGGTGGTAGCAGAAGACACTGGACAGAAAGTCACCTTGGGCAAAATTAGTGGTTTTGACGCTCGCAATAATTCCTAGCTCACCCATTTTATAAGGCTGGCCTTCCCCAAACACTATCTATTGCAATATAAAGCAAGTTTGTTCTTGCCTTAGGTCTTTTTCAGTAGCTACGCTCTCCTGGTTAGATCATTGTTTTAAAAAATTATCATTAATATAATAAAATTTTAATCAAATAATCTTATGAAATGTTCTTACATATTGAAGAGTATATAACGCATACACATACAGGTAAATAATAATAGCCTTGCACCACAACTTGGCTTAAGAAATAGAGTGTTAACAGTACCTTTGCAGCCTGCCGGGTACCCCTTCATGGTTGTACCCCTTCCTCATCAGAGGTTACCCATATTCCTCAGTTTGAGTTCATTAGAATAATTGTTCTCTTGTTTTCGTTTATAGTAGAAAAAAAAAATCACCTACAAAGGTCTCCCTGAATAGTCATCATTTAGTTTTGAAAAACTGAGTTGCAAGCACACACCTAGATATAATGTTGCCGGAGTCAGATAAAGGCACCTAGAAGACAAAGGGAATGGTCCCTAGGTTATAGTCTGACTTCAGCTTCTCTGGGAATTTACCAGAATGTCTCCTAGGCAATGTCATGAGTGAATCCTGGGGAAAAGAGGGTGTTGCCTAATCAGGGCACTGGAAGGGCAATACTAGTAGGAGGCTGGTGTTAGATGTGTGGCAGTTATGTGGGGGAGGGGAGGGTGCCGCTCTGTTTTTATCTGCTTCTAGGATCCCCACTGCCCTGTGGTAGATCAGAGCTGATCACTTCTGTGGGGGATGACATGAGTCCTCGGCTGATCTAGGGTGACCAGGCTTATGGGGGAGAGAAAATCTTTTATCAATACATGCTCCAAGATAGGTCATGGACACACTGGGATCTGGGTCAGGTCCACCTGTGTATCTGGTCCACCTGTGTATAGTGTCCATTCTCTAGCAGCTCCTTCCTTGGAAAAGCACACATGGGAGGTAACCTTTTTTGACATTTTGCACGAAAATGTCCTTCATTCTATCCTCTTGTTTACTAAATGGTTTGGTGAGGTATAGAATTTTAAGTTGGAAATCATTTTCCCATAGCATTTTGAAGATGTTCCTTTACTATCTTCTTGATTCCAGCCATGCTCTTGAGAACCACAAAAACTGTTGATTTCCAGTCCTTTGCACATGACTTTTCTTTTCTCTTGAAGCTTGTAGAATCTTTTTTTTCATCCCCCGTGTTTTGGAATTTCAGTGATGAGCATTGGTATGTGTGTGTGTGTGTATGTATGTGTACGCACACATGTATTTTAGAGAAAGTGTGTGTGCACATGGAGAGGAAGGGGCCGAGGGAGAGGAAGAGAGAGACTCTCAAGCAGGCTCCATGCCCAGCACAGAGCTTGATGTAGAGCTTGATCTCATCACCCTGAGATCATGACCTGAGCCGAAATCAAGAGTTAGATGCTCCACCTACTGAGCCTTCTAGGTGCCCTTTGGTGTTTATATAGATCTGTTGGGCTTTCTTTCTTTCTTTCTTTCTTTTTTTTTTTTTTTTTTAAAGATTTTATTTATTTGACAGAGAGAGATCACAAGTAGGCAGAGAGGCAGGCAGAGAGAGAGGGGGACGCAGGCTCCCTGCTGAGCAGACAGTCTATTGTGGGACTCAATCCCAGGACCCTGAGACCATGGCCTGAGCCGAAGGCAGAGGCTTAACCCACTGAGCCACCCAGGAGCCCTGTTCTTTAATTTTCTCTCCCATTGCCCATCTCTGTCTTTTTGTTTTACTTTCTGTGAATTTTCTCCAATTTAATCATTCTTTCTACGGAGTTTTCTATTTCTGACATAACGTTTTCGATTTCCAAGAATTCTTTTTGGTTCTTTGAAGTATTTCTTTATATGGCATCTTTTTCTTTTTTCATGGATGCAACATCATCTCTTCTCCTTTTGAAAATCCTGATGATAATTTTCTAAATTTATTTTTTGGTGTCTTTTCCCTGCATGGTCTGTTTTCCCTTCAAGTTACTTTTTTATCCCCCCTGCTGGTTTTAGTCTTTATCTTTCAAGTGAGAAGCTTTGTTTAGCTGCTGGGCATTAGCTGTTTGCTCATGATTAAGGGTACAGTCTAAAAGGCTGTTTAGAAGTTCTGAGTGTGGGTTCAGACCTTGTTGTGTATCTTACCCAAGGTATCCCCCAAAGCAGGTCCCAAGACTTATATGGAGGTTGTGCATTTGTTAAGCAATCCAAAAAAGCAGGAATGAGGGATAGTGGGAGGGTAAAAAGAGAGAAAGCCAAACTAAGTGTTAAATGTGTTATCCCGCTGACCATTGCTGTAGTGACTAGTGCTCCATTCCATGGGATATTCTGGGTCTTATGAAATTAGACTGTTCCCTCAGGGGATGGAAAGGGGGAAATATTTATCTTCAATGATAGCTCCACAGACATTATCTTCCCTGAATTTCTGGGTTGCACTTGCCTGAATGCAGATGCTGAGAGCTTCTGCAGACCCACATGGATATCAAAGAAGCTTTGGGACAAAAAGCTATGATTCAGGGCTGAGGTGAGACTTTGCTTGCTGTATTAGTGGTTTTTTTTTTTATTATTAACATATAGTGTATTATTTATATATATATATATATTTTTTTTATTTGACAGACAGGAGGCAGAGAGAGAAGGGGAAGCAGCCTCCCCACTGAGCAGAGAGCCCGCTTTTTTTTTAATTAAAAATTTATTAAATGTTTAAGAACATTTATTAAAATGTTTTTTTTTTTATTAACATATAATGTATTATTTGCCCCAGTGGTACAGGGCTATGAATCGTCAGGCTTACAGACTTCACAGCACTCACCATAGCACATACCTTCCCCCATGTCCATAACTCAACCACCCTCTCCCTACCTTCCTCCCCCCGGCAACCCTCAGTTTGTTTTGTGAGATTAAGAGTCTCTTACTGTTTGTCTAGACTTTGGTTGCTGTATTAGTTAAGGCTCTCTAGAAAAACAGAAACATTAGGAGACAGAGATAGATATAAGGAATTGGCTCACGTGATGATGCTGAGAATCCCAAGATTTCCCACCTGCAAACTGGAGATGCAGAAGAGCCAATGGCATAGTTCCAATCCAAGTCCAAATGCCTGGGACCCAAGATAGCCAATGGCATAAGTTCTAGTGTGAGTGCAGAAGACCAATGCCCCAGCTCAAAAACAATAAGGCAGAGAGAAAGAGAGAGAGAGAGCACGTGTGAGCAAATTTCTCCTTCTTTCACCTTTCTGTTCTATTTAGGCTCTCAACAGTTTGGGCAAAGCCCCCCCCCTCCCCCACCCAGCTCATATTAGAGAGGGCAATCTGTTTTACTCAGTCTACCAATTCAAATGCTAATCTCATCTGAAATAGCCTCACAGACTCACCTAGAAATAGAGATTAATATTTGGACATTTTGCAGCCGGGGCAAGTTGACCCATGCACTTAACTCTTGTACTCGCTCTGGGAAGCCATATGGAACTTGATGGGATGGTGGCTGCAACTGTGGGCAGAGCAAGAGGTGAGACCAAGGGGATTAGAAGTGGTGTACACAAGGTGTTTGGCACCCTGACCCTGAGCTTTACTGAAGGGTGACTTGGTTGGATCTGCTGGGAGATTCCCCAGTGTCAGACTCCATGGGTCTTTCCTTATAGACTGATAGAGTCCTTGAGGAGAATTTTCTTGTCTCTTATCTAGAAGGTGAAGATCACATTGCCAGCATTCCGACAGCCACATGGTGCAAAGTAGTTGGCATTTCTGCCTTTGGTGTACATATGGCCTCTGGATCCCCCCATTTCTGCTGTGGTTCTTATCCTCCGAGTGTGCCTGGCATCTTCTAGACCAGAGACTCTCCCTAGAGGATAAACCTCCAATCTTCTGCTGGGATCAGGGATGGGATATAGAATCCAACTGCTTTCCAGATTGCTTTCATTCAGTTCTTACCTTCGCCTTCTCCTCTCCCCTCAGGCCCAGTGATCCCTGGTTTTGCAAGTTTCTGAGTCTTTTAAGGTATTTCCAGTATAAGCCAGTTGCTGCTCAGCTTTCTTGGATCTACTAAATCAGTCACCACTCATCCATCTATTTTCTGGCTTCTGAAGTTGTGTTGTTCTTTTCTCCTGTTCTCCTTTCCTTAAGAGTTTAGGACTTAAAAATAAAAAGGAAGTCGGGGCACCTGGGTGGCTCAGTGGGTTAAGCCTCTGCCTTCGGCTCAGGTCATGATCCCAGGGAGCCTGCTTCCTCCTCTCTCTCTCTCTGCCTGCCTCTCTGCCTACTTGTGATCTCTGTCTGTCATATAAGTAAATAACAATATATAAAAATAAATAAATAAATAAAAATAAAAAAGAAGAAAGAAAGAGGGGAATAAACGAAAGAAGAATGAACGAACGCATTTAAAAAAAAAATCTGTGTAGAGCAGTTTTGGGCTGGAGCAAAATTAGTTGCACGCAGACCATCTGCCATCTTAGCCTGAAACTCACATGCCGTATACACATAGCTGCCTCCTTTGTGCGCTTCCTGCTTCCAATTTAAACATCAGAGAGGCCTTTCTTGACCACTCGTCTGAAATTAGGCCCCCTCTATAGCACTTATCATTACCTGGTATTTTCATATCTATGGACTTCTGCCCCATTGGAATGTAAGCTCCCTGAGAACAGGGACCCCAGCACCCCCAGCTTGTAAAACAGTACCTCCAACATGGAAGGAGCTCATTATTGAGCACATTATTCTAACCGTGTTTAGAAATGATATTTTGAGCATCAAATGAACATCAATCCTGTGCGTGAAGTACCCTGGGAAAAAGAAAGCCTGACACATGGGAAGAGGGAGTGGGGTGTGTACAGAAGTATGACAGAGTATGCATGTAAATCATGCAGAATATAAGCAGCAAGCAAAACTGCAGGAAGAGTGGGAGCAGAACTCCAGGAATCTGGAAAGGTCTGTATTTGAAAACTGTGTCTCTGACCTGAGTCAAGGACATTCCGGTTTTCCGCTGAGTCTCCATCATGAGCTGCACTGATCGTCTAAGACCAAGGTGGACACAGACAATGGGAAATGGAGAAAAGCTGACCTCACTGGTGTCTCTTCCTCTTTAATTGCCATATGAAGACAGGAGGGCACGGGTGCACAGTGAGCAGACCTGTTCCGTAGTGTGGGAGGCCATGTTACACTGGGATTGAAAGCGGCTGCCCCATTTTATGTACCAAGAATCCTTATCGTCAACCAGGGACATTTTAGGTGCTGTTCACATCCCTGGAGGTACTATTGTGTGAACTTTATTTCAATTAAAAAAAAAGGTGTTTATTGTAACAAATGCAGATGTCACAATTAAAAAGTTAAAAAAAGGGCACGTGGGTGGCTCAGTCGGTTAAGCATCTGCCTTTGGCTCAGGTCATGATCCTGGGGTCCTGGGATTGAGTCCCACATAGGGCTCAGGGGGTAGTCAGGTTCTCCTTCTCCCTCTGCCTGCCCCTCCCCACTGCTTGTGCTTGTGCTCTCTCTCTCTTAAAAATAAAGAAAATCTTAAGAAAAAAGTTAAAAGTTACCTTCCTAATAGTGTTCTTAAAGATTTTATTTATTTATTTATTTATTTGACAGGCAGAGATCACAAGTAGGCAGAGAGGCAGGCAGATAGAAAGAGGTGGAAGCAGGCTCCCCGCTGAGCAGAGAGCCCAATGTGGGGCTCGATCCCAGGACCCTGGGATCATGACCTGAGCCGAAAGCAGAGGCTTTAACCCACTGAGCCACCCAGGTGCCCCCTAATAGTGTTTTTAGCTCAGTAGATTATTTGAATGTTGCTCTTTTCTTTCTTTCTTTCTTTCTTTCTTTCTTTCTTTCTTTCTTTCTTTCTTTCTTCCTTCCTTCCTTCCTTCCTTCCTTCCTTCCTTCCTTTCTTTCTTTCTCTCTCTCTCTTTCTTTCTTTCTTTCAGAAAGGTAACATTCACATGGCTCAAATTTCAAAAGCCACCAATGGGTTGGATGGGAAAAGTGACGTTCTGACCCCATTCTCTACCTGTGAGGTCTCCTTGGAGGCAACTAGCGTAAACAGATCTTTGTATCCTTACAGAAATATTCTTTGCCCATCCATGTTTTCATTTGGTCACAATTATATAGGACAAGAACTACTCAGAGCACACACAGAGGTCTTTCCTTTGAGCCAAGGCTAAGGGCTCTTTATTTTCCCCTGTAAAGAAACAGCAGTAATAGGAAAGAGTGTGACTGCGGGAGGGAGGGAGGGATCTCCTCTCTGTTCATTGGCAGATCACTTTGCACAAAAAGGAACAGTGCAAGGGATAGGATGGGGTCCTTCAGGTTTCAGGTGCTTTTCATTTAGGACAGAGCTAGTCTAGCTTTAACAAGAGATGGCCAAAGACTTGGAAAAGTTATAGCAAAAGAAATCATTGTTGATGTGTGGCAGGGAATAAAGTTTCAATGTGGCAGATGAGGGCTTTCTCTGAAGAGGATGTTGTGTGGGATGGAAGCTCGGGAGAAGAAAGCTGTTTTATGTAAGCGGCCCAAGGTGTATCTTCATAAAAGGGAGTCACCCAACAGCTGAGCTGTGGGGGTCCACAATCAAAGATGGAACAAAACAAGAGCGAGATCATTCCCAGGTGGCAGGCCAGGAGATTAACAGTAGTAGCAAGATGGGGCTCACATCTGGGAATTCAGATAGAATGGGTCTGACATTTCCCAATTGGCGGGAAGCCCAACTCTGAAGGTGGAACACTGCAATGAAGTAAGGGATGGGGCAGCTGGCAAATGAGACAGCTTGGCATGACAGAGGATCTACTGAACCGATCTAGAAAGGGGGCAGTCCTCAAAAAGAAACTGGGAGAGGCAGAAGGGAACGGTCTAGAGCCAGAGCATCTGGGCTCAATCCTGGTTCTGGTGTATCTTAGCAGTGAGAGCCCGGGCAAGTTAAACTCCTTGAGTCTCAATTTCCTAATGAAGATAATACAGAGGAATAATACTAGTATCTCACAGGGATGCTAAGTTAACCTACAATGATGGCTTTGAACAATGCCTGATTCATAGCTAACTCAATGCTTTTCAGCCATTAATTTTTTTTTTAATTAAGATTATTTATTTATTTGAGAGACAGAGAGAGTGCCAGAGCAGGGGGCAGAGGGAGAAGGAGAGGCAGACTCCCCACTGAGCAGGGAGCCTGACTGAGCCCGAGGAGCCTCATCTGAGGGAGCTCAACCTGGGGCTCGATCCCTAGACCCTGGGATCATGGCCTGAGCTGCAGGCAGATGCTTAAACAGCTGAGCCACCCAGGTGCCCCCAGCCATTATTATTTTTAGTAAAGGCCTGTTCAGGCTTGCTTTGCTGGCACAGAGTACTTGGAGAAGAATATGGAAAAGCAGAATCATAGATGGATTTTAGGTAGTGGCCGGAAGGGAAAAGGGGAGTGAACAATGGCACAGCAATAGCAAACCAAGAAGCATGAAGAAAAGGGATTCAGGGAGGGACTATTTCAGAGAAAAAAGTCTTGCTGCAGGTCTACAGTGCTCAAAGAGCCAGACTGTAAAAGGGCATGTCTCTTGGAGATTCAATGCAGAAAATTTAATTTCAGTTAAAGAAATACTCTTTCTCTGTGTCAACTTAGAGCCCAACTTATATTGCTAAGGCAAGTGGCCAGGTTACATAGAAGGGACCCAGTATCTCTAAGTCAGGAGACTTAGGTTCCAGTCTTGGCTCTGCCCTACGTACCTCATGCCATATTGAGCTGTTAATAGCTGTGCCGTTTTAAAAAGAAGGGCCAGAACTTGTTCCTAGGTCTGATGAGTATTTAATATACTCTGAGTCTTACCCAGGGGAAGGGTCTCAAGAGAATTCAGGAGTTGCCCCAAGAACCAGCCTCTCAAAGGTATCTGTTAAAACCAAAAGCCTCGGGTGTTCCTTTCCTCTTCCCGAGGTCGCTTGCCAAAAGAAGCAAGATTTCGAAAATGCTGACAGTGGGAGAAAGCTACTTTTTCTTCTCTCATCCATTTCGGGAAAGTTTAGGTTTTCAGTTATTCCTATTGATTGTCTAGATTGCTTCCAGATTTAAGACCTAGTGAAAAAAAAACCGCGAGTTTCTTAAAGAGAATGAAGTTTGTTTTGCCCGATTCTCTGGGAGAGGGCTGGACAGGTAGGCTGTGGTTAAAACGATCCCTTTAAACAAACATTTCCCAAAAGGGTGGTATCATCAGGCCCAACCAGGATTATGAAACAACGATTCACTAAATTCTAAGGACAATGGACATGTGAATAGGCTGTCTTACGTAAATGGGCAACAGGAAGCTCACCACCCATCAAACAATTGGCAACTCAATTTGGATACTGGGCTGGGCAATGCGCTCTGTGGCAAAACCCCTGGTCCTGACTTTGTGACCCTTAGGGAGGACCGGCTGGTTAGAAGAAAAATCTTGAGCTCTACAGTCGAGGAAATATGGCTTGTTTGCTCGTCAACCTGTCAGTCATTTTCTTTCTTCTAAAAAAAAAAAAAAAAAAAAAAAGAGGACAAAAATCGGAGCTCGGAAACACTGAATTCCTAGCTTTTTCCATTAAGTGAGGCCCTTATTTCTAGGTCTCTGTACTAATGATTCTAACCTGGCCTCTCTGGCGCCAGGAACCACCCCTCCCGCCCCTCAACAGCCAGCCTGGAGGGGTCCGCACTGCGGGGCGCAAAGCAACAGCCCACCTCCAAACCCAAAGGTTCCATCACCAGCCAATCCCGGTCTGGTGCCCCACAAAAAAACCAGAAACACCTAAGGGCAGTGAATGGCACTTAAGTCAGCCTGTCCGCACGGCGGCAGCCGAAGGGGTGGGGTCAGAATCAGCCAATAGTATTTGAAGTGGTTGTTGTTAGGAGGGAGGAAGACGCCTGCGAGCGTGCGTGAGGCAGCTCCCGGGAAGGGGAGGCAGGAAGCTCTCGGAGCCAATGGCCGAGGCGGGCGGGCGGTGGCGCGCTTGCGCGCTGGGACGTGGGGCTGCGGGCGGGAGGCGGGGAGGGTGGGGGAGGGGAGCGGGCAAGAGCGCGGTGGAGGCTGCTGCTGCCGCCGCAGCCGCCGCCGCAGCGAAGAGGCCATGTTGTGTGGTGTGTGGGGCGGGGGGAGGAGGAGGAGGAGGGAGTAAAGCCGAGAGAGGAGACGGGAGAGAGACACCACACACACACGGCACAAGATGGCCGGAGAGGCAGCAGCACCCCGAGCTGTCAGGCGCTCCGCCGCGGCCGCGGGGCCCGCCGGCCGGCGGGAAGCTGTGCCCGGGCGGCCCGTAGGCCCGCGGGAGCGAAGCGGTCGTGGCTGAGGCGAGGCGGGCCGCGCGCGGGTGTCGGAGCCCGCGGCAGAGGCTCCCGGGGCGGCCGGGCCCACGACGCCGAAAGCGACGCTGCGGCAGCGGCCGCGGAGGCTCCCCGGGGCCCGGGCGGCTCGACCGGGCGCGGGCGGGAGGCTCGTGCGGTCGGCCTGGCGCGGAACGCGGGTGCAGCCGGCCAGGAGGTGCCGACAGCCGCACTCGGACCCGGTGAGTGGTTCCCCGGCTCCTTTTATTGTCCTTTGTCCTTGGGAGGAAAAGCAAAATGTCCTTGAGCGCGCGAGCAGGAGGGGGTGGCGGGCCGGGCCTCGCCGGCCGGCTCTCCCCGGGCAGCCTCGCCGGCGTCGCCTGCTGGCTCTCCCGGCGGGAAGCGCCGGGCGCCGCGGGGCCGGGGCCGGGGCCGGGGGGCGCGCGGGGCCCCACGGCAGACCCCACGGGGGGCGGCCTCGCTGCCCGCAGCGGCCCGGCCGGGAAAGGGGCGGCGGCGGGTGACCGCTGGCGGGAGCCCGAAGGGGACCGCGCGAGGAGAGCCCCTTTCTGTCCGGGTGAGTTATTTTGATATTTAGGGTAAGGGAAAAAAATTCCTTTCAGATTCTCCAACGGGGGAGCTTTTTAACCTCTTTCCGGCGAGGTGGGAGCTCATCTTCGTGGTCGAATTTAAAAGAACAATGGAAGCCTGACTGCGTTTAAACAAAAATAAAACTTGCTTTTTTTTTTTTTCTTTTTGGGTGTTGGCTTTTAACTCTTTCAAAGCCGATTTTGAAAACGGCTGCAGTGTTACAGATGAGAAGGTACTTGCTGCTGATTAAACCTCTGTGACGTTAAGGTTGTCTTTAAAAAAGAAATGCAAGTTGGGGAAGTGCCGCTGGTATTTCAGAAATTACGAAGATAAGTTTACTATACCGTCTAGGCTGTTTAATGGAAATAGGTTTTAATTTCGGTGCTAGACGATGACGTTTGATTAAGATAGTTTATTTTACCGACTAATTACGCCAGGATTAGTTGACATTCTCCTGTTTGAATAAGGCTTAAATAGACTGTTCGGTACTTTTTAAAAGGTCAGAAGGAGCCGTTATCTGTAACTTACCACACCTGAATGTTAGAACGTACTTGGATCAGTTCCTGGACTTCAAAAAAGTTGAAGTTTATCATTTTCTTATTTTTAACACTAATGTATGTTAGCACAAGCCATGGTTAGCAAAACTTTTGCAAAGGAATATTCTGACGCCAAATCTCTTTGTGAAGTTACTTTCTCGTAGTGTAAATATCAAAGTAGGACTGTTCTCGGTAATGGGAGATGAAGAGGAGCCATATTTGTTGCATTTGTTGCATGCATAAAAATCTAGATGTGCTTAAAACGGAACAGTATTTGAGTAATAAATATTGCTTTCTCGAAAATTTGCAGAGTCCTGTGTAGTTCTGAGTTTAAAAAATAGAGAGGGGATGTAAGTTTAATGGTTTGAAGAACAAACCACAGATACACAAACCTTTGTGTATTTTAGAATATATGTCTTCATTCTGCGGTAGCTCTTGTGTTGTAAAGGTGCAGATCTACGTAAAAATAGTGTTGGGCAGATTTACGTAGTACCTAGAAAATCAAAGGTACTGGTGTAATCCACTGTGTTTCTGATGGTATTTTTGTCAGTGAAATTGTTTTATGTTCCGAATAGCATTCATACAGTGCTACATGTTACATCAGTTGCGCATATCTTGATTTTACAGAATCTTTACCAATTTTGGTTTTTCAAAACAACATTTTTGAAATTTGCGAACACTGAAAGTAGTTTTAAATGTATATTCTGAAACTATTTTTTTCAGGCCCCTTTTTTGAATACCGAAATTCAAAATAATTGCTAGCAATTTTAACCTCAGAAGATCTTTTTACGGGAGAAATGGGGGAAGGGAGAGACTGAAAATGTTCAAGACCCTGGTTTGAAATTGTATAAAGGTCATAGATACTACATGTTTTAGACTTGCTTAAAAAACAAAGCTAATAGCACACTTGGTGAGATCAAGTAACTTGTGGTTTAAAAATTTAAAGTAACCAGTAGCCATTTTAACTTCACTAATTTCTCCTGGAGGAGTAATATTTAATTGCTCATAATTGCAAAAGGTATTTCTAGATGGCAGTGGGAATTTTAAGATGATTTCAAATGTGTTTAAAAACCGTAACTTTTTCCTTTGTTTTGTGTATTACCTGGCATCAAAAGAAAAATAAAAAAACAAGGTTATAATCCTAAATCTGTCTTGAGGATGTGAATTTTCTGGAGTTTATTTAATCTCAGTGCCTTAATATCTAGTGTTCATACCACTAAAAGATGAGGAAAACATGGATTGATACATCATTAAGATAAGAAATAATTGCAACCTTAAATGTAAAGGTAGTGTGTGGATGAGCCGTTCCTAAATTTGTCCATAGATCATGTATTTGGAATATTTCTCATTGTTTCATCACACTGAAACTTTGGCCAAGAACTGTTCAAAAAATCAAAACATTGATACCATCTTTTTTTTTTTTTTAAGGTAACTTACAAGATTAAAATTAAATTTGGTTGATGATGGTTCTGAACAAATACAGCTCTTTTATTTGAGGTAAGACTGGGTAAATTTTTATTACTTTCACACAGAAATAAGCCTGTTTGGTTTCTATTTTGCTCTTTGGTTTTCTAGGAAGTGGTGATTATGAGTAAACTAAATATCTGGAATAATTTTAAAAAGCCTTTAAACCTTATCATTGAATGAAGAGTATATGTGCTGAGCCATTGTAACTTAATGTGCCTTTTGAATAGTTTAAAATACTGAAGGTCTCTTAAGCCTTTGTTTAATTTTGGGAGCAAGAAAAGACTGATTATATTTTGAGAAAAATGGTGAACCAGAGATACTTTTTTTCTTTTTAATTCTCTAGTGTACTGTACAAACTAATTTTTTAAGTATTTAAAGAAATGAATTTATTGGAAAATTTGAACTAGGTACTATTCATAGTAGTAGATTATAGGGAAGAACAGTTTAAAAATCAAGTTTTGTGAGCATAGCTTTTAGTTTTTGTTTTCAGTTATATAATAAAAGTTTTAAAACAGTATTTGCTGTTCGTTGTTCCGTCAGTAAATTGTTTAGAATATTGGTGTGTTTCCCTCCCTCCCCCAAAGGTATGCCATTTTGAAGACTGAGAACCATGGAGTTTTATCCTTGAGTATAAAGGAAATATTCGCAGAAGTCTCTATTTTATACAGCAAGTAAGTAAATGTTTTATTTAGCATCTTAAATAGCTCCCAACATTTGAATAGGAAAATACCACTAAAGTTTGTCAATCAAACATAAAATATAGACTCTTTATATTGAAAAGGAGATGAGGAAAAAAGCCCATCAAATTCCTTTACCTTGTATCAAAGCACTTACATATTCTATTAAAAGTTGATATCCGTAATTCATATCAGAGAGTAAGATAGTACTTTTTAGTAATATGCTGCTTCAGGATTATGGTTAAATCAGTTGTTGAGTTATCACAATCATATGTTTTTATAATCTGAAATTTTTTAGCCATTTTTTTGATGATATAGATCATGTTTTTGAAATGCCCTAGAATTTTGCATTTGCTGATCTCCAATTAAAAGAACTATATCTTAAAAAGTGAAGATACTTTTCATATTTTAGTTCTTATTAGTGGATTTAATATATTCATTTTACCTATTTTTACGGTTTTGTTTTTAAATAGGTAGTAAAATGAGTTATCTTACAGGAAATTAGAATAATGCAGATCTCCCATCCAAGTACTAACCAGGCCCGACCCTGCTAGAATAATGCAGATCTAAAGAGATCTGTAATCCAACCTTGATAAAATCGTTTCTAAAGCGTAAAAGGGAGAAATAATTTTCAGCGTGTATGGGATACTTTGACACTTAAAACTAGATATGTGAATGAAAAAAATTTGCTGATAATTTTCAAGAAATGTTTCTTAGAAGTTAACACTGATCACGGAAATTGCTGCTAAGCTGATGCAGAGGAAATATGTATATACAGTAAGAGGTATCTTGGAAAATTTTAAGAACAGCTAAATAAGTAATACGAAGGCAAGCTTATCTTTGTCCTTGAAATGTGGAAAATCTTTTATCTCTTGATGTTGGCTTATTGTATTCATTGAAGTAGGTGATAAAGGTAATATTTTTATTGTATTTGTTGTAGCTTAATTTTTCCTTTTCAGTCATTTTGCAGTTTCACCAAATTTGTGTTTAGTGTGCAAAAGAAAACAATGTTAAGACTTGACTATAGTGTTTTTAAAGATCTAACATCATACAGAAAAAAAATGAAGCATTTTTCATCTTAACCTTTAACATAAATGCCAAGGTTATGATTTCTTGTATAGAAGTGATAGGATATTAGATTATTTTACAAATGTGGTTGGGCACTTTTAGAAAAATTGAGAATTGGGCCTCTTAGACACAAATGTATGTGAAATATAATGTGATTTTAAGTTTAAGTCAGCAATAAATTTATAATGGGCTACCGAAGAAGGTACAATTTGACCCATTAAAATAAAAAATGAATGGATGGACATGAGATGTGTTAAATGATGATTTTATTATTATTTTTTTTACTTCAGTATCAATAAATATGACCAAAATCTAAATGATACAGTAACTTCTAAATTAGTCCCCAGTCTGATGGAGTACAGCTTCCCTTTTATCACCAGTAAGATAAAGGGTTATAGCAAATCACATTTTAAAAAGGTCTTACATCTAAGTCAACCCTCATGATGATGCTTATATTCAGTGTTCTGGTATTTGTGCTTGGGCCAAGCTTGTAAAAATGGGCAATACATTTGATGGGCAAAAGTAATGGACACGTGAGAGCAAATATAAATGTAGATACTATTTTAAATTCCCAAATTTCTTAAAAAAGTAACTTACTAGTTTACTACTGTATTTTGTTTCAGAACTGAAGTGATACTTAAATACTTTTATTTGGGCATTTGAACGAACTTTTGAATCATAAAAATCACCTATCGAATTGGTGACTAGGTTTCATTGCATTTGTTATTATGGTACTATTAAAAAGTACCTGAAATTCCACAGAAATGAAAGCAGCCATGCATGCCCATAGTTAATTACAAGGTTTTCATGAACTTACAGGCTGCATTACATGATATAGGTAACTTTGAGTATAAATTTTCTTTCAAGTTGAATTGTGTTATTTGTAGTTTTTTGATTATTTAAAAATTTGATCTGGACAGTCAATTAATTTACTTTCTCTCCTGAGATTTTTTTGTTGAGAGGCATAAGGGGAAAAAGATAATGAGAGGACATCTCCATCTTTGTTAATGAGGTGTGTGTGATAGAGTGGAAAATACAGCTGTGATTCAGCAATCAGGAGATGAACTTGTAAATGTAGATTAGCCCTGTAATCTCGACATTCTCTGTAGACATTAGTCTCCTAATCTACAGAAAATGGAGTTTCTTATCTCTTAAGATACTTTAGCTCTTAATTGTGCAGTTAAAAATAACTTTAAAGGAGTATCTTAACTCCTTTATGCAAATTGGAGAATAGTTTTTATAATTTTTGCATTAGAAATTATGTGTGCTGTTTCTGTGAAGAAGTGGGTTGGGTAACATGAGACCCAGGTGATAGAGTATACCCAACTTTGTTGATGGTATGCATTCCAAAATATTAATATAAATGCAGATGTTAGAAGGTTGATTTTTAAAAAATAGTTAAGGTGTGAAATTTTATTTAAACAAGTGGGATTTAGAATGCTGCAGTAAAAAATTGTTGGATTTTCCCCCTAATGATTAAATATACTTAAAATTTAGTGTGTTTAATGTAACATTTGCATCTGGCTATCACAATTATAAATGAGGACTTACCATTTACGTGCTTGATATAATCGACTTCTTAAGAAATTTTTATGCCTCAAAGATACATATCTTCAATTTACCAGCTACTTTCCCATTCTTAGGTTGAGTGGCTCAGTACAAACTTAGAATTTTCAAATTGGCTGTTATTTCTGAATGTAATTAACCTTTACAATTTAAATTCAGGGATGTTCTGAAGTTTATAAATAAAAACTGTATGAATTGTTTTCATAACATTCAGGTGGCATGTTCTCTATAACCAGATGAAGTTTTGATTTGTACATTGTACAGGCTAGATCTGTGTTTTGGAAAATAATCCTTTGCTTTTTGAAATTAAGCTGTTTATTTGATAATGAATATTTCCCAAACAAGCAATTTATACCCAAATGTGTACTACATAATAATCATAACCATTTTAATTTAGATGAATATAGTTTGCTTAACTTTAATGGTTTCTGAGTTGACTTACGAATGTTAATGACTTTATTGCTACCTTATTTATGTGGAAGGTTTTATTTCAGAGTGCTCTCAGATTTAAATGTAAACATTGTTTTAAGGACTTTAACAGGTTAAAAGTTGATGTAATCTATACTTTAAGAAAAGCACAAGTGGGCTAATAAAGATGAGTCTTTGCCTTTTAATATAAAAAGATCAGAATTCAAAATATACATTACACTTAAAATTTTATATTAAATGAAAATCTATAATATTGCAAACTCTTAAAGATAGGTAGGAATATGCGCACAATCCAGCTTTTGTAGTCTGCTTAAGCAAAACTTGGGTCCTTCCCACCCTTTTCAAAGGAAGGCAGAGTCCTGCTTTCTCTATTTTGCGGAAGGAGATGTTATGGTAGATTACATTGGTGTCAGTAATTTTTGAAGTGGTGCAAAGTGAGATCCAAGTCCTCTCTTGTTTTGGTGGAGTGAGGCACATACTCTCTCATAGGTAGCTTTTTAGTCACAATGTCGGACCAGTGTGAAGGATTTCCCTCAGACATTCCTTTTGCCAGTGGATGTCAGTTCCACCTTTCTCTTAGGAGTTAAATTAGTTTAGTTCATTTGGTTGATTCAGTACTTGTTTTTGTTAACAAGCTGTATACCCTATTAAGGTCAGATTAAATTTGGAAGCTTAAAGATAAATAATGCTGTTTCTTGTAAATTGGCTTCATTTGTTAACTTGGTAGTAGTATATTTTAGCATCATAATTCTTAGAGGTAATTTTGAAGCAGATCTTTGCTGTATTTCTTGATTAAGATTAGTCTAAATGACTGAAGCGATTTGGATTTGGTAGTATAATTAGGAACTTGCCTTATAATTTGAAAATTTGAAATCTTAGTCATCGAATAGCATTTGAGTAGGTAACTTAAATCCTAAACTATCCTGCTTTCTAAAAAGCCTTAAACTACTACACTTTTTTTTTTTTTTAAAGATTTTAATTATTTGAGAGAGAGAACTAGTACAGGCAGAGGGAGAAGCAGAGTTCCTAATGAGTGGGGAGTGTGATGCAGGCCTCATCTCAAGATGACCCCCCCATCATGACCTGAACGGAAGGCAGATGCTTAAACGACTAAGCCACCTAGGCACCCCAAATTATTTCCCTTCAGTATTAAACTTAGAGGTTTTTGATAGCTCTACATGTTATGATTATTAATTATACTTAAGAGCAGAGTGACTGAAAAAATACATACCTTTATTCAGAGGGCATTTGAAACAAACCTCATTTTCCATGTATAGTTTATGAGGCATTTCTAACTAGAGAATAGCATGGATATGAGACTTTTGTTACCAGGTAGGTATTTTTAAAAAGTGTTAGTGTTGCTTGAGTAGGTCTCTACAGTTGGTAATAAAAGTAGTTTGAAATTTTGTCTAAGATTTCCTTTCTCTTTATCTTAAAATAGATTAAAGTACAGGATGATGTGAAATAAATATGATGGCTTTTAATGAGTGAGAAACATCATGGCAAGTGGGTAATGGAAGTTTTCTTTTAGAAATCTTGAAAGTGGGGCGCACCTGGGTGGCTCAGTTAGTTAAGTGGCTGCCTTCAGCTCAGGTCATGATCCTGGGGTCCTGGGATTGAGCCCCATGTGGGGTTCCCTGCTTATCGGGGAGCCTGCTTGTGCTAGTGCTCTCACCATCTCTTAAATCAGTGAATTAAAAAAACAAAAACAAAAACAACAAGCCAACTCTTTAAAGTGGATTAGATGAACAACCAGAAATTTTGGATGATCCTGTACTGTTAAGTGATAGTTGGAGGGGCGCCTGGGTGGCTCAGTTGGTCAAGTGGCTGCCTTTAGCTCAGGTTGTGATCCTATGGTCCTGGGATGAAGCCCCACATCAGGCTCTCTGCTCAGTGGGGAGCCTGCTGCTGCTGTTCTGCAGTTCCGCCTTGCTTGTGTGCGCTCTCTGTCAAATAAATAAAATTGTAAAAAAAAAAAAAAAATAAAAAGTGATGTTGGGCCCTGTTAAACAGCTAGTAGTATACCCTGATGGTCCATTAAATTTAGAAAGACCAAATTTTACCTATTCTGTTGGAGTTCTTGGTGAATGAGTCTTAGGCATGGCTTTTATAGTAACTTAATCTACAGGTGAGCTGTATATAGTCAGATTTAAATCTGATATAGTCAGATTTAAAATTCTCAGGGTTAGAACTTACCTTCTGCTTGGACTGTTTTGTTTGTAAATACATGTATGTCTTGGTCTTCTGGTTGATGATTCTTGTTTTGAAATTCTGGAATAAATCATGGCATTTTAGTAGTCTATTTTTTAATCTTCTTTGCATAAAATTATATTCTTTTTTTTCCTGCAGAAATGTGACTCCAGAGACTGAATTCTCTAAAGGGCCTGTACAACGTAGTAGATGTTGGTGGAAGCATTTAGTAAGTTCTATTTAATTTTCATGTTTAATCTGTTTTTAAATTAAAAGTGACTTTGGAAATTTGAATAATTGAGTCAGAGTTCTAGAAACATAAAGGGATTTAGTGAAGCTCAAAGCAGAACAAAAATAAAAAATCTGGTTAGATATGTGTGAAGCCGATTAAAGTTTTGCTTGTTTATTCCAACCTGTCATTTTCTTTCTTAAACTCTGATGGAATGCAAAGTAACCCACATATGAACATACTTCCAACATTTCACCCTAGAATTAGGTGGTGGTAAAGTCATCCCCCCATGTTTGTAAATAAAGTTTTATTGGAACACAGCTAGGCTCTTTCATTTACACATTGTTTGTGTTTCTTTTCCCACTGTAGCTGCAGAGTTGAGAATAGTTGCAGCTAATGGTCACAAACCCTGAAGTAATTACTACCTTGTTCTATAAAGAAAGCTTACCTGTCCTTGTCCTAGATCCATCAGCTTAATCCTTCCTGTGTAGAACTCAGAAGCCCTTGGGTTTTCCTTTGGTAATAGAACATACTTTTAATGGATTTCAGTGTAACAGTTTTAAGATATAAAGTAATTCTGACCTTTCCTTAAAAAAAGTTGTGTTGTGCCTTAAAAAAAGGTACAACAAAAAGTTCTTTTCACAGTGAGATTATGCTTTGATTTTAGAAGACTTGGTTACTACTGCTGTGTGACATTCTAACACCCAACATGAGAAAAAGTGAGAAGAGAGTGTAGAAATGAATTTGGATGGATCCTCCAAAGGATTTATTTATTATTGACAGGACTTTATAGGTATGATTATTACATCCTCTTTCATAAATATTTTTGAGTCCTATTTGGGGATGTAGATTTTAGAAGATAATTTTGTTCCTCATTAGTACGTAACTTCCATTGTATAATGGCTGCTAGGTCCCACAGAAGGTGAAGTTCTGGGTTTCCTTTTTTTTTTTTTTTTTAAAGATTTTATTTATTTATTTGACAGAGAGAAATCACAAGTAGTCGGAGAGGCAGGCAGAGAGAGAGGGAAGCAGGCTCCCCACTGAGCAGAGAGCCCGATGCGGGACTCGATCCCAAGACCCTGAGATCATGACCTGAGCCGAAGGCAGCGGCTTAACCCACTGAGCCACCCAGGCGCCCCTGGGTTTCCTTTTTTTTAAAGTTTTTATGGGGATAGTGAGGCCAGAGTTGAAAACTTCCTGATGTACAATTATTGATCTCATGTTTCATATTTTAAAGTGATTAATTGCCTGGCACATAGTGGATGCTCAATAATTATGTTAGTTATGGTATATCATTTCTGTTAAACATTATTTGTCAACTATTGGCTTAGGTCTAATTAGAAAACAACCATTATTAAAATAGAAATTTTAATCGTTAATTATTTTTAATGTGTCTGAAAATGAAAATCTTGACTCAGTAAAGAGTAAAAGGGACAAGAAACTACAACTTCCAGTCTCTTAACATGTACATGTCAGATTTTAAACTAATAATAGGGACAACGGGAAAGATTTGATTTGATTGTAAAACCTTAGATGATTCTTAGTTACCATAATTCATCTTACTCTCTTGGTGATCAACATTTGGCTGGTCTTTTTAAAATAAGTTTGTGGTTGGTTTTTATGCCCACTGTATTTAGCACCCAGACTTATATTGTAATTCTATTGAGGATTCAAGCTACTTTTTATAATAGGACACCTGTGTGAGTTCAGTATTAAATATTTTCAGGTTTAAAGACCAGCACAAAGAAGACTGTTTGTTGTCAAGTCATAAGCACCAAGAATCTTAATTACATGATGGGAAGGATCAGTTTCTGCTTATCATTCTTTTACATGCTTTTGTCCCTTTGGTTTTGCAATAACTATTTGAGTTTCAAAGTGACATACATTAACAATTTATTGTGACATTTTTAGAGCCATCTACTTTTAAAATTAAGAATCATTAATCATTTCTTTTTCCTTGTTCCCCTCCCTATTCCCCCACATTTTTTGGTGGTATTAAAAATGGGAGTTGCTGGGAAGTAAAGATAAGGAGGTGGCTTATGCTTATTTTAGCAGAGCCCCTTGTAAACCCAATTCAGTAAAGAATCTCATTTCAGCTTACGTCACTTGCTTGCATTTCAGCTGACTTACTTTATTTTACAATATCTTTGATTTTGGAACAAATGTACTGAATTAGAATTTAAAGAGAAGACCGTGTCCAATTTTATATTTTTAAATTTCTGGATGTACAGTACTTAGGGATTTTAAGAGATAGCTGTTAGTTAGTACCTTCTTACCATAGAAACCTTTACTTATGCTTTTGGGAATTTTCTTAGAACAGTTTTCCTTAAAAAGAAGATCTCAACTATGAACAGCAGGGTGGAAAAATTCTACCTGTTTATAGAATAAGCTTGAAGCCTGTATGTAAAATATACAAAAGATCTAGGTCTGTTTGATGATGGAATTCTAGATCAAACCATCATCATTTCAGTATGTCTGCAGTAATTCACAAGTTACTGGAGAGATTATTGATAATCTCTAAATCTAAGGCTTTGATATCTGAACCATACTCAGTTTTCTGTACCAATGTTACTTTAATGCATGATTAAATTCTCTTTAAAACAGAAAGTATCTTTAAATAGTTGACCCCCTTTATCCAATGGATTTTTCAGAGGTCTTGTTGTTATTGGAATATAAATTATTTTGATTAGTAAGTTTAGTTTTTAGATCTCCATGTACTTTGGTTATTGTGTAGTAGCTGAATAACATTTATTGAGGTCTTTCTATATGCCAGGTAATATAAAGCTGTAAATGTACTAATTTAATTCTCACTGCTGCCACATGAGGTAGGTACTACTATTTCTGTTTTACAGATGAAGAACTGTGGATTTTGTTACTAAGAAAAGATCCAGGCTCACAGAATTCATGCCTACTTTCCTTTTTATTTTGTAACATAAATTTGCTTATTTGCAAATTTAGTCTTTTCAAGAATTTGGAATTCCATGAAAGTAAATGGCTTACTCACAAATCCCTCATTGATTTTTTTTAAGGTATTTTGATGCTTGACTGAGCACTTTTGCATATTAATAAAATTCTCACTTCTTACTTTTCATTGGCTTTATAGGAGTGCAAGACCGATTATGACTTTTTAATGTCACAAGAGTTGTTTGCTCTTGTGGCATTTGTCTTTTTTTAGTTGTCTTAAACATGTAACGTGATAGAATATCAATATGTTAGTATTTTGTAACCTCTTGTCACACAAACTATTGCATTTTATTGAACAATTTTAGAATGATTTTAACGTCATTAGGTTTTCTTTTGAAATTTTTTTAAAGTAATGATTTTAAAAGGAAATTTCAGTGTCCTGGACAAATTTTACCTCTTGTCCTGTGGCAAAAGAATATAAATCATTGCGTTAATCATTTAATGTACTAAACTGAATACATTTCACTTATAGCCATTGAAACAATTAAAACTTGTTATCAGTACATTAGTGTCATTGTTGATCCGTAATCATGTTTACATCTCCAACCTTATTTAGAGCTTGATCTTGCAATGTAATAACAGATTGGGGAGAAATTAATATAAACAGTAAAAGAAATGATGGTACTTTTACTTTTAATACTTCTGTATAGTAATATATGTCCGTTTTAGGGAATGAGTAGTTCAAATGGAAGATACTTCATTGATATGAAGAATGGATGAGTTGTGTAGTTCTTACTTTTGGTGGAGAGAAACCAGTAAAGTATGTTAAGGAGAAGCATCTTGCATTTGATGTTTATTACTGGTGTGACACTCAATTTTAGTCGTTTTTTTAGTATGAGTGGTAGTAGTTACCAAGTAGTTTACTACTTGTTAGTAGTTATCAAGTAGTTTGTTATCAAGTAGTTTACTTAAGTAGATATTTATTTTGTGTATGTAGACAACAGATCCTAATTATAGTTTAGGAGATAAGATTTAAGTACCTGAAGAGCAAAAATGCCTTATATTTAATAATCTAGTCACCTAGACTTTATGTGTACAAATTTAGTTTGAGAGCTGCAAAATTGATGAAGACCAGAGTTAAAACTTATCTTTGCAATTACGTTTGCTCATGATGGAT
The DNA here is from genome assembly GCF_009829155.1 of Mustela erminea. NCBI lineage: Eukaryota > Metazoa > Chordata > Mammalia > Carnivora > Mustelidae > Mustela > Mustela erminea. The sequence goes on from NC_045618.1 coordinate 11,243,306, forward strand.
CAGATCATTTAATAGTAGAATATCCTGGCTTCCCACTTAGTCCCTTTAGGTCAAATTATTTAAGTAATGGATTTGTTTCTCTATGAGGAACATTTGATAACCTCGGCAACAGAAGTATTTTACTTGCACTTAATTTGAAATCTGATAGCAATTTATGGCAAATACCAAATAGGCCACATAGATATTTTACATTTTTATCATTTTTTTCTCTAGTTGGCTACATATTTTTTCTGTATTCTCAAACAAGTTGCTGAAGATGGTGGCATCTCTATTGGCCATTTGTGTTACCTAAACAGAATTAATTAACATCTGTTGAACTGGAAAACTATGCGGTTATACACTGCCTTGGTTTTTTTTTTTTTCCCCCTTAATCTCAAAATTCTTTTCCATAATTAGTTTTATTTGAAGAAGTTTGGAAAGTTTTCTGCATTGAGATTTAGAATACATAGTGTTGCTATAATTTAGCTTTCCAGGATTTTGAATTTGAATTTTTGTTTTTACTTCTCAATGTTGACAGTGTAACAACATTAAGTATGTAAAATTTGATTATTCACTGCCACTTTTTTATAGTTACGTATGTATCTGTGACAGTAGAAGAACTTTGTTACTCACTTGCAGTCTTGCCATGATCCTCTCCTTGAGAAGTGTGTGTAGTACATAGAAACTTTAATACAGTTTTATAGTTTAAAGCTGTTACAAAATTAAAACTTTGTGTATGGTAAGAGTATCTTCAAGGTGGGTGGATGTTCTCTGTTTGAAGGAATAAGATTATCCGTATTCCAACAGCATTTTTTTCTTTTAATGTTTTCATCAAGCACCCAGTCAGCTTGAAGAGTCTCACATGGACCCTACCACTGAGAAAACAAGATGGCAGTCCACTATGGGGATTTGAGGAAAATGGATTAATACAAGAGTGCTGTGATAATACACAACCAAGACAGGGTTCTTTTAACATGGATTTCATGAAATGAAGACATAGGTTTCTTACCCAGCACAAATGGACAGTGGATTTGACTTTCTAAAGACTTTTTGTATCCCTAAATCAAGTACATTCTTGACATTTGGAGAAGAAAGATGGCACAGTGACACAGATGTTAGTTTGTATGCCTGGAAATTTTTGCAGTTGGATTTGTATGAGTATGATCTTGTGGAATGTTAACTTTAATAAAATTTCTAACACTTTAAAATTTCTCAGTTTGGGCTTTTTTTTTTTTCAAGCCGAAGTTTCATTAAATGTTCAATTACTGCCTTAACACTTTGACTTTTACAGTTCCCCAGCAGTAGGTATACTGAATAAAGCTGGTAAAATGGAAATGGTGTGCTGAAAGAGGGTTCACTTGGTTGATAAATATTTGTCTTTTTTCACAAAGTTGTGGAAATTTGTGCATTAAGAGATGGTGGTTTTGTTGAAATGCTATTTTGAGCTTTCTTGAAACATCTTGGAAAATAACTTACCAAGGGGTAATAATAGGAACTTTAATTTGCCATGAGATTGTAATAAGCTTATAAAACAAAATGCCTTTTGCCTCAAAATTCAGAATGAGTGATAAAATATTTTTATGAGTTATTTTGTGTTGATGGAAAAGGTCTCTCTTACCTATGCTTTTTAATATTGTTTTACAGTAGAATATTCACCTGAACCTTTAAACTGGTGCCTCTTGTTGTTTTAGTGGTTAATATCAGGAAAAGAGGTATTGGGTTTATATGGAAGTGTCCTTAGGGTATTTGTAAAAGGATTTAAGATTTTGGTGGCAATAATGTCTATAATACATTTTATGTAAATATGAAGGTAGGGCTTTATCTTTTATTTTTCTTACTCTGATTAGGAATTTAAATAAATCCTGCTGTGTCCTAGATTGTTTGAATTCTAGGTGAATGCTACTGTTCCATTTATTGATAATTGACTAATACCAGTTTCAGTAACAATGATAAAAGTGGGATAGACTTCATTTTGATAGACCAAATGACTTGTTCATTGTATTTTCCCATTATACAGATAACAAGGAAGAGTTCAGGTTGAATTCTTTTTTTTTTTCATGAGAAATAATCATTTTGTGTGACTAATGCCAAATACCATAGTGTACACATCTCTGATCAATACATGTGCAATATTTATTCTCATTAAGTGATTTGAGGTGGTTGGTCTGTATAAATGAAAAGTGGACTTTTGGATTTTGATTCTGGTAGAAAATTTAATGTTTTGTAGAAGGTATAGAATTGAAACTAGGTTTTGATTATGGATTTTACTACCTAGATGCAACATTGTTGGTCTTGTTAGGTATAAACCTAAAATGAGTTTCTTAAATGAGGCGAGGACATTGTTCTGGTATACTAAAATGTAAGTAAGGAAAGTTGATTTTTTTTTAGATGCGTGAATGTTTTCTTGGGGTGCTTTTTGAGAGAAATGTGTTAAATTGTTTGTTTTTTGGCATTAGTAGTTATATTGTTTCCATAGATCTCACGGTTTTGGTATTTAGGAGAATTTGTCTTGTGACATTACTTTGATAACTTGCCATCAGATAGGACCAATTGTTACTAACTTGCCATTGTTGGAATGGGTATATGCTTTAGAATTTGATTTGAAATAAAAGGTAATGGTTGGGATATATGTGTGTTGTATTGGTTTGAAGGTGGAGTTTCTTGGGTTTGTTAAAGGGTGTACATAGTAGTTCCATGCTCTTGAATTTAAGAACTTTGTTTTGCCTGACTGTGTGAAGTAAATTCATTGTGGTTATGAGGATTTTTTGGTGAAGTTTGCAAGGTTATATATAATGGGTTAAAGAATTTTATTTTAAGTTTAAAGAAAGATTGAGGTTCTTGGGTAAAAGCTAATTGCATTAATTTTTTGCTCTAATGCAACTGAACACTAGGGAGGCGCTGTTGAGTTGTACCCCTTTTTCCAGTTGGGATGGAAAATTCCCCCATAAACTTTGTCATTAGATAATTTTTAGGCTTCATAAAGAAGGCAAGACTTGAATTTAATTTATGAAATTGAGGTTTTGCTTTTGTTTAGAAACCATTTTACCCATGGGGGGGTTAATTTTTAAAGAGATTAATACTTGAGCTTAGCTTTATATTCTCTAGGAATTATCCCTCTTTCAAAATGGCTTGATAAAACACCACTTCCTGTCCAGAGAGGAAGTTATTTTAGCTCAAGGACTGAAATATTTAGCAGATCTTTAGACAAAAGGAACAAATTACATTTCTCTCTGGCTTAAAAAGGGTGCTTGAGCCAGAGGGGGTTAAGAAACCCTCCCTCCTCCCCTTGATGGGGTGGTCTGGAGGGGCAGGGAGGTGTGGGGGTAGGGGTCCTCAGGCTCCCTGGGATGGAGGATCTTTTTTTTTCTTCTTTTTTTTTTTTTTTGGTGGAGATGAAGGGGTGGGTCTATGGTACATCACCTGAGTTGTGGGGTAAATGTAGAGAGTGTCAATCAAAGGCAGAGCTCTCAGAGCTGGGAAGGAGGCTCTAGATGGCGGCTGTGCCTTAGAGAGAGCGCGCTCTGCTCCCTGCCTTCGCCTCACTTTACGCAACTTTCCCTAACTTTCGGGCAGCCTCAGGGGGCCCCCGCAGCCCCCTGCCTCTCCTAGTGACTTACTGGGGTCGATTCGAACCTTTTTAAGGGAGAAAAGCAGCTTTTAGGAGCTTTCTTTTCGTGCCTTGTTGGAAAGAAGCAGCCGTACTGAGAGCCCAGGTCGTTGTTTTTTCCAGCTTAGAAGCCATGGCGCACCTCCATTTTTGTGCGCTCTCCTAATGAGGTTTTTTTCCTTCCGGACCCGTTTTAGTATTAATTGTTGCTTTATTTTTTTGGCCAGTTAACATATTGGAGGATTATTTTATTTATTTTTCGTTTTTGTAACGGAGAATTTTGTTTTTATTTTTAATTATTTGGGATCTGATATTTTTCTACTACTAGATAGGACTCTTGCTTTGGACCTACTACATGGATCAGGTAAGTCCATGATCGTTAGTGATAATTTTAAAGATTTATATGTATAAGTTCGCTTTATTTTCTGTAAATATGAGAAATTCCTGGATGACGCAATAAGATACAGAGATTGTTATTTGTATCCAGTGTGTTACTTTGAGAAACTTTCCTTATTGATAGTGATGATTCTCCCTGTTCGGTTTATCCGTTTTGGTTTTTTTTTTTTTTTTTTTTAAGGAAAAAATAGAATTATTTTGTTTTTTGGTGCTTACCGCTGTTGTGTTATAAGAATATCGTTACATCGTCAGGACTTTGTTCCTGATCATAAAAACCATCGATAGAAGCTGGGACCTTACCTTTCTTTCAACTTTTGACAGTAAATACCTGGGCACAGGACTTCAAAGCAAACACAGATTCCCCCTCCCCCTTAATATTTAAGAATTAAAAGATGATGAGAAATAAGGACAAAAGCCAAGAGGAGGACAGTTCGCTACACAGCAATGCATCGAGGTATGAGCTATCAACTTTCTTCCTTTTTTCTTTTTTTTGGGGGGGAAACCTCAGCTTACATTGTTTACCTTGACAGACAGGGAAAGCTGTCTGTTTTATTTTAAGTATTTTACTAATTTGGATTCGTTTTTTAAAGCGTGACCTTGAGATTGCTAATATGCCACACCCTAATTTTTTGGTAGCAATTTATGAAAGTTGAGTTGTGACTTAAGGCCTCTTACAGCAGTCAAAAGGTAAGGTACCTTTATTCAAAGGGGCCTTTCCTGTAAACTACAGTTTTTCTGTTAATAAATTTCAGTTTTTAGGTTTTTGTGCTGTAGAAAAATGACCTTGTCGGTTTAGCCATTGCTGCATTGCACCATTTTACATACAAGGCAAATTTTTTCTTTGAAGAATCTAGGATACCCAAACTTGTAACTGAAGGCCATAGAGGAGCCTTGTGGTAGTAAATTATAGTAAATAGACGTTTGAGAAAGTTATATGAATGAAAAAATGTACATTTTAAAATGAAATTGCAAAAAGGACTCTTTGACTGATGCCTCTCAGTTTATATTTTTACTTGACTCTATATTTCTTTTGATACTCTTGACATTTTAGGAAATTTTGATAAGATTTATCAAAACCTTTACTCCATGGTTATAGTTCCTGCATTTATGAAATCAAACCTGTGATCACAGAAATACTGGAATACTCTTAATATACTTCTCTTTTGTGTTTGTTACTGTGATTATATTTGTATATTTTGCATTTAAAATATTTTAAGGTTTGCATTTATATGCTTATATTCAGACAGTGCTTTCTGGTTGGTAGATATGTAGTATCTTATTCTTGCATTTTAGTTGTAGCTGCTTTAAATTTATTGATTTATTTTGACAGAGTCGCCTGGAATGCTTTATCTTCTGAAGCTTACAAATATACTGTTTGTTCAGATCACGATTTGTTTCACATTTGTTGGAGTATCGTAGTGACTAAGTAATAAAGCTTCTTAGACATTTTGTTGTATGATCTGTATATTAATTACATATAAATGCATTTCTTGATGTGTGTTCTTACAAATTGTCATGTTACGAATTTTAAATCCTACAGTTAAGGATGTGATTGGTTATATGATTCCTCCCCCCCAGTTTTGCTTTTACTTTTTTAATTTTATAGAAGTAATATACTTTATTACTAGGTTAGTGAATTTGAAAGTTTTGAAGTGGTTTATTACAAATGTTGAAGTTTATGTTTCATTATACTTAATCTATTTTGACTCTTGCTTCTAAATCCACATTCTTTTGCAAATTGAGTTGTCATACAGTTTGGACTGCTGTCTTTTTTGAACTGAATTACCCATGTCATTACTTAGGTTTGATTTAGAACAGAAAACTTCTCCACTAATCCTGAGCTGATTTTTCTGAAAAGTAATGGCAATTTGAAGAAATAGGAATCCCCAGGTGTATTTGACAAATTATTATAGATTCAGTACCTAAAATTGTTACTCCCTTGAGTATGTATGATTTGCATATTCTCACATAGGTTTTGGCTTTCTTATGCAAGGTTTGTGGTTAACGTCATTGATGAGGCTGCCTTCTAATTTCAAAAATTAAGCAGTGTTGCTGTTTTTTTAAAAAAATAATTTACTCCCTAGAAAAGTTACTTGGAAGTTGTCATGCATTTACCTATTGGCAGTGGGGTTATGGTTAACAAGGAAGCATGTACTGTACTTTTAAATGCACTTTGTCAAGTAATTTGATTCACATAGCTGATGGATGTTCAAAAATAATCCGAGACTCCTTGAAGATGGGAGTTTAAAATTCCTTACCCAAAACTGCATACCTTAATACATGTACATAATTATGACATCACTTCCTTTAAAAATTGTAAAGCTTAATGGGATGCTAGTGGTGTTTATTGTGGTAGATTAATGTAATTTTTAGGAAGTTAAAGTTCAGGAGACTGGTCAGGTACTAGTACTTGGTTCCAGTCTTTCAGAATTTCTTTGTAAGGACCTATTTCTATGGCACAAAGTCTAATATTTAGGGAATACTACAAAAATCACTTGTAGCCTGGGCCACAAGAGAGGAAGGGAGGAGTTTGCAGGTCAAGTAAATTTTGTTCTGAGAATTAGTTTAGGATCTGAAAGGATTGAGTGCGAGTTTAGGTAAACCTGATACTTGACTGTTTTTGGAAATAAAGCAATGACTTTAAGTTTGTTATTCCTGTATTCTTTTGTGAATGATTTTAAATTTATGTGTTGTATATCGTGATTTCTGAAGATTAAAAAGTTCACTTTCAAAAATACCATTTTAAATACTTGAGAAATCTGTAAAGTTTTTAAATATTTAAAAGTTTTAGTGAAGGACGTATATATAGAACTGTATGCTGCGTACTTCTTACCTAAATAATTGGCAGTTTGGGGGTAACTTCAGTAATACTAAAAAATGGAGACAGGAGAGAAGGGATGTGAATGGAACTGTGCACACAAAGAGTTCTGTGTGTTCTAGGACGCTGCGTTTGCAATTTTACCTAAAGAACTGAGACAGTTTATTAAATTTACCTCTAAATCGTCTGCCTTTGAACCAGATTTATTTTGACAACCTGCGGTGCGGGCAAAATCTTCTGCTTTTTAATCAGCCTTTTAGCAGTTACTCTAAGATCGTGGGGCTAATTAGAAATGGCATAATGCAGTTGCTTGTGGACTGAACAGGCAGTTTTTAAGTGGCAGCCATTTTATGATGCTGATAATTCTTAAGAATCGGGATTTTTGAAAATACTGAAAATCGAATGGAAACTTGAAATATCAAAACTCCTTCCCCCCCCTCCCCTTTTTTGGTTCTCTGATGCTAAAATAAAGGGCAGCTCGGTAGTTAGCGCAGGCAGCAGCTCTGTGAGCCCCTGGCATCTTGGTGCAGGTCCAGCTCAGTCACAAAATGGCTGTTCCTTTGTGCCGCAGCGCTGACAGACATACTGCATTGCACTGTGTACTAGCCAAACAGCAGGAAGTTGCCGTGCCGAGTTCAAAGGCCGGCCGGCGCCGGCGCCGGCGCCTGCTGCTGATTGGCTGTACGCACGCCTGGTAACAGCGGGTCAACAGCGGCGGCCTCCGGCAGGTCCCGCCCCGCGACGTAAGGCGCGTCGCCTCGCTCCTGGGAGGAGCGAACGCAGTGACGTTGGGCTGCGTGCGCAACCAGGGTGCTTCCTCTTCGTCTAGCGAGCCAGGAGCCTTCGGGGGCGGGGGTAGGAAAGGGAAGGGGGCGAATCTCTGGCTGGGACTTTCCGGTGGGCGGCCTCTCCCCTGCCGATTTCGCCTCTGGGAGTCGTCTGCGCCCTTCCCTCTAGCGGTCCGCACCCTGCGGCGTGTATTCCTTTGCCCATGCCTGGGAACGGTGTTCCTCTCAGGAGCGGCTTCTACTTTCGGCGACAGTAAAAGGCGCTCGTCGGAACCTTCAAATCGAAAACGTGCCAGTTTTTTACATTTTTCCGCCCGCTTTCCTTTCTCATATCCTAGCGGGTCTTTTTTTTTCCCCCCTTCTTCTGTTCAGTGTGAAGAGATTAGTAAACTTAATCTTGTTACCATTGACCGAAACCTTTTAGCTCAGAGGAGATACTTTTGTTTCAAGTGAGACGTCCTAACGGGTGTTAGCGCTGTTACCCAATCATGGCTCATAAACAAAGGGAAGACTGTTTGAACTTGTCCCCGTGCATTTTTACTTGGTACCATACATTTTCTCAGTTGGCATTTGATGGAGGAAAACTCAGGTCAGTATGTGCAAAGTGATTTATTTCTAAAATTATGGGGATAAGTACAAAAGAGCGTAGGAGTTTTCACTTAACTCTAAATACTGTTAAAAAGTCAGAGTACAGTATTAGGCACCCATTACTATGCAAACAACTGTTAGACAACAGCTCCTTTTAAGTGTTGATAGCACCTGGCGAAGGAACTGGGACTCCCCAAAACTTGGTTGATAGTGGAATGAATTACTCGGAAGAACCTTCGGAAACCTCTCAAATCCCCGATTCTGGAAATTTTAGTTCAGTCCGGGTAAACCTATTAAAATGCTGTGGTTATGCTCATGGTCTGTCTTATTGGGAAACCCTTGGCGAGGATTTCTGGTTTAAAACAACAACAACAGCAAAAAAACCTAGTTTAGCAATTGATGATTTCATTATTCAGTCACAGATAATGAATTTAAGGAAAGACTGTATTAACGTTTTCCTGCTGTACCCTGCCAAAAAGTACCCCCCTCTCCCCATGCGATTGGAGTATTGTAGCGGTAACAGCAGTGAGTTTTAGGTAGTTGGCCCTTTCAGAAGTTTCTTACTGAATGGAATACGTTCACTTCGGGAGGGGTGTGGATTGTAGGTAGAGAGGTTTGTCTGGGCATCTCTTAAGTTTCTGAATAAAGCTTTAAAAAAGACAAAATTCACTGTAATGGTTGGTTTTGTATGTTCACTTAGTTTGGATTCTTCAGGAAGAATTCTTTGAAGAGTTTATGGAAACTTTAGGTGAAGCTGGATTTTCAGTTTGTGTTATAGACTTGTTCATCAGAGATTTGACAAGAGATTTTTAAATTATATGCTCAGGTATAAATTATATACAAAAGAATTAGCTGTAGAGGTAAATACTTGTAGAACTTGACCATTAACTGAGTTTCAAATTAAAGTGCATTTAAAGCAACAAGAAAAATTTTCTTTCTGTGTATTGAGGTTGAATTCTGGTTAGTTGTTTTACATTTTTATTATTGCTAGATGCCTTAAAATTCCTAAAAACTAGGGTAAGAATTAAGTAACATTGTACTCATGTTCCAAGGTATAGATTACTCTGTTGAAGGCGTTTTAGCCCAAAATAGATACCATTACTACTTGAGTTAAAGTACATATTATGATAACAGTAATTTATGAACTGTTTGCGTGTCCCTTGGAGCCAGTGAACTTCTTAAAGAACCAGAGTAATTAGGCCTGTTCATTAAAACTTCAGTGCATTTTCCTTCTGTGTGCAAATTGGCATGAAATGGCCTGAGAAGTGTTGATTTAACTTCTCTTTTCTTCGGCGGTTTTTAAAACCATATTTCCAATTGATATTTGGCACCTTGGAAATTAACATCCGTAAAGATGAAGTCCTCACAGGAACATATATTTGATAAAGAATTTCGTGAAAGTTTTAGCAAGTTCCAGTTTGAGAGGTGAATCTGAAGCTTGGTTGACTTTTATCTGACAGCATCTGAAATTCACAGATTTTTGTTTTTTTGAGAGCCCTAGAGGGAGCAGGGGGAGGGGAGAGAGAATCTGAAGCAGGTTCCACACTTTGCACAAGACTGAGGTCATAACCCGATCGAAAGCAAGAGTCGGATGCTCAGCTGACTGAGTCCCCCAGGTGTCTCTCATAGATTCTGTAGTTGACCCCTCTCCCTTCTCTCCTACAGCATATCCCCAACAATTGTGATATACTTCTTGAGGCCCCTGAGATTTCCAAACTCTTACCCTTTCTCCTACTTTCTCCTATAAAATGTGGTAGTAAACTTGTTCCTGACAAAAAATTGAGTGACTGCTCTGTGTGACACCTAATAAATTTTTATCTGTTTATGGGCCTTTTTTTTTTCTTCCTTTTTTAAAAGGCCTTTTAGGTTCTTTCTGCAAACCTTAGAACTGGGCTTTTTTGAGGGGTGGTGGTTACATTAGCGAAGAAAGTTGTTCTTTTTTTTTTTTTTTTTTTTAATCTCCTAAGAATTATTGAGTATACAAATAAATTATGCTGGCCAGATTATGCTGGGAGATCCTTGTTGTTATAGCTGAGCAATTGTCTCCTGCCTTTAGCCTGCCCTGGCATTGAATTCAAATTTATACCATAGCAGAATTGCTGTTGCTTTGGAGCTTTAGTGTTACTAATGTAAAGCCAGAAGGACAAATTTGACTCAGTTATCAGATACTATCAAATACCAAATACCATCAAATACCTAGACTAAAGGTATGTTGTATGTTTAATTTGTAATCAGTAATTTAGAACAGTGTTGCAACATGTTGTTTATATGTCTGCTATGACCTTTTCCCCTAAACAGTTTAAACTTTAATTGGCATGGCAAGCCTGGGGACAGAGACCTTTCTAATAAGTTTGAATGCAGTTTATGAGGTGGGGAATGAGCCTTTGCTTTGTGAAGTAAGTCATGGAGAACCTAAGTGTATGGAAGCCTTTCATGGTACATCTTGGAACAGTTCCTATTTAGTATTTCATTGTTAAGATACTTGGTTAGGGCCACCTTTTTTGGTTAGTTCAGAGGCATCGTCTGGATTATATTCCATACTGAAAAGTACTTTAAATTTTCTTTATTGGAGAGATCCTGTATTTTGGGGAAATGGTGCCGACAAGCCTTGGCTAAGGCATCATTCTAAGGATGGGTCCTGATATTATATTTTGGATTCCATCTAATGAATTATTTTGTTATCTGTGATGTGTGTAACTGTTAACTTCCGTACTTGGCAGGAGCTGTGTACCTAATACACACCAGTGCAGTGTTTACGTGGATACTGAAAAATTTTTCTCCCAGTATAGGCCCGTGAAGTACTCATTCTTGGACTTCAGGTTTCTTAAAAATGTGGATAATGATAATTTTTATTGGGTTAAGAAGTTAAGTAATGTAATGCCTACGAAGTGCTTTATTAGCAAAGAGCCTGTTACATTGAAAGTGCTCTTTAAATGTAAGGTGTGAGTAATATTTTACTTAAGTTTTATCTTACTTTCTTCCCCGTCTTGTACTACGTCCCTTGTTAAGAGCCAGATTGTCCCTGAGTGAGTTTGGTGTCTTGGCCTCCCTGCAGGAGATCATTTAGGCCTAATTTAGAACCCTTTCCCTCCAGCTGATACAGTTATATGTCTAAACCATTCTAAAATGATTTTAGAAGGCAAGTCCCCGTTTAGTTAGTTGAAACCTTGGGTGTGTTTTCAGTTAATCCTCTCCTAGAATTTCCTTCTGAGAAAGCCTGCCTTTCGAAGGGAGTGTGTGATTCTTTCTGGACTAGAACAGCTTCTTGGGTGAGTCACAGCCCAACTCTTGGCAGTCACTCTCGAGTAAGATACCTTTTATCCACCTTCTGGAGCAAGTGATTATTGCCCTGGTTTACCCGCTGCCTCATTTCCCCTCTCAAGCTGCGCAAGAGTGAATAATGAAGGCAAGGAGCAGTGCTGTTTGGGTGTAGATATAACCGTGCTAATACTTACAGCCAGTGTCCCGTTGTTTGTGGCAGGCTCTTAGTAATCCACCCTCACTAGGGCACTATATATTTGACTTAGCATATAGTCATTGCAGACCCTGGAGGGCATCTTAAAAGTACTCCAGTCCAGAGGTGTCTGGGTGGCTCAGCTGTTTAAGCATCTGCCATTGGCCAAGGTCTCTATCTTAGGGTCCTGGGATTTGGCCGTACATGGGACTCTGCTCAATGGGGAGTCTGCTGCTGCTTCTCTGTGCCCTTTTATTTTCTCTCTCTCTCTTGCATGCCTGCACTCTCACTCTCAAACAAATAAATAAAATCTTCAAAGAATACTCCAGTCCAGCCTGGCTCCTTAGGATTGAGTTAATTTTCCAAAGCTCTCCATGCATTTTAAATGTGCATGTGTTTCTACATGTTTGCATGTGTTTTGAATCTTTTGACAGAGAGCACTCTTGGATTCTTTTTCTAATTCTTGTTGTTGCTGTTGTGTGTCTCAGTGCCCCTTTAGGGCAGTTCTGCCAACGCTTGCCTTTGGAGGTCTGGAAGCAGAAGTGTGTAGGGTGCTGTTACGGGTTGTTGTGTGCTTGACAGAAGAGGAACAGTTGCTGCATTAAGTGTAATGCCTGACTCAGCAGTAGTGTGTGCTGATGGACTTTCTCGACCCCAAGATTTTTGCATTCTTGTCTTAAATGCTTTAAATTGTAGTGCTGTTACTTGCTGTAATTCTCCACTTGATGCTTCTTTTACCAGGTGATAGAGGTGACTTCTAAAGCAATGGATGTGGGCTCTGCTGTGGAACGGTTATTTAGAGGGGTGCTTACTACACGTTGGTGGGCTGTGAATTGTCACCAGCGTTAAAAATAGAATTTGATAATAAACCTCAGGGAATGGCATTTGTATGGCTTACTTCTAAGTTCAGCACACATAAGGCTGGTGATCTTTAATTCTGGATTTTATTATAAAGGAAAACATCATGTGGTAAGAATTTTATGGGAAAGTACTGCAGTAGATGTATGCTTTTTTGTCTACTTACTTTGACAGGCACTATATTTTAAGGTGTTTTTGTTTGTTTGTTTAAAGATTTTATTTATTTATTTGACAGATCACAAGCAGGCAGAGAGGCAGGCAGAGAGAGAAGAGGAAGCAGGCCCCCCGCTGAGCAGAGAGCCCGATGCGGGGCTCGGTCCCAGGACTCTGAGATCATGACCTGAGCCGAAGGCAGCAGCTTAACCCACTGAGCCACCCAGGCGCCCCTGTTTGTTTTTTTAAATGCGTATTTTGTTAAATGTTACTGTTAGTGTAGCAGAAATGCTAGTGACCTCCTCCTGGTTAGCGAGCTCCCCACGTTAGCTGCCAGGGAGCTCTTCTTTGAAAGCCTGTGGGTGGTCCTGAGTCCTGCTTAGCTTTCATACCCATCCCATTGTGTTCCTTCACTTGAGTTATATACATAACAAGGATGTGCAGATCCTTCACAAATTTGTTTATACTGGTTTCGCTGGCAATTTTGCATTTCAGTAAGGTACCAAAGCAGTGCATGAGAGGATCGCGAAATATTTCAGTGAAAACTTAGTTGTTTGCTTTGGAAAGACACAATATATAAGGCCTTCTGTGGGCCTGGAACTTGTTAGAACGAGTCCTTTGTATGTGTTAATGTGGGGGATCCTCGCAAGCCTGTGAGGTAGGTGTGATCACTATCCCTGTTTTGCCAGTAGAAAACTGAGGCATTGTGGGGAGGGAGTAGATGGTAGAATTGGATTCAAACACTGGCAGTCTGGTTCCAGGGGTCATTTAAGCATCTTGTCAAAACTTGCCATCAAATTAGATGGCTAAGAGGAAACTGTACAGTAGGGTAAAATGGTAAAAATCTAGAATAATCCTGTGGGCGGTTTCTTTAAAAAAACAAAACAAAACCAAAAACTGCTTTTAAAAAAACCTGAAAAAAAAACCAGAAAAAAAAAAAACCCACCTCAAAAATCTCAATGCATTGTAGGGTTGATCAATCCTGGAAACTCAGTGCTGCTCTGTAAGTCATCGTTTTGCATAAAGAATTTCTAGTTAATATGTGGCTGCTGAAGTGATTCCCATGAGGGTGCTTGGGGACTCACGAGGGAGGAAAGAAGAGTAAATGGGAGGGGGATGTACTGGAAATCTCAGAAGAACTGTGTGTCCTTTTGTTGTCTGACTCCCATTGCCCCCCCCCCACACTAAGGATTTGGCAATGGATTATGAAGACTGGGCTTCTAATTTGTTTTGTTCTAAGCTGAGTTCTCATCTTTACTTCCCAAATAGCTCTTGTGTGAGAATCACTTGAGATTTTTTTTTTTAAGGCCCCATATCTGCTTGGATTTTAGGGGTTATGCAGTGTGGCAGGGGAGATGATTGGTGTTGTCCAAGTGTCGCAGGTGGGTCTGCTGTGTAGCCAGGACTGGGGACAGTTCTGTAGACATGCTCTGAAAGGAAACAGCTCTTGATTGTGGTGGGTGTTAAATCTTGAGTGTCTTCAGTTCCAGTAGATGTTATTTGACATTCAAATAGAAACAGTGTATGGCTGGTTAAGTTGTTACTTTGAGGGAGGCGAGTGATGGGTCAGATTCTCCATTTCCCTTGTTTGATTTACCAAAAAAAATTGCCTTTGAATTTAGCTTTATAGAGGCATAGAAGTCTCCAGATTTACTTGCTAAGAGTCCCTTTGAGTGCTTGTTAAACGTAAACGTATTCCCAGACTTTTCACCTGGAAATTTGAATTTCATCGGGGGTGGGAGGTTCCTGGGGAACCTGTATGTTGAACAACAATCATGGTTGCTTTTGTGAGGAGGCTGGTTTGGGAAATAAGGGCTAATTGGGAAAGGGGTTTGGGTCTCTGATCTGCCCCTGCCAAGATTTTATTTATTGACAGAGGGGGAGAGAGAAATCAAACAAAAGCAGGGGGAACAGCGGAGAGGAAGGGAGAAGCAGCCCCATGTGGGGCTTAATCCGCGACACTGGGATCATGACCTGAAGCTGAACACAGACAGACACTTAACTGACTGAGCCACCCTGGCGCCCTCTGTTCTGCTTTTTAGCTGTAAGACCTAGTGCAGGAACCTCTGAGCTTGTTTCTTTTTTAAAAAAGGTGAAAGGGTAGAGTATGTGTCTCCTGGGGATGTTAGAATTGAATAAAATAATGCTTCTGAAAGTAGTGGTTTCCTGTTGGGGACATCCCCCTCCCTGACTCCTGGCAGTGTCTGGAGATATTTCTCGTTGGGTCTGGGGTGCGTCTGCTTGGTGGAGCCTAGGGATGCTGCTAAACACCCTGTAACACATAAGGACAGCCTCTGGAGAATGAATTATCTGGCCCCCAATGTCAGTAATGCCACACTTTAGACACTGGTCTGAAATATTTAGCATAGCCCTTGGCACAGTGAACATGGGTTGTTACCGGGAAAGTTGGGAGTTGGGGTGCATGGGTTTCTCAGTTGGTTAAGTGTCTGCCTTTTGTCACAGGGTGCTGGGATCACGTCCTGCATCTTACTCGCTGCTCAGCGGGGAGCCTGCTTCTCCCTTGCTGTCTGCCATCCTCTCTGCCTACTTGTGCTCGCTCTCTGTCAAGTTAAATAAAATCTTTTTTTTTTTTTTAAAGATTTTATTTATTTATTTGACAGAGAGAGATCACACGTAGGCAGAGAGAGAGGAGGAAGCAGGCTCCCTGCTGAGCAGAGAGCCCAATGCGGGACTCGATCCCAGGACCCTGAGATCATGACCTGAGCTGAAGGCAGCGGCTTAACCCACTGAGCCACCCAGGCGCCCAAGTTAAATAGAATCTTAAAAAAAAAAAAAAAAAAAAGTTGGTCTTGATCCTGGGACCACACTTAAGTTCTTTGATACTGGACAGAAGTCATTTACTGCTGAGGTTAGCATTCAGGCTTTTTAAACCTCCTTTGAACGTTGGAATTGCTGCTGCCTTACGGAAGTCTAAAGATCATAGCCTAAAAGTAAGGAAAGAGTAGTTAAGACCCAGAGTGCTGAAAGGAGTTTCTGGCCAAACTAATCCATCTGCCCTCAGGGCTCTGAAATGGTTGTAAGTAAACCACATGAGATGGTGGGATATAGGAGGAGCTTCCCCCTACCTGCTTTCAGTACTTGGCGGCTTTGTTCTTACCCCTGTAGAAAACATGTCCTGTTCTTGTATGATCCTTAGTGCGTTGGCAGATCCAAATTGGGTAGCTATTTGTGAAATGGTTATCTGGTTTGTACCTCACCCAGGCTTCTTGCTCTAATTCACTTTTTCCTAGTGGTTTGTGTCTGTGAGTGTCATTTGTTTGATGCTTCCTGGGCTCCTTAGGACTACTCAGCCTTAACTGGTTATGGGGGAACAGAGGTAGCATGATCAAGACAAGAGGACTTCCGGCTCCATTTGAGAATGTTAGAAGCATGCTTATTACAGTGGATGCTTTTCCCTTGTTTGCACTGAATTTCTGAATATGGGAGGTGCTGATGAGACTTCTCTTTTTAGTATTTGAAACTGTAAGCAGCATTTTTGGGGGCATTTTTTTTTCTTAATAGATTGACTTTTTTTCTGAAAAGCGATGGTGTTACCAGTGTTTGAAGTAACTTCCAGAAGAACTGTCAGACCCCAGGAAGGCCTGCTCCTGAATACTGATCAATTCTGAAATGTTAGAAATAGTCCTTTTTGAGAAATTCAGAAAAACTCAGAAAAGTGCAAAGAATACAATTAAAAGCTCTATACAAATTACATATCACTAAAATTCTATTTGCCCCTTCTCTTTAGTCACTTTCATGAACTCGGCATATGAAAACTGTTGGCATTTAAAAAACCATGTAACATGGTTTGCACAGTGTTTTGTGTTTTAAAAATCTAATAGTTTTGAAATTGCCAGTGTTATAGATCTAATCCATTTCTAGTCTAACTTGTAGTTGATTGCATAGAATAAATCCACATTTTTTTCCTTTATTTTTTTGGTCTTTATGAGCAGAGCCATGAACACTTTTATACTTTCCCCTCCTGCACAAATTTAATAATTCGTCAGGTTATATACCCACAGAATGAATTGCACCATTTATATGGCTGTTTTGATTTACTCGGAAATGGCAAGTTACTTTGCAAAGCCTCTGCCGATCCCTTTTCGGGTAAAGTATATGAGTACCCTCTTGCCTATTTTCTCTGCATCACTTAGTAGTAGCATACATTTTAATTTCTACAAAGCAGATGAATGTGAAATAATGTGTTGTAATAATACACTTCTCAAATCACTCCTAAGGTTTAATTTCCTTTTCGTAAGTTTTTCTGTAGTTGGTGTCTCTGACCTTCTCTCAGTTTTCTGTGGATTTTTCTTTGATCTGTAATTCTCCTCATATTATATTGAAATTTCTTTTCTCAATCTGTTACTTGTGTTTTCACCTTGTTTATAATGTGTGGCGTTTTCTACAGAATGGTAGGACTTGAATCAGAGGTGGAGGTCTTAACAAAGGCCTTAAATGTCATTCCATTTATTTAAGGAACTGGATCCAGTATTCTTTATCAGTAAGAAACTCATGGTTTAATGATCTTTGCCTTTTCCTGCCTCCCAAAACACAGAAGTTGCTCTGCGTCATTTGTGGGTGGTTCAATGATCTGTTTAACTGAAGAATGTATGCAGGGCGGGCACAGCAGTGTGAATTCCATACTGTGGGGCAGCGGGATAGAATCCTGTGTATAGACACTAGAGCTAAGCCTCTGCTATAAAGGAGGATAATTTGTCTTAGAGGGTTTTTGTAAAGACTGAGAGGAAGATTTTTGCATATGTTTGATACCTAAGTGCTCCATAAATACTACCTATTAAATCATCGATGGAATTTAGTCTGGAGATAAGTTTTAAGGAATTTCAGTGTAGGTTGCGTGGTGGTTTTTACCAGATTTTGCTTTCACCGACAAAAAAAACCCATCCTCTGCCAAGCAGTTCAGCCATTTTGTAAGTACCAGAAAAATAAACACTTACCCAAGTGCTGAAATGGCATCTCCTGG